>NW_027611675.1:1084876-2456498 GCF_964261635.1 Lissotriton helveticus
GGGTGTGGGAGCTGTTCTTTCTCAACTGAATATTGATGGTCATGACCAGCCCATTGCTTTTATAAGCAGAAGGCTGACCCCTAGAGAGAAACGTTGGTCAGCTATAGAGAGGGAGGCCTTTGCTGTGGTTTGGGCCCTGAAGAAGTTGAGGCCCTACTTGTTTGGAACTCATTTCAAGATTCAGACCGACCATAAGCCCCTCTTATGGCTAAATCAGATGAAGGGTGAAACCCCCAAACTTCTTAGGTGGTCCATTTCCCTGCAGGGGATGGACTTTACAGTGGAGCACAGACCAGGGACTGACCATGGCAATGCAGATGGTCTCTTCAGGTATTTCCACTTAGAACAGGAAGACTCACCTGGTCAAGGTTAGTTTAATGTCCCTAAGTTTGGGGGTGGGGGGGGTTATGTAGGAGAGTGGGGTCTGCAATCCTATGGTCACCCCAGATTTTAGCTTTTTGCTTCACTGGTTTACGACTTTCCCTGGCTGTGGGCCTGCTAATCAGACCCACAGCCTAGCTGTTCTCTCTCTAAATTGACAACCATGTACCTTAGGTGCATTTACCAATTGGTACTGGGCCACCTTATCAGTCCCTGTACAGTATACCTTAGCTATCCAGGGCATAGGTGTACCCAGGGCCTACCAGGGGCTGAAGCATGTATTATGCCACCCCTGGCTGGCCATCTAAACTGACACAATTGGCTGCACGACAGCTGGGGCAAGGTGGTGTAATCACCCTTTGCTTTAGATATAGTTACCTATATCTAAACCTAAAATGGACACATATATTCCTATCAGTCACTCCTATGGAAGGCCTTATCAATCCTGAAGGCAGAGTGTTTGGAATTATGTGAGATGGTGCTCTGGCATGAGCTGAGCCCGTTTGCAGCTTGCGGAACCAAGTCCTTATAGCTGTTCCATGAAAACGCTATACCATATACTCTTAAGTGCATTATAATCCTCGCGGTTAAATGCTAACTCTGGTATAACATTATCAAAACATGTCGAGTAAGGTGTCATACGAATTGGAATACTACCCCCTCGCCAATTCTGGCGACGGGGGTAGCATTCCACCCTTCTAGAGATACACGACATGTATGTAACTGAGAACCCCGGTTAAAGTTAACTCGAGCCTTGGCATCACAAAATGGATGCTGCCACCACAGACACAAGTCTGACCACCTGCTGCTGGGAGTCCTTCCAGCGAGGGCGGCCTGGACAAAGGGTTTCCTGCCTTGGGAGGTGCTAGCACCACCCCAGACAGGATTTTGTGTATTGGGTAGGGTAGGCTTGAAAGGAATGAGACATGCCCGGGGCACACAAGGTGTCCTGTGCATACACCGGTTCCAACCAGTTGCTGGGGCATCCCTGCCCCAGCTCTGGCGGGAAACCGGACAAAGGATAGAGGGTGTAGCCACCCCCCTTCCTGGTCCCACCCAGGGGAGGGACCTAGTCAGTAGTGCAGCCCCCTCTAGCAGGATAAAGGTAGGAGCTGGTCCCATTCCAATTCAGATTATCCTGAACAACTTTACAAGAAGAAACTCTGGACTTCGATGTTCTGCTCCACTGAAGACTGAAGAATCTCCCTTGTGGGCAAGGAGTGTCCACCCTGCACAAGCAGGCACCATCAAGCGTCCAGCGGCTTCACTTTGTCGTCTTCCCTCGAGGATCCAGACTTCAAAGCCCGACGAGTCCCGGATTCCCAGACCTCTCCGACCTCAACTCACATCTGCAGCAAAGCTGAGACCCGTGGGTGCGACGAGACACGTGGGACCGGCCATCTTGGAAGAAACTGCTCTTCACTTCCAGCACGACTCTCGAGGTAAACTCGACCAAGTGCTTAGGGGACTGAGAAGCCCCAGCCCCGAAGATCAGCCCTCCAGCATCCACGAGATCTGCGTGGGGCCCTTCTGCTTTGTTGCTGCTCGACGCGTTGTCTGGTCACTTGCCGGCTGGCTAGTGGCCTCCCAGACGACGAACCTTTGAATCTTTGCTGCTGGTCTGGTTCCTCCAGACTGGCCCTAGCAGCTCCCTTCCAAAAGAGGGGCACCCCGGACTCTCCTAGTCCGCACCAGACGCTTTCTCCACTCACCGCGTGGGTTGCCTTTGCCAAGGCCTGTTGACGCCGATTCCGGATCCAAAACCGCCGACAGCGAGAGCCTACGTGGGACAGCTCGTGCCTCCATCCTGGTCGTCGAAGACACCTCCTGGTCCACGTGGCTGCAGAGTCAAGCGTCCACTCTTCACCTGATCGCGACAACGACATCTGGTTCCTTCCTGGTTCCACTCCAGTCACTGGCTAGTGACTGTGAACATTGTCCCCTCTGCTTTCAGGTCTCCTTCTTCACCAATCCATCCTTGGATTGCACCGGGCATCTTCCTCCTGGTCGCCTGCAGCATCTTTTCTTTCAGGCTCCATTGACTTCAACGCGAGAACTCGACACACATTGGCACCTATGCACCCGCGGCCCGTGGGTGAGGTAACGAGAGCATTTCGGTGCTCAAGGGTAGTTTAACTGTCCTAGTGTCCAGTTCCACAGTCGTTTTTGTCCTACCTTGTCAGGATTGTCCGTGCTCACCTTTTTCTTGAACAGTACTGTCCATAGACGTTGTTACGCATCGCGCATGCAAGTTCACACTCTGCACAAGCGTTCCGTGGGCCTCCTATTACTTACCTAGTGTTAGTGTAGCGTGGTCCCAATGATCCTACAGCCTCTGGACAGCTCCATTCTTACTATCGACTTTCACATTCCACTTACTTAGTATATGGTTTGTCGTGCCCCTATGGGCACCATTGTAATTTTGTGCAACTTATCGTATTTTTCAGAAGAGATTGTCATGTGCTTAGCCCTCTGACCTCATAAAGAGTTCAGAGGTGTTTGTTATTAATAAATATATTGTTTATTTTCATAACAACCTGTGTGGTGTCCTTTCATCTGGTATTCTAGGGGTTATATTGTGGTAAAACAGCTGGCTTCACATGCCAAAAGAGTTTAGCCTAAGACTGCTTCGTCCATGCTACCATTAGGATAGCTGGTCTATAAGGTTGACTTACAACCAATCACCATAAGGGTTGTTTGGACTGATACAAGGTGATCACTAGAACTAGTGAGCATCATATATCAGGCCAACTTCTCACATCTGGGCCCTCAATCCTAGTCAGCCTGCATTTAAGCTTGCCATAAAAAAATGCGTAAGATCGCTATCACTCATTACTGACCAAGCACTATTTACAAAACGAAGCCATGCGTTGGCAGTTATTAATTCCTACAATCGACTGACCCCTGCCACTTACTTTTCCAGTCCATATTCACTGTACTTAAAACGCAGTTTCATTACTATTAGAATGGGTGACTGGCGATTCTTGCAAAATATTCCCCCCTGGAGTCGCGTGAAGGAGGATACAACCTGTAGAGGGTGTGGCGAAGTAGCAGAAACGCTACTCTATGTGGTCTGCATCTGCCCCGCCTTCGACCTCCAACGCAGGGCTAAGCTGAGGGGGGAATAGAATCGGCTGGGTGTTCGGACCTGTAGGCAAGCTATTATTGCAGCATTGAGTCAAGATAATACAGACTTAAACATAAGACTGACAAATTTGATCCAGTATGCTTATTGCAATTTTAAACAAAATCAGCCTGCCACTACTTTACCTCTACCTGTTTTAAATTAAACAATGTGTTTTAATTAACCTCAAAGTACTGGGCAAACAATGCTAACAATGGTTTAAATAGTAGTCCACGTGCATGGGGTTGTTTTATGTACGGACTTGCAGCTCAGGGGAGCAGTTTTAGCAATTGATTGCTTGTACCGTTTTTATTGTTATGAATAATGTGAACCTGAAATTCTCTTTTAAAGATATTTGTTTTATATCTAAATAAAGATATTTTTGACTTTGACTTTTGACTATGAGGTTTAATAAATTGTTTACTTGACATTTCAGTTTCCGTGCCAACTTCTATTTGCTGGTCTGAGGACTTGCGTGCAGAGAAGGATGAACCCCTAGCACTGGTAGGCCTTGCTGAGGTCTACTTCTACAAATTGGAGCCCACCCGTGTGGCTCATCGGCGACTCGGATACCCGACGGAGTGGTCTTGACGGAGGATTGGAATCTCGCTGCGGATGATTACTGCCTGAGGAGGCCCGTGTCTTGGCAGTCACAGAGTTTTTCTACTCTTCCCGATCTGACCCTCCAGGTGGTGCCGGTCCTCGACTGAGATCCCTTCTGGTGTTCGCCGTGCAGAGACCATTTGGTCGATTCAGAACTTGGCACTTGGAATCTGGAGACTCTTGCTTGGTAAGGTCATTTGATGCAACACTTCTTGTTTGTTTGACCAAAATCTTGGAACTTGCTTGGATATATATGAATTGCAATTTATATAGACCGGTAATGAGGAGATTTTTCTCTAACTTTTTTAAAACTTTTGAACTGCACACATTGAGTAAGTGCCACTTGGCAAATAATATTGTATATGCTGCAATATTCTTGGCATGCCTGTTCCTAGCACACTTCGTAGAATGTGTTGCTTTCTTGTAGGTACCAATATGGAACTAGATCGGAATCAGCCGTCTCTCCTCCCCCCCCCGAGGGTACACCAAATAGGGACATGTATATTAAAAATGGTACTCCTTCTATAACCTACAGCACACTATGGAATAAATATACTAGTAATGATCCTGAGTTGCGATGGCCTATAAATGGGTAATTTGATCTTAGAAAAATTCAGTATGTGGAACAATCTATGTTTAAGCACAAAAGTAGACAAGATATGTTTGACTGTGTACGAATGTGGGAGAAAGAAGTGTGTGAACGATTGAGAAAAGACCAAGCTTTGGTTGAAAAGGAACAACGCAAAAATATCCATGCGAAAGCGCTGGAGCTAAAAAATAGAGAAATGAAGGAGATAAAAGAGAGAGAGGATAGGGAGCGTTGTTTACAGGTAAATGGCCAATACCCTGTCCGGCGCCCCCTTAACCCTCTATTTAGTAAACAACAGGACGATTCCATTTTGTTAGATCGTTGCCCGCTTCCATATACTTTTCCCTCTGCCCCTAAGGTTGATTCAGATGCTGATATTTTTCCTTCAGATCAGGATCAGTCAGGATCAGATGCTCAAAGTCAGACACGCTCTTTTCTGACTGCTGATTGTGCAGACACTCTCAGATCTGTTGCTCGCAAAGCAGCCCATGGTAACACTCCTCCTTAAGATCTAATAGCCAATGTACAACAATGGCTGGATAGAGAGCAGTAATATTTTGTAGAGATGCTTACCACAGAAGTAATTGGACGGTTTAGAAAGCATTTCACAGAATTAGAGCCTGTTGATATCGCAGATGACTATAAAAAATTGCGTGACATTCTTTTTGTCCCTTCCCAGGTGGCTGACTTAATTAGACGCGTGGTTAAACCACAAACTGATGCATTCCGTTTGAGAGAGGAGAAAAAGGCAGCTTCTGCAGCTGAACAGACAATTCAGACCACCGTGCCACAGGATGACACTCAAGGGACAGATAAGAATATTGTAGTTCATGGGAAACCCATGCGGGAAGCCGCACCATTGTATGTCCCTCCTGGGGTACGAGAACAGATGATAATAAAGATTCCACTGATGCGAAGGGTTATTTTATTTATTATTGGGTCTATACTCCTTGGAGTAGAGCAGATGTCATGGCTCTTAAAGCTGCCTTGCCCGGCCCACGGAAAAATCAGGCCGCATTCTATGAAGAAGTTGACGGAGCCATTCGGTCTTGTATCATGACTTTATCTGATATTGAAATGTTTTTGGGCTATTATCTACCCCCTGATATGTGGAGGTCTATTCATAAAGTCGATGATCATTCGACTTTTGGGGATGTTTGGATGGTACTAGAGAGGATAGATGCAGAAAGGGAACCCGCACAGAAACCACAACAAGAACTTTTAGACCTTCAAAGGATATATTAGTTACATTGAAATCTCTCATGCCTCCTAAAAAGATGGATTGGACTGTGTTAGCATCCTGTAAGCAAAAGGCAGATCAATCGGTCTCTGACTTCTTTACACATCTTGAGGAGGCATTCCACGACTTTAGGGGCCAGTCATTGACAGATGGTATGGGCAGGCATCGGTTTGTCGATAAATTTGTTGCAAACATGTTGCCAGGAATAGCTAGTCGCCTAAAGGCCAGCAAAAGTTAACGGACCACGTCTTCCTCATTCTCTCTTTTGAATATGGCTCAGTATTCTGAACGTCAGGAATTGAAAGCTAAGGGCAATGAGGATAAAAAAAATATAAAGAGTTGAAAACAAAGGTTATGTTAGCTCAGGCTTATGGTCCATCCTATAGAGGTGGTGGCAGCGGCGGACGTGCGTCGTATTGCCCGAGCGTACCCTCTTATGCTCGGCCTTCTCGGTCTTCTGATCAGTGCGCTTATTGTAAGAAGATTGGACATTGGGCTGTTGACTGTCAAGAATTGCGTGCATAGCAATATCAGCGTTGACAGGGGAAAATGTGAGGCCGCTTGGGGTATTCAAGACATAGGGGAGGCATGGATGATAGCACCAGGTTTGAAACTGTTACGCATACTCAGAATCCCTCTAATACTTTTGATAGACGAAACCAATATCAAATGTCTGATTAACTAGGACATTCGTTCTAGCCATTGAAGAGAACCTCTTCCCGGCATTGTCTAACCTCCTGCCTTCCTTATCTGGAGGAGTTGTCAAAGGAACTGAAGGGTTGCGTGACTTCCTTTGTGCCGCTTGTGAAATTACCAAGTCCGGTTTTGGGTGTCCCGTCAAAGACGCCGGACCATCATCAGGTGCTTTGTATTTTTTGTCGAGGCGCAGTACTACAGGGACCACCGTCGCTGGATTCTTCATTGCCTTAAGGCCTTCATCCCAAATATGTTGGACAATAGGGATAGATCTAGTAGTCTTTTTATCTGATTTGAAGGATTTTGCTTATGCATCGGAATGCCTAGGAAGGGGTAAGGAATCAGTTGAAGTCCCAGTAGATCAGAAGGGTCCCTATCTTACCGCACATATTTTGGGTTCTATTGATCGGTTTCTGGTCGACACAGGAGCTACTCGTAGTGCACTGTCTAAACAATTGGTTCCAAGGGCTCCCCTGTCTGGCTTAACCATTACATCAATTGGTGTCGATGGGTCACCTTCCCTTAGCCCACTGTCACAACCACTTGCATTTCATGTTGATAAATGTACTGCTCCATGTCCATTTTTGCTTTCCCCTAACACACCGGACAATATTGTGGGTCTTGATATGCTCCAGTATTTTAGGGCTATGATACGTTGTTCCCCCAAGGTGTGCGTATTATATTCAATGATATCGCTTGGTTGAGAAGACCTACCTTCTTAGAGAGGACATTGCATTGGGTTCACGCCTTAGATACCGATGTGGGGCAAATGGTTATTCCACCAGTGCATATTCAGGTGAAGGAGGGTGCTTCATTACCTCGATTACCTCAATACAAAATTTCTCGAGATGGTAAAGAGGCACTAATACGTAATGTTCATGATCTGATTGTAGTGGGGGTTGTGGAAGAAGTCCCTTACAATATTTGCAATAGCCCTATCCTTCCCATTCTGAAAAAAGACACTGATACTAAAATCTACAGGTTTATCATTGATTTGCGAGAGGTTAACAAGATTGTAGTGCCCCAATACCTGATAGTCTCTGACATCACAACACTCCTTACCATGGTTCCTCCGACTGCGACCAACTTTACTGTGATTGATTTAAAGAATGCTTTCTTCTCCATCCCTATACATCCTGACAGCCGATATTTGTTTGGTTTCACTTTGAATAATCAATCCTTTAGATACTGTAGAATTCCTCAAGGGTATACAGAGAGTCCTAGTATTTACAGCCAAGCATTGAAAAGACAGCTTAATTCTTTCCCTGTGCCAACTGGGGTGACTCTCATACAATATATCGATGATATCTTGTTGGCAGCTAATATGCCTACACAGTGTGAAGAAGGAACAATGTCATTGCTTTCATTGCTTTCAATTTCTTGCATCTCACCATCACAAAGTTTCTCGGAAGAAATATCAGTATTGTAGACAGAAGGTTATCCATTTGGGTCACCTCCTGTCTAGGGAGGGACGTGCACTTACACCAGAACGCCTTCATGCTATTTTAGACACGCCTGTGCCCCGTACTCAGAAAGATGTTTGTGCATTCATTGGTCTTACTTCTTTTTGTAGGCAATGGATTCCAAGCTTCTCACACATTGTTAAACCTCTGTTGACTCTTCTGACTAAAGACACTCCAATGCCCCTTCCATGGACGCCAGAATGCTTTCCACCAGTTGCATCAAGCTCTTTGTTCTGCACCAGTATTAGGCACTCCAGATTACACTAAGGCTTTTACACTCTATGTACACGAGAGAGATGGTTGTCCACTTTCAGTTTTAGTACAGACACACTGTGACAAGCAGCGTCCTTGTACATATTTTTCAGCTGTTCTCAATCCAGTTGCTCATTCATTACCTGGGTGTTTCCGTTCTGTCGCATCAGCAGCTGTAACCATACGTCAGAGTGAAGGGATAGTCTTGTCACATAGACTGTTTGTGTTAGTATCCCATGCAGTTGATGCCCTTTTGAACCAAACCAAAACACAGCATTTAACTAGTGCTATGTTGACAGGATATGAATTGACATTTTTGGCTCCTCACATCACTCTGCAAAGATGTCCAACCCTGAATCCAGCCACTCTGTTGCCATATCCAGCAACTCAGTCCCAGTCACAAGAGCCTCATGATTGTATATTTCTTACTGAGGAACAGACAAAGGGTCGTGTCGACTTGCAAGATAAGCCCCTCTCCAATGTTTATGGGGAACTGTGGGTTGATGGGTCCTGTTTGAAATTACCAGATGGCACAACATCAGCTGCATATGCAATTACAACACTTCTGACGGTAGTTGGGACAGCTCGTATCCCACAGAAGTCAGCTCAGGCAGCTGAGCTAATAGCATTGACAAGAGCGTGTGAACTTAGTACTGACTTATCTGTGAAAATCTATACGGATAGCCACTATGCTTTTAGAGTGGCTCACGATTTTGGGTTGCTCTGGAAGGAAAGAGGCTTTCTTACATCCCATGGGCTGCAAATAATGCATGGAGAATTGGTACACAATCTTCTGACTGCCTTGACATACCCGAAGAAAATAGCGATTGTTAAGTGTAGCGCACGCAAGAAAGTGACTGATAAAACGGATGAGGTAATGCCTTCGCAGATCACACGGCCCGTGAGACTGCAATGCAGCGAAGCACCACATCTATGTACGTAGTGAAGTCACAGGCTGAAGGTTAGCATGATACCAGGCAGGAAATGCTAGACATGCGGCGATCTGCTTCTGTAGAAGAACTTGGGCAATGGTCTAAGGAGGGAACATTGGATGATGAGGGCTGTTGGAGAAATAAAGACATGACCAAGTGGAAACTGCCCACAGCCTATGATTCATATGGCACATGGACCGGCACATGTTGGAGCCTCCTCGATAACAAAGTTGCTTACACAAGTTTGTGAGCATCCAGAAATTGCCGGCACAGCTAAAAAGATAGTGTAGTCCTGCTTGAATAGTCTCCAGTACAATCCTGGAAAAGGGACACAAACTCCTACAGGAGGGTTTGCCACACCAACTGCACCTCTTGAAGTTTTGAAAAGGATTACATCCAGCTTGAACGTTGCAACAATCTAAAATATGTTCTAGTAGTGGTATGTGCCTTCAGTAAGTGTATAGAGGCATACCCTACGAAAGATAACACAGCTCTTACTACAGCAAAGGTACTTCTAAAGGAATACTTTCCCAGATTTGGTGTTTGCAAACTTTTGTGGAGTGACAACGGACCCCATTTTAGTGGGCAAGTTGTTGAGTATGTCCTGAAAGGATTAGGGATTAAGCAGAAGTTTCATACTGCCTTCCACCCACAATCAGCAGGGCTAGTGGAACGGTACAATGCTACTCTCAAGCTTACGCTAGCTAAGATCCAGGCTTCCACACCCTTGAAATGGCCTGACGCACTACCCTTGACATTGTTGTCCATTAGATCAGTGCCAAATTCACGATCTGGTCTTACACAATATGGAGGTGGTATTTGGAAGGCCTATGAATATTTGGGGGATTCCTAAGCCACGCCCCATACATGATGTACCTTGTGTCTTGATGAGTGACTACCTGTCACAGTTGACTACCTGTCACAGTTGACTGACAGTTTGATTTCTATTCATCAACAGGTTCAAGAAGCTCTTCCTGCTGACAGGTCGAAAGGTGAAGGCCACAAACTACGGCCCAGCGATCATGTGATGATCCGGACCTTCCAGAGATCGAGCAGTTTGGAACCTAGGTGGCGCAGCCCAGAGCAAGTCCTCTTTGCGACGAGAACTGCAGTCCGAGTGACCAACAGGAGGAACTGGGTGCATTCTACCCACTGCAAGAAGGTGCAGTCTACCCTGGTGGAACCTGCTGCCCTAATCGACCATCAAGATATCCTGGACACAGAGAGAGGCCAAGCCATATCACCTGAAGACCCTGAGGAAGTCTTCCTGGACCATACGATTCCTGGTGCATCTCAATATCAACTGCGGCCCCGGAAAGAAACTTCATTGTTGAAAACGCCTGGTTGAGCAACCGTCCTGGGTTAGTGAGAAACTGCGCTGAAGAGGGGGGGGGATCTTTTGGTAGTGACACCCATCTTAACCCTCAGTGAAGAAACCAACAACTGCCCAGGACATTAGAGCTCCGAGCTCCAACTGCTTTGTTATTTCAACAACAAGATGAATATGCCTATGGAGATGACATCAACCGCTGTGAGGATTTGCGACGAGGATTATGTGTATTGTTGGGTTCATTGTCACTGTGATCACTATGGCAGTGATAACTTGGGTTGTAGAGGAAGTGTTTCCTGCTCGACGAATGCTGACTGTCACTACTTCAGCATCCATTGAACACCACTATTTCACTCTCCCTTACAATGAGCAGAAGCATAGACAGTGCTATCTGAACAGCACGTTCATCCAGATGTTGCACCACACGCACAATGCTACGAACATTACTAACTACTCGGTCTATGGAATGATGCCAGCTCATCAGAAAAAGGGAGGAAAACCTTTTATTCCTCTTCCATTTTCTCATAACGGTTCTTGTCAAGCTTGGTTTGCACTTTTATTGGCTTCTGAAGTGACTAATATTACTGATATGGGTGTAGGGCGGCTAAATGGGAGATGGAGGAGTACCGACGAGGAAATGCTTCAACACATTATGTTTACCCAAATACACGAACTGCTAAGGGTAATGGACCATTTGTTATAGCTGTAACTGGAGCCCGAGCAGATTTATGTGTGAGTAGTGTTGGGAAAATTCCAGTGGGGAAAAGTGAATGTACTTTAGTTCTGAACATTGCTGGTAATAATAATAGTAGCTTCACGTCTTCACATAATAATTATGTTATATGTTGAAATAAGGGATACTACCATCTACCTGCTGGATGGTCTGGAGATTGCTATTTGTCCTTTTTATTGCCACTGTATTTTTGGCTCCTGCATCATATCACAAAGACTCAAAACTGTTTAATGACATTTCCAAAAACAGATTTAAGAGGACAGCTAATCACGACGAGGTGGATCAGACTGACACCACACTACAGCAATATGTTGATTTTAATTTGAGGCTGTTCTTTGTTGGTGCTGCCCTGAACAGTAGGAAAATAACACGTTTGACGTGGGTCGTAGAGGCTGTGACCAACCAGACAGCTATCGCACTTGGAAACATCACAGAGGAACTACAGATTGCGAGGATTGTGGCACTCCAAAACGTATGGTCCTGGACGTAGTCCTGGCTGATCGAGGTGGTGCATGTTGCTTCATCTGGAGTAGTTGCTGCGTGTACATTCCAGATCATGCCCCTTCAGTTTTTGATGCGATCTCTAAACTACATAAGATTGCTGCTGAGATTCACCCCGATACTGGAACATGAACTTTAACCGGTTGGCTATGGACATTGTTTGTCACCTGGGGCTGGAAACTGTTAACAGTTCTATATATATTGCTTGAAATTCTATTGACATGCTGTTTATGTATACAATGTGGTCCAATACTTTGCTCCATCTGTATCACTGCTTGTACACCTGCCAGACGTGATGTTAAACAAATGAATGCCCAACGTGTACTAGACAAAGAAGTTGATGAAATGATGCAGATCGATGTACATGATGTATACCTAGACTCTCCTAGATTATAGATGTCTTCAGCTAATGCTAAAAGGGACATCTGAGGAAATTTGGCAGAGATCGCTGTTAGCCGATGGGCGGACCACTTTTCCGGGATGCACGCAATTTAAAATGATTCAAGTTTGAAAACAGCAAGTTAAAAGTGTGCACTTCAACCCGTCATTTAGTAGTATTGAGCTGAAGCCATCTTGTTTCCGGCAGCCACCTTGTCTGAGCATGTGCTCACCATGTGCTCTTTCCTTCTTCGCTGTTGCTTGCCCTTGTGCTTTGCTCAAGAACTGGCTATACTTAGCCCTTGCTACTCTGCACATGCTCAGAAGAGTCTGTAGCTGCCCATGCACCTGCTCTAGTCTGTTACTGTCAGGCTGTTTTAACCGAGATCAGCAACTTATCGCCCCTCCTTCTTTGTTGACTGTGCATTCTCTATATGACCACCTATGTATGAAACTCTTCCTATGTGAACTTGTACCGCCTCCTTTTGAGCTCCTGTGTGGGTATAAAAGACCCATGGTTCTTCTACTCCTTGTGCTACTTCATACACTGCCGAAGGGTGTTGTGTGAATGTAGTTCCACCTCATGAGGTTTAATACATTGTTTTCTTGACGTTTCAGTTTCCGTGCTAACTTCTATTTGCTGGTCTAAGGACTTGTGTGCAGAGAAGGGCGAACCCCTAGCACTGGTAGGCCTTGCTGAGGTCTACTTCTACAATCGCTTGTTTTAGGTCTTCATGTGGAAGGTAGTGTTTAAGTTACCGCAGAATGCTCAGCTCCTAATTTGCTCCTTTGGTGACTGCAGTAATGTGATCCTGCATATTCAGATGTTTGTCTAATGTAATACCCAAGGATCTAGCAGAGTGTATGATGGGAGGAGAGCAGTTGATGGCTACAAGAGGTTTCAACCAAAGATTGGTCTTGGGGATGTTATTCGGCGGTGAGATGAGAAAGAATTCCGTTTTGGCAGTAGTGAGTTTGAGATGGTTATCCGTGAGCCAGTGATGTGTATGTTGCAAGGTAGAATTGAGGAATATAAGGTCCTCTGGGAAGGTGATTTTGAGATACAGCAGAATGTCATCTGTGTACATATTATAGTGGATGGTAGCGGATTGTAAGTGATTTGCCCGTGGTTCCAGGAATAGATTGAAGAGAATGGGTGAGAGAGCAGATCTCTGTGGAAAGCTAAGAGTGATCGCATGGGGCTTCGACAGAGATGGATTCATTTGTACTCTCTGAGGTCTGCTTTAGAGAAATGAGGAAAACCATTGCAATACGACCCCTAATAAGCCCATCCTTTGTTCCAATAGTTTCAGTAGTCTATCGTGATTAACTGTCAAAGGCAGCCATAAAGTTGAGCAGTATCATGGGGGATGACTCATTAAGATCCAGCATGAATATGTCATCCACAAAATGAGTAAGTGCAGATTCAGTGCTGTGACCTTGACGGAAAACTGATTGGTGTCGGTCAAGGAGTTAAAAGTTGTCTATGTGGTTGCAGAGTGGGATCTATACACATTTTTCTAAGAGATTTGCAAGAGTAGGGATGTTGGAGATGGGCTGAAAGTTATTAGGATCAGAGCAGTCTGCGGTGTTTTTTTAAAAAAGTGGGGGTGTCCTGCTTTTAGGCAATCAGGGATAGGGTTTTGATGTAGCGAGGCATTTACTATCTTAGACCATAGGGAGAATGAAGGTTTTGATCTCTGAATATAGATGGAGGTAGAGGGTCAGTAAAGTGATCAGATGGGTTTAATGGTGAAAGGATTTTGTAAATGTCACTTTCGTTGATTGTGGAGAAGGTGTGGCAAGAGGCATTGTTTTTGGAAGGGTGCCTGGATGGATCACTACCTTCAGTATACTGGGTGGTGAGTGAAAAACTGAGTGAGGAAACCGGTAGCAGTTAATTCACTAGTTGTAGCTCATTCTTTATCTTTGTGGTATTTTCATGAACAAGGCAGCCAGTTCTTCACAGTCTGGGAGGGTGCTGGTTCCGGCGTGTCTGCTGCTTGACTAATTCAAATCGTTTTTGACCGCATTTCTGGCATGGTCAAGCTGTGCTCTAAAGAAATTAGCTTTCACTTGCCTTACTCTTCTGTTGGATGTGTTCCTCGTTGATCTTAAGCATTTTAGAAGTTCTAAGGATGGAGAGGATCTCCAGGCTCTTTCTGCTAATCTTAGATTACGTCTTTCGGTGTTCAAGTTGTGGGTGAAATACAAAAACTGAATAGACAAAGAAATCCTCAGCACACAGTCATAGGTGTAGCAACAATTTGTTAAGTGCACGATGTAAGCACAAATTATACACAAGTTATTTCAATTATTATTATTTTAAAAAATTCTTTTGGTCTTGTTTCAGACAGCCAACACGTGTTTCATTGCTTACAAAGGGAAATCGTCCCACGACTTTCTCAAGGCTATGTCCTTTTTGATAAAGACCTTTCTTTTGTGGTGATCTATCCAACCCACAAAGGGATTCAGTATCTTGCGCGATGTCAATAAGGCAGTCCATGCATCTGAGGGATCCTGTTTTGTCCCCAAATCTTGAGCTTGCGAGTCGGACGGTCTCGTCCTAAACATCGCTCTCCGTGTAGCTCGAGGGCGATTTCCCTTTTCAGCGGTGGCTGCAGATTGTGCAGTTGCACATTCTTGACCCTGTTGGAGTCAAGGAACAGTTGTCGTTGGATCCCTGTGGTCCCCTGGACTGTGAGCGGAGAGGTGGGGCCTTGATTGCTGCCGAGCAAGGCCAAGGGGGAAATCTCCTGGGGTGCTGAGGACCGAACTTCTCCTTGAGGGTGCTATGCTGCGCATGGAATGCTGCACAATATCACAGGCAATTACAACACATTTGACACAAAGGGTTTGCTGTCGAGCTGCATGTGGCCTGGTCCTACTGCTGCAGGCCATTTAGGTCGGCCTGGGGGAGGGGGGGTGTCAGACAGAGCTGCCTCCTCTTCTTGTTTCTTTCTCCTCCCCCACCACTCTCCAGAGAGGATAATACAGTGACTACAGTGCCCAGATTGACGAAGACGCAGAAGCCTTTGGTGGCTGATGAACTGAGGTGGTTGACGCAACGCGGATCTAGAGCACGGGAGCACCTGGTGTGCAAACGATGGACAAGGACAAAACGGCCTGCTTTGCTAGGGCCAACACAATCACATAGTAGTATACTACCTCTCGACACCCCCGTAAAGAATAACAAGACAAACCGGCACTGGCAATGAGGGGGAAGATGGCGCAACTTGCAAACCCTCATGTGTGGAGCTCCTGGCGGCCATCCAGGGTTTCAGGAATCTCCTGAAAAGACAAATTGAGACTGTGTCTATTGATGCGGACATATTGAGAGCCGATTTACGTAAAGTAGCAGATAAAGTTTCCACGGAGGAGGGAGATATAGTGGACTTAAAAGGAGAGGTGGCAGCATTTAAGCAGCACGTGGCCCAGACGTCCAGTCACAAAGGCCCTTGACTGCCAGGCCAAAGTTGCGGAGAGGCGTGCAAGGCACAGCAACATAAGAGTCCTAGGGTTCCCTGAGCAAGTTGAGGAGGACAGGGAAAAGCAATTCCTGGAGCGATGGATATGCACCCAGTTGCGTCTGTGAGGCTTATCCGAACTCTTTGCAGTGGACAGAGAACACAGACCCTTGGTGCCTTCACCCTCCCCCCCCCCCAGTACTTAGCCCCCGAACTCCCTCCCAGGCAATAATCGCCAAAATATTGATCTATCAAGATAGAGACTGTATCCTCTGGGCTGCAAGAGAGACTTAGAATCTCAACTATGAAAAAAGTCATATTACGGGAGTATACCAAGCAGGTCCAGGAGCAGCGGAAAACCTTTCTGGCGGTAAAACGGAAGCTCCGTGATATGCAACTGCAGTACATGCTGCTATATCCAGCCAAACTTAAGGTAATTGCACAAGGCAGGGCCAATTTCTTTGAGATGCCAGAGGTGTGTGAATGGCTGGAGATCCGAGGGGATGCCCTCCCCCCGAAGAACTAAATAAACAAAACAAGGAGCCAGTACTGGAAGTCTTATTTTCTCTCTACATTACCATTCACTAATTGACACTAAACAAAGAGTGACGTAGACTGCTTTTTTGTCTGAATTAATCAAAATAAAGTCAGTATTTATTTAAAGAACATATTCTTTTCTGCAGTTTTTTATACTTTTTCCATATTTTATCTTATTTGCAACATTAAAAACATACAATGTACAATTTTCATAAGGATACAAAATACTCTCACTCATATCACTTTCAAAAGTTTTTTACCTTCATTCACACCCACCATCCACAACACACACAGTATTTACAGTTGTTCAATTCTTGAATAATTCATTTAAACATGCCATAGAACATTCAATTTCACCACTTCAAATTTTCAATTATTTACAAAATTGATGTTATTAGACTCTTACGGCTAACAAAAACAGGTCAACGCGTTTCAAACTCAGGAGGTTTTGTGACTTCTCATCAGGACCAAAAGAAGCCAGGCTGTGGGAAGAATGGGGAAATAACCTAATTAATTTCTTAATTTTCTTACTATTGCCATCTCCCTATATACATCTGGCGCATCTTTTACCTGCCTATGCTTGGGGGTAATCAGAATGAATCCGTCGCAGGACACTACAACATAATTAGATTAATCTATGTATTAGCCATTATACCACAACACTACACGTGGAAACAAGAGGTTAGCTTAAGTGAGTACTCGGGTGAACCACACCGAATGACTTACATGAGGCTGACACTACAACAGAAGTACACTGACCTATGAATTCGCCCTTATCTCACAACACTAAATGTGGACACAAGAGGTTCGCTTAAGTGGGTGCTCGAGTGAAAAGAAACACTCGACTTACATGTGGCTTATGTAATGAAGGATAGCGTTTGTGTTTTTTGATTTTCCACAACTGAACGGGGTCTGGAAGATCTAAAATTTAAATAACAACGGAGTATTAGTTGGTCTGTTACCTCTCTTCGGTTTAATGGTGACAGAGGGTAATGCATAATACCGCCTTGAGCAAAACCCAACTCGCAGCGTCTGTTGATTTCCGCTGCGGCCCGCTGCAACAAAGACAAAAGGGGGTTTCAAAGAGACGCTCTAGAGTCAGCGCTCGTCCTAGCGGTGTTCCCACCAGAATGTTTGCAGTGCGCTTCTATCCAATCTCGGCAAAAATGGAGGAACTCTCTCGTTTAACCGCGGACTTCAAATAGAGTTATAGCCGTAACCCCCGTTGGTTGATTCACCAGCTTCTACGGGAATCATGGGAGTTGTAGTCTAAACTCCCAAGGTTGATGGGAAAGGTACTTTAGAAAATGGAATCCTAAGAGTTGAATGTATCTTTATTGTACCACTCGTGGGCAAGCATCTACATCTCCATCCATATGTGTTCATGGCAATGGGCGGACCGCTTCTGTTTGTAGATCAAAAAAATGTTTTAAAACGGTCGTATTCTCAAGACGGCGAAATTTATTTTTTGGGGGTTTCTCATAGCGATGGACCTTTTTCGACAGAACCATAATGAAAGTGCAAGATGCCAATTTCCTTTCTTCTGCACATCATGGTAGTACTAGTAGTCTGCTCTGAAACAACCATGGGAAGATTTCTTTGGGGGGGGGCAGTGTAATGGAATCACCTAAGTTGGGTTTCATATTATTTCTTGTCTGATCCATTCAAATATATTATGCGGGGTATCTGAGTAAAATCATACTAGATTTTTCGATCAGTGTTTCTTTTTAAGAGAACAGTATCACGTGAGGTTATAAATCTCAGATAACTCATTAAACCCGTATGTTGCAGTATTGTATTTTACAATTAGCATGGATTCTCTTCTGGAGAGTTTAAGATCCAAATCTCCTCCTCTTGGGTCTCTCTCTACTTTTGAAATGACAGTCCAAACCAGATCTTTTTCTTTGTGGTCCTGCAGGCGCCAATGGTTAACCAATGGTGCTGTTACAATATTATTTTTGATTCTTGATTTATGCTGTGTTATTCGTGCCCGGATCTCCTGGTTCGTCTTTCCAATATATAGCATATTGCAGGGGCATATGATCCCATACACCACGTATCTTCATTTGCAGTTAGTAAACATGTCATGTTTCCAATATATGTTGTGATGCTCAAAAGTATTTCCTTCTAATGTGGAAGAGCAACACAAATACGTTCCACATTTCCGAAGTCCCTGTATCGGGGGTAAACCCATGTAAGATCTCACTGACATTGGGCTTATTTGCGGGAGTGCTGCCCGAACTAAGTGATTGGCTATACTGCATTCCTTCTTAAAAGCGAAAAGGCGTATTTGATTTAGGGATGAATCCAGATTTTTATTTAAATGCCAATTTTGTGTAATCACTTTCTTCAGCATATTTGAGTTAGGGCCAAACGTTGAGACACAGACAATCCTGTCTTTTCTTTCTTGGAGTTCTTTTCAAGTAGACATTCAAGGGGAGTCCACCAGGCTCTTTTCAGAGCTTTTTTTAGTAGTTTCTTAGGCTAGCCTCGTTGTTGTAAATTTGCTGAGAGTTGTTTTGCGTGTAATAGATACTCATCTTTAAAATTGCAATTTCGTCTAATCCGGAGAAATTGTCCGAATGGAAGATTTTCCTTTAGACTCCGGGGGTGGTTGCTTGAAAAATTTAAAGCTTTATTTTGATCTTTTTTTTTTCTTATGCAGCGTAGTTACTAGTTTACCATCTGATGGGTAAACCTCTACGCCTAAAAACGGCATTTTACTTTGGGAGTAATTCAGAGTGAATTGAATCTCCTGTGTGCGGTTGTTTAACCATTGATGGAATAGGATTAGATCTTCTTCTGTACCTGTCCACACCAGGAAGACGTTGTCGATATATCGACTCCAGTTTTTTATAAATTGTCCAAATGGATTATTTTGGTATATGTATTTCTATTCGCATTTGGCCATAAACTATATGGCTAGTTCCGGGGCGAAAGGACAGCCCATGACTACTCCGCCCACTTGGAAGTAAAAAGAGCCATTGAAGTTAAAATAATTCTTTTTAATGCAAATTTGGCCAGCTTGATGATAAAATCTGTTGGCACCTTTGTTGGTTTTTCGCGTGTCTCCAAAAAAGATTCAATCACTTTAAGGCCTTCATCTTGAGGTATCTTAGTGTATAGAGACACTACATCAAGGGTCACTAGAAAATGTAAATTCTCTTTGAATTCCACAGTTGTCAATTTATTGATAAAGTCTGTTGTGTCTCTCAGGTATGATTGAACTTGAGAAAGAAATGGTTTCAAAAAGAAATCGACAAATTTAGAGATGGGTTCCATCAAGGATTCACACCCGGATACTATTGGGCGGCCGGCTGGTGTGGTTTCATCTTTATGCACTTTGGGAAGTACATAAAAAAGAGGAGTCGGTGGACATTTAATTTTTAAGTATTCAAACTCCTTTTTGCCAATGAAGCCCTCTGGTTTTCCTTCTTCCAAAATGGAGTACAATACATTTTTTAATTTGTTTACCGGGTCTTTATTGATTTTTTTATAACCCGTTACATCCTCTAGTTGTCTCAACACCTCTATTATATATTTGGATTTATCCCAGATTACAATTGATCCACCTTTGTCCGCCTTTTTTATTACGACAGAAGTGTCTTTTTTTAGGTTGTCAAGGGCTACCATTTCCAGTTTTGATATATTATGTTTTGTCCATCGTTTCTTCTTCTCCATTTCAGTGATGGCTGACAAAGTCTTTTAAAAAATTACTACCTCTTTCGGTATTTTGTTAGCCGGAGGACAGAAGGTTGATTTAGGTCTTAGACCAGTTGTTTCAATTGGTATCTCACTGGGATTATTTTTGAAAAAGGTTTTTAATCTGATTTTTCTGCAAAATTCTATTGCTTCAGTTTTTAGTTTAACGAAGTCAGTGTGTTTGGATGGTACAAAAGTTAAGCCTTTTTGTAGAATACTTTCTTCTTCTTTTGATAGAATTTTGTTGGATAAATTAAAAACTGGTGACACCATTTATTCTTGTAGTTGTGACGGCATGTGGACATTTCCCATGGTTGGTTGAACCGTATTCGCGATCTGGTTTTCGGTTGTCCTCTCCCTAAAAAAGGAATCTGTTGTTGCTGCTGTTGATAAGAGCCTCTCCTATTAGGATTTCTCTGGGGTTCACTGTTTTCCGCCTCACTACTGCTTTCTGAAGATGAAGTTTCTGAGAAAGTTAAATAGTGTTTTTTTGATCTCCCTTGATATTCCTGGAGATGTCTCCTTGATAAAAATCCACCTGTAAATAGGGGTATACTTTGTCTAGGTGAAGTTTTTAGGTCGAGCGACCTATCTCAATGCGCATGCGCATTGAGAGCGGGAGCTCGATCTATTGCGGCTTAAACAGAGCTTACCGAGATCAGGCGATTCCCAGGCGATTTCTTCCAGTGCACGTGAAAGCGCGTGCACAATGCCACCAGCCGCTTGCCTCGCATTACCACATCAAAGGCAAGGCGGCCTCGTCTCAGGCCCCTGCTGCTTCACACCCTCATGCCGCTCTCCCCGCTCCGCCCCCTCCCCTGCCCGCCGTGTCGCATTTCTCCTCGTACTTTCACTTTGACGGCCGCAGGCCGTCTCTCGTGTTTCTCCTTGTTAATTTCTTCACATAGTTTCTGTCCGTCTCACATCCCTCTCGCCCCATCCCCCGCTTCCTTTCCCCCCTTCTCTCTGCACCCCTCTCTTTCTTCTATCCCTCGCCTCCTCCCGGCCGCTCGGTATATTTTCGTCCGTCTCACATCCCTCTCACCCCATCCCCCCGCTTCCTTTCCCCCTTCTCTCTGCACTCCTCTCTTTCTTCTATCCCTCGCCTCTTCCCGGCCGCTCGGTATATTTTCGTCAGGTGAGCCCTCAGGGAGCGGCCGCGGCTCCGCAGCCCTGTCGTGCACCCCAGGCCTCACACTGCCTGCTCTGTCAGTGGAGTCTTACTGTGAGGGATCGCACACCTCAGGCCACACCATCTGGCGGACAGGTGACACCTTTATCTCTCTCCAGACACCCTTGGTGAAGCCCCCTAAGCCCACCACCTTAAACCCTCTCCCTTTCACTCGTGGATTTATACTTCTCCTCACACGTGTCTCACGTGTCCCTTTCATTCGCACACTTAAATCTACCTTAAATAGCTGCATCACGTGGTGTTCAAATATCTTGATTCAGGGTGCAGAGCAGCCAGGAGCATTTGACGATCAGTGGAAGCAGACAAGAGACCCTCGACACAGAATCCATTGTTTTAAGATTATAAAGTCTGGCCAAGACTCATCTTTCTTCGTGAGCAAATTTATTTCCCCCAATACGACATCGTGATTTTCTTTTCTAGGTAAGTGTTTGGCACATGAACACCCTTCCTTCTCTGTTTCATTTTTTTAATGAAATAATATAACACAGGTTGGTGAGAAAAATGTGTGGTCTACTGGCAAAGATATTTCTTTAATGTTCTGTACAACATATGTTTTTATATTCTTGATATAGTTATATATACACATAGCACTTTGCCAAAACAGTTTGCCTTTACGTTTTATTTACAGTTATTACAATTCAATCGAACTTGGTTGATCTTGTATAGACCTCGGAAGGATGAACGGTCGAGTCTACCTTAGCAGGATTCGAACCAACATATTACACACACACACACACATACCTCAACAGTAGCAGTAAGCACTTGACTCGCAGAGTTATTTCAAGTTGTTGTATAAGCCTTAATAGTGATAGAAAAATATAGAACGGTGCCTTACACGTAGAAAAACAACAATCAGAGATTGCCTTTAAAATACAAAATGCTACTTCTGCATTTTGACCGCATGTGTGATCCTCGGCAAACCACTTTTCCTAACCGGCTTCTTTCTATGGTTGACACTGCTTTTCATTCTAGTATTGAACTCTTGAAATTGTAAATGTACCTATAAAGCGCTTACAAACCCCGCACGCGACATTGAAGCCCTTTTAATGCCAGTGCACGCTACCCCGGAACCCAAGATTAGTAGTTAGTAGGTTAGCACATTTTTTTCTTGTGCATTAGTTGTGTTAGGCACTTGATTTTATGCGGCGTTATCGAAGTTGAGAAAGAAAGAGCCCGCACAATATAACAAGTGTTGGTCACTGAGCATGACTCTCCAAAGAAGGAATAGCAAAATGAAAGAAGAAAGAAGACAGAGCCTGACATTTTACCTATGTCTTTGAATGCACAGCAAATGTAAAAAGATAAGAACAACATTTAAATGTCTAGTTGCAGAAAGTGATTTCGTGGAAGAATACCAAGAGTGGTGGTAACTAGGATATGCTCCACGTGTGGGACTAACTCAAGCTAGACAACCTAAAACAAATAAAGCTATAAATAACAAGCATTGGCATAGCCAATAGGTCTCGCTTTTTGGACCCTATAAGTATTTACTTATGCAGCAGAATATCCTTGGAGCAACAACACCAACTGTTGCATGGCTAAACACTTATAAGGCCCCAAACGCGAGACCTATTGGCTATGCCAATGCTTGTTTTTTATATTTTTCAAATTGGTTTGTCTTCTGGGTGATTGTATAATCCTTAAAATCGGCGATTTCCTTTTCAACTTTATCAAGTAATGCTTTTGAATCCGTTATAAGTTGGTTTGTGGAAATTACTTTTTCTAAAGACTCAATTTCTTCTAATTGTTGTTTTGACAACCTTTGTGCTGTTTCCACAGTAAGGACCATCAGGTCCCTACTGCAATTTGTCTCTATAAAACCTTTCTTGTAGATCGGGTCTTCAGTAAAGATTACTGGAACGCTTTTGATTTGAAGTCCTCCTGGGATGGTCCCCGCTCTCAAGTGTTGAATCAGAAAATGGCCATGCAGGTCAGTTCTTATCTGTTTCTTTTTTAATCTAATCAATTTGTCTGTTTCATTTTGATTTTGAGCTGAGAGGCTCAGAGATGCTGATGCGAAAACGGGAGGGGCAGCAATAAATTTTTGAATGTGATCTTCACTATATGAAAAGGTATCCTTCTCTGACATTCTATCATACACCACACACTTAGAATTTCAAACAGGACTATCGTTATTCTCGCGTCGCGGGACAGAACACCGCTCAATAACAACCTTACTAAACCTACTCAGAACACTAAATGCTTAAGAAGGCAACCTCGCAGACCACTGTCTGCTATAATGATCAGCAACACCACTGGGTTGGCTCCCAACAGTAAGGCAGAGCCTTAGAACAGCATAACAAAAGACAGAGATGGGGCACTTGGTCAGGGGGATGGGGACCCACCAGATGAATAGAGAATTACGGTGGGCAAGGACAGCACCATGCATTGAAAACCATTTAGCTGGATGCCTCCTCCTCACCGAACACTGAATCTGGGCCTGACGCAGAGGATACTCCCGAAACACTGAACCCGACGATGTACATAGTCCTTGAAACCATCCTGGAAGCAGTTCCAGCGACAGAAGCAATGCAATAGGTCTCGCATTAGGAAAGTTTGAGCTATTGGTCTTGTAAATGACAATTTTTTTATTTATGTGTTGGTTTTGAAAAGAGCTAAATTAATAGCTTTGTCATTTACAATGCCAATAGTTATAACTTTCGCAAATGTGACACCAAAACCTGGGGTTGCGCTGAGTGGTGCTGTGGTGGTGCTGAGTGGTGCTGTGGTGGTGCTGAGTGGTGCTGTGGTGGTGCTGCTGAGTGGTGCTGTGGTGGTGCTGAGTGGTGCTGTGGTGGTGCTGTGGTGGTGCTGAGTCGTGCTGTGGTGGTGCTGAGTCGTGCTGTGGTGGTGCTGAGTGGTGCTGGGGTAGCGCTGAGTGATGCTGGGGTAGCGCTGAGTGATGCTGGGGTAGCGCTGAGTGATGCTGGGGTAGCGCTGAGTGATGCTGGGGTAGCGCTGAGTGATGCTGGGGTAGCGCTGAGTGATGCTGGGGTAGCGCTGAGTGATGCTGGGGTAGCGCTGAGTGATGCTGGGGTAGCGCTGAGTGATGCTGGGGTAGCGCTGAGTGATGCTGGGGTGGTGCTGAGTGGTGCTGTGGTGGTGCTGAGTGGTGCTGTGGTGGTGCTGAGTGATGCTGGGGTGGCGCTGAGTGATGCTGGGGTGGTGCTGAGTGGTGCTGTGGTGGTGCTGAGTGATGCTGGGGTGGCGCTGAGTGATGCTGTGGGGGTGCTGAGTGATGCTGGGGTAGCGCTGAGTGATGCTATGGTGGTGCTGAGTGATGCTGTGGTGGTTCTGAGTGATGCTGTGGTGGTTCTGAGTGATGTTGTGGTGGTTCTGAGTGATGCTGTGGTGGTTCTGAGTGATGCTGTGGTGGTTCTGAGTGATGCTGTGGTGGTGCTGAGTGGTGCTGTGGTGGTGCTGAGTGATGCTGGGGTGGCACTGAGTGATGTTGGGGTGGTGCTGAGTGGTGCTGTGGTGGTGCTGAGAGATGCTGGGGTGGCGCTGAGAGATGCTGTGGTGGTGCTGAGTGGTGCTATGGTGGTGCTGAGTGATGCTGTGGTGGTGCTGAGTGGTGCTGTGGTAGTGCTGAGTGGTGCTGTGGTGGTGCTGAGTGATGCTGTGGTGGTGCTGAGTGATGCTGTGGTGGTGTTGAGTGGTGCTTTGGTGGTGCTAAGGGATGCTGGGGTGGCACTGAGTGATGCTGTGGTGGTGCTGTGGTGGTGCTGAGTGATGCTGTGGTGGTGCTGAGTGGTGCTGTGGTGGTGCTGTGGTGGTGCTGGGTGGTGCGGAGTGGTGCTGTGGTGGTGCGGAGTGGTGCTGAGTGATAATGTGGTGGTGCTGAGTGATAATGTGGTGGTGCTGTGGTGGTGCTGTGGTGGTGCTGTGGTGGTGCTGAGTGATGCTGGGGTGGCGCTGAGTGATGCTGGGGTGGTGCTGAGTGGTGCTGTGGTGGTGCTGAGTGGTGCTGTGGTGGTGCTGTGGTGGCGCTGAGTGATGCTGGGGTGGCGCTGAGTGGTGCTGTGGTGGTGCTGAGTGATGCTGGGGTAGTGCTGAGTGATGATGTGGTGGTGCTGAGTGATGCTGGAGTGGCGCTGAGTGATGCTGGGGTAGCGCTGAGTGATGCTGGGGTAGCGCTGAGTGATGCTGGGGTAGCGCTGAGTGATGATGTGGTGGTGCTGAGAGATGCTGGAGTGGCGCTGTGTGATGCTGTGGTGGCGCTGAGTGATGCTGTGTAGGTGCTGAGTGGTGCTGTGGTGGTGCCGAGTGGTGCTGTGGTGGTGCTGAGTGATGCTGGGGTGGTACTGAGTGATGCTGGGGTGGTGCTGAGTGATGCTGTGGTGGTGCTGAGTGATGCTGTGGTGGTGCTGAATGATGCTGGGGTGGCGCTGAGTGATGCTGTGGGGGTGATGAGTGATGCTGGGGTAGCGCTGAGTGATGCTGAGGTAGCGCTGAGTGGTGCTGTGGTGGTGCTGAGTGATGCTGGGGTGGCGATGAGTGGTGCTGTGGTGGTGCTGAGTGATGCTGGGGTGGCACTGTGTGATGCTGTGGTGTTGCTGAGTGGTGCTGTGGTGGTGCGGAGTGGTGCTGTGGGGTGCTGAGTGATGCTGGGGTGGCACTGAGTGACGCTGTGGTGGCGCTGAGTGGTGCTGTGGTGGTGCTGAGTGGTGCTGTGGTGGTGCTGAGTGGTGCTGGGGTGGCGCTGAGTGGTGCTGGGGTGGCGCTGAGTGGTTTTTGGGGTGGCGCTGAGTGGTGCTGTGGTGGTGATGAGTGATGCTGGGGTAGCGCTGAGTGATGCTGGGGTAGCGCTGAGTGATGATGTGGTGGTGCTGAGTGATGCTGGAGTGGCGCTGAGTGATGCTGGAGTGGCGCTGAGTGATGCTGGGGTGGCGCTGAGTGATGCTGGGGTGGCGCTGAGTGATGCTTGGGTGGTGCTGAGTGGTGCTGTGGTGGTGCTGAGTGATAATGTGGAAGGGAAGGGAAGAAAGAAAGAAAGAACGAAAGAAAGAAGAAGGTAGGAAGGAAAGAAATATAGGAATGAAAGGGAGGGAGGAAAGGAAGGAAGGGAGGGAAGAAAGAAAAGGAAGGCAAGAAAGGATGGAAAGGAAGGAAGGAAGGGAAGGAAAGAAAAGAAGGAAAAAAAGGATGAAAGGAAAGAAAGAAAGGATTCTAATTGCAAGTGTCAGCATGAACAGGCTTGTTTTGAAGATGTAGTCCCCAAATTTGAGATTCCATGACAGAGAGGGGCTGAGAGGGGCTGTGAAGGGCGGAGAGGCGACAGGCAGAGGCCACGCGCGGCGAACATCAAAGGAAGGGTGGGAGGGGAAAAAACGCATTAGCGAGCGAGAAAAGCCATAAACACCAGGGGGGCGGGGAACCAGTTTGGCTTCAAGCTTTCAAGCCTTTGAAGACAAATGATGGTGGTGCCTCTGATGTAATCACCAACACCCTTAAAGTACAAGACCACAGAGAAAAGATAGAGGGAGAGGGGCGGGCAGGGGGGGAGGCCATACATGTGATAAATAATCACAGATGTTTTAGTTTAACCAGACTATGATGTCAGAAGGGACGTCCTGAACTAGATTCTGGCATGTAACTACGAAAGGATAAACATTGAACACATTATGTGGATTCAATCTTAGCCAACAATCGATATCAAAATAAACCAAACCATGAAGTCATGCGAACCATTGCAATATTGTTTTACATTAATCATTCCAATTTTTTAATTACAGCTGAACTCCGCCTGCGCCACGAGACACGCTGTGTCTGATTTGCAATCATGATAAAGAACGAATGAGTTTGAAATCCGTTTCATACCTTTACTATTAAAAGTATTGCATTAGTGACGTTAGGTTCAATTACAAGTCATGCAGTTGTGTTACCTCGTGGCTTTGCATATGACATCATTCACGAAGGAAAATAATCCACACAACAAACATGCTGTTGTTACACTACATTGTTTTCTTGTTGGTGTGCTCAGCGTTCGTGTTTGAACGACTCATATAGGTGCGAGAAAAACGCATGGGCAATTGCACGCAACTTTTAAAGGGTGAAAAGCTACGTTTTTGCCACGTACAATCAACAAAACAAAAATATGTACCCATAACAAAAAACAGCGCATAATATAACCGCATGCGAATTTCAAGTGCTCATGTTTTAGATAAAAAGTATTACACGTCTCAAATATTAGTTTACATCCTCGGCCTATGAAATGTGGAAAAATAACTATGTATACGTCAATTCCTCATGTAGTGTACTAGCCCAGTCTACGTCTGTCTCATGTTTCTACATGTAATTTAAGGAATGTACAGCCGCAAACATTCCTGGCCGGGTTGTTAAATAAATCACACGCCAAAAAAAACAAGAAAAAGACAATCCCTTGCTTTCTAGAAACAAGAGCAATGTGGCTGTGATCCCTCAAACTACTTTATTTGCTCACCGTGAGATGCACTAAAAAGTTTAATGGCACAACCCATATGGAAATCCTATGGTTTCATCAAATCCTTCCCCTAGAGGAGTGCGCCTGAAATGTTGATCAAATAATACGTGCTGGACTGTCAAAAACTCTATTTCAGCTGTCAAAAACGTCACTTTCTATGTAATAGTGAAGTCGTAATACCAACAAAGAGCTTATGGGTCCATCTTCATAGAGGGTATAGACCACATGCAGCGAGTACTCGGGTCTCAGTGCAGCGGTTTGGTGAGTTCAGGCTTGAATGATGTTTGAAGTATGGTGCAGATCCACGGGCATGCGAGCGCAGCAAAGCAGAGCTCGCCGACATCCCAGGCCGGTAGATGGTCACGTGTTTGTTTGCAGGCTTCCTTGTGCAGCAGGCGAGCTGGGCTCGGCCTCCACAGACCCTGTAGGAAACGGTGTGTGCTTGGCAGCAGCCAGGCCTAGAGCGCGCCCCCTACAGGTCCATGCGTGGAGCTGCACCGCGTTTGCAGGCATGGCGCAACAGGCGGGGGCGAGGGAGAGGATACGAGGGTGCTCTGCAGGGGTGATGGGACCTGGTGTAGAGAAGGCGAGCAGGCGACCGTGGGGGCGGAGGGAAGAGGGGGCAGCGGAGACTGGGGTGGCGACAGGGAGATGCATGGGCACGTGGGGAACATACCTTCCATGTCACGCGCGACCCTTTGAGCCACTGCTGGCTTCGTAGAAAACGCCACTTTGCACACACACTTAATGCTTACAGTGACACTACAAGCCCCAGAATGCAACGCTGTGAGGTTTGTGAGAAGAGAGACCATCGAGGGAGGAATGAGGATGGCAGAGTTAGGACCTGTGACTGGAGATTAGCAGTGAGTAGGACACATTGGAGATTTAAGACTTCGGTGCGGAGGAGGGAGGGTGAGGAAGAAAGGGGATCAGCATGAGGTTAGGGAGGGAGACATGCATGGAGGGAAGGTGGCGTTCTGGTGACATCCCCGGTCGCGGGATCGGCTTCAGTTTGCATTTAGTTTTTCTGGTGGGGTAACAGAAGTAAAACAAGCAACAGGATGGGATGTGGTAAGCAGCAATGTAGAGTGGGATGGGGCGATGGCCAGCAAACACATGCAATCTTATGTTGTGCTGCAACTAAGTAACAATTGTTAGCACTCCGCCTGGTGGTACTGGTTTAGTGTACCTCATGAGTATACGAGTCTGTGAGGTGGGCCCCGAGTTTTCTAAGTGAGCCCTCTAACTTGTGAATAAATGTATTTAGGACATTGCAAAGGTACAAGCAAGCTTCGCCATTCAACCACGTTAGGGAAACAAACGTATGATCGAGACCATTCTGCCTTCGCCAGACATGTAATAGAATGCAATCACCCTGAAAGTGCTTAGTGAGGGGGCGGAAGTGTTGGTTAGAGCAGGTGATTCCTTGCATGGCTTGTGAGGGGGCGTGTGCATTGTGTCCGGGGCTCGAGCCGAGCTGCACCTTTTAATATGCAAATGTATGCAGCTGTCAGAAGCAGCAGGATTCCTCTCACACTCTCCTGTGACTTCCCCCTCGGCGGCGAATGCCCCATGATAAACATTAACTGGGTTGGAATTTTGTAAATAGCTCTTAACCACAATTGAGTAAAGCAGTTCTACATTACAGACTTTCAAGGTTGTATTTTATCGCGTTTAAAAAACACAAGAAGCACGGGAGAAGAAAATAAAAAACATGCGCAGAGAGAGGCAAAGCAGTTCTACATTACTGACTTTCAAGGTTGTATTTCATCGCGTTTAAAAAAAAGTCTT
The DNA here is from genome assembly GCF_964261635.1 of Lissotriton helveticus. NCBI lineage: Eukaryota > Metazoa > Chordata > Amphibia > Caudata > Salamandridae > Lissotriton > Lissotriton helveticus. The sequence goes on from NW_027611675.1 coordinate 1,114,230, forward strand.
CGGAGGGGCATTGCGCAGAGGGGGGCAGGGGAGAGCATTCTTTTGAAGTGAAGCTCTCGGCATTGCTGTGGCGGGTCTGATGCAATGATGCGAGGCAGGCTGCTCGGAGACTAAATGGAAAGCTCGTGCACGTTCACATACACTCGGCGCAATCGCCTCGTTTAGCTTTCCTGGATCCAACTCTATAATTCTCGACATCTGCAATGCCAGAGGCATTGGCAGAGGTCGAGAGCTAAAAAGGGGATATTCACACAGGAACTGAACTACTGTTGGCTGCTCTGACATTTATAATAATTAAAGAATGAAGTGCATGTGGGCCACACATTTACTACTGGGGTGGTGGGGGGAGGGGCAGAATGAGTGTGAACTGCCATGGGGGGGGGGGGGGGGGAACGGAGGAGCCTGGAGTGGCAAGAGGGGAAACGACAATCCATATGTAACATTGAGAGTACTGCAACCTTATTGTGGACCCCCGCTGGACTACACTTCCCTTGATGGGCATTTTGTAGGTATTGTGATGGGCGGGCTAGGTTGTGAGGCTGGTTAATTTGGGAAGTTCAGTGGCTCCTGTTGGGCTGCGAGGGAAGCAGCGCACATCCTGGAACAAGCATGGGGAGGGCATTGACGATAGCGCTGTTGTACGTTACCGGTCCTTGTGGGGTGGAGGGAGCATGGCACAGTTTGCTTTGTTTGTTAGTAGTTGTTATCTGCAGCACATGTTGAATGTGGGTGGAGTGCACAGCTGGGACTGGGACAACACCAAGCTAGATATCGCTATGGCAATGGAAGTTAAGTTCCTTAGTTGAGATGTAAGGGGATTGGGTACAAAACGTAACAGAGTACTTAGGTTTCTTAAGCGACACCACGCCTGAGTGGCCTGCTTGCAAGAAACCCACCTGGATGATGTGGGAGCCAATAGGTTGACAAAAAAAAAAAATGAAGAGGCCAGATATTTCACTCATCCTATTTTACTTATGCGAGAGGTGTATTGATATGGGTGGCTCCTGGGACACCGTTTGTCTTGCAGTACATGAAAGCCGACGTGAACAGCCGCTATGTCCTACTCAGGGTGATACTTGACAGACTGGATATCACTATCCTAAATATCTATGCCCCGGCCCAAACATAGGCGATCCGGGCTTTTATCAGTCCATACAAAACATACTGGCCCCGGACTTGGACGCTCCTCTTCTCTGGATGGGGGATTTTAATTGAGTGTTGGATCCAAACTTGGACAGGCACCCTCCTAGACAGGGAAATAAGCTGCAGATGACCAACAGGCATCGGGAGGTAATGCAGGACTTGGGAATAAGGGACATATGGAGAGATAGGCACCCAACACAGAAATTGTATACCTGCTCATAACACACACAGCAGGTTGGACAGGGTCTTGGTGTCAGGGATGGAGGCCTTCCTAACGTTGAGGTGACCCATCTGGCTCGATTGCTGTCTGATCATGCCCTGATCAGTTGTGTGGCACGCTGGGTCACCCCCACTCATCTACCCAGAACATGGCAAATGCCGGCAGACATTCTGGAAGACCTGGTTGGGAAGGAAACCACATCCCATGTGTTGACAGACTAAATGACAATCTATTGAGAGGGTGCGACCACCACTAGGGCAACGGAATGGGATGCACTGAAAGTGGTGGTACGGGAGGCCTGTATGAGACCGACATGCGGCATTCGCAGGCAGCTGCAACGAGTCCTCAGGGCAGAGGAGATGACATTAGCGGAAGCATGTGCTGCAGATCTGACCAAACCAGCTGCTGCTGTTGCTCTAGAGTCGGTCGTACGTACACGCATCAGTGACATATGGGAAAGACTAGATTAAATATACACTCCGTCAGTATCAGCAGCAGCTGCATGGAGAGGGGGACAGGTCCGGACACCTTCTAACTTGGATTCTCCAGAGGGTCAGGCCCCTACCCGGACCACTGCTCATCGACAGGTGAGACCGTATACACCAAGGCCTCAATCCCGGAGGTGTTCCAACGACACCGACAGACAGTCTATGCAGCAGACCCGGCGGTCAGGGAGAACCGATACACACCATTCCTGCAAACACTGACCCTGATGCACCTCCCCTCATTGGCCTCTAAAGAGCTGGACACACAGCTGTTCCTTGAGGAAGTACAGGAGGCACTACTGATGGATGTATGACGGTACAATGAGGGCCATTTCAACGCGGTCTGTTAGATCGCGGTTTTCACAACGCAAGTTGTTACATCGACTTGCGCTGGAGGGGCGCTGGATTTAGGAATAGTGTGAATTACTATTCCAACTCCAGTCTACATACTGTAGGGAAGATGTTGGAAACAGTAATTTACACTATTCCTTAGTCTACAACACCCTCCAGTGCAAGCCGATGTAACGACTTGCATAGTGAAAACCACAATGTAATAGTACCACGTTGAAATGGATGCGTGGTAAACGATGTCTACCCTACTGATGCTCCGGGGGGCTAAGGCCCCTGGAGATGGGTTTCCACCTGAGTTATATTGAGCGTACTCTCCCACTGGCGTTACTGTGGATTTTTTTGGGAGGCCTTCTACCATAGAATCTTACCCCCCACCATAAGACAGGGAGAGATCTGTATGATGGAGGCTGCCCGGGCAGAAATTTGGCCACTATAATAAGAATTTTTGAGGACTATCACCACATAACTAAGCTCACAGACCAGCAGGGCACGGAGCATTACGCCCCCGAGGCGATAGTGGAACAATTCCGCAGATTTTACTCTGATTTACACACAGCACGGGGGAGTGCGACGGACGCTGACACCTATCTATCCGACATTGCCTGTGCGTGGCTGTCGGGTGGCCACCGTCAATCTTTGCCAACCCATAGATGAAGTTGATATAAAGGCGGTAGTATGCATGTTGCCCAACCAAAAGGCACCATGGCCCGATGGGCTTACGGCTGGATTCTATAAAGAATACATCGATCTGCTTGCGCCTTATCTGCTTGAATTGCATGCAGAGGCACATGAAACTGGCATACTGCCACCGTCCCTCCGCCAAGCCCTGATAATTACGCTGTTAAAAAAATAGAAAAGGCCCCGGACAGGTGCGAATCATATAGGCCGTTGTCTCTGATAAACCTGGACGCTAAGATACTGGTGAAAATATTAGCTACCAAGCTTCAGCCCCTCATGCCCAACCTGGTTCTCCCGGACCAATCGGGATTTATCCTGGAGTGCTCCGCGTCTAATAATCTGAGAACTATCTCTGCCATGTTCCTTGTACTGAACCATAAACTGCCAGCCGCCGCGGTCCTCCTGACGCGGCAAAAGCATTTGACTCCATTGAGTGGAGTGACATGTTCCATGTACTGCGCCGCATGGGATTCCCGCCACTGTTCCTGGGTTGGATAGTACTTTTGTACAACAGCCCTGTGGCGCTGGTGCGAGTGGGGGAGACTGACAGCACACCCATTTCAAATGTATAGGGGGTAACCATAAGGGTTGCCCCCTCTCACCTCTACTGTTTTCACTGGCACTTGAGCCACTGGCTTGCATCATACGGCAGCGCCACAGAGAATCTGCACTGAATTTCTTACATCGCCCGGTAGGTTATCACTGTACACAGATAATACGGTGTTATTTTGAAGGGAGCCGGATCGGTATCTGCCGCAGTTGTTAAGGGCAATATATTCGGTTTGGACTCTTCTCAGGAAAACAAATAAATTGGGAAAATCGATAGTTATACCACTAACAACGAACACGCCCCCCCCCCGCAACTATGGACTACCCTTTGGTGTGGACTACGGACCCGGTGAAATACTTGGGTGTGTGGATACACCGGGACCCCTAACTGGTGATCAGGGAGAACCATGGCAGAGCAAATGCCGCTCTCAAACAGCAGTAGACAGATGGAACAAGCTGCCACTCTCTCTGGTAGATCGAATAGCGATCATTAAAATGGTTGTGCTACCACGCTTTTTATATTTATTCTGTAACATCCCAATTAAGCTGACAAATGTTTTTCAGGGATGTCCGCTCAACTCTCACTCGCTTGATATGGGGGGAAGCAGGCCAGGGTAAGCTGGACTATACTCACACTGGACTACGCTAGAGGAGGCTTCAGTGCTCTGGACCTCCTTGTATATTACTTTTCCGCCCAGGCACAATATGCCTACTACTGGTTTAGAAAAAACGTAGATACTCTGTGCACACTTTTTTATTCCTCAATTCGTTTTTTAAACTATCAAAATTATATCATGTGCTGCTCCATTCGTTGCACTGCGTCCATCAGTATGCCTGAACTCAGAATAATAAAATATACCTTTTAGTGAAGTTTATTTTAATATTCTGTGTTTGCAAATAACACTTTTAGAAAATAGGTATTTGCTTTTCTAACCATTCAAACCTGCCTCTGCTAGGATGTGTATTCCTATGTCTGGTTTCATGAAGTGACAGGGCTGGGGAATTCCAGGAGACAGGCTGAGTCACCCAGTGGTAAATAGAGAGATCTGCATCTTGAGGGAGGAGTGCACCTGAACTCTGTATAGGGCTGTGCCTGCCTTCGACAATGCTGGCTCCACCCCATGGGGAGCGGCTGATGTCTCTGCCCTGCACACTGAAAGAAGAGAAGGAGTCCTGTCAACAAAGTGCTCCAGGACTGTACTTGCCTTCCACAATGCTGGCTCCACCTCCTGTGGGGCGTCTGATGTTTCTGCCCTGCACTGTGGAAGGAAAGGAGAAGTCTGGTAAACAAAGTGCTCTGGAACTGGTTTGGACTAGGCACAGGCCCCTCTCCCCTCAGAGAGCAAAGGATTTAGGGGTATTAGTATTGGGACCCTGCTCCCAAGAAATTAGATCACTTTGGACTACAAGAAAAACCCTTTACTGAGGAGAGGAACCTGAAGAAACTGAGGAGAGACTATTCCTAAGCTGAAGTGCTGCTTGGGGGATTGGCCTGCAGTGGTGGCCTTACTGCCAAAGGAAGGAGAAAGGAACTTTGTGTACTTTGCTTTCAACTTGTGAAGGATCTCCAAGGGCTTGGAAAAGAGCTTACCTCCTGCTGAAGTCTCAGGGACAACAGACTTCACCCCCAGCTCACTAGAGTTCTTGTGGAAGTGCCTGCTGCTGTTTTGGGCCTTCTGAGGAACTGCGTGTTGCAAGGAGCTGGAAGCACGACTCAACGAGAAGAAGCGTGTCACCGTCGCTGTGCCTGCCGTAGCAACTCCGGAGAAAGAAGGGTGTCGCCGCTGGAACTGTCGCACTGCACCGCATCGGAGAGAAGCGTGCTGCAACGAAGAGGAAGCGTGTCGCCGTCGCTGCTGCTGCCGTCGCGACTCCGAAGAAGGAGGGTGTCGCCGCTGAATCTGTCGCACTGCACAGCATCAGGAAAAAAATCTCGCAACGAGGTCGGAGCGTGTCGCCGTCTATGTGCCTGCCGTCGCAAATCCGAAGGAGGGTGTCGCCGCTGGAACTGCCGCATTGCACCGCATCGATCAAGAGCACCTCGCATCCCCCGAGACGCGCGCCGCCGTGGGAGCTGCTGCCGTTGCATCTTGGATTTTGCCTCTGTAGTTGTCGCATCGAGCGGAAGCTTCATGCATCGTGGGAGAAGAGTGTCGCCGCTGGAGCTGCTGCCGTCGCATCTTGGATGTCTCCGCTGTAGTCCACGCATCGAACCGAGAGCTTCTCGCATCCCGAGAAGCGTGCCGCATCTGGAAGATCTTCACGTCTTTATTTCTTTGTATCTGAACTTTGCCGCATTTCCCATCGCTGCGACATTGCTTGTCGTGGAAGCGCAACGCAACTTAAGGTACATTGACGCAGAGTGTCGCATCTAAGAACTGAACGGAACTAAGCTTAAATCTACCATCTTAAAGTAATCAGAGTGTATTTTTGTTGTTTATGGTCTTGTGGTAACTCTATATAAAGTATACTTATTTTTTATATAAAACTTGTGTGGTGTCCATTTGTAGTGTTGTTACTGTATGTGGTCACAACTGCTTAACTTACAACGCCTCTGAAATAAGCCTGGACTGCTCGCGCCACGCAACCTAGAGGGTGAGCAGGGGTTATTTTTGGTGTGTAATCCCCTTTCCCTGACTAGAGGAGAGGGTCCCTGCTTGTCACAAATACCTACCTGTGCCAACCAGAGACCCCCAAATCTAACATAAACCAAAAAGGTTTTCCATCCAGATTTATACAGAACAATCATTCAATGAATGCAATATTCCAACCATGATTCTTCATTCTTTTCATGAATTTTATTTTTCAAGATCATTCATTTAATTTCTTCCAAAGCAACGATATAAATATCCAATAATATTTTACCCATGGATTTCACAAACCCAATGCATTTTGGGTCCATACATTGGATATTTATATTGTTGCTTTGGAAGAAATTAAATGAATGATCTTGAACAATAAAATTCATGAAAAGAATGAAGAATCATGGTTGGAATATTGCATTCATTGAATGATTGTTCTGTATAAATCTGGATGGAAAACCTTTTTGGTTTAATAGAAAAAGTGTGCACATTCACCAGGGAACGGCACGCCTGACCTGACCATTTTCACAGTACTACTGGTTTAGACCGCAAAATTACACTCCACGTGTCGCAGTGGAAGATGGGGATGTACACCCGTCCCTGTTATCTGTGGTCATCACACATACAAACAGAGGTACGCCATGAACTGAAATCAATATTATAGACACGACTATTGCAGCATGCCAAGATATACGCAAAAAAACTATTAGGCTCCCGGTTTATGCTCCGGGCACTGCCCCTTGCACATCATGCGGCCTTATCGGTGACGAGGGAAAAAGTCCACTAAGGGCATTGAGATAAGCGGGCATGGTGACTATGCGAGACATATACCCAGATGGGCACTTCCTTATGAGAGAAGACCTGAGTTAAATAACCAGTCCCTCACCGTTGTTTAATTTTACCATTCATAGGCTGCGGCAAGCGATCAAAGCCCACTATGCGACGTACCGATCTGAAGGTGCTGCCGGCGCTGCAAACGCTATTGGTTGCACCTACTATTCGTAAACTAGTAACAAAACTCTAGACAGAGGTGTACAATGGGATAGATCTTGGATCTGATAAGAGTCTTACCCGAGGGAATAGCAGTTTAACTCCACCACTACCAGAAACGTAATGGGACCATATTTGCAAGCTGACCGGTGCCCTCACACCCAAAGGTAACTTGCGCATCAAACATTTCAAATATATTCACCAAGTCTACCACACGCCTGTTAAACTACACAGATGTGGCCTTAGAGAAACTAATAACTGTAAAAGATGCGGACAGCCGGAAGCTGACTTCTTACATCTGGTGTCTGGGTGCAGACGAGAGATGTTGTTCTGGGAAGGGGTATTGCAATACCTACAGGAAATGACTGGGATTGTATTGCAGTGTGTTCCGTCAGTATGTTTGCTATGCCATGTACCTCACTTAAAGGGTGTGATGGGAAATGTTATGCGCGCTGTGCTGTTATTGGCCAAGAACCGAGTTGCGCTGCACTGGGAAAGTGCATTGGATCCTACGACTAAGTGTTGGGTAAACGATATGATTTATTGTAATGAAAATCTTGCATTATATGTAGAGGAGCTACTGGCTGCGTCAAGGCCCAGGGATATATGGGAACCTCTATGTCAATACCTGCTAGGTCTGGCTTCCACTGACACACAGTTTGATTAGCGTCACTACTAATATAATCAAATGATGTGCTGCCACAGGATATGTTTAATTGGTCACGGCAAATGCTGATGAGTCAAATACTGGTATAGTTTGAACACTGTTAGGGTAAAACTCAGTCACAAATGGTTGTATGATTGTTCATGGCAGTGAAATTGTAAGTATTATTTCAAATGCCAATAAAAAGACAAATATTTTAAATAAATACTCAGACACTAAAAAAAAAAGAGAAGATGCAATAGGAACAGAAGAGACAACAGAAGGGACAAATTGATATGATAGTCAACAATATTGTTATGTCTTTTAGCAATAAAAGCAAATTTTAAAAAGCTCAAACTTTCCCATTCATTTTTCACTTTCGAAAAGAAAAAAAAAAAAAAAAGGTGCGCACCCACTTCGCATGGCAGTTGAGGGTTAAGAGGGAAAAGGAATACATTGTGGAAATTAGAGGGGATACGGGAGGTGTTACAGTGTCGGACATCTAAAAGGCGCACATATTTGGTCACTTTTGCGAGACCTTGTACCCGACAGAAGAGACGAAGGGACAGACCCATGTTGAATATCCGGATGAGGTCACTCCTCCTCAAGTAACAGAGGCGCAGAGAGGGTCACTGAGAGCCCTATTACAGAGGAGGGGGTTCAGGGAGCAATGGGGACCCTTAAACTTCATACAGGCCCGGCCCAGAGGGGCGACTGCACAGCTTTGACTAAACATTTAACTCTGAGCTCACTGCACGTTTAGTGTCTATTTTTAACATGTGGCTGTCTCTGGGGGGGGGGTCCCTGCATCTCAGAGTGAAGCTCTTATTTCAGTTATTATCAGTGCTTTAAATGGGCCGGTACTCACCGGTACTGAGTACCGGCACTTCTCATTTTTATCGCTTTGAGTACCTGCACTTCTCTGCTGCCAAGGAGAGTACTGGTACTCATCAAAGGTATGTTTATGTTTGCTAGTGCTCACGAGCACGAACAAGGCTGTCTGACAGCCAAAGCACCTCTGTAACCCAAGCGGAGCCACCTCTAAACTATTCTGCAGGGCTCATTCGCATAATGTCCAGTGTCCACCCCCCACGCTGTGTTTGACAGAGCAGGGTCCATTCAGGCCCTGTGCTGTCAATCACATTCACACCATGGTGTGTATGTGTGCACACTCGAATCCAGGCATCCCGCTGACAGCAGCAATAGCAGCAATTAAGAAAGCTGTGGGAGATAAGGGGTGTAAAATGGCCTTTATCCCACCAAAGTCTTTTGAATGAGTGTCTGTCTGCTTGTGTCTGGGCGTTTGCCTGCTTGTTTATGCATGTTTGTGAGTGTGAGTGTGTGTGTGAAGTAGTGTGGCTCACTGGTTAGAGGCGGCAGACCCGAGAGCAGAGGACGGCCCGGGACCAGGGTTCGATTCCGGCGCGGCAGGTTTCTGGACCAGGGTCAGCGGACTCGATAATTCTCTCGCCTCAGTGCCCACTCTGATCAGCCATCACACTCGGCAACTCTGGGCATTAGCTTGCCTCATCTTCACTAACGGCCCCACCAGACCGCCGGGGATGCCTGGTCTCACCCTGGAGATACCCATTAAGGGACCATCTCTCAGGGAAGCCAGGAAGGGTTTCGCAGCGGTCGAAGCGCCTTGGGACCCTACGGGTAAGTAGTGCGCTATATAAATGCCTATACATTTACATACATTTACATACATGTGTGTGAGTGAGAAAAGAAAGTGAAAGAGGGAGAGAATCCAGACACTAGGGAGGTATTTTAAAGGACATTCTCGGAATGAATGCTTGTGTGAGCACTGCTGCTTGTTTCTGTGATTGCGCACTTAAGAATATATAATCGGACACGTAGTAGAAGTGTCTTATATGTCTTGTCCTTAGCCCCGCCCACTTGCTACACTCATAGCCTGAATGTAAGAGTACCTGCACTTATTTTTTCCCATTTAAAGCATGGTTATTATACCAAAGCAGGGCTCGGATCCAGGGCCTGGGGCTCACCCCGACCCTGGACTCTTAACCCTGGGTGGAAGACTAGATTTGAAGACTCTCGCTGTTGGCTCTGCCGCCATGCTCCCTCGCCCGCCCCCCCAGGGTGATAGAGTCTGCCCCCCCCCCCCCCACAGCCTCGCACGTACCCGCGTCAGTCGCGCGCCTGCAGGAACGTGGCGGAGCGCCTCTTATCTCTGGGGTCAGCTGGCGGCGTGGGCCTCGCGCCCCTCTAGTCTCTGGGGTCAGCTGGTGACGTCGGCCTCGCGCGCCCCTCGACTCTGGGGTCAGTTGGTGACGTCGGCCTCGCGCGCCCCTCGTCTCTGGGGTCAGCGGTTCACAGCTGACTTTTCTGCGCTTCCTCGTGCTCCGCTCCTTCCGGGTTCTTCTCTTCCGCCTTCCAGTGACGTGGGCTTGTTCTCCCGTTTCATAGGTGCATCGGTCATGACGCGACATCCAGGCCACGCAGATGTCAGGTTCAGCCCCTGGGTCGCGCGCCCCGTGGCCGCCGATCACCTTCAAGGCCCCCTTCGCCATTCTTCTGGTCCTCCAAACCCTCCCCCGGGGCAGCCTGGCCCCGCCGGCCTCAGCCTCGTGATCACACCCCTGTCTTCAGCGGCCCCCATGCCCCTCCCTCTCGCCCCCCCCCTGAAATGTCTTCTGCCCGCCCCTCCCTGGGAGACACACCGACCGCCCAGGGTCACAGGAGGTTGAGGGGCGCGCCGAGATTCAAGCTCCAGAGCAGGCAGGACCGAGCCTCGATCCCCTCCCCTCTTCTGCCCGAGGGGCTCGCCTGCCGCGGGGGGAGGACACTGTCCGAGCTCGCTGCCGAGGATCACCGCCTGTCTGGGCCGCACCCGCCCCCCTCTGGTCTCTGCGTTCTGTGGTCCTGCACCCGACAGCCAGCCTGCTCACGAGCGTTTCCCCGACCCCCCTGCCCCTACCCCGCCTCTCCTCCCCCTCACATTGGTGCCCCCCTTGCTATCTCTCCTGAATGACGCTTCAATCCCCGCTGTGCCCCCCCAGGACACGCACCCCCAGACCGGATTAACTGCTCTGACTCCGGATCCGGCGCGGGCTCTGCTCAGGGAAGCTCTCATCCACTCGTGTCTTTGTGCTGCTGTCGATCCTCTCCAGTCTGTACCAGTGCACGCGCCTTGTGCTCTACTTGAGTCCTTTCATTGTACCTCAAACACAGTTAGAAGTGTCAGCGCTCTTATGTTTTGCTACAGTCTGGATGGATTAAAGTTCCGTAACTTCACGTTTTGAGTTTTGGCCTGTGTTCCTGTTGACACATTACCTTTTCCCTCTATCACAACATTAGCAATCTAACAAACCTAAATAAACCAGGTTGCTGTCTGCGTGTCCGGCCACAAACCAACTGCAGCTGCAACTCACCTCCCCTTCTGTTTGACGGTACTCCATCCCGCCCAAGGCCCACAGCTCCCCGGACCCCCCTCACCTCACACTCTGGAGCAGCAGCACCTCTTCTCTTGTGGAAATTCCCCGGAGGAAGAGGGCCCTGTGCCAGGCGCCTCAATTAAATAACCTCCCCACCCCCCACCTCCCTGCCGAATTCTTGAGATTAAATTTAGTACTGAGCTGACCCCGCGCTGTTATCTGCTGCTGCAGCCCTTCCCTGCTCCCTTCTCTTGTCCCCTCCCAGTCCTGTCCAGGGTCTGACCTAGCGCGGTTATCTGCTGGTCCAGCCCTTCCCTGCCTCCCTTCTCTTGTCCCCACCCAGTCCTGTCCTTGGTCTGACACAGCCCTGTTATCTGCCGGTCCAGCCCTTCCCTGCCTCCCTTCTCTTGTCCCCTCCCAGTCCTGTCCTTGGTCTGACACAGCCCTGTTATCTGCTGGTCCAGCCCTTCCCTGCCTCCCTTCTCTTGTCCCCTCCCAGTCCTGTCCTTGGTCTGACACAGCGATGTTATCTGCTGGTGCAGCCCTTCCCTGCCTCCCTTCTCTTGTCCCCTCCCAGTCCTGTCCGGGGTCTGACCCCAGCCCTTCCCTGCCTCCATTCTCTTGTCCCCACCCAGTCATGCCTGGGGTCTGACCCAGTGCTGTTATCTGCTGCCCCTGCCCTTCACTTCTCTTGTCCCTACCCAGTCCTGTCCGGGGTCTGACCCCAGCCCTTCCCTGTCTCCATTCCCCTCTCTCCACCCGGTCCTGTCCGGGGTCTGACCCAGCGCTGTTATCTGCTGCCCCAGCCCTTCCCTGCCTCCCTTCTCTTGTCCCCTCCCAGTCCTGTCCGCAGTCTGACCCAGCGCTGTTATCTGCTGGTCCAGCCCTTCCCTGCCTCCCTTCTCTTGTCCCCACCCAGTCCTGTCCGTGGTCTAACCCAGGGCTGTTATCTGCCGGTCCAGCCCTTCCCTGCCTCCCTTCTCTTGTCCCCACCCTGTCCTGTCCAGGGTCTGACCCAGCGCTGTTATCTGCTGGTGCAGCCCTTCCCTGCCTCCCTTCTCTTGTCCCCTCCCAGTCCTGTCCGGGGTCTGACCCCAGCCCTTCCCTGCCTCCATTCTCTTGTCCCCACCCAGTCATGCCTGGGGTCTGACCCAGTGCTGTTATCTGCTGCCCCTGCCCTTCACTTCTCTTGTCCCTACCCAGTCCTGTCCGGGGTCTGACCCCAGCCCTTCCCTGTCTCCATTCCCCTCTCTCCACCCGGTCCTGTCCGGGGTCTGACCCAGCGCTGTTATCTGCTGCCCCAGCCCTTCCCTGCCTCCCTTCTCTTGTCCCCTCCCAGTCCTGTCCGCAGTCTGACCCAGCGCTGTTATCTGCTGGTCCAGCCCTTCCCTGCCTCCCTTCTCTTGTCCCCACCCAGTCCTGTCCGTGGTCTTACCCAGGGCTGTTATCTGCCGGTCCAGCCCTTCCCTGCCTCCCTTCTCTTGTCCCCACCCTGTCCTGTCCAGGGTCTGACCCAGCGCTGTTATCTGCTGCCCCAGCCCTCCTGCCTCCATTCTCTTGTCCCCACCCAGTCCTGTCCGGGGTCTGACCCAGCCCTTCTCTGCTTCCCTTCTCTTGTCCCCTCCCAGTCCTGTCTGGGGTCTGACCCAGCGCTGTTATCTGCTGCCCCAGCCCTTCCCTGCCTCCCTTCTCTTGTCCCCACCCAGTCCTGTCTGGGGTCTGACCCAGCGCTGTTATCTGCTGGTCTAGCCCTTCCCTGCCTCCCTTCTCTTGTCCCCACCCAGTCCTGTCAGGGGTCTGACCCAGCGCTGTTAACTGCAGGTGCAGCCCTTCCCTGCTTCCATACCCTTCTCTCCACCCGGTCCTGTCCGGGGTCTGACCCAGCCCTGTTATCTGCTGGTGCAGCCCTTCCCTGCCTCCCTTCTCTTGTCCCCACCCGGTCCTGTCCGTGGTCTAACCCAGCACTGTTATCTGCTGCTCCAGCCCTTCCCTGCCTTCCTTCTCTTGTCCCCACCCTGTCCTGTCCAGGGTCTGACCCAGCGCTGTCATCTGCTGCCACAGCCCTCCTGCCTCCATTCTCTTGTCCCCACCCAGTCCTGTCAGGGTTCTGTTCCAGCGCTGTGTTCTGCTGGTGCAGTCCTTTCCTGCCTTCCTTCTCTTGTCCCCACCCAGTCCTGTGCGGGGTCTGCCCCAGCCCTTCCTGTCTCCATTCCTTTGTCCCCACCCTGTCCTGTCGGGGGTCTGACCCAGCGCTGTTATCTGCTGCTCCAGCCCTTCCCTGCCTCCCTTCTCTTGTCCCCACCCATTCCTGTCCGGGGTCTGACCCATCGCTGTTATCTGCTGGTGCAGCCCTTCCCTGCCTCCCTTCTCTTGTCCCCACCCAGTCCTGTCCGGGGTCTGACCCAGCCCTTCTCTGCCTCCATTCCCTTGTCCCCTCCCAGTCCTGTCCACGGTCTGACCCAGCCCTTCCCTGCCTCCATTCCCATGTCCCCTCCCAGTCCTGTCCGGGGTCTGACCCAGCGCTGTTATCTGCTGGTTTAGCCCTTCCCTGCCTCCCTTCCCTTCTCTCCACCCAGTCCTGTCCGGGGTCTGACCCAGCCCTTCCTGCCTCCATTCCCTTGTCCCCTCCCAGTCCTGTCCGGGGTCTGACCCAGCGCTGTGTTCTGCTGGTCCAACCCTTCCCTGCCTCCCTTCTCTTGTCCCCACCCAGTCCTGTCCGGGGTCTGACCCAGCCCTTCCCTGCCTCCATTCCCTTGTCCCTACCCAGTCCTCTCCGGGGTCTGACCCAACGCTTTTATCTGCTGGTGCAGCCCTTCCCTGCCTCCATTCCCTTGTCCCTACCCAGTCCTGTCCGGGGTCTGACCCAGCGCTTTTATCTGCTGGTGCAGCCCTTCCCTGCCTCCCTTCTCTAGTCCCCTCCCAGTCCTGTCCTTGGTCTGACACAGCGCTGTTATCTGCTGGTGCAGCCCTTCCCTGCCTCTCTTCTCTTGTCCCCTCCCAGTCCTGTCCTTGGTCTGACACAGCGCTGTTATCTGCTGGTGCAGCCCTTCCTGCCTCCATTCTCTTATCCCCACCCAGTCCTGTCCGCGGTCTGCCCCAGCCCTTCCTGCCTCCATTCCCATGTCCCCACCCAGTCCTGTCCGGGGTCTGACCCCAGCCCTTCCTGCCTCCATTCTCTTGTCCCCACCCAGTCATGCCTGGGGTCTGACCCAGTGCCGTTATCTGCTGCTCCTGCCCTTCCCTTCTCTTGTCCCTACCCAGTCCTGTCCGGGGTCTGACCCCAGCCCTTCCCTGTCTCCATTCCCCTCTCTCCACCCGGTCCTGTCCGGGGTCTGACCCAGCGCTGTTATCTGCTGCCTCAGCCCTTCCCTGCCTCCCTTCTCTTATCCCCTGCCAGTCCTGTCCTTGGTCTGACCCAGCGCTGTTATCTGCTGGTGCATCCCTTCCTGTCTCCATTCTCTTGTCCCCTCCCAGTCCTGTCCGGGGTTTGACCCAGCGCTGTTATCTGCTGGTCCAGCCCTTCCCTGCCTCCCTTCTCTTGTCCCCTCCCAGTCCTGTCCGTGGTCTTACCCAGCGCTGTTATCTGCCGGTCCAGCCCTTCCCTGCCTCCCTTCTCTTGTCCCCACCCTGTCCTGTCCAGGGTCTGACCCAGCGCTGTTATCTGCTGCCCCAGCCCTCCTGCCTCCATTCTCTTGTCCCCACCCAGTCCTGTCCGGGGTCGGACCCAGCCCTTCTCTGCTTCCCTTCTCTTGTCCCCTCCCAGTCCTGTCTGGGGTCTGACCCAGCGCTGTTATCTGCTGGTCTAGCCCTTCCCTGCCTCCCTTCTCTTGTCCCCACCCAGTCCTGTCAGGGGTCTGACCCAGCGCTGTTAACTGCAGGTGCAGCCCTTCCCTGCTTCCATACCCTTCTCTCCACCCGGTCCTGTCCGGGGTCTGACCCAGCGCTGTTATCTGCTGGTGCAGCCCTTCCCTGCCTCCCTTCTCTTGTCCCCACCCAGTCCTGTCCGTGGTCTAACCCAGCGCTGTTATCTGCTGCTCCAGCCCTTCCCTGCCTTCCTTCTCTTGTCCCCATCCTGTCCTGTCCAGGGTCTGACCCAGCGCTGTCATCTGCTGCCCCAGCCCTCCTGCCTCCATTTTCTTGTCCCCACCCAGTCCTGTCAGGGGTCTGTTCCAGCGCTGTGTTCTGCTGGTGCAGTCCTTTCCTGCCTTCCTTCTCTTGTCCCCACCCAGTCCTGTCCGGGGTCTGCCCCAGCCCTTCCTGTCTCCATTCCTTTGTCCCCACCCTGTCCTGTCGGGGGTCTGACCCAGCGCTGTTATCTGCTGCTCCAGCCCTTCCCTGCCTCTCTTCCCTTCTCTCCACCCAGTCCTGTCCGTGGTCTGACCCAGCGCTGGTATCTGCTGCTCCAGCCCATCCCTGCCTCCCTTCTCTTGTCCCCACCCATTCCTGTCCCGGGTCTGACCCATCGCTGTTATCTGCTGGTGCAGCCCTTCCCTGCCTCCCTGCTCTTGTCCCCACCCAGTCCTGTCCGGGGTCTGACCCAGCCCTTCTCTGCCTCCATTCCCTTGTCCCCTCCCAGTCCTGTCCGGGGTCTGACCCAGCCCTTCCCTGCCTCCATTCCCTTGTCCTCTCCCAGTCCTGTCCGGGGTCTGACCCTGCGCTGTTATCTGCTGGTTTAGCCCTTCCCTGCCTCCCTTCCCTTCTCTCCACCCAGTCCTGTCCGGTGTCTGACCCAGCCCTTCCCTGCCTCCATTCCCTTGTCCCTACCCAGTCCTGTCCGGGGTCTGACCCAGCACTGTTATCTGCTGGTTTAGCCCTTCCCTGCCTCCATTACTGCAGGCTGCCAGGGGTTCACAAAGGGGACCCTCCTAAGAGGGCGGCTGCCTTAGTGCCACATGAGGGCACACGAGGCAGCCGCCTAATGTTGGGGACCCCCTAGGGGTCTGCTCGCCTGCGTCTGACCCGGGCAGGAGTGATGTACAAATACCTCTCCCGCGCACTGGCGTCCTCTTTGCCCACTACCCTGACGCCGTTTGGGTGTGCCGATGTCGTGTCCCTGGTCTGGCCTTGGTCCCCCGCTGTTGTGAGCTTAGTCCCGGTGAGTGCAGGGATATTGTCAGTCCCGTCCATCAAGTATTTCTTCAGTATGGTGCTGTGTGCGGGTGGACAATTGTGCGGCGTGGTGGGTGACCCGGGACCCCCCCGGCTGTGGTGTCGGGTTTTTTGTGGCATGTGCTGCCTTGTCGGACCAAGTGGGTTCCTTGTCTGCACGGGCACAGCGGAGCACGGACCCTTATTCCAAGCTTTCTGGTTCCTTACGGGTCTGGGAGGGGAACATTAGGGCAGTGGGGGCAGACCCTGCTGCCTGATTACGTTTGTGCGTGTGGAGGAGATTCATTGTGGGGCTTAGCTTGGGGAGCGGTTACAATTTCCAAGGGTCTTGCAGCAGCGAGTGCGCCCCCAATGTTAATGAGATGCACGAAGCCCGGAGTTAGTCGCACGACACGGGTCGCCGTTGTGGCAACTGAGATTTTGGCTGCATGCACAGGGAGACTGAACTGCTCCGGTGCTGTGTGGCACAGTTTAGAGCCTGGGAGGCCCCAGATCATCCTTGGTGGGGGTTGTGTTTGTTCACCTCGGTTTTGATTTTCGTCCTACTTCCGGTTGGCTAGGGGACAGTGCGGCTTCAGGAGGGGAGGGCAATTTTGCGGGTGGCTCGCGGGCCCCCTGCTAAAAAGCAGCTTGAGTTACCAACTGGGGGGCATGGGGGGTGAGGGGGGTGAGCCAGGTGCCAAGCGGGGTGTCTGCTGCCCCCCTTGATAATGGGCAGGAGGCACTGTTTAATAACGTTAAATGTTCCAGCTGCGCGGCTTGTCGCGTGCGTGACACGCAGTGCTAAAGAGGTGTGTGCCATGGGAGTGCGTCGGTGACTGCTAGGGGGCCGGTGCTGTGCACCTGGCTTGTGAACGGCATGATTTTGTGCCATCCAGTGGCTTTGCCAGGCACAGGTTTTTAGGTCTCGGCTGGGCGTGGCAGCAAAGCTGCCCCGCCTCTCCGAGAGATCTTGTAAATACAAGATTTCTAAAAGGGACTGTAAGCCCCACCCCTCCTTTCCATTGGGTAGCGTCAGCGTTTATGATAAATGCTGGCTTCCCATTGGAAAGGAGTGCTTTTGGGTGCCACCCTGTTTGTTTTTCGGACAGCCCCTTCGGACACCGTGTCCTGCTTTGCGGCCTCGTGAATACTTTTCTTATCAGCTTCTCTGATGAGGCTGTCCAGGGAAGGTTCAGGGAGAGTTCGGCAAGCTGAAGCTCAGATCACGCACCTCTGTTTATCAGGAGAGAGAAGGGAACGCAGTCTCGCTTCCCTCCGAGCCGCTGCGGTGAGGTCACCGCCTGCCCCTCCTCCTCCCCCGCCCACCCGAGCTCTGCTGCCTCCCAGGCTCAGACAGGGGGCAGACAGCAGAAAATTCCGAGCTACGAGCTTCTTGGAGTCTCGGCTCCACCCTCTGGTTGTTTGATCCTGTGCATGTCATGTTTTCTCTCTGTGGCTTGTTTTTCTCAGAGTTTGGATGCGTTTGGTTCCCAATCCGTTTCGTACAGTCAGTAAGACAGTTCCCAGGCTTCTGTTAAATACTGATCAGTGATCAGCAAGTGGGCAAAAGATCTCTGTACTAATCACTCAACCCCCTGTGCTATATTACTAAGATTCAAGCGTTCACAGTACAAGTTAGACACTATGTCTGCCGCAAAAACAGCAGCCCACTGAGCTTTCTAGCAGGAATGAAATCTGCAGCCTGCTGCTTTTACGCGGGTCTGGGCAACACGTGCATTAACCTCCCCAGCTATCCTAGCAGCAGGCAGCTCTGCTGCTTTAAAGCCGCCTTCTCGCAGAGGCCGCCGCACCCTCCCACAGGGGGGGGGCTTGGAGGCCGGCGCCATAACCCACGCGGTGCCCACCGGTGGGGAAACTGGTTTTGGGCACCTTAAAGCGCCCATAAACCAGCGGAAGCAGAGTGCGCACCAGCCCGCTCCGGGCGGAAGTGACCCGTGACCTGGGCGTCCCTAAGGGGCGGCCAATGGTCACTGTGGCTTGTTTTGAACCCCCCAATCAGGGGGGTCCACCTGAGACCCCTATGGAGGGGTCAGAGGATTTAAGTCGCCGCCTCTCCCAGCAAGGACACAACTTCTTCGAGGAGCTGGGAGAGCGGCGCAACAACACATCGATTGCAGCCCCACCCTCCCACACCTAAGGAACAGCAAAGTCGCAGGGCTGGAAGATGGCAGGGGCGTTGCGGAAATCCTACAATGGTTGGCTAAGGAAACACACCGGCGGGCGGTGCGTAGGAGGAGGGCCACTCACTTTTGAATGCCGCACGGCAGGGTGACTTGGCCGCACCAAGGAGGGGAGTAGCAGGAGGAGACGGCACTCGCGGCCCAGACCCGGCCGGACGGCAGGGCGCAAATGGTAGCGAGCTGGGGACCCAACTCCAGTGAGAAAAGCTCCCCTCCATGACACGCAGAAGGCGTGGGCGACCAACCACGGGAACACCAAGGACTGACAAGGAGCTGGTTTTGTACAGTGCCATTTACGAACTGAGGAGTACACAAAAGACTGACACCTGTTCTCACAAGGTGGTGTCATGAGTTGTATATGACATGTATGATTGATGGGTACAGTTCGCAAATGAGATGTTGCATAACCAGCCTGTGTATTTTAATATTAATAAAACTGCGGCCAACAACGACCATCACTAATAACCGGTACTGTTGGCTGACTTTATTCCAAGAATGGCAAACGGGCATTCAAGGGGAGGAGAGGATGGGGAGTTGCTGTTGGGTACCCACAGAATGGGCACGTGCGGGGGTTATGTGCATGCCGGAATGCGAGACGACTGACTGGTGTTACCATGGAACAAACAGCAAAAACACTTTTCGTGGATCCATTTCCGACTTGTCAATTACTTTCCATTACAACGCTCCCCCATTTGGAAGCCCAGAAACTATAATAGTATTGCAGTATTTTATGTTACTAATTTCTGCACAAACTTCACTGTTTCGAAAAAGAAAACACGCATAAATGTTTTTTGGTTTTTTTAAGCACTCTGGGCAGCGAAAGACCCAGCATCGTAAAAACATATAGAGTCATAAAGCGCTTTGAGACAATACAAATGGTGTGAATGAGCTATTCAAAAGGAACTAAAATGGCCGATTATAAAAAAAAATGCACACAATGCATGTATTGTGATGGTTCAGTGTCTGGTGATAGTTAAACCCACTTGTAGTGGGTTATTATCACGTCATCAGAAACACAACATGACGTCATTGGGCCAAAATACGCAGCGGCTTGTTTTTTTTGGTTATAGCTTCACTGTTCACATTTGCTTTGCAAGGTCAGATGCAGCTGGACTGAGGGCTGAGGAATGGCTCTCAGATGCAGCAGGACTGAGGGCCTGATGAATGACTCCCAGATGCAGCAGGACTGAGGGCCTGAGGAATGACTCCCAGATGCAGCAGGACTGAGGGCCTGAGGAATGACTCTCAGATCGCAAGGCAGCTGCTCCTTTCTGTAGATGGACTCGCTGCTAAACAGAGAAGAGCGTCTGCGCTGTGATGTAATAATCTCTAACCATTCAGTAGGCTACTCCAAATACTGCCTCTTTCACATTGATAAGGCAGCATTCGATTTGGGAATTCTCAGTACTAAATTTGGTTGCCGGTGGGAGGCGCGGGAGATTTATTTTGGGTACCAGCACTTATTTCTCCTTAGAGAAAGAAAAGGAAAACCACACATAACAGAAGGACAGAGGAAGAGAAATACAGAAGAAACAATTTACAAGGGAGGAAGCAAAAACATTTATGAGTGATATAACAGGGCAGGGCGTGCCTGAGGTGGATTCAGGAGCATTCGGCATGTTGGCATTTTATAGGCTGCATGTGTCTGTCCGGGTAGCGCTTTGGGTGCCGCCACTTAAAATTTTACAACTAAAGCACCGCAAATCCAACCAAAAGGTCTGTGAATTCAGGCAGGTAGGCCTGCGAGGAACAACACGGCTCTATTCCTGCATTCACATTCGCAAGATGCCATTTTTAACATGTTTATTGCAGCACCTGTCCCTTTAATGAGGATGCCCAGAGCACTGGAGCCAGCATGCAGAGGGCCTCAGGATTGCTGCGCGAGACACATTCATAAGGTGAAGCTGTTCTCCACTGACAGCTTCCGGTTGGTGGATGGTCATTCCACCCCCTGGGAGGAGTCATAAGGCAAGACCCCCCTCCCTTGGAAGCCCCCTCCTTCCAAACCACCAGGAATTGCGATTGGTAATTTATATATACGGTTTATATACTGCTGGCCTTGATTATGTTTTGGGGAACTGCATGCTTTGTTATTCCAAATCCCTTTACTAGATCAGATCCACTGTCCTTAACAGCTTACTGGATGGAACAAGCATTTGCAATGCAATAGGTCTCGCATTTGTGAAATTTTAAGCTATTGGCATTGTAAATGACAATGCTTTTTATTTATGTTTTCAAAACTAACACATAGATAAAAGGTTTGCCATTTATAAGTACCTGCAGCTCAAAGTCTCGTAAATGCGAGACCTATTGCATTGCAAATGCTTGTTTTTCTTTGATCGCTTTGAACGGCAGGGGTCGGTGGGCTCCGTCTTGTTTCACAGAGCCAGGGAGCAGAACGAACATTGACCATTGACATGTGGGACGTCTCTGTGGTGATAGGATTGCTGATCCTTAGCGTGTGTCTCATGTGGAATGGAGCGCTGGCGAAGGCTGATTCCAATTTTGCGCAATCTTAGGCGTTTCCATGTATGTGTCGCCTTGTACAGCTCCAGGTCAGAACTTGTGTAGCCCGTTGTCACTATCACTTTAGTAAGCCTACAATAAAAGTGTGGGCGGGGCTTCATCCTCGGACGCAGTATGTTTATATATTAAAGAAATGCTTTATCTTTTAAATCCTATCTTTAATACAGGGTATGCAACATATTACGGTATGATGCAATATCTGAGTTCATAAGAAAGCTGATCAATGAGCGAGATAATACGGCCCTACTGCCAAGACTACCGACCTTGGAGCAGGGGGGCCAGGACCGAGCCTCGGCCTCCGCATCCTGGGACTCTGAGCATATGACTTCGAATCCCTGTGTCCTTTTGGGGGAGTTGGCTATTTCTAAGATATCGTTCATATTGGGGTGACTGGGAGGCTCGGCTGTCAGCTGGGGAGGCAATTTGGATGCAGGTAATTGGCTGTTTATAACCAATCTCCGTGCGGACCTGTTTTCCATCCAAGGAGCCCACACGGGTTATGGTGCGTGTGCTTGTTTGGGGAGCCGTGTGCTTGCAGTATTGTTTCTCAGAGTGAGGTGGCTGCAGGGTCGGGGCACAGACCAGGTGCCTGCTCTGTGATAACCACATCCTGCCTTTAGGTGACTCACCCGGCTCGTGCGCCGGGACAGAGGACAGTCATTTCTAGTAATGGGCTTTCTACAGCTTTCTCTCGCCCACAATGCAGGTTGCGCCTGCTGGGCGCGACTGCCCCTATCCCACCCATAACAGAACAGGGCACCTAGGGTCAGGAGCAGTAACATTTTTAAACGAGGGCTGCATGTAGGGGCTGAGTTGCCGCCTGCGTGGTGGCATGTTGCGTCGTGTCGGTCATGGAGTTAACGGTGAGTGCGGGGTCCTGTGGTGGCCGTGGCTTCTTTCCTGGACGGCTGGCTCTTTTCTCCTGGTTGGGCGTAGCGCAACCCCTGCCTATGATCACCCCTTACTGCAGGGTTTGTCAATCAATCAATCAATCATTTGTAAAGTGCACTACATACCCGCGAGGGTCTCAAGGCGCTGGGAGGGGCGCTACTGATCAAACAGCCAGGTCTTGAGTATCCGCCTGAAGGTCAGCAGGTCTTGGGTCTGTCGTAGGCTCAGTGGGAATGTGTTCCATGTCTTGGCGGCGAGGTGGGAGTAGGATCTCCAACCGGTGGTTGTTCTTCGGATGTAATGTAATGTAATGTAACACATACTTATAGAGCGCGGCTGTCACCCAAAGGGTATCCTGGTGCTTTGATCAAAACACTACCTACATGTGACATGCTTTACACATGTGCGAGACGGTGGCGAGTGAGAGGTCAGTGGAGCGTAGCTGGCGGTTGGGGATGTAGAAGGAGAGCCGTCTGTTGAGGTAGGCTGGGCCGGTCTTGTGGAGTGCCTTGTGTGCGTGGGTGAGGAGCTTGAAGGATATCCTCTTTTTGACGGGGAGCCAGTGCAGGTTTCTCAGGTGGCTGGAGATGTGGCTGCGTCGGGGGACATCCAGGATGAGTCGGGCGGAGGCGTTTTGGATGCAATGTAGTCATTTGACGATCTTGGTCGGGGCTCCCGCATAGAGGGCGTTTCCGTAGTCGAGTCTGCTGCTGACGAAGGCCTGGGTGACTGTCTTTCTTGTACCTGTCGGAATCCATCTGTAGATCTTGCGGAGCAAGCTGAGGGTGGTGAAGCAGGAGGAAGATACGGCGTTGACTTGCTTGGTCATTGAGAGCGTTGAGTCGAGGATGATTCCCAGGTTGCGTGCGTGGTCGGTGGGTGTCAGGGCTGCCCCCAGTGCCGTCCGCCACCAGGAGTCGTCCCAGGCTGAAGGGTAGGAGCCGAGGATAAAGACCTCCTGTCCGAGTTCAGCTTCAGACGGCTGGTTTTCATCCAGTTGGCAACGGCCTTCATTCCTTCGTGGAGGTTGGCTTTGGTGGTGATGGGGTCCTTGGTCAGGGAGAGGATCAGCTGAGTGTGGTCGGCGTAGCAGATTATGTTGAGGTCGTGCTGTCGGGCTACGTGTGCGAGCGGGGCCATGTAAATGTTGAACAGCGTCGGGCTGAGGGAGGATCCCTGGGGTACGCCGCAGATGATCTTGGAGGCTTTGGAACGGAATGGGGGGACAAGGACGCTCTGGGTTCTGCCGGAGAGGAAGGAGGTGGTCCAATCCAGAGCCTTGTCTCGGATCCCTGTGGCGTGGAGGCGTGCGCGTAGTGTGCGGTGGCAGACAGGGTCGAAGGCGGCAGAGAGGTCTAGGAGGATGAGTGCTGCGGTCTGTTTTCTTTGAGGGATCGGGTTAGCTGTCTGTTGACGGTTTTCTTGATGACCTTGGCCGGGAAGGGGATCAGAGAAATGGGCCGGAAGTTCTTGAGGTCTCTTGGGTCTGCCTTAGGTTTTTTGAGTAGGGTGTTGATCTCTGCGTGTTTCCAGATCTCTGGGAAGATCGCGGTCTAGAGGAACAGATTTATGATGTTGCGCAGGTGGGGTGCGATGGAGCTGCTTGCTCTGTTGAGGACAAGGGGGTGACATTTAGCATTGATTATTTAATGCGATTTTATAGGGCGCGAACTTTACCCGAAGGTGTCAGTGCGCTTTTCAAAAAGGACTAGTTATGTTACATAGATTTCAGAGTACAGGGGTTACATCTAAGCGACAAGCACAAAAGCTCTAATGCACTTATGAATGATAGTGTGCACAATATTTTAACACATATATGCACGAAGCTCGGATCCATGGACAACACCAGCGCTCACTCCAAGGTGCTCAGTTAATTTATTAGGGATACAAAAGGGGGTGGTAATGGACGGAGCATCTGAACCAATCAAACACTCACACCCAGTCAAAAGATCTGGGTTTAATCCATCACCGTTCTTTAGCCCACTCTGCCACCCCAGTTCAGACATGGCTATATGCAAATCAGTCTGACCCTGTGCCTCAGGGGAACAGTCCAGCCCGAACTGCCAAGCCATGCCTTCCCTGGACCGGAAACAAGCTTCCGAGGACCGGTTTCTGGCATTACAGCCGTCTTCAGCCCGGCTTGCTTGAATCCAGTGGCAAAGTGAGCAAGGGACTCACGTCTGAGCATACCCTGCCACACTTATGGCGGCCAAAGCGGTACAAAAGGGGGTGGTAATGGACGGAGCATCTGAACCAATCAAACACTCACACCCAGTCAAAAGATCTGGGTATAATCCATCACCGTTCTTTAGCCCACTCTGCCACCCCAGTTCAGACATGGCTACATGCAAATCAGTCTGACCCTGTGCCTCATGGGAACAGTCCAGCCCGAACTGCCAAGCCATGCCTTCCCTGGACCGGAAACAAGCTTCCGAGGACCGGTTTCTGGCATTACAGCCGTCTTCAGCCCGGCTTGCTTGAATCCAGTGGCAAAGTGAGCAAGGGACTCACGTCTGAGCATACCCTGCCACACTTATGGCGGCCAAAAGCGGATGAAAGGGGGTGGTGATGGACGGAGCATCTGAACCAATCAAACACTCACACCCAGTCAAAAGATCTGGGTTTGATCATCACCGTTCTTTAGCCCACTCTGCCACCCCAGTTCAGACATGGCCATATGCAAATCAGTCTGACCCTGTGCCTCATGGGAGCAGTCCAGCCCGAACTGCCAAGCCATGCCTTCCCTGGAACGGAAACAAGCTTCCAAGGACCGGTTTCTGGCATTACAGCCGTCTTCAGCCAGGCTTGCTTGAATCCAGTGGCGAAGTGAGCAAGGGACTCACGTCTGAGCATACCCTGCCACACTGTTGAATGTTGAAACACTCTGTGGAACTGCTAGTAGATATTTCATGAAGAGATTTTCAACGACCTGTAGTGAGCTCACGTTGGCATGTCCCCATAAACCTGCGCATATGTTACAATCGCTACACAAGTAGCTTTATATATGGTTAGCATTTCCTTGATTGGTCTCTTCCCAATTTTACGGCTAAAATTCTTTAAGGCCATAATTGATTTGCAGTACAGCAATATCCTAGTACTTATAGTTGTATTCCATAGGCCCTTGCAGTCAATTAAAACTCCTAGGTAACAGAATGTTGGGGTGATATCAACAGGGATAGAGCCAATGTAAAGTGCCCTTCTCCTATTTTTTAGTCCCGATCCACAAGACATGGTGAAGGTCTTAGAACAATTAATACGCAAATCTAACCATGTCATGATATCGCAGAATGAGGTAACCAACCTCTGCATAGCCTGTGGTGTTCTGGCCATAAGAACGGCATCATCGGAATATAGCAGGGTTGGTATTTGCCTTTCCCCTACCATTGGAAGGTCCCTACACTCAGTCAGTAATGTCCTCTCCACATCGTTAATATAGAGTGTGAAGAGAAATGGAGCTAGGACACAGCCTGGGCGTACCCCTCTTTTAATTCCAAAAGATTCAGTGCATTCCCCATTTTTCCCAAATCTAACTTTTGCAGATGCTCCAGCATAAAGTTCCCGAAGAAGGTTTATGATAGAGCGATCTACACCTAGGTTACCCATAACCAGCCAAAGTTTACTGTGCGAGACGCAGTCGAATGCCGAGGTAAGATCTACAAATGTTAAAAATATTCGACCCTCCTTGGCTTTGGTATACTTTTCAATTAAAATATGCAAGTTCAGGCATTGCTCAATTGTCCCTTGCCCTTTCATGAAGCCCTACTGTAAGTCGCTTATAATTTTATGATCGTCGGCCCATGTTTGGAGTCTATTTAAAATTACTCTTCCTAGGATCTTGACAGTGGAGTCCAATAATGATATTGGGCGATAGCACTTACAACTATCTCGATCACCCTTTTTAAAAATTGGTACTATCAGAGATTGGCACCACGAAGAAAGTAAGCCCTCATGTAGAGTTGCGTTAAAAAGACGTGTAAGAATTAGGACCCATAGTTCCCTATTGTTTTTGTACAAATCGACCGGAACCCCATCGGGGCCCGGTGCTTTTCCTCCCAGGGATGCATTGATACATTCACAAACCTCTGCTACAGTAATTTCAGGGGATAAAACGCTACGGGGGTAAATGGAAGCTTCCATCTGGGTATTCTCAGTCGCACCATCCTTGTTATCATATTCATCAGAATATAATCCTTCAAAGTATTCAACCCACTCTCTTTCTGTTATTGCCACCTCTAGCGAGTCTGTTTTATTATAGTTTAAAAGCGGTGCATGTACAACTTTCCAAAATAATGCGGGGTCTTTGCTAAGTGAAGCCACGCACAAGGCTTCCCATGCCTCTTGAGCGTTTTTCCTACCTTTAAGGGTTTGCTTATAGGTGTTCCTGCATTCTCTAATTAGACCACTATCCTTTACGGGAGCATGTAATGCTTGCTTTAAGTTAGAATATGCCTTTGTACATGCGGAATCAAACCACCCCTTTTCCACCCTACATCTACCTTTAGTATCAACCCATAGCAACTTCCTAATTTGTTCAACAATCACCAGGAAGTTCTTAATTACATCAGTGTCTGTGGTATTTTCATCTGTACATGCATAAAATTGCGGTAGCATTCCCTCTAGCAGTTTTTGCAGGAAATCTTCTGGGGCGATTTTAGTCCATTTTAAGGAATAACCATTTTTTCTGCCCATAGAAATGTTATCAACTATTGTTTTGGGCTTAACTTTACCACCGATTTCATTAGTTTTCACTCTCAGGGTTAAACTTAAAGGAAAGTGGTCACTAAGTGAGATATCAATGATTGCAAAATCCTGTATCATGCCCCCATGTCTAGCAGTCATAATAATATAATCGATTACTGTATTTGCCCCTCTTCCATTGAAGGTAGGGAGAAAGGGGGCCTCAGGACTGATCAAGCCGTTCACCAAACCCAAGTCATTTCCAAATATTATTTTGTTTAGGTGGTCCCCACATTTAGTATGATCAAAGTGGCTGAACATAATATCTTTATCAAGATTTACTCCGCATGTCCCTTTCTCTCCTTTAGTGCATAATGAACAATTAAAATCTCCAGCCCATATAACACAGGCTTCCTTGAATCTCCCATCCATCACAGTTTTAACATCATTTCCTAGTTTTCTAAAAACATTGTCAACGCCTGCTCCTTCAACGTTGTTATAAAGATTTATCAAGACTAAAACCTTCACTTTATCAACTGTAATCCGAATGATGTGATAATGCATATTGTTAAGGACTACTTCAATTTTGTGCATCCTAACATGTTGGAAACATAGGTGCACAAGCCTCCTTTGGCCCTACCATGGCGTGAACCAATTGCTGGCGAAAAATAAGTTCTATAACCATTAATATGGACCGGTTCTACTGCCCATGTCTCCTGTAAACTAACAACATCATAGGTATTCAGCAGTTTAACCCAATTTTCATTTTCCAATTTGGATCTTAGCCCTGCAATGTTCCAACTCATAAATGACCAGGTACCCTCATTTATTTTGCTAGCCGCTATATCTATTTCGCTATTGTGTTCAAGGATGGTCCCTGAGGAATTTTCATTGTATTGTCCATTACGACACACAAGCCCCCGATCCTTGCTCTTGGGTTCCACTATGTCTATCTCATCATTTACAATAGTGATTCCCAACCCACAGTCCTCATTCTCTAGCCTAGCGCAGGAGATAAGATTAGTAGTTCTAGAGTCAGTGAGCAGTCAGTCAATATCCTCTAGCCCTTGCAGAGTATGATACTGATTTGATAATGGTATATCAAAATTAAAGTTGTCTCTATGTCTGGTCCTATACTCCCCTTGCTGCCATGAGTTAAAATTGGTCATTCTAGGCTTCATTGCTGGGTAAAAATGGGTCAAATCCACAGTTTTAATCCCACCAACATCATAGTCTTGGTTCCAATTACATATAAATCTTACCACGTGTCTATCTCTTAAATTAATAATTATGCAGTCTCCAGGAAGATCTTTATACCTGTGGCCAATCCAACTTACTCTGCGGACATGCATAATCTCCGCTTGAATATACCCAGGTAGGGGTCGATTGCTGTCTAACCAGTGTATTACCTTAGATCTGCATGGGTTTCCCCTCTTTCATTTCTTAACTCTGGCACTCCCATCATGACAACAGTATAGGGAGTTGACTGCGGGGGTAGATCTACACGT
Source organism: Lissotriton helveticus (assembly GCF_964261635.1). NCBI lineage: Eukaryota > Metazoa > Chordata > Amphibia > Caudata > Salamandridae > Lissotriton > Lissotriton helveticus. The sequence continues at coordinate 1,142,160 of NW_027611675.1, forward strand.
GGGTGTTTGGTCTTTTCTGTTCTACTAACAGTCTTCTCAGCTATTTTATCATTCTTGTCCTTATTGTCTTCCCTTCTTGTTGGTCCCTTACCAGCCTCCCTCTCTGGCCCCTCTTGTCCAATATTCTTACGGGCTTGTACTTGAGTACCTGAAGCTGGGGTGTGTTGGGCAGGGTGATTATCGCCCTTTACTACCAATGGAGTTGATTTGCCAACAGTCTTAACAGCGCCATTAACAATATTTGTAGATGTTGTGGGGTTAGATATGACCACTGGCTTGGCATAGGTGTTCATTTGTTTCAATGTTTCTGAATTAGCCAAGCCCACCTTTTCCAAGTTCCCCACTTTATCTACTAGTACCCTTAATCTTTCCACTATTGGCAGAATAAGTGACTTCATTAGCTGTTCAAATTGTTTCATAAATGTGTCTTGTTGGGCCCTACACCTCTCCTCCTTATTCTGCTGTTCAGCACTATTGGACTGTATATTATTTTTACCCCCCTTCTGTTTTGCTGGGATAGGTATCAGTTTCTTCTGTCTCCCTCTCATTTTATTCCCAGACAGCAGTTTTCTACTAGGCGCCAAATGGGCTTTCCCTCTTGGTTTTGGTGAGGGTATTACACTTGGTATCTCAACTGCTAAGTCAGTGTTATCAATATTGCAAATATTTATCCCTTCTGCGTCATCCGACACATTAATCGTAGTAGGTGATTCCTCAATTGGCCTCATATTAGGTGTTAATGACAATCTACTTTGCCGACATGCAAAGTCGATAGGAGGACTTTGATTAGCGGGAATAACACAATTTACATCTTTTCCGGGAAGATCTACATATGAGTCTATTAACATGGAGTCCTGGAAAGACGCCATTGTGATCGGGGTGCTTACATGTGTATTATTTCCTTGTGTAGATTGTGTAAGGAAACACATACTTGGGGCAATGAGAGTCGCCTCTCGGTACTCTCTTTTGCATTAGCAACAACCACAATTGTTTTTTGCAACATCTTGTCTATTGCAGTTAAAGTCGGTAGTGGGGTTGTTCCTTGTGCTTTTTTCCTCGATGTAGAACGAGTTGACATTGGTGTATTTTTGCCCATGGTTTTCCTTATACAGTGCGACTATGCAAGACAATACTTGTTCACACTATATTTGCCACCAGATGGTGGACCACAATGTACCTTATGCAGACGTTTGAAGAAGAATCCAAGGGGAATGGCCCGGCCCAGCCTCGTCTGGCCCCGGACGGCCACAGATTAGTCCGGCGCTGTCCGCGACGCGTGGGCTGTCCTCACTTATGAAGCATCTCCGTGCGCAGAAATGGTGGTGGCGGCTTCCGGCGCTAGGTGACCTGGGAGCTGTAGTCTCCCTCCGCACTGCGGCCGCGAGATGGAAAACTGCGGCGGCGGGAGGGAGACCAAGGCGAGTAACGGCAGGGCAGGAGCAGGTAGGAACTCTGTATTAGCACCTTCAGGGTCCACAAGCGTTCAAAAAATGCCCAGACAGACAGCCCGCTCCACCAGGGCTGTCCTCACTTATGAAGCGCCTCCGTGCGCGGAAATGGTGGCGGCGGCTTCCGGCGCTAGGTGACCTGGGAGTTGTAGTCTCCCTCCGCACTGCGGCCACGAGATGGAAAACTACGGCGGCGGGAGGGAGACCAAGGCGAGTAACGGCAGGGCAGGAGCAGGTAGGAACTCTGTATTAGCACCTTCAGGGTCCACAAGCGTTCAAAAAATGCCCAGACAGACAGCGCATTCATTAGGAGGCTCTGCAGTGTGTAAACATTACACCAAGTGAGAAAGCATGCTCTACTAGCACAGCGCATGCCAGTGCGATCGCTCAGGGCTGCGCAGCTGAGTTCCTCGAGCTCGGCTCCTGCAGTGTTCCCCGAGCCCTATAATTGCGTGACTAATGCATTTTAGTCTATTGATGCGGACACCAGCAGTAGAATGTGTTAGTCTCAATACTGATGAATGGGACTGGGCAGGGCTAGATGCATTTCCCCATTGACTTGCATTGAAGACGCTGCCATGTCAGGCGGGAGACAGCCTTTTTGGCTTCAAAAGTCGGGACTGTCCTGTGTGAATCGGGCCTGTTGGCACGTATGCACGCGAGTATATTGTGGAAGTACCCTCACCCCACGGAGACTTTGGTCATTATTCATACATGCCAATAGACCCGATTCAGGCGGGAGACTACCGATTTTTCAAGCCACAAATGCCTTTATTTTAGCTGTTTCCGCCTGAAATTGCATTTTCTACAACAGAAGTCAATGAGGATTTTCATTCTACTGATTTTCTATTTTAAATCTCCCCCTCCCTGTCCTGAAATGTTGGCTGGATTTTGAGACTCTTCTCAGCCTGGATCCAGAGCACAAGTCACCATGGGGCTGCTGCAGGAGCCTTGCTGGCACTGGAGAGGGCGTGGCCAGCCACAAACATTTGCATACCCAGAAGCCTCTGCGGCAAACACCCGATTCATCACTACAGGCGACACAGGCTTTTGTTTCATATTATAAGGAGTATCTGTAGTTGTGCACACACAGGCATTCATGAGAACGACTGACACGTCACCGGCGTAAAGTCACCCTACTAGTAGTAACTTATATTTTCATGGTGACTGCGCTGACAGCACATCTCTCCATCCTAAAATCGACTCTCTCCGCGAGTCACGTGCACTCCAAGGGGCCGTGAGAAGCGGAAGTTCTCTAATTTTTGGAGGGTTTCCATACAAGGAACCCCGTGATTGGGTGAAATGTGAGCCTCCCAGGGGTCGGGCCTCCTTGGCCGCTGAGGAGAGGAGGAGGCCACTGCTTTCCTCGGGAAAGCGCCATCATTGCGCGCGCAACACTGGGTGACGGAAGGGGTCAAGTGACGCCGAACGAAGTGCTGTGCATATGGTCAGGTGACGCTGAAAGAGGCTCTGTGCGTAAACGCGCGCCTGCGCGAAGGAGCGGGAGCTGCACCGCAGTTTCTTGTCGCTAGAGGGCGGGAGGCTCCAGAGGAAGACGCAGCGCGTCACCATCACTCTGCATACCCACAATCCTGTGCGCGCCTCATAATGCTGCTTTGGTTTCATATAAAAGCAGGGCTCCTTATGGCATTGAATATGATAAAGAGTGGAAATTTAAGAACGAAGGGGCAGAGTATCAGTCTGCTAGTAGGAAGGCACGAATCGTAGTTAGGCACACTAATTTTCTAAGGGAAGTTTCTGGGTAATTTGCTTCTTATGTGACATCTTATTAAGCTCTGTGACAAAGAGTCACACATCAATAAGACAACCTAAACAGCGACTAAAAAATTCGAAATGAATGTGGAGTAATGAGGCTACTGCCTCGGTATCCAAAAACTCACCACTGTCGGAAGGAATCTGACAGACGAAAACAAGACAGCAGTCTTATTAAGCATTGTTGTGCTAGATGTTAATAGAAATGAAGCACTGGCAAAGTCAATAGAGCCTGTGACAGAGACCTTGGTGCAATTGATGTGTCTGAGCCACAAACGACTCCTGACAAGGAATGACAGGAAGTGTAATTGCTTTGTATTGTAAACATGCTGTATTGTTAGCAAGTTTGTAGATATTAAACTATAAATATAATATGGTTTTCATGTCCATGTATGCACTCCACCATCCTTTTGGAATGTGCATGTGCAAAGAGCGGAGTTGAGAGATGTGATAACAATGAAAGGGGCAGAGAGGGAGGTGGGCACAGAGAGGGAGGTGGGCACAGAGAGAGAGGTGGGTACAGAGAAAGAGGTGGGCACAGAGAGAGAGGTGGGCACAGAGAGAGAGGTGGGCACAGAGAGAGAGAGGTGGGCACAGAGAGAGAGGTGGGCACAGAGAGAGAGAGGTGGGCACAGAGAGGGAGGTGGGCACAGAGAGAGAGGTGGGCACAGAGAGAGAGGTGGGCACAGAGAGGGAGGTGGGCACAGAGAGAGAAAGGTGGGTACCGAGAGAGAGGTGGGCACAGAGAGGGAGGTGGGCACAGAGAGAGAGGGAGAGAGAGGTGGGCACAGAGAGAGAGGTGGGCACAGAGAGGAGAGAGATGTGGGCACAGAGAGGGAGGTGGGCACAGAGAGAGAGGTAGGCACAGAGAGGGAGGTGGGCACAGAGAGGGAGGTGGGCACAGAGAGAGAGGTGGGCACAGAGAGAGAGGTGGGCAAAGAGAGGGAGGTGGGCACAGAGAGAGAGGTGGGCACAGAGAGGGAGGTGGGCACAGAGAGAGAGGTGGGCACAAAGAGAGAGAGGTGGGCACAGAGAGAGAGGTGGGCACAGAGAGAGAGGTGGGCACAGAGAGAGAGGTGGGCACAGAGAGGGAGGTGGGCACAGAGAGAGAGGTGGGCACAGAGAGGGAGGTGGGCACAGAGAGAGAGGTGGGCACAGAGAGGGAGGTGGAAACAGAGAGGGAGGTGGGCACAGAGAGAGAGGTAGGCACAGAGAGGGAGGTGGGCACAGAGAGGGAGGTGGGCACAGGGAGAGAGTTAGCAGGTGCCAGGGTGGAGCGAAAGCGGGCAGAGGCAGCTGTTTCTATGCACAGGGCACCTGGATGTTCCTCTTCAGATACAGCAACGGAGTGAGTCAGCCGGTCCCACCACACCCGGAGTAGTTTATAATATAATAAGGATAAGCTTCGCCTCACAAAATTAAGCACCGGGGCTCTCTCTGTAGAATGGGCTGGCTTCATACTGTAGCCAGATGTTTGTTATAACTTGCTGTAATAGGGGAAAATAAAAAATGTTAGTATTTAATGAATATTTAATCAACTAATCAAGAGACATAAAAGTTAATGATGGAGGTGGGCAGCCGCAGGCTGCAGGGAGAGATGGGGGCCGTGTCCTGCAGCTAACACTGCACCAAAGTTCACCTTTACCCAGTGCATAGCGTGCAAAGCACAATAGCAGTGAGAGCCTGGACGGTCCCAGCTCGTGCAATTGCATGGGGGGTGCAGAAAAGAATTAAAAACAAACAGAGAGGGCAGGGAGTCCCGGCAGGGCAATGGAACTGAAGAATGGGTGAGGGAGAGAAACCAGCGTGAGGCCTCCCCTTTCATCTCCACTTCATCAATTAACCCAGCTGTGCATTCATGGTGGGTAGATAAAATAAACATATTTAATAACTGCAGCAATTGACTACGCTCCCAGAGACCCACCCCGTTGTGATTATTTAGGGGATGGCATCAAAAAGATGAAGTCACATAAATTAATTTGTTTCTTCGAATAACAATTGTTTTATTCAGATTTAAGTTCGCAGCTCGCTGATAATGTACTATCTGAATCTCCTATCCGAACTCAGCCTTTGAACCGCTGCGGGACTGATGAATTTAGAAACACTTAAATGAAGAATCTTACTAAAGCTTCACATACAGGGGCATATTATCAAGGGGGTTTATCTCCGCTTTTTTGGCTTTAAAAGCCAAGAAAGCGAGATAAAATGATCTCCCTATTACCTAGCTGTCGCTGACACCAGTTAGCGACAGCTAGTAGGAGATAGCGACCATCTTGGGCCCCGCTTTGCATATCAGCTAAATTTATCACTAATGACATGCAAAGTGGGCGAGCCAAGATGTTAGCAACTGGAAACAGTCGCTAACATCGCTATCTCCTATTACCAACTTTTGGAGATATTCGCGCTAAGCGCGAATATCTCCAAAAGCGAACACCTGCCCCTGAGCAGTTCTTAGTCATGTTATCCAATGGTAGGTGGATAACATGGCTAAGAGCATTAGCTCGGTAATGCATGAATATCGCGGACTTTTCAGCGATATTCATGCATTTCGGACGATTTTTATCGCTTAGGAGATAAACCTTGATAATAGCAAGGTTCCTAACCGATAAAAATCGCCACAGCTCGGCGATAAAAATATTGCCGCTAAGCCAACATAGCGATAATTATCGCTTGTTGTTGGTAACATGCTCCACAGTTTTTATTAACGCTAATGCTATAACCAAGAGAGTCAGCTTCGGAAATGAACAAACAAGTGAATTGGGATTATTAGAGCTTTGAGATCATCGACGCCCCTTTACCTATACTTTATATGTTGCATTAACCCACTCACACACTTGTTGCTCGTATCAATATCTCTGCCTCAGAACCCCCTTCTCAGAGAAGGTCTGTCTGTGGCTGCCGGCTGCATTACTGTGACCCCCTCACACCTGTGACGGAGGCTGGGAGTCCCAGAGAGCCGTAGTGCCACGGTGTATGGATGCTATAGAGGTCTGCCACGTCGGCTGCCTCTAGCCCAACCGAACATCTCTCTGAGGTCCAGTGTCGCCAGTACAGCTAATTAGCAGAGAGCAGATACATGCGAAAGAGAGAAAGGACTACAGCTGTTCTTGTTCACTAAAGGACACAAACATACGCTCATACTCCGCTTTCTCTGTCACACTAAGGGGCATATTATCAACAACTAGCGATATTTATCGCTAAATGAGCTTAGTGATATTTTTTTATCGCCGTGCATCGCTGGATTTTATCGCAGAGATAACGTGCTATTAGCAACGTTTATCTCAAATGCGATAAAATATCCGGCGATAGCTGCTTAATGCGTGAATATCGCTGGAAATCCAGCGATATTCAGGCATTAACGGCAATAGGGTCGTAACCTGAAAATCCAACTCCCATTGAATAAACAGGTTAAGAAGTGGTCTGAGCAGGCATTAGTTTTCAGCGATATTCGCGCTTAGCGCACATTTTTTCATCGCTACGCCTGCGTTGATAATAGGTGATAGTGATGTTAGCGACTGGTTTCAGTCGCTAACAGGTTGGGTACGCCCACTTTGCATGTCATTAGCGATAAATATCGCTGACATGCAAAGCGAGCCCCAAACCGCTAGCTATCGCCTCAAACTGTCGCTAACTGATGTTAGCGACAGCTTGCTAATAGGGTGATGAAATTATCGCCGCTTTGCGGCTGAATTGGCCGCAAAAGCGGCAATAATTTCATATCCCCCACCTTGATAATATGCCCCTAACTTTTAGTCATGCTGAACAGTAAGCACACTGGTGTATAACATGGCTAAAATATATTGGCAAAGCCAAAAGCTCTTGCGTCGGCAAGACATATTGCCTTTGCTAGTGCTTGTTTAATTTTAAATAGAATGTATTATATTTTACGTGGTATGTTTTTTGCATAGCAAATAATTTCAGGGCTTGGCTCGTTCACAGGTTCTACGGTCCTTAATTTGTTGGCTCGTCCACCTCTGCTCATATTATCGACTTCAGAAACATTAACGTTTTAGTACATTTGTAGTGTTGGGGGGAAAACACTGTAACAATACATACGTTCTCCAAAGATGCACGCTTTCGTCTTGCTAGTTATATTTAGATGATTGCAGCAAGCCTATTAAAAATGAACCATTTAGGAGGATGGTAACTTTTGGCTTTTGGGTTTCACAAAGATCTCTGCAAAGGACAATAAGATTCTCTGGACTATCTTATTTTTTTATTTTTATTTTTTTTCAGAGTTTTATATAGCGCGAACGTGACCCGAACCGGGTATCAGAGCGCTTTACATAGCACCAGTTACGTTACACAAGGACACACATTAATTTTGTTAGGCACGGGGAGATTAAGTAATGTGCCCAGAATCACAGGAGGTTTGGCGACATTACCGAGACTCAAAGCGGGTTCCCCAGGTCCGAGGTCGAGCGCCTTAGCCGTTATGCCAACTTCTCTCCCCTTATTAAGATTCAAACGTGAGCTACAGACTCTCTGCTACGCTCTGCATCAAGCGTACTTAACCCATCCCACCCTGCCACAAAATAATGTCCAAATCATGCACTACAGTACGCGCGATCAGACCACGTGACGAGCAGAGGAGTATGTAAAACAAGATTGGGAGCGTGTCAGCCAGGCTCTCAAGACAGCTACAGCAGGAATAGCTTACGCGTGACCTTAAAAGGATGAACACGGACAGGCGGTTGGAACGAAGTAACCCGAGGTGCCTTACACATAAGTTTCTATGAGCTTCCCCTAGCATCTGTCTCTGGCGATGTACCCCTCCGATTAAAAGTGCTACATTAGCTCTGATGTTGGGGCGCTGAGTGGCGTTGAGAGTTGACAATCTTTCCGAAATGCCGTTTTGTTGGAAATCAGGGAGTTATGTCTCAGCACTGGTTGCAAGCGCACATTGTGGTTGCAGGTATACCTTAAGCTTGAATAGAAAGACAGCGGGAGACCCCTACAAAAAAAAGAATTCTTTCAAGTTTTTTACAGATACATGCTTTACTTATCCCGTCCGGAATGTTTTATCTGTGTCATGGGATTAGTTGTTCTATTGGTGCCATAAGGACAGGGCAAGTGCCAGAAGGCAAACACTGGAGCTAGTTGCACTTGGTTGGCCCTTGGAAACTAGAGAACTTCTGCAAAGGAGGTGGAGTGTGAGGGGGTGGGGCTCCAAAGGACGCCCACCTAGAAACTGACACGTGGTTCTGACGTATGATAACCCAGCAAGCGGTTGAAGTGCATAACAAAAGTATGGAATGAGGAGGCAGGGCCAGTGACGTGGCTAAAAAAATGTTTTCAATATTTTGTTTATCTTTCATCTTAAGGTAAATACGTAGAAAATGTAACATACGCCTTTCATGGAGAATTAAAGCAAGTTAAAGGAATCGGAGGGCAATGTACGACAGCTCTTTCATTAATTCCATCCCCGCAGATGCAACCATATAGCTGCAGAAATGAATGCCGGTTGGAGCAATCATCACTTTAATTCACAGTTGTATAAAGTCCCAGATTGTAAGAGCTGTGAATATCCAAAGTAAACCTTTAAAAATTGTATTACAAACTATAATAAAGAATATGCGCAAAGAGATTTAGTGTTTCAAATAAAACAAGTATTTCCAAATTTTGTGTTTCGTGATATAAAATCAGACCTAATGCAAACCTTTTTTTTAAAATATAAGTTTCTATCAGAAGGACAGCACTTTTACATTTCTTTCGGGGCGCAGGCACCCTGGCTTGTTTCTCCCTCGCCTCCCACATCATGGCGTCGAAATACTGGCGGCACCTTATCGGCACCTCAAGGTCGGCACTAACTGTTCAGGAGTCATGCTGGTTGTTTAAGTAAAGCAAAATGTGGGGGGAACTGTTATGTAAAATTAGAAAAAGGCTCTTCAAGTCGTTCCCCAAATAGCTTGACCGTTCATGCTCTAAAGCCGCCAGAGTACTTAAGGCCGCTTTAAAAACCACTCCTAGGGACAATGCTTTGATCCGCTCCACACGTGGCAATTATAAAAAGCAGATAAGTATCCACAAAAGGGAATTAAAGGGGGATACCTGGCGAGAGCTTCTAGACCCTCTGACATTATCTAGCAGTTCCAAATTCTGGAACATTATTAATAGCCCACTTTTTTAACAGATGAGCCTGCGGACCTAGGTACAAACATAACAGAGAAGGAATGGGTGGCCCATTTTAGCGCCATTTTTAAAAGTTTAACATCTGAGTCTGAGCTGCAGCTAAGCCCACAGTACGGAACGAGATTGTATTTACTGTACAAGAAGTGGAGGACGGTATAACTAACCTTACCTGTGAGAAGGCCCCAGGCCCTGATGGTGTCCCTCCTGACCTTTTTAAATCTAACCCCTCGCTGTGGGCGTCAGTATTGGTGGCTGTGTTGAACGCGGCCGCAAAGGTTGGGTGCCCGGAATCTTGGGGAACGTCCACAATAGTACCAGTTTTTAAGAAGGGAGATCGCAACTGCACCACGAATTATAGACCAATCTCCCTCATTGATTCCATGGTAAAAGTTGTGGGAGGAGTAGTGCTGAACAGATTGAGCACCTGGGCGGAAGAGAACAAGATCATATCCGATGTGCAGTTTGGGTTTCGCCCAGGATGCTCAACTGTGGCACAATGTGTCAACCTCTACCTTACCCTCGGAAAGTACACCATTGCCCGCCAGGGAACGATCTATATGGCCTTCATGAATCTGTCCTGTGCCTTCAGTTGTGTTAATCGGGAAAGGCTGTGGCAGTCCATGGAGGCCATGGGGGTTGAAGATACCTTGGTGGACTTCCTGAGGGACCTACACAGAGACACCAGGGCAAATATTAGGTACTCTCAAGACCTAAGGGTCACAAGGGATTTTATTACAGAAAGGAGGGTACGTCAGGGGTGTATCCTAGCCCCCTTTCATTTTTAACCTATACAATAATGATCTGGACTGGACCCTGCAGGAAACTGGGGCTGATTTTCGGTACGTGGGATGCAGGGGACTGCTCGTGTTGCTATACGAAGACGACGCGGTTCTCCTGGCGCGTTCCCCAAAAAGCCTGCAAATCCTGCTTGATACATTTCGAGGGTTTATGGCAGTCGTGCTGGTTGTTTTATTAAAGCAAAAAGTGGGGGGAACTGTTTATGTATAATTAGAAAAAGGCTCTTCAAGTCGTTCCCCAAATAAATTCACCTATCCAACCACTGCCACTTGCAGCTCCGCATCGTGCAAGGCTTACCAAAGCCTCCATGTTCCAAAGGCCGTCCCTGGTTCCTCTTTCTAAGCTGTCACAGCCTTCCTCTAAATCACACCATGAATATTGGAAGGACAAACACCACACGTTTTCAAAATAACTAACAGGATCAAGGCATCGATTATCATGATTTTAAGAAGTGCGTCGAAGTACTTCACAAGTCGGCAGAGTGATGACAAACAGAGGAAGGACAAGAGAAACGGAAGGGAGGGGCAGGTCGGGAGGAAGTCAGGCAAAATAGAGTGCGCATTGAGTCAGCCAATCCCAGGAAAAATAAGGATTTATGAATGCAATAGGACTCTTATTTACACAAGCCCTATTGCATTTTTTATTTAAAGTTTGGGAGTCGAAAAAAGCACAAACGGAAGGGGTGGGGAGAGAGGTGCAGGGGGTTGAAAAGTGACAGACTGCAGGAGAGGGGGGAAAACAAGGAAAAATTGCATTACGTTAAAGGGGCTGATAGCCTCGGAAGGCTACAAATGGCAACATGACCGTTAAGAGGAGGGACTAAGAATGGGAAAACCAACGAGAACACTGCATTTATGATGTAACCCAATCAAAACATGGGTGTAGAGTGGGCGGAGTTTAATTAAGCTTACCCAGTATAGTGTATACAGCATGCCTCGCAGAGCGATGGCAGTGGGTTGCACAGCAATGCTATACGCGAGACCTAAAAAGCATTGGTATAACCTATAGGTGTTATTGTTGGGACATTGATGATCCAAAAGCTTTGTTCCATATATGTTGGATAGTTAATAAGCGTTATTTTTTTTAATATAATTTTTATTTTATTGAAAAACAAAACACATACAACAGTGACTGAAATGCAGAGACCACAATTGCACAGTTCCATCATTGACTTCAAGGCGTTCTACAGTGCTTGACAATTAGTAGAAAAACAGGCCTAAGAACTCTCCAGGTCCACAGTTAACGGTTCCAGTTCGGGGGGTTCACAGATATCTCCACGATAGGCATTCCATGCACTCCAAATCTTGACCCATTTTCGGGGTCGCCCCCTAGAAACATACACAGACTTCTCACGAAACATACACCAGTCAAGATCTTCCATCCATTTCCCAACCCTGGGTGCCCGTGTCGCCCCCCAAAGCTGCGCAATGTTGCGTTTGGCAATTGCACACGCCAGAATCACCCACACCTTGCCATGAGTGGACAGGTCCGTGGGTTCCCACACGTTCAGCAGACATCGCCTTGCCTCGGGGTCAACTCGCTGCTCCCACACTTCACTCATCTTTGCAAGTATGCGGTGCCAGAACTCCCGAACCTCCTGGCACTCCCAGATAATGTGCATGAATGACCCCGGCAGCCCACACCCCCTGCGACAAGCGGGCGATTCAGTCAGACCCATCCTCTGCATGCCCAGACCCGTCACATAAGAGCGATGCATTATCCGTAGTTGAATCAAACGGAGCCTCATTGGAATTGCCACCTCCTTAGGGGACGCCACCGCTTCCCTCCAATCCTCGTCATCTAAGACAAGACCATCGGCGACCCACTGCTCGCGAAGGCGCACCAGCGGGTCGTCCGAATGGTTGATCAATTTACGATATGTGAGGGAGATCGACTTAACAGGTAAGAGGCCGTCGAGCAGGCGATCCTCCAGCGGGGAAGCCACCGGAAGCGTCTCCCCGCTGGACACCACCGCATGCAGTGTGTGGCGAATCTGAATGTAACGAAACCGCTCGGTATCACACAGTCGGTACTTGGCCTGTAGCTCCTCAAAGGTCAAAATCCTATCCTTGCCCCATATGTCCCGAATCTGCGAAATGCCAATCAGGTCCCACCGATCAAACCCCTTCGACTTCCAGAGCATACCAAGCTTTTCTGAGCTCCACAGCGGCGTGGATAAAGTCAGGCGTCCAGCCCATCGGAGGGCGCCAGTGGCCTCGTGCCACACTCTCGCGGAGCACAAGGTGGGCCCCTTCAGTGGAAAGCGGCCACACCGCGCGTACAAAACTCGGGTAAAGTCACCCCTCGGCAACTGACCACGGTCCATTGCGTAGCCCGGGTCAGTCGGGGATCCATAAATCGCATGGTTAATGGGGGCCAGCTGTGATGCCCAATAATATTTCCAGATGTTCGGCAAGCCGATTCTACCATCATACCATGGCAACATCAATTTGGAAAGAGCTATGCGCGGCCTTCCCTCCCACAGAAGGCCGCGCTGAAGAGATTCAATCTCGCAAAAGTACGAAGGGGACACAGGAACGAAAGAGTTCTGATGAGCATATAAAAAGTGCGGAAGCGCCATCATTTTGAAAAGGGTGGCGCGACCCAGCATAGAAAGAGGCAACGCCCTCCACCGAGCCGTGTCCGCCCGGAGCCTTGCTAAGGGGGGTAACGAATTTAGACGGTGGCGCACTGTGGGGTCCAAAGAGATATGGATCCCCAAATAGCGAAAGCTAGTCGACTCCACCCTCACGGGACAGTTCTCGGGCACCCTGGGCGGATCCCCGCTCAGTACGAACAAAACCGACTTCGCCCAGTTAATTAAAAACCCGGAGTGCCTGCTGAAAATGGCAAGGACGTCCATGAACACAATCAATGAAGCCCGGGGGGAGGTCAGATACAACAGAATATCATCCGCATAAAGCGAAATCTTATCTTCCCAGTCCGGGGTCCAGCGCAATCCCTTTATGGAGTGATCCCAGCACACCCAGGCTGCAAGGGGCTCCAGGGCCAGCGCAAACAACAGCGGCGAAAGGGGGCACCCCTGACGGGTGCCACGCCCAAAAGAAAAATCACCCGATCTGTGATTGTTAACGACGACTCGCGACAAGGGAGCAGAATAAAGGAGGCGGACCCAGCCAATAAAGCCGGGGCCGAAACCCAACTTAGCCAACACTGCGAAAAGATAGGGCCATTCCACACGATCGAAAGCCATAGTGGCGTCCAGGGATAGCAATATTGAAGGCTCATGAATAGAAGATGCGCTGGCCAAAACACCGTGGAGACGCCTAAGATTGAGAGCGGTATTCCTTCTGGGCATAAAGCCAGATTGATCGGGATGGACCAAAGAGGAGATAACCTTCACAAGGCGCGTGGCGAGCAATTTTGCCAACACCTTGGGCTCCACATTCAACAGCAAGATCGGACGATACAATGAGCATTCCAACCGAGGCTTACCCTCCTTGTGTATAACGACTATATTGGCAATCCGCTGGTCATATGGCAACCGACCACACTCCAAGCTCTCAGTAAACATATCTTTCAAATACGGAGCTAATCTATCGGCATGGGGTTTAAATAATTCAATTGGGAGACCGTTGGGTCCAGAGGCCCTACCGGATTGTACTTCCTAATAGCCAATGCCACCTCGTCATTAGTGAGTGTAGAGTCCAGATACTTCCTATCATCCTCCGACAACACCGGCATAATAATGTCGCGCAACATTTCCGGGTTATCCGCTTCAGTAAACGCACCCGAGGAGGCGTAAATCTCAGCGTAATAGCGGGCAAACTCCTCTACAATCAGCTGGGGGTCCGACGAGTTCCCTGAGCCAGCGATGTGCAGCTCCGGGACCAGCCTAGAGCCCCAGTCACCCTTTTCCAGCCAAGCGATCAGTTTCCCGGCCTTATCGCCGTGCTCGTAAATCCTATCTTGAGTAACATCCAGCTGCGCCCTAGCGGTATCTCGAGTTAAAGTTTTGTATTCATCCCGGAGCAACCCAAGGCGATGGTCCGCCCACGGGTCGCCCCCGGAGGAAATAGCAGTCTCCAATGTCAAAAGCTCCGCCTCCACCCTGTCCAGCTCGGCCCTCCTCCTCCTTTTCTGTTCAGCGACAAGGGAGAGAACCTCCCCCCTGATGACTGTCTTGTACGCCTCCCATAAGGAGCATCTGAAAGCAACCGAGCCCTCGTTCTCACTGAAATAGCTGGTAGTTACACGCTCCAGTTCCCTCTTCACCACCAGATCTCGCAAACGCCAAGCGGGGATGGGAGCTATCCTACCCACGTCCCCACGTCCTACACACAAACGCAGCCATACTGGCGAGTGATCAGAGACCCCTCGCACCAAATGCGCTACTTCGCCAACAGTGACCACATGGGCCGCCGGCAACAATACATAGTCAATACGAGAGAGGGAACGGTTCGCCGCAGATGCGTGTGTGTATTCCACCGCTCCCGGGTGTCGCGACCGCCAGCCATCAACCAATCCTGAAACCGAGAGAAAGTCAGGCAACCACCTACGGGAGGGCAACAACGCACGGGAGGGGAGTCTATCCATTTCACCGTCCATAACCGCGTTGAAATCGCCACCGATTACCATGAGGCCCAAAGGCAAAGCAAGAAATACCTGACCCAAGTCACCAAATGTGTTGGCCTGCAGGGACGGGGGGGGCATAGACAGAGAGAAACGAGACCGTTCTACCCTCCCAAGCTCCAGAAACACCGATATAGCGCCCACGATTGTCAGACGAAGTAGACTGGATAGTGAATGGGAATGAGTTTTTAACCAGGATGCCCACCCCCCCTGGAGCCCGAAGTAAAACCAGCATGCGCTACTAGCTTGTAGCCACCCCTGTGCAGAGCCATACAACGTTTCCCCATCAAGTGGGTCTCCTGTAATAGGACAACATCTGGTGATCGCCGTCTGATAAATTGATTCACTGCAGTGCGCTTTATCCTATCACCCAGGTCATTAACATTCCAACTAAGGACCGAGAATCCCAGGCCCTGTCTAGATGAAGCCATTAGTCATGGAAAAGCGAGTACATTTCAAAGGATCCCACTGCATACACCGGTCACAAACAACAAACAAAACAACATCCCAACCCCCCCAACCCCGGTACAGAACTCCCCCCACCCTGCACCCCTGCATGTAACATGTACACATCCCCAACTCGCAGTGTGCCTGTCGCCCCCACTAACTAGGATCTAAAAGTAGAAAACGGAGGAGGACCTTACGACAGGTCGCCAGCCCCCACCACCCCAGACCAACCAAACCCCCCCCCCCGCAAAAACAAAAATATTAAATAAAAATGATAAATTGCAGAGGGGTGAAGATAAAGAGCAACAAACCCCCCCGTCAATCCCTCTGCACCACTAACGGTAAAAGCGCGCTGCTTGGATAAACAGTTCGTTGCAAACAAACAGTACATCATTCCTCGTCGTCCGTCTGAGTATGTCCTTCGGGACCAGGGTCCCGAGTCGATCCAGCCAGTCCGCCGCCACCTCCGCAGAGTCAAAGAACCAAGTCTTGCCACTATGTTCTATTCGTAGGCGGGCCGGGTACATCATCGAGTACTTCATGTCCCGATCTCGAAGTCACTTTTTTATAGTCACAAATCCCTGCCGCTGTCTCTGCACCATCCGGGTAAAGTCAGGAAAGAACAGCAAGGAAGTGTTTTCATAGGCCAACGGGCCCGAGGATCTTGCAGACTGTAAGATGGCGTCCCTGTCCCGGAAATTCAGTACCTGGGCGATGATGGGACGTGGATGCGCCCCAGTTTTCGGGCGACCACCGGGCACCCTGTGGGCCCTCTCCACGGTAAAAAACTTGCTCAGACCCTTGGGTTTGAGGTGTTGCAGGACAAGATCCTCGACAAAAAGATCCGGGGTGGCCCCCTCCGATCGCTCCGGAACCCCAAGGATGCGGATGTTGTTCCGGCGTGCCCGTCCTTCATACTCATCGAGCTTCCGATCGAATTGAGTTTGGGCCACCTTGAGATCAGACACCACCTTCTGTAGTTCCACAACATCCTCGATGAGGCTCCCCGTCTTTATTTCCAGGTCCTTGACCTTCTCAGAAGTTTTGGTGAGGTCGGCCCTGGCAAGACCCACCTCAATAGTGAACGTGTCCAACTTCGCGTCTATCGTCCCCAAAGAGGATTGAACCCCTCTGATGGCCACCATCAGTTCCTTCATGGTCGGATCATCACCGACCGAGTCCCCATCTGGGCCCCCAGTTGGGGAACGTTTCGCATCCGGCGGGGATCCTCTTGAGACTGCATATTTATCGATTTGGTTCGATTGGACTTGACGGTTCGCTCTCTGGGTCTTCGGAAGGTTCTTGTCGAGGTCCCGTGCCGCCATCTCGACCGCAAGTGCAGGAGAAACCCACCACTCCTCTGTCGAGCGGAAGAGGGTCTTGCAGGGATTGTATGTAGGGAATTGCAGAGAGGGCGAGGACGCTCCGATCGCCACCCGGGCACAGAAAATGGTGGTCCGGCTGGCCACTTCCGGTCTCGGCAGCCGATGTTGTCGCACTTCACACCGGACAGTGGCACACCCGGGGTCCCGGCCCACGACGTCGTAGGTCCCAATTCTTCCGACGACGATAATCAGACACCAGAGTCTTCAATCGAACCCAAATTTCACCTAGTGACTCAGGTGACGGTCCCCCACAAGACAGTGGGGACGGGGTACAGGATAATATGCCGAATAGGCGGTCAGGATGTGGCGGCCGGCAGAGCCGATGCTCAAGCGGCCATCTTGGTCGCTGGTGCGGCTCCTCCCCTCTAATAAGCGTTATTAAAGAAAAATGCGACATTTAGTTGTCGGCAAGAACACAAGGAGGAGTTTGTAGCAATCAAGAACAAAGTTGTAAATGCGCCATGTTTGAAGTTGTTTGTAATGGGGGTGGATTCAGGTAGGTTCACCTAGTCTGGGGTCTAGCTGGGAGGTCTCACTCCGATCCCCAACACTTGAAGGTGCTGGGCCTGCATTCCTTGGCTTGTCTGAGACCAGGCTGCGCACCGATGAGTGGAGGGAGGAGGGGTCCAGGGAGAACTCGGGGAAGGCCAACTAAAGGGCTGGGACTCATATCTGGCTTGTCCGGAGCGAGGCTGCGCTACCTGGGAAAGCCAAACTTGAGGGACACCTGCATCATCCGGACGACTGGTCACTGCACATAGCTGTAGGGACGAAAAGACCGAGGGCCGCTCCAATTTTACCGCAACCAGGAGCCCGCCGGCCTGCTCGGCTCCCATCACCTCTGAGGGAATCTCGCACCTGAGCCCGGAACCCGTGAGACGCACGTCCACCCGCCACCCTTGCCTGCTGCGACGACTCCACCTCGGGCCCCTACTGCCCTACACCCGCAGGACCAGACTGCCCAGTGTCGGAAGAATACCGCTCCAGCGTAAGATCGCTGGATTTTGTCCCCCCCACTGTAAAATCGAGTGCACGTCCGTTGCCTCCCACCCGAGCTCCACACGACCAGGAGCTCAACAGTGAGTGTCGGGACAACAGACCGAGTGCTACCGAGTTGAACGGGGGTTTCTTATTTCACCATTCCTAGCTGGGCACCCTCTCTCTCCCCCTCTCTCTTAACAATGATGGCTGTGCAGTGGCTGGACAAACAAGCACATACACAGAAAACTATTTCTCCCTGGGAGATGGCGCCAGCATGGAGCGTGTTAGACCTGTCAGCCTTAGGGTGGTGTTACCCAGTTTTTTTTCTTATTTTTGCCACAGTATTTTGTTGGACCTAGGTCTCTGGGCACCTTACCACTGCCAAACAGTGCTGAGGCGCAGGTGCTCTCTCCCAACAACATGGCTGCCACAGGCCCCTGCTACTGCGGAGTGGCCTCTGTAGACACGCACTAGTAGTTAGGAGCAGGCTGGGACATCACGTTACAGTATCACTGCCATCCTGCCTTTTTGTTCCATAGCTTAATATGTGGAAGCTCCTGGACCTTCCAGCCAGGGGAGGGGTCACGCGTTGCCACCTTTAGAGGGTCACCTGACCTAGGGGTATAAGAGTAAAGGAGGGAAACCTGACTGTCGGTTGGGGCACCACTGGACCTGGGGGAACCTCTGCAGGAGTATAGGCGGTTGGGCCTAGGGGAGGAACCTACACTACTGGGGACTGACTGGGCCCTGGCACTGCTGTTCCTAAGTTAGATGAGGGACTCTGCCAGCCTGCCGATCTAGCCCAGCGAGGGAGAACCCAGGGAACCACCTCCAGTGTGCTGCAGGGAACCATCCTGCCTCTGAATCCCACCAACTCAACCCCCATTCTTCCCCCCAAGAACCTACACTGGGACCTGCCATCCATCCCCCAAGAAAGGCGCTGTGACCTTCAAGCGCTGTCAGGAAGCACCTGCCTGCTATGAACACTGCTGGGGGATCAACCAGGTTACCAGCACTTACTGGCTGCGCCGTGCTCCCAAGCGCTGTCATCTCACCAGCGCTGCCCTGCCTCAGCTGTACCCCCAGCGCTATTTTGTCCAGAACTGTTGCTGCCTAAACAGTGCCTACAAGAACTGTCCGGCCCCCCTAAAGTGCTGAGCCCCCGAAGCGCTGTGATCCCTAAGCGCTACTTGGACCTGAACTGCTCCCTCCTGAGTGCTGTATGTCTAAACTGCGCTGCATGCCATAATCACCGCCGCACTGTGACCTGGAAAGCGCTAGTCTGCCAACACCGCTGCGACCCGGGCGCTGCAAATCTAGGAGGCTGCCTGACTTGTGCTCATGTGAGGATCCGATCTGGACGCTGCTACAGAGTGCGCCTTGCTGCCTGAATCACCGCCGTGGCCCCAGCGCCTATTAAGTGAAGTCTCCGCTGCTGCCTGAGTCGCCGCTGCAGTCCCCGAAGCCTGGGGAGGGCCGCCACGGTATTGAAGAAAGGCCACGCTAGGTCCGGAGCGTTCTCCGAGGCCGACGTCATCGGCTGTGCAAGGAGGCAGGCACGGCCCCATTGGTTCCTCGGGTTGCGCCTACCAGGAGCCGCCCTCTGATTGGCTCTGGTGCTCGACCTTGGGCGCTGCGCAGCCATTGGCTGAGGCTGCCGCGCCTCCCTCAGGCCGCATCCCTTGTAGGTCTGCCTTGAATTTTGAATTAGTGTTCGATCACGGGGATTGGCATGGAGGGCTATTTTAAGATTAGTATGCGCTCTGGAACTCTCAGCATTAAACCATCGCACCTCCTGAAATTCCCCTTTTCTAAATGATCTGGTCAGATCTTTTGCCACATCTGCAGAGATCAGTTCAAAATCATGAACCACCTCATCAGGCAGGGAGTCCGCATGGAGACAACTCATGATGGGATTTAAATTTGTCGTGGCAGTTTTTGCTTCAAATTGGATGGGATCAACTTTACTCCAGCTTAGTCTCAACCCTTTATTTTGAATAAATTCAATAGGGCTCCAATCAACTTGCCCACCCCTAGCTGTTATATGAAAGAGAACGGTTAAAGGGATATGGTCACTTGCAGTATTTGTTGCTACCTCGAAGTCAACAGATTAAATGGATATTCTTTAAAATGGGAGAAAGTAGATCCTCTAGAAATTACCAGGAGAGTCATAAAAGCGGTCTTTCCTTTCATCTTTAAAAGCTTAGACCTGTCCACACCGGATGAGGAAGTATTAGGCTATTTTACGGTGGTTCTGAAAGCAATTAATGATGCACTCCTTGTAAAACTAAAAAATTCTCAGTCGAAAAAAGTAGGATGGTTTATCACAGATGCACATTAGCGCATTCCAAACTAAAAAAAGCCCGGCAAAAACCTGAAAGAGTACCTCAGGAAGTAAGAACTCTGAGGGGGGAATACAATATAGCTATAAAGGATAGGAAAGCCGAACTGAAACAGGCCTTATGGGACCAATTGCATAAAAGCAGCATACATAAAAACAGTTCCGCTTTTTGGGCCGTGATTAAATCCCCATTTTTTTCTGATAATAAAGACTTACCTACCATTGAGGTGGCTATTGATGAAGTGGTACGGGTGGAGCACTTCTCAAAGATTTTTGAGAAAGGTCCAGCCAATGAGGGTAGCCAAGATTCTACTACCTTTGCCCCTCTAGCGACTCCCTACCCATTAAAAATAGAAATCACTATCAATGAGGTCTTTCTGGCCCTAAAAGCCAGTAAAAACGGTAAGGCCCCTGCCCTGATGGGGTCCCAATAGATCTATTTAAATCAAATTCAGATCTTTGGACTCCAATGTTGACGAGGGTACTCAAAGCAGCGTGCGAGGTGGGATTAATGGATTCATGGTCCAAATCAATTTTGGTCCTTCTTTTTAAAAAGGGGGACCGTCAAGAGGTATCCTGCTATTGCCCGATCTCATTGCTGGATTCTTTGGGCAAAGTGGCGGGCAGAATCATCTTAGAACGCCTCCACGGATGGGCGGTCGATGGCAGGATCATCTTGGATATCCAGTTTGGGTTCAGGGAGGGCCTAGGGACAGTTGAACAGGCCCTAAACCTGACAATGTTACTAGGAAAATACGTATGTGCAAAGGCAGGCTGTATTTACATGGTTTATGTGGACCTGTCAGCAGCCTTTGACTGCGTCTGCCGCGCTAAACTCTGGTCTGTGTTATTGGATATGGGGGTGGACCCACCCTTGGTAAACTTCCTCCGCGAATTATATTCCAACGCCTCAGCAAGGGTAAGGTTTGGGGTTAAGGGCGAGCTATCTGCTTCATTTGGGGTGGAGAGAGGAGTCAGACAAGGCTGTGTCCTGGCTCCCTTCCTCTTCATGCTCTACACTAACAGCCTGGAGAGAGCTATGTTGAATGGGAGCCAGGACCTTCCGTTAGTAAAAAAACGTCTGATTCCAGCTCTACGCAGATGACGCAGTGATACTGGCGCGCACCCCCTTAGAGTTACAGAAGGCTCTAAACAGATACTCCGAATTTATGGGTATGCTCGATTTACGAATTAACATTAAAAAAACATTTGTCATGAAAGCTGGCTCTGGGAAAAAAAGAGGACAAAGGACATATATTTAAATCAGGAGAAACTGGCAACTACAACACAATACCCATATTTGGGGATTATCATAGACCATAAACTTAACTGGAACTCAGCTATTGAGTCCAGAAAATTCCACCTAATGAGAACTACCAAGACCCTTGTAAATGTCTCAAAAAAATTAGGAAAGAGGCCACCAGTGGAGCTTCTAAAGATTTACAAAGCAAAATGTCAATCCGTGGCGTTATACGGGGCTGGAGTGCAGGGGTACGCAAATATAAACAATCTTCAAGTGGCAGAGAATGCTTTCCTGAGATTTCTTTTAACCCTACCAAGGAGTGCATCTACTTTCTCGTGCCTTATGGAATTGGGGATTCCCCACATTTCGGATTTAGCCAGAATACAACCACTTCATCTCTGGCACTGTATATGGTCGTCAGACAAAAACATATTCACACAGCAAATCATTTTAGACTGTATGGGTTTGGACCTCTCATGCAAAATTGGCTGGTATTCTTATATAAAATCTTTTTTAAATGACCTAGGATTGGAAAAATACTACCTGGTTCCAACCTCAATTCGGTCTTTAACCAGGAAGCCATTACAAGTGTTGTCCCTTACCCATCTTGAAGAACTACGGATTGCCAACGAAGCGTCTAAACCATCTGTCCAACATTGCATGTCCGTTCAAACTACTTCTATTATACAGCCATATCTAACCTATGATCTTACTTCCTTTGAGGGTTTCCTTCTAATCAGGTTTAGGCTAAATACATTACACCCCTGGTTGCATTTCCAACAAGAAACAACTGGGACTTAGTTTTACCTCGATGCCCGTGTGATGAGACCTTAATTCAAGCAACCATCCATACTTTCTTTTTCTGTAAATACTACAGGGAGTATAGAAAGATTTGGTTAATCCCCCTATTAAAACTTATGGGCATCAGAAGATGCCGCCCGGCTTTGTTAGCCTTACAGTACCTGGGCGAAGAGGGGACATCGAGGTATATTGTTAAGTTTTTGAAATGCATCTTTCGACATCGATTGAAAATAGAAAATCCGTCTCATAACCTTGTGAATTGATAATCCTAATTATGTATTAAATAAGATGAAGTTGTCCCTCCACAAGCTTGTATGTACACACTATGATCTTGTCTTTTAATACTATATAATTGATAGAGCACTCAATAGTTAACTTGTTTGCTCTTTTTATCAAACTTGTTTTTATGAATGGTTTTAGGAGGCACTATTTTGTATCAATGTAGTATGCAAATGTAATTTATTTTATGGTTTTTAACATGACAAAAACAGAATAAAGAATATTTGATGATTTGATGATGACTACGATTAAAGTCACAAGTCCTCCTTTCACCCTCCAAGCCGGTGAGGGTATTGCATGGACGGAAAGAGAACAATACCCGTCCACCACAATATCAGCCTGGTGCCATGTTTCTTGGAGGCAAATAATGTCAAAGCCCCTAATATAATCCACACAATCCTCAATTGTTCATTTTGCACATATTTCTGCAATGTTCCAGGAAATGGTCTTACACCGGGGCAACAAATACCTGACTCTTGACGGAGCGAGGGTAGAAACAAAGTTTTGTAAGCCCCTCTCGAAATCATAACCCTATAACGATAACGTCAACTAATTGTTTGGAGTGTGGAATTAATCGACCTACAATACATTTGCACCTACATAAATACACGTGGGAAAACTAACTATGCTTATGTTGCAATCATAATTAATTAATTCTGTATTATTGTCACGTCTCTAAATTAATGAGCAGCTATTAATCTAACTGAATGCAGCTTAAATGTGCTTTTGTCTATGTCTTTGTGGCAAGTTTGTGAATCTAAGTAAGTATAAAACAAATAAACGTGCTTAAATTACTAGGTAATTACTAATGGGAATACTTTAATGAAGGGGGAGGTAAACAGAACAGGCTTAAATTCAATAATTAACAGTTATTTGTGTTTGTTTCTATGATAGTTCCCGAGTGGGCCTCTGAGGCCTGTTAAAAGATGGCCGTAGTCTGAGGTAAAAGACGCATGCGCAAAATCCTGCGAGAGGCAGCAGCTGAAATGAGTGGCCTGTGCCTGTACTTCCCAGTTCAAGGACAAGAGCATCACGAGATGCTGAATGACTGCCAAATAAAAGAGAGTCCTGTTGAAAACGTGGGAAAGAACGTTAATATATCAAGTTAAAGGACATGGATGAGCTAAACGTTTAAGAAACAATGAACAATTATAAATTCAATGATGTCACGGAAGCAAAGTTCCAAATTACATATTTTTGCTCTTCCACCCCTTGGGAGAGCCAATCAGGATGCGTATAGTCTCCAAATGGATGTATGTCAATAGAACGCGATCTTTTAGATCGCGGTACTTGACAAGGCGGGCATTACAGCGCAAGTCGTTACAACGACTTGCGTTGGAGGGCGCGGATCGTGGAATATTATAATTTTATATTCCAACACCAGTCCACGTACAGTAGGGAAGGTGTTGGAATATAAAATTACAACATTCCTTGTCCTGTGGTATATAAATAAATAATACCGGATCTATTTTTGAATGAATGAATGAATAACAGATAGCTCAATAAAATAAGAGTCAAGATTCAAGGTAGTAGGAGTTTCTGCAGGTTTATTACAGCATAAGGACAGGATCAGGACAACCTGCATAGGAACAGAGGTGACAGGGCCCAGCAGGACAACTGGGGCCCAGCAGGGGAAAAGAGGCCCAGCAGCTGCTGGGGCTAGGTCTGGGATGAGCGCGCTAACTTTTAATAACAATACATCAACTTATATACATAGCGCAAACACATAGCATTACATTGCAGTAGGCGTAGCAGTGGGTGGAGCAGAAGGCGTGATGCGTAGCAGTCGCGAGAGATAACAGTAAAAGTAGGTGTAACTGGGCGTATACATAGACATGTGGTGCAAACGTAACAGAATATGTCATGAATGGGCGGAAACATAGGAGGGGGCTACCTAAGGAGCCAGGACCTCTAACCTAATGGTGCGCGTAAACTGGCAATGACGTATCACTAGGAGAAGCTGGGGGCTACGAACTCTGTGCTAGGAGCAGAGACTAGAGTCTGGAGGGTCGGAGCGACATGTACCTAAACCCTATCTGGTATCTGGTGTTTAGGGAACATGTTGATATAAACTAGAAGTCATGAGGGGAGAAGCTAACTTGACTCTAAGACTGGACCATGCATTATTCTACATGTAGTGCGTGATGAAGAATATTAAATGACCATTAAATACAGTATTTCTCTAACGTGGAGCCGAATAGGCTAGACAATGACGGAAACTATTGATGCAGTTCAGTAGCTTAGGAATGCAGAGAAGGAGGACTGAACTGATAACTGGAACTATAACATACTCTTGGCAGACTCAGAGGCAGAGCCAAGCTGCACCGGGCACTGCGAGGCAGGAAGTAAGTGAAGGGTCGAGGATACAGGTGGGGGCTGTATCGCTCCTCAGCGAGGCTTTCAGGAGACAGGAGCTGAATCTGATGTCCGGGCCCTTTTGAGGCCTGGAAACGGGGACTTTTCAATGAAATAACGTGCACACTGAGAAACGTGGCAACATAACTTTACCTAGGCCTGATATTCGTAGTATTCACGAGGACTGGAAACTGACGTACTAGAGGTGGACACAACTGTAATTGCGTCTTTAATCGGACATGGGGAATAACATATGCATATTGGTCATGCACACATAACATATGATGGATGAGGCGTAGGGACACAGAACATGGCAAAATTTACTTTTCCACATTCCCTCCTTGTCACTACGTTTCATCAGGAAACATCAATTTTCATGATACCATCTATCATTTCATACAGTATCATTTGCTCGTCTCGAATTATCCTGGAACGGGACTTAGAACGGGGCTTGGGACTAGGAATGCAAGAGGTAGCACACATGCTGCAAATCGCAGGGCCACATTGTATACAGAGGCAGCAGCTAAATATGATCGCTACTGCAATACCTAGAAAAGACAGGACTTTCCATCCCCATGCGGAAATTATATTCCAGAACCAACCGGACCATGTCCAGGTGCCTGGATCTTGGTGTAACAGATGGGCAATTTTATGGAGTCTGGTTATAGCTGAATAAACAGACGGCGCGTTATTTGGAATGAAAATGCAGCAACTAGATCCGATGACTCTACAGGCCCCGCCCCTATCGGCCAGTATGACGTCAAGGACGAGACGATTTTGCAAAACGACAAATCTCATAGCAGATTGTTCTTCGGTTAAGTTACCTAGAGCAGAGGCAGTCTCATTAACTACAGCTTCAAGGGTTCTTGTTAACCTACGAATTAGTTTACTATTCTGGACAGGTCCTACGAAGAAGAAGAAACCTTTATTGAAATCTGTATACTGTTCTAGAGTAGTTTCAGTATAATCGACAATTGGGGACTCCCTTCTATGTCTAATGTGTACTAGATGTGTGTTTCTGTGATAATCAGATGGGGCTAGGAAAACAGGTGGCAGTAGGAAGGCAATGTAACAGGTTCCCTCCCAATCGAGGGGCAGACGAACATATGCAGTTTGACCACAAATAAAATAAGAATGACGTGAAGCTTTGAAAACAGATTTCCCACTGTCACTATACTGGATAACAGTAGTACAATCACTATGTCCTACGTGTACGGAACCATAACTACGGACACATAATTCGCCTTTGACAGGTAGTACTGAAATAGCAGGTAAGTCTGGAGTAGTATCAGACTGAACATTCAGGACCATGAAATTCGACGAATAATTACCTAAATTATATACTTCATTTTCTAGATCTAAACCTGTTCTGTGGGGGAAACCTTGCTTGTCTGAGAAACATGTACTGTTAAGAAAAGACATATCTGTTGAGGATGACGTTAACGTGGACCATGCTCCACACGAACCATTGTGTGAGAATGGATAAGGAAAGAGTGGCAGAACTCCCTTCGGCGTCTGGAAAGGGGGGAGTCGACCACACACCCAACAATTAGTGGCATTGCTGGTCTGGTGTGAATAATGTAACATACGGATAAATGTGTTGTTGCGCATAGCAAGGCGGTAAGAATATTCGTGAGGAGGCAGATCACTAAACGTGTGTTCTACTGTAGCATTAGCAGACATATTTACATGAGGAACTGGAAAATACAGATAGAACGCATAGCTGGTGCAGGAAATCAAAATGCTGATGAATAATACGAAACTCAGAAAAACGATACATTGGATTGAGTTATTACTGACTCTCTCACTATGGGGGTCTATTTTATACATGTCAGAAACAGTCTAACCGTTTCACCTAGGGGAGGACTTATACAATCAAACTGACTGACTTATTTTACTAGACCTGAGCTTTAACTTATACTCCTGCTGCGGAGTTTTCTCTAACAAGGGAGGGGTTGTAATAATGTCTTTTGCGGGACAGTCCTTCAAAACAATGTTTTGGCAGTCCTTCGAATCCTGGGAAATGTTTTTAGAAACGGATTTCAATCCTTTAAAAAGTTTAATATGAGAAAGGTGGATCCATCCTTTTCTGCCTTCCAACTTGACGGCAGTACGGGTGGTCAAGAGGACCTGACGTGGCTCCTTCCAACGTGGTTCCAGCGGACTTGATCTGTCGAAATTCCGGACCATCACTAGGGAGCCTGGAACGATTTCATGTGGTGCCACCTCGGTATTGTCTGGAAAGGCGGCAGCAACCTGTGAACGACATGAGTTGAGGGCAGACATCAAGGAAGCTAGGTAATCTGTCAGCATATTACATGAAACATCGGTAATACTTCGGGGTCTAGGAGTACCCCACATGTTAGGGGGGCGGCCGAATACGACCTCATACGGGGACAGACCTGATCTGGAATGTGCGACCATGCGCATATAAAACAAAGCGACTGGCAGAGCTACTAGCCAGTCCACACCTTTTTCTTTACAAACTTTGGCAATACGGATTTTCAGGGTCTGATTATGTCTCTCAACGAGACCGGCTGCTTCAGGATGGCGTACACAATGAAACTTCCACTGGTACCCTAACAACAGGGAAACGTGCTTCATTAACTCTGAGGAGAATGGCTGACCGTTATCAGAATATACGACTCTAGGGAGTCCATACCTAGGGAAAAATTCACGAACCAACTGCTTGGCAGTGGTCGCGGCTGTGTAATCTGGGACTGGATATGCTTCTGTCCATCTGGACAAAGCGCATACAACTACAAGGACATACTTGAAACCTCGACATCGCTCCATCTGAATATAATCCATCTGGAGGACCTCAAAAGGGTGGTCAGGCGGCTGGAAACCACCTTGTTCCACCGGGACACTTTTACCTGGATTAAACTGACAACATATCATACAGGTGCGGACTTTCTGCTTGGCTGCAGCTCGTAAATACTTGTTGAACCAAATGTTCTGGATACTGTCTAACATAGCTTTTTCTCCTAAATGTGCTGGACTATGTGCGGTATTGATAATGACTTGAACCATAGAATCGGGGAGAAACCATGTGGCTCTACCCTTCGTTAACCATCCTTGATCTGTCTGGACCCCTCCTTGTTCAGACCATTTCTTGATTTCATCGGGAGTAGCATGTAACTGGATATCTATGACATCTTGAGTAGGGTCCTTAACTGTCATGCATATAGTCGGATCTGGAGTATGTGTCAGGTTAACTGGAATGTCTGGAGTCTGTGCTGTAAGCTTGTGTGTGGGATCTGCTAGATCATTACCTTGGGAAATAATGTCAGTAACTTTCGTATGTGCTTTGCACTTCATGATAGCAATAGATGTCGGTAAATGTATGGCATCTAACAGGGCTTGAATAAGGAGACCATGCTGAATCTTGGTTCCATGAGAAGTCATAAAACCTCTCTCCTGCCAGAGCACTCCGAAGTCGTGTACAACTCCGAATGCGTAACGTGAATCTGTGTAAACATTAACTTTCAGGTTCTTGGCGTGTATACAGGCTTGTGTCAGAGCGACTAGCTCTGCTGCTTGAGCGGACAGGGTATCAATACGGTGTGTTTCAACAACTTCGGTGTCAGTAGTCACTGCATATGCTGCGACTAGTTCTCCTGTACTAGTTCTCATACATGAACCATCCACATAAAGTGTCAGGTCGGGATCTGGTAACGGAATGTCTGTCAGGTCTTGTCTTGGCTTAGTCATAATGTTAACTACTTCCACACAGTCGTGTGGGTCTGGATTTGAATTAACTGATGGTAACAGTGTAGCAGGATTCAGGACGTTGCAGCGTCTAATTTCTATGTGTGGCTGGAACAGTGTCAATTCATAACCTGTTAAACGTGCAATTGTCAAGTGCTGTGTTTGTGTTCGGTTTAAAAGAACTTCCACGGAATGTGGGACTTGTACTGTCAGGGAATGTCCTAAAACTATGGAATCACTTTGTCTGATAGCTAGTGCTGTGGCTGCAACTGACTTGAGGCACGCAGGCAACGCCTGGGCGACTGGATCTAATGTGCTCGAAAAATAAGCACAGGGCTTGTATTGTCCTGCTTGATCTTGTGTGAGAACAGATAATGCTGTACCTTCGCGTTCAGTAACGAAAAGTGTAAAAGGCTTACTGTAGTTCGGTGTAGCTAGAACTGGAGCTTGACATAGGGCTTTCTTTAACTCGTTGAAACTAAGTGTATGGTCAGATGTCCAAGGGAGGACAGTCGATACGGCTGCCTCCTGTGTCGTTAACTGTATCAGTGGCTTGGCTAGAAATGCATACTGGGGAATCCATTGTCTACAATAAGAAGTAAGGCCGATAAAGGCACGTACCTCCTTCTGGGTTCTGGGCTGGGGAAGACTCGCTATTAACTGGATACGGTCTGGTGTCAACTGCCTACCCCTCTTGGACAGCAAGTGTCCTAAGTAAACCACTTGCTGGACACAGAATTGAAGCTTCGAAGGTGACACCTTGTGCCCCATCTCGGCAAGGAAATACAAGACTGTCAGTGACGCTCGCTCGCAGTCACGTTCAGAACGGGCTGTGATCAGGAGATCATCGACATACTGGAGCAGGGCAGTGTCAGTTGGCATGTGAATGTTGTCTAGTTGTCTCTTGAGTGCTTGACTGTAAATACTAGGACTTTCTGTGAAACCTTGAGGAGCGCGTGTGAACATATAGCTCCTTCCATTTAAACAAAATCCGAAAAGAAACTGGCTGTCTGGATGAATTGGAACACTAAAAAATGCATTCTTGAGGTCTATGACAGTGAAGAACATGGCTTCAGAATCAATGGCTGTTAACAGGGATGAAATATCTGGGACAACTGGATACTGAGCAACAATACATTTGTTAAGCTCTCGTAAATCAATCACTAATCGATATACTGGGGGTGCATTTGGATCAGTACGTTTCATGACTGGAATGATCGGAGAATTGCATACATTGGAGTCAGTTTCTACAACTACTCCTTGAGCCATGAGCTCGTCAATAATTTTGGATAAGGCTGCTACAGCCTCGGGTGGCAATCTGTACTGTCTGATTCGGGGTAACACTACACCTGGTTTGAGAGTCACACGATGGGGTGTGATTTGCATGTAACCTACATCAGTTGGACCTTGCGCCCATAAATGCTGCGGAATATTAGACAATCTGGAATCAAAATCTCGCAATACATAGTGACCCTTAAAGTCACGTAGGAACAGACGTATTCCCTCTGGGGAACAGCAAATAACTGCACCTAATTCTTTCAGTGTCTTAATGCCTAATAGGTTTTCTGGACATGACTTAGTAAGTAACAGATCAGTAGTACGGGACAATGGACCTACTTCTAGAGTGACTGGCTTTGATATCTCATTAACTATTGGCTTTCCTGAAAATCCAAGGGAAACATTTCTTGAGCCTGAGAGCGGAGCCCCTGGAACTTCGGCATGACTAATTGTGGTCCTACTTGCCCCTGTATCGATCAAAAACTTTCTGTCTTTCCCTAATACTTGACTGTGAACATAGGGACCTTCTTGATCTACCGGTATCTCGATGAGAGGCAAGCCTACCTCCCTCTCTAGGCTGTTTCATGAATATGGCTGGTACTCTGGATACTCAGACTGTGCATACTGATACATCTGCGATGTAACATGCTGTGTTGCAGCAATAGGCTGCGGTGCGGGAACTGTCTGTTGTGCATTCTGTGGCTGAGGAATCTGTGTAACTTGTTCTTGTCTAGGCGGACGTGGTCTTTCTTTAGTCTTACCAGTAGCTATGTTATGTTTCAGAACTGCACACTCGTTTATAAAATGACCTGGCTGTTTACAATAATTGCAGTTCCCTTTAACGGGAGCTGCAGGATGACTGGCTTGATTCGGACCCCTCTTCTGACTGTCTTGAGGAACAGTTTGTGCAACTAGCACTTTCATTTTCGTGTCTTTCATACGTTTTCTCTCGTGTTCTTGCTCTTCCCTGATTCTATTCTGGTGGTACTGGAGCATCTGGAGCATCTGGGACGGAGTATTTGCTTGCCAGGTGCTTTCGACTTTCAAAACTCGATTTTTAATTTGTGGGCTTGAATTCTCGACTAATTTAGTAACAAAAAGATGAGGGTATGACTCACTACTTGTCTTGAGACCACTGTTGATACTGAAACATTTTTCAAATCTAGAATAAAAATCACTAATATCTTCATCTTGTTTCTGTTTACAGGCTGAGATTGCATCCCAGTCTTCTTTTCTCGTTGTCAATAATCTGGGTAAAACTTGAATCAGTAATTCTGGTAATTCTTTACATTTATCTCCAAGACCGGTACCTGGTACTCGTGCCTTGTCTTCAGCTTCTAGAGCTGTCCAATCGATCTTTTTCTCTCCCACCTCCCATTCTTTTTCTTTTAACTTTTCATATA
The DNA here is from genome assembly GCF_964261635.1 of Lissotriton helveticus. Classification (NCBI taxonomy): domain Eukaryota; kingdom Metazoa; phylum Chordata; class Amphibia; order Caudata; family Salamandridae; genus Lissotriton; species Lissotriton helveticus. The sequence goes on from NW_027611675.1 coordinate 1,173,128, forward strand.
CCCCTGCGGGTAACAGGACCTTTAACATTTTAATGATATCTGGGTAAGTGTATTCTCCCATACGGAGCATGTCTTTTAATTCTCTATGGAACCCCGCTGGATCTTTGTCATGACAGGGAATTAATTTCTTCATTTCAAGAAGTTCCATCTTTGAAATCGGAGTGTATACAAACACTCGTTGCATTACGCCACCCGCCCCTTGGACTGGGTGGACTTCTCGTAACGGATTCTGTCTGTCTATGTAGAATGATTTACTTTCTGGGGGTGAGACATGAACAAAATGCGGGTTCAGGAACGTTCTATATTTGTGACGCTGTTCTAGAATGACACTAATTAAATCGGTACCTAGACCTCTCCATCTATACTGGAGTAACTCGTTCAGGACATCGTGCAACGGACCTGGATCAGAATGTTGACCCTCATACAAAGTAATGAGGTGCTGAATCATATACATTCCCACCAGTCGTTGCTCGGCTGGGGGCAGTTTCAGAAACATTTGTGCCACTATTTCGTCTGGAAAAGTGGTAGAATCAGTAATCCATCGGACTGCTGATCGGGCTAGTTCTTGTTCATGCATAGTACTTAATTCGCTATAACCGATTCGTGACTTCAGAATGTGATCGGTAGCTTGAAATACTTGTTCTAGAGAACCTTGTTCTGGCGCTGAATGATGAAAAATAGACTTGTGTTCTAGACGTAAATGGCGATCTGGAAATCTAGATTTTCCTACATACGCTATTCTGGCGGGATTCTCGTCGTCTTCCTCTTCAGGTTCAGAGGTACTTTCTTTCTCGCTTACTTGTGCTGCTTTACGCTGTTCGTGTAACCTTATTATTTCTTTACGAATTTTCTTGTACATACTCTCCATGGCACCGACGGTCTTGTGCTTACCCTCGGCTATATTATCACTCCACCTTGTCAGGATTCTCATTTCGGCGGGATCTTTAGACGGATAATCTTGTTCTCTTATTAGACAATTGATCAGGAACTTTAATATCATGAGCTGGATTTCGGCTTTCCTTTGAGACATAATCTCGCCAATACTTTCTGGATCATCCCCTGTACGGATGAAACGATATATTCTGTCTAGATCTTCTTTCATATTCGGCAAGGTGACTAGATACTCGGTCACTCTCCTTACACGTAAGGAATATAAAACCATATTATATTCGCCTGGAACTGGATCATAGACACATTCGTTAAGGGCTTGCCTGATCTCTGTAACAGACTGATGTTTAGGCGTGCGCTGTAACGCTTGAGCATGTAATTCGAGTAATGTTGAACGCTTGTGTGGCGGCGGGGTTTGAGGAGGACCTCCTCCTGCGGCCCCTAAACTGGAATCGTCGATTGACATTCTTCGTGCTGACAGGGTCGGTAGTTGTAACGTGGGCTGGACTTGTATGGCGGACTGGACCGGGGGAGCTGTTAAGGGCACCCCGGTGTCTGGAGGAGCAGGAAGTGCCTGATTTACAGGGACTGGCGGAGCGCGAACAGGATTTGCATATTCTGGGACTGTGTCGTCCAAGTAGGACGAAATAAAAATATCAGCTGCGGTCTGTTTGTGACGTAACTTAGTCGGAACTAATGGTGGCGGGAAATTACTAGATGCCTCTGGGGTCGCTTTTGGCACACCTTCGGCAAGAAGAGGATACATACCCTTAATGAGGGCATGCCTCTGTCTGTCTGACTGTTCGGCTTTGACTTGTTCACCTATCTCGATTAATTCTCTTTCTTGGGCTCGTTCCTGGGATTCTCTACTTAACTCTGACTTTCTGACTTCTTTCTCGGTTCTTCTATGAGCTTCCTTACGCCATAACTCGATGGCATCTTTCTGTGACTGTCTGGCTTTCTTTTTCCATAATGCTTCTTCTACTCGCATGATACATTCGGCATCCCATGTACCCGATACGGGCCATCTATACTTTTCTTCTAACTGTTTAGTATACTCTACCCATAAATCTAGATACATTATGGCGCTTATGCCATGTTTCTGATACATAAAGTGACCTGGACTGTCCCTAGGCGGGACAGGAACCGCTTCTTCTAACAGACCCTTTCTAGTTTTTAACTGACGTAACTTGGAAAAGAGCGGCATGACTGGACTATAATCTGGACACAATACAATACACAATAAAAACACGAAATCACATCACACTCATACCACAACATTAAAATACATAAAGAACATTATAAATAACAGTTCGAACAGAATATTACCTGAAATACTGAGAACAGGAATACAAGAATTTTCTCGAGAACGGAACAGACTAGAGTTACTGGATGCACTGCTATAACAGTACGGAACATACCGGTCCCATAAAGGAACGCATCAAGACCCGTATCCACCTAGGTGAACACTTCGTTTGTGAGTCTGGGCACCACCAACCCACGGACCAGGAGTCAATTTAGATTGGTCCTGTCTAGATACTACCCCAGCAATGGTACTCACCGGGCAGCACGGAACGGAAGGCCTCGGACGGGACTGGACTGCTACGACGACGAACTTCGGACTTCGGACTTCAGTTACGGGTGGGCCTCCGGATACCTCGGACCTTGGACTCTCGGCTTGGGCTCTGGTCGGGACTCGCCGCGTTCCTCCACCGTCTCGTTCGGATGCTGGACCGCCTCCTCCGTCTCCTCCGTGGGCCTGAGGGATACTTGGAGCAGAAATATCTGCCAGTGCACGGTATGGTTCCGTCACGACTGCAGAGGGTCAGGGGGTCGGCGTGGCTTCACCGACGCGTGGGGAAAGGGCAAGTCCCTATTCGGGCGCCATTATGTGGTATATAAATAAATAATACCGGATCTATTTTTGAATGAATGAATGAATAACAGATAGCTCAATAAAATAAGAGTCAAGATTCGAGGTAGTAGGAGTTTCTGCAGGTTTATTACAGCATAAGGACAGGATCAGGACAACCTGCATAGGAACAGAGGTGACAGGGCCCAGCAGGACAACTGGGGCCCAGCAGGGGAAAAGAGGCCCAGCAGCTGCTGGGGCTAGGTCTGGGATGAGCGCGCTAACTTTTAATAACAATACATCAACTTATATACATAGCGCAAACACATAGCATTACATTGCAGTAGGCGTAGCAGTGGGTGGAGCAGAAGGCGTGATGCGTAGCAGTCGCGAGAGATAACAGTAAAAGTAGGTGTAACTGGGCGTATACATAGACATGTGGTGCAAACGTAACAGAATATGTCATGAATGGGCGGAAACATAGGAGGGGGCTACCTAAGGAGCCAGGACCTCTAACCTAATGGTGCGCGTAAACTGGCAATGACGTATCACTAGGAGAAGCTGGGGGCTACGAACTCTGTGCTAGGAGCAGAGACTAGAGTCTGGAGGGTCGGAGCGACATGTACCTAAACCCTATCTGGTATCTGGTGTTTAGGGAACATGTTGATATAAACTAGAAGTCATGAGGGGAGAAGCTAACTTGACTCTAAGACTGGACCATGCATTATTCTACATGTAGTGCGTGATGAAGAATATTAAATGACCATTAAATACAGTATTTCTCTAACGTGGAGCCGAATAGGCTAGACAATGACGGAAACTATTGATGCAGTTCAGTAGCTTAGGAATGCAGAGAAGGAGGACTGAACTGATAACTGGAACTATAACATACTCTTGGCAGACTCAGAGGCAGAGCCAAGCTGCACCGGGCACTGCGAGGCAGGAAGTAAGTGAAGGGTCGAGGATACAGGTGGGGGCTGTATCGCTCCTCAGCGAGGCTTTCAGGAGACAGGAGCTGAATCTGATGTCCGGGCCCTTTTGAGGCCTGGAAACGGGGACTTTTCAATGAAATAACGTGCACACTGAGAAACGTGGCAACATAACTTTACCTAGGCCTGATATTCGTAGTATTCACGAGGACTGGAAACTGACGTACTAGAGGTGGACACAACTGTAATTGCGTCTTTAATCGGACATGGGGAATAACATATGCATATTGGTCATGCACACATAACATATGATGGATGAGGCGTAGGGACACAGAACATGGCAAAATTTACTTTTCCACAGTCCAATAGCGCCATCCAACGCAAGTCGTAGTAACGACTTGCGTTGTAATGGCATCGTTGTAAAGGCACTGCGGTGTAAACACCGCGTTGTAAACGATGTTTACCCTCCAAATTGAGATAAAATGTAAAAGTTTAGTTAGTGAAAAAGGGTATAAAAGAGCAGGTTGAAATGATAGAAAAAAACTCTCTTTTCCGATTTCATCTTGGTATCCTGAAATGCTGTTGGACTGCTGATTGAATCCTGATACGTAAGAGACTTTGAATTGATTTTTCTTTAGGGTCAGGACTTAGCCTGATCAAGAGTGAAGTCTTTAGGTTAGGAGATTAGTGAGGGAATTAGAAGGATGTGTTTGGAAACGATCATGTCTTATGCTAATATCTCTGTCCCTTGAACTTAATAAATGTCATAATTTCCTGAACTTTGAATTAAAGAAATAAATGTTTTGAAATCTTAAATAGAAATAAATCTTGAATGTAGTTTTATTAAAAGTGCGAGTAAAATAAAGTCATGACAAAGATTTTCCTGCTAAATTAAAATTAGATAAATGAAGAATTAAGCTGATCTTGTTCATCCTTAGAATAATTTTTACTAGCAAAGATCTATCGCGTTAGGATGGTGGTGTGTCTGAATAAATTGTTTTAATGAATAAACCATGGTAAGCAAAATCAACTGCAGGTGTATCTAATATAAATAGTTTAAAATGTAGACACTCCGCTATGATCCAGCCGCTCTCCAATGAACCTCATCCATCAATGAAGTAGGGAGAAAGAGCGTAAGTGATTTCAGTGTTATGGGCCCCACTGATGAATAAATGTGTAGATTGTGACTTCAGGGAAAGGTGATGAGGGTTTTAGAAATTATTTCCGGAGAGGCGCTGCATCACTCTCCATGCCCTCCTTTGTAGATTGCATGGCGATCAGGGTTGCTGTACAGACCCCCCTGAATTTGCAGTTGAAAACGCAAATACGTCCCAGATGGGGTTTTAGTGTTCACTGTATCATTACTAGTGCTACTGATATTTAGCAAGATGGAACCAGATAAAACTGTTGATTGCCAATTCCCAATTTCATCTATATCTACAGCTCTTCATTAAGGAGGGTCGCTGTGGGCATAATCTTTTCAGGACGACTAGCCTGTCTGTCTGATCAGGCGGTCAGTCAGTCATTATCTGTCAGGCCAGAAAGGGTGTCAAAGCAGTTAGGGTGGGTAAATGGAGGGGGCCGGATATCTTTTTGGGCTGTGCCCTGGGAGATGTTGACTCTTACTAATCCCCCGATGGGGGGGATAGAAAATGCCCTGGGGATGGGCCTTTATCAGTTCTTTTGGTGAGTCTGATAGGCTTAAAGGCAAAGAGCGTGCAGCTTGTGTCGTTAAATTGTAGTACCACACAATCACCTTCTAGACATTTGGAAGTAGGACCTAAGCAGCCCACCCTCCTTGCCATAATAATGTGTTCAAGCCAATTTATGTGTGATGGAATTTTCCTCGAGCACCGGTGTGCTGACTTATTAAGAAGGCTCAAGCAGCTTTCTTGTTGCCCAGGGAGGAGGTGAGGGATACCTCTTAAAATCACTGTGTAGGTGTGGAAACTAGCAGAAATTACTGTTAGCATAAGCTGAATCTATTTTGTTTGTTGCAGCCGTTTTAGTTAGCCATGTGCTTCTCCCCTCTTCACTGTTGCCTGCTTTTCTATTCTGCTTTGTTGTGTGCGATTTTAGATTCCAATTAACTTTCCCGATTCATGCCCTTATATAGGAACAATTTGCGATGCCCTTATATATGCCTAGAAATCCAGTCCTTATTTAGGCATAGCCCATGCTGCCCAAATTGAGGCATGGCTACTTCCATCCGTTCATCTACGTCACAACGATGTCTTGGAAAACTAGACTCTTAAGCTGTTAGGGACTTCCCCTTGCTTGAATATTGATTTCTCCAAGAACTCAGTTATTTTACATGAGCATCTATTCCTTATGGGTTCATTCATGACGTTCATACGCCCAACTTTACGTCAAAGCTGGCATTTCTAAAAACCTTCAAGGTATAACTATACCTTCACTTGCTATGGCAAAGCACGGTGTGGTTCGGTGCAGTTCAACTACCTACTTGGACAACGCAGCTCGCTACAGCAAGTGCCGAAGAAAGCCAACCCTCCAGCTGATGCACTGATTAGAAGCTGTCCTCCTCTGCCCAGAAATCCAGCTCCAGTGTTTCTGACTCCCCTTGCGGGGTGTTGGGAAATCGAGTCCATAAAAAGGTACGGAGTGGATTAGAACCTAGAGAAACCTTTGGCAATTCTTGGCAAAACTAAACCTAAGCGCCCCCTGACCCTCCCGGTAGGTTGCTCCCCCTCCATGCAGCTCTGACTGTGTGCCCCTGCTACCGCTGCCGCTGGTATGTGTCCTCTGTCCTTGCTTTCTGTGCCACTGTCTCCCCTTCCTTGTGCCACATTTTTTGCTCTGTGCCACTCGTTTTCCCCCCTTTTTTGTGCCCCATTTTGCTTTCGGTGCCACTGACTCCCCCTCCTTGTGCCCCGTTTTTTGCTCGGTGCCACCCCGTTTCCCCCCCTTTTTTGTGCCCCATTTTGCCTTCTGCACCACTGTCTCCCCCGCGCTGTGCCCCCTGCAGCCCCGCCCCCTGCCCACTCGCTGCTCCAGCCTCCTACCTGCTCCTCCTTCCCACCTCCCCATATATGCCGGATGCTGCGTGGTCGCGCAGTGGACGCGCGCAGCAGGCGTGCCTCTGGCGCACCGAAGGCCCGCCTTTGGAGCACCTAAGGCAAACCCATCTGCGCCCGTCCGCGCCTGGACCGCGCCCAGCGCCAGACACGAAAACTACAATGCGAAACTCTAGAGTCCTTTTTTATACAAAAGGTGGACAAAATCTACAAAGGAATCACGTTAGCCCAGAATAGTGGTGTCTCTCCAGACACAACACTTTTGTGTCCTTCTGTTCACAATTCTTCCAGTAGATTTGACGTAGACAGGTTCCAGAATCCAGGAAGTATCTTGGACAATTGGCCGAGATTAAATACTGAGACTCTAATTGAACTGCTTAGTACCATCAAATCGGGGTAACCTAAAGATCCTCTACCTTGTATGATACTTAAAAAGCTTGGCCCACAATCACTCGATATCATCACAAACTTACTTAACACTTCTTTACAAGAAAACACTGTACCGTCTGAATGGAAACATGCCATGATTCACCCTTTATTAAAGAAGGCTGGAACGGATCCTAATCAGCCCTCCAACTTCCGGCCTATTTCTCTACTATCCATCTTTTCCAAGATTCTAGAGAAACATGTGAATCAAACCTTAACTGAATTTATTACCACTCAGGATCTATTACCTCCTTGTCAATCTGGGTTCAGAGCGGGTCTCTCAACGGAAACTACGCTATTAGGAGTTACAGAAAATATCCGGGGCCTTGTGGACAAGGGAGAGACGGTGGCCCTTATACTGTTAGATTTAAGTACCGCCTTTGATTCTGTATTGCACATTGTCTTAATTAACACACTTTGCTTTCTGGGTATCTGTGGCCCAGCACTGGAGTGGCTAATTTCCTTCCTAACCGGAAGGACATTCCAGGTCTTCTCTCAAACAACATGCTCAGACACCCATGTTTTTGAACATGGTGTACCTCAGGGCTCTATACTAAGTCCCCTTCTATTTAATTTGTACATGAGCCCTCTGGCTAAGGTAGTAGAAGAAGCAGGCCTATTAATGTATTCGTACGCGGACAATTCACAATTAATTTTGTCTCGCACATCTGAGAATATAGACACCGCATTGAGTCTCAAACGCGAATTAAAAAAATAGCTAGCTGGATGCAGGACAATTTTCTCCAATTAAACGGGGAAAAAACAGAAGTTATCATCTTAGGTAAAAATAAAAACCTGTGGGGCCCTCAACATTGGCCAAATGAAATGGGTAAGCTCCCTGTTCCAGTAGCACAAGCACGCAATTTAGGGGTCATCATTGATGACTCTCTCAAGATCCACAAACAGGCTGAAAAAACTGCAACTACGTGCTTTGCCATCCTAAAATGGTTGAAAAAGATATGCTGGATGCTGCTGGAGCCAACTAGGAAAACCGTGGTCAATGCCTTGATCACTTCAAGGATTGACTACGGGAATGTCCTATATTTAGGCTCAAATAAAGCAACCATCCATAAACTACAGACAATTCAAAACTCAGCGGCCAGATTAATATGTAGTATTCCTAGACACACACCTACTACTCAATATCTTCGGGATCTTAACTGGTTGAAGGTTGAAAACCGAATTAAATTTAAGGCGTTATGCTTTATGCATAAAATCAACTCTGCTAAAGCCCCGAAATACCTTTTGTCGCTGGCCCTTCCCTATTGCCCATCTCGCTCTCGTCGCTCCTCCACACAAAGGAAATTTATTATTCCTACAATCAAGATGTCCCGAATGGGAGGCAAATCTTTCAGCTATCAAGGGCCTGTATTATGGAACTCCTTGCCTCTCTCAGTACACAATGAAGATAATTATCTTAAATTCCGCAAAATTTTTAAAACCTGGCTTTTTGACATCTAGGCCCTCTCCATCCTTTGGCTCAGACAAATTTCGCGCCGGGAAACACTTTGTGGGTAGCTGTCGCGCGTAACAAATGCAATAAATAAATAAAAAACCCTGGTCCCCGTGAATGCCACAACACCAGACTCGGCTACGACACCAGCACCCTCTACGCACTCAACGCCAACCGAAAACACACCTGCTTCCAGGCTGCCCCGAAATGGACCCACAGACCTTTCTCCTGCCACACCTGCAGCTTCACCTGCAAAAAAGCCACCAAACCTCCAAGGACTGGACCCAACCACCTTCGCTGCATACTCCTCAACACCCGCTCTGCATGCAAACACGCTGTCGAGCTCTCGGATCTGCTCGACACCTCCACCCCAGATGTGGTCTTCCTGACCGAGACCTGGTGGAACGACTCCTCGGCGCCCGACATCGCCATACCCATCCCGAACAGCTACATGATCACCCGCAGGGATCGCGCCAACGGAATTGGAGGAGAAATAGCCATCATCCACAAGTCTACCCTCAAGGTCGCCACCCACGCAGACGACACCCTCAACACCGCCAAACACCTGCACTTCTGGATTCACACCGACCCCAACACTACCCTCAGAGAAACACTCATCTACAGACCCCCCGGACTCCGTGCTCAGTTCAGCGACTCCATCGCCGACCTCGCCAACACCCACGCACTCGCCTCCATGGACTACATCCTTCTCAGGGACCTGAACTTCCACCTCGAGAACAACAACGCCAACTCTGCCCCCCTGATCGACAACCTCGACAACCTTGGCCTCAGACAACTTGTCACCACACCCACCCATGCCGCCGGCCACACGCTGGACCCCGTCTTCTCCACATGCACCCACGTCGCCTTCGACTACACCACCAAACTCCACTGGACCGACCACCGCTGCATCCATTTCACCTTCAAGAAACCAACCATGTACCACCGCACCCAACAGCTGCCTCGCCGCTGCTGGAGCAAAGTCACTGAAGCCCAGCTGATCGAAATGGGGTAGCCAATTCTACGGGGGGTAGCATGGTGCAGAGCGGGCAGGCCAAACTCCTGAGGACATGTGTCAAGCATCCACGCAGTACGCACAGACGACACACCTTGCACACCACAAAAGAGACACAACACCAATTTGGATGAAAAAGAATAACTTTAGTAATGTACTCAAGATGCAAAAGCAAAACACAGTAATCTCAATGGGGCGCCAACTGGCGTCAGGGCAATGTATATCAGGGGGATTATTTAGGCCCTTCCCCACTAGACACATACAAGCTGCACATACCATCGCGCAGCATTCACTCCCACGAGTTCACACATACCAAACTCGAGCCTGCACTCCCCACGCATCAGGAACTACCAGGGACACAGATATTCCCCATGCATTCCTATGGGAGGGCAGGCCTACCTGACTCCACGCACTCAGAGTGCGCACGCACTTTCCACTGGGACACAGTGAAAGTGCGCAGAACCCAAAAATCACCATCACCAATTCACCATTTAAAGCAAAAAGTCTAGGGGTGAACCTGCCCTAAGGGCCAAGTCCAACACAACCCCATTCCAGCCAAAACGCAGGGGAGAACAATCACCACCATGATGGACTTCCCTGCTTGGGGCGATAGAACACGGACGCGGGCCCGCAACTGCAGGGACACCCTCCTGTTCTACGCCACGGTGAACCCATGGGATTCCTTCTCAACACACTGTTTGGACCAACTGGGCTACCCCACTGGTACTCCCAAGTTGTCCGCGGCCAGGACCAGGCCCTGGGCCACCCAGGTGCCACCGGTCCTTGCCTATTCGCAGAGCGGGGTAGTAACCCCTGGCACATAGAAGCCATTTTCCACTCTTCCTGTCTGCAAGACACGACTAGACTGCCACTGGTTCTCCAGCCTAGGGTCTACACCCTCAGGCGGACCAGGAGTCTCAGGGAAGGCTCTCCTCCCCTTACCTCTTCTCCTAGGGTTCCTCCTCCTCCGGCAAGGGGTACACCTAGAACGCCATTCCAACCCAGGGTTTAACCCCCCAGGTTGCACCGGGGTCAGAGGTGGGCTCTCCCACCCTCTGCACCCCCTTCCAGAGGTCTGCCCTCTCCCACCTGGAGAAGTTCCTCTGGAAGAAGAACCGGTTAGGACACTGGTTACAGTCGTCCTACCCTTCAGGTCAGGCTGATCCTGAACCTGGTCTTCCAACCTCTGGTCTAAAACCTTCGGTGGAACAATTGCCTGGAACTCCAGGACTTCTGGGGACTCACACACAATCCCCCTGAGGCTAACAAATGACACATCTGTTGTGTGACTGTCTGTCTGGCGCAGATCTCCCGCCCTCTGTCCACCTGACAGTGCGTGACGATCCCCCAGACCAGAAGTGGCGCCACCCGGGTCCCCCCAAGAAGATCTAGCCCAACTGGCTAGTCCCTGGTCCACTGGTGCATCCACTGGGAAACTCATCCCCCAATCAGTCCTCATGCTGGACTCCTGTACCCTCCCTACCGGAGCGGTACTGCCAGCCTCTAGAACCACAGGAGCTCTGGTTACAGACGCTCCAGGTCCTCTACTCACTAGGAGATCCTCCTCAAGTGGACTAACAGGACAGCCTAGGTCCCCAACCTGGTGTTCCCTACAGAAACCATCCAAGTCCTTAGGCAGGGCTTTGGGCGTCCGGGGAACCTCGGTCTCCCCCTCACTCCTGCTCCACTGAGCCAGGCAGTAAGCCCCTACACCCTCCTCGCTATCCTGGGACCTAGCTGGGCTACACTGAGCCTCTTCCACCACGCTGGGCTGGAAGATCCCTGAACCACTACTTTTGGAATCACTCCCTAATGACTCTAGAGAACCTCTGGCCCTTTCCCAGCGGTCTGCTTCATCTGCAAGCTCACATGCGTCAGACAATCCACACCCCAACAGGTGTTGGCGCAACCCTGGTGAACAACAACTGAGCACCTGCTCTTTGACAATCAGATCAAACAAGACTTCAAAATCATCTCTCGTGTGAACCAGCACCCAATCAAACAGTGTCCCACAACATTCATCCTCAAACTCCTCCCACGACTGGTGAGACAGCTTCCTACTGCCCCTGAATTTCAACCTATACTCCTCTTCCTGGGAAACAGGTACCATACTGGGGGAACTGGGACTGGGACTGCTCGCACTGGGCTCTATATAGCTGCCACCACTGGACTCAACCCACCCTGGGGAGTCCAGAAACTCAACACTGCGCGCAGGGGATAGTCTACCCTCCAGAGCTACCTTGCCTCTGGTGGAGGCCCTCTCAGCCTCCTCTATCCTTTCCTGCGCTAAGACCCTCTCGGTCTCTAGCTGTTGCTTTCTAACGCCCAGCTGTGCCATAGCCTGGGCATGCTCCAACCTGAGCTTCTCTAAAGCCAGCTGGTGCTCCCTTTCTCTCCTCCTATCTTCCAGCTCCTCTGGGGACAGGGAAAGGGATGAGGCGCTGCCTCCTACGCTGGACCCAGCAAGGGACTCCCTATCTATGGGGTCCTCACTATCTGCTGGCGTCCCTGTGCTATCATTTTCTTCCTCCTCTTCTGAATCTTCAGGGCTCCCCACAGACCCACCACCCTCCTGGTGTGAGGCCCGGGCCCTTTCCTCACTGCGCTCAAGATCCCACTGACCCTTTTGCCATAGGATCAGGCTGCTCCTAAGTTCGGACTGAGTGTCTGACTCATCCACCCCTATGTCTCTCTCTTCACAGAACCTTACCAACTCTCCCATACTGTACCTAAACAGATCACAGAAATCAAAAGCAGGCTCCATTCTGGCGGACGTTCTAGAGAAAAGATTACACAGGGAACCTAGGGGTCTGAGCTAACACGGGAGTACACAATTCACAAGGTATTCAGCAAGCTCTCTATCCCAGAGAACTCACACTCACTTGTCTAGTGCCACACACCATTCATCCACACACAACCCCCCCCTCGGACTAGTAAGGCAGTTTCTACCACCCCTGACTTCTCAACCTGACCACATGTGACACAGGTACCAGACTCTGGGCGCGGGGCGGGGGAACAAATGTACTGACACAATTACACAATGATACCTTCAGGAGAAGAAAATAATGGAACTTCAAAAACAATCCCCTAAAATGTGGTCATCTAAAATGCAGAGTTTTGTAGTGTGGCCAGTTGCCACTATGGTACAACGCAAACACAAATCCTTATCCTCACCGCTTGCCGCCAATGTTGGAAATGGGATCCCTGGCTGGCCAGGGCTTTCGCCAAAGTCAGTCAGTGACCACCACCCCCAAGTCAGGGCAAGGAAGTTACACGCCAAGATAACCCCTGCTCACCCTCTAGGTAACGTGGCGCGAGCAGCAAGGCTAAACTTGGAGGCGATGTAAGTTAAGTATTTGCGCACGCACCCCAGCAACAACACCCAGGACCCACCACAAAGGAAACTCCACACAAGGTTATATAAAAATAGCCTTTGTATTACACCAAAACACATTAGATAAAACACACACTTTACAATGTGCCAGAGGCACGGGCAGAATTTACAGGGGATATGTACAAGACAGGGCCACCTGGACCACTGTCAGGAATCAGCACTTTTAGAAGTAACACTTTTTAGAAATAGCACTTAGAATGTAAAATTACTTTAGCACAAAATAACACACAACCAGTAACTACTGGTAACCAGGACCTCACTAGCACCACCTGCACTAGGAGAAAAACAACCACCTAAGTATCACAATACCTGTAGAGGTGTAAGCACATAACACATGATGCAATGCATAACATTCATTCAGAGGTGTAAGGAAGGAAAACACATGATGTATCAACAATACATTCAGAGGTGTAAGGCACATGACGCATAAAAACACATTCAGAGGTGTAAGGCACATGACGCATAAAAACACATTCAGAGGTGTAAGGCACATGGCGCATAAAAACACATTCAGAGGTGCAGAAAATGAACAATTGCGCCAAACTCACAAGTCACCACCTGTGACTGTCCCTAGGCCAACTGGCCTTGTTGGGGCTAGGACGCCCTGTGTCCCAGTGTCCAGGGGCCTAAACATAGCAGCTGTCCATGAAGTGCTGGGCAGCTGTAGAACAATGATGGGGCCAACGCTGGAGCCTCGCAGGCTCTGGCCAACTGACTGTCCCCTGAGCCCCTCTGGGCTCTAAACAAAGGACTGACCCCTCAGGAGCCTCTCAGGCTCTTAAACACAATGTGGGCACTCAAGAGCCCCTCTCAGGGCTCCAGAACCAGAAATGCCCCTGGAGCCTCTCCTAGGCTCGAAAACAAATATGCCCCCTTGTCGGCTCTGAGCAAAAGGTGGGGCAAGGTGGGAGCCTCGCAGGCTCTAGTAACCAACACAGCTGTGCCCCTGAGCCTTTCGTGGACTTTGATCAACAAATGTGGCCCCCAACGTTGGAGTCCCCCTTCTGGAGACTCTAGATCAATATTTGCCCCCTGAGCCTCTCGGGCTCTACACAAAATTGCCACCTGGACGCTTCGTAGCGCTTCGTAGCGCTTTAGCAGGGAGAAATCGACAGCCCCTACCAAATCTCACGCATCTCGCGTGAGTCGCGTCCCCGAGGCCCTACCAATACTCACGCATCCAGCGTGAGCAAGCGTACGTCCCGTACAGTACTTTAGTGAAGGCGGGTGCGGGGCACACAGCGGCTCTGCACAGAGCGGGGCGGGCGTCCGGGGCTCCCAAGCTTCACAGGGGGAGTCTGGTCCTCCGGATCTGCGGGGCTTCAGTGATTTCAGCGGGAGGCGGCCAGGCGATCAGGTCACGGCCCAAGGAGGGGCTGGGGGGCACCAGGGATCACGCTCCGGCGGGAAGGAGATCTCTTTAGGCAGCCCGCAAAACAGGGGGAGAATGCCGGGTGGGCACCGGCTTTCACAAATAAAGCGCTCCCCAGCGCTGTAACAGCTAATCAAGCCCTCCAAAGCGCTATAACAGGAAATAAAGCGCTCTCAAGCGCTAGGAGCAGAACAAAAGCGCTCCCAGGTGCTAGGAGGAATCTGCAAGCGCTTCCAAGCGCCAGGATGCAATACCAGCACTTCCCAGCGCTACAGGACAGCACAAGTCCAGAGAAAGTCCTTCAGCAAGGCAGGGGGGGCAAGGCTGGGCCCAGAGCCAGCTCACTGGGTCTCCAGGCAGGGAGACAGTCCAAGTGGCGGTCCTCTGGCCCAGCAACAGCAGCAGCCCCCTCAGGATCCTGGAAGAGAACAACCTCTGTGGGGACACAGCCCCATTTTTATACATCATTTCCTTTGTCTGTAGGTGCAGGGTGGGGAGAGAACCAGCCGCAGCTGGTCTGTGAGCACTGTTGATTGGCTCAACCACCCTCTCTATTCACTGGCAGGGCTAGGGTCGTTAGACGCACCACAGGGGGGGGGCGGAGTCAGCATTGTCAGGGCAAAACCCAGCCTCATTCAGGACACAGGAACACTCCTCCCCAGCCATCAGCATGCTAATCTCCCACTCACCACCGGGCAGACCCATCCAGACTTCCTGGAGCCTGGCATGCCAGCCAGCTCCAGCCAATCACACGCCAGCACCTTCACAGCAAACACATAGCCATGTCTAGAAGTGGCCCTTCCCCACTAGACACATACAAGCTGCACATACCATCGCGCAGCATTCACTCCCACGAGTTCACACATACCAAACTCGAGCCTGCACTCCCCACGCATCAGGAACTACCA
The DNA here is from genome assembly GCF_964261635.1 of Lissotriton helveticus. NCBI lineage: Eukaryota > Metazoa > Chordata > Amphibia > Caudata > Salamandridae > Lissotriton > Lissotriton helveticus. Next base: position 1,188,400 of record NW_027611675.1, read on the forward strand.
GGGACACAGACATTCCCCATGCATTCCTATGGGAGGGCAGGCCTACCTGACTCCACGCACTCAGAGTGCGCACGCACTTTCCACTGGGACACAGTGAAAGTGCGCAGAACCCAAAAATCACCATCACCAATTCACCATTTAAAGCAAAAAGTCTAGGGGTGAACCTGCCCTAAGGGCCAAGTCCAACATGCAGTTATGCGCGGATTCCCAAGCTGACTTCTTCGACCGAGCGCCTGGAATTGTGTAACTCATTGTATCCGTTGTTTGACGGTATGTTATATTCTAAATATCTATTGAGTCCCCCTTTTAGGAACCTTAAAGAATTGCTATGCCTGGGTCGAGTCTTTTCCGACCCACGTGACTACCTTAAAGTGAACGAGTCGGGTATTACTTGGCCCGAAAATAGATGCTCTATTAGTGCTATCACTTTAAATTAACTTATCATCGCGCTATCAGAGGATATTTGTTTTTGATTTATTTGTATTTATTCTGCCCAGGCAAGCTGATTTTTTGCCGTTCGGTGAAGGAAGCGGTGACTCCCCCGATACGAAGAAACCTGCTCTTCGCAAAAGAATATCACAACGGGTAAATTCATTGAGGGACCTTTTACTGTTAGCTCTAACTCCGAACAGTGGGATTCCCCTGGACGGAGTTGATATTCCCTTCTCGAACTCCATCGAGACCTTTCTATTTATCTTGGATTTTAAACAGACTCAAACTTGACGATTGCCCGTTCCGGAGCTACTTCCTCTGGGCCCGTGATTACGATCCTTGAGACAGCTGAGAATATCCTGGACTCTTAAATCCGGGAAATAGGTAAAACCCTGAGCGGAATGTTTGAAAGATTGAGTGTTTGTCCCGAGGGAATGGAATTCCTTAAAAATAGTGGAAAGTTTCCATCTCGCCTTGAAGTTGGGATTTGTTTTTCCAGGAGATCTGCCACGTTTTGATGACCGTTCGAACATGAATTGAGAGAATAGGGCTGAAATGGACGTCTGTGAATGAAATTTGATGTATTTGTTTACACCAGAGTTTTCAGTATGTTGTCTGTTTGCATTTTTATTTTGAGTTTATTATTAAATCTCTTTCTTAGCAACAGTTGAGCTCACTACTTAGGGGGCGACGATTGAAGAGAAGATGTCATTTATAAAGAATTGAACAGTGAACTGTATATGTCTATCTAATTTAATGACGTCTGCATAAAATCTGACTTGATCTTTTTAATTTTATGAAAATAATTTTGTTTGGAATATGTAACTCCCTTGTATTAACTGAAATGAGAGAGTCACTCAACATCTTATGAAGCCTTAGATTCTAAAATTGGAATTTTTGTTTACTACAGATCGGTCACGGGTGTGGTTCTAATGTGCTGTGCTTTCCCCACTCCCTCTGCGTGAGAGCCCTGATGAAGGTGCGGCCGTAGATCTGGGCCTAGCACCGAAACGCGCGTTGGCGTTACCTTCTGGGGTCCTGCTACATCGCTCTGGACTCTCTGGCAATCTGCTGAGAAGACTCCGCAGGACCCCATTCATGTGTCACTCTTGGGATTACGCTGAGGAATGTGTATAAAGTGTCTTATGTTGAAGTGGATGCTTGTGAGTGTTTGACCTCATCGGCCTGGTCGCCCCCACGCTCCTCGTGCCTCCTGCTTCCTGAGCCTACCTGCCTCCTGCTACCAGCGCCGATTGCCTCGCCCTCAAGCGCCCCAGCCGCCGCAGGGCAGCCCGCCAGCCCGCACTCGGTTTCCCGCCGCTGCCTGCCGCGGCCCCGCGCACCCGCCAGCCGATAGGCTCCCACGCTCCCGCCTCCCAGCGGACCCTCCCTCCCGGCTCCCTTCTTAAGGGGACCCCGACTCCTCTTCAGGAGCGACCACTGCGCCCTCATCGGCCTGGTCACCCCCACGCTCCTCGTGCCTCCCGCTTCCTGAGCCTACCTGCCTCCTGCTGCCAGCGCCGACTGCCTCGCCCTCAAGCGCCCCAGCCGCCGCAGGGCCGCCCGCCAGCCCGCACTCGGTTTCCCGCCGCTGCCTGCCGCGGCCCTGCCCACCCACCAGCCGATAGGCTCCCCAGCTCCCACCTCCCAGCAGACCCTCCCTCCCGGCTCCCTTCTTATGACGCCCCCAGAGCGATCACGTAGCGAACGCGCGCAGCAGGAGCACCGAATGAGCGCCGAAGGTGCGCCAAAGGTAAGCCCGTCTACGCCCGTCCGCGCCTGGACCGCGCCCAGCGCCAGAACCCCTGGTCCCCACCGCCGATGCAAGACGACCCGACTGACCTACGACTCCGCCACTCTCAACGCACTCAATGCCGGCCGGACCCACGCCTGCTGCCGAGCCACCCCGAGACGCACCCATGGACCCTTCACCTGCTGCACCTGCAAGTTCACCTGCCTCCGAACCTGCCCCGCACCCGCCAAGACCAACACCAGCAGCAACCACCTCAAGTGCATCCTGCTCAACACCCGCTCCGTCCACAGACACGCCGTGGAACTCTGGAACCTCCTCGACGCTATATCACCGGACGTCGCCTTCCTCACGGAGACCTGGATGAACGCCTCCTCTGCACCCGACATCGCCATCCCAGACGTGTACAAGATCATCAGGAAGGACCGCATCAACCAGACCGGAGGAGGCATCGCCATCATCCACCGGAACACCATCCGCATCACGACGGACGCCAGCGACTCCTTCGCCGCAGCCGAACATCTCCACTTCCAGATTCACACCGACCCTAAGACGACCCTCAGAGGCACCCTCGTCTACAGACCCCCGGGACCACGCACACAATTCAGCGAAGACATCGCAGACTTCATCAGCCCACACGCCCTCCCCTCCGCTGACTACATCCTACTAGGGGACCTCAACTTCCACCTGGAGAACAACAAGGACCGCAACACCACCGCCCTGCTGGATAACCTCGCCAACCTCGGACTCAAGCAACTGGTCAACACCCCCACCCACTACGCCGGCCACACGCTTGATCCCGTCTTCTCTTCCAGCAAGTACATCACCTTCAGCCACGCCGCCGGACTCCACTGGACCGACCACATCTGCGTCCACTTCAGCTTCAAAAGATCCACGACCCACCACCACCCGCAACAGGCACCTCACAGGAATTGGAGCAAGATCACCGCGGACCAGCTCACCACCTCCCTCAGCCAGAGCCCACCCGTCAACACAACGGACCCCAACGAAGCAGCCCGCAACTTCACACAGTGGCTGACCGCCTGCGCCGACGACCTCGCACCACTAAAGAACCCGCCCAGCAGACCCAGAAGCAAGAAGGCATCCTGGTTCACCGACGAACTCAAGGACTCTAAGAAGACCTGCCGCACCCTCGAGAAAGCCTGGCTCCTCGACCGGAGCACCGACAACATGACCGCCCTCAAACACGCTACCCGCAAGCACCACCAGCTCATCCGCACCACCAAGAAGAAATCACTGAAGGAACGACTGGACAACAATGCCCACGACAGCAAAGAGCTCTTCACCATCGTCAAGGAGTTCTCCAACCCCAGCACCGGCACCAACGACATCACTCCGTCACAAGACCTCTGCAACTCCCTCGCCTCGTTCTTCCACCGCAAGATCGCCGACATCCACAACAGCTTCGGCGCACCACCCACGCACCCAACCGTCGAACCAACGCCCCCCACCGCCACCCTCCGCACCTGGACCACGGTGACCACCCAAGACACAGCCCGCACGATGAACACCATCCACTCCGGATCACCGACCGACCCCTGCCCACACCACGTCTTCAACAAGGCTGACTCCACCATCGCACCCCAACTCCGGAACATCATCAACACCTCATTCAACACCGCCACCTTCCCGGAGAGCTGGAAGCACGCCAAGCTCAGCGCCCTCCTGAAGAAACCTACAGCGGACCCCACCGACCTCAAGAACTTCCGCCCCATCTCGCTCCTCCCTTTTCCTGCTAAAGTCATCGAGAAGATCGTCAACAGACACCTGACCGCCTTCCTCGAGATGAACGGATCCCTCGACCCCTCGCAGTCCGGATTCAGAGCCAACCACAGCACCGAGACCGCCCTCATCGCAGCCACCGACGACATCCGGACCCTGCTCGACAACGGGGAAACAGTGGCCCTCATCCTCCTGGACCTCTCCGCTGCGTTCGACACTGTCTGCCACCGCACCCTAGTCCAGCGCCTCAGCAGCATCGGTATCCAAGAGAAGGCACTGGAGTGGATCATCTCGTTCCTCGCCGGAAGAACACAAAGAGTCCGCCTCCCCCGTTTCGCTCCGAGGCCACCGAAGTCATCTGCGGCGTCCCGCAAGGATCTTCACTCAGCCCCACTCTCTTCAACGTCTACATGAGACCGCTCGCAGCCATCGCACGCCAGCACAACCTCAACATCATCTCTTACGCCGACGACACTCAGCTGATCCTCTCCCTCACCAGAGACCCCGACACCGCCAGAACCTGCCTACACGAAGGGATGAAAGACGTCGCCGAGTGGATGAAGGACAGCCGCCTAAAACTGAACTCGGATAAGACGGAAGTCCTCATCCTGGGATCGTCGCCCTCCGCCTGGGACGACTCCTGGTGGCCCGCAGCCCTGGGCACCGCACCCAAGCCAACCGACCACGCACGCAACCTGGGCTTCATCCTGGACTCCTTCCTCTCTATGACCAGACAAGTCAACGCCGTCTCCTCATCGTGCTTCAACACCCTGCATATGCTTCGCAAAATCTTCCGCTGGATCCCGACCGAGACCAGGAAGACTGTCACCCAGGCACTCGTCACCAGCCGACTGGACTACGGAAATGCCCTCTACGCCGGAACCACAGCCAAGCTACAGAAAAGACTCCAGCGCATCCAGAACGCCTCCGCCCGACTCATCCTGGATGTCCCCCGACGCAGCCACATCTCCAGCCACCTGAGGAACCTGCACTGGCTCCCCGTCGACAAGAGGATCACGTTCCGGCTCCTCACCCACGCACACAAGTCTCTCCATGACCTGGGCCCCAAGTACCTCAACGACCGCCTGACCTTCTACACGCCCACCCGCCAGCTACGGTCCACCAGCCTCGCCCTCGCAGCCGTACCACGCATCCGAAGAGCAACCGCCGGAGGAAGATCCTTCTCTTACCTGGCTGCCAAGACGTGGAACTCCCTCCCCATCCACCTTCGGCTGACCCAGGACCATCTCGCCTTCAGGAAACAACTCAAGACCTGGCTGTTCGAGCAGTAGCATACCCCCTCCCCCAAGCGCCTTGAGACCATCCCGGGTGAGTAGTGCGCTATACAAATGGTATGATTGATTGATTGATTGATTATGATGAGAGGTTGATGTGGGGTTTTTATATGAAATGTATTTATTGATTTATGTACTGTTTAAATGAACTGATGAATCTATGGATCACAGTATCAACTATCTTGACTTAATGTATACTATGGACATAGAAAAAAGAAAATAAAGATTTTGTACACTTACTATCTGGAGTTGAATCTACCCTGTGGCCTTCTCGTCGCATGTTGGTGAGCTCAATGTTGCGTATTTAAACCTGCGGACCCTTTATGGGCCATTTTTCTATACAGATAGGGTTGACTTTCTCAAATGCAGTAGTGTAATATTCCCCTGTAGTCTGCCCTATATTCTTTTCAGGGGGCCCCTTTTGTATTGGTCCGGTCGACACCTGAGCTTTCCACATATGCGGCAGCGTTTATAGACGTTATAAAATCAGACTCTTTCCTTAAGATTTGTTGGCTTGGTCAGCTAAGAAGTAGTCTGGTAGCTCTGGAATGCAAATGCTCTGGGATAGCCCTGCGGACGTCTCATTCCCGTCCAAGAAAATCTTGAAGGAGAAATATTGGGAACAGATTGTGTTCCAGGCATGGAATGACACTGATTCATCCACTATGGCAGGGGTCTTTTTAGGGGCAAAACTTGTGCCCAAATTTGAATCTTATTGGGACACTATTACTAAGCCGGGGATAGGAAGCTTTACTTTCAGCTTAGAATGGGTTCTCTGCCCCTGAAGGCATTGAACTCTAGATGGTCTGATACAAATACGAACAGCTGCTCGGCCTGTGGGAACCATACGGAAACTCTTGCACATTTTCTTTTTGTTTGCCCAGTTTATGCAATTCCGAGGCGTGTTTGGCTTGCACCAATGTGCAAGTTACTGGGCACCAACAGAAGCTCTGTAGCTGAAAGGCTGATATGTACTAGCACCATGCCATTTATTTCAATAGCAGTAGCTAAATATTTGGGATGGGTATGGGTGCTAAGGCAGAACCTGATCCGAAGTTTATAGATTGTTTCCAAATAATGTACACAATTGTTGTCTTTGACCATGTCTAGATTAATTACTAATTGATTTTATTGCTTTTTTAACTTTTTATCAATTGATCCTATTTATTGTATGGTACAAAATTGGATTTTTGCTTCTTCAATTTGCTGCTTGTTTCTGATTCCTTTTATCCACAATTTTTCAACTGTCATTTTTTTTAAATTTAGATTCATGTAAGCTTGTCTGAACTATGGGCAATTTGTCTCGCTTTTATGAGTTTTATCTCAAATAAAGCTATTTTGACTGACTGACACTACAGCTGGGTACAGGAGCTGTTGCGGAGCCTTTTATGTCCCAGAGGTTCAGATCAGGAGGCCAGCAGACTAGCTCTTTGAGTCACTCTGGGGACATGGATTCAAGATAAAGTTGCAGGTCTAGTACTTCCTACCCAGGCAAGAGGGTGGTAGGTCAGCACAGCAGGGCAGCAGTTAATTTAGAACAGCAGTCCAGCAGAGTGGCAGTCCTGTAACAGCACATCAGTCCTTCTTTCTTGTTGAGTATCCACAGGTCCAGAAGTGTACTGAATAGTTGGTGTTTGAGATCCTTCTTTTATACACAACCATACCTTTGAAGTGGGGAGAAGCTTGAAAAGGCATGCCTTTGAAGTTCACAGATGCCCTGGTTTGCTGCCCTAGCTCCAGACTAACTACAGGGGTATGTAGCTCATTGTGTGGAGGCAGCTCCTTCCACCCTTTCTGCCAGGAATGGCTCATCCTGTCACACCTAAGCTGCCATTGTGTATGGCTCTCTATGAGGAATACACAAAGCCCAGCTGTCACCCACACCCAGTCATGTAGGCCAGAGAAAGGCTACCATCACCAAATGGTTGAGGAAAGAAAATGCCAAGTTTCTAAAAGTGGCATTTTCAGCCTTATTTTAAAATCTAACTTTACCATAAGTTAGGATTTCAAATTAAGATTCCAGAGACACCAAACATGAAATGTTCATCTCTTCCCATTTGGAAATTACACTCATAAATGTAATAATGCAACCATTGTTATCGTATAGGAGAGATAGGCCTTGCAGTAGTGAAAAAACGAATTTAAGGGCTTTTCACTACTAGGATATGTAAAACTTGAAAGTACATGTCCTACTTTTTCAATACACTGCAGCCTGCCCCTGGGGCTGTTCAGGGCCTACTTTACGTTTGACCTATATGTATTAAAAAGGACGGTTTAGGACTGACAAAAGGTTTATTTTGCCAGGTTGAAATGGCAGTTCAAACTGCACACAGGCTCTGCAATGGCAGGCTTGGGACTTGTTTAAGGGCTATTTAAGTAGGTGGCACAATATTTTTTGTTTGTTTTTTTTTAAAATATATTTATTGAGAAATTCTGGTACAATTACAAATTGATAGATCCTGAGAAAAAAAAGGGGGAAATAAAAATAACGATGAAATACAGATTCGGATTCAGAGCAATTACAGGATTAAAAACCAAGATCAGAGGTTAAAAGTATTAATACCATAAAAGCGTCAGTTAGCTAAGGGGAACCTACAATGATATTTAAGAACAAATTCTGCCAATCACTGAATGTAAACATTTGACATACAATCAGACCCTCCACGATTTCGCGATTTCGCGGTTTGCCACGAAATTGGCACTTTTGTAAAAATGCCGCGATTTTTACAAAAGTGCAGCGAAATCGGCACATTTGTAAAAATTCCACGATTTTTTTCAAAAGTGCCCGCAAAATCGGTATGTCCTGCGGGGTCTGATTAATAAGGCCAGACACAAATTGAGACTAGTTCGGACTGGAAGCCATAACATAGATAGTGTCCTCCAAGGACAAACAGAGCACTTGGTCTGTGATCCTAGTTTCAATATAATTTAACATATTTTTAAAAGGCAGACTGTTTTGTATTAAAGGCAACTGATCTGTGTTTTCTTTCTTTTTGAAGTTTGAAAGATGGCTTCTCTCCTACACCCTTTTTTACATTCACAATAAATGTGAATGGGTTACCACTCCAGGTCGGCAACTTTTGAGTGCTTTGCTGTGGAATTCTATTGCAAAAAGATTCATTACCTTGCATGAAGGCTCGAAATTTGGAAGGGAAGCCTACAATAACATGCCCCTTACAAATGCCACATCGGTATGGGGTCACAATCCTATTTTAGGGGTCATTAAAAGTCTACTGATTTGTAAAATGGAATTAGTTCATTAAAAAAAACATTTTATGGTCGCATTTCCAAATTAGATTTATTTTTTTTAAACTTAATTTTTCATTTGTATAGAACAATACAGCAAGGTAGAAGACAAAGTGCACATAGTTCAATTATAGCATAACAGCATACATCTCCCAGTACATTGAGCACACAGTACCCCACAGGACACAGGACACAGTCACGCTCACACTGCATGAATGCTACTTACCACCTATGAAGGAATTCGTAGTGTACCAGCTTAAAGCAGGCATTACACAAGAATGAGTGCATTAGTTTGCTTACCTGTGCCCAGTACCCTTCATCCAACAGGGTGTCTAAGTCTAAGTCCCATGCTATGCAGGCCCTGGACTGTGTCCGAGCCGAATCCGCATGCATGGCCCTGCATAGCAATGCTATTAGGTGGCATCCTGGACTGCAGGTTAGTAGGACCCCTAGCGTTTGTGAGGAGGTGGGTGCTGCAGGGTAAGTTGTCCAGGTAACCTTGGCTATTTCAGCCAGGCCAGCATGGTGCAAGAAAAGACATGGGTTGAGTGTGAATTCTTGGTGAACCTCCTCAAAGGAGATTAATATCTCTCCAGAGTGTAAGTACCCAAGGTGAGCTCACCCACCCTCCTGCCACATGCTGTTCATTAACTGCCTAATCAATTTCAACATCATACCCCAAATTTTCTGTGGAATAGGGCCCGTTGCAGAAGAGTTTGAGAAAATTGGGTTAGGGCGGTTTATCGGACTATATAAAGAAGTTTCTTTGAGGTCCCTGCACACTCCACCAATGAGTCTGGTAGCTGTTCTGCTGTCAAGGAGTGCAACATCAAGTACTCATCTTCAAATCTTTTAGTCAGCATCATCATGGCCACTCTAATGCATCGGCCCGCCCATAAGAGTGAGATAAGAATGAAATCAAACTGCTTAAACATCGTGGTTAGGAGAGGGCAAGGCGGGTTCTGCAGCATATACAAACATCTTGGTAGCAGTACCATTTTGGCTATTAAAGAGAGCAGCAGCATGTTTCAAAAGGCCACTGGGGACCTCAATACCTCTAAGACCCTGCCCACGTTGAGACGATTTTGTAGTGATCTTAAGTGTGCTACTTGATTCCTTAAATTTCTAAATTGCATCAATTCCCAGTGCATGCCCATAACCGGTAGCTGATCCACCCTCGTGCCCACCAGTGAGGTGAGAGAGAATACCAAGGGCGTATGGCAATTCAGGTGAAGACCCAAGATTTTGCCAAACTCATCTAGTAGTTGCAATAGCCATGGAAAAGCAACCCTGGGCGAGGAGAGATAAAACAAAGCATCTTTTGGCATATAGCAAAATGACATTCTGGACCTCTCCAATTTGCATGCCTCAGTCTCGAATTTCTCCACATGCCCATATGGCCAATGGCTTTATTGCAAGTGCAAACAAAAGCAGAGATAATAAGCCTCCCTGCCCTGTTCCCCGACCCAGCGCCCCTGTCCCTGAGCGGCATTGCCCCACCCACACTCTTGCGCTCAGTTCCTTTTACCTCACCTCTTCCAATACAACTTTCCACCTCTCTCTATCCACTTCTCTCTCATAACCTCTCCTAATGGACCAGACCGTAACAAAAACCAGCCCTACAGTGCAACAGGCTGTGACTAAGCTAGACCAATGGGGGCATGGATGTGTCATGCTAGTCCGTCCTGCTCTGAAAGAAGTCTTCTGGCCTGCAGAGCACTGTAGAAATGCCACAGCAGCAGAATGCTCATTCATGCTCAGTTCACCTCTCTACCTGTGAGTATTTGGATGTACTATATCATAGGGCTGTGGGGCCTTATCGTGCAGTACACTCACAAATACCACCTTGAGTCCACTCAGGGTTGTTTACTTAACGGCATGCGTGCGGCGGCTTTTTTCGCGTTGTGCGGCTTTTTTTAAAAAGCCGCGTTACAGCTCGTCATGAGCATGCGTGCGGCGCAACTCATGACGAGCTCAGCTCGTCATGAGCATGGAAGGGGTTAACCTCAAGCTCAACCCTGAGTAACTATGCCTGTGAGCCATAAGGCTTAGCAAAAGAAACATGTGTAAATCATTTAACAGCACCAAACAATGAAATAAGAAAGTCAAAAAGCACGAAAGGAAGAGGACACCAATTTATAAACATAGATTATATTTTTATGAATTTTTTTAGACCAAGATGAGCAAAATCTACCAAAGGGTTCGGGAGATACATATTTTAGACAATAATATTACTTTTAAATACAACTGCAACCAAACATTGGCCAATAAAAACTTTTGAAAAGTTTGAAACAGTTTGGCAACTCCGGCTTGGGTTGGGAGACCAATTCCGACAGGACAGAGGTCAAGGGGACCAGATAGGATACTTTGGACAGTTACCTCGCAGCAAGGTCGCAGAAGGATCTTCCTCCAGCTGTGGTCTTGTGGACCCATGGGGTGGGGGCCAGGGCCAGTTGGGCAGAGTGGAAATACCTGGTGGGTGTGTGGAAGGGGAGGCGGTGGTTAAGGAGCCTTCACATGTGAACTGCTTCCTCTGTTCCATATCCCAGGTTGCCTATTCAAAATGGAGGGGAGCATCTGAATCAATCAAACACTCAAGGTGTTTGATTGATTCAGATGCTCCGTCCATCACCACCCCCTTTTGTACCGCTTTTGGCCGCGATAAGTGTGGCAGGGTATGCTCAGACATGAGTCCCTTGCTCATTTTGCCACTGGATTCAAGCAAGCCGGGCTGAAGATGGCTGGAATGCCAGAAACCAGTCCTTGGAAGCTTGTTTCCGGTCCAGGGAAGACATGGCTTGGCAGTTCGGGCTGGACTGTTCCCATGATGCACAGCGTCAGACTGATTTGCATATAGCCATGTCTGAACTGGGGTGGCAGAGTGGGCTAAAGAACGGTGATGGATTAAACCCAGATCTTTTGACTGGGTGTGAGTGTTTGATTGATTCAGATGCTACATCCATCACCACCCCCTTTTGTACCGCTTTTGGCCGCCACAAGTGTGTGCAGGGTATGCTCAGACGTGAGTCCCTTGCTCACTTTGCCACTGGATTCAAGCAAGCCGGGCTGAAGACGGCTGGAATGCCAGAAACCGGTCCTCGGAAGCTTGTTTCCGGTCCAGGAAAGATATGGCTTGGCAGTTCGGGCTGGACTGTTCCCACGAGGCACAGGGTCAGACTGATTTGCATATAGGCATGTCTGAACTGGGGTGGTAGAGTGGGCTAAAGAACGGTGATGGATAAAACCCTGATCTTTTGACTGGGTGAGAGTGTTTGATTGATTCAGATGCTCCGCCCATCACCACCCCCTTTTGTACCGGATTTATCAAAAAGGCTTGAATCTTCTTCTCCTGAAAGAACTTAATCATTTCCCTCAGTCTCCAGCGTCTTTCTACGGTTGTGTGACAATAGTCCGGGCGGAAGAAGAATGATACCCCTTCACTGGTTCTCTTTGCATCTGGTCTAGCCTTTTCTGCGATTGCCTGCCTCCGAACAAAATTCCCCAGAAAAAATTTAAATTGCCCTGGGCTTGTTCCCTTCCCTCGCACTTCTTTGTTTTTTAAAAGGTGTACGGTGTGCTCGCTGTATTTCTCCGGACCAGAAGTAAGGGTAAAAGCCCAGGCAAAAAATACAAAGTCTGACAAAAACAAAAAAAGGGGGGCACACCATAAGGAGAAAAGAGACTCAATAGAAAATACTGTATGATAACGTACAAAATTTAATTATATTAATAAGAAGTTGATATGAACATATTCATTGATACGCATAGTTAAAAATAAAAGGATAAAAATTGATTTTTGTAAAATAGGCTATTGTTACAAAGAAATATACATAGGTCACAAAAATATTATCAACATAATGATAATGCCCAAGAATTGTTGACGATGCTGATTTCTGTTGACGTGTTTCGACACACCTTTTTGTGTCTTCCTCAGGACAATATCAGCAGATTGCTAAGATTTAAACAAACAGAGAGTCATAACATCTCCTTATATTGGTCGCAGTTAAAGCCTTATTGCTATATACAGTGGTACTACCATCTGTCATCAGACATCGAAAGAAATATATATATATACATACATATATATAACATGATACATCGCTAAAGAGGACATTTAAACAAGTGTGCTTTCTATATACATCTATCTCCATTTACATATGTACATAAATTTATACAAGAATTATTTTTTAAAACATGCATGTCAGTTGATTAATAACCTTTATATACCGTGTTTTAGGTCTAGAAAAAGAAAAACAAAAAAGGAAAGCAAAATAGACAAGGAATAGAAGGAGAAAAGAGAGAGAAAAAACTTGTTAGAGGGAAAAATAAAAAAAAGGAGAACAAAAAAAGGGGGGAGGAGGAGAAAAAGAAAAACAGAAGTAAAAACAAAGAAAAAAGAAGAAAGAAGAAAGAAAGAAGAAAGAAGAAAGAAGAAAGAAAGAAGAAAAGAGAAAAATTATTAGAGGGAGAGGAAAAGAGTTTATTTACAATCTATGCCATACTTTTTACATATCTAAATTGTCATTCGAAAGGAATTATCCTCATACCTGTCTCTCATATTGTAACCTATCTGAAGGGCCCAAAGAAGCTTTACAAAATGGGGGAATATCATCTGTTATGGGTGGATAACCAAACAAAAAAGTACCATGCTTCCACAGTTTGCAATTAAAGTTGTCGCATAATCCCTGGCTCATTTATTTAATCTATATCTTAATTCTAGAAAAGAAGCTCTATTGTTTATATTATCCTACATTTTTTACATTTCTTACCTCAGGCAGAGCCAGGAAAATCCCAAGAACAGGAAGCCAAGTGAAATGTAGGCTTCGTTAAAACACTAAGAGGGAGAGTGACACTGGGAAAAAAATTTACTAACATTAGTTGACTTTTACAAGAGAGCTGTTTCCTAGATTATCATATTACTTTCCCACAAATAGGGAGATATTTCATACTTAGGAAATTACCTATCAGATGCTGGGCTAAAAAGGATTCAGGGATTCCTTAGGGACTTAAGTCCTATGTATTTCTTGATTAATTTAAAAACAGATTTCATTCAGTTGGTGCTGAAATGACAAAAGGTAAGGCCCCTTATTAGATAAGCGATTTCACAGGCATAATATTAGTAAAATACAGGACACGAAAAAAGTCTATATTGTCTTAGAAGTTTGGCAAGTAATTACCTGCACTCATGTGCAAACCCTTTATTATTGGGTACATCGATATAAAACCGGCTTCAAGGCCCCAGATAATGCAGGTAGAGAACGAACGCGGTCCTTTTCATGTAACCCTATCTGAAGATAAGTAAATGTATATAGCTATGGTTAGCTTAATTCAGGGTGTGTGTCAGTAATCCGAAATAATTAGAACGGCATGACACGCAAAATACCTGTTCGTTATGACTAAACTGTTGATATTGCAGATAGAGAACAGACGCGGTCCTTTTATTATAACCCTGTTGAGAGATAAGTAAAATACATGAAGCTATTATTAGCTTAATTCAGGACGTGTGTTAATAGTCCGAAATAATTAAACCGGCATAGCACGCGAAATACCTGTTCGTTATGATCGAACTGTTAATGCAGACACGTTTCCTTTTCAGCCGAGCATCTCAGAAAGAGTTCTTACTGCGCAGATGAAGTTTAGGGAGCCCTTCAGGGGAGCCTGGCAAAGATACAAATTATCTAAAGCGGCGCAAATTAGGATTAGTCTGTTCCTGCGAGTTCAGACTGTAATGACTCAGCAGAGTCATTATGCAAGTAAAACATACCGTTCTGAAGTTGGATAGTGCCGCGACGTAATGGGAGCCTGATTTTCAACCGGAGAATTCTGGCGTTTGAGAGCAGGGGCGTTTATATACGTTTACTGCTCCCTAGAGTGTGCACAGGTGCGTGAACTCTCAGGAACAGACTAATCCTAATTTTGTACTTTATCATACAGTATTTTCTATTGAGTCTCTTTTCTCCTTATGGTGTGCCCCCCTTTTTTTGTTTTTGTCAGACTTTGTATTTCTTGCCTGGGCTTTTACCCTTACTTATGTTTGCTTAACCCTGACCCAGGAAATGTATTCCTTTCAGGGGGTCCTTGTTACCTCACCAGATTTCTCCGGACCAGATCCAGCTGGAGAGCTCTCGAAATGACTGCTCAAAGAGCTTGATGATATACGCTCTGACGTCTGATCCTTCCACCCGCTCAGGTATTCCCAGGATCCTAAGGTTGTTACGCCTGAGCCTGTTCTCCATATCTTCAAGCTTCCACTGTATGTCTGCTACCTGAGAACAGTGAGCATCGACCTTGCTTGTCGCATCCGCGACCTCGGCTTCCGTTGATACCACTCTCTCCTCAAGGTTTGATACTCTGTCCGTGGTATTGGAGCAGGCCTTAGATAACTTTCTGACCACGCCCTGCATCTTCCTCATTGCAGATTTATGAGTGTCCTGGCGTGATTCTTCCCTATGTGCGATGATTTCTTGATGGATTATCTCCAGGAGGGAAATTTGGGATGATTCCACAGAGGGGCTTCCCTGCAATGGCATAGCGGATGAGTGATCCCAACTCATCTCTCATTGAGGATGAGCTTGCCCCTCTAATGCAGTCAAAGACCTAACTGCTGTTGATGGAAGTTCTTGCTCGGGGTCACTGTCAGATTCCAGATTGCTGTCCCCCAAATAAGTAGGTGGCACAATCAGTGCTGCAGACTCACAAGTATCATTTAATTTTCAGGTCCTGGGCACCTGTACCACATTTACTTATATGTAAATTAAATATGCCAATTGGGTACATGCCAATGTTACCATGTTTTAGAGAAGGAGCACAAGCACTTTCGCACTGGGTAGCAGTGGTAAAGTGCCCAGAGTCCTAAGGCCAGCAAAAACAGGAGGTCTGAAGGCAAAAAGTCAGGGGAAACCACGCCAAGGATGCCTGGTCTAACAGTGTTCTACATTTCTGTAGTGTTCTATCCACAGGGAGTGCCTTCCAGTGTGTGGGTCCAACAAGATGGAAGAAAAAATCTTGTCAGTACACAGGGCAGGTTTGGTGTGGGCAAGAGGTGACTGATTGATCTTAGATTGCATGAGGGAATGCTTGGACAGAGAATGTGAAAGGTAACCCGGGGTAGTCCTGCAAATAGCTCGGAAGTGGCTGTAATGCATTGGGCCATCTACGTTCCTTAAAGGCTTGTACAGCATGAGGTGGAAAAAGCGTATGGCCTTTGAGGCAACTGCACATTGCCTTCCGTCATGTACAGCATGAGGTAGGAGCAGGGCCTAGCTTTTGTCTCTACTACACATTACCTTCAGTCTGAGGAAAACGTGTAATATTTTACTTGGCATAAGCAACAGCCATTTTGGCTGTGGTGTCCATTTAGTTTCCTTCGTAATTCTCCCGTCCTCTGCTGCTCGTCTTTTTCTGCCTGCGCTATCTATTTTAGTTGACTTCCTGACTCAGCTAAAAGCAATGTACGTGCTGAGAGTTTGTAGCTGCCAGAGCACCTGGTTTCAGATGTTAACTGTCAATCATTTACTGCTGCCATAAGCTCTCCGGCTCCCCCTCCCGCTTTGCTGACTGTTGTAAGTAGATTAGGTAGGCAACAGGACACTTCTTCAGGTTACAAGATAGATTTATTAAGATAGCACGGCAGAGCAGTACACCTCACAGCTGCCCAGACCATCTACGGCCAAGGCTGGAACTTCCACATACAAGATAGAACCCTCAAAGGTACTATGGGAAGTTGGGGAGGTGGGACCACAAAGAAAGGGCTACTGACACCAAGTAGCGCTATTGAAGGACGCACAAATATACAACATAACTTCTTCCTTTACAGAAAAAACAAAAATGAAAAACTCAAACACATAGTAAGAAGTTAAGGCATGGAAAACAAGAAGAAAGAAAACATAACACCTAGGAGGTCAGCGGCCTCTTAGACTTCCAGATCACGAAGGCAAAGGGACAGGATCATGATGAGGATCAGGATAAGGAGCAGGATGACCACCTTCTCCCCTTCAATTGACGAAAAAAACCAAGCAGAGACAGTCTACTCTCTACAATCCGTCCTTGTGGCCATCAAAAACGGGAAGAGACAGTTTACTTTCTCCGATCAGTCTTTGTCCGCCACGTCTTCCCGCTTATAGTTGAAGATAGAACAGTTCAACAAGTGCCTCCAATGCTCATAAAGTTCTGGAAGTATGTTCCCGAAGATGAAGTTCAGGACCAGTCGTCTCAGTTCTGGTTCTTTTTCTCGGGATATGGGCCTCTAGTTGTGCTTCGGGCCTCAAAGTTACCTTTAAATATTATTTATTTTGAGGACAAACTGTCTCAGTACTGTGGGCTATAAAGCCCGGTTCTAATTGCGGAACATCTATCCCGGTTCAGAGAGCCACCTTGTCACAGCTTTCTGTCGTGGTACTGGAACTCTTGTTCGTCACGAATCTCGGTCGTGAACTCTCACGGTCCTGGAACATCCTTTGCCCACTCCCGGTACTGATTCTGGGACATCCATTGTCCTCTTCTAGTTCTGCCGGTCCTGGGACATCCATTGTCCTCTCCCAGTTCCTGGTACTGCCGGTCCTGGGACTAGTTTTGTCCTCTCCCGGTCGTAATTCTGTGGACCTCTATCCCCTTCTAGTCGTAGGACATCTTTTGTCCTCTCCCGTGTCTTGGTTCTGCAGGTCCCATAACTTGCTTTGGCATCTCCCAGTATTAATTATGGGGCCTTTGTTTTACCTGAATTGGAATTTGATTCCAACTCAATGTTGCACTTTCCAAAATATCCAATTGCATTTTTTTAATGAGATTCATAGTCTCTCTGAATAATGGCATCTAGTTTTTTTTAACTTCACTAACTTTTAAACTGTTCCTTGTAAAACACTGGAATCCAATAAATTACTCTCTCCAAGGCTTTCAAAATTATTTTACGTTTCGCTCACAACCGCACTATCACCTTCACGTTTCTTCTGAGACTTGACTTAGTGCTTTAGAAAATCGCCTCCAAAACCATCACACGACATGTGTGTATTCTCTGACATCAATGTCTCATAGTACAAGTCTCCTAGTTGCTGTGATCCCAACATGTCTGGTGAAGCTTCACTTTGTTGTGTTTCATAGATGACTCATACTGCCAGATAAATTGCTTCCAAAAACCACTAGATGTCGCTCTAGTCAGATAATTCACAATCTTACAGCTCTTTAACCGATGTATGTTTAGCTGTAATCAATATGTATGCTTTGTCCACTCACTGGTCTCTGTGCACAAAGGACTTTTTTTAAATTCCACAAAGCGCAGCTGGGCACAGGTTCTCTCAGGATAAGGTACCAGTCTAATAAATAAATGCTCTCGCTCACCTTAACTTCCGGATAAATGGCAGCTTAACAGCACCAGAAATTCGTGTTGAAGGCTGTGAGATGCTTGTGCCGTTAGATAGGGCACATTCAGGCTCTCCGGCATTGAAAGTTTTTTTTTTTTTTGCAAGGCATAATAACTAGCGGTAGAGTGGGCAGAGCAACGTCCAATATGGCGGCTGCACGCCGCGGAATGACGCACTGTAAGGACTTCAATGGTGAGAGACTGGTAGTCAGGACGACATAGAGACACTAAATGCTGAATACGTAGGACAATACACAGGCTGATTT
The DNA here is from genome assembly GCF_964261635.1 of Lissotriton helveticus. Classification (NCBI taxonomy): domain Eukaryota; kingdom Metazoa; phylum Chordata; class Amphibia; order Caudata; family Salamandridae; genus Lissotriton; species Lissotriton helveticus. The sequence continues at coordinate 1,206,487 of NW_027611675.1, forward strand.
TTTGCTAGGAGACAAGGAAATTCCACTACATCATCAGAGTACAGATGGCCGCATCCCTCGGCTGACTAACGGTAACGGAAGCAGAGTGAATAAGTACAAGGGAAATAAGCACTTGACAGTATAACTAATGCCTCATACGTTCGTGCCACACACTCCACGTGTCACTTTGCTCTCGCTTGGCAATATTATATTGCAGATAACAGCATCTAGTAGTGAAAATGTCAAATGATGCAAGCGCTTAACGTCGCTCTTCATAAGAGCTGTCTGGCACATGAAACATACACTTGTTATAAATTGAGTCACTATCAATGTTTATGCACATCTCACTCATGCTAACCACTTCTCTGACCTGTCACCATAGGGTGTGCCTTCAACAGCAGCTGTGTTTCTTACTTGGCAAATTGTCTTGAGTCACAGTAGATTGACATTGGAAAAGCTGTGACAAATTTCATGTCATTTGGTTTGCTTTTCCTCAATTTACTCTCGTTACATTAGTTTCTGGCAGCAGCTGGGGTTGACAGTTTCTTTTCATCTGATATTAAGGTTAACCGTTTCTTTACAACTTGTTTCCTGTTGACTTTTTTTTTTACTTGCGGTCGGTTTCTCCTTACTTGCTTGCGTTTCAAAGGTTTATAGTTGTTCTCAACTTGTTTCAGGCCAAAGTTAGGTGGGGTCTTCGTGCAAGGTGCTGCTCGTGCTGGGTTGTTCTTGTTGGTCTTCTTCTCTGGTCTGGTCAGCACAGAATGTCACCAAATTGTTGTAAGTAGATTAGGTAGGCAGCAGGACACTTCTTCAGGTTACAAGATAGATTTATTAAGATAGCACAGCAGAGCAGTACACCTCACAGCTGACCAGACCATCAACTGCCAAGGCTGGAACTTCCACATACAAGAAAAAACACTCATAGGTACTATGGGAAGTTGGGAAGGTGGGAACACAAAGAAAGGGCTACTGACACCAAGTAGTCATATTGAAGGAAGCACAAATATACAACACTGACCATGTGGTTTTTCATCTGTCCTTGTTTGCTGATAACTATTTCTAAAACTTGTTCTTCCAATTTCTGTTCACATGCTTACAATGCAGAAAACCTGTATAAAAAGAGCTGAGTTCTGTGAATTCAGTGTACCACCTTAGGAAGCACTTGAGAGTGCTGTGTGGATGTGGTCGCACTCATGAGTGATTAATAAGCTTGTTATTTATTTCCAACTCCACTGCTGATCTCTATTTTGTTGGCCTTTGAACACGTGGACAAAAGGGTGACCCTGCACCAGTCAACCGCTAAAAAGGTACATTTCCACAGTTGGCGCCCGACTCGCGGGGCCCCATTGAAGACGCGGCCGTCCAAAGGAGTGGTCTTGACGGAGGACCAAACTGTTGCTGAGGAAGCACACTGCATGAGGAGACCTTTGTCTTTGCAGGCCGTCGTAACTTTTCCAATTTTCCCGATTTGACCCTCCAGGTGGTGGCCGGTCTCAACTGGGGTTTTCTTTGGCGCAATTTTGAAGTGACCATCAGGTCGACCTGAGATCAGCAGGTGACAGTTGAAGTCTTCTGTTTGGTAAGGTCACTAAAGCGCCACTCTTGATTTGTTAAGCCTGGGCTTTTTGTTTGAATTTGTTATTTAATTTTTGCAAAAATTAAAGGCAGGTAATGTGGATATTTTTCTCCTTTTGAAGTATTTTTAGTTGTAATATTTTGGATGTATGACGTTACAACGCATACTTTTACCACGCATACCTTTACAACGCGGTATTTACAACGAATACCGTTACAACGCATAGCGCTTAGAGGTGTTGGATAGTGGTAAGTATAATTTTCTATTCCAACTCCAGTCCCCGTGGACACTAGGGAAGGTGTTGGATAGAAAATTAAACTTATTACTTACCCTAGAGCGCCCCCAGCGCAATGCGTTGTAATGGTATGCGTGGTAATGCCTGCGTTGTAATGGTAGTGCGTTGTAAAAATTTTGTTGTAAACGTTACATACCTAATATTTTTATATTTATGAAACATGCCTGTTCTCAGCACACTCCGTAAATGGTGTTGCTGGTCTTGTGGTACCAGAGCTAGTTGAGAACAAAGTCAGCCGTCTCCCCCAGAGGGGACACCTAATAGAGAAATGCATGTCAAATATGGTATTTCTTCCATAATGTACGGTCCACTGTGGAACAAATACACAAAGAAAGATAGATTTTGATCTGCAAGGGCCAGTGAATGGGCCATTTGATTTTAAAAAGGTTCAATATGTAGAGCAGTGTTTATTTAAAAGATAAAGTAGACAGGATATGTTTGTGTGCGTATGTGGGAGAAAGAAGTACGAGAGAGAGTGAAGAGAGCAAAAGGTATAGCAGAAAAAGAACAAGGAAAAATGATATATCAAAAAGTGCTAAAATTCAAAAAATAAAGAAAAAAAGGAACAAATAGAAAAAGAAGATTGATAACGTTGATTAGCGATAAATGGCCAGTACCCTATTAGGCGCCCTATTTATCCCATACTTAATAAACCTCAGGATGACTGCATCTTACTAGATCAATCCCCACCCCTATATAAATTCCCCACTCCAAGTGCCCCTGAGGAGGAGGTTTCTGACTAGGAATATTTGTTTTCAGATGGAAAAGATAAAGATAAGCAAGTTGGGCGACAGACTCGCTCTACTCTGTCTAGCGCCGACAAAGATAAATTGAAGGGCAGTGCTAGAGAGGAATCCCGTCGGAAGACTACAGCGACAATCCTCACAACTACAGTTCAGGCTTGGGAAAATACAAAACAGTTATATTTTTCAGAAAAGTTCTGTTGGGAGATATTATATAATTGGCAACATATCTCTCACGATTCAGGCCCAAATGGTATGAAGAAAGATTTTAGGCAGTTAAGAGACAGGATTTACCCTTTCAAAAACATATCTGACACAATTAGACGAGCGGTTACATTATGGGATGATACATTACAAATGCAAAAGGAATAAAAAATAGCAAAAAAGCAGCAAGTAGGCGCTGAGACTATAGAATCTCAGACAGAGAAGACGGATATTCCGGTGGATGCGAATGATCCTAGCAGTAGTGAGTCTGCTATGAAACCTATGCGTGAAGCTGCACCCCTGTATGTTCCTCCGAAGGGAACTAATGATGATACAACTTGGGATGATGCAATGGGATATTTTATATATAATTGGGTTTATTCTCTTTGGAGTAGATCTGACGTGATGGCTCTTAAAGCTGCTTTGCCTGATCCCTGGAAAAATCCTGCCGCCTTTTATGAGGAGGTGGAAGGAGCCATCAGCTCCTTCACTTTGACCATGCCAGATATTGGTATGTACTTTGGGCTTATTTTGCCCCGATATGTAGAGAACACTACGTAAAATAGATGATAATGCGGCATATGGTGACACCTGGGTGGAATTAGAAAAAATAGATTTGGAAAGGGAGCCTGCTCAGAACCCCAGAAGGAGATAGTAAATCTTCCTAAAGCTATTGTGACTAAGTTAAAGACTCTCATATCCCCTAATAAAATAGATTGGACTACATTAGCGTCCTGTAAACAGAAAACAGATGAGCCAGTTTCGGACTTCTCTTCAAGGTTTGAGAAAACATTCCATGATTTTAGTGGTCTGTCATTGGCCAATGATACGGGTAAGCATTTGTTTGTCGATACATTTGTTGCTATTATGTTACCGGAAATAGCTAGGCGTTTAAAGGCCGACAAGAGTTCTTGGACTGCGTCTTCCCCAGTTTCCCTTTTGACTATGTCCCATTATTATAAGCGGCAGGAACAGAAGCAAAAGGCAGGGACAATAAGAAGGTTAAGGAGTTAAAGACAAAAGTTATGTTGGCTCAAATCTATGGTCCACCATTTAGGGGAAGTATAAGAGGCGGATGTGTAATGTATACAGCTGGAGTGCCCCCTCTTCCTCAAGAAAATTTGTCCCCTGATCAGTGTGCTTATTGTAAAGAGACTGGACATTGGTGTTGTGAGTGCCCTCTTTTGCGAGGTCAGGAGTATCAGAGAGGAAAGGGCAGCATGAGAGGACGCCCAGGGAATTCAGGAAACAGGTGAAGTATGGGAGCTTGATCCAGATTTGAAGCAGTTGAACAAGGTCCAAATTACTCTAATACTTTTGATAGATGAAATCAGTATCAAATGCCTGATTATTCTGCTGATGCCCATGCAGATTCTGATTATGCATAGGAAAGACTAGGATGGGGTAAGGAACCGGTTGAGGTGCCAGCAGATCACATGGGTCCTTATGTTGATGCAAACATCTTGGGATCTACTGATTGGTTTCTGGTTGATACAGGGGCTACTCCTAGTGCTCTGTCTAAAGAATTGGTTCCTAGGGCTCTCTTGTTCGGCACAATGATAACAGGATTCGATGGGACACCTATACCTTGCTGACTTTCACAGCCACTTGAATTCAAATTTGATAAATTTATTGCAGCATGCCCATTTTAGCTCACACCCCTACAACACCAGAACATTGTAGGTGTCAATATGCTTAAATATTTTCATGCCACAATACTTTGTTCTCCGGGAGGTGTGCGTGTTATTTTTAATGAGAATTATGCAATGGTTTAGAGATCTTGTCGTATCAATGAGGATGTTTCTCTGGAATCCTTACCCAGTACTCTGTGGGCTAAATCAGATACAGATGTGGGTCAAATGGTTATTCCACCTGTACATATTCAAGTAAAGGAGGGTGTGTCATTGCCTCGACTGCCCCAATACAAAATATCCTGAGAAGGTGAAGAAGCATTAGCACATATTGTTCAAGATTTGATTAAAGTAGAGGTAGTGGAAGAAGTCCCCTATAAAACTTGCAAAAGCCCGATCCTTCCGATTTTGAAAAAAGACACTGACACTAAAATCTACAGATTCATTATTGATTTGCGAGAAGTTAATAAAATTGTAGTGCCCCAATATCCAGTAGTTTCTGATATCACTACACTTCTCACTATAGTCCCTCCTACTGCCACTACATTTTCGTTGATCAATTTGAAGAATGCTTTCTTCTCGATACCCGTTCACCCTGACAGCCGTTATTTGTTCGGTTCACCCTGAAAAATAGATCATATTGGTTCTGTAGAGCTCCACAGCGCTATCCAGAGAGTCCGAGCATTTACAGTCAGGCTTTAAAAAGACAGCTTGATTCTTTTCTTGTACCTAACGGGGTGGCCCTTATCCAATATGTCAACGATATCTTGTTGGCTGCAGATACCCTTGAGCAGTATAAAGAAGGAACACTGCTATTGTTGTCATTTCTTGCCTCTCACAATCGTAAAGTATTGCGCAAGAAATTGCAATTTTGTAGGCAGCACGTTACCTATTTAGGTCACTTCCTGTCTAAGGAGGGACATGCACTTACACTAGATCGCAATCAGACCATTTTAGATACTCCCATGCTCCGTACTCAGAAGGATGTCCATGCACTGATTGGCCTCACTTCTTTTAGTAGGCAGTGGATCCCTAGTTTTTCACACATTAATAAACCTTTGTTGGATTGTTTGACTAAAGACACTCCAATGCCCCTCCCATGGACTACTGAATGCAGAATGCCTTCCAACAGTTATGCCAAGCTCTTCGCTCTGCACCAGTATTAGGCACTCCAGACTACACTAACCCTTTCACACTCTATGTCCACTAGAGGGAAGCTGTGCCCTCTCGGTTTTAACACAGACACACGGTGATAAGCAATGTCCTTGTGCATATTTCTCAGCTGTCCTTGGCCCAGTCGCCCGAGCGCTGCCTCGATGTTTCCGAGCAGTGGCGGCAATGGCTGTATCAATACGTTAGATTGAAGAAATAGTTTTGTCATATAAACTGCTTGTGTTAGTACCCCATTCTGTTGATGCTTTGCTAAATCAAACAAAAACACAGCATTTTGACGAGTGCTCACGTGACAGGATATGAATTGACACTTTTAGCCCCTCATATTACACTGAAAAGATGTTTTACACTAAACCCTTCTACATTGTTGCCATTTCCATATACTCAGCCACAGTCACAAGAGTCACATGATAACTGACTGACTGAAGAGCAAACAAAAGGCCACATTGACTTCCAAGATACACCTCTCTCTAGTGTTGATGGTGAGTTATGAGTTGACAGCTTGTGTCTAAAATTGCCTGATGGCACTACATCTGCTGCCTATGCGATTACAACACTTCAGAAAGTAGATGAGACAGCTCGCATCCCACAGAAGTCAGCCCAAGCGGTCAAATTGATTGCACTAACGCGAGCGTGTGAGCTTAATACAGACTTACTTTGTTAAATTTTTACCAACAGCCAGTACGCTTTCGGGTGGCACACAATTTTGGCCGCTTATGGAAAGAAAGGGGCTTTCTCACCTCACATGGGACACAGATCGTGCATGGAGAATTGATACATAATCTCCTTACTGCCCTAATCTATCCTAAGGCAATGGCAATTGTTAAGTGTAGTGCGCACAAGAAAGTGACTGTTAAAATAAGAGGAGGTAATGCCTTTGCAGATCACACAGTACATGAAACCACAATGCAGCACAGGACCACATCTGTATATGTAGTGAAGTCACAAGCTGAACGTTGGCATAATGCCAGGCAAGAGGTGCTGGACATGCAACAATCTGCTTCCGCTGAATAACTAGACCAATGGTCTAAGGAGGTAACACTAGATGATGGGGGCTGTTGGAGCAATAAAGATATGACCAAATAGAGGTTACCACCGCATACTTATACCCCATGATTCACATGGCACATGGGACGGCACATGTTGGTGCATCCTCAATGGCAAAATAACGTATGCAAGTTTGGGATAATTCTGATATTGCCAGCAGGGCTAAAAAGATGATCCAGTCTTGTCTGGTTTGTCTCAAGTTTAATCCTGAAAAGGGAATGTGAACTCCAACAGGAGGGTTAGCAACACAACTGCACCTTTTGAGGTCTTGCAAATGAACTACATTCAGTTTGAGCGCTGTAATAACTTAAAATATGTCCTATTAGTGGTTTGTGCCTTCAGTAAATGGGTGGAGGCTTATGCTATGAAGGATAATACAGCCATTACGACAGCGAACGAACTCCTAAAGGAGTTCTTGCCTCGATTCTGCATTTGTCGAGTCTTATGGAGTGACAACGGACCTCATTTCATTGGGCAAGTTGGCAAATATGTCATGAAGGGGTTAGGGATTAAGCAGAAATGTCATGCTGCTTTTCACCCACAATCAGCAGGTTTGGGGGAACATTACAACTCCACCCTGAAACTGAAATTGGCTAAAATATAGGCTTCTACATCTTTGAAATGGCCTGATGCCCTGCTCCTAGCACTAATTTCTATCAGATCAATCCCTCATATACGATCTGGCCTTACGCCATATGAGATTGTGTTCGGCAGGCCCATGAATATTTGGGGAATCCCTAAGCCTCGTCCTATACATGATGTACCCTATGTTTTGATGAGTGACTATTTGTCCCAGTTAATAAACAGCTTGTCTTCTGTTTATCAGCAGGTGTGGGAAGTCCTTCCAGTCAGGTCGCAAGATGATGGCCATGATCTGTGTCCTGGAGATTTTGTCTTGACTAGTCCTTCCAGCAAAGCAGTTCCTTGGCGCCTCGTTGGCGTGAACCGGAACAAGTCCTTCTGCTTACCAGAACTGTAGTGCGAGTAACCAACCGGAAGAATTAGGTGCATGCTACCCACTGTCGTAAAGTTCTTCCAGCCCTCGTGAGCCCAGCTGCATTGACAGATCACCGCGACATCCTGGTCTCCGAGGAAGAGCGAGCTGTGTCACCTGAAAGATCTGTGGAAGTCGTCCCAGACCACACGATCCCTGGTACATCTAGATATCTGCTTGGATCCAGAAAGAAAGACATTTCAGCGCAGAAAGAGACTGTTTGAGCCACTTTCATGGGTGTGTAAAGACTGACTACAAAGGGGGTTAGCCGATTAGTGACTATTCGTCTCAACGTTAGTGAAGAAACCAATGCCTGCCCTAGACCATAGGGTACCATTTGTTTTGTTGTTTACCAACAAAATGAACATGCCGGAGGAGAAGAAATCGAATGCTGCAAAAGTCTGTAGTAAAAATATGATGCTCACTATTGGACTAACTTTGACTGTCGTCAGTCATCATTGCTGTCATAATGTGGGTTGTAGAGGAAGTAGCTCCAGCTCCAAACTTACTTACTGCTATTACTCCTGTCCCCACTGAACATTATTATTTTACTCTTCCCTAAGAGAAAGAAAACACTGAATGTCGTATCTCAATAACACTTTCATACAAATGTCGCATCATACTTATAATGCTACAAACACTAACAACTGCTGGGTATGTGAAATGATCTCAAACAAATGAGAGGGGCTCTCTTTGGACCGAAAGGGAATAGAGCACCAAGTTACTTGTTAGTTGTGTTTCATGATATATAAACAACCCTAAGGGAAACATTCTGTTTTTACATATGTGGAATGATGCCAGCATATCAGAAGAAGGGAGGAACACCTTTCATTCCATTGCCATTCTCGCATAATGTCTCCTGTAGAGCCTGGTTTGCACTGTTGTGGGCCTCTGAAATTGCTAATATTACTTTAGCTGATGTAGGAGGCCTTAATGAAAAGCTTGATAAAGTTTGTTACCCCGATGAGGAAGGCAACCCACAAGCCAAAGGAACTGTATGGGAAATGAAGGAATATTGCAGAGGAAATTCCTCCACACGTTATGTTTTCCCCAACACTCGAACGACCAAGGATAACGGGCCTTTTGTCGTCGCTGTTACTAGAGCCCGAGCAAATCTTTGTGTGAGCGGTTTTGGTAGAATTCCAGTTGGGAAAAGTGACTGTACCACAGTATTGAACATTACTGGAATGAACAATAGCAGTATTATATCCTCATACAACACCTATTTCATTTCTGGGAGTAAAGATGGTCCGGAACATGCTACGTGTCCTTTTTGCTTCCTCCTGTGTTCCTAGCACCTGCATCTTATCATAAGATCAAACACTGTTTAATGACATTTCCTTGAACTGATTCAAAAGAACTATAAATAATGATGAAGTGGATCAAACTTACACTGTATTACAGCAATATGTTGACTTTAATTTGGGACTAATTTTCTTTGCTGGTGCGGCTTTGAAAAGCAGGAAAAACAGGCGCTTAACCCGTGTAGTAGAGGCTGTGACTAATCAGGCACGAATGGCGCTTGGTAATATTATAGAAGAACTCCAAATTACGAGAATTGTGACTTTGCAAAACCGAATGGTGCTAGATGTGGTTCTAGCTGATCGTGGTGAAGCATGTAGCATTATCGGTAGTAGTTGTTGTGCCTTTATCCCTGACTATGCCCCTTCTGTTTATGATGCTACTTCCAAAATGCATAAAATGGCCACTGAGATACATCAAGATTCTGGAACATGGACTTGGGTTGGATGAGTCTGAAGTATATTTTCTTTATGGGGCTTAAACATGTTATCGGTCTTGTTCATAATTATTGCAATTCTCTTCTCTTGCTGTTTATGTATCCAATGCGGGCCAATGCTTTGTTCCCTCTATTTTTCTACTTTTACTACTTGTCTACCATCTAAAACAAATGTCCAAAATGTAAATGCCCCTTTAGCAATAGATCAATAAATCAGTAACATAATGTTAATTATTATATAGGACATTTATCATTCCCCTTTAGAAGCATAAGAAAATGTCTTAGCTTATGCCAAAAGGGCCATCTGTGGAAAACGTGTAATATTTTACTTGGCATAAGCAACAGCCATTTTGGCTGTGGTGTCCATTTAATTTCCTTCGTAATTCTCCCGTCCTCTGCTGCTCGTCTTTTTCTGCCTGCGCTATCTATTTCAGTTGACTTCCTGACTCAGCTAAAAGCAATGTACGTGCTGAGAGTTTGTAGCTGCCAGAGCACCTGGTTTCAGATGTTAACTGTCAATCATGTCTTGCTGCCATAAGGACTCCTGCTCCCCCTCCCACTTTGCTGACCTTGTGGTTTTTCAACTGTCGTTGTTTGCTGATAACTCTTTCTAAAACTTGTTCTTCCTATTTCTGTTCACATGCTTACACTACAGAATACCTGTATAAAAAGAGCTGTGTTCTGTGAATTCAGTGTACTACCTCAGGCATCACTTGAGAGTGCTGTGTGGATGTGGTCCCACGCATGAGTGATTAATAACCTTGTTACTTATTTCCAACTCCAGTGCTGATCTCTGTTTTATTTGTCTTTGAACCCATAGAAAAAAGGGTGACCCTGCACCAGTGTACCGCTAAAAGGTACATTTCCACAAGTCATGTACAGCCTGAGGTAGGAGCAGGACCTGGCCTTTGTGTCATCTGCACATTGCCTTTAGTCATGCACAGCCTGAGGTAGGACCCGGGCCGGGCCTTTGTCTCTGCTGCACATTGCCTTCAGTCATATACACCATGAGGTAAGGAGCAGGGCCTGGCCTTTGTCTCTACTGCACATTGCCTTCAGTCATGTGCAGCATGAGGTAGGAGCAGGGCCTGGCCTTAGTGTCATCTGCACATTGCCTTCAGTCATGTACAGCATGAGGTAGGAGCAGGGGCTGATCAAAGGCCAGGCCCTAAATACAGTCAAAGTATTACCGGAAGTTACTGTGTGTAGCTATGCTGTTGGTCTTTCTGTTTTAATATAAGAAAATCAGCAGATTAAAAAATAGTGGCAGAAATCTATGGCTCTGGCTGGTTCCTTGAACTCTTAGAATCTAAAACCGAGCCACAGATCTCATGCATAAAAAAAATTCACAGAGCTCGTAGTTTCTGATGATTCACAAATCCTGTGTCAAACTGTGCAACAAGAGGCACCTAACCCCCCCTCCTGTTTTTTCCATATCAGGTATCCATACCAAATTTGTGTTCTTTTTTTTCCAACATCCAGGGGATTCTAAAGGTACTGAGGGTTTGTGGATTCTCTTGGAGGTAACCAAGAAAATAGGTAAAATATAGCCATATTTTGACATTTTAGGGAAAACTAGGAAAAAAGTGCCCCAAACAAAAGTGGCTGTTTCTTCTCCTAATAGTGGCAGAAATGAACGGTTTGCTGTGCTAAAGTCACCATCTTTCCAACTTTCAGGAACATCTAGAGCTGAATAAAAAATCGTAGCCCATTTTTCCTATTTTTTGTGCTCTTAACCTACTTCCAGCTTCGGGTGAACTTTGAAAGCTACAGATTTCAGAAATGTATACAAATCCCCAAATTCAGGAAGGGGTCATATGTATAGAGCCTTCATGGCTTTCCCAAAGAAACCAACTGTTGAAATAAAGAAATATTGAAAATATTTAGGAAAAAAACACCCATTTGTGACAACGTTTTCACCTGTAATGTTTTGTCATGATGGCGACTTACAAGAGCTATATACCATAACGTCCACCATACCCTTCTCGTTGTGGGGCTATATAGAGTTTGTAGGTTCTCCAATAACCCAAGGTACCCAGAGAACTAAGCTGCACTGAACAATGGTTATTGTGTACCTAGTGTTGGCCAATTCATATGTTGAAATATGCACAGTGAAACATGGGTATCAAGAAAACCTCTGCATTTCTGAAATGGACATAAGAAATAGAGTTTAGGAGCAGTGGTTATTTGTACATCTTTGAATTTTTGGGTACACGTACCAGCACATGATTTCGAGAGTATTTTTCAAAATGTCTTCTTTCTTACGGACTGTCTTACATTTGCAAGGCATACATGCAGCAAACTCCAATAACAAAAGTTGTGCTAGTCAATGTTCCTACATGCCTGACAATAAATATGGCACCTCACTTGTGTGGGTAGGCCTAGTGCCCGCAATAGGAAACAGACCAAAACGCAATGTGGACATTTCAAACTTTCCTCTGAAATCTGACCCTTTTTTTGTAATGTGCCTAGCTGTGGATTTTGGGCTCCAGCTCAACAGGTACCAAGGGAAACATAGCAAACCTGCACATTTTTGAAAACTAGTCACCTGGGGTAGTTCAGGATGGGGTGACTTGTATGGCTCTAACTAGGTTGTGCCTACCCAAAGTCCCTTGCAAACCTCAAAAATTTACTAAAAACACATTTTCCTCACATTTCTGTGATAGAAAGTTCTGGATTTAGAGGGGCGAGACGAACTTTCTTCTACCCAGCATTCCCCCAAGTCTCCAGATAAAAATGGTTTCTCACTTGTGTGAGTAGGTCTAGTTCCTGTGACAGGAAGTGGCCCAAAACCCAATGTGGACACACCACATTTGTCCACTGAAAACTGATAGTTGCGGATTTTTGGGCTCTAGCTCAGCCGACACCCAGCGAAACATAGCAAACTTGCACATTTTTAAAAACTAGACACATAGGGGAATCCAGTATGGGGTGACTTGCATGGCTTTCATTTGCATTTTATATCCAGAATCCCTTATAAACCTTAAACTTGGGCTTCAAAACACATTTTCCTCATGCATCCGGGGGGAGCCACAAACTTTATTTCCATCTAGCATTCCCCTAAGTCTCCTGATAGAAAGGGTACCTCAATTGTGTTGCTAGGTCCTAGTGCCCATGACTGGACACATCCAAAACACAACGTGGTCACATCACATTTTTCGTCTCAGAAAGAACCATTCTTTGCAAAGTGAGTAGCTGTAAATGTTGGGTTCTAGCTAAGCCAGCACCTAGGGAAACCTAGCAAACATCCACAGTTTTGAAAACTAGATACCTGGAGAATTCGAGGGGAGGGTGACCTGTGTGGATTTCACCAGCATTTCCAACCCAGAATCCCTCACCCACCTCAAACGTTGACTAAAAAACTGGTGAGACAAAGACTGCCAGTTACATATTTCCCCAATGTTGCACATTAGCTCCATAGGCTAACATGGGAATACTTTAATAAAGTATACCTATGGATAGGAGTGAGCTACAATAATACAACGAAGTATGAAAATGATTGAATAAATCCAACAACATCACAGAAAAGTAGTTATAGAACTTGCTTTTCTGATGTGGTAAAATGCGGTCTTCCAGCAGCCTCTCCTGATTGGTCGGCCTTTGGCAGGCTGAGGCAAACTGCTCTGATGAGTTGTGAAGTGGCCTGCATGGAGACAAAGGGCATATGGGGGGGGGGGTCTGTAGCTGCAGAGCAAAAGGCAGGATGGGGCTAGAGTAGCTAAACTGGTCTTCAAAGAGGGAATGACAAGACAGGACACAGGCTCACCCCCATACCCTGCACCCCCAGCCAGAGAGGAACCCTAGTAATTGTACTAGCACAGGAGATGACTGTACCCATAAAGACAGCCCTGCTGGACCTTGGACTCCACTCATAAGACCTGCACCTGCTGCACTCATAAAGGCCGCCCTGCTGGACTCTTGGACTGCACAAGAGGGGACTGCATTCATAAGGACTGCATCTGCTGCACTCATAAGGACTGCACCTGTTTGACCTTTGGACTGCACAATAGAGGTCTACACTCATAAAGTATGCCCTGCTGGACCCTTGGACTGCACAAGAGAGGCGGCACTCATAGGACTGTACCCGCTGCACTCATAAAGACTGCCCTGCCGTACCTTGGGACTGCAAAAGAGAGGACTGCACTCATAGGACTGTACCTCCTCCACTTACAAGGCGTCACAATAAAAGGACTTTGCCTGTCTTAAAGGATAAGGAGTGGACTCCCTGATCAGCATCAGGTAGAAAAGTGCTGGAAGGGCTACCTGCAACATCAACAACATCAGTTATAAAAAAACATGTTTGCCCCTCGTAGATTATTTTTAGTGTGGCAGGATTTAACAAAGAGGCTTGTGCCCCCCTGCCATGGAAAGGAGATATTAATTGGCGCAGTTGCCATCTTTTCTCCACAATATAATGGCAGAAATCAGGACTAACAAAAATTCAACAGCCTTCCCTGCCTTCTTTTTATCAGGTGGTGGAAGTTCATATACAGCCTGGAGTGCTAGGAAATTGTTCAAACAAATCGAAATCGCCCTTGGCCTGAGATCAGGTTGTTCCCCTTTGGCAGTCAGTTGGTTGAATGGGAACCTATGTGCCCTTTGATCTTCACTGGCCCAGTTCCACATCGAAAGTTCAGGAAAAGCCTCTGTAAAGAGTTCAACCACAAATTTACAAATGTCCTGTCCCTCCGCTCCCTCGGGTATTCCTAATATCCTCAAGTTATTCCTCCATAGTCGATTCTCCAAATCCACTAACTTGAGTTGCGTATCATCTTTAGAAGAACACATAGCTTCCGTAGTCGCTTTTTGAGACACCATTTCATCCTCCAGCGTGAGTATTCGTACTTCTGCTTCATTCATTCTGTCTGTAAATTCATTACACACCTTGACAATCCTCCTCTCTATATTCTGTACTTTCCGACACGCGGTGTGTGTCTTTTAGTTCTCAGTCCGAGTCACGACTTTATGATCAAGAATACTTTGATAAATTGATTACAGCGAGACTTCTTCGTCCTGTTTTTCTACTGTCTCTCCCATAGCATGGCCAATAATGTTTGCCCCTTCAGGTGTTGACTCTAATGAGGAAGAGTAGTCCCACAACAAGCTATTCACTACTTCAGGTTGCAGCTCCTTTTCCTTAATTACCTCTTTTTTGCAAACCGTCGGCATGTCCGAGTTTTCTTATTCCAGGCTTATGCTGTTTTGGTCACTTCCAGCACTCATTATTGATCCTTCCTGGGAGCAAGATTTATGACCTAAATTACAATTGTCATCTGATGTGTCAGAAGGGTCTGACATAGAGATGAACTTCTCCCCTGAATCACTCTTTCTACAGATACCCCCACCAGTTGCTCCAGGTTCATCCTCCTCCAAACATCCATCAGCCAAGAGTCCTGTGGCGGCAGCACTTTCTACAATTTTTAGGTTCAAACCCCTCTCTTTAGGACTTATTATCTCCGTATTTTTCTCTGTCACTGCCCCTGATTCTCCAGCCTCTGCTCCACTCTCTAAACCATTTTGGAATGAACCTATTTTGCTTTTTATAGCATGCTCTAAGAGCTTTTTTTATTCCCAGCCAAAAATATTTGGGATACTTTTTTACTGTCCACACCTTGCTCACCTCCTTGGGGTGGGTTGTACAAAGTTCCAACTGCTCCTTCCAGCGCCACACACACATTGAACCCGGCAGCAGCAGCTCTGTTTCCTGCAGCCACATCCCCCGTAGCTCTAGTTTTCCCTCCCCTAGCTGACTTGGGAGGCATTCCGGCATCCGCGGCTGATGGGACATGCCTCACGCCACCAGCGAATTCACTGCTACTGCAACACACCTCCTCCTGCTGCACTACAGTTTCTCACCCACCATCACAGGTAAAAGTGCCTTGCCAAAAGGCTTTACTCGGCCTCCCAATACAATGTATACAATTATCAGCCGCTTTCTTGCATTCCAAAAGTTCATTTTGATCTGTTTTAATCCGAGCCCTTTTCTTCCCTTAGTTTCCCCTGTAGCTTTCCAATTTTCTCATCCCGCTGTCCGTGCCGAGAGAGGGAGGGAGAGAGAAGCCGGGAGCTAGTTACTCACTCGTACGACCAGCGGACGCCATCTTGCACTCCAAACTTACGTTTCCTCTCTCTCTCTCTCTTACCTTTGCATTGCCATGATTTTAAAACCTACTAGATTGCATGTTTTTGCTCTTAATATAAAATGTGTCTCTGACACTTGTTCCGTTCTAGGGCACTTAGAGTTATTTCTGATTAATGATGTGCTTTTGACATTTATTGTTTACATTTTTTTTTTATTAATGATGCCACTCTGACTCAGTTCCTGCATCTTACACGTGTCTTAATATTTTAGATAGAAAATCCCTGCTCAAATTAAAGTGGTAAAAAAACACCCTGAGCTCACCCTCTAACACAGGACACCCGAGGACTAACTCATGCCGAATTCCTGTATTACTATATGCAGATGACGCTGTCCTGATAGCCAGGACATCTAACTTCTTACAAATATTGCTTGATACCTTTAATGTTTTTATGAATGAGTTGGGACTAAAGGTTAATCGTTCTAAATCATTCATTATAACATGTGGGCCAAAAAAGTGTAAAGCAAGAATTTTTTTTTCGAGGCAAAGAAATTTAGAAAGTCCCTCATTTCCCCGAATTGAGGGTACTATTTGATGTGGATTTTAATTGGAAGTGCCTATTAAATGTCAGAGAAATGAAATTTCAAAAGTCGATTAACGCCATCTTCAGATTTGCCTAGAGACTAGGCCACAAGCCAATCAAAGAAATGCTATGTGTCTATAAGAGTAAAAGTCTTTCAATATTAACTTTTGGGGCTGATGTCTGGGGATACCTAAATTGTAACTCAGTCCAAATTGTAGAAAACACGTTCATAAGGAGACTTCTTGCAGTGCCCCAGAGTTCCTCTGCCTCTTTCTGTCACGAGGAAGCTGCATTGAGTTTTTTAAAAGATTACATCACACTGCAGCCACTGTTGCTCTGGGTAAGAATTTGGAAACTTCCAGAGGCTGATTTTTGTACAACAATATTAGCAGACTGCATGAAATTGTACAACAGTTTAGACATACCCTGGTTAAGGTGCATCAAAACGAGTTTGCTAAGATGGGGGTTTTAGAATGTTTACACAATGCCTGATACCTTTAAAAATGTCTCATCTGCTACAATCAAATCACTATTCTATTAAAGCCTAGAGCACTTTTTGTCCTGAGTTGGATGGGTATGCCCAGACGTGGGTCCCGTGCTCACTGTGCCACTGGATTCAAGCTAGCCTGGCTGATGACAGGCAATATACTCTGAAACGGGTGCCAGGATGCTTGTTTCTGGTCCAGGGAGGGTCCAGCTTGGCTGATTTGCATATTTGATTTGCATATGGCTGGGTCCAAACTGGGGTGGTGTAGTGAGCAAAAGAACAATGAATTTAACCCAAATCTCTTGACTGGGGGAGAATGTTTGATCAGTATTCTGTACATCATTTGTTCCTGCAGCACTACACTTTCTTTACAGCATGGGTTTATAATAAACTGCTTATTCCTTTAAGGATCAAGAAATCAGTTGCTCGCTTCAGGGAGGTCTCCTAAATCATTACTGTTCCTAATCCTACTTTGTTAATGAGCCATGGATTGGCTTGTGGAGTTTGCTCACCACAAAATTGGAAAAGGACATAGAAAACTATACAAATAAAAATACTTACCCTTACTTTACATTTTTTTCTTCAATAATGCTAATTCCTCAACCGTAAAGAAAGTCCCAGGGCAGATCAAGAAAGCGGTTTATTGCGATTCAGAGGAAGATAGATTAAGATTCAATTCTCAGAACCAATCACAACCATTTTTAAAAAAGGCTACAGAGAACGCAGAGGGAGAAGAAGAGAGAATCGCATAACGCTGTCGGCTAGTGCGAATATCTCACCGCTTGCAGACAAATATACCATCTACAATGATGGATTAATTTCCTATTTGTAATCTTTTGAATCATACATTGTTTGAGGGTCAAATTTCACTATTCACTAAACATTTATTCTTCAATTTTTGAGAAAGATCAGACATAACACCGATTTCTCATCCAATCTAGACAATGCCCCAAACAATATTCCAGGATAACGCAATACATCTTCCCTCATCCGTTCATCTCTAGCTTCAATGCCGGAGAAGTATATCAACATAAGATCTTGCGTGAATTTTTGCACATTTGGAAATACATCCTGGATTGGAAAGGTTATTTGTGTGAGATCAAGCATGGAAGCAAACATGCTTCTTCAAGTGAACGAGTCGTCCACTAGGCGGCCATTGAAAGAGAACCTAAGGTGCTGGATAATGGAACAGGGAGGGGTCTTGACGCAATGGTGGCACATTCAAGGCGGTCATTGGGTGAATCTCCAACAAATGAAGCTCCAAAATAACTCACCCTGAGTACATGATGTCCCCGCCCTCTCCCTCTACTCACAACCGCTTCCCCTGGAGCCCACCCCGCCAGCATGAACGTGACCCTCTGTCACCCCACTGACCATAGTTGGCCCTTGGGAAAATGTTTGTGAGTACTCAATGTGCAAAGTATTGACGTGAGATGTTTTTAAGCGCAGACTATATATGCGTATCAATCCATCAGCCTGTTCACGTAGTAATGCAGCAGTGATTTAAGTGGGGTTAAAAAGGTGAGAGGGTCTTTGGAAGGAGCCAAAAAAACAAAACGCCGAATCTGAATGGGATGCATGAATGTTTTGCAACAGAATTACGGTCGCAAACATTCATATTTTACCAGCTCTTTGGAGGAAGTGGTAACTGCTTTGTAAATGGAAAAGAGTCCCCAGATTCGGAGAAAATCACAATTAGGTATTCACCACTTAAAATAAAGATATTTGTGGCCCTGAATGCTTAGAACACCTTTTCAAGCAATCAAGTGACAGGGCAGGTTTTTTTTTTTTAATCTAAATCGCTCAGTAAAATCATCAAAGAGAATCCACACTGTTCGTATGCACCGTTGATTGTTGACTTGCAGTGTTAAAAAGGAGCTAACATCGGCAATACATTTCAAGTACAGTGAAACCAATGTGGCTCCACAAGAACAACAGAGAGGATGGTGTTCAAACATTAAGGGTTTTATTAACAATGTACTTAAAGGTACAAGTCAAAACAGTCAGGGAAATTGGAAGGAAAATATTGTAAGAGCATATATATTTATATGATCATGTACTCTGAATTTGTATATAATAAAAAAAAAACACAAACTTGGAATATAGAAAAACAAGTTAAAGCTAAATATAAACAAGCATTTTCCATAAAGCAACTCCCCTCAAAGGAATAACCATCCAGGTGACCTTGGATGTAACATCAGTCTGGTCTTTTGGGTCCAGGAGGGTCTCTTCCACCACCTCAAGTCCTCATATCCGAGGTAAACTTCTAACTAAAAGTTCATTAGACTACTAATCTAATGCAACAAACAATAAGCCTATTCTAACTTAACAAGGCACACAATAAGCCACCTGCAGAGAAGATAAAAATACAAGGCACTTGCAAGACATTTTATGGAAATACAACGTGTGCAACTCGGGCCAGGTTACAAGTTAGGACAACATTAGCTTCACAATATGTGGGGCGCATTTAAGAAGGATTTACATTCCATTCTGTATCAAATACACTTATTATTATTCAAATAAAATCTAGCTACTCACTAGATTTGAATAATGGGATGCAAACAGATTAATACAATTCAACTGAAGTTAAGTATATATGTTGCATTTAAAGGGTCAGTGCACTAAATTATGCTGTCACAAGCCCTCTTCTGACGGCTAAGATAACCATCCCACAGTTCAAATGAATCTTCTAAGACCACCTGAAGATCCTGTTCTCTTCAACATTTTACACCTTGACTTCTCCTGTTGCTTCATCTCATCATAGACCTTGCCCTGCTTGTCTTCTAACTCAGTGTCATCCCCTTCCCTCCTAATTCCCTTTACTTCAACCACCCCTTTCTTTGAGGTCATATATTTCAATTCCTTAACCATAACAAATAAACTAATCAAGCAAATACCAATAATCAAAATAGGCCTGAATATAGCACCTAAAAGCCCACTGCCTAGATTGCCGGGCGAACTACCTATTCCCATGAAACAAAAAGAACCACCTTAAGGGGAATATTGTCTGCCTAGAGTGAAAGGCATACACAATGTTTGTTAAAATATCCCTCACACATCAAAAGGGCCCTTGGTGTCATGCTTCATCATCAGGGTCTTCCCGCCCCGCTGCGGGACCGGGCGTGCTGCGACAAGCGACTACGCTGGAGCACTGATATATGTAAGCGCTATGTGAGGTATAAATGTGAGTGAAAAAAGGGTCGGGTGGATGGAAAAAAAGTGATCTTAAAAAATACCTGGCCTTGTGGTTTCAAAAAAACTTTATTTGGTCACAGGCTGGTATTGTTTAAAAGGTGTGGTTGGAGAGATCACGCTAATAATGTGCGTACTCTCCTTCAAGTGTCAACATGTTTCGAAGCCAGGGATGCTTCTTCGTCAGGACAAAGTGCGATCCCTCAGTCACTCACTATGTTGCTATCAATATGTGAAAATATTATTTACAAGCGATGTTTAAACATCACACCACGGAAACTTCGGGATGGCGAGAGAGCAAGCAGTGACTTCACGACAAAATATGAAACTTTCATGTCAGCTCTCGACCCTGAAGTTCATGGGGCAATGACTCCCCAGTTTCTTAGCTTATATTCAGAAATACTGATAGAGCTTTAGGAAAAGTCATACCTGTACCTATTAGGTATTGTATGTTGTATGTTCCTCTAATGCAGATACAATGTCCGTTACGAGTGGTTCAAGTAATTCAAGTGTAACAGCTGAAACCGTTTCTAACAAAAGGCCAATTCTAAATATGAGCGAGGAACTTGATTTTTTAGTCGCGTAAAGACTCAAAACATTGCGTCCGAGATTACAAAGGAGGCCAGACGAAAACACAGGAACAAACGCAGAAGAGATCAGCGCAGCAGGCTTAAAAACCACCACAAAAAAGAAAACGTTCTGGCAAAGGAACAAACGTAATTAGACAACAGTATTGTCAATCTGACCAACGTAGTTCTAACCAAAGTGGAACAACAACTTCTGGCGTTAGTTTTGAACTTTTGTCCCGGCGAGAACTTCAATTATGCACGAACTCGAATTGATGTATTTTGTTTCATTCGCAAACTTAAACTGAAGAAATACTTCGCATTAAAAGCAGACAAAAATCAAACATGTGTTTCAGACAATAATATGCATGATTCTGATGATGTCCCGTCCTTGTAAGCTTCTGATGTCCGTTGTGTAGTAACTATGCATGACCTTCTTGAAGAAGAAGGGTCAAACAATAGCGAGCCCATGGACCCCATTGATCTATCTACACAAGAAAGATTGCGTAAGATAGATTTTGTTCAGAAAGGGGCAGGAATCAGTCCATTTAAAAACAAATCATGTTTTGTTCCTCTCATGCCAAAGGATTCAATTGATACCTACCATGACATGATTACATATGATTTGAAAAAATTGAATTTGAGTGTTAAGAAAAACAAACAGCAGCGCAGTTCTTTTTTCAGAAAAATTGCATATGACAAATTGATTAAGAAATTGTGTGACAACTATGACATCGTGATAAAAAAATCCGACAAAGAGGGAAATCTTGTTTTATGGCCTAAAAAACAATATATAGCAGAAGCCAATAAACAGCTGGGCAATGAAGAATGCTACAAAAAAGCTTCATTTAAAGAATATGAAAATGCTAGAATGGCTTTGCAGAAAATGTTAGCTCAGTGGAGAAGAGAGGGCGTAATATCTGACGATGAAAGCAAATTTCTATTTAAAGAACACCTGGTGTTACCCATTTTGTATCTTATTCCTAAGATACATAAGGAAGTAACACCGGTTCCGGGCAGACCCATTATCTCTGCCATTGATAGTGCCAGCGAAAACATTGGCAATACATCGACCATTTTTTACAATATTTGGTAACATCTCTCCCGAGTTTTGTTAAGGACACTGGGGATTTTTTGACAAAAATAGAACATGTAGTGTGGTCTGATGATCTATGTCTAATAACTTTAGACATAGAATCATTATACACAAGCATTAACCACACACAGGGCCTGGAAGCAATTAAATATTTTTTAGCCAGCAGACCCATTGAATTCTATGCCCACAATAAAGTCATTGTTGAACTGATCAATTGGTTCTAAATAATAATTTTTTCCTTTTTAACAACGTACTATTCAAACAATTGAGGGGAGTTGCTATGGGGGCCTGTTTTTCCCCCAGCTATGCGTGTTTACACGTTGGCTGGTGGGAGTAACAGGTCCTCAAGCGCCAATATAAGACGGTGTGTGAGCAACACATGGCCATGTATCTTAGATACATCGATGATGTTTTTATAATCTGGCGTGGTGACATCTCGATTGCACAGAAATGTATTGATGAGATTAATGACAATACCCTTAATTTAACTTTTACTTCCCATATTCATGCAACGCAAATAGAGTTTTTGGATGTTAAACTCCGTATTGAGAACAACAGGTTACAGAGTACTTTATTTAGAAAACCTACGGCAGGAAACATTACATTACATGCCAATAGTTCCCATCCGAGGCACCTCATTGCTAGTATTCCTTATGGTGAGGTTCTCAGACTTAAGCGTATCTGCAGTGACGAACATGACTTTCACAATTGTGTTAAAGATATGCGCACAAGGTTAATAATGAGGGGATACAGCAACAAACTCATCAATGATGCCATCAGTAAATCAAATGAACGACCGAGAGCTAGTCTTTTTAAAAAAGATGCATCTGCATCTGCATCTACAGAGAAATATACCATCTCAGACAATCCTAGATTAATCACGACTTACTCACGGCAAGAGAGAAAAATTAGATCAATTGTTCAAATACAATGGCCCATTGTCCTTACAGATAGTGTCCTGTGTGACCAGCTGACTTCTTCCCCTGTTATAACCTTTAGAAAAGGCAGATCTATGGACAATGATCTAGACAAAAACTCCCCTGAAACGATAAAAGCAACACCATGGTTACAGTCGTCCAGGGGTTTTAAAAGATGCACGGTCTGCCGTGTTTGCAAATTTGGTTGTAACAAAACATCTTATCAAACACCATTCGACACATTCCCTGTTGCCATTAAAGGCAGCTTTAAGTTTTAAAACGGATTTCGCTGTTTATGTCCTGGCGTGTACCTGTGGTTTAAACTATGTGGTAGGCACGAAGCTACAGGTACACGTCAGGATATTACAACATTTGAGGGCTATCCTCCACAATGATGCAGCCTATCCCGTGGCACAGCACTTTTCTAAGTGCCATAACAAAGACATCAACTGCCTTTCTTACTATGTCATCTGTGCTGTTCCCAACAATAAAAGAGGCGGGAATAGAGAGAAGAAATTAAGGCAGTTGGAGACCAAATTTATTCTCGAACTAGATAGTAAGTGGCCACGTGGTCTCAATAATGCGGAGGATATGCACACCTTCCTGTAAAAAATGTAAAAAATGTACAAGGCAGAGCGATCTCCAGTATATGGGTCAGGGGATCAATGCAATAACATTTCTTGTATTTTAGGTGTACCAAATTTATGCTATATGACCATTGCCATTGTGAATATTTTATCTATAGTATATACTCTCTCCATCTATTTGACAAAAATCAATAATTTTATATAAACATTGTTGATATGATATTTTATGGCATTTTTGGAATCTTGTATATACTTTTAGGAGTGGTTTTTAATCCGGCTGGAGGCAACCATTTTATTGTTGAGAATATATGGAATTAATTTGCTATTAAATGTAATATCATCAACCATGTTATCATATAATGCACATATTACACTTTATATTTATTATCTTTGCACTGTTGCACATTTAGTAAAGCACTTTATTGTAGAAATTTGCACTAGTTGTAGATAAGAAGCACTCAAGCACTTTGTTAGTCATACGAACAATTGGGATTCAGCAGAATAACTGTTGTGTGTGAATAAGGAATACGTTTGCAAACATAGTTACTGATTAGTCACAGTGAACATATTAATAGAACAAATATGCGATATATCAATTTGGGATTTATCCTGTTTATTGATAAATGAAATATCGTAAACAAATAATTCTGTTTTCTGACGTTAGATGTAACTGACTTATCTCGAAATATCTATGTGCATTGAAGCATTCATATATTGTTCGTAAAGTACAACAAACACGATAGTCTGTTGTTCCTTTTTCATTGTCTCATGACTAGCATTTCACGCAAACGAGGGGGCGTGCACGGTGTGTAAGATACATAAAAAGTAACAGAGACGTGTAGGAAGCTGAATGTGATCAAGGGCTCGTGAAGCCCGAAACGTGTCGTTGCAGGCTGTGGAAGTAACGTAAATAAAATCGTACCTTGCCTGAAGTGCTGTGGTGGTCTGAGTTCCTTCTTCGCCGTAACACGGAAGTGGTCGGAAGTGGTTGGAATTGTTTGGCGTATATATATATATATATATATATATATATATACATATATATACATATATATATATATATATGCACAAACTAAGGTATCCCACCTGTGAGGATGAACTTGGAAAAACAGGCGAGCTCTGCCTTTTGAAGCAGTGTTACTTTTATTCTTGAAAAACCAGACATCACAGTGCTCATAAATCACACAGCCCAACCACATAATCTGCCATATTCATAAGTGCATTAGCAGGCACAGCAGGCAATCTCAAGTCCCCCCCATGAGAATCTCATAAAGAGCCCTGTTCACTGATCAGGAGTGTTAGATCTTCCACTTTTTGCTGATGTGCCTCAGATGTTTTGCTGGTGTTCGATGCTCAGGGCACTGCGCCACGGCCAATCCGTGCCGCAGTGCAAGTGCTCCCAATATAAAGTGTATGTGTAATTGATTTCCACGATTGGCTTATTTGGTTAACTATCAGTCCCCAGTAAAGTGAGCGAGGAGTGCCGGGGCTTGTAGATACAAAGGCTGCTAGTGAGCCTGCAGCGCTGGTTGCGCCACCCACAGAAGCGGCTTCGTAAGATGCGCAGTTCATGATTATCAGACAGGCCAATACCCCCACCCACAATCAAGTCGCCGCATGAAAGAAGTAGGTGTCAAAGAAACTGAGGCAGATGACAGAACCTACAGGCAGATGACAGAACCTACCGGCTTCATTTTTATCCCAGAATGAAGACTAGGAAAGTTGTCTTTTCCATCAAGAACCTAAACCTACTTCCTGAAGGTGATCTTTTGAGACATATTAACAAAGAACTCCATACTTCCAATTCCCATGGCTGGGACGAGCAGTCTAACTCCTGATGCGTGGCATTTGGCAGGAATAGATGCATTTCCGCATTAGTAAAACTGCACTCTAACTCCTCATGCGTGGCACTTGGCAGCGGTAGATGCTGTTCCTCATAGAAGAAGCTGCAGTGTCAGTCTGGACTGTCCTGTCTCACTCAGGCCTGTTGGTAGGTTTCCACACGAGTACATTGTGGAAGTACTCTAACCCCACGGAGCCTGTCGGCTCTTTATCATTTTCAATGCCGCAAAGAGCCCTGCTTTTAGGATGAAAGTAAAGCGGCATTATGAGGCGCGCACAGGATTGTGGGTATGCAGAGTGCTGGTGACGCGCTGACTCTTCCTCTCGAGCATCCTGACCTCTAGCGGCAGGAAGCTGCGGTGCAGCTCCCGGTCCTTCGCGCAGGCGCGCGTTTGCGTCACGTGAATATACGCACAGCACTTCGTTCGGCGTCACGTGACCCCTTCCGTCACCCGGTGTTGCGCGCGCAGCGATGGTGCCTCCTCCTCTCCTCAGCGGCCGACGGGGCCCGACCCCCTGGGAAGCTCACATTCCACCCAATCACGGAGTTCCTTGTAGGGAAACCCTGTAAAATTTTAATAGCTTCCGCTTCTCACGGCCCCTCGCAGTGCGCGTGACCCGCGGAGCGAATTAATTGCACTAACGGAGAGGCGTGCTGTCCGCGCAGTCACCATGAACATATACCTCACTACTGGTAGGGTGACTTTACACCGGTGACGTGTCATTCTCATGAATGCCTGTGTGTGCACACCTACAGGCGCTCCTTCTACTGTTAAACAAATGCCTGTGTCTCCTGTACTGAAGAATCGGGTGTTTGCCGCGGAGGCTTCTGGGTATGCAAATGAGTGTGGGTAGTGTTATGTTGTATGTTTCTTTAACACATCGTGAATAGAATATAGAGCGTACTGTGTTGGGGGTTTGATCCAGCGGGCTATAGAAAATATATCATAAAAATTGCTACCCAACTTCATAATCTATAAACAAATTTCTATACTAAATATGGACCCATTTATGAACCAGATATATTTTGGGCCTACTGAATCAGGTGGTCAGAATAAATCTATATACACATTATCTATAAACTATATACATATTTATACATTTGCGGAAAGAATATTGTCATTAGAATATAACCCAATCATTTAAACGACCACCATAGGTGACGTGATCTAGCTAATGGTAACCTACACTTCTGAATAACCAAGACCAGCTTGTTTGTCAAAAGTAAGATTTTATTTTCTAAATTATGGTATAAAAGTTGAAAGTTTTATAAATGAAATTTATTTGCAATAAAGCAAGCATGATGGTAAGAAATATGAGAAAAATACAATTTAAGCAATTGAATCAATTTTAAGGAAATTATATAAAGTTTAGCATTTCTAAAACCTATTTCCTAACTGAGCTAAATAGACAGAAATTAAAGTAAAGTTCTTTGAGGATTCTTACGTGCTCCACGCAAAGTCCAGTAGCACATCACCCTCATCGGAAAGTCAGAAAGCAGCAGCCAGCCCAACCCTAAGGGCATGACTTTTTATACCTTTCTACGCTAACTAAACTAGCAAAGGAAAGTTTTCAGAAATCCTCGACGTCCCATTGGCTGAGAGTGACAAGTGACATGTCACCAGTTTCTCAAAAAGTTCCACAAAATCATGTCTTACAAAGACCATTGTCTCTTCCACGTGAAGCCAGAAGCTTCCTGCGTTTGCAACTTTGTATTAAGTCATCCTCGCAGCTTCCATAGACTTTCAGTACAACTTCCGCGGATGCCAAGTTAAGGACTAGCAAAATGTTCACTTTCGACCTTGGCCATGTCCGACAGAATGATGTCAGCTCATCAGTTTTTGCTTTGTGAATGCAGCTTCAATAATCGTTTTAATTCAGAATGGGCGTCTCGTGACTTTCTGCAGAATTATAGATCAGCTCTTTTTCTGCGGCTCAAATGACTAGGCCCAAAAGCAGGCAACTTATGTTTTCTAATATAAAACAAACACAAGAAAAGTATTAATGTAAGAAATAATGTAGATTCTGTATCCACCCCATAGTTTACTAATTAATTAACCCACCCGATTAATCAAAATGTTACCTAGCCATTGCAAACAAATAAAGCAGCGTTTATATTTACCAGTCTCCGTTTTTCCATGAGACCCATATGCACCTAGAATAGTAGAAATGTCATCACACAGACAAGGAAAAGCAAAACAAGCACATGCTTCTTTTAAGTTTGCAGCAGTTAGTAATGACAAAAACGAAAACAATAAATTATTTTATTAATTTGCACAAACAGAAAGATGCAACATTTATGCACGTTTATGAGCACACATGTTAGTCCCCCCACGTGTAAAGTTTAATCTAAGTTGTATTAGCACGACATATCACAAATCATTAATAATTTTATTCATGTTATGGAAATGTGACTTTGCGAGTTTAAACAAAATTTTGTTTTCTATCTCGTTCCATCAACTCCCTCATCTGGTGATTAACAAATCACCACACCAGCACTCAAAATTTTGGTAAATTAAATTTTTAAGAAATCGATTCAAATTCAATTGTATTAGTAAACCTAAAAGTCTGTTTCAGCATAATCTTTGCAATTAACATGACGCTCTCTATGTAACTCCTGTAACTCGATCTCCCTTTCCTCTTCTTTTCTGAGTTTATAGATTCTCTTCTTTTCCTTCAACTGTTTCTTTCTTTTATGTAACAAACAACCTACTTTAGTCAAAATAAAAATGAATACTATTATAATCAAAGGTGCCAAAATCTTGCCAAGAATTGAACTTCCGATATTATGAAACCAGTTTTTAATTGCTTGAAACCTTTTTGAAAGTTTCCCTGTAAAATCTTCTTCTTCTAAAGGAATTATTTCTGAATGCATTTGTGTAATATTCTTAATATACATTTCAATATTCTTACTTTCATCAGGAATATATGTACAGCAATGTTGGACATGTAAAATGCCACAGACTCCTCCCTCTTTTGCTAGGAGTATGTCTAAAGCAAGACGATCTTGAATTACCATGGATCTAATTGCAATAACTTCAACATTCACTAATTGAAACCCATCAGCAGTGTCAGTTGATAATCTATCAACTATAGTGGACAATTTTCTGATTCTCCCTGCATTTAGGGTTATACCAACAAAAGGTATCACAGCTTGAAAAATATCTCCCAGAACTTCAGTAAAAGTTTCTCTTTTAGCTCTATTTACATAATTATGAATTTTAAACAACCCTTCTGAATCTCTGTCAACATGAAACACTTTAGGAAAAACAATTCCCACATAACAAGTTCCATACCAATGGTCTGGAAGATTATAGTAAGCTTTGTCACCACAAACAAAATAAATTCCAGGGAAGATAGGATCTTTTCCACCTTTAAATCCCCAACCTCCCATAATCTGATAAGTATCTTCACAGTTACTTGCACCTACAAAATAATTATCAAAAAGTGTATTATCTCTTCTAATGCAAAGCTTTCCACTAACAGGTTTGTCTATGTGAATTGCAATATTTTCAAGCATTTTGCCATTTAATTTCTCATCCTCTTTTTGCCAGAAGGATGACTTAGTCTGCTTGACTAATTCATTTCTCTTATAAATTGCTCTTCTCTCCTCAACCATATTCAAAAATTTCTTTCCTTCAGCACTTAATTTACATGTTAGATTATTCTTGTAAGCATACTCGTAAGTGAGTTCGTTAGTAACAAGGAAATATTCTCTCATTTGTTTTGCTTTCTTATGCTTATTTAAAGCATTATCAATCTTAACATTAGCAAAAATCTCATCATAATTTGAATAGTAATATTCTAAACGACCAGTTTGATAAAATAAACTAGTTAATACACTACATGTTACAGCATAAGTGAGAGGAAGCATATTATATGTTACTCCCTCAGAAACAGAAGCAGGTAACTTAACACAGACATAACAGTCTTTTGCATCCATTACCTTTACATATTCACTCAAAAGCTTTGTGAATGTATTGCTTGAAAAATCACCTATTGATTTATCTTGATGAATGTTAGGCTGATGATCAATAACTTTTGCAGATGCACTATGTTTAGTTTGGCTAACCAGAGCTTTGTTTGTTATGTTAACTTTGTGTAATTCTCTATTCATTTCTAAAGGGATAATTACAGCTAGTACCAACCAGAGCAGAACTAAAATGAGCAGACATACCAGAGTCATCTTACAGCATCTTTTAAAAACAGAACATTTTGAAGTGTTCTCCTTAACGTAAGGCATTTTTAGGTTAGTTTTAGCCTCAAAATTAAAAATAAATTTTAAAATTTATATACACCCCCCTTTTAAAATATATTTTTCTTTTATAACCCTAAACAAGATTTCTTCGACCTTATGTCATACATAAGTTTTCTTCAACTAAACAGTTTTTCTTCGACCTTGTGTCAACTAACAGATTTTCTTCAGCCTTTTGCCAATTTAATAATTCTGTACTTCAATCATTGTCACTAATTTCTTGGATTTCGTTTTCTTCTTCACTACTATCATATATGTCTATAACAGGTGGAATTACTAAGTAAGTCCACTCAGGAGACTTGTATTTCTGGTTTGGTTTAATTATTCTCTTCCCTTTTCTCGATATCACTTCAATTTTTCTTCCAACTCCAACTTCTTTTCCTGGACTCTTTTGACTACTGATTTCTTCAACTTGTTCTATTGGCTTTTTGATCAATCTTACTCTCAATCTTCCACCAGGCCAGTAGTCTGCTTTTCTCACGTACTTCTTCTTTGGTTCAGAATTATTTGATTCTGACTTCCAAGTCCTTTTCTTTCCGTTTTCACTTCCACCTTCCACTTCACTTTCTTCAGTTTCGTAGTCTGAAATTTCAATTGACTCAGGAACTTCTCTATTCGGCAATTTCACTCTTTCAGGAACTTCACTTTGTCTTCCATCACTGGTACTCGGTAATTCGTTCTCCTCCTCTTCCTCAATTACCTCTAGCTTCCCAGATTTCGGATTTTTGTTCCTTACTTCAGAGTTTGTTCTCTGCCTTTCGATACTCTCCTGGTCTGAAACTTCTTTTGATTCAGCTTCTTTGTCTTCAATAGAGACAACCGAATTCTCAGTTATCTTTCCTTTTAACAGATTCTCTTCACCTTCAGAATCTATTTCAATTATTTCTAAGTCTTTTCTTGTCAGATTTCCATTCACTGGCACAGTTTCCAGATGTCGACTTTCTTGTCGATCTTCAGAATCTGGAATTACTTCACCTTCTGTTCTGTCTTCTGCTTCAGAATCAGAATCATCTGTGGTATCACTTTCAACATCAGAACTCTCAGGAGTTGGTACTGGAATAGTATGACTTGGATGAATCCAGCGCTTCAATCCTCTGCACTTTACAGCATTAGTAGTGATCAAGATTACCTGCCTAGGTTTCTGCCATCTAGGAGATAGACAATTCCTTCTCCGATGTACTTTCGTTCTGACCCAATCGCCAGGTCTCAGATCATGAGTCAAAACTTTTTCATTTGATTGAGCTTCAGTTCCCACCTGATTAGACACAGAAGTTACCATATCAGATAACCTTTTACAGTAATCCAAAATTGCACTGTCATTTATGCTCAACAGTTTACCTACAGGTACAAAAGCTTGTCTCATAACTCTTCCCATTATAATTTCATGAGGACTCAGACCTGTCTTTTTATCTGGTGTGCTTCTTAATGACATCAAAACAAGTGGAAGAGCATCAGTCCACTTAACACCTGTCTCAAGACACATTTTTCCAATTCTGTTTTTGATAGTTCCATTTATTTGTTCAACTACACCTGATGCCTCTGGTCTGTATGCACAATGTATTTTCTGCTCAATGCTCAAAGCTTCACAAATTAACTTCAACAGTTTGTTATCAAAATGGCTTCCTCCATCACTCTCAATAGTGACTGGAAAACCGTACCTTGGGATGATTTCTCTGAGCATCAATTTTGCTACTGTAATTGAATCACAATGTCGTGTAGGGAAAGCTTCTACCCATCTTGAGAATAGGCATACAATTACAAGTACATATTTCAAACAGTTGTGTAAGGGCATTTCAATGAAATCTATTTGTAACCTGGTAAAGGGACCACCCTCTCGACCAATTATTCCTGTCCCCACCACTGATTTTCTGTTTGGATTCATTTGTTGGCATGACAAACACCTTTGACAAAAAGATTCTGCAATGGTTCTAAATTTGGTATTGAACCAAGTTTCTCTAAAAAGTCTGACCATAGAATCTCTTCCTAGATGTGCAGGACCATGATATAATCTGGCCATGTCAGCAATCAAGCAATTTGGTAAGACTATTCTGCCATCTTTGTAAACCCACACTCCATCTTCTTCACGTGGTCTACAATCTGATCTTAACCATAGGTCTTTTTCTTCATCATCTGCTTCGTTTTGTAAATCTCTAATCTCATGCCATGTTTCTACAACAGTTGTTAGCATTAATGAATTTGAATCAGTTTCTTTACTCCTCTCCCGATTGTATGAATAATTTTTCCTTGCGCAGTACTTTGCTGTTTCGTCTGCGAAGGCATTTCCCTTGGAAATATAATCAGTTCCTCTAGTGTGCGCTGCACACTTGACTATGGCAATTTCCTTTGGCAATTGTATTGCTTCAATTAATCTTCTAATGAAAACTGCATTTTTAATTGGTGATCCTGTTGATGTCATGTATCCTCTCTGTGACCAGAGTTGTCCATAATCATGCACAACTCCGTATCCATACTGACTATCAGTAATTATGGTAACTCTAATATCTTTTGATATTTCACATGCACGAATTAAAGCAATCAATTCAGCCACTTGTGCTGAACGAACTCCTTCAAGACATGATGCTTCTTCAACATCTACAACTGTACAAACTGAGTATGAAGCTTTTAAGACACCTCCTTCGGATCTTAAGCATGAGCCATCTACAAAGTAGACAAAATCCGATTCAGACAAAGGTCTGTCTTTGATGTCTTTTCTTGGTTTTGTGCAGAATTCCATGACATCTAAACATTCATGTTCTGTCTCAATGTCATCAACAATTTCAGAATCAGGCAGTAATGTAGAAGGATTCAGATTCAAACATCTCGAAATCGAAACATTATCTGCTCCCAGTATGATTTTCTCATACTTTGTCAATCTGCTACTTGTTAAATGTTGAGTCTTACCTCTTGTCAGTAATATTTCAACTGAATGAGGCACAAAAACTTTTACAGGAAATCCCATTATGATTCCTTCACTTTGTTCAAGGCTGATACTTGTAGCTGCAACTGCTTTCAAACAACCTGGTAATGCTTTTGCAATTGGATCAAGAACTGCAGAGAAGTATGCAATAGGTTTCTTTAAATTTCCATGTCTCTGTATTAATACAGATAATGCACATCCTTCTCTCTCACTGCAATACAGTTCAAAATCTTTCTCATAATTTGGCATACCCAAAGCAGGAGCTTGGCATAAGCTCTTTTTCAGGTTCTCAAAAGATTCCATCTCAGCATCATTGAGAATAATTGGATCTTTTACATCTGATTTGGTCAGTCTTTGTAATGGTTTTGCAATTACTGAAAATCCACTTATCCATTGTCGACAGTAACCTACCATTCCCAGGAACATTCTGACCTGTCTTTGTGTTCTTGGCGGTAACATTGCTTGAATCATTTTTATTCTCTCTATTGTTACTTGTCTTTTTCCTTTTGCAATTCTGTGACCAAGATATTTTACTTCTTGTTTGCAAAACTGTAGTTTTGCTGGGGACACTTTATGTCCTTCTTCTGCAAGGCGATTTAACAGAATTATTGTGTCTGTTACACAATTTTCTCTTGTCTTTGCAGCTATTAACAAATCATCAATATACTGCACCAATGTAGATCTACCTGGTAAGTCTAAATCTTCTAATGATCTTTTTAATAATTCATTAAAGATTGAAGGACTTTCAGTATAGCCCTGAGGGATTCTTGTCCATCCAAGGGTCTTACCTTGGAATCTGAAAGCAAAGATTTCATAACTGTCTGGGTGTAAGGGAACAGTAAAGAATGCATTGCAAAGGTCAATGACTGTATACCATTCAGCATCATGTGGAATCTGAAATAGAATTACTGCTGGATTTGGAACCACAGGACAACATGGAATGACAATTTGATTAACTTTTCTCAAATCTTGTACGATTCTAAATGTTCCGTTAGACTTTTTAACTCCCATAATAGGTGAATTACAAGAGCTACTTTTCATTTCCTTTAATACGCCTTGCTTGATTAATTTTTCAATTATAGGTGTATTACCTTCAATTGTCTCTGTTTTCATTTTATACTGTGGAGTGTTTGGAAATTCTATTCCCTGTTTCAATGCAATTTTTACAGGATCTACGTTTTTCATCAGACCCATCTCATTCCCAGTAAAATCCCATATTTCAGATTTCACTGTTTCCTTTAGCTCTTCAGGTAAATCCTTTTCTTCAAATGCAGGAAACAATTTTGTTTCCTCTGCTTCCATCATCATCATTGTCATTCTGTACAAACCATCTTCCTCCATTGTTTGTAACTCAACTCCTTCAGGAGAACAATATATTCTGCAATTCATTTTACATAGGATGTCTCTGCCTAATAGATTTACTGGACTACTATTACAAACCACAAATCTGTGTTTGTCTCTGTAATTTCCAATTTCAACTGGTACTGGATCAGTTAAGTCTGTTTTAATTTGCTGATTACTTACTCCCACAACTTGGATGGTATCCCCAGAGAGAGGTAGGTTTTCAATTTCCACTGATCTAACAGTAGAACGGGTAGCACCAGTGTCCACTAGAAAAGTGATGTCTACATCATTAACTTTCCCGTTTACATAAGGACCAGACTGGTCAACCTCAAGAGTGGCTCCAACAACACACTCTTCCTCCTCTCTCGGGCACCGTCAGCAATAATCATCAGAATCACTGTCTTGACTTTCTGTTAATAAAAATTGTTGTGAAGCATTTTGCATTTGAACCCTTTGCTGCTTTTGCTGTTTTTGTGGTTTTATTACCTGTTCACATCCCTGAAATCCCACGTTTGGATTATATTTTTGAACTCCCCCACAATTCGGAAAAGGTGGTTGTGGCAATTGGTCTTGACGATTATTCACCTGTTGTTGTTGCTGTTGTTGTAACTGTCGCTGAATATTAAATTCATTTAACCCCTGTTGCATCTGTAGCTGTTGCTGCAGGTTAACACCATTCTGCATCTGTGGATTCAATAAGGGATTCTTTAAGTTTTTAGGAGGATGAGGACACTCGTCCCTCCAATGTCCAATTTCGCCACAATTAAAACAAGGTAATCTTTGTTTCAGCTCTTCTATCTTTGGGCTAAATTTCTTTGGGAAATTATTACCTTTAAACTTTCCTTGTATCTGGTTTGTATTTCCAGTTTGAACAAAATTAGTGTTCTTATTTCCCATGCTGGCAATCTGTTGTTCAGCCACCTTTACCTGAGCCCACATGGCTTTCTCCTTCAGCTTCTTCTGTTTTACTTCTAATTCATCGCTACAATATTTTGCTTTTCTTAGAATATCATCTATAGATAGTGCTTGCCATCCGACAATACTAGTTCTGATCATTTCTCCAATTTCAGGTTTTAGTCCATAAACAAATCTATAGATAAAATGACTCATGTCTTTTTCATCTAATTTTTCATAACCACTGTATTGTTTAAAGATTAACAATAGTCTTTCATAAAAAGAATGAACTGATTCTTTTGTTTCTTGTTCTGTTCTTTCTATTTTAACCCAATCAACTTCTTTGGGTGGAATTTTGTTTTTCATCCAAACAATTACTTTCTCATAGAAATCCATTACAAGTGGATTTGGGGCACCTGTTTCTTTGATTCGTTCAGGTTCTGTTTTTGGCCAACTAATAGATATTTTACATTCTGTCCAAAGATCAGATGGGACTACAATGTCAAAAAATCCATCTAAATCAATCCACAGAACTTTTGACACTTTGGTAAATCTATCGACTTGCCTGTACCACTCAACTGGTTTTTCCCTCAATTTTGGAAAGTCATTTGTGAATAACAGAATGTCTTGTCTCGACCATGGGACATGAACATATCCTCCACCTGCAACTTCTCTCATTGGAAATTGTTTTGACAATTTTTCCAATCTTTCATCTTCCTTCCTTTTGGTCCATTTCACTCTCCATTTGTTCAGTTCTCCTAGCTTTTTGATATAGACAATCAAATCTTTAATGTGAACTATTCTTCCCATTGAGTTCAAACTCTCAATGTCACTTTCTGAAAAGTCTAATCTGTAATGCTTTGCAAAATTCTTTTGTTTACTTACATCGATTTCAAGTTCTGCAGCTAGATCTTCTAATTGATCATATTTATTTTTCGTTTTCCATTGAATACTTTTGCAAATGAATAGTAGTTCATCATCCCGATAGTAATTTAAACTATCTGGGCCAATTGTTCCAATTATTAATTCTTCAATATTAGCTTTTAATTTGGCCACATCAAGTTTTGGTGTGGTTACCCTGACTTCAGGACTTCCTACATCTGACATAGCACCCATTGGTGTTTTTGGAGATAAATCCTCATTAAAGGTTAAATCAGGCATTCTCGATCTAGAAGTGTTTAATTCAGTCAAGTCTGAATAAAATTTTTCGGCAGGCTTTTGAATTTCTGTATTTAAAGGAATAGTTAATCCATTTTTGTTTGTATCTCTTTGATCAAATACAGGCTGAACAGGACCTATTGTTACTGGAACTGTGACAGCTTCCATGCCTTTTGTCATTCTTTTAATTAATTCTTCTTTAGACCTTATATATTCATTATAATCAACATCCTCAACATTTCTTGTCTCTCTTGCATAATCTTTTGGAGGTTCCCTTGCTCTTGGAGTCATTGTAAAATGTCTACCTTCATTTCGAGCATTCTCGAATTCTGATCTTCTAGGAGTTTCAGTGATTTCACAATTATTTGGATAAAGTTTAGGAGCTTCACTAATTGGAGGTGCGCTCGGTGAAGTTTCAGTAGAAACCACCGGAGTAGACCATGATCTAGGAGGTCTCAAAGGCTGATTAGGCTGTTTCTTTCTAGCAGTTGTATATATTTCTTCCATAACTGCATCCTCAGATTCACTTTCCATAGATTTCCCTGTAGGAGAACCCATTACCATTTCATGAATTAAATACAATCCTTCACTCATGTTTCCCTGTCTCCACATTCGCAATCTATCTTCATGAGTTTCTCTTTTCCATGATGGATTTTTAGAAGGTCTTTTAATTCCACTAGCTTCTCTTTGTAACTGATACATCTCGTCTTCCCATTCAACTAAAGCTTCAAATTGAGTTGGTCTCGGTTTTGGAACAAGAGCATTCATTTTCTCTCGTAAATTTCTTAAAACTCTTACATTAAATGAACCATCATCAGGCCAAGCTAAAACACCGTCGTTTTTAGTATAGCGTTTCCAACTGTCGAACCATAAGACAGTATGATATCCGTATTCACCTTCCATGTACGCTGCAGGTGTTTTATACTTATGAAGTAGTTTACCACCTCGCGTTTCGATTTTCTTGTCAGGTGAAAATAAATTTTTGAATTTCTGAAATAATGTTGTCTTTTTCTCAACATGTTTAAAATGATAACTCATTTTTAAAAGTTAAATTTAATTCACAAAATCGTTCGTAAAATATTTCCGGGATGTTCCGCAAAACAACCAATCCGTGCGCGAAACACACCAACAAGCCAATGCCAGTTGAGCTACGTCACTTTTCTGCTCAACCAATAAATTTAGAGTTTTTCCGAACGACCAATCAGCTCACAGGCCGTCAGAGACTCAAGAGCCTATCAGAATACAGCCTGTGACGTATGTCACCCAATCCCAGCGCGGCTCTGTGACGTACACAGCAGCTGCGGTTTCTCGCTTCTCACTCCTGGCGCTTACCCCTCCTTCACAAAATCTTTTCACAGCGCCATTTTAAGAACACTTTTCAGTGTAAATTAATTCTTAACAATGACTATAAAGACAACATCTGTTCGTTTCACTATTTAGGATAGTTTCCATACATTCAAGTATCCACACTTCGGAATAGACGGCGCTATTCACACTAAGGATAATTTTCAATTGTTAGTAGAGTAACCTTACCCCACCCTTCTAACACGTATAATTATGAACTCGCTTTGCTCTGAACCCACCGCAAAGTGAAAGTTCTAAGAGTTCCACTTGAACATAAAATACAATTCAAACTCGCACTTTTACAAGGAAAATTCCCTAATTTCAAACACACATGAAATCCGTACAGGACTCTCACCTGTTTATAGAATTCATGCACCGTTAGCAAAATAACGACGTTATCCGTACAGGGCTCTCACCTGTTTATAGATATGAAACATGTACCCGTACAGGACTTTAACCTGTTTATAGATAATCATGCACCGACGTTAATTTTACCCTTCACTCAAGCTCGGATATAACTAATACTCTAATCACAGTGAGTTTTATGGAAGGCGCTTTGTCCCTATTCTCATGCTGCTTTAATTTCTTAGAAAACCCTCACTATACAAGATTCAGACCTAGCCCTAAAACTGTGCTGCTCGGCGACAACACTATGGTACACGGCGATACCTCTTGTGATACTCGGCGATATCACTACAAACAGAACAGATGGCTTGCGTGACTAATTTCTCGCCACACAATCTATACCGGTATAGCTTACAGATAGCACGAAAAACGAACTTAACAAGTGTTAAAACATCGATCCTATTTCCATACCATGACGTAACCCTTAGCAACCAACATATTACCTTGGTTACCTCTTAGCAACCATCAATTTCTGCTACCAGAGAATTGATCCAGCGGGCTATAGAAAATATATCATAAAAATTGCTACCCAACTTCATAATCTATAAACAAATTTCTATACTAAATATGGACCCATTTATGAACCAGATATATTTTGGGCCTACTGAATCAGGTGGTCAGAATAAATCTATATACACATTATCTATAAACTATATACATATTTATACATTTGCGGAAAGAATATTGTCATTAGAATATAACCCAATCATTTAAACGACCACCATAGGTGACGTGATCTAGCTAATGGTAACCTACACTTCTGAATAACCAAGACCAGCTTGTTTGTCAAAAGTAAGATTTTATTTTCTAAATTATGGTATAAAAGTTGAAAGTTTTATAAATGAAATTTATTTGCAATAAAGCAAGCATGATGGTAAGAAATATGAGAAAAATACAATTTAAGCAATTGAATCAATTTTAAGGAAATTATATAAAGTTTAGCATTTCTAAAACCTATTTCCTAACTGAGCTAAATAGACAGAAATTAAAGTAAAGTTCTTTGAGGATTCTTACGTGCTCCACGCAAAGTCCAGTAGCACATCACCCTCATCGGAAAGTCAGAAAGCAGCAGCCAGCCCAACCCTAAGGGCATGACTTTTTATACCTTTCTACGCTAACTAAACTAGCAAAGGAAAGTTTTCAGAAATCCTCGACGTCCCATTGGCTGAGAGTGACAAGTGACATGTCACCAGTTTCTCAAAAAGTTCCACAAAATCATGTCTTACAAAGACCATTGTCTCTTCCACGTGAAGCCAGAAGCTTCCTGCGTTTGCAACTTTGTATTAAGTCATCCTCGCAGCTTCCATAGACTTTCAGTACAACTTCCGCGGATGCCAAGTTAAGGACTAGCAAAATGTTCACTTTCGACCTTGGCCATGTCCGACAGAATGATGTCAGCTCATCAGTTTTTGCTTTGTGAATGCAGCTTCAATAATCGTTTTAATTCAGAATGGGCGTCTCGTGACTTTCTGCAGAATTATAGATCAGCTCTTTTTCTGCGGCTCAAATGACTAGGCCCAAAAGCAGGCAACTTATGTTTTCTAATATAAAACAAACACAAGAAAAGTATTAATGTAAGAAATAATGTAGATTCTGTATCCACCCCATAGTTTACTAATTAATTAACCCACCCGATTAATCAAAATGTTACCTAGCCATTGCAAACAAATAAAGCAGCGTTTATATTTACCAGTCTCCGTTTTTCCATGAGACCCATATGCACCTAGAATAGTAGAAATGTCATCACACAGACAAGGAAAAGCAAAACAAGCACATGCTTCTTTTAAGTTTGCAGCAGTTAGTAATGACAAAAACGAAAACAATAAATTATTTTATTAATTTGCACAAACAGAAAGATGCAACATTTATGCACGTTTATGAGCACACATGTTAGTCCCCCCACGTGTAAAGTTTAATCTAAGTTGTATTAGCACGACATATCACAAATCATTAATAATTTTATTCATGTTATGGAAATGTGACTTTGCGAGTTTAAACAAAATTTTGTTTTCTATCTCGCTCCATCAGGTTCCATGTGGAACACGGGGGAGTGTATGCTGAGCGGTTGAGAGGAAGACAACGCTTCCCTGGCTCTCACCTGTTTATCTCTTATATTTCACGTGAATAAATATTATATCTACTATTAAATCTTGTCGGAGTTCTTCACTACAGGTAGCCACGCCCCCTCAGTGACAGCAGGGCTCCTGCAGCAGCCCCATGGGGACTTGAGCTCTGGGTCCCAAATGTGTCATTTCCGTCTCGAGTCGGTTCCAGCAATGGGGGGGGCGAGGAGGGGGGGATACACTATCTTTGTTTCCTTCCTTCTCAGGGCGTCATTTCTGACTCCGACCCATCTGTAACACTTATTATTCAAGGTCCCTCTATGGGGCACTATTGGCTTTACCAATGCTTCGTGTTTGCACTAATAACCCGGATATTCCCTTAAAGCGCAGTGTGCCCAGTTTCGTCTCTTTATCATATATCTACGTCATCCAGTGTCACGTGGCGTCTTCCCGAGGGCGGCAGCGCGCGCTCCTCTCCTCAGCGAGGCCCGACCGCCCTCTGGAGACCTCACGTTTCAACCAATCACCGAGCATTTTACACAGACACCCTTCGTAAATAACGACAACTTCCGCTTCTCGCGGCCCCTCGAGGTGCGCGTGACCCGCGCAGTGGCAAATTATTTTTTGTTGGTTCTAAGATGCTCTGTCCGCGCAGTCACGATAAAAATATAACTTCCTACTATTAGAGTGACTTTAGAGTGACTTTACACGGGTGACGTGCCAGACACCCTCATGAATGCCTCTGTGCTCCTTTTACTGTTAAATAGAGGCCTGTGTCATCGGGTGTTTACCGCAGAGGTTTCTGGGTATGCAAATGACTGGCTGTCCACGCCCCCTCCAGTGCGGTTTCCTGCAATGGGGGGGTGAGGGGGGGGATTCACTTCATTTGTTTCCTTCTCTGGGCGTCATTTCCGCTTCCGCTACAAAATTTAAACTTGTATTCAAGATCACTCTATTGGGCACCATCAGCTTTGCGAATGCTTCGTATTTAACAATATATTGAACAATAAACGAATCAACCGGAATTTTCCTTAGAAACGTAGTGTGCTTAATTTCGTGCCTTCCTACTAGCGGTCTGATACTCTGGCCCCCTCGTTCTTAAACCTCCGCTCTTTATCGATTTCAATGCCACAAAGAGCCCTGTATTTAGGATGAGAGTAAAGCAGCTTTATCAGGCACGCACAGGATTGTGGGTATGCAGATTAGCAGTGACGCGCTGAAGGTTCCTCTGGAGCCTCCCGACCTCTAGCGCCAGGAGGGAGCGGTGCACCTCCGGCTCCTTCGCGCAGGCGCCTCGTTCTGCATCACGTGACCCTATGACACCTCCTCTCCTGAGCGGCCGTGGAGGCCCGACCGCCCCCAGTACACTCACATTTCAACCAATCACGGAGTTTCTTGTACAGAAACCCTCCAAAAATTAACTAAAAGGTTTCCGCTTCTCACGGCCCCTCGAAGTGCGCGTGATCAGCAGAAAGAATTGATTTAAAAGACGAAGAAGTGTGCTGTCCACGCAATCACCATAAAAATATAACTTCCTACTGGTAGGGTGACTTTACAACAGTGATGTGCCGTTCACTCTCATGAATGCCTGTGAGTGCACAGCTACAGGTGCTCCATCTTCTATTAAACAAACGCCTGTGTCGGCTGCAGTGATGAATCGGGTGTTTGCCGCAGAGGCTTCTGGGTATGCAAATGTTTGTGGCTGGCCACGCCCCCTCCAGTGACAGCGAGGCTCCTGCAGCAGCCCCATGGTGACTTGTGCTCTGGATCCAGGCTGTGGAGAGTCTCAAAATCCTGTAATAATCACACAGGCAACATTTCAGGACAGGGATGCGGAGATTTAAAATAGAAAATCAGGAGAATGAAAATCCCCCACTGACTTCTGTTGTAGAAAAGGCAATTTCAGGCAAGAGAGGGATAAAATAAAGGCATTTTTGGCTTGAATATCGGTCGTCTCCCACCTGAATCGGGTCTATTGGCATGTATGAATAATGACCAAAGGCTCCGTGGGGTTAGGGTACTTCCACAATATACTCGTGTGCATACGTGCCAATAGGCCCGATTCAGACAGGACAGTCCCGACTTTTGAAGCCAAAAAGGCTGTCTCCGCCTGGCATGGCAGCGTCTTCAATGCAAGTCAAAGAGGAAATGCATCTAGCCCTGCCCAGTACCACGCAT
Organism: Lissotriton helveticus; assembly: GCF_964261635.1. Taxonomy (NCBI): domain Eukaryota; kingdom Metazoa; phylum Chordata; class Amphibia; order Caudata; family Salamandridae; genus Lissotriton; species Lissotriton helveticus. The sequence continues at coordinate 1,247,778 of NW_027611675.1, forward strand.
CAGGAGTGAGACTAACACATTTTACTGCTGGTGTCCACATCAATAGACTAAAATGCATTAGTCACGCAATTATATCGCTCGGGGACACTGCAGGAGCCGTGCTCGAGGAACTCAGCTGTGCAGCCCTGAGCGATCGCACTGGCATACGCTGTGCTAGTAGATCATGCTTTCTCACTTGTTGTAATGTTTACACACTGCAGTGCCTCCTAATGAAGGCGCTCCGGTGCCCTGTGGAGAATCAATCAATCAATCGATCAGAGGGCAGGTGTCTCTGTCTGAAAATATTCCAGACATGGATCCTGGAGGCAGCACCTTGCCTGTTGTTTGTTCCCGGCAACGCACCCGCCCCACTGTGACCTCGCACGGGCTGATTGACCTGAGTCAGACACCTACAGGCAGCAGCTTTATTTTAAGTTGCCGCAACAGCACATTAAATCTAGACATCACAGGCCTTCACCCACGCCCAAATGAAGGCTACCTGCTGAGGGTTTCAGATCGCTATGAGTAAAAAAATAAAAAAAATTAAGTGTAGTTATGAGGGACATTTCAACGGCTATGAGTGACACTTACTCAAAAGCAAAATCAAGCAATGAACATGAGGAAAAACTAATAAATATCAGAAGTTACACCCATTTGAGCAACGAGAAACTCTAAGAAGATCTTAAAAACTGCTGCAAAGCACCAGAAATGGAAGGGCAATAACCAGAGACAGACTGCACTTCTCAGTCACAGAGGGCAGGGGGCACTACAGCTGCTCAGAAGATGATCCCATTGATCTGATCATTCACGGTGTAACTAGGGGAATATACCATGAGGCCCAAGCACAGGCATATTTGTTATTATATCACCATATTGCCGAATCCATCATTCAAGTCTTAAGTATTGATGCGTGTAAGTAAACACTGTAAAAACCCTGTGAGTGATACACCCATACCTATACATTCTGTCCATGCATCTCCTGGCACCAAGGACAAGGTATGTGCTCTGCAGTGTTTGCTGGTTACCCGTGCATTTAGTAATTGAATAATGTGTTGTTTACAGCGTGTCTGCGTCTCCTCTTCCACCGCTCACTCACCTTGAGCAATGCAGTGCTGCGGGCTTATTCATGGGTGCACATTAAACACACTATTAAAAGTTTCCTGAACACGTACAAGAGTGCGGTGTGTGCAAGCTCGCTGCATACTGTGGTGATAATAAACGGTGCACTGCAGGTTAAGAACAACTCCACCTCCGATAGGTAATATTAACTTCAAAGTGTTTATTCATGGGTTCCTGGTTCCTCATACATAGAGAGCCCTGCCAGCAAGCCCCAGCACAACAGCTACTCCTGGCCAACTGCTGCCCCCAATGATCCCTATTCTAACGCCCAATCATGTCCCTCACCAACCTTCCACTCACAACATTCCAATGTCCCACACACCTTCCCCTCAATACAAATAACAAACACGACAAAACAACAATAGATAAATGACACATGCTCATTTCCCCCTTAGAACACCAACTACCAGGAAATAAATATGCACACCGTAAATAACTAAAATATAATATTATTCCATCACAAACTCTTTAATATGAGCAGGCAATTTACTGTCTCTCGCACTTCGAAGTACTCTCACATCTGGATCCCTCTGACCTCCACCATTGGCCACACCACAACTCCCACACATCTCACTCACCCTAGCGTTTGCTTCAACCCTTGACCACACCTCATCACCCATCAAGTATCCACTTAGTGTCATGCATGCCACACTCCTGACCATTATGTCCGCTAACTCTCCTGCACTCACTCACATGGCATAAAATCCGCACTCTCCCATCTTCAAGTTTCACTGCACCTTTCAACACCTAAGCTTTTTTAAGCAATTGTACTGAAAGTTTTAACTTTCTCAAAGGTCCGATGGATAGGAGATGACGGGGCAGATTTACAAGCCCTTTGCACCACTTTTGCGTCACTTTTACCATTTAAAAATTGGCGAAAGGGGCTTTTAAATCTGCCCGAGATGTTTAAAGTGACTCTTAAGTTCATCTAAGCAACGTTATCTTCCCCATTGTTATTGAATGGCATTTTTGCATGAAGCTAAATCCCTTAATTCACTGCATAGAACGTGACTAGGAGAGTTGTCACAGGAAACAAAGTCACAGTCGCTTTAGGAACAGCGAGCAAAAGCGTCATAGGCGGTAGGGATACGTGTGGGAGAGACCAGAGAAGTGGCTCCCTTGACCGAAGACATCACAGGCATGGGTGTGCCGTTTGTTGGCTTGCACCAGTGAATAGATGGGGCAACCACTTTATGTTTCAGTGTTTCATACCAATTTATGTGAGATATCAGGTTTTTCTTTTTACACCTGTCAGTAGCAAGATTTTCTCGACGGGCTTTAAACCGCTATCAACTTCGATGTGCAGAAGTCCCATTGGTGTTCTAGAGCGTCTATCCCAGGTGCTGCTTTATTTCTTCTGAAGTAGTCTTTTCCCATTTACTATACACCATGTGTGAAACAGTAACAATGTTGGCACTGAAGACCCAAGGCCCCAGTGCTTTGTCAACAAACATTGGCACCTGAGTGACCTCTGAAGGGAAACATCCTTTACAACGCAGTGTTTACACCGTGGGGCCTTTACGACGCAGCCATCACAACGCAAGTCGTTACTAGATTCCAACACATTCCCTACTGTTACGTGGGCTGGAGTTGGAATAGAAAATGAAAATAATCCACAATCCAGCGCCCTCCAACGCAAGTCGTTGTAACGACTTGCGTTGTGATAACTGCGTTATAATGGCAGCGCGGTGTAAACACCGTGTCGTAATGACATACATCCCCCCCTGAAGGCTCCTTGAAGCCCGACCGCTACTTCAGTACAGTTGCATGCATTAATACGTTTTTTTTCCGTCTTCTACTTTCTTAAATGTGATTGGGGGTCAAAAATCGTAAATTATTTCCCATACTCACCACTTTATGTACTCTGTCACTTCAACCGAAAAAGAAACATATATTATTTGCATAGTGGACGTTGCCCGTTTTGCTTGTGATAATCTGTACACACTGTAGTTCATTGCAACGTTCCCGCTAACTTCAGCAATAAGAACTGCTTGCCTACAGCTAGCACTGGACATTTCGAGGCGTCTAAATGAGTCCAGGCAGAGCACTGTATTTCTGAAATCCTGTCTCTTGGTCCAGTTGGTGAGAGTAGGCATTTTTACTTCTGATTCTTCTCAACGAGCTCTACATATAACAGGTTTAGCTAAAAAGCCTCATCTAGTTCAGCTCCAAGGCAATCAGTGAAAATCTAGATTTAGGCGTAATGTGAACTAAGAAGTATTAAAAGAAAATCTCATGACTCCCATCCCATTATGCCACCTTTTCCATGAGCTAAAAGGACTAAGATAACAAAAAATAAAAACATTAACACATGACTGTCATTGGGCCATATTTGGAGTGTGAGACCAACCAGCATTGAGAAAAAGGACAGTCGTAACCAGATTTGTATTGGTTCTCCATGAGGCAGCCATGTCTCCGAGTGCCCAGCTGTAGCGGGACGGTATCTTTTGCCACCTTTCCTAGCTGAATGATGGTCTATCAGCCATTGCATTTCCTTCAGGTGTTACTGTTGTAGAGCTAATGGTTTGGATGTTTATGACACAGCATTTGCCTGTGAGGAAAGACTGGCTTTTGCCTGACCCTGTTTGGTGACTTGCTCCATTGGGCTAATTTGTTTATAAAAATGCAATCAATCCAACACATGGCCAATACTGGAAATGTTAAACTAAATGAATGTTTCATGGTTACATTCTGTGTTTATGATCCTTTAGACATGATCCAGTTCACCAGGTGCCACACTAACTTGGATGTTGTTTGATTTAGATTGTGGTTTGCCAAGAAAGAGATAATTTCAGTGTTCCTCTGCTGACTTAATCTGTTTTCATCTAAAAGGCAATCTCATAATAGAACATCCTGTCCGTCTTGTTTTTTTTTGTTTCCTCCCATGGAGCACCGGCCAAGTACTGTATCCTTATGCTCTAGGTGTTTATGTGTTCCTTTGGGGACTCTTTTTTATTTCTTGCCTGCTCATGTTTAACTGTGGGTGCATGTTCTCTACTCTGACTGCCAGAAGCACTTCTTATAAGTCTTCTGTTTTGCATTTTGTTCTCCTGGCTCATCGCGGCGCTCACTTCACGTCTGCCACACTTATTTTTTTTGTGTGCCTCATGCTCAGCACACTGCACACTTCAAGTCTGCTGTGCTTTACATTCGTTTTGTGTTCCTAATCCTTTACATGCTCGTGTTACACTGAGGGTGCATGTTAAGCTTTTGTGCCTGCTGCAAATCACTTAATCTCGACCTTGCTGCCCTCCCACCACCACCTCCTCCCGCCCGGATTAGATCTAAATTCATCCCAGCTGCACAATGTTTGTAGCTTATTTGGAGAGCAAACCCTACTGTGTGGTTCGCTAATAAACCCGCCATCTTGAAACTGCCAATATTCTCACTTTCAAAAAGCACTAAAGCAGGAAAAGTGCATTCCTAAAAAAAATGAATAGGATTTAGACAATCATAATAAAACATTCTTATATTTATTCATCAGAGTTTTGTGATTTATGGCACTTTTTTCATACAATATACCTGCCACTAAACCAGAAAAAAAGGATTCATAAAAATAGTTATAACAAATATAGACGCATATTTTCTAATTATGCGTTGGCAGCAGGCATTAATAACAGCCATATAGTGAAGGAACAAGGTACACATCTTACTGGCTAGACGTCCAGTGTCAGAATTACATTGGTGGGAGTGCACTTTCGAGGCGGGCTAGGAGTGAGGTCCATTCAGCAGTTTCCTTGCACTTTCTTGGTGCTGCAATGCTGCAGAAACATGCCCTGGAATTGATCTAGCGGTACAATGGGGTATTTGGAGCCTTTCGGCACTGCTCAAAACAAACAAATTCTACAACCTAACAAGTGAGCATCTGGGGCTTGTGTAAGCAGAGGACGTGATTTGTAAATGTGGGGATAGTTTTAGGGTTTGATTAACTGGTGCGGTTGAAGTGGAATATAGGTAACTTGTTTATAACACTTCTTGCCACTTGGTGCTCCCTCTTTATGCATCTGTAGCATGCTCTCCCCTTCTTTCTTGCTCCCTCACACACTTTCTGCTACTCCATCTAGAGGTCATTCATCACTTCTTGCATAAACGACCTATCCCTCTATATCTTAATTTCTATCTATTCTATACAGCTCTCACCCACGTATTCAACACGTGACATAATTGCACTACATCAATATTCTGCACACCACACAATTCCACCCCATAAAAATCCACAACTAAGAATTCCAATTCAGCCCAAATAGCTCCACTCCAAACCATATACATCCACTCCACTCCAAACCAAAACACATAGATAAAAACATTGTCATTTTCAGTGCCAATAGCTCTAACTCTCACAAATGCAAGACCTATTGCATTGTAAAGGCTTGTTTAAATAGTGAAAGACTTTACTAAACCGTTTGCATTATCTAGCATGATTCCCCCTACTCAGGAACTCTGCAATGGACTATCTGACTTCTTTCAAGATAACATGTTAGACATTTACTCTACATCCGGCCCTACTCTGGATTGCCCGGTTCAAAACTCAGTGGTAACCAATAGTCAGCCATTCACCACCTTTCACCCGATCTCCACTAATTTAGCACTCCAGAAATTGCTTGCCTGCAAATCAAGCTCCACAAAGGACCCCTGCCTGGCATTATTATTTAGCTCTTTAGCCCCCCTCATTATCTCTCCTTTGAACTTGCTTTGGAACACCTCCCTGTGAACTGGGGCTTTCCCTCTTTCCCTTGACCTGGAAACAGGCCATGCTAATACCTATTTTGAAAAAAACGGATGCAGATCCTTCCGTTTTTAAAAATTACCGCCCCATTTCCCTGGTACCTAAACGAGCCAAAGTCCAGGAAAAAGTAGTTCAACAGCAATTATCAAGCTATCTTGAGACGTGCCATCATTAACACGACTCATAATCCGGGTTTAGATCCGGATATAGCACAGAGACTGCGTGGCTGGAGGTTTATGAAACCATTTGTGAATGTTTGGACACAGGTGAAGCAGCGATGCTGGTGCATCTCGACATGTCCGCGGCATTCGATACGGTCTCTCATGATATTTTGCTTGAGAGACTATACAGTCTCGGGATTCAGGGTACCCCACTGGCTAGGTTGACATGGTTGCGTCCACTGTCCACTACACTCCATACACCAGCGGTGTATGTCATCATGGATATGGGTATGTACTGCACCCTGCCAAATCTTGACATTGTGTACTTTCCAGAACATGGTTCTCCAACCACCTTCACAAATGCCTGACTCCACCTCTCCTCACATTCCGCAATGTGGCTGAGGTGCCATGCCGTTGATGGCTCATGTTCACGGCTAGCCCAGGTTACCATTGTAAGTTGTTCTGTGGTGTCTGGTAGGTGGGCATGTTGTTTTGCATGTTGGTTGTGATTTTGTGGCTTGTGCATTTCCAGAGTTGTTGGTTGCATGGTTTTTGATTTGAGTTGTGTGGGGTGTTCATTAGCAACTTGCCAAGGGGGTGTGCATTTTCCTTGGTACCATTCTGGGCGCGCTGGTTGATGATGGACTGTCAGAGGATGAAGGACTCATGCACACTGGCTGCGTATTTTGTTGCAACATTGGTGGCGTTTATACGGTGGTCAACTGTTGCTTGCACATTAATGGAATGCATGTGCTTTCTGTTGCGGTGCTTCTGTGCTGTGTCACTAGGGGGTACAAGTATGAAATGTGTGCTGTGGATAGCCACCAACACGTGCGTGCATCCAGCTATGGCATATGGTCCTTGCTTGGTCTCCGGCGGATCCTGCACATTGTATTGTACGTATAGGGACTGGGGTACCATGCTGATGGTGTTGTCCAGGATAGGTGTGTGGGACTTGGATGTGGGTAGCTGTGTGACTCCTCAGACTTTGGTGGGTGTTGTTTGGGGGGTACCAGAGGCCAACATGTGCCGCACAGCCAGCAGCTTTGTGTGTAGTGGAATGTTGGTTGTCCGCTGCGTTGGTGCCATCGGCCTGTTGTGCGTTGATGGTCAGGATGCGTAGGATGGTTGTCCTTTTGGGTCTGTATGGGGCAATGGCATTGTCAGGAGTTTGGTCTGTGATGCAGATGCGTTTCCTGGGGATCCTCTGTCTTTGTCTGTGCTGCCTCTGTGGTGGTCTGGGGGTGTTCGGGGGGGTTGGGGTCCTGGGGGGGGTGGTGGTGGGTGTTGTGGCCCTCTTGGTGGTCCGAGCTGCATGATTGTTGGCTCCATGGCATCTGTTGTTCTTCAGGTGTGGCTCTGGGCTGGGCTCTCTTTTGTGGTGCCAGCTGCGGTCTGACTTTATACCAGGTCAGAGCAGGTGTTAATTTCCTGGTGCTAACGCGCCTGATCGCCTGTTCTGTGTTCTTATGGCCGATCGGGCTGTTCGTTGTGAATGTTGAGGAGTGGTGTTGTCGCGGCATTTGGCATGGGAAAGCCTACTCTGCATCTCATTAGCGACAGTTGCTGTGGCCATCTGTGGCGATGTTTATTGCGGCTGCTATTGCTGGTAAACTGGTGCTATGTGCAGTTTGCACCAGCTTGTGAATGGGACAATGTTTTTATCGCGAGTTTGGCTGTGATAAAGTTAAGTTAACTCGGCCATAGCTCCTTGTGAATATGCCCCTCAGTGTGTGTGAATCTAGTAATGAAAAAGTTTGACGGATGGATTACAGCTCGGCGAGTCAGCAGCAAGGATTGCTACGCCATAGTGGTGGCCACATCTCCCCTACTGTCAAGATCATTTGCATCACCAATCAAACCACCTACCGCAATAACATACATCTGTGCAAACGGTTCCTTCAAATGTACAGTCTCTTTGGCTATTTGTGCGTGCACTCAGGGATGTCAGTGTGGCAGCAAATACACGTCTGCTCTTTCTGTGCTGCGCATTGTCCCTTTCCATACCCTGTCCAGCTGGTGTTGCATACTTTAACCTTATATTGAATAGTTGTTTGTAAATCGACAGCCCTTGACACTTTAAAGGCCAGGCGTAGAATACTTTATCTCGTCTAACCAAGGTGCAGCAGGGGAGCCCAGCTCCAGCTGTGCATTTATTCGTTCTCTTCATTGGAGCCAGCGGTAGGTCCCTCCTGCTTCTGTCCTCTGCGTTCATTCGTTATCTTCATTAGAGCCAGCGGTGGGTCCCTTCCGCTTCTGTCCTCTGCGTTCATTCGTTATCTTCCTTAGAGCCAGCGGTAGGTCCCTCCTGCTTCTGAGGTAAGTCCCTCCTGCTTCTGTCCTCTGCGTTCATTCGTTATCTTCATTAGAGCCAGCGGGAGGTCCCTCCTGCTTCTGTCCTCTGCGTTCATTCGTTATCTTCATTAGAGCCAGCGGTAGGTCCCTCCTGCTTCTGTCCTCTGCGTTCATTCGTTATCTTCATTAGAGCCAGCGGTAGGTCCCTCCTGCTTCTGTCCTCTGCGTTCATTCGTTATCTTCATTAGAGCCAACGGTAGGTCCCTCCTGCTTCTGTCCTCTGCGCTCATTCGTTATCTTCATTAGAGCCAGCGGTAGGTCCCTTCCACTTCTGTCCTCTGCGTTCATTCGTTATCTTCATTAGAGCCAGCGGTAGGTCCCTCCTGCTTCTGTCCTCTGCGTTCATTCGTTATCTTCATTAGAGCCAGCGGTAGGTCCCTCCTGCTTCTGTCCTCTGCGTTCATTCGTTATCTTCCTTAGAGCCAGCGGTAGGTCCCTCCTGCTTCTGAGGTAAGTCCCTCCTGCTTCTGTCCTCTGCGTTCATTCGTTATCTTCATTAGAGCCAGCGGTAGGTCCCTCCTGCTTCTGTCCTCTGCGTTCATTCGTTATCTTCATTAGAGCCAGCGGTAGGTCCCTCCTGCTTCTGTCCTCTGCGTTCATTCGTTATCTTCATTAGAGCCAGCGGTAGGTCCCTTCCACTTCTGTCCTCTGCGTTCATTCGTTATCTTCCTTAGAGCCAGCGGTAGGTCCCTCCTGCTTCTGAGGTAAGTCCCTCCCGCTTTTGTCCTCTGCGTTCATTCGTTATCTTCATTAGAGCCAGCGGTAGGTCCCTCCTGCTTCTGTCCTCTGCGTTCATTCGTTATCTTCATTAGAGCCAACGGTAGGTCCCTCCTGCTTCTGTCCTCTGCGCTCATTCGTTATCTTCATTAGAGCCAGCGGTAGGTCCCTCCTGCTTCTGTCCTCTGCGTTCATTCGTTATCTTCATTAGAGCCAACGTTAGGTCCCTCCTGCTTCTGTCCTCTGCGCTCATTCGTTATCTTCATTAGAGCCAGCGGTAGGTCCCTTCCACTTCTGTCCTCTGCGTTCATTCGTTATCTTCCTTAGAGCCAGCGGTAGGTCCCTCCTGCTTCTGAGGTAAGTCCCTCCCGCTTTTGTCCTCTGCGTTCATTCGTTATCTTCATTAGAGCCAGCGGTAGGTCCCTCCTGCTTCTGTCCTCTGCGCTCATTCGCTATCTTCATTAGAGCCAGCGGTAGGTCCCTCCTGCTTCTGTCCTCTGCGCTCATTCGTTATCTTCATTAGAGCCAGCGGTAGGTCCCTCCTGCTTCTGAGGTAAGTCCCTCCTGCTTCTGTCCTCTGCGTTCATTCGTTATCTTCATTAGAGCCAACGGTAGGTCCCTCCTGCTTCTGTCCTCTGCGCTCATTCGTTATCTTCATTAGAGCCAGCGGTAGGTCCCTTCCACTTCTGTCCTCTGCGTTCATTCGTTATCTTCCTTAGAGCCAGCGGTAGGTCCCTCCTGCTTCTGAGGTAAGTCCCTCCCGCTTTTGTCCTCTGCGTTCATTCGTTATCTTCATTAGAGCTAGCGGTAGGTCCCTCCTGCTTCTGTCCTCTGCGCTCATTCGTTATCTTCATTAGAGCCAGCGGTAGGTCCCTCCTGCTTCTGTCCTCTGCGCTCATTCGTTATCTTCATTAGAGCCAGCGGTAGGTCCCTCCTGCTTCTGAGGTAAGTCCCTCCCGCTTTTGTCCTCTGCGTTCATTCGTTGTCTTCATTAGAGCCAGCGGTAGGTCCCTCCTGCTTCTGAGGTAAGTCCCTCCCACTTTTGTCCTCTGCGTTCATTCGTTATCTTCATTAGAGCCAGCGGTAGGTCCCTCCTGCTTCTGTCCTCTGCGCTCATTCGTTATCTTCATTAGAGCCAGCGGTAGGTCCCTCCTGCTTCTGTCCTCTGCGCTCATTCGTTATCTTCATTAGAGCCAGCGGTAGGTCCCTTCCACTTCTGACCTCTGCGTTCATTCGTTATCTTCATTAGAGCCAGCGGTAGGTCCCTCCTGCTTCTGAGGTAAGTCCCTCCCGCTTTTGTCCTCTGCGTTCATTCGTTATCTTCATTAGAGCCAGCGGTAGGTCCCTCCTGCTTCTGTCCTTTGCGCTCATTCGTTATCTTCATTAGAGCCAGCGGTAGGTCCCTCCTGCTTCTGTCCTCTGCGCTCATTCGTTATCTTCCTTAGGGCCAGCGGTAGGTCCCTCCTGCTTCGGAGGTAGGTCCCTCCCACTTCTGTCCTCTGCATCCACATTGGTTACATTTGTGACATTCACTGGCTTTGGGATCTATTGGTCAGGTTGGTGAAATCTTTCATTTCTCTTGGGATCCCAAATGTATCATTTACGTCTAGAGTCGGTTTCTTATACATGTTTTCCAGCAAATGGAGAAGCAGATACACTTTTTTTCCTTCCTTGTCAGGGCGTCGTTTCTTGCTCAGATACATCAGTTACACTTATTAACCTAGGTCCCTCTATGGGGAACTATTGGCTTTGCCAATGCTTTAATTCTTTTAATATTTAGCACAATACTCAAATAACCCGAAATTTCCCCTATAAAAGTAGTATGATTAACTACGTTTCGTGTCTTCCTCCTAGCGGGCTGATACTCTGTCTCCTTCGTTCTTAAACGTCTGCTCTTTATCATTTTAAATGCCTTAAGAGCCCTGCATGTATATGAAAGTAAAGCGGCATTATGAGGCGCGCACAGGATTGTGGGTATGCAGAGTGCTGGTGACGCGCTGAAGGTTCCTCCAGAGCCTCCTCACCTCCCGCTCCTTCGTGCAGGCGCGCGTCAGCCCTTATGCATGGCGCTCGTTCTGCGTCACGTGACGCTGTGACGCCTCCCGTCACCCGGTGTTGCACGCACTGCGATGGCGCCTTCCTGAGGGAAGCAGCGGGATCTCCTCTCCTCAGCGAGGTCCAACCACTCCCAGGATGCTCACATTTCTAACCAATCAAGTTCAAGTTCATGTTCGGGCATTTATATAGCGCACTACTCACCCAGAGGGTCTCAAGGCGCTAGAGGGAGGGGAACATTATTTGTTGAATAGCCAGGTTTTCAGTTCTATTCTGAAGGAGATGTGGTTCTGAGTAAGGCGGAGGTGGGTGGGGAGTGAGTTCCAGGTCTTGGCAGCCAGGAAGGAGAAGGATCTGCCACCCATGGTGGATTTTCGGATGCGTGGGACTGCGGCGAGGGCTTGATTGGATGATCTTAGTTGGCGGGTGGGTTTGTAGAAGGACAGTCGAGTGTTGAGGCATTCGGGTCCTAGATTATAGAGGGCCTTGTGTGCGTGGGTGAGAAGGCGGAAAGTAATTCTTTTGTTGACGGGAAGCCAGTGGAGGTCTTTTAGGTGTCCGGTGATGTGTTCTTGGCGCGGGATGTCTAATATGAGTCTCGCTGATGCGTTTTGGATGCGCTGGAGTTTTTTCTGTAATTTTGTTGTAATTCCGGCGTAAAGTGTGTTGCCATAGTCCAGACGACTCGTGACCAGTGCATGGGTGACAGTCTTTCTTGTCTCGAGGGGGATCCAGCGGAAGATCTTTTTGAGAATGCGAAGGACGTTGAAGCAGGAGGACGAGACAGCGTTGACTTGTCTGGACATTGAGAGAGAGGAGTCTAGAATGAAGCCAAGGTTACGTGCGTGGTCTGTGGGTGTGGGAGCTGTGCCTAGAGCGGAAGGCCACAAAGAGTCATCCCAAGCTGAGGGGGAGGATCCTAGGATGAGCACCTCCGTTTTGTCTGAGTTGAGTTTTAGGCGGCTCTGTTTCATCCATTCGGCTACTTCTTTCATGCCTTCGTGAAGATTGGTTTTGGCGGTGTTGGGGTCTTTGGTGAGGGAAAGGATTAGCTGGGTGTTGTCTGCGTAAGAGATGATGTTGAGGTTGTGTTGACGCGCGATAGAGGCGAGAGGGCTCATGTAGACGTTGAAGAGGGTGGGACTGAGTGAGGATCCTTGGGGTACGCCGCAGATGACTTCGGTGGCCTCTGAGTAGAATGGGGGAAGTCGGACTCTCTGAGTTCTCCCAGCTAGGAACGAGATGATCCAGTCCAAGGCTTTTCCTTGTATGCCGATGTTGTTGAGGCGTTGTATAAGGGTGCTGTGGCAGACTGTGTCGAAAGCGGCGGAGAGGTGGAGTAGGATGAGGGCCACTGTTTCTCCGTTGTCCAGGAGTGCTCGGATGTCGTCGGTCGCTGCAATGAGGGCGGTTTCGGTGCTGTGTTTGGCTCGAAATCCGGATTGAGATGGATCAAGGGAGTTGTTGGATTCAAGGAAGGTGGCGAGCTGGCTGTTGACGGCTTTCTTAATGACTTTGGCCGGGAAAGGGGGGAGGGATATGGGTTGGTAGTTTTTCAGTTCTGAGGGGTCTGCTGTGGGTTTTTTCAGAAGGGCGCTGAGTTCGGCGTGTTTCCAGATTTCTGGGAAGGTGGCAGAGTTGAAAGAGCAGTTGATGACATCGCGGAGTTGGGGTGCGATGATGGAGTCAGCTTTGTTGAAGATGTGGTGGGGACAGGGGTCAGAAGGTGAGCCCGAGTGGATTGAGTTCATGAGGCGAATGGTGTCTTCAGTGGTGATTGGGTTCCAGGCACTGAGGTTGTGAGTTGGAGGAATGGGATCTGAAGGGGGTGGGGCGGGTTGATCACTGGGAGTATTCTTGAAGCTGTTGTGGATGTCGGCAATTTTGTTGTAGAAGAAGGCGGATAGCGCATCGCCGAGGTCTTGGGAGGGAGTGATGTCGTTGGATGCTGCGGTGGGGTTAGTGAATTCTTTGACGATATTGAAGAGTTCCTTGCTGTTATGAGAATTGTTGTCGAGACGGTCCTTGAATGCTGATTTCTTGGCGGATCGAATCAGTTGGTGGTGTTTGCGGGTGGCTGTCTTGAGGGAGGTCATGTTGTCTGAGGTTGGGTTTTTTCTCCAATTCTTCTCCATGGTGCGGCATAGCTTCTTGGATTTTTTAAGATCATCATTGAACCAGGGAGCCTTTTTGCTGGTTGATTTCAACTGGTAATTTTTCAGGGGGGCTAATTCGTCCGCACTGTGTAAATGTAAATGTAGCATACTTGTAAAGCGCACAGCTGCCCCAGCAACGGGGCGTCCCGGCGCTGTATAACTCTGGGGAACCCGTCCTGGCTTTCCCTGTGGGATGGTCCCTTGCTGGGAGTCCCCAAGGTGGAGCCAGGCATCCCCGGAATTGGTGGGGCCATTGTGGAGATTAGGCAAGCTAATGCCCAGAGTTGCCGAGTGGAACCCCTGATTAGAGTAAGCACCGAAGCGAGAATTATCGAGTCCGCTGACCAATGTCCACGACCCTGCCGCGTCGGGAATTGAACCCTGGTCCCGGGCTGACTTCTGCTCTCATGCCTGCCGCCTCTAACCAGTGAGCCACACTACTCCACACTACTGTGGGTAATCCATTGCCTGAGGTTGGTGGCCGCTTGGTCTGGGTCCATTGAGAGGGTGGGAGGGTTTTGGTTGAGTGATGTAAGGAGTTGGTCGGTGGTGATTTTGTTACAGTTTCTCCTGGGAATGGGTTGTGGACGGTTGCGGGTCAGGGTGGTTTTGTAGCTGAAGTGAACACAGCTGTGATCCGTCCAGTAGAGAGCTGTAGTGCGATCGAAGGAGATGTGCTTGCTGGAGGTGAAGATGGGGTCGAGCGTGTGTCCGGCTATGTGAGTGGGGGAGTCAACAAGTTGTTAACCAACTCAGTTGTATATAATTTAAAAAGGCTAGGTGACGTAAGATAGGGGTGCTGTCTCCGTCTTGTCTGCTTGTAAGGCTCAAGTTAACCACCAGCCGAACACCGACAAGGCGTGTTTAAAGCAAGCCGCCGAGTTTTTTTACATGGTAGATAATCGGTGCGAAACCTTGCCTCGCTCTTGCCAAACATACCAACTTAGATTACCAAATCAGCTGTCACCGCATTTTTGTAGATTACAAATAATACATGCTGAGTTGGTTAACAGTAGCAGACACCATACAAACAATGTCTGCCATTAATGATGTATGCAGCTTGCAAAATCCTTCCCTGACTTACCCCCCTTATATTTTTATAGAGCGGTGCTCCGTTTTACCTGAGCTGTAGCCAGGTGAGGTGGAGAGTGCATTCCCTAAAATATAGGTGAGTGATGAAATGATTTCGCCTAAATAATATGATGGCAAATTTTGGATTACTAGAATAGAATCCTCGACCGATAAATTGTATTGGCGATGTATTGATACTATCAAGATAGTGCCATATGTTGTAACTTACTGTGTGTATTTTGTGTACCTTTTTCTTTTTATTTATATCCACCTGCTGATACTGGGCGATCCGCGGATTACCTCATCAGGCGAATCCCAGGTGATATTTAAGAATTTTGTTTAACATGTTATTTCACGATATGCAGTAGCATTTAGTAAGGTCCTGAGGAAGCAGCAGAAGACCTCGAGGCTTCATAAGAACTGCAGAAACATGTCGACCATATTACAACACTAGTAGCTATTTGTTGACGCTACTATGCTCTGATTTTTAATTATTTGAGAGTGGATAGGATCATATTAAAATTGTTTTTCCATTTCCACTACTCAATTTTAAGCACATTTTTGCACTTTATCACATATTATTTACACATGCACTGCTTTTCAGCTTACCTCCTGATACCATAAACATTTTATATGCACTTTTGTCATATTTCCATCATAAGTGGGCTGCATCTATCTAGTCCACAGTGGGTAAAACCACCTTCCTTCGGGTGAAGGATCCCAAATGATGCAGGGCGGTACAGGTCGGTGATCTGATGGGAATACTCATCCAACGGTGACACACTCTCGGTGGACTTGTTGGATGTTTCCTTTATGCACACAGCCAATTTACAACGATAAAGAGCAGACATTTAAGAACGAGGGGCAGAGTATCAGTCCGTTAGTAGGAAGGCACGAATCGTAGTTAGGCACACTACTTTTCTAAGGGAAATTTCGCCTAATTAGCGTTTTGTGCTCAAACTAATGATGTTACAAGAAAAACAAGCATTTGCAATGCAATTGGTATGACTTTTGGGACCTTCTGAGTATCTCCTCAGGCAGGCACAGTCTCCATTACTTTTCATTTTGGCAATCGATTCACTTGTTAGACATTTCCAGGAATGCTACCTTTACAGGGGGCTCCAGTTTAACACTGGACCGCTATTGGTGTCACTATACGCAGATGACGTTATAGTGTATGTAAGGGACCCTCAAAATAACTTGGCTCCTTTGATCAGAGAGATCATTCGATTTGGTGGCTACTCTGGCCTGTGTATCAATTGGCATAAATAGGTCATATTCCCTCTCATCTCGGCCACGGTCAGTTGGGAGTGCGAATATCCATTGCCTGGTGCTCTGAGTCGGTCAAATATCTGGGGATCAACGTACAATTACTTACTGACGAACTTCTATTGTTGAACTATAAAACGGTGATTAGCAACTCAGAGCAGCAGGTGAAGAGATGGCTTCGCCTTCCACTTTCCTTAGCGTGGAGAATAGCATTGAATAAAAATGGTGGTCTTGCCCAAATTCTTATACCTATTTAACAATCTTCCTATCCCGCTGCTGAACCGTTTCTTCAAATCGATTAACATGTACCTTATACGGCTAGCCTGGGAGGCAGGTGTCCAAGAGTCCGCTGGGAGGTCACGACCATGCCATACCATAGGGGAGGCTTTGAAGTCCCTAACTTTCAGTTACACTACTTAATTGCTCAATGCAATTATAACTATTCCTGGTATCACCCAGATGCCAGGATCCCCGACTTAAGGCCTGAAGCTGATATGGTACTGTACTGCCAGACACATTGAGCACGATATTGCCACTGGGTTATCCCCGCGACCCTTTAGACATTCAAACGGTCTCTACCACCAGCTGGGCATGGCTAAAGCTGCTTAGGTTGCTGGGATCTCCGGCTATGTATTCCCCAAGCATACCGCTTCCGAATCCACGCTGGATACTGATAACTGGAGATCTTCACAGTATCTGAAGGGGAACATTTTTTAGATTCCTCATTTATGGACACATTCGTACTCACCCACATGCGGGCGGCCATAAAAGCTAAGATTCTTGGCTTTCCAGTTGAACCGGATGCGTTCTCACCTCTGTCCCTTGCCATTGAAAGCAACACGGGGGAACAGTTAGTTTCTAAACTGTATAGGGCCCGTGTGGAAACAATCCCAGTTCATGACAACAAGATACGGGCAGTGTGGGAGGCTGATCTGGGTCACCCCTGGGTCACCCTATAACAGATGAGCAGTGGGCTGCATGCTGTATGCAAACTAAGGAGGTGTCATTGAACAGCTGGCACAAGCTTATCCATTTCAATTTACGCTGCATTTACATCACACCTGAGATGTCCCACAAAATAGCCCCAGACAGGCCCCACTGTTGTCTTAAATTCAAGGCCCCACATGCTGACTTTGCACACCTGGCTTGGACTGGTCCCACAATCAGTAGATTCTGGACCAACGTCTTTCATACCCTGGGTGACGTAGTTGGTTTTGAAATAGATCCTACACCGGCCATAGCTTTATTGGGATATGTAAATAACATACCAAAATTGGTCTAGAAGTTCACTGCGTTTGGGGTTGCTGCTAGCGTAAAGGGAGATTGCACTCAAATGGGGGCAAAAAGCAGTTCCGAGGTGCAAGGATTGGCTACACAGTCTAATACACTGCAACATATACTACGATCTCTATGCTTCCACGTTGCACAGTTCATTTCGTCCTCAGGATATTTGGGGCCCATTTAAACGATACACGGTGGCGCTCCAATCACAACCTGAGATGCGGCCAAATAGCGGAATAGTGCCTGCTGGCATTGGCTGATTTTGAAACACTGATCTCTGAATTCGTAACTTGGACATTTCAATAGGGTGATCGCAGATTTCATGTGATGGGGGCTGGCTGTGGTTCATAAATGTGCTGGTAAGAGGGTGAATTGTAGAGTTAATGTATAGTGACACAGTAATAATGCTGGACCCAAAGGTGAGCATACAGCTGGAACCATTGCGCATTTGAAATGTATACGTAAACTGTGTAAGGTCGTATTTATATCTACTGTGAGCTGGTAATGACGATGTGATAAATGTAAAACTGGTAAATAAAGTTTTTTATTACAAAAAGTCCATTTGTAACTGAATAAAGTTGGTGCCTGTTTGTTCATTTTCACCATCAAGAGATCTATGGCGTGAAGACCCTAATTTGTTGTGGTTGTCAGGAACTGTTTGTGGTCCATTATCCAATATATGGTGTCCCAAGTGTGCCTGTCTGCTCATCATTTGATAGGTACCCCACCTAGATGGACAGCTAACGTTCAAGGCAAAAAAAATCCTAGGCTATATCTGCAAGAATGTTTGAGCTGGCTACTCCCAGGCAACTGATGTACCAGCAGCAATAAATTGGCCATCCTTAGAAGATTACCACACTGGACCCTTTTTGTGGCCATGCACCGGTAAATAAACGAGCCTGCTAACAGCTCTCAGCCATTCATCATTTTCAATTACAGCTGATAGACTGGTGAGACATTGGGTGGTAAGGTCGTTTACATCAGAGTAGGGGTCTAAGATTGGAAGTGAGTTCAAAGCTGTGCTGCACAAAATTTCAACATCGATGTTTTTGATGTTACTGAACAAGGTAGTAGTTCCTTTAGGTTGGCCAAGAGTAAGAGAATGAGAAAGGTGCAGGGAGAAGGGGATGAGGAAGTGGTCAGACCAAACTACTGGTATAGGATCAACAGCTGTTAGCATATCTATTTTGGAGAAAACAAGGTCAAGAATGGTGCCCTTAAAGTGGGTCTGTTTTGTTGAACAAGATCATTTCCTAAGAGAAAAGTGGCAAGCCTGTTAGACCTGGCACCATTGGCGTGGGTCTCCCTTCCATTTTGCTGTTGCCACATGTGTTTTTGCTGGTGTTAGATGCTGTGGGCACAGTGCCACAGTGCAAGTGTTCCCTATTGTAAATTACTGTTTTAATCAGTGGTTCCATGTTTGGCTATTTGGTTTACTTGTCAGACCCTAGTCTAGTGCACTGAGTGTGCCCAGGGCGTGTAAATCCAAATGCTGCTGGTGGTCTAAAACAATTCAAAAAGAGGGGTGGTGATGGACAGAGTATCTGAATTAAGCAGAACACTCCTACCCAGTCAAAAGATCAGGGCTTGATCCATCACCGTTTTTTAGCTCACTGCACCATCCCAGTTCAGAACCTGGCTACATGCAAATTAGTCTGGCCCTGGCCCAGTGCATCATGGGAACAGGGCAGACCAAACTACCAAGCCAATGCTTTACTGGAAAGGAAACAAGCTTCCGGGAACCGGTTTCTGGCATTGCAGCCGTCTTCGGCCCGGCTTGCTTGAATCCTGATGGTGCAGTGAGCAAGGGACTCACATCTGAGTATACCCTTCCACACTTCTGGTGGCTAAAACGATTCAAAAAGAGGGGTGGTGATGGACAGAGTATCTGAATTAAGTAGAACACTCCTACCCAGTCAAAAGATCAGGGCTTGATCCATCACCAGGTTCTGAGCTGGGATGGGGCAGTGAGCTAAATAACGGTAATGGATCAAGCCCTGATCTTTGGACTGGGTAAGAGTGGTCTGCTTAATTCAGACACTCTGTTCATGACCACCCCCTTTTCTGAATCGTTTTTGGCCACTATAGGTGTGGCAGTGTATACTCAGACATGAGTCCCTTGCTCACTGCTCCATCAGGATTCAAGCAAGCCGGGCCGAAGACGGCTGTAATGCCAGAAACCAGTCCCCGGAAGCTTGTCTCCTTTCTGGTGAAGAATTGGCTTGGTAGTTTGGTCTGCCCTGTTCCCATGATGCACTGGGCCAGGGACAGACTAATTTGCATATAGCCAGGTTCTGAGCTGGGATGGGGCAGTGAGCTAAATAACGGTGATGGATCAAGCCCTGATCTTTGGACTGGGTAAGAGTGGTCTGCTTAATTCAGACACTCTGTTCATCACCACCCCCTTTTCTGAATCGTTTTTGGCCACTATAGGTGTGGCAGGGTATACTCAGACATGAGTCCCTTGCTCACTGCTCCATCAGGATTCAAGCAAGCCGGGCCGAAGATGGCTGTAATGCCAGAAACCGGTCCTCGGAAGCTTGTCTCCTTTCTGGTGAAGAATTGGCTTGGTAGTTTGGTCTGCCCTGTTCCCATGATGCACTGGGCCAGGGACAGACTAATTTGCATATAGCCAGGTTCTAAGCTGGGCTGGGGCAGTGAGCTAAATAACGGTGATGGATCAAGCCCTGATCTTTGGACTGGGTAAGAGTGGTCTGCTTAATTCAGACACTCTGTTCATCACCACCCCCTTTTCTGAATCGTTTTTGGCCACTATAGGTGTGGCCGGGTATACTCAGACATGAGTCCCTTGCTCACTGCTCCATCAGGATTCAAGCAAGCCGGGCCGAAGACGGCTGTAATGCCAGAAACCGGTCCCCGGAAGCTTGTCTCCTTTCTGGTGAAGAATTGGCTTGGTAGTTTGGTCTGCCCTGTTCCCATGATGCACTGGGCCAGGGACAGACTAATTTGCATATAGCCAGGTTCTGAGCTGGGATGGGGCAGTGAGCTAAATAACGGTGATGGATCAAGCCCTGATCTTTGGACTGGGTAAGAGTGGTCTGCTTAATTCAGACACTCTGTTCATCACCACCCCCTTTTCTGGTGGTCTTGCAGCACTGGTTGTGCCACCCACAGAAGCGGCCTTGTAAAATGTGTCTAAGGTCTGCCATTGGAGAACCTGCGTGCAGTCCGGTACTGTCATGCTGGCTGGGCAAGTACACCTACTTGCCAGTCCCTAAACCTTCCCTTAACTTAATATTAGTCACCCCTGTGGTAAGCCCAAGGGCAGGGTGCATTGTAAGCATAAGGTAGGACATGCCCTGGTGTGTGTAGCATGTACTAATAGTGAATTACAGCCAATTTTGTTTTTCACTATTGCAAGGCTACCTGTTCTCCATAGGCCAGAATGGGCTGTTAGAGTTATTACATTTTATAATGGGAGGGAGGAGTTGCACCATAACCTTGATTAGGGCTGTGCCTGCCTTCCACAATGCTGGCTCCACCACATGGGGAGCGGCTGATGTCTCTGCCCTTCACAGTGAAAGAAGAGAAGGAGTCCTGTAAACAAAGTGCTCCAGGACGGTACTTGCCTTCCACAATGCTGGTACCACCTCCTGTGGGGCGTCTGATGTGACTGCCCTGCACTGTGAAAGGAAAGGAGAAGTCTGGTAAACAGAGTGCTTCAGAACTGGTTTGGACTGGTAAAAGGCCCCTCTCCCCTCAGAACAAAGGATTTTGGGGTATAAATATTGGAACCCTTATCCCATGAAATTAGATCACTTTTGGACTAAAAGGAGCACTTTACTGAGGGTAGGAACCTGAAGAAACTGAGGAGAGACTATTCCCAAGCTGAAGTGCTGCTTGATGGATTGGTCTGCAGTGTTTGCCTTACAGCCAAAGGAAGGAGAAAGGAACTTTGTGTACTTTGCTTTCAACTTGTGAAGGATCTCCAAGGGCTTGGAAAAGAGCTTGCCTCCTGCTGAAGTCTCAGGGACAGCAGACTTCAACCCCCAGCTCCCTAGAGTTCTTTGGAAGTGCCTGCTGCTGCATTGGGCCTTCTGAGGGACTGCTTGTCGCAAGGAGCTGGAAGCGCGACTCAATGAGAAGAAGCATGTCGCCGTCGCTGTGCCTGACGTCGCAACTCCGAAGGAAGGTGACGCCGCTGGAACTGTCGCACTGCACCGCATCGGAGAGAAGCGTGCCGCAACGAAGAGGAAGCGGGTCGCTGCTGCTGCCGTCCCAACTCCGAAGGAGTGTGTCACCGCTGTAGTTGTCGCACTGCACCACATCAGGAGAAGAATCTCGCAACGAGGTCGGAGCATGTCCCCGTCGCTGTTCCTGCCGTCGCTTCTCCGAAAGAGGGTGTCATCGCTGGAACTATCGCACTGCACCGCATCGAAGAAGAGCACCTCGCATCCCCGAGAAGCCCCGCCGCCGTAGGAGCTGCTGACATCACATCTTGGATGTCGCCACTGTAGTTGTCGCATCGAGCGGAAGCTTCACGCATCGTGGGAGAAGATCAATCAATCAATCATGGACATTTATATAGCGCACTACTTACCCGGAGGGTCTCAAGGCGCTTGGGGGGGGGGTGCTGCTACTGCTCGAACAGCCAGGTCTTGAGCTTCTTCCTGAAGGAGAGGTGGTCTTGGGTCAGGCGCAGGTCGGTCGGGAGGGAGTTCCAGGTCTTGGCGGCCAGGTGGGAGAAGGACCTTCCTCCTGTTGTCGATCTTCGGATGCGGGGGACGGCGGCGAGGGCGTGACTGGCTGATCGGAGGTGGCGTTTGGGAGCGTAGAAGTTGATGCGGTTGTTGAGGTAGCTCGGGCCTTGGTCGTGTAGGGCTTTGTGTGCGTGGGTGAGGAGACGGAAGGTGATTCTCTTGTTGACGGGGAGCCAGTGCAGGTCTCTCAGATGTCCGGAGATGTGGCTGCGTCGGGGGATGTCGAGGATGAGTCTGGCTGAGGCGTTCTGGATCCGCTGGAGTCTCTTCTGGAGCTTGGCGGTGGTTCCGGCGTAGAGGGCGTTGCCGTAGTCCAGTCGGCTGGTGACGAGGGCCTGGGTGACCGTCTTCCTGGTCTCGGTGGGGATCCACCGGAAGATCTTTCGTAGCATGCGCAGGATGTTGAAGCATGACGAGGAGACGGCGTTGACTTGTCTGGTCATGGAGAGGGAGGAGTCCAGGATGAAGCCCAGGTTGCGTGCGTGGTCTGTCGGTGTGGGTGCGGTGCCCAGGGCGGGGGGCCACCAGGAGTCGTCCCAGGCGGAGGGCGAGGAGCCCAGGATGAGGACTTCCGTCTTGTCTGAGTTCAGTTTCAGGCGGCTGGTCGTCATCCATTCGGCTACATCTTTCATCCCTTCGTGAAGGTTGGCTCTGGAAGCGGCGGGGTCGTTGGTCAGTGAGAGGATCAGCTGGGTGTCATCGGCGTAGGAGATGATGTTCAGGTTGTGTTGGCGTGCGATGGGCGCGAGGGGGCTCATGTAGACGTTGAAGAGGGTGGGGCTCAGCGAGGATCCTTGAGGGACGCCGCAGATGACTTCGGTGGCCTCTGACTTGTACGGTGGTAGGCGGACTCTCTGTGTTCTTCCGTCGAGGAAGGAGACGATCCATTCCAGTGCCTTTTCCTGAATTCCGACGTTGCTGAGGCGCTGCACTAGGGTGCGGTGGCAGACAGTGTCGAATGCCGCGGAGAGGTCTAGGAGGATGAGGGCCGCTGTTTCTCCGTTGTCCATCAGGGCTCGGATGTCATCGGTGGCAGCGATCAGAGCGGTCTCGGTGCTGTGGTTGGCTCGGAAGCCAGACTGTGAGGGGTCGAGGGATCCATTCGTCTCGAGGAAGGCGGCCAGCTGTTTGTTGACGGTCTTCTCGATGGCTTTGGCTGGAAACGGGAGGAGCGAGATGGGGCGGTAGTTCTTGAGTTCGGTGGGGTCCGCTGTTGGTTTCTTAAGTAGAGCGCTGAGTTCGGCGTGCTTCCAGCTCTCCGGGAAGGTGGCGGTGTCGAAGGAGGTGTTGATGATGTCCCGCAGGTGGGGTGCGATGACAGCGTCGGCCTTGTTGAAGACGTGGTGAGGGCACGGGTCGGTCGGAGATCCGGAGTGGATGGAGTTCATCATGCGGACGGTGTCATCGGTGCTGATCGGAGTCCAGGCGCGGAGGGTGGTGGTGGGTGGCGTTGCTGCGGTCTTTGTGTGCGATGGTTGACTACTGAAGCTGTTGTGTATGTCTGCGATCTTGTTGTGGAAGTAGGAGGCGAGGGAGTTGCAGAGGTCTTGCGATGGGGTGATGTCGTTGTTACCGGCGTTGGGGTTGGAGAGTTCTTTCACGATGTTGAAGAGTTCCTTGCAGTTGTGTGCGTTGGTGTCCAGTCGGTCCTTGAATGCAGTTTTCTTGGTGGCGCGGATCAGTTGGTGGTGCTTCCGGGTGGCAAGCTTGAGGGTGGTCATGTTGCCCGCGGTAGGTTCCCTTCTCCAGACTTTCTCGAGGGCTCGGCAGTTCTTCTTGGAGCTCTTGAGTTCGTCGGTGAACCATGGGGCTTTCTTGCTGCCGGGTCTGCTGGGCGGGGTCCTCAGAGGGGCGAGTTCGTCCGCGCAGTTGCTGATCCACTTTGTGAGGTTGTCGGCGGCCTGGCTGGGGTTCGCTGAGCTGGCGGGAGGGTGCTGACTCAGGGAGGCGGTGAGCTGGTCGGCTGTGATCTTGTTCCAGCTTCTTCGGGCAGCCTGTTGCTGGTGGTGGTGGGTCGTCGTTCTTCTGAAGGTGAAGTGGACGCAGCTGTGGTCCGTCCAGTGGAGTCCTGTGGCGTGGCTGAAGGCGATGTCTTTGCTGGATGAGAAGACGGCGTCGAGTGTGTGTCCGGCGAGGTGGGTGGGGGTGGTCACCAGTTGCTTGAGTCCCAGGTTTGCGAGGTTTTCCAGCACGGTGGTCGTGTTGCGGTCGTCGTTGTTCTCCAGGTGGAAGTTGAGGTCCCCGAGGAGGATGTAGTCGGCTGAGGGGAGGGCGAGCGGGCTGATGAAGTCGGCGATGTCCTCGCTGAATTGTGTGCGTGGTCCCGGGGGTCTGTAGATGAGGGTGCCTCTGAGAGTGGTCTTCGGGTTGACGTGGATCTGGAAGTGCAGGTGTTCGGCGGGTGCGATGGTGTCGTCGGTGTTGGTCGTGATGCGGATGGTGTTCCTATGAATGATGGCGATGCCACCTCCTGTCTGGTTGACGCGGTCTCTCCGGATGATCTTGTAGCCGTCCGGGATGGCGATGGCGATGTCGGGTGCTGAGGAGGCGTGCATCCAGGTTTCCGTGAGGAAGGCGACGTCTGGGTGTGTGGTGTCGAGCAGGTTCCAGAGCTCGACGGCGTGTCTGTGGACGGAGCGGGTGTTGAGCAGGATGCACTTCAGGTGGCTGCTGCTGGAGTTCGGCTTGGTGGGTGCTGGTGCCGCGCAGGTCCGGGTGCAGGAGAACTTGCAGGCCTGGCAGATGAAGGGACCGTGGGTGCGTCTCGGGGTGGCTCGGTAGCATCCAGGGGTTCGGCCGGCGTTGAGTGCGTTGAGGGCGGCGGCGTCGTACGTCCGGCGGGTGGGCTGGGGTCTGCGGGGGCCAGGGGTCCTGGCACTGGGCGCGGTCCAGGCGCGGACGGGCGCAGACGGGCTTACCTTTGGCGCACCTTCGGCGCACAATCGGTGCTCCCGCTGCGCGCGTCCGCTGCGCGGTCGCTCAGGGGGCGTCATAAGAGGGGAGCCGGGAGGGAGGGTGTGCGGGGAGGTGGGGATCGCGGTAGCCAATCGGCGTGCGGGGGGGCGGGGTCTCGTCGAGATCCGGCGGGAAAAGCTGGGGGCTCGGCGGCGGCCCTGCGGTGGCTGGGGCGGCGCTGGGACGGCCCTGTGGCGGCTGGGGTGGTTCAGCGGCGGTCCTGTGGCGGCTGGGGCGCCGTGTAGATCGAGGCACAGGCAGCAGGTAGGAGGAGCAGGCGGGGGGTGTGGGGGCGACCAGGCCGAGGGCGCAGGGGCAGAAGAGTGTCACCACTGGAGCTGCTGCAGTCGCATCGTCACGGTTTCGCTGCTGCAGTCCACGCATCGAACCGAGAACTTCTCGAGTCCCCGAGAAGCGTGCCGCATCTGGAAGATCTTCACTTCTTTATTTCTTTGCACCTGAACTTTGCTGCATTTCCCATCACTGCGACATTGCTTGTCGTGGAAGCGCAACGCAACGTAAGGTACATTGACGCAGACTGTCGCATTTAAGAACTGACCTGAACTAAGCTTAAATCTACCATCTTAAAGTAATAGTATTGTGTATTTTTGTCGTTCATGGTCTGGTGGTAACTCTATATAAAGTCTACTTATTTTTTATTTAAAACCTGTGTGGTGTCCATTTGTAGGGTTGTCACTGGGTTACTGTATGTGGTCACAAATGCTTAACTTACAACGCCTCAGAGATAAAGCCTTGCTGCTCGTGCCAAACTACCAAGGGGGTGAGCAGGGGTTATTTTAGGAGTGTATTCCCCCTTATCCTGACTAGAGGCGAGGGTCCCTATTTGTTACAAGTACCTACATGTGTCAACTAGAGACCCCAAATCTAACAGCCGCTGAATATTCCAGATTACCCCAGTGAAGATTAAAGTCTTCGATAAAAATCTGTTTGTTGCTGTTAGAAATAGGGGTACAGTCGATTTGTGAGTATTAGAAGCTTGCAAAGTCAGTGACTTCCTCTGTGAAGGTGGAGCTGTCACCAGGCGGGTGATAGATGGTGTGAAACCTGACAGGGAAGCTGTGCTGTACTTAAAGCTCCAAAGATAGCCATTCGTAGGTGCGGAAAGAGCTTCTGTGAAAAGCTTTGAGATGAAGAGATGTTTCTGAAGATAACTGCTACGCCTCCCCCGACTTTATCTTCTCTATCATTCCTGAGAACGGAATAGTCAGTGGGGAACAGAAGATCCATAAAGTATGAGAAGTGTCTCTGAGCCAAGTCTCAGTGAAGAAAAGTATATCCAGGCTGTAAGGATTAATGATGTCTGAAACTTCCAGCTTGTGTTTGTTTGCGGATCTAAAGTTGTGAAGCAGAAAATGAACCTCTGAGATGACTGATATAGTGAAGGGGAGTCAAGGCTTTCAGGGGTGATAGGGATAATGTTTCTGAGAATTGGTGACTGGATTGAAGATGGTTGATGTTTGGTGCGGGCGAGGGAGATGGCTGGTATAGTGCAGTGATTAGTGTTAGCTGAAGAGGAGAAGGAGCGGGGGTGGGAATTGGAAGGATTGTAGCTAGCCAATAAGTTGAAAGTGTCAGTTGGTGACAGATTGTGTGAGGCTTTTTTGGGGCATGGGAGATTAGGGAAGTAAGTGTTCACCGAGGGAAGTAGGGTGTTGGGAAGAGTAGAAATGCTAGTCTTTAGATGGGAGATGGTAGCTTCAAGCTGGGAGATAGAAGAGATGAGAAGTCCTAGTTTATTTTCTAAGGAGAGCAGAGCTGGACACAGATTGTTACATTGTTCGATGGGTTCAAGAAGGGGTTCAACTTGAGAGGGAGAGCAAGGAGGGGGGGGTGCTGGGATGTAGGAATATAGAATGGAGGGAGCCTCGTCAAGAGATGCTGATTGGAAATAATTGTCTGTGCAGCTGTGGTGGAGTGAAAGTTATCTGGGCATACATTCAATAAAATATAACTATTGACTTCTAGCTGAGGAAGAGAACAGTGGGGGCTCTAGTGGGATGATAGGAGAGATAGAAGGAGGTCATAGGAAGGTTGTAGAGAGAAAAGAGGAAGAGCTGGGCTAGAAACAAGCACGATGAGGATTGTGGACCCGGCGGTTGGTTATAGAAAGTGTAAAGTTCTGCTAAGTTGGAGGAAAGGGGGAAGGGATGAGGTTGTCTTAAGGGGATAGTGGTTCAAGCAGTAATTCTTAAATGTTGGGGGGTGAAGAGAAATATAAGGGGGTTGCACAGAATTCAGGATAAAGGGAGAGGGTGAGGGGAGGAAGAGAGGGTGGATAAGAAGGGAGAGCATAAGGTGGAAACGTCACGGTGAGAGCTGGGAAATCAACCAGTTGGAAAGATGGATTGGATAAGGGTGATTAACTTGGTGAGGGGGAAGTTTCTGCTGAATCCCAGGCTGGTCCAGGGGTGTAAATGAGGGAGCAGGCCATTGGCTGGGAAGGAGTGTTGAAGGTAACATGCCAGATGGGGCAGGAGGGTTTGGGGGCAGGGGAAGCAGGGGTGAAGGAGGGGAACGAGACTGCCAGGGAGGACGACTGTGCCACTTGGGAAGACTGCAAACTGGTATCCTGGTGGATAAGGGGAGGAGAGAATTGAGGGAGGAGTTAGATGAGGAGTCCGGAGGGATCGGAATGCCAGGCATGGAGAGCCGGGATGTAAATAGGTGGTCGACAAGTGTCTTTAGCTTGGATCAGGACTTTGCTGTTGTTGTAGAGTGAGATAGTGAGTGAGCCATCGAAACAAGCTGCATCAAAGATTTTTAGCTGGTGCCCGTGTGGGATTGAGGTGGAGGAAGTAACATGGAAGGAGTTATTGAAAATGGCGGTCCATGATGAAATATTAAGGGTGAATAACATGAGTTTGGTTTTGAGCATTGCATATTGACCGCTATGGTATTGGTCAACGAAAAGGGAAACGGGAAATTGTGTTTGAGCCTGTTTGCTGATGCTTTGGGCAAATTGGGGGGTGGATGATCTTCAAACAGTTGGCTGCAGCCTTCACTTGTTTGGTCGACATAGTTGTAATATGGAATAGCTCATCCACTCCAGATTTTGTTTTGCTTTGTTGTAGTCGTGATTTTGTAACTGGATAATTGGGGCTACAATTACCAGAATGCACAGTAAACCCTAGACTGGATGAGCTACTCATGCATGGAACCGGGAAATATGAGTGGTCTGGTGTAGGCACTTTATAGAGGGTGCTAAAGTGTATTCTGGAGCTCCCGGTCACTTTCCTTATTTGCCTCATGATAGGAGGCGTTCCCAGGTTCTATGCGTGTGCTGGTGCTCGTTGTCAGGTTTTTGTCTGAGAGGAGCTTGGAGTTCTGGACTTTTTGGTTCTGTCCAGAGGTGTCAGGGATAACACCCGAAGACCCCGGAGTTCTACCTGTCTCGGTGCACAAACAAACAGAAACACGGGCTTCTCGATGGTGGCGTCAAAGCCCAAAGGTTTATTACTGCAGGGACACAGAAGTCACAGAAACTGCACACGGGCAGTGTCTAGGAGCCTGTTCAAATTGTACAAAGAGGGTTACTCCTTAAATACTAAATATTCTGCTTGGGGCAAATTCTTTACATGTTACCACAGTTCTAAACATTCATGTCTTAAACAATAAATATTTGCCGTTGCACAGGAATCGTCAACAGTATCTGATGTCAAAACATTACGAATGAGGGGTTCCCACTATTCCATCATAATCCCATGTCAATTTCTCATTCAAGACCCGGACCGCCTCATCGTAAATTTCGTTACCTCCCCCTAATAAAGGCCCAGAAGGAAAGGAGCAGAGCCAGGTGCAGAAGATAGAAAGACAGGATAAGAGATGTTTGTGGGTCGTAAATGGGCACGGTTACCAGCTTCGGCCGCCTAATCATGATCAGGCCAACGAACACAAGAACCAGTATAGCAGGACTGGCCTCAGGCTGGGGAGGCAGTTCTTGCCGAGTCATGCTGCCACAGCATTGCTGGCCTAAGGTGCACGTGTCACTAGCAAGGTGAATCGCCGGTTAAAGCCTACGTGTCCTTAGATGAAAAAGAGGTCATTGCGTGTCCATTGACTATGTGAGGGCAAGGAATACAAAATGGCTTCCGTGTTCTAAGATGGATGCCACGGGTAGACCAGAAATGTGTTCATAACAGGAGTGCTCTTGCTCGTAGCATAGCGAAAACACCAGGATATACTAAATGGATCATTTGCGGTTCACTAATACCAAAATCATGTGTTTACGACAATGATGAAAACACGGGTTAAAATCGTCACGGAACCTCAGACCCTCCTTTTGCCCTTACATAGGCAATTACTCAGTCTATGTCAGAGTCTAACTCTATGCTCATTAGGTCAGCAACATGTTGTTGCATCATCATCCTGTCTCGTGCCTTTTCTCCTAATGCAGGTGGTTTTCTGAAACAGGTTGCAGCACAGAGACTACACAAAGCGGGACCACATTGGATAATAAGGCAACACGAGAACAGAAATACTAGGATGACACCAATGACCATCAGAACCTTCCATCCCCACGCTGATACCAGAGTCCAAAACCACTCCATGAAGGACCAGTTTCCCTTGTCTACGTGTATAGAGTCGGAAATCTTGTGTAGCTTAGAGATCGCTTCATAGACAGTCGGTGCATTATTGGGAATAAAAACACAGCAGCTCGATTGGATCATTCTGCATACCCCACCTCGATCTGCAAGTATTACATCTAGAACCATTCGGTTCTGCAACGTCATGAGACGATCCGCCTGAAGCTCAGCTGTTAAGTTACTAAGGGCACCAGCCGTTTCTGTGATAGTAGATTCAACTACCCGTGTTAGTTGACGTAGATTTCTACTATTGGCCATGGGCCCCCAAAACGGAAGGAAACCTTTGAAAAAGTCTCCAGCTTCCTGACCAGCGGTATCTTCCTTGCTGAAGACACCTCTTGCTACTCTGGTCTTGTGATAATCTGAAGAAGCAGTGTATGTCGGAGGTAACAATCGAGCAATATAACATGAACCTAAAAAGTCAGCAGGCAGCCATGTATATGCTCTGTCCTGACAGATGAAGTAGGTACCCCTAGCAGTCAGAAAGGCAGGGGAGGAGTTAGACGGAAATACGTAAGTCTCAACGCACTCACTCCTCCCTAGCTGAGCTCTCAGATTTCTCCCATTTCCTTGCAAACAGACCTGACCTCGGTGAGGCACAACCCAAACTGAAGTGGAGCTTTTACGCTTGCTTTCTCCCAAACTAAGGCGATACTCTGTAGAGTTCCAACTCAAATACACCCGTAATTCATCTCTAGGGTAAGATGGAGTATTATTGACGTCTTTAATCATGTCAATAATTCCCTGGACTAAAGCTTTGTTGGCTGAGTTGTATTTAGTGGACCGTGGTGGACGCGGAGGATAGGTCTCAAGGGCATATGAAAAAATGGTCTGAAAGGCCTGAAATGATCCATTGTAGCTAAAAGGCAAGACTAGATAGGGAATGCCTTTATCCATAGTGTGAGGTATCAAGCCACACACCCAGCAGTCTGTAGTATTAACTACCAGTTGGTGTTGATGCAAGAGCTGTACAAATGTATTGTTAATAAATTCTGAGCGTCGAGCTTGTTCGTGTTCAGGAAATGAGTGAAAAGAATGCATAGAAGAAACCGTGGAAGTAGTAGGATCAAGGGGAGGTACTGTAGTTACTGGCATAAAAATCAAATGCACACCAAAGATGATTCCACCCACCAACGTTATCAAAACAATTAAAAATGTAACTGCACATTGCATTAGAAAGCATTTGCTGTGAAGTATTCTGTACAGTCTATTTCTGCGAACATAAATTACATTCTTTCTTTGCAGCTCAGGAAGCTCCATCTTCTACGACCGTTCGCGACCACTGATGATGTGTACGTAGATGAAAATGCCTCTATCAGCCCTGGGAGTTCCCAGAACTAACAGAAAGATCGACCTTGTGTCTGACCCCCGCAGATTCAACTAGGCACACAGCCACGACCCTACGGCTACCCAGACGGCAAGGCAATTTTAAAACAAAAAGAAACAATACAAAGTATTAGCAAACTTCCTGGCTGGAGGCAATGTATAGAAAATTCAGATCTGAAAATAGGCAGTTTCCTGCTTTATTTGTCCATATTGCGAGGTCGCAAGTTGTATCTCAGTTTTGCAGGAGCTGTCTGATCTGAAACAGTGTATTTTCAGCCGACGTTGCAATGTTCACGTTTTCAGATGACAAATGTTCAGGGTTCAAAAGAGCAGTTTCAGGAGGAGAGTCAGTGTTTGATGTATCCGTGATCAGTTCTGCATCGCTGAAAGGTATGAACCTGGGGACTTGTTCCGTTTCAGAGGCACCGATTCCTTTCTTTACCCAGTTGTCGTAAGGAAGTGGCAGAGGCACACGTTTGACATGTGTTGTATGGATCCAGTTCTTCCTTCCGGCCACACGAATAGCAGTTCTCGTTGCTAGTAAGACTTGGAAAGGGCCAATGAATCTGGGCTGAAGATTTTTCGTTCTTGCAAAATTTCTAATGACCACCTGGTCACCCGGTTTCAGCTGATGGCCTGGACTCTCCGGTGGCTTTGGCAATGCATCGAAAACCTGTTGGTGAATAAGACTCAATTTAGCAGTCAAGTCGAAAAGGTAATCAATTAACATTGGGTATTCCAGCTGCTTGAATTCTTTTGGTCTAGGTACCCCCCAAACATTTGCAGGACGACCAAACACTATTTCATATGGACTAAGCCCTACTCTAGAATGTACAGTTGCTCTTGTTGATAACAAAGCCAAAGGCAGTGCATCTGGCCAGGGCAAACCCGTGGATGCTTGTATCTTAGCAAGTTTCAGTTTAAGGGTGCCATTGTAACCCTCGACTAAACCCGCGGACTGGGGATGATTCGCACTATGAAACTTCTGTCTAATCCCTAGGCCGGCACACACACTCTGCATAACTTTCCCTACGAACTCACTTCCGTTATCTGACCATACAATCCGTGGCATTCCGTATCTGGGGAAGTATTCTTTAAGAAGAATTTTGGCAGTGGATAAGGCAGTATTGTCCTTTAGCGGGTATGCTTCGATCCATCTGGAGAAAGCACAAACTACCACTAGGACGTACTTTAGGTTATTACAACGATCCATGTGAATGAAGTCTAGCTGGATCACTTCAAAGGGGCAGGAAGGAGGAGCGAAATGACCTGCAGGTGTGGGGATTCCCTTGCCAGGATTATGCATCAAGCATACCATACAATTTCTCACCACTCTCTCTGCAAACTTACTAATCCCATCATTCTTCCAGACCGGAGCCAACATCTTACAAATCCCTTTTGAACTGATGTGCGCTGTTCCATGTGCCATCGTTACTACTGCAAGCACATACGCATCAGGCAACATCCAACGCTGTTGTTCCGACAAGTCAATCCAACACCCACTCGAGTCCATTTTACCCGTGCTCTCTTTCCATGCAAGTTTTTCCTCCTCAGTCGCCTCTTTCTGAATTTCTTTCACGCTTTCCACTGTGTTTTCACACATTCCAGACTCAGAAATCCATCTTGCAGACGTTGAAACATACATTCTACTCATCATATTTCTAGCTGTCTGTTTTGCAGTCTCATCAGCAAAAGCATTCCCACGACCAACATCATCCGTGATTGCTTTATGAGCACTGCATTTCACAATCGCAACTTCAGTCGGCAAGGTTAGAGATTCCAACAAGTCATTAACTAGCTGACCATGTTGAATCTTAGTCCCATGGGACGTAATGAAACCTCTCTCTTTCCACAAACGGCCAAAACTATGGGCCACGCCGAACGCGTACTGACTATCTGTGAACACATTCACTCTCTTTCCCTTAGCTAAAACGCACGCTCTTGTTAGCGCGATCAATTCTGCAGCCTGGGCAGAATTCTGACTCACTCTTGCAGTCTCCACAATCGTACTCAAAGTCGTTACTGCATAGGCAGCAGTCACATCACCATTCTCCAATTTAAAGCAAGACCCATCAACATACAACGTGCCATCTGGATCTGATAACGGAGTGTCTTTTAAATCAATTCGTCCTTTTGTTTCTTCCTCAGTTTTGAAACAACAGTCGTGTGGTTCGGAATCACTCGACTCTTGGCTAGTCGGCAACAATGTTGCTGGATTCAATACATTGCATCTTTTGATCTGAATATGACTAGCTAACAGTGTCAGTTCATAACCTGATAATCTAGCACTGGTGAGGTGCTGCGTCTTGGTTCGGTTCATGAGTGTATCCACAGCATGAGGAACCATAACCACTAGCATGTTGTTCATTACTAAACCAGCAGATTGTCGAATGGAAGCTGCAGCTGCGGCTGTAGCTCTCAAGCAACTAGGCAATGCTCTGGCTACCGGATCTAACGTTGATGAAAAATACGCACAAGGGCGTTGTTTATCACCAAATTTCTGTGTCAAAACACTCAATGCCCAACCTTCTCTCTCGTGGACATAGAGCGTGAATGGCTTACTGTAGTCGGGTGTACCCAATACAGGTGCTGAACACAGTGCATTTCGCAATTCAGAAAAACTCTGCTGACATTCTGCAGACCATGGTACCGGACTCGGAACACCTTTCCCAGTCAAGGCTACCAATGGTTTTGCTAAAAGAGAAAAATTTGGGATCCATTGCCTACAATATGAGGTAATACCTAAAAAGGCACGTACTTCTCTCTGCGTGCTAGGAACATTCATCTGTGTAATTGCTTTTATTCTCTCTGGGGTCAACTTCCTTCCCTCCTTTGACAAGAGATGACCTAGGTAGGTCACTTCTTGGCAGCAGTATTGCATTTTTGAAGGTGACACCTTGTGATTCAAATCTGACAAGTGATGCAATAAAGAAATTGTAGCTGTTTTGCAAGTTTCCTTGTCATCGGCA
This sequence comes from Lissotriton helveticus, assembly GCF_964261635.1. Taxonomy (NCBI): domain Eukaryota; kingdom Metazoa; phylum Chordata; class Amphibia; order Caudata; family Salamandridae; genus Lissotriton; species Lissotriton helveticus. The sequence continues at coordinate 1,281,242 of NW_027611675.1, forward strand.
GCCACTAGAAGATCATCGACATATTGTATTAAAGCAGAACCAGGAGGAAGTACGAAGGAATCTAACTGGCTTTTTAATGTTTGACTGTAAATGGATGGGCTTTCACAATAGCCTTGTGGAGCGCGTTTAAACCTGAAGCTTCGTCCTCCTAGAGAGAAACCGAAGATATCTCTGCTTTCCTTGGCTATCGGAATGCTGAAAAAGGCATTTTTCAAGTCGACAACCGAAAACCATGCTGCTGTAGCAGGAATCAACGTTAACAATGCAGTAATGTCTGGAACCACAGGAAACTGTGGAATCACAATTTTATTAACCTCTCTATGATCAATTACAAACCTATATACTGGAGGTTTTGTTGGGTCCGTTCTTTTCAAAATAGGCAGTACAGGACTATTACAGACATTACCTCTAGTTTCTTCTATAACGTCCTTCTTGATCAGATCTTGTACTATCAGTAGGAGCGCACGCTCACCTTCACTAGAGATTCTGTATTGTGGAATTCGTGGAAGTTTGACATTTGCTTTCAAAGTTACTATATAGGGTGGAATTTCCAATAGACCTACATCATTAGGACCAGTCGCCCAAAGAGTATCAGGGAGTGAACGCAGCTCTGGTGGGAGCGCATCCATCGACAAGTACATCGGAGAGATTATTCTTTTACCCAACGTAAGCTGTACTCCTGCTGGAGAACAGTACAATGTCGCGTACAGGCGTTTTAACAAGTCTAAACCAAGCAGATTTTCGTTACAACCTGTCGTCAAAATCAGGGGTGCTTTCAATTGACAGGGTCCAACAGAAATAGACAAAGGACCAGAAACAGGGTTATGAACAGGGGCGCCCGAAAAACCTACTGAAACGTTTGTTGAGCCAGACAAAGGTGCGCCAGGGAGTTTCGCATGTATGATAGAACTTTTTGCTGCACCAGTATCCAACAGAAACGGTTCGACTATACCTGATGTTGCTACTGCGACATAAGGCCCACTCTGATCTACTGGAACTGATACTACTCCCTCTCTTTGTCCATGGCTGTCCTAGTACTCACTTTGCTGAACTTCCTCACTAGCTTCATAATAGTCTTCAACATGATACTGTGGAGACCTATTCTGTTGGGCAGATTGTCCATTTCGCTGGTCGAAATAATTAGAAGGGCGATCACTCGTCTGCGGAGGCATAGCACCTCGTCCTCGACCTCTAGAGTTTTGCATAGAACTACCACGACCTCTCTGAGCTGCCGCATTATTATTTTGCGTTCGAACTGGACACTCACTTTTGTAATGACCTTCCATTTTGCAATAAGCACATTGATTCCATTGGTATTGTGGCCTTTGAAAATTATAATCCGTTCTTTGATATGACCCTTGCTGCATGTTAGTCTGATTCGTGCGAGGCGGATATGCTTGCTGTAAAAGTACTTTAGTTTTTAGATCTTTCGTCTTTTTATCTGTTTTTTCTTTCTCCTCTTTATCCCTATTTTCATAGTACTGGGCAGTCGCAAGTATTTGCGCAGTCGTAGAGACAGCCCACGCACTTTCAGAATTCTTTAATTTACCACTAAGTTCTGGCAACAGATTGTGCACAAATTTATCAACAAATAATCTCTGGCCTCCTTCTGTGCTCATATCCTGACCACTATGATCCACGAAAGTCTCCTCGAATCTTGTGAAAAAGTCGGAGACGCTTTCGTCTTTCTTTTGTTTGCACGCGGACAATTTGTCCCAGTTAACGCGCAATGCTGGCATTAGGGTTTTCATTAAATCGATTATTCTACCAGGTAAATTAGCAATTAAAGGTTCAGGTTTGGAACCACCTATTTGTTGACCATCCGCTGCAATTATAGCTGCCCAGTCACCACCTAGGGCAACTGGATGATTCTCTTTACGAATTTTAGCCCAAATTGGTTGTGGTACTACATTACCAAATAGCAGATCTATGTCAGCAAGATTCAATACACAAGCGTCAACTGTTTGAGCCAACTCTTTGTAGTACCCTGCAGGATTTTTACGTGGATCTGGCAAGGCCTGTTTCACTGCTAATACTTCAGCTCGCTTCCATGGAATATGTATCCATACTCTCTGGAATTGTGCCGGAGCGGCTGCAATACCAAGCGGTGCATTAGCTTGCACAGCTTCACGCCAAATTGGTGGAACCTCTCTCATTGGATATTGACGATTTTGTTTCGTACTACGTTTTCCTAACTCTCTTGGTGAACGAAGGGATGGGTCATTCCTATAACTTAAAATTAGTTCCATCGCTTCTTTTATATTTTGACCAACTATCATACCTGCAGCAAACTCTTTCTGAACATTAATTAATTCTCCTAGATTTGATTCAGGGTCATCCTCTTCCAATTCCTCACGTAGAAGGAAACACATTTCATCGAACACATATCGTTGTGTCGGTTCATTCCATTGCATAAATGTATCTAATACATCTTGTACATTATATCTTCCAACTTTTGAAACCCATCTAAGAGCAGTGGAATCTAATATTCCTCTTTCTTCAGTACTGGGAAGCTGACTACGTCTCTGCACAGAGTCAGAGGTAGGAGTCTTAATCAGAGTTTTATAGAAGGGAGATAGAATATTAGAGACAGAATCAGTGATTCTCCGACGAACAGAAAGTGGAGTCATAATATTAGCAGAAGCAGTAAATAGAGTAGCAGTTGGAACAGATAGATCAGGAACAGTAGGAGTAGCAGGCAAAATAGCTTGTGAACTAGCAGGTGTGAGCGACACAGGCATAGGCAAAGAAGCCGGCAACCCTAGAAGAGGGGTTGTCAAAGGAACATTAACATTGACCACAGGAGGTACAGGAACTTGATTCAGGGGAGCGGGAACAGGGACACCAGGTTGTCCAGCAACCGGTAATTGAACATTCGGTATAGGTGGAGCCGTAGCACCCTGTGCATACGGTGGGGGTGATCGTAACAAGTAAGACAACAGGGGATCCTTTTCAGGGTCCTCTACTATCTTAGCCGTACTCGATGGCAAAGCAGGATAGCACTTGTCTATCGCTAAATTACGCTCTCTATTGGCCACCTCCCTCGCTTTCTCAGACTCGTTGAGTTGCAGCTGTTTAGCAGACTGTTCTAAAGTCAACTCTTGCTCTTTCTGTTCTTTCTTCAATTTTTTAATTTCTCTCTGTTTAGATTCTTTTCGCCAATAACGGAAAGAATCAAACATTGCCGGCCGGGCTTTCTTCTTAAACAACCTTCTTTCTAGATTATCGAGAACTTCAGGTTCAAAACTACCATGTAGTGGCCAACTAAGGACACCATCTTTCTCTGTATAGTGGATCCATACCTCGTTATAAGAGATAGGGCCCACACCAAACTTGCAATATAGATCATAAAGGGGAGTTCCAATCGGAGGAACCAAACACGAGTCCTCCAACTGGGAATCACTGTTGCAACTAAAACAAGACAACATACAATTTTTCCGACTTACCATTTTATAATCCGGAACACAAAACAAACAAGACACAAACAGAAAAGATGCGCACTCGAACCAAGAACTTAGGCCTACCAGAACTGACAAATGTATCGATACCTGAACTGAACAGAATGATTATCGTAACCAGAATAACCAGTGATAATCTTACAGAACTGAACTGAACTGAGAACTAAAAGGATTATTCAAACAGGAGCAACCCTCACAAAATACTTAACTGAGGCACTGAAGACGTCACCAAGGAGAAACCCGTCACGTCTCGCCGTACTAAGGACTGCACCTCGGGTCCAAGACAGGGCGACGGTCAAGGCAACGGACCACTGCAGCCGTCTGAACGGGAACCCTCGTGGAAGAGAACGTCGGGCCACTTTTGCGATATGCCGGGATCGATGAAGTGGGGCGCCTCCCTCTGAAATCTTCACACGAAGCTCCTCGAACTCTTCAGGCTTTTGGACCGGTACCGAATGACGTGGCCCCACGTTGGGCGCCAATTGGAGTTCTGGACTTTTTGGTTCTGTCCAGAGGTGTCAGGGATAACACCCGAAGACCCCAGAGTTCTACCTGTCTCGGTGCACAAACAAACAGAAACACGGGCTTCTCGATGGTGGCGTCAAAGTCCAAAGGTTTATTACTGCAGGGACACAGAAGTCCCAGAAACTGCACACGGGCAGTGTCTAGGAGCCTGTTCAAATTGTACAAAGAGGGTTACTCCTTAAATACTAAATATTCTGCTCGGGGCAAATTCTTTACATGTTACCACAGTTCTAAACATTCGTGTCTTAAACAATAAATATTTGGCGTTGCACAGGAATCGTCAACAGTATCTGATGTCAAAACATTACGAATGAGGGGTTCCCACTATTCCATCATAATCCCATGTCAATTTCTCATTCAAGACCCGGACCGCCTCATCGTAAATTTCGTTACCTCCCCCTAATAAAGGCCCAGAAGGAAAGGAGCAGAGCCAGGTGCAGAAGATAGAAAGACAGGATAAGAGATGTTTGTGGGTCGTAAATGGGCACGGTTACCAGCTTCGGCCGCCTAATCATGATCAGGCCAACGAACACAAGAACCAGTATAGCAGGACTGGCCTCAGGCTGGGGAGGCAGTTCTTGCCGAGTCATGCTGCCACAGCATTGCTGGCCTAAGGTGCACGTGTCACTAGCAAGGTGAATCGCCGGTTAAAGCCTACGTGTCCTTAGATGAAAAAGAGGTCATTGCGTGTCCATTGACTATGTGAGGGCAAGGAATACAAAATGGCTTCCGTGTTCTAAGATGACTCTTCTCAGCCTGGATCCAGAGCACAAGTCCCCATGGGGCTGCTGCAGGAGCCTTGCTGGCGCTAGAGGGGGCGTGGACAGGCACCCTCATTTGCATACCCAGAAGCCTCTGCGGCAAACACCGGATTCATTACTGCAGGTGACACAGGCGTTTGTTTAATAGGAGAGGGAGCGCCTGTAGCTGTGCACGCAGAGGCATTCATGAGAGCGACTGACACGTCACCGGTGTAAAGTCACCCTACTAGTAGGAAGTTATATTTTTATGATCAAGGGCGGACCCGGCTGTCAGAATCATCGATTGTTCGCAGCTGCGCACTGTCCGTGTGTCACGCGCACCTCGAGTGGCCGTGACGCCGGGAGGCGAACACTGTAATGTTTGAAGGGTTTCTGCACAAGAAGCTCAGTGTGTGGGTGAAAATAACGGGATCGGGAGATAAGTATGTGCAGGTTTGAAATGGGCTGATGTCCTTGTGTTTACTCAGGAATGCGCGAGGGAGCCGTCATGGGGGCGGTCAGGCCTCCTCGGCCGCTGAGGAGAGGAGCGCCCGCCGTTTCCCTCAGGAAGGCGCCATCGCCGCGCGCGCAACACCGGGTGACGTGAGGCGTCACAACGTCACGTGACGCAGAACGAGGCGCCGTGCGTAAGGACTGGCGGGACTGTCGCTGGAGGTCAGGATGCGCCAGAGGAACCTTCCGCGCGTCACTCCTAATCTGCATACCCACAATCCTGTGCGCGCCTAATAAAGCTGCGTTACTTTCATATACATGCAGGGCTCTTTGTGGCATTGAAAACGAGAAAGAGCGGACATTTAAGAACGAGGGGGCCCGAGTTTCAATCCTCAAGTTGGAAGGCATGACACGTGGCACACTACGTTTCTAAGGGAAATTCCGGTTGATTAGTGTATTGTGTATTGGACTACATGATATTGAAAACGAAGCTTTGGCAGAGTAAATTAGACCCAATAGAGGGATCTTGAATACTCTCGTGTAACTGACGCATCGGAGTCAGAAATGACGCTCAGGCAAGGAAGGAAACAAATGAAGTGCATCCTCCCCATTGCTGGAAACCGTCTCTAGTCGACGGAATTTATGCATTTGAGATCACAAGAGCACAAGTCCCCATGGGGCTGTCACTGGAGGGGGCGCGGCCAGCCACAGTCATTTGCATACCCAGAAGCCTCTGCGGCAAACTCCCGATTCATCACTTTAGCCGACACAGGCCTCTGTTTAATATTATAAGGAGTATCGGTACCAGTGCACACAGAGGCATTCATGAAAGTGACCCGCACGTCGCCACTGCAAAGTCACCCTACTAGTAGTAAGTGATATTTTTATCCTGCTTAAGCGAACAGATCGACAAGTGCGTAACATTTTTCGTTGATTCCCGCTGATCACGTGCACTCCGAGGGGCCGTGTGAAGTGGGCCTAGACCCAATTTTTGGAGGGTTTCTGTACAAGAAACTCTGTGAATGGGTGTAATGTGAGTTTACTGGTGGGTTCGGGCCTCCTCGGCAGCTGCTTCTCTCCGGAAGGCGTCACAGGGTCACGTGACGCAGAACGAGGCGCCTGCGCGAGGGAGCGGGAGGTGCAACGCTCCCTGCTGTCGCTAGAGGTCGGGATGCTCCAGAAGAACCTTTAGCGCGTCACCATTAATCTGCATACCCACAATCCTGTGCGCGCCTCATAATGCTGCTTTACTTTCATACTAAATGCAGGGCTCTTTGTGGCATTGAATATGATAACAAGCGGATATTTAAGAAGGAAGGGGCAGAGTATCAGCCCGCTAGTAGGAAGGCACGAACCGTAGTTAGGCACACTACTTTACTAAGGGAAGTTTCTGGGTGATTTGCTTCTTGTGTGACTTTTTATTAATCATTGGTAAAATCGATAAATTCAACAAATGATAGTAGTATTCTTTGAGAAATGCTTGAAAGTGTCCGCCTCGCGCAATTCACTGGGCAATAAAAGCAACAACAGAAAAGTGGGGACGAACTGTGAGGGGGCAGATTTACAATAATTGGACCATCCCTTTATTGTGCGCCACCCATAAACGCGGCTCATTGCTGGAGTCACGTCGCAAGCGTGACGCAGCTCCAGCAAGGCCCAGAGGGTCCTATCTGTCCAATACTGCGTCAATCCTTACGCCTGCTTCAAGCAGGTGCAGGGTTTGGCCGCAGCATGGACGTAAAAGTGACTCAGTATTTCACTCAGCCACTTTTAGGAGGCGTTCCTGCACCAGAACACCCCCCCTGCGCCGGAACGCCTCCTTCTGGAGCAGGGCTTTACAATGTGACGCATCCCCCAGATGCGTCACGTTGTAAATAGCCCGCACCATGGTGCATCTTTTGCACCGCCGCTGTGTCATCTTTTGTGCGGGCGAAGATTATTGCTGATTTATTTATCACGGTTGACCCCATCGCAACTTCATTTGTACTGGGGTTTACATTTTTATCGCCGTCCTGGTGACTTTATTGCGAACATTTGACACGTTATCGGGAACATATCGCATGTAATCGCCGTCATGGAAATAGAACATTAACACAGAGTTTTTTTCCCATGAAGGACGGCGATATGAAACATCGCGATAACCGATTTTGCCGATGATTATCAGACGTTTTTGAGAAGATCCCCCTGAGATGCGAAGAAATAAGCCCTATACCAAGAAAATGGACGAGGACATGAATTGGGCTGGACAAATGGAAGACCTACTTAACCCAACTGATAGAGTACCAAAGCGAGTGACTATCATGAACGCAGCCAACGTGGATGCAGAGGACAGAAGCAGGAGGGACCAACCTCTGGCTCTAATGAAGATAACAAATGAATACAGTAAACAAATGCACGGCTCGAACTGGGCTCCCCTGCTGCACCTCGGTTAGACAACATAAAGTATGCACTCTTCACACTCTTACAACTCTCAGAGTTTCAAGATTTATTGCCAGTCACTTTAGGAAAGAACATTTTACTTTAACATTTGATCTACGCCCGGCCTTTAAAGTGTAAGAGGTTAAAGTGTGCAAAACATGTTGGCAGAAGAATCAGTGGATGTCCTTAGCAGACTAACACCAGCTGGACAGGGTATGGAAAGGAACAATGTGCAGGCACAGAAAGAACTGAAATGTGTGTTGCTGCCCCTCTGACATCCCTGAGTGCACACACAAATAGCTAAAAAGACTAGGCCTCATTTATGAGGCTGTGCATCACTTTTACGCCACCAGTGCGTCACTTATTGTGATGCACCAGTGGCGTAAAAACGGCACCTTGTTGCGCCATATTTACAAAGTGACGCATCTACTTAGATGTAAACACCTGCGCCACATTATACCTGCACCAGGTATAATGTATGCAAGGGGGGCGTATTTACGCAAGAAAGGGTCGTAGAAGTGACGCAGTGAAATCTGTGAGATTTCACTTCGCCACTTCTAGGACACAAATGCGTCAATTTCTTAAGCCTGCCTCACAGCAGGCGTAAGACTGACGCAGGCCCTTTCACATGGGGCTTGCCCCATGTGAAAGGACACATTGCTGGAGTTGCGTCACTTTTGTGACACACTTCAGCAATGCGTCACTTTTGCGCCATACAGATATGTCAGAAATACTGACGTATCTGTAACTCCTTGCGACATGATGCGTCATATTATAAATATGACGCATCCAGCATGTCGCATGGAGGGGGCAATGAAAAGTGACGCCTCGCTGTTTTCACGCAGTGATGCGTCACTTTTCATAAATGAGGCCCACTGTACATTTGAAGGAACAGTTTGCACAAAATGTATCTTATTGTGGTAGGCGGGTGGATTGGTAGGGCAAATGATTTTGACAGTAGGGGAGATGTGGCCACCACTATGGCTTAGCAATCCTTGCTGCTGACTCAGGGAGCTGTAATCCATCCGTGTAACTTTTTCATTAGTAGATTCATACACCCTGTGCTTTGGTGATTCAGGAATGATCCACCGACTGCCAGTGGCTAGGATTTTCTGGATTAAAATGGATAAAAACTAATGTCAGATATTACACCTTTAGATAACAGAAGCGTTTCCGACGCCATTAAAAAAATACTGTTCAGGGCTTAGTATGTCAATTAGGGATGGACTGAACTGGGACGCCAATGGCACAAAACTGGATGGTGCCTCGGGCCCCAACTGTGTCAATTATCACTTTGAAAATGCATTTTTGTGCATTTTCAATGCATGTGCAAATTACCATCAACTTGAAGCTGAAGGTAATCAGCGTTTTCTAAATGCACAGTTCGCATTTAGGCTACGCGCATCGGCATTAGGGAATGACAAATTGCAATTTCCTTAATGCATTCGCAATATAGGTGATCGCAAAAAAGTGGAATTACCTAATTTGTAAATACAAAGCCTTTCATGCTTCAGAAAAGTCCTTTTTGCTCTCGCAAGGGCAAAGACGCTTGATGCATGTGGCTCTTTGTCTTCTAAAGCTATAACTCCGGGGCTTGACCTGTGTGATTTCCAACATGTCCATTGAGAGTGTTTTAAGTAGCATCAAAGGTAATTATCCACAACAGGATGTTCGGAAAAGCAGTAAACTGAATGTTTTCATATGGGCTTGAAGTGAAATTCCCAAAACATGCGCACAGAAAATAACAAGAGACAAAAAAGGGGTTCCAAATCCCCAAATAGCAAAGAAAGCTTTGGGGATTTATGGCTAGGTTAACAATAAAACACTTTAAAATATAAGCTCTTCGTAAGGAAGAAAGAAAGGAAAGAGAATAAAGGCATTCAAGCAGCATGCACGGCGCTGCTCGATCCAGAGGCAATACTCCATGGGAGTTAACTTGACCCTATCAGGAAGGTCGCTCCCCCTCCGCACAGCACCGCCTGTGTGTCCCTTCCCCAGCCGCCGCTGCTGAGGAAGTTGGAGGCACTCCTCAACCCGCAAGCTACCACCTGTGCCTCATTCCTGGTGGCCAGTGGTAGGCCATAGGTTTGTTCATCTCCGCTATTTTTCCGCTATTTATTGTATTGTATTCACTGTATTGCCTGTATTGCCTTTCTTGTCATTTTTTTTGCCTGTGACTGCTGTTCTCTGTCTTCCCCTGCTGCCGGTACTTGATCTGTGCCGTTTTTTCCCTCTGTTCCCCTCGCTGTCCCCGTGTCTCTCTGTTCGGTTTTACCTTCTGTACCCCTCGCTGTGTCTGTGTCACTCTGCCCGTCTTTGCCTTTTGGTCCTTAAGCTGCCCCTGTAACCCTCTGTACTTTTTTGCTTTCGGTTCCATTTGTTGCCCTTGCATTTCCGTGCCCTTTTGCCTTCTGTTCCACTTGTTGCACCTCTATTTTGTGCCCTTTGCCTTCTGTTCCCTTAGTCGCCCCCTCACCGTTCCCGCCGCTGTGCCCCCTGTGGCCCGGCCCCCCTGACTGCCCATTCGCTGCCCCCACCTCCCCCCTCCCAGCTTCTCCTCCATCCCACCTCCCCATATATGCTTGCCGCTGTGCGGTGAGGAGAACGACCCTTGACCCTACCAGATAGGTCGCTCCCCCTCCGCACTGCACCGCCTGTGTGTCTCTACCCCAGCCGCCGCTGCTGAGGAAGCTTGAGGCCCTCCTCCACCTGCTGGCTCCCACCTGCGCCTGATCTCTGGTGGCCAGTGGTAGACCATAGGTTTGTTCATCTCTGCTATTTTTCCGCTATTTATTGTATTGTAGTGTATTGTATTCACTGTATTGCCTTTATTGTCATTGTTGTGCCTGTGACTGCTGTTTTCTGTCCTCCCCCGCTGCCGGTACTTGATCTGTGCTGTTTTTTCCCTCTGTTCCCCTCGCTGTCCCCGTGTCTCTCCGCCCGGTTTTACCTTCTGTACCCCTCGCTGTCGATGTGTCTCTCTGCCCGTCTTTGCCTTTTCTTCCTTAATCTGCCCCTGTAACCCTCTGCCCTTTTTAGGTCTCGTGTTGGACAGCGCATGCGCCGCATGCGCTGTCTCAGCGGGACTAAAGTAATGTAAATTTTGAGTGAAACTCGGCCTATTGGCAGCTAATATGTGCTGCTGCTTGCCATTTGTTGAACATTGCATTGCTCTTTCTTATCTTGCTTATGGTTGGTTTGGGATGCAAAACGTCACTTCCTTTGTGCTGCCGTTTTGCAGGAAGCAGCACCGACTAACTACTGTTTAGTTACGCTGCTGGGCTGTAATCAGTCTATTTAGGGACTACTTTTTCTTAGCTCAGAACCCGTTTTACGGCCGCCATCTGCTTCTACTTACTTACGGAGGTTTTGCCCTCCCCTAGCCCCCATCAAGCTCTTCTGTTCCACTGGCACGCTCGTGGCTCCCATTTCACGGCCGCTGTTTATTTATTTTTTTGGGCCCCTCCCCCGATCCCATGTGTGAAGGTGGCAGGGCTCGCTAACCCCGGGATGTACTCCGCTGGCGCTGCTCTGACTAATCTCAGTCAGCGTCCAAGGGGGGAGGGAGCTTTCTGCTTCGTCATTTTGCTCGCGGCTCCCATTTCACGGCCCCTCTGCCCGAGAAAGAATTGAAAGTATGCCGACCAGACACGTCATGGGGATTGTGGGTAAAAGCAGGCCGGTTAGATCTCTTTTTATCTGGAAAAGCAGGTTTTGTGTGATCTTCGGCAGCGTGGTGATGTTGCTTTGCCTGTGAAGCTGCAGCAGGTCAGGGGGCAGCTGTATCCGAGGTAGGAGCGAGGCATCGCCGCAGAGGAGGAATCAGGCTGGCTGCTGGGCACTGAGCAGTGGAAAACCCATGAGCTGCAACCCCCAACCCCCCCACCTCTGGAGTCCGGTTCGTTTCATTCTTCTCTCATTTCTGTGCCTGTCCCCTTGCTCAGCGCTCAGTTTATTCAGTAGAGCTTCACTGGCGTGACTTGTTGCTGACCTATTGATGTTTGCTTAAAATACAATTCCCGTACATTCCATCATTAACAGGGAAACTTTTCATAGAAAGAAATGCATGAACTGTCCAGCTGATACCAGGGGGCCATTCACTAAAAATAGACCCAGCACATATTGTGAAAGTGTACTACTCAGTTCTCGGCTGTCAGCGCTCTCATTGCAGACTGTTCTGGTGCAGGTCTCACCGCACACTCCTATCAGTCCTGTCTTAACACTTACTCAAAGAGCAAAACATGCTCGAGGCAACAACAGATGTCCCTACAAGTAGTCATCGCTGCTCTACAAGGCGGGGCCACGTCCTCCGCGGTTCGGGGTCTCTATATCTGTACACATATACAGGAGGTTGGTGAGTGCCCCACATCCTGTGTAAAATATTGTGCGCTTTGTACACACACATTGTAATGACACTCTTGGAGGCGTCCGTATGGTAATGTTAATATAGCCTTATAGCCTTCCGTAGAGGGCTATACCGGCTATTAAAGGCCCTCTCCAGCATTAAAGGCCCGAGCCAAAGGAGAGGGCCTTTAACAAGGGAGAGGGACTTTAATAGCCGGTATAGCCCAGCTACGAAGGGCTATAAGGCTATTAGAACATTCTGCCACTAGAGGACAGAATGTTCTAACAAAAAAGAACAAAGCCTTATGGGAGCGTGAGGGGATTGGAATCCCCTCAGGCTCCCTGAAGCCTTTGTTCACAGCCAGAGCTGTGAACAAAGAAGCATTGAAATGATGGAGCTTCGGGCTTATACCAGCCGTTATAAGCCCGAGCACTCCATTGTTTTCAATGGAGCTCCCAACATTCTAATGTTCTAATGAGTGTTAACCATTCACCACTCGCTTTCTCTGTACGTAGATGCAAGTGCCACGCGGCGTATTTAGAAGTCCTTGAGTGGTAGAAAGAATAAATCCCAACTCCACTTGGGTCGGAGCCACCTCCTCGTGCTTCAGCGTTCGCCCAAACATGCCGCCAGCAGTGATCCCTCCTGCAGGCATCTCACTGAGCCTCATTACAGAATGAATGATGCTGTTGATGTTGACCGGCGACTCCCAAAGGGTTAATATCTGCAGCATACTCAAGTGGCACTTTGACAGCGTCTTTCCCGTGAGCGTTTGCTTCAGGGCACTTTGGAGAGACAATTGACACGACGAAAAGTTTGGAAAAGACCGGTTTTAATCAGTTCTAATAAACACTAAGAACAAAAAATGAATTCCACAGGAAAGATCCTCATCTGCTGCTCTTAAGAGACTTTCAACTCCAGTGCTTAATTTGTAAAAAAACAAACCAGTGCCAGGGCTCTCCTCAGGAGGCCACTGCAGCTTGCACCACACATTGCCCCTGCTGGTGCTGCCTATGATAGCAACAACACAACTGCTAACTATCACAATCTTACAAGCGTGACAATTCGGACTATTCCAGGCCCCCAAAGCTATGAGAATGGTTTGGGCGGCAAGTAATAGTCATTTTTATTGTATACTGAATTAATAATTGACTGTTGTTGTGGTCATCTCAGACAGCACCCCTTTGTGGCACACTGCTACAAGCGCTGCTGGTGTTGACAATTCAGTTCTGGTGCTGAGCACTGGAAACCTCCGGCTCAAATTAAGCACTGTTCAATTCTAATCAGGGTCGGACTGGCCTATTGGGAAATCAGGCAGTGCCTGATGGGCTGATCTGAAAGGTCAGTATATGGGCCAGTGTTTTGACTGCTTGTTGTTTTTTTGCAGCCATTCACCACAGCATCTGGCCAGTGCGGGCTGATCCACTCTTCCTGGCTCCCTCGACTCCCGTCCACTTCCTTCCACGCAAGTCACGAGTTTGTTGCAGAGAGAACTATACTTCCTGTCGGAGGAATGTGTTTTTTCAGAGCAGAATCGTTAACGTCATCGCATAGCACCTAAATCGTATTTAATATCGGTATAAAGCCGAAAATGTTATTTGCCAATTAAGGACTGGAGTGTCAGCAAATCATATTTTCTTGAAAATAAGGCGCACTTCGAAGTAAGAGAGTATGTGTCTGTGTGCTTGCTTCTTTGCGCATATGGACATTTCTTTCTTGCAGGCAACATGCAGTTCTTTTACAGGATAAGTAAACATACATATATTGTTCGGCTTTAAAATAATTTCTTCCTCTAAGAGTGAGAAGTATCGTACGCTTCGCTGAAAAATAATCCCTTTCAACAAAGTTTAATGAAATAGGTGAAATTATTTACATTTATAAAAAAATCATTGAAATAATTGAGTAAAAGAGATTATGCGATGTTCTAATTCATGCAACTGTTTACTAAAAGAAAACAAAACACTATTCTAATGTACATATTTTGGCAACCATCTAAAAAAAACACTACAGCCATATATGCATGATTACACTTAAGCTCCAGAAAAGGAAAAACAGCACACTCTCCGCAAAATGCTTACATTCTGGTAGGGATGGTGACAGTTCTGTGCTTTGTGACATTGTACATATGTCATTCACATAGTAGCATATGTACAGCAGTTTCTACTTCTTCGTCGCACAAGCAACACAATCTTTTCAACCATAGTAATATGAGCCATCTGCCCTTAACTTCTAAAGCTCACAAATGAAAACTCATCAGTAATAAAAGTTACAAATTTACATATGTAGCAGACCCTAAGCGTCATAAACAAGGGAGCAAAATGGCCTATACATTTTTCAGAGGATAAATAATGCAGATTAATTATGTGAAGCCAGCCTTTATTCTTAATGGATGCCTTTAACAACAAGCATTGAAAATGCAATAGGTCTCGCCTTTGATTAAGTTAAAGCCATTTGCTTTGCTAATGGCATTGTATAGCAAAGCAAATGGCTTTAACAATGCAATAGGTCTCGCATTACTGAATGTTTGAGCTATTGGTGTTGCATTATTATTAGCAATGCCAAAAGCTCAAACTTTATTAATGCGAGACCTATTGCATTGCAAATGCTTGTTTGCCTTCTGGTCCATTCATTGCCCCTGCATTTTCGTGCCCTTTTGCCTTCTGTTCCACTCGCTGCCCCACTATTTTGTGCCCTTTGCTTTCTGTTCCCTCAGTCGCCCCGTTCCCGCTGCTGCATCCCCTGTGGCCCCGCCCCATTCGCTGCCCCCACCTCCCAGCTGCCTCCTCCCTCCCACCTCCCCATATATGCCAGCCGTTGCATGGCCAAGCACAGCGGGCGTGCCACTGGAGCGCCTAAGGCAAGCCCGTCTGTGCCCGTCCGCCCCTGGACCACGCCCAGCGCCAGAAACCCTGGTCCCCACACCCACCACAAGGAATGCTGCCACTACGATGCCAGCACTTTGCACGCCCTCAACCCCGGATGGACCCACACCTGCCTCAAGGCCGCCCAAAAACGCACACACGGCCCCTTCACCTGCCAGAACTGCAGCTACACCAGCCTCAGACCCAACGAACCACCTGCCAAGAAATACCTCAACCACCTCCAATGCATTCTACTAAACACCCGCTCTGCACGCAAACACGCCGTCGAGCTCTGGGACCTGCTTGACACAACATCCCCGGACAGCGCCTAACTGACAGAGACGTGGATGAACGACTCCTCCGCACCCGACATCGCCATAGCCATCCCAGACGACTACAAGATCTCCCGCGGAGACCGCACAAACGGAGTTGGAGGAGGAATTGCCATCGTCCACAAGAACACCATCAGCGTCTCGTCCAGCACCGATGACACTCTCAGAACCACACAGACCCCAACTCCACCCTCAGAGGCCCCCTCAACTACCGACCCCCAGGACTCCGCCCCCAGTACAGCAACTTCATCGCCGACTTCATCAGCAAGCACACCATGACCTCCTCTGACTACATCCTCCTCGGAGACCTGAACTTTCACCTTGAGAACAACAACGACAGCAACTCCACAACCCTAATCAATAACCTCACCAACCTCGGACTGAGACAACTCGTCACAACGCCCACCCACTCCGCCGGCCACACGCTTGACCCCGTCTTCTACTCTAGCCTGCACGTCTCCTTCAACCACACCACCGAACTCCTCTGGACCGATCACCGCTGCATCCACTTCACCTTCCAGAAACCCACCACTCACCATCACATCCAACAGATCCCCCACCGCTGCTGGAGCAATATCACCGAAGACCAACTACATGCAAACCTCGCTCTCAGCCCACCCACTGTACCCTCCAACACTGACGACGCTGCCCACAGCCTCAGACGCTGGATCGAGGACTGCACCAACACCCTCATCCCGCTGAAGAAACCCCCCCACAGAGACTCCAACAAGAGAGCCAGCTGATTCACCCCAGAACTCCTAGCCTCCAAGCGAGCCTGCCGGAAACTAGAGAAGAAATGGCAAAGTGAACAGACCCCGGACAGCCACGCAGCACACAAGGACGCCATCCGCAACCACCACCATCTCATCAGGGCTGCCAAGAGGACATCCTTCAAAGACCGACTCAACAACACTGCACACGATAGCAAAGAGCTCTTCAACATTGTGAAGGAACTCTTTAACCTCAGCTCCAACACCAACGACATACCACCGTCGCAAGCCCTGTGCGACTCCCTCGCCACTTTCTTCTACCGCAAGATAGCAGACATCCACGACAGCTTCAACACCCAGACAGCCCCAACAGACAGCAACACAACAGACTCTCAGCACATCATCGACCACGACCCCATGCTAGCCTCGGCCAGCCTGAGCACCGATGACACCATCAAGACCATGAGCACAATCCACTCGGCTCTCCGTTAGACCCACTCCCGCAACACGTCTTCAACAAAGCAAGCAGCTCCATCACACCCCACCTGCTCAACGTCATCAACCTCTCCCTCAAGACCGTGACCTTCAGAGAGCTGGAAACATGCTGAGATCAACGCCCTACTCAAAAAACCCAAGGCAGACCCAAGAGACCTCAAGAACTTCCGGCCCATCCATCTGCTCCCATTCCGGCCAAGGTCATCGAGAAGATCGTCATCAGACAGCTAACTCGATACCTCAAAGAAAACAGATTCCTGGACCCTTCCCAGTCAGGGTTCCGCAGCAACCACAGCACCAAGACCGCCCTCATCACCGCCACCGACGACATCAGGACCATGCTGAGGTTGAGGAAGAATACAATCTTGACAGATTGTATTCTTCCTGAGGTGGATGCCGGGAACTTAGCTGCCACTTTTAATCTTGTTATTAAAAATATTGCTTTACTTTGCACATTTACCTGTAGCACTGCACTTTCCCCCCTCGTAGCCGACTTATCGCTGCAGCGGGAAACATCCTAATTCAAGCCGCCAACTTAGGGGGAGCTCCTGGTTACAGGTCCAGTTGTTTGGCCCCTCCCGTTCTTGCCAGCATAAAATTACTACCCCCACACGGCCGCGCAGTAGGCGCGCCAAAGGCAAGCCCGTCTGCGCCTCTCCGCGCCAGGCCGGGGCAAGGGGCAAGGAACTATGGCCAAATACTGACCTACTCAGCTATGGACTTAAAATCACTTAGTCCCCCCCTGCACCTCTGCCCTCCCTTGGACTCCAATACACTTCGCCGTATTTCTATCAACGGCATTGCCCGGCCTTTACCATCTTATTTGGGTGCAGAATCTAGGAACGTCTCTCCCACAGTCACCTACCCTATCACTAAACCCCAACTGGAGCTTCGCTGCGTCTACCTCAATACTCGCTCCCTGGTAAAACAACAACTTGATATCTTTTTATTATTGGCCACTGACAGACCTGATATTTTATTAATTACGGAAACCTGGCTAACTCAGGATTCGTTACCTGATATTTTAGCAGCACTTCCCTCAGACTATTATATCTTAGCAGCAAACCGTCCTCTGGGCAAATTGGGTGGTGGGGTGGCAGCCATCATTCATAAAAATCACAAGTTTCTAGCCCTTACCCCCCTTTCTCTTACAGAGACTGAGAATCTGGTCATCAAACTTGACGCAGACAGCGGCGCCCTGGTACTGGTATTGATTTACCGTCCCCCCGAGCGCTGACCGCATTCCCAATGTCTCTAGGAGAACAGCTGGCCCCTCTTGTGGTAAACTTCCCGAAAGCTCTCCTAGTCGGGGACCTGAACTATTGGTTCAATAACGACGCAGGTGGACCTCAGGCAATCGAACTCCAGGAACTGTTTTCGAATCTTAACCTGGTCCAGCACATACACGCTCCCACTCATGAAAAGGGTCACATTTTGGACCAAATTTGGTCTCACAATTTGTCACTCTCAACCCCATCCATCACGCCCTGCATTTGGTCTGACCATCATCTAATTCAGTTTACAATTACAATCGATGGTTTCATCAAACCACTACCTCAGGCGGGAGGTATAACCAGAAAATGGAAATCTGTAAATACATCGGCTTTCATAGAAACCCTGAAATTTACGCAACCTCTGAACTAAGAAAACTGGAACTGCACCAGAAAGAAAGGATTTGGAGAATGAAATACTGTCCGCAAGACAAGGAGGATTATATTACAGCCTGCAGAGAATATCTAAAAACCATTCTAAAAAGTAAAGCTGACTATTTCTCAAAGAAAATAGTAAATTCTAAAAACAAATCTAAGGACATTTTTAAAATAGTAAACGACCTCTGCAACAGCGATAGAACAGATCCTATTCAGGGCCCCACCCAGGAGCTCTGCAACTCACTTAATGAGTTCTTTATAAATAAAATTGCTACTATAAAAAGGAGCATCCCTGACTCGCTCAGTTTAGAACCTATGGACGACATCTGTTATAATCCACATACTCTTGATGGCCTCCCCCTCATCGACCCTAAGACACTCTTGGAGCTTTTATCTCGGGTAAATTCCGGGTCACCCAATGACAGTTGCCCCCCACACATCTTGAAAGAGGTCTGCTCAGCTCTGCCTCTGAGCATCCTTCCATTCTTGAACGAATCTCTCTCACAGGGCAAGGTCCCCTGCTCATTTAAAAACGCCACGGTTGTCCCAATCTTAAAAAAACTGGGTGCAGACCCACTGGACCCGGCTAATTATAGGTCCATCTCTCTCCTCCCTTTCTTGTCTAAACTTCTTGAGGCGAGTCTTCCAACAATGTCTCTCAAATTTTATTGAGCAATCTGACTATCTAGAACAGAATCAAGCCATATTCCGTCCGTCAAACTCCACGGAAACTGTGATTCTTGCAGTTCAGGACACCTTAAGAGCTAACGCAGACAAGGACATCCATCAAGCTCTGGTGCTCCTTGACTTGTCGGCCGCGTTCGACACGGTCGACTATAACATTCTGTTGAACCGTCTCGAGCAGGCCGGCCTCAGGGGATCCGCGCATGGATGGATAGCCTCCTTCATCAGCAATCGGACGCAGTCAGTGAGACTCGGAACATTTACAGTCCACAAACTGCCTTCTTCCTGCGGGGTGCCGCAGGGCTTGTCACTCTCGCCACTTCTATTTAACTTGTATCTCAGACCTTTGTTACACTCTCTAAAAAAACGTAAAGTCACCATTTTTAACTATGCTGACGATTTGCAGCTAATAATTCCCCTGAACTCTCCGGATTCTATTACAGGACCGGAGGCTTCAGATTATGCTTCTCAATCTTTATTGCATAAAACACAGCAGCCAATGAAAATGAGTATTTTCACAAAACAGTAAACAAACTTCATTTCCCATGAACACACATGAGCACAGGCACGCCCCCACAGTCGATAAGAACCCCTTGCGTGCTCCCATCATCCTCTTTCTTTGCTGCTCACAAGTCAGAGTTAAGTGCACCTCCCCTCTGGTCCCCTCACTCTGCTTGTTGGTTTGGGGTACTGTTGGGGGTTTACATTGTTACGTTTTGAGTTTAATGCGGGATCATCTGCTTATTATTGGTGATGTAAGGCTTTGGTATATGTTATTCTAGACTCGCTGCTCATTTTCATGTATTAGTAGGTGCAGCTCTCTGACCTTTGTTCTTCACTCGTGCTGCTTCTGGCCGATCAGCTTTTTCGCTGTGGTTGCTCCCGCTGTGGGGCACGCGCGTCCGAGCGCTTGAGGAGACGGTCTCTGACCGGCAAGGGGCCGCCGCGCGATCCAGTAGAGCCCGGTACCGGCAGCCTGAGGGCGCGCATGGGCTTCCATGCTACGCCCTGACGTTCAGGCCGGGTATCTCACGGCCGAGGCGCGCGCCCAAAACGCTAACCAATTGGGCTAGTTTTTGGTAGGATTTTGATAGCGTTTGGGCTGCACGCCTCGGCGCGATTCCAAGGCTTACAGGAACGCGCGTTTTCGCTCGTTCTACACACCGGCTTGCCCCTTGTGTGATCGCCAGTGAAATTGGTTGGAAAATTGGAAAGGTCCAGAGAGTGCACACGCTCAGGAGACTGTAGGGGCCAAGGTCACTGACCTCGTTGATTACAGCATTGCTGAGGGGGTTTGGGTAACGTTACCAGACTTTTTCTGCTTCCAGTGTGCTGTGGGATGACCCCCCCCATTACCCCCCTGTGTGTGATCTGTCAGGGTTTATCCCTCGTATCTGGTAGTGTGTGCCTTCACAATGGAGGATTGGGTTAAATACCCAGAGGAGGAAGATGCAGATGGGGAGGAGATTGCTGAGGGACAGCAGGATGCTGTCTTAGAAGACAATATTGTGGAAGCTTTGGATGCCTCGGTCCAAGCTTCAGTAAATCGAGCCATGGAGACTAAGGTCTCTCAGACAGTGCAAAAGGCACCTGCAGTGGCCCTACGCCCCATAAGGAAACAGCTTGAAGGTTTTGCGAAACGCCACGGCTATGATAAGAAGAAGAAGCAAAAGCAAGCAGCCCCTTCTTCTTCCGCCGCAGGTTCGGACAAACAGAAGCAATGGCCACATGCTCAGTCCATGGCTTCTTTGCCAGCTAGAGAGGCTTTAGATCAGCCAGGTTCTGGTGGAAAGGCGAAGAGTAAACGGACAATATTAGTGGACACAGATACCACCACCACCATTACTGATACCAACACGGACACTGACACCTCGGAGGAACAGCCTCCCCCTCCCAAGAAGGCCAAGGCTGCCCCCAAGTCGGCGGAGGACAAGGCTCTCAAAACCTTTAATTGGGATCCATCAGACATAGTACATCCTCGGTCTTCGGACTGGGTCCCTCTGCCGGAGGTCTCTGAATACCTTCACGAAAACCTCAGGAAGAGTTTCAATGGAGAGGTCCGCAACTGACTACGGTCGGAATGCCCGCGTCCTGATATACCGGACAGTGTGGCTGACACTCCGGAGATTGATGCCAGTATGTTAACCTTTTTGAAGAAGTTTCCAAAGGATCCCAAACGGGGGTTGGACCGAGCTTGGCGGGGCTGCCAAGACAAAATGCTGGACGTTGTGGGGCCCCTGGCGAAGATCCTAGAGATGGCCCTGGCGGCCAAGGAAGGGGCGACACCTGTGGATCCGGACATCTTGGCTGGCTGGGCTCAGCGCGCGATTTGCCTGATAGGCAACGCAAATTGCGCTATCTCTTCGGAGAGGCGCAAATCCTTGTTGCTCAGAATGGACAGTAATCTGACCGAACTTGCGGAGGCTGAACCAGGCCCCCTGGCTGGGGGTTGTCTCTTCGGAGACCGCTTCGTTAAAGATGTCATCAAGTATGTAGGGACTTTCACCGCCCTGGATAAGGCGCAGAGTGGAATCAAACGCGCCCTCACACAGGGTGTTTTCAACAGGGCCGGGTGAGGCGGGGGTCGCTAGTCAGGCCGTGGGTTCCAACGAGGCTCCCAGCGAGGAGATTTTGGTCGCGGGCGTGGAGAGTGGGACTCCACCCGCGGTGGAACCTTCTATCCGTCTAGGAGAGGATTCAACAAAGGGCATTTCCAGTCAGGAAACAACAGAGCAAGTTTCAAGTCACACCAGAATACCGGTGAGTGTAGCAGATGTCTCTCTGTTTCCATTGGGGGGGGCGCACGCAGCATTGTCTTCTGCAATGGCAGGCGTTGACTCAGGATGCTTGGGTTCTGGAGACCATTGAAGGGTTTCAACTAGATTTATATTCTCATCCGACGCAGACGTCTCCCCCGCCACCTCTCCATTTTTCCCAACTAGATCACAGTTTCATAGACGAAGAGGTGGCAGACTTGCTGCGGAAGGGCGCAATCGCTCCATGTCAGAGAAGCCCTCGCGGTTTCTTCAGCAATGTCTTTATCGTTCAGAAGAAAGGGGGTGGCAACAGGTTAGTGCTCAACCTCAAGGAGTTCAACCAGTACCTGACCTACAACCATTTCAAAATGGAAGGTATTCATTTGTTAGCAGATTTGCTACAAGACGGAGATTGGCTGGTCCGTCTGGACCTGAAGGATGCATATCTTTCTATTCCAATTTTTCCTCCACACCGCAGGTTCCTGCAGTTTCTCTGGAACGGCAGATGTTACGAGAACTTGGCTCTTCCTTTCGGTCTCTCCTCGGCTCCCTGGTGCTTCACCAAAGTAATGAAACCGGTGGTAGCCTATCTCAGAGAAAGAGGAGTGCGACTGATCATTTATCTAGACGATATCCTGATCATGGCACAGGACCAGTCTATTTTGCAGCAATAGCTGACCATGACTACTTCGCTACTCCAGGGCCTAGGGTTTGTGATAAATCTGAAGAATGATTAAATCAGCTGGGAGGGTTGAGGAAGCTGTGTGCCCTTTTCTTTCCCCAGGGTAAGAGCAGAAGTTATCAGAGATAAAAGGGACACTTGTTGTAACACTTTTAAAACCGTTGGTTTTGAGAAAAGTGATTGGAAACCCTCAAAGAAATCAATGTAATTTGGGAGTGCGGTATATATGTTTCATCCGCCCCACATTGAAGTCATGGCAGTTATCATTGGGTATTCCAAATTGTGATAGGTGCCGACCTCAACCAGAGGTACCTCCGGTCTCAAAGTGCAGTGTCAGAGATAGAGGATTTATTCCCACAAAAAAGTGTACAAAACAAACTTTACAAAAAAGGAAAAAATCTTTAAAAGGAGGAAAAAGCACCCAAATGAGTTTAATAGGGGGTGAGCTCCCTCAGATTTTAAAATATATTCATACTGAAAAAGATCGAGTTACTAGATCTATTGGTATTGGTAAATTGTCGACATGTTTCAGCTCCTTTGGCCCAAAGGGTCTATGAAGCTTTCGTCAGGACTTACAAACGTATACTGATACTCACACGATTTGTGCGGTATTCTTCAATTGGTCATTCTTTGCCAATCGTGATGCTAGGATCAGCGTTCATTATTTTTCTGTATTCTATGAACACTTCTCCAACGGGTTTACAGCTATTTAAAGCGCAGAGCCGCGTCGAGGCTTCTCCTCAGACTGGTGCTGACTCTGCCCCCGGATAAATCTGAAGAAGTCAGTAGTGGTCCCGTCTCAGGTGATAGACTTTTTGGGGTTCACGATCAACTCCCTGACGGCGCAACTGTGTCTTCCACAGGCGAAGTTGCAGGAGTTGAAGAAAGAAATAGTGAAGTTGCTGGACAGTCAAATGGTCACGCTCAGGATGCTGGCCAGAGTTGTGGGGATATTGGCGTCGTCAATTCAGGCGATATTCCCGGGTCCTCTGCATTACAGGGCCCTCCAGCGCCTGAAGATCAGGCACCTTCAGAGGGGGCTCTCGTACACGGACTCTGTCCCCCTCACGGACGAGGTCCGAACCGAGCTTCAGTGGTGGCTAGGTCAAGTGGATGCCTGGAACGGCAGAGCGATCTTCGACTCACAGCCAGAGGTAGTGATCGAGTCAGACGCCAGCAGATGGGGCTGGGGCGCGTGCTGTGGAGATGTTTCCACAGGCGGCAGATGGTCAACGCAGGAGCTCGAGCTCCACTTAAACTGTTTAGAACTACTAGCAGGATCGTTTGCGGTCCGCACATTATCCCCGAAGCAGATGTCTTGTTGCATCCTCCTGCGTCTCGACAATGTGTCCGCAGTGAGATATATCAACAAGTTGGGCAGCACGAGGTCGTCACTTCTTGTCCAAATAGCCAAAGACTTTTGGCATTATTGCCTCCAGAATCAGATATCGGTAATAGCGGAGTACATTCCAGGACAGTCCAATCAGGTGGCGGACTGGAATTCAAGACACCTAAGAGATTACAGCGACTGGAAGCTGCTTCCCCAAGTATTTCTCTGGTTGCAGGCGATTTGGGGTCCTTTTCAGACGGACCTGTTCGCCTCCAGGTTGACTTACCAGATTCCCCAGTTCTTCAGCTGGAGGTCGGATCCGATAGCGGCAGCGACCAATGCCTTTCTTCAGGATTGTTCACAGGGGACCCAGTATGCCTTTCCTCCCTTTTTGTTGATTCCCAGAGTAATGACTCAGGTGATCAGACAAACGGCAGAAATAGTCATGGTGACTCCGTGGTGGACGTCACAAGCGTGGTTTCCCAAGCTGTTGCAGTGGAGCTGCGATCGCCCCCGGTTGTTACCGGACTTGAAGTGGTTGTTGCAGGGCCCTCGTCAGGAACAGCATCCGTTGCTGTTGGAGGGCAGGCTAACGCTGATGGCATGGAGGCTTTCCGGGAACAGTGGCAGCTGCCGGGAGTTTCGAACAAGACTGCCGAATTTATCAAACAGGCATGGGCGCCTTCCACCAGGAAAAGTTATTCTGCAGCCTGAATGAACCGGGTGGATTGGTGCGTGGGACGACACCTGGATCCCGTGGGGGCAGAGTTATCCCAAGTTTTGAACTTTCTGTCGGATAAAGCGGCCGATGGTCTTGCGTACCATTCAGTCAATAATTTTCGTTTGGCTATCTCGGCGGGGCATGCTCAGGTAGACGGGAAACCGGTAGGCATGCACCCGGTAGTCTGTAAGTTGTTGAAAGGAATCAGGGTAGCTAACCCTCCCAAACCCAAGTATACCGGTTTGTGGGACGTCTCTGTTGTGATTTCGTTATTCAACAGATGGCCGGTTAATTCTCTCCTGTCCAGGAAACAATTGTCGGCGAAATTGGCCATGTTGCTCTGCTTATCGTCTTGCAGAAGGTCTTCAGATGTGAGAGCACGCGACGTAACAGGTAGAGTGTTTACCCCGGAAGGGGTTTCTTTTCATAATACAGGTCGTACTAAAACATTGTCTCAACATATTTCTTATAGTTCCTTTCCTGAAAATGAAAAATTATGTGTGGTCCAATGTTTGAAGACTTACGAGTATGTATTGCGACTTATATAGCGCACGTATCACCCGAAGGCATCAAGGCGCTTGCCTTGGGAACCCGTCCTGGCTTTTCCCTGTGAGATTACCCCTACTGGGTATCCCCAGGGTGAAAGCCAGGCATCCCGCAGCAGGTGGGCCGCCGTAGTGGAGATTAAGCAACTATTGCCCAGAGTTGCAGCGTGGGACCCCATCATTAGAATAGGCACCGAGGCGAGAATTATCGAGTCCGTGGACATTTTTGGGCTCAGGACCCTGCCGCGTCGGGAATTGAACCCTGGTACCGGGCCAGACCTCTGCATCAGGGTCTGCCGCTCTAATCAGTGAGCCACACTCCTCCACTAGGAATGTACGAAGGCCTTGCGGCCGCAGGGCTGTTCTCAATTGTTAATTGCTATTCAAAAGCCCTTTAAACCTGTGGTGGCGGCCACTATTTCCAGATGGCTCCGCTTCATTATGAAAGAAGCAGGTGTTGATACACAGATCTTTGGTGCCCATTCAGTAAGAGGCGTGATGGCGTCGAAATCATATGGTTTGGGATCAAGTATCCAGGATATCATGCGTTGTGCAGATTAGTCATCTGAATCAACGTTTAAAACGTTTTACTATAAGCCGGTGGGAGATATTACTTCAGTGGTATTTACTCAGCATTAAATTAGCATAATCTGAAGCCTCCGGTCCTGTAATAGAATCAAAAATTTGCTAGCATTCGGGACAAGAATTTTCAATTCTATTAAGGACACGGAGGCGAGGATTTTCCCACCCGGCTTAATGTAGAGTATATATTAAGCTTGCCCACCCTATTATTCAGTGATTACGGTGGTGTTATTTCCTTTATTGCAGGATCTGATAAGAAGTCGGATTGATCGACCTCGGATGTCAAGAAGTTAATCTGAAGCTGTTCTTCCCCGTTGTTGGACTTGTTTCGCCTCAAAGAAAGAGGATGATGGGAGCACGCAAGGGGTTCCTATGGACTGTGGGGGCGTGCCTATGCTTATGTGTGTTCATGGGAAATGAAGTTTGTTTACTGTTTTGTGAAAATACTCATTTTCATTGGCTGCTGTGTTTTATGCAGTAAAGATTGAGAAGCATAATCCTCGCCTCCGTGTCCTTAATAGAATTGAAAATTCTTGTTGCAAATGCTAGCAAATTTTTGATTCTGTTGATGAGTTCCAGGCAACAATGTCTCACATACAGAGGTGGATGGACCTAAATCATCTTAAACTCAACCCGGACAAGACAGAATTAGTTCTGCCCGGGAAGAGTGAGCTTAGCTGGGGTCCTAATTTCTGGCCATTAGACATGGGCTCTCCCCCCACGGCTTCTCAATCGGTCAAAAGCCTAGGGGTTATCCTAAGCGCCGACCTGTCACTTAAAGGACAGGTGGGAGCTATTGTCTCCTCCAGCTTTTTCCAACTATGGAAATTAGGAAAATTACACACTTGCGGACTCATTCGGCACTCGTACAGGTAATAATAGCCCTAGTACTCTCCCGTCTGGACTTCTCGAATGTCCTGTACCTTGGTCTTTCAGCCGGACTGCTGAAACGACTCCAGATGGTCCAAAATCAGGTGGCAAGACTCATTTGGAAACAGCCCAAATGGCAGTCAGCCAGAACTGGTATGGAAAAACTTCACAGGTTACCGATGGCCCAAAGGATTGCCTTTAAGACTGGTTGCACTGCCTTTAAAGCATTGCATGGCAATGCCCCCAAATTTGTTAGACATATGATAACTGAGTACAACTTACGCTCCGCCCATCTCAGTCTGGTCACCATCCCCTCATTTAATAGGAAAAGGCAAGGAGGATGCTGCTTTTCCTTCCTTGCGGCTACCCTCTGGAATTCCTTTCCCCTTTCACTCAGGAATTGTGACAATCTTCGGGTCTTCAGGAAGTCCCTGAAAACGTGGTTATTCAAGCAGGCTTACGCTTAGGGATGGTATCAGGTCCTCTGACATTAGCGCCATGAAACCTACGGGTGTACGTGCACTCTATAAATAAATATTAACATAACATAACATAACATAACATGCTGGACAACGGTGAGACTGCAGCACTCATCCTCTTAGTTTCTTGCTGGTCTGCACTGAAGCCATTCTCGACATTCTGCGTGGATTGCGTTTGCCAAGGCTTGTTGGGTCCAATCCAGAATCCAACACTGCAGTCAACCAGATAGATCCTTTGTGGAACAGCTCTATTCCAGCTACTGGTTGTCATCTCGCCTCCTGGACCACGTGGCTGAAGAGACAAACTTCACCTCTTTCACCTGAATTTACCCGACATTGGTTGGCAGCTTCCCATCGCCATCCTGGTCACTGGCTAGTGACCCAGACTATGTCCCTTCTGCTTTCAGGTTCTTCACATCTTCGATCCACCCTTTAATCCACCTGGACACTTTTCCTCTGGTCGCCTGCATCACTTCTTCGCAGCTCTCCATTGGAATCGACGACGAAACCTGACACCAAAAGGCACCTATGAACCCGGCTTCCCTGGGTGAGGTAACACAAGGACTCCGATGCTACTGTGGGTCTTGACTCTCAAAGTGTTCTAGTCTAAAAGTGTTCCATCGTAGTTAACCTAGAAGTGTCCTTAAACTGTAAATTTGTAACTTGTTCGTTCTCCATAAAAAGTCAATGGTAACCCACAGCTGTGTTTAGACACTGCACGCGTCTCCCGTGGGTCTTCTACTTCCTAACCTTTGGTCGTCCTGAATAGCCCCAGCGATTCCACAGGTCGGTACATGTTGAACCACCAAGTGTCCACAGATGCAGGAAGCCTGCCGTGCTTTGCTGTCCATTGACTCTCTCAAAGATGACCTGTCCTGACCAGGGAGTTACTTTTGTCCAGTGTGAGTGGTGTGTGTGCTGAAGCTCTTGTTATGGGTATTGGGATACGCGTGTCCTATCCGTGGGAGACTGCAGCGAAGAATACAGTTCTGTCCCGGGAGCTGGGCGCTCTGTGAGCACAAAACGAAGTCCCCTGACAACATGAAACCTCTTTTATCCAGACTCTGTTCTGATTACGCACAGTTTGTTTTATTTTCTGACGTGTAAATGGCACATTTGGGATGCCCTGACTTTGTACCCGTGTTCTTCAGTGTAGCACAACTTGGCAGGCGTAAAGTTCAAAAGAAAGAGCCAACTTTTGCCATTGCAAATGGTACATGTAGAGGGTGGCTTGGCAGGTGGTAAATATTGTCTAGGTGCTCCAGTGTGGTTTTTTTTGCATCTGGGAGAAGTATGGGCTGGGAGATAAGCTCTTTGCTCCGAAGCCCACATTTTGGTCATGTGGAGATGAGTGGATTGGAGTCTAGATGCCCTTCGGCAGTCTTCAGTGTGGCCGCTCCACTCACTGCCTTTCTGTGTAGCCCACACATGGGTGCATGGTAATGAACCCTATCTCCATAGGCAGACCATGCAGTACGTGCCCCAGTTTTTGTGTCTCTTTTAATTTCTGAAACTGGGTTCTTTAGATATATATTGGTGACCCAGTTAGCTTGTGTCTTAGGTGACTGTCTAGTACTCTCATACGGCTGCACCACTTCCGTGTAAACCTTCATATGGGTGATTGCACCATAAAGGCAGAAACAAGCATGGTCCTTTATAACATCAAACATAGAATTTTGTTTTTGATTGCATTTTTTTTCTGTCTCTTGTTCCAACTAGCTTCTGTGAAGTGCCATTTCAGCTGCCTGCAGTTTAAGTGCTGGGTTAAGTGTGGTCTCCTTAAGAAATGTTAAAATGCCTGTGAGAACTGAAAGCATTGGCATTTGTAAAACATCACTAGTAAAACAACCACGAGTTGCTGTTTTTACATTGCACATTTTTATTGCAAGCATATGATATGGGGGCAGTGTTTATCATTTGCTTTCAGTTTGTGACACATGCTTCCAATAAAACTAAGAGTTCCACCTTCTTGCAAGGCTAGCAGTATTGGTTTTGCAAATGCTTGCTTGATCTTGTTATTAGCTCCTGTTGGTAAGAACTCCTGCAGCAAGCTAGAGCCTCGAAGCATGAATCGAGGGATTTGTTATTTGTAGACGTGCAATGAAGTCTGTGCTGGCCAGCCTGTGGCATGTTTATACAGACTCGAGGGGGTGCTTTTCCTATAGTCACCACTTTGTTTCTGGAACTCAGAGTTTGTTGCTTCGGCCTGCACGGCGGCGCTCTCAGGGGGCGCTGTCCCCACCCCAGGTGACCCCTAAATGTACATCATTCAAGGTGATCAGTAAAAGGCGATGTTGATGAGCTGGTGTCTGAAGGGTGTGATCCTAACCTTGGCTTCTCCACTTGACCACGATTGCATGAACCTGTGACACAAATGTCTCGTCCTGCACCTCTGCCTCTCTACCTGGCGAGCACCGGCAGCAGACTGAACCTCAACATCAAGAGTATCTGTTTGGGACAAGCCATGCCTAGAAGTGTCTCCCTCGCCTTGTATTGTACTAGTCTCACTATTCACCATCTGGTGAAGTGAGACCACAAGAGCTGTCTCGTCTGCTACAATAATAACCTTTATGAAGTGCTGCGCCGGCGTCTAGGTGCTGTTCATCGGGCGAGGTGCATGCTAGGTGGAGGCCACGATCATGAAAGGCTTCTGCTGTGTCTTAAGAGGTTGGCGAGATGCTGCTTGCTTGCGCTGCCGCAGTCCACAGGTGACCGGCCACTTCGACATGTACAGTGGGAGTTGTAGGCCGTGTGTGCTGTGCGGTACATCCTGCTTTTTCCATCCACACCGGCTGCTTTTGAGTGGAGTGGGAGTTGTAGGCCGTGTGTGCTGTTCGGTGCATCCTGCTTTTTCCATCCACACCGGCTGCTTTTGAGTGGAGTGGGAGTTGAAGGCCGTGTGTGTTGTGCGGTGCATCCTGCTTTTTCCTTCCACACCGGCTGCTTTTGAGTGGAGTGGGAGTTGTAGGCCGTGTGTGCTGTGCGGTGCATCCTGCTTTGTCCTTCCACACCGGCTGCTTTTGAGTGGAGTGGGAGTTGTAGGCCGTGTGTGCTGTGCGGTTCATCCTGCTTTTTCCATCCACACCGGCTGCTTTTGAGTGGAGTGGGAGTTGTAGGCCGTGTGTGCTGTTCGGTGCAACCTGCTTTTTCCATCCACACCGGCTGCTTTTGAGTCGAGTGGGAGTTGAAGGCCGTGTGTGTTGTGCGGTGCATCCTGCTTTTTCCTTCCACACCGGCTGCTTTTGAGTGGAGTGGGAGTTGTAGTCCGTGTGTGCTGTGCGGTGCATCCTGCTTTTTCCTTCCACACCGGCTGTTTTTGAGTGGAGTGGGAGTTGTAGGCCGTGTGTGCTGTGCGGTGCATCCTGCTTTTTCCTTCCACACCGGCTGTTTTTGAGTGGAGTGGGAGTTGTAGGCCGTGTGTGCTGTGCAGTGCATCCTGCTTTTTCCTTCCACACCGGCTGTTTTTGAGTGGAGTGGGAGTTGTAGTCCGTGTGTGCTGTGCAGTGCATCCTGCTTTTTCCTTCCACACCGGCTGCTTTTGAGTGGAGTGGGAGTTGTAGGCCGTGTGTGCTGTGCGGTGCATCCTGCTTTTTCCTTCCACACCGGCTGTTTTTGAGTGGAGTGGGAGTTGTAGGCCGTGTGTGCTGTGCAGTGCATCCTGCTTTTTCCTTCCACACAAGGCCTTGTAGCTACCTGCTGGTGTCCCTGCTATCCACCTGGCCCACCCCCTCCCATGCATACTGTTTGCACTACGCGCCTGCGCCACTGAAATCCTTGCACTGCCCTTACCTGCCCTCCACTGCAGGGCATCGAGCTCTGGTGTCCATTGCAGGACAGAAAGGCAAATTCCTCTTCTTGCCATTACATCTTCACTGGATGGGGCTTGGAATAAACCAGATCCTTCTCTGCACCCCTCTTCTCGGTCAGTCATCTATTAAACTTTCCTCCTCCCAGAGCAGGGTCTGCTATCCACCCCTGCTAGGGGAGCTCCTGTTGCTCTGGGGTTTACCTTACAAAGCATGTTAACAAATTGCTGTATTTAGTGCATGCCTTCGGGTCCCTCACCTCTGTCCTGAGTAGACTCTGCCATGGATGCTGTATCCTATTCTTGCCGTCGGGTGGACAGAGTAGAGAATTTACCGTCTGTAGCCTGTCCCTGTAGAGGGTGCTTCACCGTCATGCCTGTGTGGCCCCGGTACAGCTTTACTGGCTGTCTGTAGTTAGTGTATGACATGGGTTACTGGAGTTGTTTTTTTCTTTACTCCTGGGTGGAGTAAACCGGAGCAATGAAATTCAGACATTTCCATTTCACTTATAATTGGTGATCATAACTAACTCACTCTCAACAACTCACTCACTAACTCTCTCACTCTCACTAACTAAATCTCACTCACTCTCACTAACTCAATAACTCTCTCTCACTAACTAACTCACTCGCTAACTCTCTCACTCTCACTAACTAACTCTCTCATTAATTTTATCACTCTTACTAACTCTCTCAATCTCTCACTAACTATCTCTCACTAATTAACTCACTAAATCTATCACTCTCACTAACTAACTAAGTAACCTTCACTCTCCTGTTATTTATACCCACCCCTTTAACAATAAACACCATAAAAAGCAACGATTAGAACAGGCAGATACAAGTTGCCTGCATTCAAACGTAAAAGAAATCTCAAATCATTACTTCTAAATAATAGTTTTTTATCATCGTCATTTTGTGGTACATTATACATCATAACTAAACTAACAAAAATGCTTCTCACACTTCTTTATTATAACATTTCAGCATACTGCAGACTTCTGCACAACACAGCTTAAAAACAAACACAAACTCAATATCTCTGCCTTAACACTTATTAGTTCCCAAAGGCAAGACCTATTGGCTATGCCAATGCTTGTTTTGTTTATTTCAGCAGGATTACTTCTGGCGGGACTTCTAGTGTCACTTTTTGTCACCATTAAATTAGCTTCACACATTCCCTTTATTGCCGGATTTTGAGACTCTTCACAGCCTGGATCCAGAGCACAAGTCACCATGGGGCTGCTGCAGGAGCCTTGCTGTCACTGGAGGGGGCGTGGCCAGCCAGAGTCATTTGCATACCCAGATGCCTCTGCGGCAAACACCCGATTCATTACTGCAGGTGACATAGGCGTTTGTTTAATAGCAGAAGGAGCGTCTGTAGGTGTGCACACAAAGGCATTCATGAGAATGACACGTCACCGGTGTAAAGTCACTCTACCATTAGGAAGTGATATTTTTATCGTGATTGCGCGAACAGATCGTCTGCAAGCCTATAATTTACATTTTCTATTTTGCGGATCACGCGCACTTCGAGGGGCCGTGAGAAGCGGAAGACATCTTAATGTTTGGAGGGTTTCTGTACAAGAAGCTCCGTGACTGGGTGAAATGCCCCTTGGTTTAGCTCCCCACTCCCCAGGGGGATGGGGACAGTGGCTGGACCGGGGGTCTCAGTGGAGGCCTCCCCCGGGAAGCAGAGCCTGGGCACCATTAAGGATTGGCTGGAGACAAGGAAGGAGAAAGAGCGGGCCCACCAGAGAATGGGCTGGGCCAGCTCAGCTGTAAATCTAGGGTTAGGAATTTAGCAGGGGTTAGGGGTATTTAAAGGTGGGCACCGGGCACAAGGCCCTCTTTCTCCGGGGAATTGTGTCAGGAGAAGAGGTGCGGCGTCGACAAAGTGCGAGGTGAGGTGGGGGGAGGTGTTGGCTTGGGGGGTTGTAATATGGGGGGTGTAGGAGAGAATGAGTGGAAGAAGGGCACTTGGCAGCAGGGGAGGGGCTGGGTGGCAGTGGCTGGGAGTACGGAGAGCGAGGCGCAAGGAGAGGGGTAGATGGTGCAATGCAAGTAAATGTTAAGAGCGGGCGGTGGGCAGGCCTGGGCTATTCTGGGGGTTGGTTTCTGGGTGGACAAATGCAAGGATCTTTGCAGCTGGAATGGGGTGCTGTTCGAGGGGCTCGTGCCGCGCGTGGGCAAGGACATCGCAGTGTTTCCAAATAATGGTGACAAAGGCATCGCGCACAGAGATGGTCGAATCGGCGTCTTGCGGGACAGTGGCGTGCGTCGGAATGGGGCAGGGTTGCCATGGTGCTCAGGCAATAATAATAACAGCAGTGGGGGTGAGGCCGAGCGCATGAGAGTAGGTGTGAAGTCTGGGAGAGGCGGGCCTCGGGACTTGTGCGCAGTGAGTGGCGCTCGGGAAAGGGTGCCTGCTTGTAAAGTGTTGGGGGCGCAGGGGAGGTTCGTGTATGCGTGGTTGGGGTCCAGGGCACGAGGGTGGGTTGGCAGGACAGTGGGGAGGGGTGTTGGGTGGAGGGGCGGGTGAGGGCTTGTGGGCAGAACTGCCGACACGGTGTGAGGTCGCGGGGTGCCGCGCAGACAGTGGCCTTCAACAATAAGGGAAGAAAATAAATAACGGCACTGAGGGCTCGATGTCAGGGGGACCAGGAGTAAGGGTGTGCTATGCCACAGGGCGGGTGGGTACGGTTGCGCCTGGGGCCGTGATTCAAGAACAAGAAAGGGGTGGGTGGGGATGCAGGCCAGGTGGGGAAAATGTAAATGCCGGTTGGGCATGCGAGACACGGAGGGTGTCAGGATTGCTGGAGGTGTGCGTGTTGAGAAGTACTCATTCGTAGGCGGGGGCAGCTCTCGAATAAGAGGGGGCTCTGTTTTGGAAGGGAGGGCTCAGGAGGTGACAAGAGGTGGATGGGCGCAGGGCGGGAGGCGGTGGGGTCCCGGACTGCGGGGGTCAAGGGAAGTAATGCTGTGGGCGGGTTGGAAAGACGGATCGGTGGACGTAAGTCAGGGGGGGAAGGTCTACGTCTAGACGTTAAGTGCGGTTTAAAGGGATCGGGATGGTCTTGATTGCGGTTACATGGGGAGGGAACGTTATTTGAGTAAGAGGGCGATGTCAACTCTTAAATATAATAACTGGAAGGTAGATAAAGAAGGTGCGGAGTGACTATGGGATGCGCAAGAACGTACATGCAGGGATATCGAAAAAGGGCGCCAAGCGGGTAGCCATGGAGGAGGCATAATGGGGGTCAGATTGTGGGGTAAAGGAGGGGTGAATGGGGTTGGGGGGAGGGGGGAGGGGGCCGTCCAGGAGAAAGAATAGGGAGATAGGGTTATGGGCGCGGGCGAGAGACGTAGAGTTAGGTGCCATTCGGAGAATAGGCCTCCGATGCAAAGGGAGCGGAATTAAGAAGAGCTATACATGTGTAGCATCAGCATATCGATTGCTTGGCACTCGTGGCGAATAGGCACTAAAGGTATACTGCAGGAATTAGGCATAGATTGTGTAGCACGGAACTTGGTGGCCTTTGGGGGGTCCTAGCAGAGTGAACGAGAAAAAGTTTCACTTTGCCATGAAGGGATAACGATATGAAATTCAGGTGGGTTTGGGCTGGGGGGGGGGGGCAGGGTGCAAAAGGAACAGGGGGCGGGAGGTCGGTAAGGGTGCCACAAGGTAGGGGGCGGGATGGGGCTCCAACGCAGGCATACAGGGATGACACAGCGTAGGGGGTTAGTGACAGGACGGAGGGAATCAGCAAAGGAAAGGAATTTGTAAGATGAGGAGAGCAGGGAGGGCCGCCGATGGTAAGGGCTGGCGAATAGGGGGGTGGGGGGGGGAGCCTGCTCCACCAGGCATGGCAGGGAGCGGTAGATAAGGGGGGTGGGGGAGGAGAGGGTGAAGGGTGCAGGGAGCTTGGAGAAGTGGCGGCCAGGAATAGTTGAATAAGGAGGCAAAGGTCAGCACAACAGGAATACGTATGGCTACAGAACAAGTCGAGAGAGTGAAGGTCCCAGTCCTGGCATCGGCGGGGAAGAGCGCGATGAGCGAAAGTTAAAATCCGAAGCATTGTTTCCAGGAAGAGTGTGTGGGGGCATTTAGGACAATGGCACGAGCAATGTGCCCACGGGGGCGGGGGAACACAGATCGGCAGTGAAAGTGAGCACAATAGTGGATAGAGAAGGGAGCGAAGCAAGGCACACCGCTGGCGGCCTGAACACTTCATTGCTCTACTAGGGTCTCGTTCCGACAAAAGCGACGACTGGGGCCCAGACGGTGTAATGTCTAAAGGATCACTTCAGAGTTGGCAGTATAGGAAAGGTAGGTACAGAGGGCGTGTGCACCCTATGTGTAACGTGGATGTGCTGGCGAAATACAACGCGACTGTGCAAATTGAACGAAACTCCTTACGAATTAATAAACTATCTATACTCTATAGATACCACTCTATACCCTTCACATGTCGGATGGTGTTCCACGCATGCTGCTGGACACAACTGATACGCTGGCTGCCAATAGTATTTCGTGTTTACTTTTGGATACATTATTGCTGTAGATCCTCAGTAACATTTGTTATGGCGTCTTAAGAGTTGATGTTTGGCTTTGAATGCTCTTTGTAGCATTACGTACGGTTCATGCATTTTAATTTAAAAATGGTATTCACCATGGGATCCAAAAGTTAATAATGGGGTTATGTTATCTAGTACTTCAGCAGATGTTACATTTTATGTTTCTGGGCTGTGATGTTAGAAAGGTCATTCAGTCACTTGGGGTCACCAACGTCAGCGAGTCCCGGTCTGTGAAACACACTCAGTCCCCAGGGGGCCCCAGGTGCTGGTCTTAAAGTTCAGGGGCTGGTCCTTGCAATGGGATCTGTTTAAAGACCGAAGTTGACAAGAGGGGTGTCCCCTCTGACCCATCAGAGCTCTTACATGCTGTGGGTGTGACAAATATGATAATAGGAGGAGACTGGGTTGAAATGCTGAGCCGTTGTCATACCTTTGCCCCTTTGCCACCATTGTCTCAACGTCAGTGCCACCTCCTCTATAAAAGAGGCCTGACAGGAATGCAGTCTGAGGGGTCAGAGGGCAATCAGAGGTTACAGGGCCATAGTTGTATCAAGGAGGGGTGTTTGCCTCCAAGCCCTGGGGCCTCCGTACTCTGGGCCCCCAAACTAGGGACCAGGACCCCCTTTAACACCTGACTCAGAATAACAAGACAGGGCAGCCGAAAGCTTCCATGTACGAAAGGAACACAGGCGGATATTAAACTGCACCCTGACCCCATCAGTGCACACTTTTACATGTATGAAAGGAACACAGGAGGACATTAAACTGGACCCTGGCCCTATTAGTGCACACTTTTACATGTATGAAAGGAACACAGGAGGACATTAAACTGCACCCTGGCCCTATTAGTGCACCCTTTTACATGTATGAAAGGAACACAGGAGGACATTAAACTGCACCCTGACCCCATTAGTGCACACTTTTACATGTATGAAAGGAACACAGGAGGACATTACACTGCACCCTGGCCCTATTAGTGCACACTTTTACATGTATGAAAGGAACACAGGAGGATATTAAACTGTACCCTGACCCTATTAGTGCACACTTTTACATGTATGAAAGGAACACAGGAGGACATGAAACTGCACCCTGACCCCATCAGTGCACACTTTTACATGTATGAAAGGAACACAGGGGGACATGAAACTGCGCCCTGACCCCATCAGTGCACACTTTTACATGTATGAAAGGAACACAGGAGGATATGAAACTGCACCCTGGCCCCATTAGTGCACACTTTTACATGTATGAAAGGAAAACAGGAGGATATGAAACTGCACCCTGACCCCATTAGTGCACACTGTTACATGTATGGAAGGAACACAGGAGGATATTAAACTGCACCCTGACCCCATCAGTGCACACTTTTACATGTATGAAAGGAACACAGGAGGATATTAAACTGCACCCTGACCCCATCAGTGCACACTTTTACATGTATGAAAGGAACACAGGAGGACATGAAACTGCACCCTGACCCCATTAGAGCACACTTTTACATGTATGAAAGGAACACAGGAGGATATGAAACTGCACCCTGACCCCATCAGTGCACACTTTTACATGTATGAAAGGAACACAGGAGGATATTAAACTGCACCCTGACCCCATTATAGCACACTTTTACATGTATGAAAGGAACTCAGGAGGACATTAAACTGCACCCTGACCCCATTAGTGCACACTTTTACTTCCGGTGTAAATATAGATGCATAGTTTGATTCTTAACTTGTTTACATTGGGTATGAATAAATGTGGAAAGATTTGCATTTATGCGTGTTTCATCTGCCTCCCCCACCCAGGCTGCAGGCGGATTCTACCTATTTGAAAAGTTTTCTCCATTCGATGCTTTTAAATTGAAATGATGTCAAAAAGGAAGAACACAACAGAGAATGCCTACAAATGGGGGGTTATTGTTTTTAACCTCAGAAATTCAAGTCACGGTTGGGTGGGGGCTAATACTGCACAGTGTAGTGTTGGGGAGGGCCCTAGGCCCGCATGGTAGACACAGAAATACGAAAATGCAAACAGGGCTGTTTATGGGATCGGGGTGGATATGCGTGAGATGCGGACACACGCCTCGATTTTTATCACTCATCAAGGGCCGATGAAGGCAGCAGAGGTGCAGGAACGCCGGGGAGATGAGACACATAGGCTCCCCTGTGCTTGCGGAGATTGTCACTGGAGGGGGCGTGGCCAGCCACAAACACTTGCATACCCAGAAGCCTGTGCGGTAAACAACCGATTCATCACTGGAGGTGACACGGGCGTTTGTTTAACAGGAGAAGGAGCGTCTGTAGCTGTGCACACAGAGGCATTCATGAGGGTGACTGACAAGTCACCGCTGTAAAGTTACCCTACCAGTAGCAAGTTACATTTTTATCGTGACTGCGCGGATAGTACAACTTTATACCAACAAAAAGAATTTGGAATTCCGTGGGTCACGCGCACCTCGAGGGGCCGCTAGAAGCGGAATTCGCTGAAGGTCAGAAGGTTTTCCGAACAAGAAGCTCCGTGATTGGTTGAAACAGGAGCTGCATGAAAAGTAATGTGATCTTAAACATCTGGAGAGTGACACGTCTCAGCCCCTGAGTGTTACACCCATCTGGTAGTTGAACACTGCGCTTATGGCACATACCTAAAGTGAATGAAAAACTACCACTGAACTACCCTCTGAAGGGGATATTTTCATTTTATTTCACGCCGGGTGGATAAGACACCTCACTGGGTCCTGTAGTCTGTTTTCATGCACAGCGTTATAATGTCGATGGATAGAGAAGAGATAACTTGCGCGGTTAAAAGTGCTGAGTGAGTATTGGAGGCGCGAGAGCGCCCCTTCAAGGCCACTGGAAAAGATAGTGAAAAGCCCCCCCCTCTCCTGTGCTTGCGGAGTGAAGGACTGGACTTTTAACAGTACCAGCGGTGCCAGGGAACAACACCTATAACCTTCATGGGATACCTGTTTCGGCGCACAAACTACAGAGACACGGGACACTTCCTTCGGCGTCAAAGATCAGCTTTTATTACTGCAGGGAAACAGGAGTCATAAGAAGTACATGAACATGTAGGTTCTGCGAGTCTGCTTCAAATTGTATTGTAGGTCGCTCTCTTTTATACAGAAAGTTGCCATTGCATAACATGTGGACAAAAGATTACAATCCGGTTCCCACAGTAGACTTAAAAAGGGTCGCTTTCATGTGTTCAGAATCCCGGAACATAATTACAATAGCCATGCCGGTTCCCAACTGTAAAAGTACATCTTCCCACCATTAGGCACACCCATTAGAGTTTGTAAATGACAAAGAAGAAGAGACAAGAGCAGCTGCAAGGAAGTCAGACACGTGTAGAGAAAAGAGTGTGGGGGTAATATAGGAAGCATGATCGTAGGATCAAAGAGTTGGGTCCCATCGCCTGCACGGCTGTCACAATAGGCCGGCACGGCCAGATTACCCTCAAGCTGAGCCATCTGCCTTTGCTGTGTCATTCCTCCGGCCATAAAGACGCATGAAAGGAATATGCGTCTTCCGCAAGGCTTGGGAACTAGAGGGTCAAGGGGCGAACAGTTACCTGCTCGCTGACTACGTGAGGGCAAGAAACAAGATGGATGCCGTATCTAAAATGGAACCTAAGGGTTCAGACGAAGAACACGTAATATTAGACGAACCCTGGCAGGTAGTGTAGCGAAAATACACACACTTGCCGAACTCGTCACTTGCGGTTCGTAGATACCAAACTCGTCTATATTCGGCATTGCTCAGAACATCGTAATAATTTTTACAGAACCTCAGACGGTCCTTTTGCCCTCATGTAGGCAAGCACTAGTCGGAATCATAATCGATTTCGATACTCATCAGATCACTCAGATGTTGTTGATACATTATTCGATCCTTCAATGCCTCTTTGGTGACAATGGGCTGTCTTATACACGTCGTAGCACAAAGGCCACATAAGGCAGGACCACATTGCACACAAAGACAACATGAGAACAGAAATGTCACAACAATCCCTATGATCATCAGAATCTTCCAACCCCAAGTCGATATCAGACCCCAAAACCATCCCAGAAACGTCCAATTTCCTTCGTCCACGTGTATGGACTCCGAAATTTTATGCAACTTAGAGATGGCTTGATAAACCGTTGGAGCGTTATCAGGTATGAATATGCAGCAGCTCGAATGGATGACTTTACAAACCCCACCTCTATCTGCTAGAACGATATCTAGAACCATACGGTTCTGCAACGTCATCAGTCTATCCGCTTGGAGCTCGGCTGTCAAATTACCAAGGGCATTTGCAGTTATGTTGGCAGTTGATTCTACTACACGAGTTAACTGCCTCAAGTTCCTGCTATTAACCATCGGTCCCCAGAACGGTAGGAAACCCTTAAAGAAGTCTCCCGCTTCTTGTCCGGAAGTATCTTCTTTGCTAATCACACCTCTTACAATTCTATTCCTGTGATAATCTGAGGCCACAGTGAAAGTCGGAGGCAAAAGATTTGCAATATAGCAGGTACCCGAGAAGTCATGAGGTAACCACGTATAGGCTCGATCATAACATACAAAGTAGGTACCCTTGGCAGGCAGGAAAACAGGGGAAGAGAGCGTCGGTAAGACATACGTCTCGGTACAAGCACTCTCCCCAAACTGAGCTCTCGGATTTCGACCAAGACCTTTCAAGCAGAAATTACCAAGGTGAGGTACAATCCATATCGGTGGCGAGCTTTTAAGCTGCCTCTCACCCACTGATAAGCTGTACTCAGCCTCACTTAGTTCCTTATATGCTCGCACCTCTTCCTCTGGGATGAGCGATGCGTCAAAAATATCTCTATCTAAGTCTGCAATAGCTCTCGCCAGAGTCTTGTGGTACGGGCCAGGACCAGAGTTTGCTGAGCGTGGTTCTCGATGGGGGTAGGAATCTAGTGCGCTACGGAACATAGTTTGTAATGCTCGAGCTGACCCTTGTGCACTATAAGGCAGAACTAGGTACGGAATACCTTTATCCATAGTATGTGGCATTAACCCACACACCCAACAGTTGGTAGTGTTTACCACTAACTGATGCTGATGCAGGAGTTGTATAAAAGAGTTGTTTCTGAATTCCGCACGTCTGATTTGTTCGTGTTGAGGCAGAGGATAAAAGGAATGTGGAGAAACAGTAGAAACGAAATATTGATCATGAGATGGAAGAGTAGGTGTAGCAGAAGACAATAAGAACTGAGACCCATAATATATTCCTCCTACCAATAGCATAGATATGGTGAGAAACAGTGTGATTACTTGTGAGAAAAACCATTTTGTATGACATTTTTTCTGCAATGTAGATC
The DNA here is from genome assembly GCF_964261635.1 of Lissotriton helveticus. Classification (NCBI taxonomy): domain Eukaryota; kingdom Metazoa; phylum Chordata; class Amphibia; order Caudata; family Salamandridae; genus Lissotriton; species Lissotriton helveticus. Next base: position 1,321,586 of record NW_027611675.1, read on the forward strand.
TTTGCGCCAACATTTCTTCTCTTTCCGACAGCTTAGACAATGATGATTCCATCCCCTAACGACAGTCCGCGACGTTCTTGACGCACTTCGTTCTGAGTAGCGGTTATCAATTTCCAGGAGTTCCCAGAAATCGATAATAGAAACCAACCTTGTGTCGATAGCTGCTAAACAGAAGGAAGTACCCGCACGGCCTTACGGTCAACCTGGATGGTAGGTTCTAGCTAAATAATGTTCTTGGCTGTACGAAAAAGAAAAAGATACACAATATATAATGTCCACTGTTTTCAGAGCAATGTAGAACTTAGAAACAAAAAATCTTTTTATTTATGGCTTGTTCGTGGACAAAGAAAATATCGGCTACTTCCAGGGCGAGTCTGATCTTCAAACAATGGATTGGACGGCAAAGGAGTGTTCAATTGTTCAGGCAATTGTTCAACAGTCAAATTTTCCAAGGTTGATGTGGAGGAAATTGTTTGAGAGGAATCAGCAACGGTGTCAGATACAAGCCGTGCTTCGCTGAATGGAACGAAATGTGGTGGAGTGTCGGTCTCAGATGAAGAAAGACCTCTTCTCATCCAGGTGTCCGACGGCAGAGGAAGCGGGACTCTTTTCGTGTGGGTAGCATGTACCCAGTTCCGGCGTCCGTGTAATCGAACCGCCGTCCTCGTGGCCAGCTGTACTTGAAACGGACCCACAAATCTTGGTTCTAGGTTTCGTTTTCGTCCGTAGTTTTTAACAAGGACCCAGTCCCCTGGTTGAAGTCGATGACCAGGACCCTCTGTTTGTGACGGCAGAGACTCAAAGACCTGTTGATGAATCAAACTCAATTTAGCAGTCAGATCATAGAGATAATCAATCAACATAGGGTATTCAATTCTGTCAAATTCCTTTGGTCTTTGGACTCCCCATACATTAGCAGGACGACCGAAGACAATCTCATATGGGCTGAGCCCTACTCGAGAGTGTACAGTTGCCCTGGTCGACAGGAGAGCCAGAGGCAAAGCGTCGGGCCATGATAAACCAGTTGTTGCCTGAATTTTAGCCAATTTCAGTTTTAAAGTGCCATTATATCCTTCCACCAATCCTGCTGATTGTGGATGATTTGCACTATGAAATTTTTGTACAATCCCTAAACCGCGACACACACTCTTCATCACACTCCCAACAAACTCACTTCCGTTGTCCGACCATACGACCCGAGGCATTCCGTAGCGGGGAAAATATTCTTTGAGCAAAATTTTTGCCGTGGATAAAGCCGTATTATCCTTAAGGGGGTAGGCCTCAATCCACCTAGAGAATGCACACACCACAACCAACACATACTTCAAGTTATTACATCGGTCCATGTGGATAAAGTCCAACTGGATGACTTCGAAAGGGTATGTAGGAGGGGCAAAATGGCCAGGTGGAGTAGGGGTGCCCTTACCAGGATTGTGCATCAAACACATCATACAATTCTTAACCACTCTCTCGGCACACTTAGTAATCCCATCATTCTTCCATACATGAGACAACAACTTGCATATGCCTTTAGTGTTGATGTGTGCCATACCATGAGCCATTGTAACAACAGCGAGCACATACGCATCCGGTAACATCCATCTCTGCTTCTCTGATAAATTAACCCAACATCCATTCTCATCCAATCTTCCCGTGCTCTCTCTCCATTTAGTTCTTTCCGTCTCAGTGGCTTTATTCTGTATTCCTTTCACACTTTCAAATGTGTCTTCACACATACCAGTCTCTGTTGGCCATCTCACTGAGCTCGTAACATACATTCTGTTCGTTAAATCTTTAGCCGTTTCTTTAGCCGTTTCATCTGCAAACGCATTTCCACGACCCACATCATCTGTTACTTTCTGATGTGCGCTACATTTGACTATGGCCACTTGTTTAGGCAATGTGAGTGCATCTAAAAGATCATTTACAAGCTGACCATGTTGAATCTTCGTGCCATGCGACGTAAGGAATCCTCTCTCTCTCCACAATCGTCCAAAACTATGTGCCACACCAAACGCGTACTGGCTATCTGTAAACACATTCACCCGCTTATCTTTAGACAATACACACGCTCTCGTCAAAGCGATTAACTCGGCAGCCTGAGCCGAATTCTGACTTAGTCTTTCGCTTTCCACAATCGTTCTCAATGTAACTACAGCATACGCAGTCGTCACATCACCGTTCGGCAACTTGAAACAAGAACCATCCACATACAAAGTACCATCGGGATCTGTCAATGGAGTATCTTTTAGGTCAATACGACCCTTAGTTTCCTCTTCAGTTCTGAGATAGCAGTCATGTACTGCTTCACCACTTGATTCTGTGTCGATCGGCAGCAATGTTGCTGGATTCAACACATTACATCGTTTTATCCGTATGTGACTGGCCAGCAACGTCAACTCATATCCAGACAATCTTGCGCTCGTCAGATGTTGAGTTTTCGTTCGATTCAATAGAGTGTCAACTGCATGCGGGACCATTACCGTGAGCATTTTATTCATGACTAAACCTGCGGACTGTCGAATGGACGCCGCAGCTGCCGCTGTTGCCCTTAAACAACTTGGCAAGGCTCTTGCTACTGGGTCTAAAGTCGAAGAAAAATAGGCACATGGGCGTTGCTTACCACCAAAAGGTTGTGTCAGAACACTCAACGCGCAACCGTCCCTCTCGTGAACGTATAGTGTAAACGGCTTACTGTAGTCAGGAGTGCCCAACACAGGAGCCGAACACAACGCATCACGTAATTCAGAAAAACTTTTCTGACACTCTTCAGTCCAAGGCAATGGGGATGAAACATCCTTGCACGTAAGGGCTATCAATGGTTTCGCCAACAATGAAAAATTTGGAATCCATTGTCTGCAATAGGACGTAATACCTAAAAAGGCACGAACATCTCTCTGGGTTTTTGGCACAGTCATCCGGGAAATCGCTGCAATTCTCTCTGGGGTCAACCTTCTCCCTTCTCTTGACAATAAGTGACCTAGATAGGTATCTTCTTGACAACAATACTGTAGCTTTGAAGGCGATACCTTGTGGTGTAAGTTATGTAAATAGTGTAACAATGATACTGTAGCCGTTTTGCAAATAGCTTCTGTATCAGCTGCCACTAAAAGATCATCAACGTATTGAATCAAAGCTGCACCTTTAGGTAATACAAAGGCATCAAGTTGACCTTTAAGTGCTTGGCTGTAGATTGACGGACTCTCACAGTAGCCCTGTGGAGCGCGTTTTAGCCTAAAACTGCGGCCACCTAATGAGAATCCGAATAGGTCTCTGCTTTCCTCGGCAATCGGGATGCTAAAGAAAGCATTCTTTAGATCGATCACTGTGAACCAGGAGGCAGATGCCGGAATCATTGTTAGTAAGGCCGTAATGTCGGGCACTACAGGAAATTGTGGAACCACTATTTTGTTTACTTCTCTTAAGTCTATTACGAAACGATACACAGGAGCTTTAGTTAGGTCAGTTCGTTTCAGAATTGGTAATACAGGGCTATTACACACATTTCCACGAGTTTCTTCAACAACACCCTTTCCAATGAGATCATGAACGATTGCTAACAGCGCTCGTTCGCCCTCAAGAGAAATACGATATTGAGGTAAACGCGGTAATCGCGCATTTGGTTTCAATTGAATCACATAGGGTGGAATGTCTAACAAGCCTACATCATTAGGACCTGTGGCCCATAAGGACGCAGGGAGGGAACTCAATTCCGGTGGGAATTTGTCGACTGATAAATACATTGGAGAGATCACTCTCTGTCCCAATGTAAGCTCCACTCCTTCGGGGGAACAATACAATGTTGCATATAATCGTTTCAACAAATCCAGGCCCAAAAGATTTTCACCACAACCTGTAGATAGAATCAGTGGAGCCGTTAGCTCACGAGGACCAATCATAAGAGGCAAAGGACTAGAGACTGGGTTGCTAACAGGAGCGCCAGAGAATCCAACGGAAACGTTTGTTAAGCCAGACAAAGGTGCGCCAGGGAGTTTCGAATGCATGATGGAACTTTTCGTCGCACCAGTGTCTAACAGAAAAGGCTCAACTACACCCGATGTAGCCACTGCAACGTAAGGCCCACTCTGATCGACCGGAACTGACACTACTCCCTCTCTTTGTCGTTGGCTGTCCTAGTAATGGTCATTTACAACAGTCTCATGCTCTACGTAATAATCGTCCACATTATACTGTGCAGATCGGACTGACCCTGCATTTCGCTGGTCAAAACAATTATTTGCATCTGATTGATTTTGATAACTATCACTCTGATTGTGGGATGAACCACGACCTCTACCTCGTGATGCCTGTTGGGGACCACTACCACGATTTCCTCGTGCTGACACACCATTTAGGCGATCCCGTAAGGCAAGACAATCATATTTTAGGTGTCCCTCTTTCTTACAATATGCGCACTGATTATACCCAAGGGAAAATCTATAATCAAAATTGTCAGAACGCGGCTGTGTCCTATTGGGCTGTGCTCGTGGTCGATACTGCTGTTGTGAATCAGTTTGGTTTGATCGTGGAGGGTATGCTTGCTGTAACAAAACCTTCGTCTTGAGCTCCTTCGTTTTCTTCTCTACACGATCACTTTCTTCCTTTTCCCTATTCTCATAATACTGGGCTGTTGCTAGTATTTGTGCAGGGGTTGAAACTGCCCACGCACTCTCTGAATTCTTTAATTTGTTGCATAGCTCAGGCAGCAAATTCGATACGAACTTGTCAACAAATAACCGCTGTCCTCCCTCAGCGCCCATGTCCTGGCCGCTGTGGTCGACAAACGCTTCCTCAAACCTTGTAAAGAAATCCGAGACACTCTCGTCTTTCTTTTGCTTACAAGCTGATAACTTATCCCAGTTCACCTTCATCGCTGGCATGATAGTTTTCATGAGCGTAATGATTTTCTGCGGCAAGTCTAAGATTAGCTGGTCGGGCTTAGCCCCACCAACTTGTAATGCATCAGCTGCTAGCAGTGCAGCCCAATCACCGCCTAATTCAACTGCGTGATTGGCTTGACGAATTTTAGCCCAAACTGGTTGCGGTACAACATTGCCAAACAACATGTCGATATCGACAAGGTTCATAATAGAAGCTTCCACCAGTTGTGATAACTCCTTATAATAACCAGCCGGGTTTTTACGCGGATCAGGTAAGGATTGCTTCACTTGCAAAACTTCCGATCGTTTCCATGGAAGATGTATCCATACCCTTCGAAAATGTGGTAGAACCACAGGGTTTGCATTAGGATCACCAGGCACCCACAGTGGCGGAACCTCTCTCATGGGATATTGACCAGGAACCGCTTTCCAATTCTCGGTGGTATCATCTGAGGACACCCGAGAATGTGCTGTGGATCTGAACGCTAATAAGCGTTCCACGGCACGTCGTACATCGTCTCCTATAATCATACCGTTCGAAAAGTGACTCTGAAGTTCAATTATGTCGGATGGTGCATTATCTACATCATCATTATACCATTCTTCCCTCAAAAAGTTACACATCTCCTCAAACACGAATCTCTGCGTAGGCTCATTAAACTGAGAAAATGTATCAAAGACTACACGTGGAGTGTAATTAGCAGGATGTTTCATCCACCTATGTGCCATGGTTATTAACGTCTCTTTCTCCCTACCACTAGGGATCTGACTCCGTCTCTGAGGAGTTTCAGATGAATCAGACGAAAATAATGGACCAGAAAGAGGTGAATAAAGGGTAGCAACAGAGTTAGGAACACGCTTACGAACAGAAGGAGAAAGAAAAACAGGGGCAACAACACTGGAGGTGAAGGAAGGCATAGTAGGAACGGACAAGGTAGTCGGAGTAGCAGAAACAACAGTCTGTGAAGGTACAGGTACAGGAGCAGTAGGAACAAGGACAGGTGGTGGAACAAACGTAGGGTTAACAGCGGGCTGACCTGCAGCCGCTGGAGCAACAAGGGGAGCAACAGGAGGTACTACAGGAGCAGTAGCACCCTGTACGTAAGGAGGTGGTGATTTCATTAAATATGATAACAAGGAATCCTCCTTCAAATCTTCTTCTTTCTTTTCTAGATTATTCGGTAAAGCTGGGTAACATTTATCTATTTTCATATGATGCAATCTAGTAGAGATTTCCATTTCCTTTTCTTCTTTTTCCTGTTTACATTCTCGTATAGTTTGCATTATCGGAACAAACCCTTGCTTTTGATCCTTTTTAAGTTGTTTGATTTCTTTCTGCTTGGCCTCTTTACGCCATATCCGAAAGGAATCAAACATAGCTGGCCTAGCTTTCTTTAAAAATAATTTAGCCTCAAGATTATCTAAAATCGAAAGTTCAAAAGTTCCATGTGGTGGCCATCTAAGGTCACCGTCTTTCTTTGTATAACGGACCCAGTAATCATTATAGATTATAGGACCTACACCATGTCGACTATAAAGATCATGTATCGGAGTTCCAACTGGAGGTATCGGACACGAGTCCTCCAACCGGGAATCCATTGCGCAACATTTGAAAATACGAAACAAACCACTATGGCTAGGCATCGTGCACACTAACCTAGTATCAAACTTCAAGGATTACCGAAGCAATAAAACCTCGTGTAAGTCAAAACCCTCGGTTTTTGGCAATTGCAACTGTCAAATAATACTAAGGACCAATACTAAGAACCACAAATGCAATGGAACCATGCAATACAACAAAGCCTTAAAGGCTAACAACAAAGCTTTCTTCAAGAAGCTAGAACAACCACTAAGGACTGGGAGCGACCCACAAATACTTAACTCAGAACTTCAATGGCGTCACCAGGAAGGCCCGTCTATCGTCTCGCTTGTACATAAGGTCTGCGCCGGGCGTCGAAGACAGGTCGACAGTCAGGGCATCGGTCCGTCGCAGCCGTCAGGAGGCGGGAATCTTCGCAGGGAAAAACTTCGGGCCACTTATTTCGACAACAGGATCGATGAAGCGGGGTGCACCTTCCCTCGGAGATTTCACACGAAGTTCCTCACGATCATCAGGCTTTGGACCGGTACCGCTGAAGTCGCCCCACGTTGGGCGCCAACTGAAGGACTGGACTTTTAACAGTACCAGCGGTGCCAGGGAACAACACCTATAACCTTCATGGGATACCTGTTTCGGCGCACAAACTACAGAGACACGGGACACTTCCTTCGGCGTCAAAGATCAGCTTTTGTTACTGCAGGGAAACAGGAGTCATAAGAAGTACATGAACATGTAGGTTCTGCGAGTCTGCTTCAAATTGTATTGTAGGTCGCTCTCTTTTATACAGAAAGTTGCCATTGCATAACATGTGGACAAAAGATTACAATCCGGTTCCCACAGTAGACTTAAAAAGGGTCGCTTTCATGTGTTCAGAATCCCGGAACATAATTACAATAGCCATGCCGGTTCCCAACTGTAAAAGTACATCTTCCCACCATTAGGCACACCCATTAGAGTTTGTAAATGACAAAGAAGAAGAGACAAGAGCAGCTGCAAGGAAGTCAGACACGTGTAGAGAAAAGAGTGTGGGGGTAATATAGGAAGCATGATCGTAGGATCAAAGAGTTGGGTCCCATCGCCTGCACGGCTGTCACAATAGGCCGGCACGGCCAGATTACCCTCAAGCTGAGCCATCTGCCTTTGCTGTGTCATTCCTCCGGCCATAAAGACGCATGAAAGGAATATGCGTCTTCCGCAAGGCTTGGGAACTAGAGGGTCAAGGGGCGAACAGTTACCTGCTCGCTGACTACGTGAGGGCAAGAAACAAGATGGATGCCGTATCTAAAATGGAACCTAAGGGTTCAGACGAAGAACACGTAATATTAGACGAACCCTGGCAGGTAGTGTAGCGAAAATACACACACTTGCCGAACTCGTCACTTGCGGTTCGTAGATACCAAACTCGTCTATATTCGGCATTGCTCAGAACATCGTAATAATTTTTACGGAACCTCAGGAGATTGTCACTAGAGGGGGCGTGGCCAGCCACAAACACTTGCATACCCAGAAGCCTCTGCGGCAAACACCCGATTCATCAGTTCAGGTGACACAGGCGTTTGTTTAACAGTAGAAGGAGCGCCTGTAGCTGTGCACACACAGGCATTCATGAGAGTGATTGGCACGTCACCGGTGTAACGTCACTCTAATAGTAGTGAGTTATATTGTTTTTGTTATTGGCGGAAAGGACGTTTGCTTATCCAATGATGATGATTATCCAACTGTCCGCTGTTCACGCGCACTTCGAGTGGCCGTGAGAAGCGGAAGTTGTTGTAAATTTTGTAGGGTTTCTCCACAAGAAGCTCCGTGATTGGTTGAAATGTTTATTATCCCGGGGCGGGCGGGACCTCCTCGGCCGCCGAGGAGAGGAGCGCCCTTGCCGCTGGAAGGCGTCACAGGGTCAAGTGACGCAGAACGAGGCGCCGTTGTCGCCGGGTGAGGAGGAGGGGGTTCCACGTGAATATATGATTATACCACGATTTCAGTTACCACGCATGGCTTTACCACGCGAATTTTACCTCGCAAGTGGCTTTACCACGCTGGTATTTACAACGTAGCATTTTACTACGCGTTGCAACGTCTTACCTTCACGTCTTTCTCCACGAGCCCTTACTTCCATCCTCCTTTGAAACAAGCGTCAAAACACGTATACCAAAATAAAAAAAGGACTGCTTTTTCGACGTACACGGCACGTCTTAGGGGGAGGCTCTTTCCTCTTTCTTTTAAATTTACGTTCGTTTTTTTGTTAAAGTAACCTGCTTGTTATTTTTGGGGGGGGAGACCCCCCCAGCCCCCCTCCGAGCCCCCCCCCCCTCCCTCTGCCCCCCCATGCCCACGCAGATCGACTAGAAGGAATACCACGTCTCCCCCCTAGCCCGTGGTAAAGACGTCGTGGAAGGTACCCTGCGTGGAAGGCACCCTGCGTGGTAAGTGTCACGTGGTAAACGTGAGTAGTGGTAATGCCTTTGTGGTAAATGATGTTTCCCGTTCCACGTGCGGCCTCGCGCCGGTGCTGCCCGGGGAGGGTGCGGGGGCCCTGGAGGGGACCGGGGAGAGCAGAGCCCGGAGCCTGGCTCGGCTCTGGCTCCAGCCCGGTGCCTGGCTCGGCTCGTGCCCGGTGCCTGGCTCTGGCTCGAGCCTGGTGCCTGGCTCGGCTCCTCGAGCCAAAATGAACCTCTCTCTGGCTCTTTCCCGCCTTAAACTGCCTCTGTTCAATACAAGTTAATGAGGGACAATACATTCTCCTAATCCATGGTATTATTATTATTCTATTTATAGAATCTCCCTCCTGTCATGTATACATTAGTAAACTAAGAGGCCAGACCCTTCCCAGGTTATCAGGTGACATTCCGGTCCATGAAATCAAAGGCAGGTTGGTATCCAGCCGGGCTCCTGAACTCCATCTATGAAAACACTTTGGGGCAGATTTATGAAGGCCCTGCGCCGCTGGTGCGTCACTTTTTCCCATGTTAAAAGTGACGCACCGGCGGCGCAGGGCCTTCATAAATCTGCCCCTTTAATCCATAATTTTGGAGTAAAGGGAGTTTTGGTGACATTAAATATCTGCCTAGGATCACACAGTTTTCGCTGGGAAGCTGCGATTTATCCAGGATTTCTGGTTTCTCTGTGTAAAGATCAGCCACTAAGTGGGTATTTATTTGTTTTTCCTTTTTAATGTTAGTGATTTGTTTTTAGGCTTTTCTGAAGTTCTTACATGTTACAAGCTCAACCCAAAGTTGTTTACATGACCACTAGTTACATTACACAAGGTCACATTCGTTTTTTTAGGCACAGCAAGGTTAAGAGCATGGCAAAATTCACCTGAATATAGACTAAGGAAATTCTGATAACATTCGTCCCTTCACCGGTATTCCTTATATGACCAGGGACCAACTCCACAACCTAGTCATTATATTTGCCATTGTCATGAATCAACGGGTCGTTCCTGTTTTCTACCCTATTGCTTTACGTTGCACAGGATGTTACGTATACGTGATTTACCTGCATTTATCTTTTGTATAATTAACCTCACTAATTGTAAAGTGCTCTGATATCCGCAAGGATCTTGTTCGCGCTCTATAAAACTTTCAAAATAAATAAATAAGGTATTTGCCCAGAGTCACAGGATGTTTAGCTGACGCCGAGAGTCACACCTCGTTCCCAAGTTTTAGAGTCACGTTCAGGGTAGAGCAAGGATGGCAGCAGAACCCCGGCTCGCTGTGGGCCTGAGGTTCCATCAGAACCTCGAGCCGAGCCAGAGCCGGGCTCGGGCTCACAGTGGACGCCCAGCTCTGTCTTTAACTTGAAACAGCGACAGGTGCTGAAGAGTACAGCAGATTTATAGCAGATACTTGTGAGTCCAAACCTCTGCTTAATCATTATTGATGTGTGTGTCAAGTGGTGTTTGCATGTTCAAGGCGACTACAACTTATTTGTGTGAACTGTTAAGTTTCTGACAAAACCTATACAATTTATTTAAAAACGATGGGGCATATTATCAAGCCTGTGCGCTAAAATTATCGCCGCTTTATCGTCCGAAAACGGCCGATAAAGCGGCGATAATGGGCTTGATAATATGCTCTATGGAATTCCAATCGAAGCCCATGTTAGATGGGAAGACATCTAACAAAGGCTTCGATTGGAATTCCATAGAGCATATTATCAAGCCCATTATCGCTGCTTTATCGGCCGTTTTCGGACGATAAAGCGGCGATAATTTTAGCGCACAGGCTTGATAATATGCCCCGATAACTCTTGTGACAGGTAGAGCAGTATCCATTACAGTTTTTCACCTGGAACATTAATATTTATTTACTTACAGTGCATCTCTGTCACAATCATAAAGGGCTTATTCAGTTGTTTTTGCCAAAATAATGCTGTACAGGAAGAACATCCAGCCAAGATATGGGCAAGTGGCCAGGTTGCTGATGACAGTGTAGGGAGACATCCTTTGAAACCTGGATTCTCCATTTGATTCAGTTGTGTGATTTGAGGCAAAATCCACTCTCTCTCTGATTCTCAGCGGGTGCCTAGAAGTGAGAGTTCATTTGAGCAGAGCGCATCTGCAAGAAGGAATCTCCATTAGGACACTTTAGAAAACTGTTAGTATTTGTCTTACACGTTAATTTACCCAACTGAATTATTTCATATTTTTTGTAAGAGATAGAGGCACTGCTTTCTGCACACTAGTCCTATATAACCCTTTTTTTGGCATTGATTCGGCGTGTCATATGCCAGTACAGAGTTTTAAGTGGTTCATATCTGGGGGGGCGAAATAATTTGACAAGTGTTACTTCGATGTTGAAATTATAGATATAATTTTATCAAAGCTCCTTTAACGTGATAATAGATCTATGATCCGTCAACAATGCTCCTCGTACTTTTCTAAATTTGCAAAGAAGCAATTATTCCCTATAAGTCTCATGGGTTACTGACAGATATTAGATTAGGGGAATAACTGCCCAGTAGTGATACACTTCAGTGATCTTTACCATCCAGATGTTAATTTCAGGCAGGATGCTGCCAGTGCAGTGCAGATTAGCTACATAGAGATCTGGGGTTCAAATGTCAGATGATGAATTCTCCCAAAATCTTCCACATGTTTCCACAATTCAACCATTTGTGACCGATGTCAGTTGGGGACACGGCAGTGCAGTGGCGGCTGATGGTATTTGAAAGTGGTGAGGCGTAAAACCAGTGAATGTATTGTAGTGCAAGTGAAGCTGGTGTTTATGAGGGTATGTTTTGGGGGGCCGGCGGCTCTGCACCCCAATAGTCCCCGACGCTGCCATTCAAAGAGGCCCAGCTGTAGCTCTTTCTCTACATTAATGCTGTAAACAGAATACATGAGGCTCAGAAGCATGTGCGGTGTATTCTGTTTAGAGCACAAGGACCATCTTGCAAATGCGGCATCCCCTCCCTTTCCAAGTCGTCGCAGTGTGAGGACTCGGAAAGGGAGGAGTGGTAGAAGGCAGCTGATATTGGACAAGCAGCTTTGGGAGTACAGGGTTGATGCTGTAGACACCCAGAGCTGCATTGGAATGTGACTCTTTTGTAATTTGTGGGCTGGCCCAGAGCAGGGGTGTAGAAAGTAATAGAATGCTTGTCCATGGGACAAGTTGCCTTATAAATCCACTTCTCATGTAACAAAATCCACTTTGTGGCTCAATGGTTTGAGTGGCAGACCCTGAGGCAGAGGTCTGGCCTGGGACCATGGTTCGATCCCTGACGCGGCAGGGTCTTGGGCTCAATGTCCACGGACCCGATAATTCTCGCCTCGTTGCCTATTCTAATCATGGGTTCCACTCTGCAACTCTGGGCAATAGCTTGCTTAATCTCCACAACGGCCCTAACAACGCTAGGATGCCTGGCTTCACCTTGGGGTTGCCCAGGAGTGGGCACCTCACAGGAACAGGCCAGGAAGGGTTCCACAGCGGTATTCGTACAGCGCTTAGAGACCCCTGGGTGATAGGCGCTATACAAGTGCAAATTACATTTACATTTACATTTATATAATCTATCCCTCCGCGCTATAGGAATTCCACATCCCTGTCAGAGGACCCCAATTCTTGCAGAATCGGGCTGCCAGCAGCTCAGCCCATACAGACCCCCACATACTATTGTACATCATCTATGGATCCCACAATCTAAGAGCATAAGCAGCCACTTTCAGTCCTGATGAGACCCCCACATCCTATTGTACATCCTCTGTGGATCCCCCAATGTAAGAGCATAAGCAGCCACTTTCAGTCCTGATGAGACCCCCACATCCTATTGTACATCCTCTATGGATCCCACAATGTAAGAGCATAAGCAGCCATTGTCAGTCCTGATGAGACCCCTACATCCTATTGTGCATCCTCTATGGATCCCACAATGTAAGAGCATAAGCAGCCACTTTCAGTCCTGATGAGACCCCTACATCCTATTGTACATCCTCTATGGATCCCACAATCTAAGAGCATAAGCAGCCATTGTCAGTCCTGATGAGACCCCTACATCCTATTGTACATCCTCTATGGATCCCACAATGTAAGAGCATAAGCAGCCATTGTCAGTCCTGATGAGACCCCTACATCCTATTGTGCATCCTCTGTGGATCCCCCAATGTAAGAGCATAAGCAGCCACTTTCAGTCCTGATGAGACCCCCACATCCTATTGTACATCCTCTATGGATCCCACAATGTAAGAGCATAAGCAGCCATTGTCAGTCCTGATGAGACCCCTACATCCTATTGTGCATCCTCTGTGGATCCCCCAATGTAAGAGCATAAGCAGCCACTTTCAGTCCTGATGAGACCCCCACATCCTATTGTACATCCTCTATGGATCCCACAATGTAAGAGCATAAGCAGCCACTTTCAGTCCTGATGAGACCCCCACATCCTATTGTACATCCTCTATGGATCCCCCAATGTAAGAGCATAAGCAGACACTGTCAGTCCTGATGAGACCCCTACATCCTATTGTGCATCCTCTGTGGATCCCCCAATGTAAGAGCATAAGCAGCCACTTTCAGTCCTGATGAGACCCCCACATCCTATTGTACATCCTCTATGGATCCCACAATGTAAGAGCATAAGCAGCCATTGTCAGTCCTGATGAGGCCCCTACATCCTATTGTACATCCTCTATGGATCCCACAATGTAAGAGCATAAGCAGCCATTGTCAGTCCTGATGAGACCCCTACATCCTATTGTGCATCCTCTGTGGATCCCCCAATGTAAGAGCATAAGCAGCCATTGTCAGTCCTGATGAGGCCCCTACATCCTATTGTGCATCCTCTATGGATCCCACAATCTAAGAGCATAAGCAGCCATTGTCAGTCCTGATGAGGCCCCTACATCCTATTGTGCATCCTCTGTGGATCCCCCAATGTAAGAGCATAAGCAGCCACTTTCAGTCCTGATGAGACGCCTACATCCTATTGTACATCCTCTATGGATCCCCCAATGTAAGAGCATAAGCAGCCACTTTCAGTCCTGATGAGACCCCTACATCCTATTGTACATCCTTTATGGATCCCCCAATGTAAGAGCATAAGCAGCCATCGTCAGTCCTGATGAGACCCCTACATCCTATTGTACATCCTCTATGGATCCCCCAATGTAAGAGCATAAGCAGCCATTGTCAGTCCTGATGAGACCCCTACATCCTATTGTACATCCTTTATGGATCCCCCAATGTAAGAGCATAAGCAGCCATCGTCAGTCCTGATGAGACCCCTACATCCTATTGTACATCCTCTATGGATCCCCCAATGTAAGAGCATAAGCAGCCACTTTCAGTCCTGATGAGACCCCTACATCCTATTGTACATCCTTTATGGATCCCCCAATGTAAGAGCATAAGCAGCCATCGTCAGTCCTGATGAGACCCCTACATCCTATTGTACATCCTCTATGGATCCCACAATGTAAGAGCATAAGCAGCCACTGTCAGTCCTGATGAGACCCCTCCATCCTATTGTGCATCCTCTGTGGATCCCCCAATGTAAGAGCATAAGCAGCCACTTTCAGTCCTGATGAGACCCCTACATCCTATTGTACATCCTCTGTGGATCCCCCAATGTAAGAGCATAAGCAGCCACTTTCAGTCCTGATGAGACCCCTACATCCTATTGTACATCCTCTAGGGATCCCACAATGTAAGAGCATAAGCAGCCACTGTCAGTCCTGATGAGACCCCTACATCCTATTGTGCATCCTCTATGGATCCCTCAATGTAAGAGCATAAGCAGCCACTTTCAGTCCTGATGAGACCCCTACATCCTATTGTACATCCTCTATGGATCCCACAATGTAAGAGCATAAGCAGCCATTGTCAGTCCTGATGAGACCCCTACATCCTATTGTACATCCTCTGTGGATCCCCCAATGTAAGAGCATAAGCAGCCACTTGCAGTCCTGATGAGACCCCTACATCCTATTGTAGATCCTCTATGGATCCCACAATGTAAGAGCATAAGCAGCCACTTTCAGTCCTGATGAGACCCCTACATCCTATTGTAGATCCTCTATGGATCCCACAATGTAAGAGCATAAGCAGCCACTTTCAGTCCTGATCAGACCCCTACATCCTATTGTACATCCTCTGTGGATCCCACAATGTAAGAGCATAAGCAGCCACTTTCAGTCCTGATGAGACCCCTACATCCTATTGTAGATCCTCTATGGATCCCACAATGTAAGAGCATAAGCAGCCAATTTCAGTCCTGATGAGACCCCTACATCCTATTGTACATCCTCTATGGATCCCACAATGTAAGAGCATAAGCAGCCATCGTCAGTCCTGATGAGACCCCTACATCCTATTGTACATCCTCTGTGGATCCCCCAATGTAAGAGCATAAGCAGCCACTTGCAGTCCTGATGAGACCCCTCCATCCTATTGTACATCCTTTAGGGATCCCACAATGTAAGAGCATAAGCAGCCACTTTCAGTCCTGATGAGACCCCTCCATCCTATTGTGCATCCTCTATGGATCCCACAATGTAAGAGCATAAGCAGCCATTGTCAGTCCTGATGAGGCCCCTACATCCTATTGTACATCCTCTGTGGATCCCACAATCTAAGAGCATAAGCAGCCATTTTCAGTCCTGATGTGAGCCCTACATCCTATTGTACATCCTCTGTGGATCCCACAATGTAAGAGCATAAGCAGCCATTGTCAGTCCTGATGAGACCCCTACATCCTATTGTGCATCCTCTATGGATCCCACAATGTAAGAGCATAAGCAGCCACTTTCAGTCCTGATGGGACCCCTACATCCTATTGTACATCCTCTGTGGATCCCCCAATGTAAGAGCATAAGCAGCCACTTGCAGTCCTGATGAGACCCCTCCATCCTATTGTACATCCTTTAGGGATCCCACAATGTAAGAGCATAAGCAGCCACTTTCAGTCCTGATGAGACCCCTCCATCCTATTGTGCATCCTCTATGGATCCCACAATGTAAGAGCATAAGCAGCCACTGTCAGTCCTGATGAGACCCCTCCATCCTATTGTACATCCTCTATGTGTCCCACAATGTAAGAGCATAAGCAGCCACTTTCAGTCCTGATGAGACCCCTACATCCTATTGTGCATCCTCTATGGATCCCCCAATGTAAGAGCATAAGCAGCCACTTTCAGTCCTGATGAGACCCCTCCATCCTATTGTACATCCTTTAGGGATCCCACAATGTAAGAGCATAAGCAGCCACTTTCAGTCCTGATGAGACCCCTACATCCTATTGTGCATCCTCTATGGATCCCACAATGTAAGAGCATAAGCAGCCACTTTCAGTCCTGATGAGACCCCTACATCCTATTGTGCATCCTCTATGGATCCCACAATGTAAGAGCATAAGCAGCCACTTTCAGTCCTGATGAGACCCCTACATCCTATTGTGCATCCTCTATGGATCCCACAATGTAAGAGCATAAGCAGCCACTTTCAGTCCTGATGGGACCCCTACATCCTATTGTACATCCTCTGTGGATCCCCCAATGTAAGAGCATAAGCAGCCACTTGCAGTCCTGATGAGACCCCTACATCCTATTGTACATCCTCTGTGGATCCCCCAATGTAAGAGCATAAGCAGCCACTTGCAGTCCTGATGAGACCCCTCCATCCTATTGTACATCCTTTAGGGATCCCACAATGTAAGAGCATAAGCAGCCACTTTCAGTCCTGATGAGACCCCTCCATCCTATTGTGCATCCTCTATGGATCCCACAATGTAAGAGCATAAGCAGCCACTTTCAGTCCTGATGAGACCCCCACATCCTATTGTACATCCTCTGTGGATCCCACAATGTAAGAGCATAAGCAGCCATTGTCAGTCCTGATGAGACCCCTCCATCCTATTGTGCATCCTCTAGGGATCCCCCAATGTAAGAGCATAAGCAGCCACTTGCAGTCCTGATGAGACCCCTCCATCCTATTGTACATCCTTTAGGGATCCCACAATGTAAGAGCATAAGCAGCCACTTTCAGTCCTGATGAGACCCCTCCATCCTATTGTGCATCCTCTATGGATCCCACAATGTAAGAGCATAAGCAGCCATTGTCAGTCCTGATGAGGCCCCTACATCATATTGTACATCCTCTGTGGATCCCACAATCTAAGAGCATAAGCAGCCATTTTCAGTCCTGATGTGAGCCCTACATCCTATTGTACATCCTCTGTGGATCCCACAATGTAAGAGCATAAGCAGCCATTGTCAGTCCTGATGAGACCCCTACATCCTATTGTACATCCTCTGTGGATCCCACAATGTAAGAGCATAAGCAGCCATTGTCAGTCCTGATGAGACCCCTCCATCCTATTGTACATCCTCTATGTGTCCCACAATGTAAGAGCATAAGCAGCCATTGTCAGTCCTGATGAGGCCCCTACATCCTATTGTACATCCTCTGTGGATCCCACAATCTAAGAGCATAAGCAGCCATTTTCAGTCCTGATGAGACCCCTACATCCTATTGTGCATCCTCTATGGATCCCACAATGTAAGAGCATAAGCAGCCACTTTCAGTCCTGATGAGACCCCTACATCCTATTGTGCATCCTCTATGGATCCCACAATGTAAGAGCATAAGCAGCCACTTTCAGTCCTGATGAGACCCCTCCATCCTATTGTGCATCCTCTATGGATCCCACAATGTAAGAGCATAAGCAGCCACTTTCAGTCCTGATGAGACCCCTACATCCTATTGTACATCCTTTAGGGATCCCACAATGTAAGAGCATAAGCAGCCACCTTCAGTCCTGATGTGAGCCCTACATCCTATTGTACATCCTCTGTGGATCCCACAATGTAAGAGCATAAGCAGCCACTTTCAGTCCTGATGAGACCCCTACATCCTATTGTACATCCTCTATGGATCCCACAATGTAAGAGCATAAGCAGCCATCGTCAGTCCTGATGAGACCCCTACATCCTATTGTACATCCTCTGTGGATCCCCCAATGTAAGAGCATAAGCAGCCATTGTCAGTCCTGATGAGACCCCTACATTCTATTGTACATCCTCTGTGGATCCCACAATGTAAGAGCATAAGCAGCCATTGTCAGTCCTGATGAGACCCCCACATCCTATTGTACATCCTCTATGGATCCCACAATGTAAGAGCATAAGCAGCCATTGTCAGTCCTGATGAGACCCCTACATCCTATTGTACATCCTCTGTGGATCCCACAATCTAAGAGCATAAGCAGCCATTTTCAGTCCTGATGTGAGCCCTACATCCTATTGTACATCCTCTGTGGATCCCACAATGTAAGAGCATAAGCAGCCATTTTCAGTCCTGATGTGAGCCCTACATCCTATTGTACATCCTCTGTGGATACCACAATGTAAGAGCATAAGCAGACACTTTCAGTCCTGATGAGACCCCCACATCCTATTGTACATCCTCTGTGGATCCCACAATGTAAGAGCATAAGCAGCCATTGTCAGTCCTGATGAGACCCCTCCATCCTATTGTACATCCTCTATGGATCCCACAATGTAAGAGCATAAGCAGCCACTTTCAGTCCTGATGGGACCCCTACATCCTATTGTACATCCTCTGTGGATCCCCCAATGTAAGAGCATAAGCAGCCACTTGCAGTCCTGATGAGACCCCTACATCCTATTGTACATCCTCTGTGGATCCCCCAATGTAAGAGCATAAGCAGCCACTTTAAGTCCTGATGAGACCCCTACATCCTATTGTGCATCCTCTATGGATCCCACAATGTAAGAGCATAAGCAGCCACTTGCAGTCCTGATGAGACCCCTCCATCCTATTGTACATCCTTTAGGGATCCCACAATGTAAGAGCATAAGCAGCCATTGTCAGTCCTGATGAGACCCCTACATCCTATTGTACATCCTCTATGGATCCCCCAATGTAAGAGCATAAGCAGCCATTGTCAGTCCTGATGAGACCCCTACATCCTATTGTGCATCCTCTATGGATCCCACAATGTAAGAGCATAAGCAGCCACTTTCAGTCCTGATGAGACCCCTACATCCTATTGTGCATCCTCTATGGATCCCACAATGTAAGAGCATAAGCAGCCACTTTCAGTCCTGATGAGACCCCTCCATCCTATTGTGCATCCTCTATGGATCCCACAATGTAAGAGCATAAGCAGCCATTGTCAGTCCTGATGAGACCCCTACATTCTATTGTACATCCTCTGTGGATCCCACAATGTAAGAGCATAAGCAGCCATTGTCAGTCCTGATGAGACCCCCACATCCTATTGTACATCCTCTATGGATCCCACAATGTAAGAGCATAAGCAGCCATTGTCAGTCCTGATGAGACCCCTACATCCTATTGTGCATCCTCTGTGGATCCCACAATGTAAGAGCATAAGCAGCCATTGTCAGTCCTGATGAGACCCCCACATCCTATTGTACATCCTCTATGGATCCCACAATGTAAGAGCATAAGCAGCCATTGTCAGTCCTGATGAGACCCCTACATCCTATTGTGCATCCTCTATGGATCCCACAATGTAAGAGCATAAGCAGCCATTGTCAGTCCTGATGAGGCCCCTACATCCTATTGTACATCCTCTGTGGATCCCACAATGTAAGAGCATAAGCAGCCACTTTCAGTCCTGATGAGACCCCTCCATCCTATTGTACATCCTCTGTGGATCCCACAATGTAAAATATGCTGCCTCGTACACAACACCCTAAACAGTAAGGGACCCCGCTACCTAGCGCAGAAACTAATAGCATATCATCCCCCAAGAACCCTCCGCTCATCCAGCAAACATCTCCTAACCATACCCAAGACGCGCACCGTCAAAAATGGCGGCAGGTCATTCTCCAAAATTGCCCCATCTATCGGGAACACACTGCCATTACCTCTTAGAACAGAAAGCGACCACAAGAAATTCCCTTAAAACCTTCTTATTCTAATCACCTGTCCCTCAGCTCGTCCTCCCTGTGACCTATGGTACTTGCTGTTGTAGCGCTATGAGACCGTTCGGTGATATACGCGCTAAATAAACGTCACAAACTAAAATAAACTATCGGCTCACTGGGACGCAGAGGACTGACAGTGGTAAACCTTTTAGAGTGGCAAATCAGGCTTTAATACCTACCCCATCTGCAGAACTCCTACCGGACATTCCAGGGATCTTTTGTAAGAAATAAGACGTTTGGTTGGAGAGAAGAAAGAGGGGTCCCTTTGAAAATTAGGGAGTTTTCCATATCCTTTTCTGGCCCATTATCCCTCCCCCCAAACACAGTAGCAGGATTTAGCTTGAGCCCCAAGCAGGACGAGGCCTCAATATTTTGCACTCTGTACTTTGCATTTTATTCTCTTTCTTCCACAACCCCAGAAGGTTCTCCTCTTGCTGTAAAGGGAAAAAATCATTTAAATAACTTTGACCTTGTTTTAACCTTCATGCGGCATGCGCGCGGCGGGTTTTCCCGCTGCACGCTAAAGTTTTTAAAACCCCGCGCTTCATGACTAGCTCAGCTCGTCATGAGCGCACGACAGGTAAACCTCATGACGAGCTGAGCTCGTCATCAGCGCAGAAGGGGTTAACTGCTTCTGTTAACTTGGCTTAGAACTCTACCCATGAAATACCATTGTCTGTATTTCTTTAAAACCTCTATCAATACTATGCCGGCTGTATTATTTCTCGTTTTATTTTATGCGTAATTACAATGTGTAATTCTAGGCATGTAATGATTTTAATTTTTGGAATATGAATTACTTACAACAGGTTAGCAGGAGGTTTAGGAGGACAGTTTCTCTTTCTTTCGTGTCCTTTTTGGGATTCTACTGACAAAAGAGCCATGCTCAAAATCGACTGTTGCAATACACAACTACTCTCTGCAGTTTTAGTACATGGATGGGGAAGAAACTTGTTAATATTGAGTGTGCTTTATTGCCTTGTAAACTCAGGCGGAGTACTTTTTAATGATTTATAGGTTTGTAGCCTTTGTGATTTTTTTATGATTACACATTCCTGAGCAACAGATAAAACAGTGTGTGATGGATCATTCTTGGCCCGGCCTACAAAGAGATGAAGTGTGGTTAGGAGATAGCTCGCGGCATCACACACAATACACACATACTCACGCACACACACACATAGAAATACACACATGCACACACGCGAACACACACACGTAAGCAAGCATGAACACACACACACTCACGCACACACATGTGTGCACATGGCATGCACATACTCATACACACACCTACATAGTCATACTCGCATGCACACACACTGAAATGCACAGACACACAAATGCATAGACACGCGCAAGTGCATGCACACACACAAATGCGGACGCGGACTGCAGAGGAGACTCGTTTATATGGCGTGAAATCTCTCCTCATGGAGCGACTCTTGGGACCCCAGAGCAGGAAACCTGCATTACTGAGGTTGGTAGAACTGCAGATACAACAGTGCAGGAAAAGGTGTCTCATTTACAACTGATTTTACAATGTGCTTACACACATCTTTTTAGCTTATTCAGATAATAGTTTTCATTAAAACTAACAAATCCACACAATACAATTCACTTTTGCATATCCCTTTCATGTTGACCTACAAATTTTACGTGTCCTTTACAAACAACCACACATTTCACACTATCTCTAGACATTCCAAGCCCCACATACCGTGACGTTTTATTACTCCTACAAGATAACTATCTTTTATTGCCTTGTACTGTATTTAAACACGGAGGGGCAACATATCCGCACCTGTGGGAGCAAGGTCAGTAAGGGGTTAAAAACAACTGTAATCGTAAGGTTAAGCACAAGCCCCTGTAGCGGATGCCTTAGCCCATTTAGCTACCAAACTATCTGTCTGTGTGTTTGTATCTGTGTGTCTGTGTATCTCTGTGTGTCTCAGTCTCTATGTGTGCGTGTCTGTCTCTGTGTGTGCGGCTCTCTTTATGTATACGCCTTTGTCTCTGTGTGTGCGTTTCTGTGTGCATATCTCTGTCTGCGTGTGTTTTCTGCTGTGTGCGCGTTTTTGTATCTGTGTCTGTGTGTGCATCTCTATGTGCGTGTTTCAGTGTCTCGGTACACATCTGTCTCTGTGTGCGTGCCTCTATCTGCGTGTATTTTTCTGTGTGTGCTCTCTATCTCTGTGTGTGTCTCTGTGTGTGCGTTGCTATGTGTGCATTTGTCTCTGTAAGTACGTCTCTTCTCTGTGTGTGCATCTTTGTTTCTATGTGTTTCTGTCTCTGTGTGTGCGTCGCTATACGTGTGTCAGTCTCTCTGTGTGCGTGTCTGTCTGTGCGTATGTTTCTATGTGCATGTCTGTCTCTGTGTGCGTTTATGTGCATTTGTCTCTATGTGTGTATCGGTGCATGTGTCTCTCTGTATGTTTGTCTCTGTGTATATGTCTACTGTTAGCCTCACTGGCAATGTAAACATGGCATTGGAATGCTATAATACACATACTTACTCCACAGGTACGGACAAACCTGCCATTCCCTAACACATACAGTGCACAAACCAGCAAACATATCCAGATAAATATAAACAATGCCAAATTCTCTAACTCTAACTAAAGCGCGACCAGTTGCATTCCAAATGCTTGTTGTTTCTTTCTTTTCTTTCTTTTTTTCATTTTCTTTTGTTGTTTTTTGAAAGAAAGGAGATGTGTGGAATCTGAGTCGTTGAGTGGTATCTCCTTTGAGCCACAATAGTTCTTTTTGGCGCTTCTGTTCCCTACACTCTTTGATATCGTAGGATTTTATGGAAGGGCCTTTAAGAAAGTAGCGTGTGAAGAGCTGCAGCTCCACTGGGGCTGAAATAAATATCAGTTTGTTAGTTCACCATTTGTCAAGCGTGGTATGAAGAACGCAAGACTTGTGTTGCTCCCTTCACCACCCACCTACACACACACTTTCTCCTCACATGTAAAAACACCATTTTCTTATAGTTTGGCACTGCCAAAATTCTGACAAAGGTGTACCTTATTTCTTTTTAATTAAACTAGTATTTATTGCATTTTTACAATCCATTAGTCATTAGATTCACATGTTACAGATTTGACAGAGATCATACATAGGGTGTGACATCAGGAGGGGTGATCTTTCCCATATCTTTATTAAAATTTGTGTCCTTTGAAGGTTCTGTGGGATTTACTGTTGGTGGCAGCAATAAATGTTTTACATTTAAACTAAAACAGGAATATCAAAACAGTAACTTTTGCCTTGACGGCAGTCTATAATTTTGAACTATAGTATGTTATAAGTTCGCTGTTGTATTGCTGCTGTAAAACCTTTATTGTGCCACTTAACAAAAATTGGTACAATAACACCTTTTAAAATCAAAGTATTGTGTAAAATATAATATTGTAAAATGGATTTAAAGGTACAGCCAAAAAGTTATTATAATGCAAAGAGGTCTCAAATGTAGGGACCCAGGGTAGATGGCATTAACCCTCTGTTATGCGTCGGGGTTAAGGCAGTTCATGGCAGGGTGAAAGATTTTCTTTTCTTTTTTGAAATTTTTGTTGTTTGTTATTGATAGATGTATGACAAGCGTATCAATGAGGATACTTGCATTAATGCACAACTCTGTAACAAAGGACAGTATGACCTGAAACCAGATCTTGATTAACATCCCAACTGCCCCTTCCCCTCCCATCACCCGACATGGACCAGCCAGTCACCATATGTATCCATAAAGAAACGTAGAATCCATGCCTGCTGCATTCAATTCAACGTGCGGCAATTTATATAGCGCACAGCTACCTCCAAAGAGGTGTCCCGGTGTATCTCCACCAGAAGTCATTATTAGTCATGACACCATCTCCTCATGTTCACTCCCCACTGCTTCCAGCATGTCCAAGGAGTTGCATTGCATCCACCTTCCCTACTCTTGTCTAAACTTTTGAGGGCACTCCCTATTTGCATATGTGACTTTGTCGGCTACCTTGTACGTATCCAATCTGATTTCCATTCTTGAATAGTCGATCAGACATGCACCTCCCAGTACCTGGCGATATCTCGCTTGGCCACAACAAAACCTAGACGGCAAAACAACATTTTGGACCTCAGTAGATCGACATAATTGGGAATCCCAAGGAGAAAACATTTAGGGAGGGTCCAGTAGGATCGAGTCCTTAAGAACTCTGTGAAGATCTCGACAGTCTTTCCCGAGTAGGTCTGAATCAAAGGACTGCTCCAAACAGTATGAAAGAAGAAACCCTTCCCGTCTAATCATCTCAAACAATAAGAATCTTGTTCCGCAGCCATGGCGTGAAGCCTCTGCCTACCATAGCATACCCTATGAAGAATTTTGAACTGTGTTAATCCGAGCCATAACTTTATGGCCATCTCACTTCGGTGCATTAATGCTGCCTTCTAATCAATATCTTCCCACTGTCCCCCACGCGTGAAATATTTTTGTTAACTATCCAAACCGGGCTCTGTCTATCAGTCGGTTGATACTTAGACGGTATATCCAGGCCACCTTAGAGGTGTGAATTTTTTAATGAGTTAAACACATTGGTCTCAAAGTGCGACATGCTTTTAAAAATGCTTGAAGCACTGATTCTCGCCTATAGCTGCAAAATCTGCCATATTGCCAGTTCAGTTGTTTTGCCCAGTTTGTCCGATTTTCTTTGATGGGAAAAGTCCTTAGCCGTAGGCATAACATTGGAGCGTCTAGTCATTCTATTTACTGACTCTTTAGGATAAGGCTGGATCTCTTAAGTTTTTGTTGGATTTAATGATCAGATGTTAGTACGGAGCATCTCCTATTTTTTTTTTTGTATCAGCTTTACGAGAGGTGGCTGTACCTTATTTTTTCAGAGTAAGCCTGATAGATGAGGATGTAACAGTTGATGCAGAGACTAACTCTAAACTGATTTTTAAATCATTAGCCGTTGCTTCTAAGTTTAATCCCCAAGGGGTCTTTATATCTCAAGTAGAGCTTAATGTTCCTGGGTCAGCAGTAACTAGAGAGTGTTAGTATTTCATATATAATGGCTTGCACTCCAGCTCTTGCCTAGTAAAGCTTAACTTCAGCCATAGCTACGACTGCTTTGTGTGTTTTAGTAGACAAAAAATTTGCTTGTAGGAATTAAACTGTATCTAGAGTGATTTACAGTTTCCCAGGGTATGTTTGATGGCCGTAGGAAACGGTAGGCAGTAGTTTGGCAAGCACAACTCAAAATATTGCCTTGGCCGATGGACTGTGCAGGTGTTTGTTTAATTTGCAGAGATCAAATATGACTGCAGACGCTCTTCTCTTAAGATACTGTAGTTGTGAGCTTGCTCTGCTTGCATTTATTAGGCAACCATACTCCCAGATAGTTATAATTTGATGAAAAATCTTCAATTCTAACCTCCAGTGCTTATTCGACATATGTTTTTAGTTGCCGGATATCACGACCGTAGTGTTTTCAGTTTTAGCAGTAAGCATATTATAAAAGTTAAATGAATTCAGCTGGTCCAATGGTCCCTGCGTTTATTTCTAGTGCGGTCGAGGAAGATTAGGTTTTCCGCATATTGAAATACAGGGAGTCTGTAAGACCCAATCCTTGGTGGTATTGTTTTATCTTTTGACATGACTTGGCACAGGTCTGCTGTATATAAAGTAAACATAATCTGTGCTAACACACACTCCTGTTTTAGGCCTCAATTTATCTGTATTTTAAATGTTACTCTGTTTTACGTTGTCGAGCTTAATGTGGACCCGTGTTAGAAGAGAGAGAAATAATTGCCTTCTGTAGGGAAAAATGCCTAAAATCGATTTGGTATTACAGAATTATATTTTCCTCTATAGACCCTCAAATTCTTGCAGTAACATTTTTGCCTATGATTTTGCTTCTAGGTCTCAGTGCAATTAAATGATAGTTCGATGGATCAATGGTGGATCCCTTTTTAGGTCTCGCCTACGCAGCGCGCATGCGCTGCATAGGAGGACCTTTAGCCATCGCTCTGCTGTTTTTGGAAGCACATACTCGTGCTTGTGACGGCACCCCCCTTGCGGGAGCGAGCAGCGGCGCGCATGCTAATTGGCTGTTGCTCGCTCCTGCAAGGGGGATGGTGCCACAAGCATGAGTGTGTTTGAAAACAGCTGCTGCTTCTTAGCGCGATCGCTTTCACTGTCGCGGCCGCATTGCTTTTACAGCCGCGCGGCCAATGCTTGTTTTATATTTCATCATCAAAATCTTTATTTCGGCTAAATTGCCATAAAAGAGAATGCACACATACATACAATACAACAGGAAAATACATTTCAAAAAATTAATCAACAATTGTAAAAACATTGAGCCAGCTTCTTGGTGCAGGTCAGCCTGGCAAAACACTATAATTAATCCATTAAAAAGTTAAAAATGCTACAAAATAATTACATATGATGATGATTTTAAAATTATACAATTAATCTACGGGCCTAGATAGGAAACTTCTTCTCTTCAACCAAAAGGTTTCCACGTATTTTGCTACTGCAGACACTATCATGGGAGAAAGGTCAGTTTTAAGAACCCTTTATGCCTGCATGCAGTGAGTAAAACATAGATTTCTGCAGGCCGGGACTATCCACTTCCTTCTTGCTTGCCCATAAGATTGGCAGAAAAAGAGTATATGCAACTCGGTTTCCTATTTGTATTTAGTCATTAAAAAGTGTCCACGCGATATGCATTCTTAGTTTCTTGAAGAGTATCAACATTCTAGTAGGCAAAAAATCGCAGGCTACAAGATTAAGAGCGAAACATAAGTATGATTTTTGGGCCAGGAGCTGTGACTGTGTTATCTTGCTGACGGGACTGTCAAACATGCAGTCTCTTGCGTCACTTCTTAGCCTCCATATGTCCAGGTCTTCTCGAGGCACCTCGTCCTTCAGCCACACCAACTGCGTAACATGCTAAACATTAGGATCGACAGTCCCACTTGTGAGCTAGTGCTTCGAAAACAGTCAAAGGAGCTGCGCATCCCCACCAGTGCAAAACCTGGTAGCCGGTGCAGATCCACCCCAGTGCACACGCTAAAGCCAGTCAGGGCTCCGAGAGGCCGTAACCTCTGCAAATTAACATGGAAGCCAAGCCGTTGCAAATGAATGCATAAAGAAGCAGTATTTTCTTTCTCCCGCTCACCAGTCAGACTTAAGGAGTACAGACCAGCCCCTCCAACAAAGGCCCACCCGAGAGGTACACAACTACCGCCTTGGGTGGCATGGAGATGCGGAGGTGCTCCTGAGCAAACCTAGCACTGTCAACGGACACCAAATATTGGTTGAGATCAGAACAACGCATTCCGAGACTTTGAGGCCCATACGCTGGAAGGCGGAAAGGAGATGTGCACTCTACAGTCGGCTGAAATCCCGTACTCGCTCAAGGGCAAATGAAAATATTCGCTGATCAAACATCATCTTGGGCCCGATTCACAGAACTAACTTAAGACAAAATCCTAAACTTACTACTTTTGGTATTCACAGAAGTTAGGATTTTGTCTTAAGTTTGTCTTAAGACAGACTTAAGACAAAATCCTAACTTAAGTCTGTCTTAAGTCTGTCTTAAGTCTGTCTTAAGACAAACTTAAGACAAAATCCTAACTTCTGTGAATACCAAAAGTAGTAAGTTTAGGATTTTGTCTTAAGTTAGTTCTGTGAATCAGGACCCTTGTTTGGAAGTTGAACTTTGTTATGAATTCCGGGATTCTCCCCGTGAACACCATAGAGTCCAGTTTTCCTGCTGCAAACCACTGCAATCTAGCAATTTAGTCCAATTGAGGTCAACAAAACTACAACCCACAGAATGCATTTGGTTGTTTGGACAAAAAAATCCGGGACTGGATATGACTTTCCTGAAAACAATAACCCATCTATTAATTTCGCTTTAAACGCTTTTCTCCCATCATACAAAACCAAAGTAACACTCATGTCTTGAGCAACCAGATGCTTAAAATGCACGAGTATATTATACGCAAGTAAACTTCTGGGTTCATCTCAAGGAGAAATGGGTACATACGGTTCTATCGATCCGTCAGTCATCCCTCCTTTACAGAGCTTCGCTGTAGCGCGTGCAGAAAACACACGCTCACTTTCTGCACCGGCCTTATATATGCACACAAAGGCAGAGCTCGGCCGGTGCCCAGATAACGCGTTTTCCACGGCAGCAGAAGATAGATATCTGTACTTTGAAACACTGGTTGCATAATATGTAAACAGCCACAGGTGCCGGACCCGCCCACCGCCTCGTGAGACTGGACAAGTGAAGAGGCACACCACGCATGACAAGGCACCCCCCCCTGCACACCGGTGACGGATTTCAGGCCAGAATCGCGCAGAGTCAAAGTTGTGAACGTTCATGTTCCCACTGAAGAGGCTGACTTTTGACCTAAGAGTACAACAATCACAAATACTCAGAATATTTTGCTCTCATGGCAGAGTCTGCGTTTCACGTCTCAACCAAAAATTAACCTATCTTTAGTGTTTATTTAATCTGTGCTGGCGGCTGCAGGTGGCAGAAACTAGCACACTTTATTAGGTCATAGCCTACCTGACAGCACAGCTGTCTTGTTTGTTACCGACATCTAGGGAACATGCTGAAAGGTCCCCTGGGAATACTTCCGTCCATTGCTTACTACTGGCTTTGTGGTTTTTAACTCGCATGTGCCTACTTTTTATTTGTTGACTCTGTGTGTTTTTGTCTGTTCAGCACACACTTGTCCCTTCCCTTGCCCAAGCCGTACTTACTGAATTAGTCACCCACACCACTTCACTAACTCTGCACCACCACTCCACACGATGCCACTCACACCACACTGCGTTGTACTTTGTACCACTTCACGCCAGTGCACTCTGCCTAGCCACTCTGCGCCCCTCTAATCTACTCCGTGCCACTCTACGCCACTGTACTCTGCCGTGCACCACTCCACTCTAAAACACTCCACTCTGCGCCACTCCACTCTGCACCACTGCACTCCGTGCCACTATACTCTACTCAGCATCACTTTTCGCAACTGCACTATATGCCATTGTACTCCAAGCCACTCTATTCTACTCTGCGTCGCTGTGCTCTATGCCACTCTAGTCTGTACCACTGCACGCTTCTCTACTATACACCACTGTACTCTACAACAGTCTACTCTGTAACACAGCACTCTGCCACTTTACACCACTGCACTCTGTGGACCACTCTAGGCCCCTACACTCTATGCTACTTCACTCTACCCTGCATCACTGTGTCACTTCAGTCTACGCCACTCTCATCTGCAACACTGCACTCTCCGCCACTGCACTCCACTTTGCACCACTCTACAGCGATGCACCATACGTCAAAAAACACTTAAGTACTCTAGACAACTGCTCTCTACAACACTGCCCTCTACTGTGAAACAATCTATTCTACGCCACTGCACTCTATGCCATTTTATTCCACTCAACGCCTCTGAATCAACCTTGTGCCACTCAATTATAATCTACGGCGCCGCATTCTATGCGACTGCACTCCCTGCCAATTCGGTCTACACCACTTTACTCAAAGCCAATATACTCTATGCCAGTAATTCTTAACCTTTTGACTTCTGTGGACCCTGATTTAATCATTACTGGAATCTGGGGACCCCCACCAAGTCATTACTGAAAGCAGGTGACGGACTGAAGCATTTTCGATAATTTTAACTACAAAACAATACACAAATACAGAAACAAACACTCAAGCACATAAGTTATGAAATATTTTATTTATTTCACCAACAAATCTCAACATTTTAATGGGAAGGTTGCAGCCTTTCTAAATTCAATTGAGGCCACAACCATACATACTCCATTCTGTTGGATGCACTTGCACTGCTCTAACAAATTAATCTGGAGGAAACTAACTTAATTTCTAGCCTTAAATTTGAAATTCCTTCACATTTATAGAAATTTTTCAAATGTAAAATGTTGCCTCTTTATTTGTATGCTCTTTATTAATCTATTTATATTATTTCACTATCTGTGCAGTCACACACCGCCTAAGTAGGCTTTGCGGACTCCCAGGATCCTTCTTAGTCAATAGGCCTCGCCTTTGGGACCTTATAAGTGTTTAGCTATTCAACAGTTGATGTTGTTGCACCAAGGATATTGTGCTGGATAAGTAAACACTTACAAGGTCCCAAAGGCGAGACCTATTGGCTATGCCAATGCTTTTTGTTGATTGGGTGTAATATGGATCCTCTCCATGAGTGTGGAATTCGAGCTGACTCGGAGCAGTAATAATATTGGTGTCAGTATCGATTTTAAACACGGACCCAGACAGTCCAATCGGGCCGGGTGCCCCATACCTTCAGAATGTTTTTGAGACTTTACTAACAGCTTTCTTATTAAACATGATAGCTTGTCTATCTTTATCAATGTTTTCTGTGATCTTCATCTCTTCTGCCACATTTGAAGACTTAAAAGGAAATTTGATTGGTTTGCAGTACGGCTGGTGGACAGAATTTGATGGAGTGTGGGGTGCTGGTTTTTGTTCATTATATAAGACTTTAGCGGTTTTAACCCATGATTCCATGGCAACCCCATTTCCCCTTACACAGGGTTTACTAACTAATTTGTAAATATATAAATTTACTATGGTCGCTGGTAGCAGCTGCCTATCTGGTCTATCATTCACAGTCCAGTTCTGGGTCATGGCATTGATCTGTGTCATTTGTGGTGGCCTCTGTATATCTGTTCTTATCTGTGACTTTGCTTTGCGGTTATGTTGCGGGTTTTTTGAATGATTGTCAGTTGATTCTAGAGGTGCGCTGTAGAGTGCTTATGGAGCCCTCAGCGTTTTTCGGTTGGGAGGGCCGTGCCCTCCGCTCTTTCCCTTCTATGAACTTCCTCCAGTGGCAGTGGGGATACCCTCAAGTGATCTCCAGCACATCGCTATTGCTTGGCGGGCCGTGATCTAACCTAAGTCCATAAATCTAGACTGCACTTTCTGGGGCTGCGAGTGAGGATATAGGCCCAGTAGACATGTCTCCATGGTTAACACATGTGCCTTCTCCAGGTTGCCCACTCCCTAAGTCTGCTGTGACCTCTCGCCAATGGATGGGCAAGTCCATATCACATGTTTAAAGTCTGCATCTGTTCTGTGGAAACTGGGGCATTTTTTGTCTGTTGTCAACAAAATAATGTTGTCTTTGGGTGTAAGTACATGGTGTGTAGATAGTTAAATCGCGTGTAGTGAAATCTAGTGTGTCTGGAGTCCTCACATGGATATGCCCCTATATGACCCCACTCGTTGTCTTAGTTTTTGTCCTATTACTTCCTCCCAGTATGGCCTTAGTTTAGTCCGTGGGGTTGCGGTCAATGCCTACAGGTTTGTATAGCTGAGAAATGAGCTTGCACCCACTGCCAAAGGTAAGTACAACCTGTAAGACGTCATGTGTTTTGGATTCAATGTGGCTGCCCTTCCACAGTGTCTGTAGGGAGCATGTTAGTGTCCCATGGGTCATAGATTGTGATTCTGGGAGTGTGTCCTAATCAATCGGGGAGGATAACTCTCGTAGTTGCCCCTCTGCGTAGCAGTCTCCACTGTGGCAACCATCAGAAAGAGCTGAGCTGGACCCAGAGCCAAGTCACCAGTGTTCTGGGCCCGGCTCACCCTGACTGGGCCACATTAAAAGGTTGCCAACACTAACATTGACATGACACATGCTGCACTGAGATCAAAGCACAACTCTGCCAAGTGCCACGCTTGCAGGGGTAAGCGCTTTGAGCAAGCATGAGGAGCTAAATATGCATAACATTTGCGTTTTAGTGGGGTGATGAGGGACATGACCTTATCTGCTACTGAAGATGGCTCTTCTCACTGGGAGTGCAAGTTGCCAGATCCAAGTCTGAGCTTCACAGTTTTACGCCAGTCGTATTGAATGCATCTAGCTCATTCCCACTCAGCACGGAGGCAGCTTACGTTAAAAGAACATCTTGGGAGTAAATATGTGCTGGTGTCTCAGCTGACTATTGTGGAACCTGGGGATCCGGGTGCTGGTTCCAGCTTCAGCGCTTTCCTGAAAATCTTAAGATCTCTTAATCTTCCTTTGCCTAAATGTTAATTCAAGAGATGTGGAGCTCAAATGTGTAAATCCTCATTTGATGGGCACAATATTGTTCTGTCTGGAAACACTTGCATGGTTGTATTGTGCTCTGTTTCTCTTTAGCTAGGGTAGCAACATAAAAATACCAGTACCCACACCTATACACAGCAAGGTGGACATCTCAACATGCAAAGTGAGGCATAGGCACTCCTCCGAAACCTTTTTCTGTTTCTTGACTGCTGTCATTTCTTCCAAAGTTGTAACATTCACCCCCCAATTGACCGCTTCTGGTCCATGTCTAGTTAAAGGTCACTCATCTATGCTCAGCTCGCCTGATGGTTACAGGCCTACTCATCTGTCCATGTTTGCTGACACTGCTCTGAAGCTCGGCACTTTACTAATTTTTACAATTCATCATAATAATGTGGGATCTGCAGCATACACCCCCTGGCTGCACGCCTTGATTCTTATGGCAATTAGTAATGCTATCTTTAGCAAAAGAAATGTCTTCAGATCTTGTGCAGGAGCCTTTGGAATGAGCGGAAGGAGCACTGTACTTACATTAAATGGCAGTGAGGCTGTCAACTTCCTCGTTAGTAGAATGTTTTCTGGGTATAAGAAACATTCCTAGCACTGTAAGCTTCCCTAGGTCTCTCCAGTGTTTGCCGTTGTATGTCAGAGGAACGCGCACATGGATGTAAACTTAATTGGTCTTACGTACGCATGACCCAAAGGCAAATCATAAGCTTTGCTTCAGAAAGTGGAGACTCACAAAACTTAGTTGTTTAATATTATAAGCTTCAAGATCCAGTTTGGATCTTCTGTAGACTTGTATAGCTCAACCCTTTCTACTGTAATCTAGGGGAAAACAGAGACCTTGTTGGGGGTGATCAGTCCCATTCTGTTCTAGCCTTCTGTTTGGACGGCAGTCCTCATGACGGGTGCCCGAGTCGGTTCAGTGCTGCAGTAGTTACATTTAAATTTGGTTTCTGTGTGATGAGCAATCTAGGTGCATCAAATCTAATCACTTTGCTGTTCGGTAACTGGAATGTTTTGTTTTTTAATATTCATTTAAAGTACTAGAATGGTGCTCAAATGCACTGTTAAAGAGTTACAATGGAAGCTAGACAGTTGCGCAAGTAGGGCATCAATATATGAGAAAACTGTGAGTAGTTCAAATGGCTAGTGGTAACATGGTAAACAAGCATTGCAAAGCTGAAGATTTTACTACCACTTATCCGTCATTATTTGTAAGAAATTGGATTGTTATTTGGGGTGGAAGGTTGACTTCCCACTTCAGGGAATAATCACAACCCTTTCCAGGGTTAACCCTCAGCGTCCCTGAGCTCGTCCCCATAGTCCCTTTGGCACAGAGCAGACAGGCTCACCTAAGGGCAATACGCAAGGTATTTATGCAGCACTGAAACAGTAATAACGCTGAAATTCAAAACCATAAAAATATCAAGCCAAATTAGAAAACGAGTGTACAATTATAAAGCAAAATGAAAAAAATATCCATTAAGGGCTCCGGTGAAATAGGAATTTTTAAAGTTTTATGTGAGAAACAAAGTGCCAATGAACGTGGTGTGCAGCACCTAGGTGTAATTAGAGGCTGACTGTGATGGAGCACAGATCAAATACACCAACCAGGTTCGCCCTGGTCAAAGATTTTACCTACTGATTTATCCCTTTAATCCCTAACCCACCACAGAAGTAAAATGCTAAAGTCCCTCAGGGGTGGCACCTAGATTCTCAGAGTGTCGGGCAGAGGGTCCATTTGGCACTGGTCACCTGAGCAGTTGGAGAAAAGGCTTCTTGTAGCTTATTGTACACCTGTAGCTTGAACATGTGGTCATCCAACTGACCCTTGGAATCCACTTCTTTTTCCTGGATTTAAAAGAAAGCCGGTCCAGTGCCTCAGGGTTCCTCCTAGGTTGCCAAAGAGCAGGTTCAGTCATTTTCTGATCTTCATCAGGTCAGGAGTGTTCTGTAGTATGTGCCTGGAGGTGTCACATTTATGCCTCTTGCATGCTAACGGTTGGGAATGACAGCTGGGCAGCCCCTAACCAGTGAGGTTAACGTTTCTGGGGCCAACCGTCCCCAGTTTTGGCACTTCCTCATTCACCCTATATATTTTTTTTTTTATCTCATCTTTGGAACTTCGATGGATCGGGTGCTGGCATCTTCAATCTTCTCTCTGTGCTTCGATTTGACCCGCCATGAGTTCTATACAGATTTTGTCCTGGAATATAATAAAGTAAAAAATATACTTTCTTCGTTCTTTAAGAGCATGGTGTTACATTAACAAAAGAGAAATGTAACTTCAGTAGGAATGAAAGAGTAGCTGGGGTGCATTATTTCGGTGGAGGTGTTTGTCCAGCGTTATGCCTAAAGATCTGGTGGAATCCACAACATGTGGAATGCAATTGAGGGCCGTTGGATGTTTGAGCCAGTCTTGAATGGGGGTAGTATGATTGTGGGGGGCAATAAGTAGAAATTCTGTCTTGAGGGTATTCAGCATAAGGTGATTGTGAGGTAGCCAATGTTGAGTTTTCACAAGGACAGAAGGAGAGTTTTGATATTGTCAGGTGAAGAGACTTTTAGGTATATTTGATTGTCATCTGCGTATATGTGACAATATATGTTCGAGCGGTTCAGAATTTCTGTAAGTGGTTCCATGTACAAGTTGAAGAGAGTGGGTGATAATGCAGATCCTTGAGGGACCCCAGTTGCGATCGGGGTGTTGTTAGAAAGGGAATGGTTGACTTTGATTCTCTGTGATCTATTGTTATGTTATGTTAATATTTATTTATTAAGCGCTCGTACACCCTTAGGTTTCATGGCGCTAATGTCAATGATCCTGATACATTCCTTAAACGTATGCCTGTTTGAATAACCACGTTTTCAGGGACTTTCCGAAGATCAAAAGATTGTCACAGTTCCTGAGTGTAGTAGGGATGGAGTTCCACAGAGTGGCCGCCAAGAGCGAAAAACAACATCCTCCATGCTTCTTCCTTTTAAAGTGAGGGGTGGTGAGCAAGTTAAGATGGACCGATCGCAGGTTGAGCTAAAGTTTATAGACAGTAAGCAACTGTCTAATAAATTTAGGGCCCTTGCCCTGCAATGCTTTGAAAACTCTGCAACCAGTTTTGAAAGTGATCCTTTGGGCCAATGGTAACCAATGAAGTTTTTCCATACCAGGTCGGGCTGATTGCCATTTAGGGAGTTTCCATATCCGTCTGACCGCCTGGTTCTGAACCATCTGGAGTCGTTTTAGTAGTCCAGATGGGAGCCCAAGATAAATAGCATTTGAAAAATCTAGGCGGGAGAGCACTAAGGCTATGGTTACCTGTACAACTGCAGAATGGGTGAGCAGGTGGGCAATTTTCCTAATTTTTCATAGTTGGAAGAAACTGGGTGATACAACAGCTCCCACCTGACTTCTGAGTGACAGGTCGGCCCCAAGGATGACCCCCAGGCTTCTGACTGACTGGGAAGCCTTGGGCGGAGCTCCCAAGTGTAATGGCCAAAAATGGGGGCCCCAACTGAGGTCGCTCTTCCCAGGCAAAACTAATTCTGTCTTGCCTGGGTTGTGCTTGAGGTGGTTTAGATCCATCCACCTTTGTATATGCAACATAGTTGCCTGAAACTCGTCAACAGAGTCTGGTGTATTCAGGGGAAAAATTAGCTGCAAGTGCGTCAGCATAATTGAAGATGGTGACTTTCCGATGTTTCAAAGAATATAGCAGAGGTCTCAAATATAAGTTAAATAGGAGTGGTGAAAGTGACCATCCCTGTGGCACTCCACAGAAAGAGGGTAAATACTGAGCTGTGAATGTGCCTAATCTCACTGACTGCAACCGATAAGGGGGCGCCCACGAGATGCGGGAGACACAGCAGGGAGAGCAGAGCCCGGTGTCTGGCCCGGCTCTGGCCCGGTGCCTGGCTCGGCTCCTCGAGCCAAAATGAACCGCTCTTTGGCTCCCTCCCGCCTTAAACTGCTTCTGTTCAATAGAAGTTAATGAGGGAAAATACAATCTCCTTATTATTATTTATAGATCTCCCTCTTTTAAAATATTTCCATGCATGCATTGGTGAAGTAAGAGGCAAGACCCTTCCCACGTCAGCCCTGTGTATCGACCAGGTCGATATCAGGCAACATTGAGGTCCATGAAATCAAATACAGCCGGTATCCTGAACTCAGGTCTTTGAAGACTCTTTATACATAATTATGAAGTCAAAGGAGTTTTGGTGACATTAAATATGTGCCTAAGATCACACAGTTTTAGCCTGGAAGCTATGATTTATCCAGGAGTTCTGGGTTCACTGTGTAAAAATCAGCCACTAATTGCGTATTTATTTGTTTTTCCTTTTTAGTGTTAATGATTTGTTTTGACCCTTTTCTGCAGTTCTTATATGTTACAAGCTCAACCCAAAGTTATTTACATGACCACTAGTTACATTACACAAGGTCACCTTCGTCTTTTAGGCACAGTAAGATTAAGATCATGGCAAAATTCACCTGAACATAGGCTAAGGAAATTTTGATCACATTCGTACCATCACCAGTATTCCTTACTATGACCAGGGACCAACTAGACAACCTAGTCATTATATTTGCCATTGTCATGAATCAACGGGTCTTTCCTGTTTTCTACCCTATTGCTTTACGTTGCACAGGATGTTATGTATACGTGATTTACCTGCATTTATCTGTTGTATAATTAACCTCACTAATTGTAAAGCGCTCTGATATCCGCAAGGATCTTGTTCGCGCTCTATAAAACTTTCAAAATAAATAAATAAATAAATAAAGGAAGCAATCCAATCCAGCGCGGTTCCGCTGAGGCCGGCCTGCTCGACACGGCTCAGCAGGATGTTATAATCAACCGTGTTGAACGCGGCCGACAAATCAAGGAGTACCAGCGCCTGGTGGATGTCTTTATCTGCGTTGGCTCTAAAGGTGTCTTGAACTGCAAGAATCACCGTTTCCGTGGATTGTGAGGGGCGGAAGCCAGCCTGATTCTGTTCAAGGTAGTCAGTTTGCTCTATAAAATTTGAGAGGCGGCTAAACACGTGGGCCTCCAGGAGTTTAGACAGGAAGGGAGCAAAGAGATGGGTCTATAGTTTGCCAGATCCAGCGGGTCTATACCCGGCTTCTTCAAGAGTGGTACACGTGTGGAATTTTTAATCGAGACAGGGACCTTGCCCTGTGAAAGAGATTAATTCAAGAGTGAAAGGATGCTCAGAGGCAAGGCTGAGCAGACCTCTTTCAAAATATGTGGAGGGCAGCAATCATTAGGGGACCCAGATTTAACCCGTGATAGAAGCGCCGGGAATGAATTTGAGTCAATGAGAGGGAGAGTTTCCAAATTGTGTGGATTAAAATATACGTCGTCTCTATACTCTGAGTCAGAAGACTCAGAGATGCTCTTCTTTATGGTTGCAATTTTCTCTATGAAAAACGTGTTAAGTGAAATACAGAACTCCTGGGTAGGTGCCTGAGTGGGAGCAGTTCTGTCACTATTACAGAGATCGTTGACTATTTTGAAAA
This sequence comes from Lissotriton helveticus, assembly GCF_964261635.1. NCBI lineage: Eukaryota > Metazoa > Chordata > Amphibia > Caudata > Salamandridae > Lissotriton > Lissotriton helveticus. The sequence continues at coordinate 1,359,109 of NW_027611675.1, forward strand.
TATCCTTAGATTTGTTTTGGGACTATAATATTTTCCTGGAAAAGTATTCGGTTTTGTTCTTTAGGATAGTTTTTAAATATTCTCTACGGGCGATCATATATTCTTCCTTATCTTGCGAGCAGTATTTTTTGCTGCAGGTTCTTTCTTTCTGGCGAAGTTCCAATTTCAAATTTCTCAGTTCGGGGGTAAACCATTTATGGGCCTCTATACTACAAGCGCGAGAGAATTTAACCACTGGGGCATGAATGTCTGCCACCTCAGATAACCAGTCTGTGATCTTTCCTTCCATTGTATCTACTTTGTTGCCTAATGTAGGTTGTTTGGATTTCAAGGTGTCTATAAAGGCCGACGTGTTGACAGAATTCCATTTTCTGGTTATACCTCCCGATTTAGGTAGAGATTTAATGTGGCCATCCAAAGTAGTCGTAAACTGGATTAGATGATGGTCAGACCAGATACAAGGTAAAATGGAAGGGATTGAGAGTGATAAGTTGTGCAACCATATCTGGTCCAATATGTGACCCCTTTTGTGAGTAGGAGCAAATATGTGCTGGGTCAAGTTAATGTTCGCGAGCAGTTCCTGAAGCTCGGCTGCCTGAGCTCTACCCGCTTCATGATTAAACCAGTAATTCAAGTCCCCTACTAGGAGTACTTTCGGGAAATTTACTACTAGGGAGGCTATCTGTTCTCCTAAAGATATGGGGAATGTGGTCATAGGACGAGGGGGGCGATAGATCAATACCAAAACCAGAGCGCCACTATCTGCATCTAGCTTGATGATAAGATTCTCAGACTCAATGAGGGCGAGAGGGGTAAGGGCCCGAAATTTAAGTTTTTTGTTGATGATGGCAGCCACCCCGCCGCCCAATTTTCCAGGAGGACAGTTGGGTACTAATATATAATACTCTGAGGGAAGTGCAGCTAGAATATCCGGTAGAGAATCTATTGTGTAAGGAAACCAATTTAAAACTGTGCCTGATAAGCCCATCCTTTTTTAGAGAAGATCAATCAAGTTATCATGTTTGACGGTGTCGAACACTGAGGAGAGATGCAGGAGAAAAATGTAGGCAGCTTTCATTTCGGTCAAGATATCTGAGTGTCATCAGTAATGTGCGTCAGGGCAGATTCAGTACTGTGACCCGCTTGGAAACCTGATTGGAATTGATCAAGGAGTTGAAACTGATTGATGTGATTACGCAGTTGTGTGTGAACATATTTCTCAAGTAGTTTGGCTAGGGTAATGATATTGGAAATGGGCCTAAAGTTGTTAGGATCATTTAAGTCTGCATTTGGCTTTTTAGGTATGGAGGTGACTTGGCCAGTCTTGAGGCAATCTGGAATCCTGCTTTGTAGGAGAGATTCATGGACAATCTTGGACCAGAGTGGGATTATGGAAAGTATAAGATCTTTGAAGAGCTTAGCGGGCATTTTCCCAAGGGTTTTTAAGAAGACGGGCAAGGGTTTTGCCGACCTGGTTACCCTCCCCATATTGGCGAGCGCGCTCCTCCGACCTAGGAAATGCGTTTCTCTGTGTTCAGCATCCTCAAATTCCGCTATCTTAGCCTTGATCTGACCAAGGGTCGTGAGCTGATTGGACTTGAAGAATTCTAATTCAAGCGAGTGAATCTTTATCTAGCCACTGCCGATCTTTCCTCAGTGAACGTAGAACACCTGCTCCCAGCGGGCGCCAGCTGGAAGTCTCCAGCTGAAGGCTCTATTTGGCGCGTCTGTTAAAATAAATTCTAATAGTATTGTATCGGTTCAGGCAAGATGGGCACAGTGTCTAACCCAAGTGTCCACGTCACAGGATATGCGTTGGTAGTCAATTTTTGACCACGAGGGGCCCACAGAGGAAATGCAACTCCCCTCTCGGCTGGATTGGTGTTGGCTGCGCCAGAAATCTATCAGATCCTGGTCTTCCATAAGGGCCTGCAGTTGAGCCGCAGCTCAGGCGTGAGGCCGGCGAGAACCATTTGACCTGTCCTAATTGGAGTTGAGAACTACGTTAAAATCACCTCCCCATAGCACTGCCCCGGGGCCTAGGGTGTCCGCCAACCGCCGCATCTCACTAAAAAACTGGGGCTCCTCGGTGTTGGGGCCGTATATTGATATGAGTCTCACTGGGCGACCTCCACTATCACATACGGACCCTGTGGATCGCATATTGCAGTGCGCGTGTGCCATGGGAAGCCCTTTCTGAGAACGATGGCTGTGCCCCTGGCGTAGTTGAAGTATCCCGCTACGAACTTTTCACCCATCCTTCCCACTCGCAGGCGCGAACACGAGGCTCCTATCGGATTCAGCTCTTGTAAAAAGCAGAGTCTGCTCCATATCAATTAAGAAACGCGCCGCATCTTTCTACCGCACTTCAGGCCCTTCACATTCCAGGTTACAGCTTTTAGCGTGCGTGTCTTGTCAGCAGTTGCAGTCATCTCAGCGTTATCATGCATCCACGCGCGCCAAGAGGGAGAGCAGAAGCCAGCATCTTCGGACTCGTGATACAGATTCTCTAAATGAGTTGGAGGAAATAGTCTGGATCTTGGATGGTGGGAGAGAAGGTTTATTATGGGCGGTATTGTAATGAAGTAGAAAGGAGTGAATGTCAGCATCAGACATAGTCAGTGATCCTATGTGGCATGGCGTGATGGTTAACGAGGCCTAGATTTCCAGGTAAAATTTGTCTTGTTTTCCAAGATGAGTCTTGACTTTGGCAGAGTTTAGCCGTAGTGTGGAGGCATGATTGATTATTCTTGAAGGACATGTAGAGATTACACCGCTCCTCCATCATTGAAGAAATGATTGATGTCTGCTTGATGTCTTTCAGTTCAACCTCAAGGGGGGGTGCGGGGGTATAAGGAGTGGTTAGTTGGTCTGGTGATAGGAAGGGAGTGATGTCGCCTCGTAAAAGGAACAGTGGTAGGTAATGTAGGTTCCACATAGTCCCGGATGAAAGTATAAGTGGAGTTTTTTTGGAGGTTGGGGGCTGGTGGTTGGTGGCATGGAGGGGGTATGAAGAGTAGAGGGAAGTGGTGTTCTACAGTTTTCCTCCATGTGTCTTTTGTGCTCTAGGGGAGTTGAGTGCCAGGTGTTGGGAAGCACAGTGGATGAGTGGGGTGCTTCTTGAGGTAGGAGTGATGAGAGGAGGGGAGTTTAGTAGGCTTAGTTATCTAGAGTGCTGTTATTTATTGTTATGGGGGTGAGCATAGGGTGATGATGTGTGAGTAGCAGGAGAAGGCCAGTTCCCTCCATAGGTGAAAGGGTGGTCCTCAGTGGGCTTCTTGTGTTGAGGGGCAGCAAATATCCAATGGTTAGGGGGTCTGGTGGATGGGTTGGGTTCCACCTTGGGCGAGGATGGGGAGGAAGAAGGGTAACGATTTGAACTCAGGACCCCTAAATTGCTAATGATGGAAGTTTAACCTGGGTGAGGATTAGGAGCCAGTTTGCAGTGAGCTCAACCACATTTAGTTCTGTCTGCAGCAGTCTCTCCCTCACCTTATGGCGATCCAAATATTACTATCAATGAATATGGAATCCATTTATTCTTCTAGCATCTGTTTCAGTTGGGTAATAGCCATCAGTATCTGTGGAGTGGACATTTCATCCGCCCGTGGAAATAGGCCTTGTCTGCTCTGCTTGTTCCATGCTGGGCCTCCTCTTACCTCTGTATATCTGTACATTTTTAGTTACTGGCCTGTTCTAGAAGATCTATCTCGGCCCATAACTACACAGAATAGTTTTTGCCACAGGGGCCTATCCCGCTCCTTCAAATTATATGTCTCAGCAGGTGCTCTGCTATCCCCTGGGTACCCCCTCAAAACAGCGGCCCAGCCCAATGCAGGTCAGACTGTCTTCTTCAGGTCTATCTGCCACTTTTTACCTCCAGAACAAGAACATGAAGGAGAACCAGGCAATGTCCCCCGAGGCATGAGCAAGGACCTAGCCCTCAAGCCTCCCTCTCATCCACTACCGCCCACGTCTCAAAGGTTAGTAGCTGGAAGATCCCTTCTCAGCAACCTCTTATCAGTTGGAAGCTCAGGGTTACCGGGTCACAGTCCCAACTAAATGATCACGTCAATTGGGAGGGAGGAGGGGTTGCACAGGTGGCACCTGTATGTCAACTTGTATGCACTTCACAGGCCCGGCCCTCTATGCCTTCTCAGGCAGGCCTCCTGCAACTGTATACGCTCTCTGCATCAGCAGTCCGCAACGCAGGAAGGGCAGGGGCAGTTACCGCTTGGGGACTGTGCTGACCTCATCTCCATTATCTAGCCGCTGTCATTGTGGCAACCATCCTCCAGGCTTCTAGGCTCCAACCAGCATTGCGTGCCCCAGCGATCAGTTTATTTCTAGGAAACCATTCAGCCCCAGTGTGCCCGGCTGTGCCAGTACATCTCAGCCAAGCCTCTGCAGACGTCTATGCGCTTCCCATCATGGTTTCGTGGGGCTCAGGAAGTGGAGTCTGCGGCCCCCTTGGTCCTCCAAGCTCAATTTACAATTGTTGGGCTGCCACTGTATGGCACTCACCTTGGCATCTGTGTGCTCGATCATGGTAGGAAGTCAGTCCGAGCCCCCTCTACCACCTGGAAGGCTCTATGCGTGGAACCTCTTCTAGGGGTCTGACCTCTAACTCCTTGGGAGAGTACTGGATTCTGTAGGATTAGGCTGGGTGCCCGGCAGCGCAATCGATCAAGGCTTCCATTCAGCCATCTTCCTGTGTCTGCCTTTTACAAGATTATGCAAGTTTCACATTTAGTTTATTCATTTTGATATCATTCGACATGGCAAAACAATTTGTTTTTAATTCTTTTACGGTCTATACAAAATGTAAATAGATTTATCATTTTATGTTACTGATATGAGTGAGTGCACACTTATTGTTAATATATCAATCTGCTTTATTTTATGTTGGTCTCATTTATCCTTGCCTCAAAACCTTACTAACTCTATCCCATCGGAAAAGTACATGCATTACTTCCAGAATGCTGCTGTTCACTGTTAAACATTTTTGTTAAAATTAGTTTACACCTTGAAAGATTTTTTACTTTTTTTTTTTTTTGTTTTGTTATACTGCAGGTGACCACAAGTGTGGACAGGAACAAAACTTAAGGATTCTGTCATTTGCAGCAAATAGACTACAAAGAGAGCGATGTTCCAGAGATTTTAGAAGAAACCAATTTCTAAAAGCTCGATTTGGCCAGGAAGTAACGACAATACTGAGCAGAGTCGCCGACTGATTGTAAATGCAATTTCTGCATTCTCTCTAATTTCTTATATGTCAATGAACCCTTAAGTTGGGGGCAGCAAGGACACACATGATCGAGGAGATGGAGGGTTTTGTGACTGTAAAGCAAGAGCCAGAACAGCAGCACAATTTGAATCAAAAAACAGTGTACATTATTTATAAGACTGTGCAGATTGCAGAAGTAGTGTACCCATGCACTTCACAAGAGACAAACCTAGCTTGTAATTTGAACAACACAGTACAGAAAAAGAGGTGCACAGGAGAGATACCTTATCAATGTTCAGAATGTGAGAAAACCTTTACTCAACAATCCTACTTGACTCGACATATGAAATCGCACTCTGAACAAAAGCCTTATCAGTGCTCTGATTGTGAGAAAAGATTTAGTCAGAAACACTATCTGACACGACATGAAAGAACACATTTGGGACAAAAAATATATCAGTGCACTGAATGTCCAAAAATGTCAGCAAAAAAGTGAGTTTAATTCAGCATGAAGGTGCACATGCAGGAGAAAAACGGTATTTGTGTTCTGAATGTGGTAAAACCTACCGTCATAAAATCAATCTCACATTACATGAAAGATCACACTTAGGACATAAACCATATCAGTGCACTGAATGCCAGAAAAGCTTTCACGATAAAAGTACTCTTGCTAAGCATGAAAAAATTCACACCGGAGAAAAGCCATATCAGTGCAATGAATGTCAAAAATGTTTTACTAAGAGATGTAGTCTAACTCAGCATGAAAAGACACACACCGGAGAAAAACCCTATAAGTGCACAGAATGTGAAAAAAGCTTCAGTCAGAAAATCCATCTCGTACATCATGAGAGAACCCACACAGGAGAAAAGCCCCATCAGTGTGAAGAATGTCAAAAAAGCTTCAGTCAGAAAATTCATCTGACCCAGCATGAGAGAACTCACACAGGGGAAAAACCCTACTGGTGCAGTGAATGTCAGAAAGGATTCAACCACAAAATTAGCCTGACTCACCATGAGAGAACGCACGCTAGGCACGCCTCCGCTCAGGAATGATGTTCATTCACATAGTTCCATGTAAACTAAAAGAAAGTACAACATATGGACATTAACCTGAACTTAACCCCTACAAGTGCAGTGAATATTACGCAAGCTCTAATTCTGAAATCAGTCTTAAGGATGAGATAGCATGGAATTGCCCAAAAAAAGTTAGCAGTGCGCTGCAAAACCAAGCGGCTAGGGTTTGAATGTATGAATAACTCAGTCTGCCTAGGCGTATGAGGGAGAAAATATCCGGTTTGCATGAGAAATAATATCTTTGAAAAGCTAAAGTTAGAATGGTAATCTGACTTAATGGGTGAGCGCAAATCTAGCTTGGTTGCAAACCCTGTTTAAGGTGGAACTTGTAAGGGCTTTTTTTTAATTACAAAATCCCCCAATGCCCCCGCATTCCCGCCAACGCCCCAGCATCCCCCCAACGACCCCGCATCCCCCCAACACCCCCGCATCCCCACAACGCCCCTGCATCCCCACAACACCCCCGCATCCCCGCAATGCCCCTGCATCCCCCCAAAGCCCCCGCCTCCCCCAACGTACCCGCATCCCCAACGCACCCGCATCCCCAACGCACTCCAGTCCCAATGCACTCTCACCACACACCCCATTCACCCCTAATCACACACCCCCCACCCACACACATCCCCCCCACAACACACTCACACTGTTTTATAAACATTCCCATGCCAAACGTTCAGCAGATTGACATAAAATAAGTTGCAGTAGTAAGAGAGCTGCTCCCTCCGGTGACTTTGCTCATGGAAAAGGTCAAGGCGATTACATATATAAAAAAGAAAATTGTGATGAGCAAAAAAGTGGAAGCAGTTAACTGAAATGCTCTTCTCTACATTCCTACAACAAGCTAATGAATGAAAGCCAACAGGGTAATTTAAATGTGCTGCTATTCAAAAAGCCAAAGAGACTCTAGCCTTGGGACGTTGTCATACTAGTAAAACAAATTGAAACTAGTGAAATGATTTAAGCTGCTAGTTATTGAAACGTCCTGACTCTGGTGAACAGTATATTAATGTGGCAAGTTGTTCATGGACCCTAGTGTGGGAATTGTATAATATGTACCAGCGAACAATGCATGGAGATTTTTTGAAGAGTGTCAAATGTTGGAATATGCCTTTAGGGACAAAAAATGAAAAATTACAAACCATTCTGACCAAGTGTAATCGATTGCGACCAATTGTTGCCCAGTATGACCTATTAAAACCACTTCAAAGATATTGCCTGTGAAAGGGAAAACACAATCAATTCTACGAATGTATCTATTTTTGCACAGAATATATTGATAGTATTTGTCAATAGTGTAAAGATTAGTAATGTAGAACATTTCACTAACGTATCCTTCCTCATGGAATCTTTTGTTGTGACTCCTGCTGTGTGTAAAATGAAAGCCTATTCAGAGACCTGAATCAGAAGAAAACATAAATAGTCTATCTATAAAGATGAAATCTCGCAAACATCCGAAATATGGTAATATTGCCCCTGTGCACAAATTAAGAAGTGCAGGTGTTTGAAAAAGCTACTGCAAAACTGATCCTAATGTTTCATAGTGCAGAATACAAATGGTCCGTCATTTTTCACGATAGATGCAACTTTGCCTCGGGGTGGGGCTGGGGGTGGGGGGAGGGTCATCCAGCACCAACAACCCGAACTGACATCTGTTACCAAAACCCAGAACTGACATTAGACACCAACATCCAGGACTCACAATAAGTTAACAACTTCCAACAACCAGAGCTGACATCAGTCAACAACATCCAGCACTGACATCAATTATCAGCATTCATCAACTGATCCGTGAGTGAGACTGAGGCCAGGCTGACTGACAGTTGTTGAAGCTTAACTCACTGGTAGCTAAGGGCCGTATGTAGAAACCATTTTTGCGGTCTGGCCATTTCTGGCCCCAAAACATACTTTTACACATGTACAAAACATACTTTTACACATGTACAAAACATACTTTTACACATGTACAAAACACACGTTGTGATTCGGTAGCACATTTCCGAATTTTAATTTGTCTTTGCGATTCAGTATTTGAAAGCGGCGTGTTTAGGACGTCCCTCCCAAATACTGAATCTGAATGGGATGTATGAATGTTTTGCGACCAAATTACAGTTGCATAATTTTCAAGTTTTACTGACTCCTTGAAGGAGGTGTTCACCCATTCGCAATGGGGCCCCTTCCCGTTTGAGAACAACAAAAATAATATATTTTAACAGCAGGGAGTGGTCCTATGAAGACCGCTGCCTAATCTTAAAAAAATAAAATGATAGTTAAACTTCAAGTTTTTTTTTCAAAATGCATCCTGTGTCCCTTTAAAGAAAATGGGCCGCATATAATAAAAAAAAAAGTTGCTTCATTAATAAGCAATCACAGATATGGTGATCTATGATGGCTGCTATTCCCAGTGGGTCTCAAACTGCGACTTACCTCATGAATATTCATGAGGTAGGTAGATTTACAACAACCTAGGAATCGCTGAATAAAACTGAAAGAGTTTCATACATTTGGGATAGCGATTTCCTATTTGTGATTCACAGAGAATCGCAATTCGGAAATCGCTAACCCTAAAATCTGTACATATGGCCCTAAGCTGCTTCTTATATCACCTGAACCTGCCGAAAACACCTGAAATACATCAATTTATTTTGTTCTTGAATCCTCAGGTGATTAAGTCCTCACATCCATAAATGTTCGCTTTTCATTGGTTCAGGCAAAGTGGTCTACTGAATCAAGGCGGACAACTTATTGGTTGTCTGCGTTTGCCTGGCCCCAGTCCCTTCTCAAAGCAGTGTTAGCGCTGCAGCCTGCTGAGTATAAGGGGTTAATTACCAGGGCATGTTCACCCTCAGTTACAGAACTCTATAATGTGCCGAAATAAAATTAAAATGTGTCTCTGAGGCAAAGTCTTGTCACTCCTGTTCAGTTAAAAATAAAATAAAAAACTCAGGAAGCACACGAGATGAGACATTCAGGGAAGGCTGTAAGACTCTACATTTGGTAACCAGACAGTATTCCGAACATCTTGGCTTCTGTGGTGTGGCTTGGAGTGACCGTCCTATAAATCTGACTCCTCCCACATACTCTGAAAAATGTTACTGATTTTGTGTATCACAGACCCTGAACATGGGGATTGTTTCCACTGTAAAAATAAAATCCCACTCATCACCCTTTACCCTGGTTTTTCTGCATAATGCCAGAAGCTGAGCAGTATACATTATCCAGTCTAAATCGATGAAGGTCGTTTAACTAGGGTTTCTGCCCCCATTCTGTGTTATGTAATATGCTCTTCCCTGTGTTCCTCCTTTGGTTTGTAAGCCTTTCTGTTGTAAAGCACAATGTTTTCATTTCAGTCCTTTGAAACGAATAAAGCCTAGAAATTGTACTTTGTCATGTCGTGTATAAAACACAACCACCCCTTGAAGACATCAACATGGAGGGAAACCATTTCCATTGCCCTATATGGATGGGAGAATTATTTCTATTGTGACACTCATTCTGTCTGCACACAAGAAGATTTCTCATTTGTGGCACCTCATCAAGATATTGTATGATTACATGTATTGGTGGCCTGCTTCCTTCAATGCAGGCGATGTTCTGGTACTGCTCCCTTAAGAAAAACATTTACTGGGCATCTTTCCGCTGTTTCTTTTGAGGAAAGCTCTTTATGTTTGTCTCCTTCCGCGATCTGCCACCAACCAGAAAGGAAAACTGTATACTTTTGTCTTCAGTGCAAGTCTGCGGGCATGCTATGATGTGGCCGGGTCACTAATGTGACCTAGGATCAGTTACGTCACCATTGTTTGTCCCTTTCAGCTAACTTGTAGATGCATAGCCCGGACATCCTTTTGCTCTACATACCACGCCCCTTCTAAAAACAAATGCTAATATTTTGATGCCATTAAACAAAACAGTTGCATCTCTGAAAAGCTTGGACGTGTTTTAACTCTTTACAGATTGATTTAGAGAGACTCACCGGTGTACTCTAGTTCTCCTTTTGCAAGCTCCTGCTTGGCCCACTGGCATTTTATGACTAGTTTGGACCCAGAAGAGGGAAGAGTCCCTGCTAGAGTCAAAAGGAGGTTGTTGCATCGAGAGGAAGATTGAAAAGGGTCTCTCCCCATGTGGCTTGAATCTTTACCTTCAGGGCTTGATTCTGATTCACAGGATTATTTGACCAGATTATGTTGCAAACACTGTCGGTTGGATGAAATTGCTTCAAGAAGCTGCGAGATGAAATTTTGCAAGGGTTTTTTAACCAGAGGAGTACAGATGATCACAGAATACCCCCGAAAGGGCTCTAGGTTTGGCAAGTCCTAGAACTCTCCTGAAGAGGAGAATTATGTTAAAATAGCTTACCCATTTTAGACCAGTGACAACATGCAAGTTGAGCCATGATCCACCTCCTACTGTGCCAGCTTTGAGCCAAGCCAACAGCTTTGCTTCTTTGGCAATGATCTGCCAGGCACCAGCGACAGTTTTAAACGATGGACTCCATCTGTGATGCAGAGGGCCATACTGAATGGTGCTCGTTCCCACCCACGTCTTGAACATCAATCAAAGGGGCGTTCAGTCCACAGGGCCAATAGCCGCTTCCACTCCTTTCACAGAGGTGCGGATACTTTTTTAAACATGTTGTTTGGCACCTTTGAGCTAAACTGCAAGCACCTATATGCCGCCTGGCTACTCTCTGCCACCCACGCCTAGATTGAATACCCCCTCGTTTGGCCAAATCTTTTTCCCCCAATCCACAGAATTACAGTTCGAACTGAACAACACTCCCCAGCAGAAGTGCAAATGCGCTATACTCCCATAAGATGTCTGTAGGTGGTAACCCCGGGCCAGGGATTGTTTTTATAGACATTTTAAAATTTGGAATCCAAAAATTAGCTCCAAAAGTGTTATTTTTATTCATTCATTTTTTTTCTCTTGCTAAATTCCAATCTGTCCTGGAATATTACATTCTTTATTTCATAACTGTATTGTTTGTGTTGGAGATAACACCTCCCACTACAAACACCCACCACTCCCTGAGGAAAGAAGAATCATAAGGCTTTTATTGCCATAAATCTCACCATGTGGCCAGTTCTGTTTATTTTCATCTGACACTAGATAGTCACCAGATCAATCCTATTGAGGACATTCCTCTCGTTGAGCTGCCAGCAACCCAAGGATCCTCAGGAACGCACAACCCGGAATATTTCCCACAAGTCGCTAGTTCCTTCCTCACAGCCCTAACAACGCCACTCAAAAGGAATACTATTCTCGGAAACCACCGTTCGAGTACTTGCAAATTATAAGTGTGATTATTAGTCGGATGGTAAGTGGATATTACTGGTCAGGTTGTCTAACTCTAGTTCAAATCATTGCAAAGCTCCACATTTCACATCTATCTGTGTGAACCTCACTGTAATCTGCAAGAGCTTGTCTTGTACAAGCCTAAAGTCAACAACCAGACCGAGGACTACCAGAGACGTTCTTTCATCCTAATTTGAATGATATTGTGCCCGATGTATCAAGATTGCATATTGCGATTCTATAATTGCGAATTTTACCGATTTGCTATTATCGAATTGCAAAATGCAATGTATGTAGGTTTTGGCAAAATTTTTGCGAATTCTACATATTCCTTTATTGTGACTCGCAATTTGCAAGTCGCAAATAAGGAATGGCATCCCATTCATTTCTATGGGCCTAGAGGCCCATAGGAATGAATTGGAATTGCATGCACAATTTGTGAGTACCCAATAGGTACTCGCAAATTGCCCATGCAATTTCAAGGGTGCCAAATGGACACCCTGTTGCACCACTGAAATATGCGTGTATGCACATCTGGTGCACATACATGCCCTAAGAAAAATGCTAAATTGTGCATTTTTCTAAGGATTTGCAATTTATCACCAACTTTAAGTTGATGGTAAATTGTGATTCCTTAAAGCAGGGGCGCAATTTAAAAATAATCTCAAAGATTGTGATTCCTTTTTTGCACTTGACTTTTGGGTTGATACATCCCAAAAGGCATTTTCGCGTTTACAAAACGGGCTAATTCTGTGAATCGGTCCATTTGCGAATGGGAAAATGATTAATACATCTGTCCCTCTGTCTCTCCAGCACCTTATGCAGACCCATGTGATATCGGCACCATTAAACAAATAATGTATAACTTAAGTCATGTGGATCAATTGAAGATAATGAGCCCTACTCACTCCTTGATTATTACAAAATGTGTATTGTTACAACTGCTACACCTATTGTTATATACACTGTTTTATGCTTCACATGCAATTTATAATTACAGTAAGCGTGTGAATAATATCCTTCCTGACCCCCAACTAACATACCAAATCCTACATCTATTCTTGTTACTGTCGCTATTCATAAAATTGGTAAACTTTCAGTTGTGGGCTAAGGCAGATTCTGTTGCATCTATTAAATATCAGATGCAACAGCTCACACTGACAGTTTGAACATCAATAATCTTATTGTGGCTCTTTTTAATTAGTGAAGTAAAAAGCGAACGAGTTACTCCCGCGCTGATGGCAAACACAATTCAGACGTCTCACCCATACTTTCACGGCTCTACATAAGACTGGCCCAGAATACCTCAACAATCACATCTGCTTTCACAAACCTTCCAGACACCTCTGCTCGTCCAGACTCCTACTTGCACAAATCTCAGGCATAGTGAAAACCAGATTCAGTGGTCGAAATGTCTCGTACATAGATCCTAAAACTTGGAACAAACTGCTGCTACACATCAATACCTCCTCCTCAGTTGATGAATTCTGCAAGAAGCTGAAGACGCGGCTCTTCGAGTAGTCCCACTAGGCCCAAGGGGTGCCTCGACTCACAACGACTCCGCGTCGGGCTACCCTGCTGGGTGATAGTCGCTCTACAAATCTGCATACCACAACAACCTCGCGCTCCTCTTACTCACAAAATGAAGTAATTGAACGCATCAGAACAATTAACAAGAACATTTTATGGTAGTTTTTATCCATTATTCTAAATGTCATGAATATTTGTTCTAGGAAAATATATTCACCATAGCTTTATTTGATCACTGAAAATATAATAAAATCATGAAAGCAATAAAAACACGCATGATATTAAATACATAAAATGCATAAAAACATCCAAAGAGAAATGTGGCCATTCGGTCATATTAGTATAAGCAAAATAATGATTACAACTCTGACTTATTGATCTATCATTGCCTGTGATGACATTCAAGGACATATGTTGTTCTTAAAACCTTAGGTTGTTCCCAGAACATTCATGATTCCTATTTACACCTTCTGTCCGGTCCACCTTCTTAATACCATTTCCATGTTATTTTTAATGTATATTTTAATATTATTATCATTAGTAGTATGTTATATTCTAGTAGCAATTCAATAAGTTTTACTTCGACAATTCATGGCATAAAATCATTTTACAGTTACAGTCGGCATATGAAGTATTACTTTTTTTTAAAGAATTACATAAATTACATACTATTTTTTCTCATATGAGGGCCAAAGCATCGCAGCATACAAGTAGGTTAGATTCAAAATCCGGGCACCATCCATTTTCCAATGTCCTCAAATAATGCTCCATAGTGTTGATGTAAGGCATCTATATGATACATTAGATTAGAGTAGGGCTAAAATATGTTTAGTTATAAAGAATTGTATTCACCTGAGTCCCATTTGTTGGTAAAAGATTTCAAAGTTGAAGTGCCAACTCTGAAGTGAAAGTAGAGATTTCTTTCAAGACGCACAGTGATAATGTCCCAGTAGAATTTCACTAAGGAGTGACGTTTGAAATCTAGGAACCTTCCTGTCCATGGCTCTCCACCTCTCGCTTCGCATTGCCAGATCCATAGCCAGTAATGAGATTTCTGATGAAGGGATAGGTTTGCCGGATGGGATTCCCCAAAGTACCCTCATACCCATATCTAGTAGAAAGCTTTTAATTTGCTGTAGCCACTTGATTTTGTGAAGCCTTTCGGCATCTATAACATCCAGTTGAGCCAAAGCTTAGTGAGCAAGTTCAGGTGTGGACCAAGCCCTTCTCCATTACACTAACGGGTGTAGTTTGACTTTATTAACTAACCCTGTTCTGCCCAGATCAAGTATCAGAGGTGGGGGAAGGTGAGTTGCACTTTTTCAGAAACTTGTTCTCTGAGAGTGTTAGAGAGGAAATGTTTGCCAAACTCCCCAATTTCTGAAGCATATGGAGCCCACCCCAACACTTTAGCATCATAGATTTTTAAAGTTGGACCGAATTGATTTAGAAAAGGAGCGACTGTGTTCCTTCACTATAACTCAGATAATCTGTCTGTGCTTAGGAACCGTGGCATCCACTTGTGCTTGCAGGACATGGTCGAACACAAGGAGACACCAAGATAATTAAATACATCTTCCCTCAGGTGGCTTGTCCACCAACATTATTCTTCCCTAGTAAGATCTATGTTGTTTGAAAGACATATATTTCGTCTTGATGGCATTGATCTCAAGATCTTGCACTCTGCAGAATTCCTCAAAACGGTGCAGGTCACGTTGTCGACATCCTGGTGTTTCTGAGATCAGCAAAATGTCACCCGCAAACAAGGATATGGGGCGTTTTGTACTGGCCAAAGTAGGGGCATTGGTAGGAAAGCAAGAGAGAATATGAACAGTGCCATTAAGGAAAACCTTGGCGAATACCTTTGCTTATAGGTAGCTGAATCGTCTCTACCAGATACACCGTTACCGAAGGTAAGTAACTCGTACTTTACCCTGCCCACTCCAACGAACCTGGGCAAAATTGCCTTAATGCATATGATTTACCAGAGAAAGTAGATCTAACGTCATGCTCAATACAAGGTACCTTATTAGAAGGGGGATGGCGGCATATTTTTTTTTCTTGTCCTATGCTAACAACATTTTGGGAGAGAGTATTTGAATACTTTAGTAGGGTGATTGAAAAAATGTACAAACCTATAGTTGAAGCAGCTCTGTTTGGCATATCTTGTAGGGAGGCTATTCTTTCGAAAACTGAGAGTCATTTCCTTGCAATTTCAATGTTGGTTGTTCGTTCATTCATTTTATAGAGCTGGAGATCACTCAAAATACCTTTGTTCGAAAAATGGCTTATGAAGATGAAACGTACAAAGCTTTTTGAAGAAGCTTATGCGAAACGAGTGGGGGCAATTATGACATTTTCGTGGATTTGGAAATATTTTGTTGACTGCTAATTTGATGATGTATTTAGCTGTATACGCATTTTTAACTATTAACCCAAATTTTTATTTTTGATCAATTTTTTTGTATTTTGTAAATATTTTTTGATTCACGATGGCTGTGCTCACTAAAAACATTTAAAAAGAGGACTGACCATAACTACTTATGGGGAACCCAATCAAGTGCTGATTTGAGGTCGACGAAGGTAGCATACATGCTGCCTCTGTCGATTTTCACTACCCCCAGTACAGAAGTAAGAAACGGAAAATGTGATCGATAGTGCTGATCTTCTTGCGGTAACCTGCTTGCAGGCGTGAAAGGATATCATTATCAATTATGCAATCTTGGATTTTAAACAAAACAAGTTGGGCAATGATTTTTGGGCTGAATCAATTAACTAATAGGCCACTAGTTCCCAGGCAGGCACTGGTCTTTTTTATAAATACAAATTAGTGCAGCTCCCTTGGAGGAAGCAGGAATGGGGGCACCACTCGAGATGGCAATAGCCAGAATGAGTAGATACTTAGACCACTTTGCCCCATCTTGCAAAAATACATCAGCAAGAATGCTGTCTGGGCCTGACGCTCTGCCTCTGGTAATTGCATATAGGGCTTTAGCGACATCTGCACCATCATATGGACCTCAGACTGAGGCTACAGGAAAAGATGCCAATGGATCATTTAGCTCACTCCTGGCAGCATTAGAGGAAGTGACCTCAGACTATAGATGGAAAAAATGAGCAACGGACAAGGGCAATAGAATTATGGGGCGGGAGGGCTTGCCCGTCTCTACCCCACTTAACTAGGTTCCAAAATCTAACAGTCTTGGCAGAGGAAGCAGCTTGGAGGTCTTTCCATCTCCCCTCATCCCTCTCTCTTTTCACCTAGGCCTGAGTTTTATAGAGTTTCCTTGAGAAGTGGACCTGCTGCATATCTTTAGCTTTTATTGTCCTGACCAATAGGGAGCGATTCTACTGTGCTCCTTATTAAACCAACTTTTTGCTGTGAAAGGGGACCTGCGAGTTCATGATGCAGGATTGAGGAAGTAAGACTATTATTAGTCAATAATTGTCCCTATGTCCTGTGCGCTAGATAGCCTAGTGGACACCTCCTCTGAGCCAGGTCCTCAGTAATTGCAAGCAAAATGTCAGGGAGTCAACAACCTGGACCCATTTAATGCACCGCGTGTCACTTGACGAGTATCCCTCCTTGAAGTGAGTTGGGCATCTTTTTTAATACAAAAAGATTCCAGAGTGAGACAGCGGGGATTATGGTTCAATCTCTCGAGGATACACGTATCCATCAGGAGTGACCGAAATCTCAAGTCTAGAAACATGTAGTCCATGAGACTAGAATGAAACAAATTATTATATGTTTTGGCCACTTTCCTGTTAGTGGAGGATGTACCATTGACTGCTCTGAGCCTCATGTTAAGACTTTGTACCATCTGGCCATGGAGCACATCCCCCTGAAATTCCAGGGAAGGAAGTTGTACCTAAAGGGTTGTGTCTGCATTACATGTGTTGCTCATATGTTAACCCCCCCTATCCAACTCTTATACCCTAAAGATAGGCATCACATTCCCCTCCTAATAAGCTTGGGTACAAGTACAACAAGAAAACTTAACTTCCCCTCCCCAGACTGAGCTGGCAACAGTCAGCTGGCCAAACCGATACATAGCTTGTAGCATGAAACCGTTCAATAAACCCCCACCACTACTACTCCGTCTGCTGGGCCTTCTTGCAAGGGGTGGCTTCTCCTGCAGCTGCCACAAATTTGCAGTTGTCTGGATCCATCTTAAATGTGACTACCAGCCATTGTCTCATGCAGCATGGCAGGCCAGACCGCACAGAGTATCTATCAGTTACGCCTTCCTCTGAGCCAGTCGTCGGTGGTGCCCCCCGGTCAGGTTGTTGTGGGGCTAGTGAGTAAAAGTCCCCATTAAGTTATTCATCCTCTGCTGTCTGCAGAGTAACCGCGGGCCCATATCGCAAAGATCTCAGTGTGCTCTCTCTGTTCAAGGACCAGGGGATAACTCGGAGCACTACTCCCTATCCATTCTGGTCCACTGGGCATGAAAGATGGATGGCACTTTGAGAGCCGCTGCTCTTGCCAGCACTGTCTGAGATTCAGAGGGCCGAGTTGGTCTCCCCGGCCTTGCTTTTCTAATGTCAGTAATTTGTAAAGGGCCTACCCAGTTGCATGCAGTACGGACTTGAGAGCGTGTCTAGGCAGGATTAATTAAATTCTGGTAGCAAAATGAGGGCCTTTTCCAAAGAGGATAGATGTTACCAAGGAATACCATCTCCAGTTACAACTGATAGAGAAATTCCATGTACCTGGAGATTCTTGAAAAACTTTCTGCACTGTGCTAGTACAGTCCGTATGTTTATTCACTCATTACCATTTGCCGGTGGAAGTTCAGATCGATAAGCTGAATTAATTCTTGGAACTGTATTCCTGGCATCAGCTCTTGGAGTCGTGAATACCATGTGCTTGTATTATAATACAATAAAGTGAATTTGCTATTCCAAAGGTATCACATCCAAAAATTTGAATTATGCTACTCGATTCCTATGTTTGTAAACTCACTGTGTGCTGAGAAGAAATAACCACACTGCACTACCCGTGGCTGAAAAAACAGGAAGATTTATTTTAAGATACACTCGTCATTAAATTCTTGGTTACATAATGCTACCTCCTCGTCGTGAACTCTACTTATGCACACCGGAGAGGTCCTGCCAGTCGCTCTGCTGCTAATGCCACGTTCTGTCTGTTCAAAGTTGCTTCCACTAAACTCCTCCTGTACAAATAAAGTTATCAAAGTTTACCCGAGTTCCAAGCTACACACAACTCTTGGGTGTTAAAGTTCCACTCAATAACCCTTATACTGTACCCGTGACACAATTTCTTACCTAGTAGTTCGCGTGGTCTCCGCCAAGGTACTCCTCTGCTCCCTCAACGTAACGCGTCTCAAACGACCAGATGTTTGAGCACTGGCTGATGCATGCTGGCTTTGAGCCCCTCAGTAACAATATAAACAAAGGACGAGTGCCCTCTAAAAACAACCGCCTTCTTAAATCATGTTGTTCTCTCCCTTGCTACTGTGTTGATATAATGATAGAGGTAAAAAATAAACACGACAGATTCTAGAATTATTTTAATAGGAGTCAAAATAAACTTAACAAATTCTAAAAAATTGCTTACTCCTAGTCCTTATCCCAATTAAATGCAGAATTTATTGACTTCCCTACTAATGCCCATGTATGCCAGTTGGGAATATCCCAACACTATAAACAAAAGATTCACCCCCATTTTGAAGTATGCAGTTCATACTATTCAGATGTTGTGTGAGGGACCAAGATAAACAAGTTGAATACCAGGACTCATGAGGATAAGCTCGTAGTCCTGACTGCACTCTCTGTGCCCCTTATAACAGTATATGTCCTGCACCAATGCTGCCTTTACTCATCACTTTAACATTTTAAACATGACATACAGGGTGCTAAAAAATGGTGCTTAAACAAATACAAATGTAATGTCTAAAATAGCAAGAATCCACCACCAGAAATGTAACAATTGGCATTATTAAGAAAACCATCTGCTTTATAGAAAACAACTCATGTCCACGTTGTCATTGAGCCCTCTAGGCTCTATAGTGTCAAATCGCTTTATCCAGTAAATCTCCCTTTAAGACAGCACCTGGGCATTATTGCGTCCTACTCGTACATCCACTTCTATCATTTTAAATCTCAATTGTGAAACAGTGTGTTAAGACTCCAACCAGTGTACCACCAAATTCGAATTCAAATTTTGACTTCTCATCATGCTATTATGTTCTGTGATACAAAATTCAACTTTTCGCTGTCTTGCCAATGTATAATAGTCCACCTGGACATTTTATACCATATATGACGTTTTTTGTGTTGCAAGTGGTGGAGTGGCATAACTTGATCATCTCACCTGATTTAGGATGTGTAATACTCTCCCCTATAATTACATTATTGCATTGTACGCAATTATGGCATCGTTGTCTGCCTGTCTTTTTTTCAACCTATTTTACAATGGTAAACTTGAGTTTCTCTTTTAAGTTTCTGGCGCGAGTATATGCAAATATAGGTCTGTTCTCAAGAAGTCCCTTAAAATCTGGCTCATGTTGGATTAAGTCCCATCTGCGATTTATGATTCTCTTGATGTTCCTTGACTTTGTGGAACATTTTGACACAATTACCAGTCTTCTTAGGACGTTGCTGTAACAATTCATGCCTGCCCATCCTCATCACCTTGCTCTCCGTGTCTTCCAAAAATTCTGCTGGATACTTCCTTTGTAAATACTTTCTTTTTTGTGCTTTGGTGATCTTCAACCCTGTGTCTTGAGCTGAGCATATTCTTCTTATTCTGAGGTATTGAGAGAAAGGTAGATTGTCCACCAACTCTCTGGGATGGAAGCTCTGATAGAGAAAAGCATTGTTTCTATCAGTAGGCTTAGTATAAACCTTGGGGCTTACTCTGTTCGGTCTTTCTGTATGCTGACTTCTAAAAAATACAACTCAGTCAGACTGATGTTGCTGCTGCATTGTAATCTACTGTCAAGAAGGTTCAATTCCACTATCTTGTGCTCCAAAGTATCTGATGACCCCTCCCAAATTAGGAAGATGTTGTCAATGAAACGACAATATAGTAGCAAGTTCTCCTTCCATAATGGTTTTTATGGAATATTTTCCCCTTCAAACTAGCCATCAAATATTTGCATATGTCGGGGCGCCGGCAAATCCCATTGATGTTCCTCTCAGTTGTAAGTGAAAGTTGTTGTTCCACAAAAAGTAACTATAATACAAACAGAAGTGTAGAAATTCCAATAGAAATACTCTATGAGCTTTTATGTCCAATTAATTCAACAGTGCCCATTCCACTGCTTTTATACCTTCCCGGTGGGGAATTAAAGTATACAATGATGTCACATCGATAGAACATAGTACCCGTTGTTGCCACACTTCCATTGGTAAAGCACCTAGCTTGTTCAGAAAGTGCATGGTATCTTTGATGTAACTACACCATAACTGGACAATAGGTTGCAGAAATGTGTCCAAATATTTCCCGATTGGTTCAAACAATGAGCTGCACCCTGATACTATGGGTCTGAATGATGGATCTACCAGATTTTTATGAACGTTTGGAAGCATACACAAGTGTGGCCTCCCAGGGAACGATGTTGTCAAAAAACATTTGGTCACTAAAGTGATCCATCCCATATATTCTACTTTCTGTAAGGTGACATTCAAGACCCCTGCTGTTTTTGGTGTGGGGTCTTTTTCTAGTAACATGAAGGTTTGTACATCTCCAACATGATCGTCGACTTTTTGTTGGTAGAAACTTTGATCCATCATTACTAATCCTCCTCCTTTGCTGTGGGTTAAAACACCAGATTTGTGTTCATGGGCAATGTTTTGATAGTATTCTTTTCCTGATTTGTTAAATTGTGTCTGCATTTTAGGTTGTATTACAGTTGCTCCGAATCCTTTTTCACCAATATTTCAAATGTGTCCAATAACTTATGGGATACTGGTGCCTGGTACGTGCTTCTAGGTTTGAATTCCATGAACTCGCTCTTATTCAAAGTTCCTTGTGAGGGTGCTATATTGGGAAAGAAGTGTCTCAGTCTCAGAGCCCTCATAAATTTAAAAAGAGATATCTCACTTTCTAGCCTGTTCGTGTCATATGTACCCACAAATGATGTTCCTTTTTCTAGGACTTCTGATTGTTCTGTAGTTAAAGATAAAAACGACATTTTAATAATTAGACTTTGGCCTGCTTTCTTAAGTTCTTTCTTGCCTTTTCTTTTTCCTCTGCATATTTTCCTTTTGTAAATTGGGCTTTTGTTGATACTGTTGCATTCAGTGGTTGCCCTGATTCGTGTCCTGAGGACAAAAAAGTCGATTGAGTAGAGGCAGTTGCTAGCTTCGGTTCTTGTGTGGAGATCATTTTTAGGTACTTGGATGCTGGCCTATGGAGCTCTAGATGGATCTATGTCTTTCTCCGAAACTAGGCTCGCCGCTGATGATTTATTATTAGGTCTCTTTGTGTTCCTTCTCTGAGAGTAAACCTCTGCCCATGTATACACCTCATTGAGCTTGTAGTCTATCGTATCTCTTTTGAACTTGCGTAATTTGCTTACCTGTATCCCCTTCGAATAGATGTCTCTTTTCCTATTTATTTCCTCCAAAGTGTTTTGCCACACTTTATCCCCCATTCTGCGTGATAGCTCCTCCACTAGCAATAGGATCCGATCCAATGAATACTTATTTAGAATACTGTACCATCTGTCCATGAATTCTGTTAAACTGAAATCTGTATAACATGGGTTTTATGGATAATCCGAACCCCCGTGGAATCCTTTTCACTTTGTGATATTCAATAAGTGTGGATGCAAGAAGACGTTGGTTGAGTCATCTTCTCAATAGATATTCTAACTGTTTCAATTGTTGGGTAGTTGAACCTCTTTGTGCATTAAACGTTGTTGTTTCTCTTTCTAAAGCATATATGTCAGTAGCCTGCTCTGCCGTATATGCCTTAGTGTTTGCCCTGTTGTCTGTTAAACTTGAAATGGAGTCAAACGACATTTTAAATGTGTAGGTTATGTGCCAGGGTGTCAAAAATGACCTTCAAACCTACTGTAAATGCTTGTGCACACTAATATACCCTCTACGTATAAATCTATGCAGTGGCCTGCTCGCCGGGTGTGTATGTTGTCAATCAGACACTCCTCCTAACTCCTGGACCTTCCTGTTTATTATTGTTTATGTTTGGTTTTATTATAGCTGCAAATATAAGCCCCTGAAGAAGGTTGTGATTGTGACTGAACTTTGGATCAAGAAGTTGTTTTATTGCATTAGGTGTAAAGATGAATAAACCTCAGTAATGGCCTATATGTTCATAAACCAGATAATTGTTTTGAGTTTAATGTTAAAGATTTTTATATGAGACAGTCTTATTACATGAGTGATTAACATATATGATACATTCGTTCGGCAGTGCCCCGGAGTCCAAAGTAGTGTTTTCTTTGGCACAATTAGGGGCAGTAGCAATGGACACCACATCCTGTATCTTCTCAGAATCTGCCCTGATCCTCTCACTCTCTTTTTCTTGTCTTTGCAGTTCCTGGATGGTCCCAGTCTAGTCTTGAGTCTGACGTGCAACCTGTGCTTTGTACAACACAGATGCTTCTGGTCTTGGTACTAAACCAGGAGTAATCAAGTCCATAGACCTCTCCTCTCTCTCATCCTTCGTTGGCACCGGTAGACTTACTATCAATGTTCACGTCCACTCCGGCAACCGGGGACGCCATGTCATCGCCACTGGCTGGGTAACCTGATGAAATTGGGGCTAGATAGAATCTCCCCATTCTTGGTGCAAGAAATTTAATTATTCTTTTCTCAAGGAATAATCATACCTCTTGTCAAGGGTGAACCCTTAAAGGTATTACATTAACCTGAGTTCAGCCCCCTGGTAGTTGCAGCACAGAGCAGACAGTGCCAAACCAGTAATAGAGTCAAAACACCAAGAAATAAAAATCCCAACTCGAATTAGAAAAACAAACCAAAATGACAAAAACCGTAAATCTGAATTTTTAAAGCTTAGATGGAATAAAGTGGCTAAAAGAACTGAGTGCCAACGGTAGTTAATGCTCCTCCTGGTACAGATCTTAAAAGATTCCTGCGTCTGTCTTTCTAAGCTGGCCTGTCTGTCCGATGCACGGTCACTACTGATTGTTTAAGTTTTGCTCTGTTCTGCTCTGGTTTTCTCCATTGAATTTCTCTACTTATTTAACACTCAAAATATTTTCAAGATTTTAGCTCAGTTTTGCTTAGTGTTTGTATCTTTTAGCCTAGAATACTCTGCAGCTGCTCTGGAACATGACGATGCATGGAGCTAACTCAACTCATCTTATTGGCTGCTTAATATCTGTTTTGGGAAATTACAAGATCACATCAACAAAATCTATATTTTCTGAATTATTTTATGATAACAAAACCAGGTAACTGGTACCGCACACATTTGCTAAACACTTTGCTGGATTAAATCAATCAATCAGCATTTGTATAGCGCAGCCCTGTCACCCTCTAGGGGTATCTGGGCGTTGTGGATGTGACAACTCTGTTGAAGGGGCACGTTTTGGGTTTTTGGTGTCCTGGGGGAGGGCGGGGCACTAAGGCAGTAGAGGGTAGCTGACTTCTGGCTAGCTTGACAGGAGAACTGTTGCAGGGGAGCCGGCACATGGGCCTGCTCCTGAGTGTGGATTTCTTCAGTTTCATGACAATGTAACGTGACCATATGTCTCCCCATCGGATCCCTCCTCCTAAGGCGACAGGCCCATATCTGAGCAGCCTGTCATCCTAGGACCCCAGCCTTCCTCACTTCACCCGAAGTCTGTAAGTGGCCGGTCCTGGCACCTCAGATCCTGGTGTGGTTCTTTAGAACTGTAAATGTGAGATGTGAACGCAGGGCTGGCGCTAGGCGTGGCCAGTGTGGGCAGCTGCCCAGGGCACCGCGGCCTTCTAACTATGACTGGCCCCCCAGGAGGCCATCATCCTTTTGAAAATGTGCCATTGTACCACTTACAGGTGGGAAACGCACTCGCTCGGGGTGTGCAACCGTGGTGCAGCTCAAGTCCAGAGGCGGGGCCGTGGGCTGAAGGGGAAATATGACCCCCGCATCCCTTTCAGTTGCGGCAGGCTGGGCAGGGCAGGGTTTGTGGCCGTGATCAGCTTTCCTTTGCTGGCAACTCTTTCCCTTATCCTAATCACCGCATCTGCACGATAATTGCAGATGCTTGAACTGGTGTGAGGTGTGAAGTGAACCCTGCCCCTGCATGAATGAAACGCGGAGCATCCAGCAGGACTCACAGCAGAGCCGGACTGGGAACCAAAACCGGCCCTGGCAAAGTGCTCGGCCGGCCCCCCCGCCCCCTGGGAGGGAGGGGGGCGAGCGCTTTGCCGGGGCCGCTTTTCAGCCGACCGGGGGATTGCCCGGTGCCCACAACAGCCAGTCCGGGCCTGAAACCGAGTGACCTCACATCACGATCGGCGCTGCTCAAGTTCAAAGAAGGGAAAGGGCGAAGAGCAGAAAACGGATTGAGAAGTTATTATTCTTGTCTTTATTTTTGCAACTCTGTTATATTGTTTTTTTTTCAAACAAGCATGTTCATCCATAAGAAATGTAAACAGATAAATAGTGACTCCAGTGGAATATACGCTTGGTGTTTTTTTATTTTAAAGTAATTTACATGAAAAAAAGGACTAATGAAAAATTGGGTCGGTAAAAGAATAGTGGAGATAACATTGAGTTGGTATGAGGGGTGACCCCACATCCATCCTCACAACATCAAGGGGAGTGCAACGACCCCTCCAAGGTACACCCAAACTATTTAACCTATCAAACCACACTCCATTCCTTGTTGTACACATCTGAAAAGGTAGCACTACTCCCCTGCATCATGTTTGTTCATATCTGAAATCCCGAATTCCAGTGTCCTCGAGGAGGTCTAGTGCTCTCTTTTGCTTTTAATAGAATTATTGAGGGAGAGGCACATCTAAAAGGGGTTAGGCAAACGAAAGACAGTAAGAGGTGGGGAGATGACAGAGTAGAACAGAGAGGAGCGAGCTGAACATAAGGGGCAAAACAGATATATAAAACAAGACGCTTAAGGAAAGGGAGATGGGGGAAAGAGTGATTTAGTGATGGGTATGTAATGGCAGAATCAATGAGAGAAGGGAAGAATCTTAGTTAGGTAAAAGGAATAGCATGCAAAGGATAAATGTAATAGGCTTGGGGAGAATGGGAGGATGGAAGGGAAGACAATGTTGTAAAGTAACATGAGCAGTGGTGTAACACAAAATGATGGCCCCCCCGCCTCAGAATATAATAAGGGGCCCCAATATTTCACAAATATTCATTGGTCCCGGGCTGAATGGGGCCCCTGAAGTGTTGTGGGCCCATCTGTGCTGCAGGGGCCTGTATTGTGTCCTGGCACAAGACGTGAAGCAAGGTAAAAGGCCAGCCAGAAGAGTGATAAACAGCTGTGCATGTAGGGGAGAGGTGGAAGCTTGAGGGACAGATACAGCAAATTGACAGTAGAGGTAAGAGAGAGATAAAACATGAAGAGTTGAGCATGGAGGGGAGAAATGAACATAAAGTGGGGGAACCAGTGAACAAACCTAAGGCTGAAGAGTAACATGAAAGGTGAAAGGCAGGGCTGGGATTGAAGAGGTAATTGTAAAAGAAGCAGAATCATCAGGAGAACTTAAGTGTCATGGAGAGGGTATGGTGAGTGTTGGATGTAAGATGACAGGACAACCAAAAGCAGGTAAGAGGCAGGGGGAGGTAGATTTTAGAGAGGTAGAACCAGTGAGAGAAGGTTAGAGGCTGCAGAGAGATGAGAGGTGAAGGGTTCAGCAGGTAGCTTAGAGGTGGGTATAATAAAGGCCAAATTATTGAGAAAGGTGAGAAACAGTAGTAGAGATAAAGCAGAGAGATTGATGTAAAGGGACAGAATCCACAAAATAAGGTTTGAGGAAGAGATGAGAATAAGAGTAGAGCATGAACGGAAATAGGGGGTGTAAGTGGCAAAATCAATGGGAAATGATTAAAGTGTTCAGGAGGATGAACATGTAGAGAAGATGTAAATGGGGCAGAGCCAGTGAAAAAGGTTATAAGGCTGGGGGAGAGATGAGCAGTGACGGTAGTGCATGGATAGGAGGCATGGCTTTAAGAGAGACATAACCAGCAAGAGCACAGAGGCAGAGTGGCAAGAGAGAGAAGTGGATGGAAGAGAGAACAACCACCTAGAGATGAAGAGTCAGAGAGGAGGGGAAGGTAGATGTTAGATGTGCAGAACCAGCAAGAGAAAGTTAAAGGTTTGGTGAGAGATTGGAACTGCAGATTAGATCAGGGAGTTAGAGTTTGCTGTAAAACGGGTAGAATCAGCAAGAGGAGAGAGGGAAGGAGGAAGGGGAGAGGTGTATGCAACGGGCAGGAGCAGCAAGAGAAGATAAAAGGAAAGGGGAGAAGGAAAAGGCATAGCTGTATTTACTATGGCAGAACAAGCACAGAAGATAAAGACTGGGTGGCGAGTTGAGAGGTGAAGAGTAGGGCAGGGAAGAGAGATGGGAACGTAAGAGGAACAGAATCAGCAAGTGAATTTCAGAGGAAAGGTGAAAATATGAGCGGTAAAGAGTAGAGCATGGATGTATGAGGGCCAAGATCAATGTAACAGTGGCAGAACCAGAGAGAAAATGTAAGAGGCTTGAGGATTGGGAAAAGAAGAGACGTTAAGAGGAGAGCATGCTCAGTGAGGTGGGTGTAAGAGGGACTGAACCAGCAAGAGGAGATAATAGGCTGAGCAAGAGGGGAGGTAAAAAGTAAAGCACAGAGGACAGAGGAGAGAGTTGAATGTAAGTGGGCAGAATCAACCAAAAAGCGGTTGGAGGGGAGGTAAAAGTGTCTTTGAACTAGCCTGTGCCTCTAAGTACATTGAGACTCCTGCCAAAGTTTGCAATTACCTGACTCTTTATTTTCCAAGTAGAACATTTGGCTTATATTTGAGATGTGTATCATCCTTCACAAAAGTTTGTGATCTTGAACTGTCCTCAACATGTCTGTGGAATTACAGCCTGCACTTTGTGTACCCTTACTCAAATTTGACTTTTTTATTAAATCTAGTTCCCAGATGGATCCTTTCCTGCCCATTTTATGAATGGATATCCAAAGATCCCAGCTCCTGATCTAACCTCCATTTGCAATATCGCCCTTGCCTCGTCATCTGTCCCTATCATGTAGGAAAAAAAACCTGAAAAGCTGCGTTTGTTTCTCTGCTCAAAAATTCTTCAGCAGGTTTGAAGCTTCTCAGCATCATCTAACAACTCTTTACTGCCTTTTTCTGAAAAATCCTTGAAAAGGCAGTCAACTGATGAATCTCTTTCATAGGAACTAATTTACTTATTGATCACCTGACAGTTGGATTCTGACCTCTCCATGTGTTGAAAGTAGCATTTCTTGCTGTGTCGGACAGGTTGAGTCTGAATCTTGATAAGGAAGGCAGAGCAGCCTTGTTATTACTAAATTATAGTGTCACATTTGTTAGATTCCCATCCGGTTCTATGGAATCAACTGGAACAACCTGGACTACAAGGTATTCCCCTGGCGTGGCTTATCTCTATCCTTTCGGAGAGGCCTGGTCTCTAACCAAGAAAATGTTTTGGTCTTCCATGCAATCAGTAGCTTTTTAGATAAACACAAATTCATTGAAACTGTATAGCGAAATATAAGACATTTGCATTTCTAAGGGACTTTGTACCATATCACTGCTCTTTGGTGGCCTGTGGAGCTGGGCCAATCAACCATCATGGTTCCGTTAACAACAAAATCTTGGATTTATTTACCAACGTCTTCTCGCCTTGTCTGGGCAAACAGTGTGTTATGTACTTCTACTACATCCATATGTAACACATAATCCTGCATTTGCACCCCTGTCACTGCCGCAAGACAGTTGTACAGTTAATTATCTTTTCACAACCAGATTACGCAAGTATTCTCTTTCTTAAACTTCCCACCTTTTGCATTTGGTACCGTACAGGTCATTAAGAACAGTGATTGGATTCTCATCTGAGGCTGCCCTAGATGCTCTTTCTGCTTTCTGTTGATTCCCGCTATCAAACGATCTCTCCATTTGCCATTGTGCAGTGCATAAAAGGGCCCACTCATTCTTCAGTACTGTATTATTATTTCTATTTATTCCAGAATCCAACACTCAGTAACAGCCATGCTCCTGTGCCATCCTAAAATGAATAGAGAACAAATATACAGGTAGATCCTTCTCCTTTCTAGCTGCACGAGACTGGAAATGTCTCAGTCTTGAGCTACAGTGAATCTGAAATCTTCTGGGGAAAAACTTAAAACTGGCCTTTCCATGCATTAGTATAGCCTGTACCTCTTCCTTCAAAATCCCTTAGCGCCAGGATTCCCTCTTGGTGAGGTGTTTTCATTCATCTCTTTCAATGGAACAATAACTAAAGACATTTGCATTCGCTGCACAATTTGGTGTAATTTAACATAACACCCCGAGGAAAGGGAAAGGTGAAGAAGCTCAAACATCTTGTAACAGTAGTTTGAAGGCCTATTAGGTGTCTGCTCCAATGTGTTTTAAAGTTCATCATTTGTCACTAACTGTCCAAGAAACTAGAGCCTTGCATGCTACACGCTAGTTATCATGTCCAAAAGAGTATTAAAATACATGTAGCAGGCTGCTGCACAGGGTCTGTCTGGTCATGCTCCCAAAGACAACCTGATCACTGTCAAGTGCAGAATGACAATGGGGAGGTCTGGGCAGCACAAGATGATGTGCGCCTCTTCCCACTGTAAATTATCCCAAAACACAAATAGCAACAGTGAGGCCTGAGGAAATTGCTGCTTTTCAGCAGTACAGTTTGAATTAGCCTTGCTTTAGAGATGAGAAGAAGGGGCAGCATACAGGAAAAGGGGTCTGCAGAGGGGAGCTGACAGAGGAGTGAGTGCTTCATTCTATAGAGTACATCATCACACATGTGGTGATTAGCCAGTCACTGAGCTTAGGTAAGTTGGTGGCCAGTAGTTTTAGGAAGGCAAATCGTTTATCGGTGATTGGAAGGACCAAAAGAGTATGATTAGGAAGCTACTCAGAACAAATATTCTCTACCATAACACTTAATATGCGCTATACATCGCTAATATGTAAACACCCAGGGAGCTGGCCAGAAAGACAGAGGCATGTCACAACGCACAGATTAGAAACATATCAAAAGTGTATTATAATTTGTTAGTATCTTATTTGTAAAATGACCGTATATAACATCCCACGCCACACTCACTCACACATTCATACCAACAGATTCATACTCTCACGTACCATAACACCCTGAAAAATCAGAAATCCAATCATACTCATGCCAACAATACAAGAGATAAGAATAAATGGACCAATTTTAATAGATAAACATAACAAAGATTGTGAGCTGAGAACAGATGAATGTTCCAATATTCAGGTAGCGCCACACATATCCAGGGTCTTCAAAATACATTGGCATAAGGATAAAAATCAAGAACATGGATCATCAGTTTAGACGTGGTCCATAAAGTAGAAACAACACCAACGCGCGTTTCGGTAATCGACCCGGTGTGGGTCTCACCTTCCTCAGGGAAGAAAAATCCAATGGCGTGGCTGTGGGACAAGCCTGTAATAGATACACGCCATCAAACATACGATGTTCAAATAATGTTTTCAAAAGCAATACGATGAATACATATGATAATGCGAAAATAAGGAATTAAAAAAAAGAATAGACGTATCCAGTCAGCATATGGACAAAAATTAAACAATGTAAGCGTCTAAAGAACACGCAGGTCTTACCGTAAACGGTGCTACAGGAATTTAGACAAAAAAGAGGGTAGAATTCCATTCCGGCTAAGTTCAAAGTGCATAGAGGAAGGGACAGATATATCCTCCGCATATATAAAAAGACGCCAGGTTCCATCTAGATAAGGAAAAAGAAACAAAAAGACAGAATACTAACCCGTCGTATAAGGGAACACCAGCATCTTCTTAATAGAACGACAATAGTCACTAAAGAAAGGAACTAACGATAAACATGGACCTCAGACAAGGGAGCAGAATAAGGCTCTAATGTGCGTACCAAGTATAAAAATAAGCAAACAAAAGAATATTATCAAATAATGCAGGGGATCCTCTAGTAATGACAGAGCCTGGAGGTCGAGCACAAGAAAGAAGCAAGAAGAAGGGGATCTAAGAATCCTCTCTCAGGCCAAACACTTGCTCAATCGGTTAGAGAAAGGGATTGCAAGGCAAAGAATATATAAAAAAGGAAGAAGAAAAACGGGGCAAATAACCAACCTCAAAAGGAGGAAAGTTGATTCAAAGAAAAAAGAGTAAACGGAAGAGCATAATAGATGGATTTCAAACTAAATCAAAAGCAATGCAGGCGGTAGGAGCCCCAAACAGCAATTACGTTCAGGCTCTGATAATGGCAGTCTCCTGACTCTCATTGAGTCCTTTGTCTATTGTGTTGAGAGTATATATCCACAAGACCTCTCGATGATGATTAGGAAGCCTGGGATATGACTGGAGAAATTTATGGATGATGGACATGATCATTCAAGGGTCTTGCATTCAATTATCTCTTTAACCATGATCCAGTGGATTTACCTGAGAGTAGGTACAATTTGTTTCTTACTTCTTAGGCTAAATCTGAGTCAAGTGAGGAGTCTGGACCCATCGCAATTTGGCAAGTGTCTCTCAGTTATTAACGACATGTGACTTAAAATCTTTAAAACGGCAAATCTCAGGGATTATGGGAGATTTATTTTGAAAGTCAAACACCACCTTCCCAACCTATTCAACATTGCTAGATTTAATTTCCATGTAAGAGAAAACCACCCTGAGACTGCTATAATAAATCCCTCTGATTTTGTTGCTTTAATTTACTACTTGTCTGTTTAGTGACTGGCTCCCATTGTAGCTTTTGGCAGTTTTTTCCCCTTGGAATACATTCTTGTCTCTATTTAGATATCTCATCTTTATATCTTTGAGTTAGTTTAGCTCTTTTCATCTCAGAATAATGAAGTTTGAGCATAGTTAGTGGGTTTTAAGCATTCAGTTTGTGGGAATGGTCTAGCTTTTGGTGCTCCTGCCACCCAACCTGTGAATGTTATCTGTGCCATCTCATCCTCTTATTTTCTTTAATCAGTGCTTTCTATTGTTTACTGGAGCATTTGCAAGCCACTCTCCTGAACCAGCATGGATCCCTTAGTGTTGATGCCCATGCCTACTAAAAGGAAATGCTACCATATTGGGGTGGGGGGTTCCGGGGCTCTGCCCTGTGGTCCTGGCTTTACAGCACGAGAATTCCGCCACAGGTACACTCGATGACAGCTATCCCCACTGAGTGCTGGCTCAGCCAGGGGATGTTTGTATGCTTTGGCGAAAAGCTCTCTTTCCAACAACTGACCTAAAATTGGATTAGTCTGAGGTGTGAGGGAATCAGTGAGTGCTTGGTTTATAATTTTGGCATCTACCCAGTCGTCCTCATCTAGTTCGCCTATCTTGACGGCCCAAGTGCCCCTCAGGTGCGTCATGGTGTTGGGTGTGTTGATTACAAGGGTCCTATATAGTTCTGATATATCTTTGCCTCCAATTTTCCCCATCATAAGTTTGGGTTCCAAAGGATTGTACCCGGGGAGTGGATTGGAATTGTTCCCTATTGTTCTAGTGTGTCTGTTGAAAGAACTGGTTTTGGTGTAAGCTGTCTAAGGCCAGTTGTTGTCAAGAGAGCACACACACCAATGCGGGAATTATTTCCTATTGTTCTAGTGGGTGTCTCTATTGAAAGAGCTGTGATCATTGTAAGTCATCTAAGGTCAGTTGTTGTCAAGAGAGCACACACACCAATGCGGGAACTGTTCCCTATTGTTCTAGTGCGTGTCTCTGTGGAAAGAGCTGTGATCATTGTAAGTCATCTAAGGTCAGTTGTTGTCAAGAGAGCATGCACCAGTGCTGGGAATGTTGCCTATTATTCAGTTGCATGTCTCACTTGCAAGAACTGTGATCGGTGTAAGTCGTCTAAGGTCAGTTGTTGGAAAGAGAGCACGCGCCAGTGCGGGGATTGTCCCCTATTGTCTAAGTGCGTGACTGTGTTGTAAGAACTGGGATCGGTGTAAGCCATATACTGAGGTCAGTTGTTGGAAAGAGAGCTTTCGCCAAAGCATACAAACATCCCCTGGCTGAGCCAGCACTCAGTGGGGATAGCTGTCATCGAGTGTACCTGTGGCGGAATTCTCGTGCTGTAAAGCCAGGACCACAGGGCAGAGCGCCGGAACCCCCCACCCCAATGTGGTAGCAGGGTCTTCCCTGTCACCAAATATCCAGTCATTTATTGGAACCATTTGAGCTGTCCAGTAGTACAGTTGTATATCCACTGCCCCCAGGCCCTCATATGTTGGCGACTGAATACCCTTGGCATGTGCTACCCTTGCAGCTGAATCCCTGCACACATAGCCATTGATCTCAGATTCTATTTCGCCAATGCCCTCGGCGGTATCTTTGTCAGAAGTTTGGGAAGGTAAAGAGCCTTTGGGAAAATGGAATCCTTAAATAACACAGTCAGTCCCAGAAGATTGAGGGGAGAGCACTCCAGCCTGACGTGGTTACTAATCTTGCATTCATGGCACTCTATGTTTAACCCCAGCAGATCTTGGGATTGTTAGTTATCTGTATCCCCAAGTATGAGAACGGGCCCTGCTTCTGTCAAATGTGGAGGTGTTTGAATGATTCTCTGGTGGGAGCGGTGGCCTGTTGTCCCAGCCCCTCCCCCGGCTCCACGCCGCCTGTTGTCCCAGCCCCTCCCCCGGCTCCATGCCGCCTGTTGTCCCAGCCCCTCCCCCGGCTCCACGCCGCCTGTTGTCCCGCCCCCTCCCCCGGCTCCACGCCGCCTGTTGTCCCAGCCCCTCCCCCGGCTCCACGCCGCCTGTTGTCCCACCCCCTCCCCCGGCTCCACGCCGCCTGTTGTCCCGCCCCCTCCCCCGGCTCCTCGCTGCCTGTTGTCCCAGCCCCTCCCCTGGCTCCACGCCGCCTGTTGTCCCAGCCCCTCCCCCGGCTCCACGCCGCCTGTTGTCCCGCCCCCTCCCACAGCCTTCGAGGCATCTGGCTATATCCGCCTGGCACAAAACTGGTCATTCCTCGTCCACTCCCATATCCTCATCTCTATATATTTCTGTTCCTGGATGGCCCACTCCCCCCAACCCGGTCCCTCCCGTCTTTACCCAGCAATCAGAGCCGATGATGCCTCACTGGCGCTTTTTTTTTTTTCTATCTTTACCGCGCATCCCATACCCACTCAGCAGTATTAACCGAGCAAGTTACCTACCTTTATCCCTCGACATTATAAATTAAGCCTGAAGCAAATTACCAAAACCCAGCGCCGTGTCTTCTCTATCAGGAATCCCTGCACCTTCGCCTATCTTAACGGCACTTAATCAGTCATAATAGTTAAGAGGTGAAATCACCCTCTTCCTCGAATGACGTTACCAACCCGTATAACAGAGACCAATCCCAATGGTATGCCTGCCGCTCCCGTATATCTATCCCGATCCCTTTAAAGAGCAATGTAGAGCACTGTAGAGCACTGTTCGTCTAGAAGTGAACCCCCACGCCACCGTGACTTTCTTCCACCGCTACGTGCTCCCACCCCCCCCCGACATATCCTTGACCCCCGCAGTCCGGGGCGCACCCATCCACACTCCTCCTGCAATCCTCTCTCCGTGTCCAGCATGCCCAGCCTGAACTGTAAACTTACATCCTTCTGGCCAGCATCACCCTCCACCGCTGCCGCCCAGATGGGTGCCCGCCTGATCCTGTCACACTTTTGAGACCTTTGACACACTCAACAGCGAGCTCCTCCCCCCTCTCCCGCATCCGGGCGAAGCCAGCTGTGGAACACAATTGCCACCCACTTTGTGCCTTATACTACAGCTATGCACCATACGGGTGTACCCAAAAGGCAATCCTTAGGGCAACTGGTCTGCGACCCTCGCCCGCATTCCGCGACCCTCGCCCGCATTCCACGACCCTTGCCCGCATTACGCGAGCCTTGCCCACATTCCGCGACCCTTGCCCGCATTCCACAGCCCTTGCCCGCATTCCACGACCCTTGCACCCATTCCGCGACCCTTGCACGCATTCTGCGACCCTTGCCCGCATTCCCCGCCCTGGGGAACCCAAATGCTTTCACCAGCAGACCAATAAGTGGCCACATAAACAACACCTGTACGCAACCCACCACCCCGGCAGCCTCCCACAGCCCCCCGGGTCCCCGAGCATTGACGCGTCCCCGTCCACCTCTAAGCTCGCAGCTGTCTCCGCCACCCCCAGGTGCCCCCAATGCCCGCGCCTCGAGGGCCCTCCGCATATCACTCTGAATCGGCGAGGCACTCTGGGGCCCGGGCACAGGGTGCACTCACTGCCCCCACCGAGCCTGAGTCCAGCCTTCCCTACGGCTGACAGCCCCAGAGCTGGTAGCGGGCCGTGCAGGCCGCGCCATGAACCTCCGGCTGAGAAACCCCCCCCTTCCTTTGCAATTAGACTCCCTGCGGCCTTTTCTTTGGGCCCCTTGACCTCGTACCCATGACCTGACTCCGGCATTGATGCTCTTTACGGGGGCACCCATAGCGCACGCCAGGACCAGACCCTTTTTCTGGTACTTTGATGACATTTATAAATCTGCCCAGGATCACAAGATGTGGATCAGGCTAACCCCCCCCCCCCCAAGTATGTAATTAGACTCCTTCCTTCTTATCCCAAGTATGCACAAGTGCCACCATGGCCTAGTAATGTTTGTTCTTGTGCTTGAGGGCCCTCCTTATATTGCAGTATTATACCTCTGCGTCTATTTTGTACGTCTTTTTAACCTGCTCACGTCCCTTTTTCCTCCTGTAATGCACCGTTTGCTTCCTCTTATATTTTGTTGGCTCACGATTGTCACTTTTCCGTCATGTAATGTAACGTTTGCTTTTGTACTTTGTTCACTTGTAATGTTCTCCTCATGTTTCAGTTCTGTTCCTACTGTGAAGCGCTGACACCCTCGGGTAAAGTCCGCGCTATAGAAAAACACATAAAATAAAATAAATAAAATAAATCCCTTGGGCTCCCGACTCCTCAGCTATTGCTGCACTTTCCCTTCACACGTGCCCGCCCCTCCGTCCACCCCTCCGTGCCTCCTCCGCCCCCCAACTGTCGGCCAGCCAAGCCCCCTGCGCTGCTGCGCGGCCCCGCTCCCTTCCCTCGGGCAGAGCTGCCACCGAGAGACTCTCGCGGACGGGCTCCCGCCCGGTGCGACCCCCGCACCAGGCCCGGCCCCAGCGCCGTCCTCTCCCGCAAACCGCTGCCCTGCTCCCTCACACACCATCCACCCTAGGGGCCGAGGGCGTGGAGACTGGGCGTAGAACGGCGCCCCAGGGGCACCAGCCGTCCGCCGCACCCTCTCCCTGCGCGGGCTCGAGCCGCGGACTCGCTCTGAGGGAATGAAGAGCGGGCCTCGCGGCGCCGCCCCAGGGGCACCGGCGCCTCCGTCCTCCCGCGCGAGCACCCGTCACTTCAAGAGCCGAGGGCTGACGGTCTCCCACTCGCCCCACCGGCCTGCCCCATCGTGTACCCGCGCCGCTGCCCCCTCCCTGCAGCCCTCAATACCCCCCGGTCCGTCAGCCCGCTCTGTCGGCCGCCCGAGCATCTCTACTCTCCTCTCCTCACTCCCTTCTTAATGGCGCCTCCGCCCGCCCGCCCCTCCCCCCCGGATATTCACAGTTCCAACCAATCACGGAGCTTCTTGTGGAGAAACCCTACAAAAATTACAACAACTTCCGCTTCTCACGGCCACACGGGGTGTGACCCGCGGACAATTGGAAAATCACCTTTAGATAGAACATTTCACCGTCCGCCAATGACAAAAAGAAGATAACTTACTACTATTAGAGTGACTTTACACCAGTGACGTGCCAGTCACTTTCATGAATTCTTGAGAGTGCACAGCTACAGGAGCTCCTTCTCCAATTACACAAACGCCTGTGTCGCCTGTAGTGATGAATCGGGTGTTTGCCGCAGGGGCTTCTGGGTATGCAAATGTCTCTGGCTGGCCACGCCCCCTCCAGTGACAGCAAGGCTTGAGCAGCAGCCCCATGGGGGCTTGTGCTCTGGATCCAGGGAGTGAAGAGTCTCAAAATCCAGTAATAATCACACAGCCAACATTTCAGGACAGGGAGGGGGAGATTTAAAATAGAAAATCATTAGAATGAAAAACCCCCTTGACTTCTTTTGTAAGCTGCCAAGGTTTAAGACTGCGATGTGTGACATTTTCATAATTTCAATGAAATTATGAGTGACATTTCAATGAATACCAATGACACTTTCTTAGTTGCAAAATCAAGCAACGAAATCAAGCAATGAAAATCAACTCTTTAATGTTGCTGGAGAGTCTATTGATTAGTATTTACATTTAAGTAACAAGGCTTGCAGGCATAAGTTTATCTATGTATCTTGGATAGGGAATACATAAAAGTACACAGCAGGATTATAACTCGCCCATTAAATTTCGATCCCCCTTCAAACACCTGTTTGCCCAGAGACCGAGATTGTAAGTGTTTGATGCCTATCACACTCGGTAATTACCCTTTTTGTTCAATTTCAGCAAAGCAACCCTGCGGGAATTTAGCCAGAGGAAAAGGCATGGTATGTATAGGACAGGCACATTTTGATGCATTAAGGAATACAATTACCATGCTATTGACCCACAAAATCAGAATTGCCAACAAATATCAAGTAGATAAATAACTGAAATAAAGACTCAGCCAGCCTGTCAGGCCTCTTAAAACTATTTTATTCTAAGTTTGAAACTATTCAAAAAACAGTCTGACAGAGTCTGCGTTTCTCATGAATAATAGCATTGAACCTCGGGTTACTGCTTTTCTTCTCCCCACATCTCGCCGTCTAGCTTTCCCTCTACCCATTTTATTCCTCCTCCCAGGCGTCCATCCTCTTCCTCTCGCTTTCATCCTTCTATACACCGCTCACTCTTTCTCAAGTCCTCTTCTCCTCCTCTTTACCTTCTGGCTCACATTCCCTCTGCATCTTTCGCTCCCTCCCTCCTTATCTTTCACTTATTCCTTCCCGCCTCTCTCACGCATTCACTTCCCGCACTTCTCCTTTGTCTTCCCATCTCTTCTATCTTTGTCTCTCGTTTATATTCCATCTCCCCACCTCTACCCCTCTTCTCTTCCCTCCTATTTGCCCTTCTCTCCTCTCAAGCTCTTCCTCCCCCCTCTCTATTTCCGCCCGGGGAACCTTTTACTCATTCTCCTCGCATCTCTATTCTCCTGTCCCACCGCTCTCTACATCTTGTACTCTTTCTTCCTTCTTCTCCTATCTCTTCTGCTCCTCTTTTCCCCCATCTCAACCTTGTTCTGCCCCCCTCAAGGCCTCTCCCTTCCCTCACCTCTTTAGCCTTGGCCTCCTTTCGCACTCCTAGTTCTTCGATCCCATCTCTCTTTCATCTTCCTTCCCACCCTCTCAAACTCACGCCTTCCATTTCTTTACAACCTCCCCCTTTCTAGCTCCTTCACATCTCACCCTTTTCTCCCCTTCTTGTCTCTTCACCTTTCCCCCTCCTCCAATCTCTCTTCCACTCGCCACTACATACATCCTCCTGCCCTCCCCGTTTGCGTCCCCTCATTATTGCTCCCTCTCCCTCCCATCTTCATTCTCACGTCTCATTCGCAGCTCCTTCAACTCTTACTTTTCAGCCCCACACCCCCTCTCCATGCACGCGCCAGCTCGAATCGGCCACAGGGGTTTGGATGACGTCCCCAACTAGCCCGGGCTCCGAAGACTTTTCTCGTTCAGGGGAGGAAGAGAACTGAAACATTAACAGCTGGCCATATGATCATCTCTCTAACTCAGCAAAGGCCACATCACAGCCCATCGGGTGACGTTTTTCAGCACACACAACCAACCAGTCCACACAGAACATGCCGCACCCATGCACAATAAGTTTCAAGAGAGCAAGTAATGCTCACACGCCAACCCCCTCCACCATACGGCCTACGACACCAAATCACGCATGTAAAGCTAAACAGACAGCCAACTAAGGTGCACAGGACTCGAAAAAAGTCACGAGCTGAGTCCGACCGCGAAGGAAATCTCACAACCCTGGCAGTCTGGGGGCTACAGCAGTGGCAGTGGCAGTGGGGAGGGGGGCTAAAAATGAAGTAAAAGTGAAAACTTACCCCCAGGTCAGCGCCGTCTCTGCTCTGGTTTGGGGTCCCGCATTGGCGCCTCCCGCCTTCAACGTCTTCCAGCCTTAGACTAGCCTGACTGCGAGGTGTTTCACTCTCAGCCAATCCAGGCGCTGCATTAGCAGCACCAGGATTGGCTCGAGCAGGGATGCCCCCTGCCCATTAGGAGACCGGGGGCTGCTGCATGAAGCAACCCTTGCTCTCCTAAGGGGAAGGCAGTGGCTAGTAGTGCGCATGTTTGGGCTGGTCATAAAAATGAACAGCCCAAAAGCAAACATGCGCACGATTGCTGCTGGGCTCACAACAACACACAATAGTCTGTCTGTCACTCACCAAAGTGGACGTGGCCCGGTGCCGGAATTATCATGCGTCAGTGACTGTGTGAGCCTCAGCCGCCGCAAGTGGTGAGCCGCGAGTTATAATTTATGGGCATGTGGCATTAGTGGCATTAATGGGGAAATGCCCCAGCGCCCAAATGGACGCACCACCACTGTCTATCTAACTATCGCACTCACTCTATCTATCTATCGCCCTCCCTCTATCTATCTATCTATCTATCTATCTATCTATCTATCTATCTATCTATCTATCTATCTATCTATCTATCTATCTATCTATCTATCTATCTATCTATCTATCTATCTATCTATCTATCTATCTATCTATCTATCTATCTATCTATCTATCTATCTATCTATCTATCTATCTATCTATCTATCTATCTATCTATCTATCTATCTATCTATCTATCGCCCTCACTCTATCTAGCTATCGCACTCACTCTATCTATCTATCGCCCTCCCTCTATCTATCTATCTATCGCCCTCACTCTATCTAACTATCGCCCTCCCTCTATCTATCTATCGCCCTCACTCTATCTATCTATCGCACTCACTCTATCTATCTATCGCACTCACTCGATCTATCTATCGCCCTTACTCTATCTATCTATCGCCCTCCCTCTATCTATCGCATCATCACAGCATCACTCAGCACCACCACAGCATAACTCAGGGGCACCACAACATCACTATGCACTACCACAGCATCACTGAATGCCACAGCATCATTCGTCGCCACCACAACATCACTCAGCGCCACCACAGCACCAATCTGTGCAACCATTCAACAACAACTGGTTCAAATATGTTCTCTCAATGTTTTAAGCTTTATTACAAATGTCACAAAAAGATCTTAATATTTCACTTCGGTTTGTGTATTTTCTTCACAATAAAATACACTGAACACAATCTTCACAAGAGTTATTTACAAACATTTAAGCTATTGCCATTATAAATTACAATAGCTTTTATTTAAGTATTAATTATTAAAACAAAATAAAAGCCATTGTTCTTTGTAATATCAATACATGTAAGTCATGTAAATACAACACATTTTGCATTACAAATGCTATAGGTGTCACAATTGTGAAAGTTAAAACTATTGGCATTGTAAATGACAAAGGTATTCATTTCGCTATTTTCAAAACAAACACATAAATAAAAAATGTGTCATTTACAATACCAATAGTTCAAACTTTCCTAATGCGAGACCTATTGCATTACAAATGCTTGTTTAGGACTTGTGCCCTGCCCAGCCCCTTTGTCTCTGCTCTGCTGACACCTCCTAGATAACAAACACGTCCCTGCTGGAGAGCAGGAGGGTGAAATGAGGAGAAATTGGGACTGTTGGGTTCATTTCTTCACCAGAGGGGCGAAGGAGGGAGGGGGGTTTGCTCTCTGTAAAGCAGAGGGAACAAGTGGAGGCTTCTTTTTTCCTTCTAGAGTCCTCCGCCCCTGTCGTGAAGAAAGTAATCCGTCTCCTCATTTCACCCTTCTTCTCCACAAACCCAGCGCACCTTCTCGTCATTTCACCCTTCTTGTAATCCGTCTCCTCATTTCATCCTTCTGCTCTACAAAGCCCAATGCACCATCTCCTCATTTCACCCTTCTTGTAATCCGTCTCCTCATTTCATCCCTCTGCTCTACAAAGTCCAGCGCACCTTCTCCTCATTTCACCCTTCTTGTAATCCGTCTCCTCATTT
This sequence comes from Lissotriton helveticus, assembly GCF_964261635.1. Classification (NCBI taxonomy): domain Eukaryota; kingdom Metazoa; phylum Chordata; class Amphibia; order Caudata; family Salamandridae; genus Lissotriton; species Lissotriton helveticus. Next base: position 1,399,537 of record NW_027611675.1, read on the forward strand.
CATCCCTCCGCTCTACAAAGTCCAGCGCACCTTCTCCTCATTTCACCCTTCTTGTAATCCGTCTCCTCATTTCATCCTTCTGCTCTACAAAGTCCAATGCATCATCTCCTCATTTCACCCTTCTTGTAATCCGTCTCCTCATTTCATCCCTCTACTCTACAAAGTCCGGCGCACCTTCTCCTTATTCCACCCTTCTTGTAATCCGTCTCCTCATTTCATCCCTCCGCTCTACAAAGTCCAGCGCACCTTCTCCTCATTTCACCCTTCTTGTAATCCGTCTCCTCATTTCATCCTTCTGCTCTACAAAGTCCTGCGCACCTTCTCCTCATTTCACCCTTCTTGTAATCCGTCTCCTCATTTCATCATTCTGCTCTACAAAGTCCTGCGCACCTTCTCCTCATTTCACCCTCCTTGTAATCCGTCTCCTCATTTCATCCTTCTGCTCTACAAAGTCCTGCGCACCTTCTCCTCATTTCACCCTCCTTGTAATCCGTCTCCTCATTTCACCCTTCTTCTCTAGTGATCAACAAAGGCTTCTCTTTCTTCAATCGTCTTCATTCTCCCCAAAGCAGGAGCGTTTGTTAATTACCATCAGGTGTGCAGGACCGAGGACGCGTATTACGTGTCCTGCTCTAACCTGACTTAAAGCAGAGAGAGGCCCCCATCGATATTAATCATCCAAATACCCACACTCCTTTGAACTATCCGTAGCTTTTCTTTCATGTACTATTCGGACGCTTCCTCCAGGAAACGTCTTTCAAAACTTCAAGAAGTGAGTTTCTGCCACATGGAGTGCAAGTGAAGCGTCACTCCTGGATTCACGCATCTCACGTGAAGAGAGAGCGGCGTGTCACGCATTTTAGAGAAGCAAGAACCGCGACCGCCCGGTGAGGTTAGGGCGAGGCTGCACTTGTGGCGATTAACAACAGAGAGTTAGGAGAGAATCTACGAGCACAGGGTTCATTCAAGTAGTTATTCGTGGCCTTAGGGATGAAAGGCAAATGCAATGAGGGTTTGTATGCAGATATTTCGCAAAGGATTGTGGGCAGGCGGTGACGCTGCAGTTGTTTGACCCCCAGTGGTGGAAGCGCTTTCAAAAAACCGACAGTGGATACGTGACCTGCACACTCATGCCCACCGTGTGACACCAGCTCCACTCCCATCACACGGTCGCCGTGTGACACCAGCTCCACTCCCTTCACACGGTCACTGTGTGACACCAGCTCCACTCCCATCACACGGTCACCGTGTGACACCAGCTCCACTCCCTTCACACGGTCACCGTGTGACACCAGCTCCACTCCCTTCACACGGTCACCCTGTGACACCAGCTCCACTCCCTTCACACGGTCACCGTGTGACACCAGCTCCACTCCCTTCACACGGTCACCGTGTGACACCAGCTCCACTCCCTTCACACGGTCACCGTGTGACACCAGCTCCACTCCCTTCACACGGTCACCGTGTGACACCAGCTCCACTCCCTTCACACGGTCACCTTGTGACACCAGCTCCACTCCCTTCACACGGTCACCGTGTGACACCAGCTCCACTCCCTTCACACGGTCACCGTGTGACACCAGCTCCACTCCCTTCACACGGTCACCGTGTGACACCAGCTCCACTCCCTTCACACGGTCACCGTGTGACACCAGCTCCACTCCCTTCACACGGTCACCGTGTGACACCAGCTCCACTCCCATCACACGGTCACCGTGTGACACCAGCTCCACTCCCTTCACACGGTCACCGTGTGACACCAGCTCCACTCCCTTCACACGGTCACCCTGTGACACCAGCTCCACTCCCTTCACACGGTCACCGTGTGACACCAGCTCCACTCCCTTCACACGGTCACCGTGTGACACCAGCTCCACTCCCATCACACGGTCACCGTGTGACACCAGCTCCACTCCCTTCACACGGTCACCGTGTGACACCAGCTCCACTCCCTTCACACGGTCACCCTGTGACACCAGCTCCACTCCCTTCACACGGTCACCGTGTGACACCAGCTCCACTCCCTTCACACGGTCACCGTGTGACACCAGCTCCACTCCCTTCACACGGTCACCGTGTGACACCAGCTCCACTCCCTTCACACGGTCACCCTGTGACACCAGCTCCACTCCCTTCACACGGTCACCGTGTGACACCAGCTCCACTCCCTTCACACGGTCACCGTGTGACACCAGCTCCACTCCCTTCACACGGTCACCGTGTGACACCAGCTTCACTCCCTTCACACGGTCACCGTGTGACACCAGCTCCACTCCCTTCACACGGTCACCGTGTGACACCAGCTCCACTCCCTTCACACGGTCACCGTGTGACACCAGCTCCACTCCCTTCACAGGGTCACCGTGTGACACCAGCTCCACTCCCTTCACACGGTCACCGTGTGACGCCAGCTCCACTCCCTTCACACGGTCACCGTGTGACAACAGCTCCACTCCCTTCACACGGTCACCGTGTGACACCAGCTCCACTCCCTTCACACGGTCACCCTATGACACCAGCTCCACTCCCTTCACACGGTCACCATGTGACACCAGCTCCACTCCCTTCACACGGTCACCGTGTGACACCAGCTCCACTCCCTTCACACGGTCACTGTGTGACACCAGCTCCACTCCCTTCACACGGTCACCGTGTGACACCAGCTTCACTCCCTTCACACGGTCACCGTGTGACACCAGCTCCACTCCCTTCACACGGTCACCGTGTGACACCAGCTCCACTCCCTTCACACGGTCACCGTGTGACACCAGCTCCACTCCCTTCACACGGTCACCGTGTGACACCAGCTCCACTCCCTTCACACGGTCACCGTGTGACGCCAGCTCCACTCCCTTCACACGGTCACCGTGTGACAACAGCTCCACTCCCTTCACACGGTCACCGTGTGACACCAGCTCCACTCCCTTCACACGGTCACCCTATGACACCAGCTCCACTCCCTTCACACGGTCACCTTGTGACACCAGCTCCACTCCCTTCACACGGTCACCGTGTGACGCCAGCTCCACTCCCTTCACACGGTCACCGTGTGACACCAGCTCCACTCCCTTCACACGGTCACCGTGTGACACCAGCTCCACTCCCTTCACACGGTCACCGTGTGACACCAGCTCCACTCCCTTCACACGCCCACCGTGTACCACCGGCTCCACTCCCTTCACACGGTCACCGTGTGACACCAGCTCCACTCCCTTCACACGGTCACCCTATGACACCAGCTCCACTCCCTTCACATGGTCACCGTGTGACACCAGCTCCACTCCCTTCACACGGTCACCGTGTGACACAAGCTCCACTCCCTTCACACGGTCACCGTGTGACACCAGCTCCACTCCCTTCACACGGTCACCCTGTGACACCAGCTCCACTCCCTTCACACGGTCACCGTGTGACACCAGCTCCACTCCCTTCACACGGTCACCGTGTGACACCAGCTCCACTCCCTTCACACGCCCACCGTGTGACACCAGCTCCACTCCCTTCACACGGTCACCGTGTGAAACCAGCTCCACTCCCTTCACACGCCCACCGTGTGACGCCAGCTTCACTCCCTTCACACGGTCACCGTGTGACACCAGCTCCACTCCCTTCACACGGTCACCGTGTGACGCCAGCTCCACTCCCTTCACACGGTCACCGTGACACCAGCTCCACTCCCTCCACACGGTCACCCTGTGACACCAGCTCCACTCCCTTCACACGGTCACCGTGTGACACCAGCTCCACTCCCTTCACACGGTCACCGTGTGACACCAGCTCCACTCCCTTCACACGGTCACCCTATGACACCAGCTCCACTCCCTTCACATGGTCACCGTGTGACACCAGCTCCACTCCCTTCACACGCTCACCGTGTGACACCGGCTCCACTCCCTTCACACGGTCACCGTGTGACACCAGCTCCACTCCCTTCACACGGTCACCCTATGACACCAGCTCCACTCCCTTCACATGGTCACCGTGTGACACCAGATCCACTCCCTTCACACGGTCACCGTGTGACACCAGCTCCACTCCCTTCACACGGTCACCGTGACACCAGCTCCACTCCCTCCACACGGTCACCGTGTGACACCAGCTCCACTCCCTTCACACGGTCACCGTGTGACACCAGCTCCACTCCCTTCACACGGTCACCGTGTGACACCAGCTCCACTCCCTTCACACGGTCACCCTATGACACCAGCTCCACTCCCTTCACATGGTCACCGTGTGACACCAGCTCCACTCCCTTCACACGCTCACCGTGTGACACCGGCTCCACTCCCTTCACACGGTCACCGTGTGACACCAGCTCCACTCCCTTCACACGGTCATTCTATGACACCAGCTCCACTCCCTTCACATGGTCACCGTGTGACACCAGCTCCACTCCCTTCACACGGTCACCGTGTGACGCCAGCTCCACTCCCTTCACACGGTCACAGTGTGGCACCAGCTCCACTCCCTTCACATGGTCACCGTGTGACCCCAGCTCCACTCCCTTCACACGGTCACCGTGTGACAGCAGCTCCACTCCCTTCACACGGTCACCGTGTGACGCCAGCTCCACTCCCTTCACACGGTCACCGTGTGACAACAGCTCCACTCCCTTCACACGGTCACCGTGTGACACCAGCTCCACTCCCTTCACACGGTCACCGTGTGACACCAGCTCCACTCCCTTCACACGGTCACCGTGTGACACCGTCTCCACTCCCTTCACACGGTCACCGTGACACCAGCTCCACTCCCTTCACACGGTCACCGTGTGACACCAGCTCCACTCTCTTTACACGGTCACCGTGTGACACCGGCTCCACTCCCTTCACACGGTCACCGTGTGACACCAGCTCCACTCCCTTCACACGGTCACCGTGTGACACCAGCTCCACTCCCTTCACACGCCCACCGTGTGACACCAGCTCCACTCCCTTCACACGGTCGCCGTGTGACACCAGCTCCACTCCCTTTACACGGTCACCGTGTGACACCAGCTCCACCCCCTTCACACGCCCACCGTGTCACACCAGCTCCACTCCCTTCACACGGTCACCGTGTGACACCAGCTCCACTCCCTTCACACGGTCACCGTGACACCAGCTCCACTCCCTTCACACGGTCACCGTGTGACGCCAGCTCCACTCCCTTCACACGGTCACCGTGTGACAGCAGCTCCACTCCCTTCACACGGTCACCGTGTGACAGCAGCTCCACTCCCTTCACACGGTCACCGTGTGACGCCAGCTCCACTCCCTTCACACGGTCACCGTGTGACGCCAGCTCCACTCCCTTCACACGGTCGCCGTGTGACACCGGCTCCACTCCCTTCACACGGTCACCCTGTGACACCAGCTCCACTCCCTTCACACGGTCACCGTGTGACAGCAGCTCCACTCCCTTCACACGGTCACCGTGTGACAGCAGCTCCACTCCCTTCACACGGTCACCGTGTGACGCCAGCTCCACTCCCTTCACACGGTCACCGTGACACCAGCTCCACTCCCTTCACACGGTCGCCGTGTGACACCAGCTCCACTCCCTTCACACGGTCGCTGTGTGACACCAGCTCCACTCCCTTCACACGGTCACCCTATGACACCAGCTCCACTCCCTTCACATGGTCACCGTGTGACACCAGCTCCACTCCCTTCACACGGTCACCGTGTGACACAAGCTCCACTCCCTTCACACGGTCACCGTGTGACACCAGCTCCACTACCTTCACACGGTCACCGTGTGACACCAGCTCCACTCCCTTCACACGGTCACCGTGACACCAGCTCCACTCCCTTCACACGGTCGCCGTGTGACACCAGCTCCACTCCCTTCACACGGTCACCGTGACACCAGCTCCACTCCCTTCACACGGTCACCGTGTGACACCGGCTCCACTCCCTTCACACGGTCACCGTGTGACACCAGCTCCACTCCCTTCACACGGTCACCGTGACACCAGCTCCACTCCCTTCACACGGTCACCGTGTGACAGCAGCTCCACTCCCTTCACACGGTCACCGTGTGACGCCAGCTCCACTCCCTTCACACGGTCACCGTGACACCAGCTCAACTCCCTTCACACGGTCGCCGTGTGACACCAGCTCCACTCCCTTCACTCGGTCGCCGTGTGACACCAGCTCCACTCCCTTTACACGGTCACCGTGTGACACCAGCTCCACTCCCTTCACACGGTCACCGTGTGACACCAGCTCCACTCCCTTCACACGGTCACCGTGACACCAGCTCCATTCCCTTCACACGGTCACCGTGACACCAGCTCCACTCCCTTCACACGGTCACCGTGTGACACCGGCTCCACTCCCTTCACACGGTCACCGTGTGACACCAGCTCCACTCCCTTCACACGGTCACCGTGTGTGAGAAGTTGGCCTGATAGGTGATGTTTCCAATTCTGGAACCACCGATTATCAGACCAAACAATCCCTTATGGTGTCTGGTTGTAAGTCAACCTTATTAGACAAGATATCCTAGGGGTAGCATGGACTAAGCAGCCTAAAGGCTTAACTTAAGAGGTCGTGTTAAGCGAGCTGTTTTACCACATACAATCCTGTAATATCAAATGAAAGGACACCACACAAGTATATATTATAAAAATATATGTGTTTATTACTAAAAACAATCCCCAGTATTCTTTATGAATAAAGGGGCACAAGCGTTAAATCAAAAGCACTGTTTAAACATACAAAGTTGCACGATTATGGATGAGGGCGGGGGCCACTCAAACCATATACTAAACAAGTGGTATAAGAGATACCAATCGAGCAGTGGTTAGACCTAGGGCCTAGGGATTCGCTGGGAGCAGTCAGGACAAGCAGTGCTGAAGTCGGGAATGGCCCACGGGATTCGGGTGCAGTGCGGAAAGCGCACGCGTGCACCAATGTTAACCAATGGTGCGTAAAAGTTGTAAAGTTAAAGTTTAAGGACACTTCCGCTGAACCTAGAGGAACAAAACTTAAGACACAGACCCTAGAGATGTGCACCAGTGTGGGAACACCCGCGGAGCAAAGTTACCTCACCCACAGGAAGCGGGTGCATAGGGTCGAAGTCGAGTCGGGTTTCGTCACGCAGGCTCTTGGTGCTTGAAGCTGAAAGGGCTGCAGGCAGGTGAAAGAGAAGTGTCTGGTGGAGTCCAAGGGTGGACTCAAGTCGAAAAGTACCTGAAAGCAGAGGGGACAGAGTCTGGGTCACTCAGCAGTGACCAGGGTGGAACCAGGACGGAACCAGGCAATGTCGGGCGCAATCAGGTGGTCGTCGAGGCGCTTCTCTCCGCTGTCACGTGGGCTCTGGGGCATCTGCGACGTCCAGGAGCAGGTCACGATCTGTCCCACGCAGACTCTCACCGTCGGCGCTGTCGGCTTCAAGATTGGAGCAAACAACACTTGGCAAAAGCAATCCACGCGGAACCGGGAGATTGCTTCTCACTCGAACCAGGAAGGTCAGAGTGGGGGCTCCTTCTCAGGGGAGCTGGTGCAAATCTGGAGCAAACAGATTCACAAGTCGTTTCTGTAGTTTCGTCGGCACAGGGACCACTAGCCGGCTGGCAAGTGACCGGGCCAAAGCGTTGAGCCAAATGGAGCAGAAGGGCCCCACGCAGCACTCGTCGAGTGTGGAGGGCTGATCTTCGGTGCAAGAGTGGCTCAGGGTTGGGGCTTCTCAAACCCCAGTGCACAGCTTCGAGGGTCACTCGTGGGCTGCACGGTCAGCGTCTCGTGGTCAATTCAAGATGGCGTGGCTCTGCAGGGACTGTGGATCGGGCTGTAGGAAGGCAGGCAAGCTTGATCTCGTCAATCTCAGTCGCTCGAGTTCCGGCGGGAACTGCGACAAAGTAGACGTCGAGGGCTGGATGGTGCCTGTTTACACAGGGTGGTCACTCCTTGACCACAAGGGAGATTCTTCGGGCTTCCACGTTGAGTAGGAGGTCCAAGGGTCCAGAGTTTCGTTTCTTATGTTTCTTTCAGGAAATCTAAAGTGCATTGGCACTGCTCCCACTCTTATTCGAATCTGGGGGGCGTGATTACCTGCTAGGTCCCCTCCTATGGGTGGGACCCAGGAAGGGGGTGGTTACACCCCTTTCCTTTGATCCAGGCCGCCCTGGCACGAGGGCTGGAGTGCCCCAGAACCGGTTTGGCCGGAATATGCAAGGGGCAGCCTTGTGCGCCCCAAGCAGTGTCTGGTTTCTTTCAGACCTCCCTGCTACAATCCACTATCTCCTGTCTGGAGGGTGGTAAAACCCCCCTGCGACAGGAAACCCTTTGTCCAGGCCCCATTTGGCGGAGTTTCGGTCCGCTGCAGGGGTCCAGACCCGTGTCTGTGGCAGAGGCATCCATTTTGTGGATCTAAGGCCCTTTTAGAAATTAACCGCATTTAAGTAAAGTAACATGTCTTACCCCTCTAGAGGGGTGGAATGCTATCCCCGTCGCCAGAACTGGCGATGGGATAGTATTCCAAATCGTATGACACCTTACACGACATGTTTTGATAAAGCCAAACCAAAGATGCTATATAACCGCGAGGATTATAAGGCACTTAAGAGTATATGGTATGGCGTTATCCTGAAACAGCTTAGGGAGTTGTTCCCGACAGCTGCAGACAGGCTCAGCTCATGCTAGAGCTCCATCTCACATGAAACCACGCACTCTGCCTCCAGGATTGATGAGGCCTTCCATAGGAGTGGCTCACAGGTTAATATGTGTCCAGATATAGGTTTAGATATAGGTATACTATATCTAAGCAAGGGGTGATTACACCACCTTACCCCAGCTGAGTGATCAGCCAGTTGTGTCAATTTAAGAACCAGCCAGGGGTGGCAAAAGATATGCTGCAGCCCCTGGTAGGCCTTGGTGGCCCCTATGCCCTGGGCACCTATAGTGCATTATACAGGGGCTGACAAGGAGTACATTTCCAATTGTGGTATGTACCTAGGGTACATGGAATCCATTTTACAGAGAGAGCAGATGGCCTGGGGCCCTGATTAGCAGGGAACCAGGTCAACTAAGTCAAAAAACCAGCTAAACACAGGCAAAAAATCTGGGGTAACCATAGTCAGGTAGCCACCTTCCTACACAACCCCCCCCAAACGAAAGGAGATAAGGCTATCCTTGGCCAGGTAAGCCTATATTGCCTGAGTGGCCATATAAGGAAGTACCTGCACTAGCATGGGTACCCCCTGTCTCATGGTCCACTAAGCAGTCCCTCACCCTTGGGGTATTAGATGGTCTCCACCATAGGGAATCACTACCTTGGGTGTGTTTATGCAAAGTTAAAGGCTGGTTTGGATATGGAGTACTGAAGTGAGGCTCTACTAATTTAGGGCTTAGCTTCCTCCAATTATCTTCCACCATGTGTGCCTTTCTTTCTTTAACTGAGTTGCACTGTGCTCTCAGGGTCAATCTCTGGCTACCTAAAGCTGGAGGCTGGGTCCCTCTGTTTGGCTTGCTGGAGGGACAGTTTAGGTTTGGGCCCTTTGGGTCCCAGGTTTGGCTGTGCCCAACAGAATCCATCTGTGGGAGGTCCCTAACTGTATTTAAGGGGGCTCCCTCAGGAGTTTTTAAAGTTTTCACCTCACTAGGGCTACTAGTTTTGGTGCCCCTAATCTGTTGATGGGGGTGCTTTATGTGACAGGGGGCCCTCTGGGTCTCACTGTCCTTCTTGTCCTCTGCAGCCCTGGGCTGGCTAAGGCAAGGGAGAGAGGGGCAGGTTACCTGCTCCAGACTGGGTCCCACCTGAGAAGGGTCCACTGACATCAGAGGTTCTGTCAGGCCAGGCCTAACAACCTCTGGGGCAGTTCCTTCATCAGGGGTAAGATCAGTTCCTTTCTGCTCAAATAACATTTGAGTTCTAAGATTGACAGTTCTATTTTGTAAAGGATGTTCTAAGTTTGGAATGAGAGTTCTAATTTGGAATTGAAAGAATTCCTTTAGAATGTAGATTGGAACAACGCTTCTAATTTGGAACGTTCGAACTATGTATGGAATGCAAATTCTACATTTGGAATGCTTCTTGCACAAAACATTCATTTTTTTTAAGGTTGAAGCAGCCAGCAGCTATGTGTGATATCTTAATTTTGGGAGTAGGAAACAGTACATCCCAAGACTACATATTCCTTTTGCACCTTGACCCCCCAGGGTACCCAGAACTACCTTCTATTGAATGCATGTGTGTGTGCAATGCTCTTGAAGCCGTGCATAGTTACACAAGAAGGAGTCTATGGGAGGCCAGGCCAGCAGAAAGGCTAACACAGACGAAGACTCAGAGCCCGGCCATAAGACCGCTGCCAGGCTCTGCTAGTCAGTGCAGAAGACTGATGTAAGGTGTCTTCTAACCCTTAGATGCCACCCTGCCATTTGAATACCTGAATCACACCTGTGAAATGGGCAGAGCAGATAGGAAGAAACAGAATGACAAGCTGTGCATTCCTGTGCAGTACACTAGGCCCATCTCACCATCGCCTTTACAGATTCTGTTAACATGTATGCAATAAAGAGAAAACAGGAAACCTTAATAATAAGATTATTGTAACTGACTTCCTTCGCTCAATCTTCTGCTTCCGTGATGTTATGCGAAAGATGGACCTATATCTACAAACATAATGTATCACTGGTCCCCAAAGGCAGCCTTGAGTGTTATCAGCATTTCCCATCAATCGGTTGTGATGTCATCTCCTACACCACACCCCTGACCCTGGCAGGTTTGTGACATCATGTACTACATCACACCCCTGGGTCTGGCAGGCTTTATGACATCATTCACCTCTTTGGTATATATAGAGTTAATGAAGGTGTTTTTGGTGTCACAATGAAGGCATGATGTAATGTCAAGGCTTTTTGCTCAAATAACATTTGAGTTCTAAGATTGACAGTTCTATTTTGTAAAGGATGTTCTAAGTTTGGAATGAGAGTTCTAATTTGGAATTGAAAGAATTCCTTTAGAATGTAGATTGGAACAGCGCTTCTAATTTGGAACGTTCGAACTATGTATGGAATGCAAATTCTACATTTGGAATGCCTCTTGCACAAAACATTCATTTTTTTAAGGTTGAAGCAGCCAGCAGCTTTGTGTGGTATCTTGATTTTGGGAGTAGAAAACAGTACATCCCAAGACTACATATTCCTTGTGCACCTTGACCCCCCAGGGTATCCAGAACTACCTTCTATTGAATGCATGTGTGTGTGCAATGCTCTTGAAGCCGTGCATAGTTACACAAGAAGGAGTCTATGGGAGCCCAGGCCAGCAGACAGGCTAACACAGACGAAGACTCAGAGCCCAGCCATAAGACCGCTGCCAGGCTCTGCTAGTCAGTGCAGAAGACTGATGTAAGGTGTCTTCTAACCCTTAGATCCCACCCTGCCATTTGAATACCTGAATCCCACCTGTGAAATGGGCAGAGCAGATAGGAAGAAACAGAATGACAAGCTGTGCATTCCTGTGCAGTACACTAGGCCCATCTCACCATCGCCTTTACAGATTCTGTTAACATGTATGCAAAAAAGAGAAAACAGGAAACCGTAATAATAAGATTATTGTAACTGACTTCCTTCGCTCAATCTTCTGCTTCCGTGATGTTATGCGAAAGATGGACCTATATCTACCAACATAATGTATCACTGGTCCCCAAAGGCAGCCTTGAGTGTTATCAGCATTTCCCATCAATCGGTTGTGATGTCATCTCCTACACCACACCCCTGACCCTGGCAGGTTTGTGACATCATGTACTACATCACACCCCTGGGTCTCGCAGGCTTTATGACATCATTCACCTCTTTGCTATATATAGAGGCATAGTTGGGGATGCCTGCAGTGTGTGTGCAGTCTGTGGACTGGGCTATGAATGGTGTGAAAGAGGTGTGAATGGGGGACTTGGGGGCACCGAGCTAACATCAGACTCACAGGATGGCCGCGGCAGTTTTGCTTCTCGTGGCCTCTGCCATGTGTTGTTTGGTCGTTCAGTGGGAGAAAACAGGCAGCACCTCGCAGACCGCCAGAGAGATGCACTTTGAGGTGGGGGCGGAGCCTTCCATAAGGTGTGGTAAGGGCTTATGAGGTTCCGTGTAGTTGCAGTAAACAACTTTCAATAGCAATTCCTGGGGTTCTCTTTGCAGGCAAATTGAATTTTGCCTTTCGCTCCAAGAACTCTGGCACCGCCCCTATCTGGAGCGGGGTGCGGAATGTCTGTGAGTCTAATGGGAAGCACGGTAGTATGAATGAAGGTGTGAATGGGGGACTTGACCAGATCAGATGCAATTTGTTTCCCTGACATAATTTTAGATTGAGTACAAAGAAATCAAATATTTCCCAAAAAACAATCATCCATGTTGTGTTTCATTATTTCATGATCACCAGGACCTCCCAGGGGCAAGGCGACGGCGACAGAGACTCCGGTGGCAGAAGGTGAACAGGAGCAGTCCCTTGCAGGCTCTTCTGCTGGCCCCAGTAAGTTGTTCTATTGTTATATTAATACTTATACTTCCCTAACTTTTACAGCTCCTATTCATTACAAACTGGTTCCTAATAATTCTATGTTCTACAAAATAGTCTTTGATCTTCTTCTAATGTGGACTACTTTCTACATTCTTATCCTGCCTCTACCATCACTCTCTGTGCTACTACTATTTACAATTATGAGTCGGTCTGTGTAGGTAGCTAAGCTTGTCCATTCGGCAAACGGTGTGAAACAAAACTCTGATACAGCAATAGCTCTAGGCACTGAGTGCAGTCCTCTGGGTTGCCCTTGCTGTCTATTCCAGTCTTCTTAATGTAAGTGCTTTGACATTTTCCAACAACAAAATGTCATTGTTTACACCAAGTAAAAGGTAGCAGTTGCCTTTTTGATTTGAGAGGAGCACATCCCATACCGCTAGTGTTTCAGGGACTATTCTTCACACAAAGAAGTATGAACAAGATAAATAGGACATTGTTGATGATAGGTTCAAAGTTCGGCGTAGGGTTTTTGTTCAGAAATAGCACGGCACTCAACAGCTGGTAGGTTCGAGGTAGTTGTTATGATTGTAAATTGTTGGTGCAGCTTGATCAGAGATGACCCTATTCTCTGCGAGAGAAGGGAGAGAGGAGCTCTGCCTTCTATAAGTCTATATACAGTGTCAAGCGCACACAACCTAAGTTTATTCGATAGTTTGTGATGTGTTCTTTGATGGAAGGACAAGACCAGACTTTTCTTTTTTTATTTGTTCCTTTCCTTATTTATTGTATCACAAAATGGTATTTGTATAAATGCAAACCAGCCGACACGTAATTCGTCAAAAATGGGGTTGACCCGTGACTCTTCAGGGCTGTTGAAGTTAGGCTGAGATCAGTATCGTCGGATCGGTGATAATTCCAACCCGGTCCTAATCAGGCATCGGTGAGTAATGTTCCCGTGTGCGCAGAGGAGGTGCTCCTTCGAACAGGGAATGTGAGTTGTGCCGCCGTTCAGTATACGGTCGGTCACTGACGGGCAAGCAAATCCGCTTGACCCATCGTTGAGGCTTGTCAGTAAGCCGGTTACGGTGAGGGACTTCTGTCAGTTCTCGAAAGTATTGGAATTATCACCGGTCCGACGATACTGATCTCAGCCTAACTTCAACAGCCCTGAAGAGTCACGGGTCAACCCCGTTTTTGACGAAACACGTGTCGGCTGGTTTGCATTTATACAAATACCATTTTGTGATACAATAAATAAGGAAAGGAACAAATAAAAAAAGAAAAGTCTGGTCTTGTCCTTCCATCAAAGAACACATCACAAACTATCGAATAAACTTAGGTTGTGTGCGCTTGACACTGTATATTGTTGATGATAGGTGCAGTTCGACTTTCGACATACCTCAGTCCGAACAGAAGTTGAACCCCCATTCCCCTGACCGACTATCTAGAATGTCTGACCAATGATTTTACGACCCAGAAGAACAGAAGAAGAGAGACTACCTCCGAGTCCCGGCCTATCTGAGTCACTGAAACATGACTGCCAAGTGCAGTAGTTCAAACCTTTCCGCTCACTCACTCGTGAACAAAAACCACACAGTGTTTGTTAGTTTAACATTTTTATTTTCAATTGAGAAATGAAAACATTATTTCTTTATTTTTAATAGCGTAGTATTCTTATGGATGAAGATGACGTTAAAGTTTACTTTAAACAACATTCCCATGAATGAAATTAGTATGACTCAAACGTAAAAATATTTAACACTAACAGACACAGGAAATTAGTAGAATAACTGTGCGTGAGCCCCCACCTTCTTTAAAGTACTTAAGTACTGCTGGTGGTGACTCAGTAGTAGTTGGTGAATCGTCTGGCAGAAGGGCAATGGAATCTTCTTTCTGTAATGAGAAAAATGGTGCACGTTAAGCAAGCATTAATCAGTTGTCAAAAGAAGAAGTGTAGCATTTAATGGAATAAGCATCTAAAAGGTTAACACCCTCCCCAAAACCGTAAAATTTTTTCAATCCCAGTAATACAAAATGTGTTATGTAACTTTTCCTTCCATTACGAGACAAAATAGGGGGTTGTGTATGGCATCTGAAAATATGACATGTTTTTCCTAGACGTCACAACATCTGATGCGGCACAGATGACCATCAGTGCTGGGGCCAGCAGTGCGGAGGGGTCCACTCTGGATGCGGCGGTGCCAACAGGAGGAGCTGGGGGGGAAGGCTCAGCGGCGGCGGATGGTGGTAAGTTATTATACTCCTTACTTATTGAATTTTTTTTGAGTAGGCTCGTAAAGGAGTGTATGATGTACTGTACAGTAGTACACAGTACACTAGTATAAGTACACTGTACTGTCAAGAACATTTACTAATTTATAACTACTTTTTGGGCTATCACGGAGAAGACAGTCAACCTTGACTTGTAATAGCATTAGTGGCTGTACTTCTCTGGTAACCAATGGTCCCCTCTATTTCACTTGAACTCAGCTGGCCAATTTTTATTTTAAAGCCAAGTCATATCAGATCAGATGTAGTTTAGGGATGTGAAGAACGAAAAGCTAAAGAAGAGTGAAACGAAGGACGAGCGAGTCTTAATATTTATTTATGACTGTAAAAAATGGTTTTGTTGAATGCAATTCAACATAAGAAAGAAGACAGCGGTTTCCAAAATATAATGAAAAGGGTCTTAGTTGGTTGTTAACAAAAAGAAATTTTGGTACATTTGAGACATTAAGAAGAATCATAGACGTACTTTGTAAGCCTGGATGTTATCTTCTTTATCCTCCTCGTCGATAGCAGAAGTGTATGATGTAGTAGAGCAGACGCTGAGTGGATGAAGTATGGCCAGTGGCAGTGCCACCCCTATAGAAAAGTAAGACATTCCTATTCTGTGAGAAGTTGGCCTGATAGGTGATGTTTCCAATTCTGGAACCACCTATTATCAGACCAAACAATCCCTTATGGTGTCAGGTTGTAAGTCAACCTTGTTAGACAAGCTATCCTAGGGGTAGCATGGACTAAGCAGCCTAAAGGCTTAACTTAAGAGGTCGTGTTAAGCGAGCTGTTTTACCACATACAATCCTGTAATATCAAATGAAAGGACACCACACAAGTATATATTATACAAATATATGTGTTTATTACTAAAAACAATCCCCAGTATTCTTTATGACTAAAGGGGCACAAGCGTTAAATCAAAAGCACAGTTAAAACATACAAAGTTGCACAATTATGGATGAGGGCGGGTGGCCACTCAAACCATATACTAAACAAGTGGTATAAGAGATACCAATCGAACAGTGGTTAGGCCTAGGGCCTAGGGAATCGCTGGGAGCAGTCAGGACAAGCAGTGCTGAAGTCGGGAGAGGCCCACGGGATTCGGGAGCAGTGCGGAAAGCGCACACATGCACCAATGTTAACCAATGGTGCGTAAAAGTTACAAAGTTAAAGTTTAAGGACACTTCCGCTGAACCTAGAGGAACAAAACTTAAGACACAGACTGTGAGAAGTTGGCCTGATAGGTGATGTTTCCAATTCTGGAACCACCTATTATCAGACCAAACAATCCCTTATGGTGTCTGGTTGTAAGTCAACCTTATTAGACAAGCTATCCTAGGGGTAGCATGGACTAAGCAGCCTAAAGGCTTAACTTAAGAGGTCGTGTTAAGCGAGCTGTTTTACCACATACAATCCTGTAATATCAAATGAAAGGACACCACACAAGTATATATTATAAAAATATATGTGTTTATTACTAAAAACAATCCCCAGTATTCTTTATGAATAAAGGGGCACAAGCGTTAAATCAAAAGCACTGTTTAAACATACAAGTTGCACAATTATGGATGAGGGCGGGTGGCCACTCAAACCATATACTAAACAAGTGGTATAAGAGATGCCACTCGAGCAGTGGTTAGGCCTAGGGCCTAGGGAATCGCTGGGAGCAGTCAGGACAAGCAATGCTGAAGTCGGGAATGGCCCTCGGGATTCGGGAGATGTGCGGAAAGCACACGCATGCACCAATGTTTACCAATGGTGCGTAAAAGTCATAAAGTTAAAGTTTAAGGACACTTCCGCTGGACCTAGAGGAACAAAACTTAACACACAGACCCTAGAGATGTGCACCAGTGTGGGAACACCGGCGGAGCAAAGTTACCTCACCCACAGGAAGTGGGTGCACAGGGTCGAAGTGGCGTCGGGTTTTGACACGCAGGCTCTTGGTGCTTGAAGCTGAAAGGGCTGCAGGCGGGTTGAAGATGAAGTGTCCGGTGGAGTCCAAGGGTGGACTCAAGTCGAAGGGTACCTGAAAGCAGAGGGGATAGAGTCTGGGTCACTCAGCAGTGACCAGGGTGGAACCAGGACGGAACCAGGCAATGTCGGGCGCAATCAGGTGGTCGTCGAGGAGCTTCTCTCCGCTGTCACGTGGGCTCTGGGGCATCTGCGATGTCCAGGAGCAGGTCACGATCTGTCCCACGCAGGCTCTCACCGTCGGTGCAGTCGGCTTCAAGTTTGGAGCAAACAACACTTGGCAAGAGCAATCCACGCGGGATCGGAAGATTGCTTCTCACTCGGACCAGGAAGGTCAGAGTCGGGGCTCCTTTTCAGGGGAGCTGGTGTGGATCTGGAGCAACCAGATTCACGAGTCTTCTTTGTAGTTTCGTCGGCACAGGGACCACTAGCCAGCGGGCAAGTGACCGGGCCAACGCATTGAGCCAAATGGAGCAGAAGGGCCCCACGCAGCACTCGTCGAGTGTGGAGGGCTGAACTTCGGCTCAGGAGTAGCTCAGGGTGGGGGCTTCTTAAACCCCGGTGCACAGCTTCGAGGGTCACTCGTGGGCTGCACGGTCAGCGTCTCGTGGTCAATTCAAGATGGCGTGCCCCACGCTTCCGGTCGCCTCCACGGGTCTCAGCTCTGCAGGGACTGTGGATCGGGCTGTTGGAAGGCAGGCAAGCTTGATCTCGTCGATCTCAGTCGCTCGAGTTCCGGCGGGAACTGCAACTAAGTAGACGTCGAGGGCTGGATGGTGCCTGCTGCTGCAGGGTGGTCACTCCTTGACCACAAGGGAGATTCTTCGGGCTTCCACGTTGAGATGGAGGTCCAAGGGTCCAGAGTTTCATTTCTAATGTTTCTTCCAGGAAATCTGATGTGCATTGGCACTGCTCCCACTCTTATTCCAATCTGGGGGGCGTGATTACCTGCTAGGTCCCTCCCTATGGGTGGGACCCAGGAAGGGGGTGGATACACCCCTTTCCTTTGATCCAGGCCGCCCTGGCACGAGGGCTGGAGTGCCCCAGAACCGGTTTGGCCGGATTATGCAAGGGGCAGCCTTGTGCGCCCCAGGCAGTGTCTGGTTTCTTTCAGACCTCCCTGCTACAATCCACTATCTCCTGTCTGGAGGGCGGTGACACCCTCCTGTGACAGGAAACCCTTTGTCCAGGACCCATTTGGCCGAGTTTCGGTCAGCTGCAGGGGTCCAGACATTTGTCTGTGGCAGAGGCATCCATTTTGTGGATCTAAGGTCTTTGGAGAAATTAACCGCATTACAGTAAAGGAACATGTCTTACCCCTCTAGAGGGGTGGAATGCTATCCCCGTCGCCAGAACTGGCGAGGGGATAGTATTCCAAATCGTATGACACCTTACACGACATGTTTTGATAAAGCCAAACCAAAGTTGCTATTTAACCGCGAGGATTATAAGGCACTTAAGAGTATATGGTATGGCATTATCCTGAAACAGCTTAGGGAGTTGTTCCCGACAGCTGCAGACAGGCTCAGCTCATGCTAGAGCTCCATCTCACATAAAACCACGCACTCTGCCTCCAGGATTGATGAGGCCTTCCATAGGAGTGGCTCACAGGTTTACCTGTGTCCAGATATAGGTTTAGATATAGGTATACTATATCTAAGCAAGGGGTGCTTACACCACCTTACCCCAGCTGAGTGATCAGCCAGTTGTGTCAATTTAAGAACCAGCCAGGGGTGGCAAAAGATATGCTGCAGCCCCTGGTAGGCCTTGGTGGCCCCTATGCCCTGGGCACCTATAGTGCATTATACAGGGGCTGACAAGGAGTCCATTTCCAATTGTGGTATGTACCTAGGGTACATGGAATCCATTTTACAGAGAGAGCATCTGGCCTGGGGCCCTGATTAGCAGGGAACCAGGTCAACTAAGTAAAAAACCCAGCTAAACACAGGCAAAAAATCTGGGGTAACCATAGTCAGGTAGCCACCTTCCTACACAGACCCTAGAGATGTGTACCAGTGTGGGAACACCGGCGGAGCAAAGTTACCTCACCCACAGGAAGCGGGTGCACAGGGTCGAAGTTGAGTCGGGTTTCGTCACGCAGGCTCTTGGTGCTTGAAGCTGAAAGGGCTGCAGGCGGGGTGAAAGAGAAGTGTCCGGTGGAGTCCAAGGGTGGACTCGGGTCGAAAAGTACCTGAAAGCAGAGGGGACAGAGTCTGGGTCACTCAGCAGTGACCAGGGTGGAACCAGGACGGAACCAGCAATGTCGGGTGCAATCAGGTCGCTGTCGAGGTGCTTCTCTCCGCTGTCACGTGGGCTCTGGGGCATCTACGACGTCCAGGAGCAGGTCACGATCTGTCCCACGCAGGCTCTCGCCGTCGGCGCTGTCGGCTTCAAGATTGGAGCAAACAACACTTGGCAAAAGCAATCCACGTGGAACCGGGAGATTGCTTCTCACTCAAACCAGGAGGGTCAGAGTGGGGGCTCCTTTTCAGGGGAGCTGGTGCAGATCTGGAGCAACCAGATTCACAAGTCGATTTCAAGTTTTCCTTGGCACAGGGGCCACTAGCCGGCTGGCAAGTGACCGGGCCAACGCGTTGAGCCAAAAGAAGCAGAAGGGCCCCACGCAGCACTCGTCGAGTGTGGAGGGCTGAACTTCAGTGCAAGTGTGGCTCAGGGTTGGGGCTTCTCAAACCCCGGTGTACAGCTTCAAGGGTCACTCGTGGGCTGCACGGTCAGCGTCTCATGGTCAATTCAAGATGGCGTGCCCCACGCTTCCAGTCGCCTCCACGGGTCTCAGCTCTGCAGGGACTGTGGATCGGGCTGTTGGAAAGCAGGCAAGCTTGATCTCGTCGATCTCTGTCGCTCGAGTTCCGGCGGGAACTGCAACAAAGTAGACGTCGATAGCTGGATGGTGCCTGTTTGCACAGGGTGGTCACTCCTTGACCACAAGGGAGATTCTTCAGGCTTCTACGTCGAGTAGGATGTCGAAGGGTCCAGAATTTCATTTCTTATGTTTCTTCAGGATAATCTGAAGTGCATTGGCACTGCTCCCAGTCTTATACTAATTTTGGGGGCTGGATTACCTGCTAGGTCCCCTCCTATGGGTGGGACCCAGGAAGTGGGTGGATACACCCCCTTCCTTTGATCCAGGCCGCCCTGGCACGAGGGCTGGAGTGCCCCAGAACCGGTTTGGCCGGATTATGCAAGGGGCAGCCTTGTGCGCCCCAGGCAGTGTCTGGTTTCTTTCAAACCTCCCTGCTACAATCTACTATCTCCTGTCTGGAGGGTGGTAACACCCCCCTGCGACAGGAAACCCTTTGTCCAGGCCCCATTTGGCTGAGTTTCGGTCAGCTTCAGGGGGTCAGACTCTTGTCTGTGGCAGAGGCATCCATTTTGTGGATCTAAGGTCCTTTTAGAAATTAACCGCATTTAAGTAAAGTAACATGTCTTATCCCTCTAGAGGGGTGGAATGCTATCCCCGTCGCCAGAACTGGCGAGGGGATAGTATTCCAAATCGTATGACACCTTACACGACATGTTTTGATAAAGCCAAACCAAAGTTGCTATATAACCGCGAGGATTATAAGGCACTTAAGAGTATATAGTATGGCATTATCCTGAAACAGCTTAGGGAGTTGTTCCCGACAGCTGCAGACAGGCTCAGCTCATGCTAGAGCTCCATCTCACATTAAACCACGCACTCTGCCTCCAGGATTGATGAGGCCTTCCATAGGAGTGGCTCACAGGTTTATATGTGTCCAGATATAGGTTTAGATATAGGTATACTATATCTAAGTAAGGGGTGATTGCACCACCTTACCCCAGCTGAGTGATCAGCCAGTTGTGTCAATTTAAGAACCAGCCAGGGGTGGCAAAAGATATGCTGCAGCCCCCGGTAGGCCTTGGTGGCCCCTATGCCCTGGGCACCTATAGTGCATTATACAGGGGCTGACAAGGGGTCCATTTCCAATTGTGGTATGTACCTAGGGTACATGGAATCCATTTTACAGAGAGAGCAGATGGCCTGGGGCCCTGATTAGCAGGGAACCAGGTCAACTAAGTCAAAAAACCAGCTAAACACAGGCAAAAAATCTGGGGTAACCATAGTCAGGTAGCCACCTTCCTACACAAACCCCCCCAAACGAAAGGAGATAAGGCTATCCTTGGCCAGGTAAGCCTATATTGCCTGAGTGGCCATATAAGGAAGTACCTGCACTAGCATGGGTACCCCCTGTCTCATGGTCCACTAAGCAGTCCCTCACCCTTGGGGTATTAGAGGGTCTCCACCATAGGGAATCACTACCTTGGGTGTGTTTATGCAAAGTTAAAGGCTGGTTTGGATATGGAGTACTGAAGTGAGGCTCTACTAATTTAGGGCTTAGCTTCCTCCAATTATCTTCCACCATGTGTGCCTTTCTTTCTTTAACTGAGTTGCACTGTGCTCTCAGGGTCAATCTCTGGCTACCTAAAGCTGGAGGCTGGGTCCCTCTGTTTGGCTTGCTGGAGGGACAGTTCAGGTTTGGGCCCTTTGGGTCCCAGGTTTGGCTGTGCCCAACAGAATCCATCTGTGGGAGGTCCCTAACTGTATTTAAGGGGGCTCCCTCAGGAGTTTTTAAAGTTTTCACCTCACTAGGGCTACTAGTTTTGGTGCCCCTAATCTGTTGATGGGGGTGCTTTATGTGACAGGGGGCCCTCTGGGTCTCACTGTCCTTCTTGTCCTCTGCAGCCCTGGGCTGGCTAAGGCAAGGGAGAGAGGGGCAGGTTACCTGCTCCAGACTGGGTCCCACCTGAGAAGGGTCCACCGCCATCAGAGGCTCTGTCAGGCCAGGCCTAACAACCTCTGGGGCAGTTCCTTCATCAGGGGTAAGATCAGTTCCCTGAGGAGGCTGATCCTGTCCTAAAGTCTGGTGAGGGGGAGATTTCTCTTCCTCCTCCATGCTCTCAGTTTGTGTGGAGTTATCCATCATTTCAGGTTTCACAACACACATATCAGTTTGAGTTTGGGCTGTGGCCATCACAGCCCCACCAACCTTTTCAGGAGAAGACTCAGTTTGGGTTTCTGCTGTTATCATAACAGCTTTGCTATTCTGTTCAGGAAGAGCTTTTGCTAAAGATGGGGCAGAGAGTTTCTCAGCCCTACCAACCTTTTCAGGAAGGACATCTTGGATTGGGGCTGTAGCCATTACAGCCCCACTAACCTTTCCATTGGAATTTACCATTCTAGAATGGGTTTACTGTTCAACCTCAGCCCAGGCTGAGATTTCCAAATCATTACCAAGTAGGCAGTTTACAGGCAAGTTTGATGACACTGCCACTCTCTTTGGGCCAATGACACCTCCCCAGCTGAGACTTACTACTGCCATGGGATGATTTTTTTTGACGCCATCAATGTTTGTTACCTGGTATGTGGCACCTGGTAAAAGTTGCTTAGAGGGGACTATACAGTCAGCCACCATGGTGATGCTAGCCCCTGTGTCTCTAAAAGCTTCAACTTTCAAACCATTGATGATGGGCTCTTGTCTATACTTGCTCAAGGTATTTGGGCAATCAGAGAAGTTGGCAAACCCCATGCCAGTCTCATAAACAAGATCATTTGGTGATGGGGACCTGGATAGGCCAGGGTCCACCTGAGCTCCAAAAGTAAACCCACCCAGATTCCGGGGTGTGCTCCCACTTCCTGGGGGATTACTGCTGACAGTAACAGGAGGTGTTGGAGCTGGCTTTGGAGGTATATTCTCTTTATTGTTATTCTTGGGACAACAGTTGTCTGTTTTGTAATGCCCAACCTGTTTACAGGCATAACAATAAGGCTTTTTCTCAGTTGAAGAAGTGTCTTGGGACCCACCCCCATTCTTGGAGTTTTGGGGCCCTGGGGAAGTCTTTTCTTTATTTTTATCCCCACCCTTATCTTGAGGCTTGGTAGACTCCTTCTTCTGGTTACTGTCCTGATTCTTAGGCCTAATCCTGGTTCTGACCCACTTGTCTGCCTTCTTTCCCAATTCTTGGGGAGAGGTCAGATCAGAGTCCACCAGGTGCTGGTGTAAGAGCTGGTTCTGACAATTACTTAGGATCTGCTCCCTCATAATCAAATTATACAATCTTGTAAAGTCATGTACTTTGCTGCCATGTAGCCAACCCTCCAGAGCCTTAGTTGCACAATCAACAAAATCAGTCCAGTCCTGTGTCTGTGTCTTCTGGGTGTCTCTGAACTTCAACCTGTACTGTTCAGTGGTTAAGCCAAACCCATCTATTAGGACACTCTTCAGGACTTTGTAATTGTTTGCATCCTCATGTCTGACAGTGAGGAGCTTATCTCTCCCTTTCTCTGAAAAGGAGTACCATAAGATTGCTGCCCACTGTTCCTCAGGAACCTGCTGTACCATGCAGGCTCTCTCAAGAGCAGTTATCCACTTGTGGATGTCATCCCCTTCCTTGTAGGGGGGCACAATCTTTGTCAGGTTTCTACTATCATAGGACATGGGTTTCTCTTTAGGAATATTGCTGCCACCAGTGGCATCTAAGCCACACAATTTCTGCTCTCTTGCCAAGGCAAGTCTAGCTTGAGCCAAGGCTACCTCCTCCCTCTCTATTTGGAGTTTGACAGCCCTCATTCTGGCCCTATGCTCTAGCTTTTGAGAAGCAGTCATGCCTCTCTGAGATTCTCTTGAGGCACTAGAAAGATGAGAGTCCCCTGAGGGAGATCTCACTCTTCTGTTGCCTGGGAGAATGTCATGGTAGGATCTGGGGAGGTGCTGGCCCTCTCCATTTCCCAGTAGGTCTAAGTTGGCCTGGCTAAGCCTGGCAACTTTACCTTGGTTAACCCCTAGCTCCTGATCTTCAGGTCCATCTATGTCTGAACCATCCTCCTCCTCTTCCTCCTCTTCTTCTTCCTCCTCTGGAGTGGTATCAGTTACAGGGGGGTTCACTCCATCTCCTGACTCTAAGGGAACTTCATTCGCCTTCTCTGAGTCATCCTGTTCTAGAATGGCTATCAGGATAGGACAGGTGGGACTTCTGCCCCTTTTTAACACTCTTGAGATGCACAAGGCAATCAAGTCCTTTCGGGTTAATTTGTCATAGCTGGAAGTTGCCTTGGTAAGGTCAACTGTCACAGGAGCAGACCCTGAGGCTTTTCCTGTGTCAGACATGACTCTAGTGTGGTGTAAGTGATGCACCTACCTACACTAAGTGTTTCCCTACTGTACCTTGCTAGTGAGTTGTAGTCAGGGTGTGCTAATCCCTTCAACCTACAACTACTAAGTTCAGTAGAACTTAAATATGCTAAGCTTTTGATTTATATGTACCTAGAGGTACTTGATGTGATCTTTCAATTTGATAAAAAGATTGCAATGGTAAAACAACAGCAAGCTCAAATCCGCACCGCTGCTCACCAATGTGAGAAGTTGGCCTGATAGGGGATGTTTCCAATTCTGGAACCACCTGATATCAGACCAAACAATCCCTTATGGTGTCTGGTTGTAAGTCAACCTTGTTAGACAAGCTATCCTAGGGGTAGCATGGACTAAGCAGCCTAAAGGCTTAACTTAAGAGGTCGTGTTAAGCAAGCTGTTTTACCACATACAATCCTGTAATATCAAATGAAAGGACACCACACAAGTATATATTATAAAAATATATGTGTTTATTACTAAAACAATCCCCAGTATTCTTTATGAATAAAGGGGCACAAGCGTTAAATCAAAAGTACAGTTTAAACATACAAAGTTGCACAATTATGGATGAGGGCGGGTGGCCACTCAAACCATATACTAAACAAGTGGTATAAGAGATACAATCGAACAGTGGTTAGGCCTAGGGCCTAGGGAATCGCTGGGAGCAGTCGGGACAAGCAATGCTGAAGTCGGGAGAGGCCCACGGGATTCGGGTGCAGTGCGGAAAGCGCACGCATGCACCAATGTTAACCAATGGTGCGTAAAAGTTGTAAAGTTAAAGTTTAAGGACACTTCCGCTGAACCTAGAGGAACAAAACTTAAGACACAGACCCTAGAGGTGTGTACCAGTGTGGGAACACCGGCTTTGCAAAGTTACCTCATCCACAGGAAGCGGGTGCACAGGGTCGAAGTTGAGTCGGGTTTCGTCACGCAGGCTCTTGGTGCTTGAAGCTGAAAGGGCTGCAGGCGGGGTGAAAGAGAAGTGTCCGGTGGAGTCCAAGGGTGGACTCAAGTCGAAAAGTACCTGAAAGCAGAGGGGACAGAGTCTGGGTCACTCAGCAGTGACCAGGGTGGAACCAGGACGGAACCAGGCAATGTCGGGCGCAATCAGGTGGTCGTTGAGGAGCTTCTCTCCGCTGTCACGTGGGCTCTGGGGCATCTGCGATGTCCAGGAGTGGGTCACGATCTGTCCCACGAGGGCTCTCACCGTCGGCGCAGTCGGCTTCAAGTTTGGAGCAAACAACACTTGGCAAGAGCAATCCACCCGGAACCGGAAGATTGCTTCTCACTCGAACCAGGAGGGTCAGAGTGGGGGCTCCTTTTCAGGGGAGCTGATGCAGATCTGGAGCAACCAGATTCGCAGGTCGAATTTCAAAGTTCGTCGGCACAGGGGCCACTAGCCGGCTGGCAAGTGACTGGGCCAACGCGTTGAGCCAAATGGAGCAGAAGGGCCCCACGCAGCACTCGTCGAGTGTGGAGGGCTGAACTTCGGTGCAAGAGTGGCTCAGGGTTGGGGCTTCTCAAACCCCGGTGTACAGCTTCCAGGGTCACTCGTGGGCTGCACGGTCAGCGTCTCGTGGTCTTTTCAAGATGGCGTGCCCCACTGTGAGAAGTTGGCCTGATAGGTGATGTTTCCAATTCTGGAACCACCTATTATCAGACCAAACAATCCCTTATGGTGTCTGGTTGTAAGTCAACCTTATTAGACAAGCTATCCTAGGGGTAGCATGGACTAAGCAGCCTAAAGGCTTAACTTAAGAGGTCGTGTTAAGCGAGCTGTTTTACCACATACAATCCTGTAGTACCAAATGAAAGGACACCACACAAGTATATATTATAAAAATATATGTATTTATTACTAACAACAATCCCCAGTATTCTTTATGAATAAAGGGGCACAAGCGTTAAATCAAAAGCACTGTTTAAACATACAAAGTTGCACAATTATGGATGAGGGCAGGGGGCCACTCAAACCATATACTAAACAAGTGGTATAAGAGATGCCACTCGAGCAGTGGTTAGGCCTAGGGCCTAGAGAATCGCTGGGAGCAGTCTGGACAAGCAATGCTGAAGTCGGGAATGGCCCTCGGGATTCGGGAGATGTGCGGAAAGCGCACGCATGCACCAATGTTAACCAATGGTGCGTAAAAGTTGTAAAGTTAAAGTTAAAGGACACTTCCGCTGAACCTAGAGGAACAAAACTTAACACACAGACCCTAGAGGTGTGCACCAGTGTGGGAACACCGGCGGAGCAAAGTTACCTCACCCACAGGAAGTGGGTGCACAGGGTCGAAGTGGCGTCGGGTTCTGACACGCAGGCTCTTGGTGCTTGAAGCTGAAAGGGCTGCAGGCGGGTTAAAGATGAAGTGTCCGGTGGAGTCCAAGGGTGGACTCAAGTCGAAGGGTACCTGAAAGCAGAGGGGACAGAGTCTGGGTCACTCAGCAGTGACCAGGGTGGAACCAGGACGGAACCAGGCAATGTCGGGCGCAATCAGGTGGTCGTCGAGGAGCTTCTCTCCGCTGTCACATGGGCTCTGGGGCATCTGCGACGTCCAGGAGCAGGTCACGATCTGTCCCACGCAGGCTCTCACCGTCGGTGCAGTCGGCTTCAAGTTTGGAGCAAACAAGCCTTGGCAAGAGCAATCCACGCGGGATCGGAAGATTGCTTCTCACTCGGACCAGGAAGGTCAGAGTCGGGGCTCCTTTTCAGGGGAGCTGGTGTGGATCTGGAGCAACCAGATTCACGAGTCTTCTTAGTAGTTTCGTCGGCACAGGGACCACTAGCCAGCTGGCAAGTGACCGAGCCAACGCGTTGAGCCAAATAGAGCAGAAGGGCCCCACGCAGCACTCGTCGAGTGTGGAGGGCTGAACTTCGTTGCAAAAGTGGCTCAGGGTGGGGGCTTCTCAAACGCCGGTGCACAGCTTCGAGGGTCACTCGTGGGCTGCACGGTCAGCGTCTCGTGGTCAATTCAAGATGGCATGCCCCACGCTTCCAGTTGCCTCCACGGGTCTCAGCTTTGCAGGGACTGTGGATCGGGCTGTTAGAAGGCAGGCAGGCTTAATCTCGTCGATCTCAGTCGCTCGAGTTCCGGCGGGAACTGCAACTAAGTAGACGTTGAGGGCTGGATGGTGCCTGCTGCTGCAGGGTGGTCACTCCTTGACCACAAGGGAGATTCTTCGGGCTTCCACGTTGAGATGGAGGGCGAAGGGTCCAGAATTTCGTTTCAAATGTTTCTTCCAGGAAATCTGATGTGCATTGGCACTGCTCCCACTCTTATTCGAATCTGGGGGGCGTGATTACCTGCTAGGTCCCCCCCTATGGGTGGGACCCAGGAAGTGGGTGGATACACCCCCTTCCTTTGATCCAGGCCGCCCTGGCACGAGGGCTGGAGTGCCCCAGAACCGGTTTGGCCGGATTATGCAAGGGGCAGCCTTGTGCGCCCCCAGCAGTGTCTGGTTTCTTTCAAACCTCCCTGCTACAATCCACTATCTCCTGTCTGGAGGGCGGTGACACCCTCCTGTGACAGGAAACCCTTTGTCCAGGACCCATTTGGTTGAGTTTCGGTCAACTGCAGGGGTCAAGACATTTGTCTGTGGCAGAGGCATCCATTTTGTGGATCTAAGGTCTTTGGAGAAATTAACCGCATTTAGTTAAAGCAACATGTCTTACCCCTCTAGAGGGGTGGAATGCCATCCCCGTCGCCAGAACTGGCGAGGGGATGGTATTCCAAATCGTATGACACCTTACACGACATGTTTTGATAAAGCCAAACCAAAGTTGTTATTTAACCGCGAGGATTATAAGGCACTTAAGAGTATATGGTATGGCATTATCCTGAAACAGCTTAGGGAGTTGTTCCCGACAGCTGCAGACAGGCTCAGCTCATGCTAGAGCTCCATCTCACATAAAACCACGCACTCTTCCTCCAGGATTGATGAGGCCTTCCATAGGAGTGACTCACAGGTTTACATGTGTCCAGATATAGGTTTAGATATAGGTATACTATATCTAAGCAAGGGGTGTTTACACCACCTTACCCCAGCTGAGTGATCAGCCAGTTGTGTCAATTTAAGAACCAGCCAGGGGTGGCAAAAGATATGCTGCAGCCCCTGGTAGGCCTTGGTGGCCCCTATGCCCTGGGCACCTATGGTGCATTATACAGGGGCTGACAAGGAGTCCATTTCCAATTGTGGTATGTACCTAGGGTACATGGAATCCATTTTACAGAGAGAGCAGATGGCCTGGGGCCCTGATTAGCAGGGAACCAGGTCAACTAAGTCAAAAAACCAGCTAAACACAGGCAAAAAATCCGGGGTAACCATAGTCAGGTAGCCACCTTCCTACATAACCCCCCCCAAACGAAAGGAGATAAGGCTATCCTTGGCCAGGTAAGCCTATATTGCCTGAGTGGCCATATAAGGAGGTACCTGCACTAGCATGGGTACCCCCTGTCTCATGGTCCACTAAGCAGTCCCTCACCCTTGGGGTATCAGAGGGTCTCCACCATAGGGAATCACTACCTTGGGTGTGTTTATGCAAAGTTAAAGGCTGGTTTGGATATGGAGTATTGAAGCGAGGCTCTACTAATTTAGGGCTTAGCTTCCTCCAATTATCTTCCACCATGTGTGCCTTTCTCTCTTTAACTGAGTTGCACTGTGCTCTCAGGGTCAACCTCTGGCTACCTAAAGCTGGAGGCTGGGTCCCTCTGTTTGGCTTGCTGGAGGGACAGTTCAGGTTTGGGCCCCTTGGGTCCCAGGTTTGGCTGTGCCCAACAGAATCCATCTGTGGGAGGTCCCTGACTGTTTTTAAGGGGGCTCCCTCAGGAGTTTTTAAAGTTTTCACCTTACTAGGGCTACTAGTTTTGGTGCACCTAATCTTTTGATGGGGGTGCTTTATTTGACAGGGGGCCCTCTGGGTCTCACTGTCCTTCTTGTCCTCTGCAGCCCTGGGCTGGCTAAGGCAAGGTAGAGAGGGGCAGGTTACCTGCTCCAGACTGGGTCCCACCTGAGAAGGGTCCACCGCCATCAGAGGCTCTGTCAGGCCAGGCCTAACAACCTCTGGGGCAGTTCCTTCATCAGGGGTAAGATCAGTTCCCTGAGGAGGCTGATCCTGTCCTAAAGTCTGGTGAGGGGGAGATTTCTCTTCCTCCTCCATGCTCTCAGTTTGTGTGGAGTTATCCATCATTTCAGGCTTCACAACACACATATCAGTTTGAGTTTGGGCTGTGGCCATCACAGCCCCACCAACCTTTTCAGGAGGAGACTCAGTTTGGGTTTCTGCTGTTATCATAACAGCTTTGCTATTCTGTTCAGGAAGAGCTTTTGCTAAAGATGGGGCAGGGAGTTTCTCAGCCCTACCAACCTTTTCAGGAAGGACATCTTGAATTGGGGCTGTAGCCATTACAGCCCCACTAACCTTTCCATTGGAATTCACCATTCTAGAATGGGTTTCCTGTTCAACCTCAGCCCAGGCTGAGATCTCCAAATCATTACCAAGTAGGCAGTCTACAGGCAAGTTTGGTGACACTGCCACTCTCTTTGGGCCAATGACACCTCCCCAGCTGAGACTTACTACTGCCATGGGATGATTTGTTTGGATTCCATCAATGTTTGTAA
Source organism: Lissotriton helveticus (assembly GCF_964261635.1). NCBI lineage: Eukaryota > Metazoa > Chordata > Amphibia > Caudata > Salamandridae > Lissotriton > Lissotriton helveticus. The sequence goes on from NW_027611675.1 coordinate 1,429,014, forward strand.
CCTGGTATGTGGCACCAGGTAAAAGTTGCTTAGAGGGGACTATGCCATCAGCCACCATGGTGATGCTAGCCCCTGTGTCTCTAAAAGCTTCAACTTTCAAACCATTGATGATGGGTTCTTGTCTATACTTGCTCAAAGTATTTGGGCAAGCAGAGAAGTTGGCAAACCCCATGCCAGTCTCATAAACAAGATCATTGGGTGATGGGGACCTGGATAGGCCAGGGTCCACCTGAGCTCCAACAGTAAACCCACCCAGATTCCTGGGTGTGCTTCCACTTCCTGGGGGATTACTGCTGACAGTAACAGGAGGTGTTGAAGCTGGCTTTGGAGGTACATTTTCTTTATTGTTATTCTTGGGACAACAGTTGTCTGTTTTGTAATGCCCCACCTGTTTACAGGGATAACAATAAGGCTTTTTCTCAGTTGAAGAAGTGTCTTGGGACCCACCCCCATCCTTGGAGTTTTGGGGCCCTGGGGAAGTCTTTTCTTTACTTTTATCCCCACCCTTATCTTGAGGCTTGGTAGACTCCTTCTTCTGGTTACTGTCCTGATTCTTAGGCCTAATCCTGGTTCTGACCCACTTGTCTGCCTTCTTTCCCAATTCTTGGGGAGAGGTCAGATCAGAGTCCACCAGGTGCTGGTGTAAGAGCTGGTTCTGACAATTACTTAGGATCTGCTCCCTCATAATCAAATTATACAATCCTGTAAAGTCGTGTACTTTGCTGCCATGTAGCCAACCCTCCAGAGCCTTAGTAGCACAATCTACAAAATCAGTCCAGTCCTGTGTCTGTGTCTTCTGGGTGTCTCTGAACTTCAACCTGTACTGTTCAGTGGTTAAGCCAAACCCATCTATTAGGACACTCTTCAGGACTTTGTAATTGTTTGCATCCTCATGTCTGACAGTGAGGAGCTTATCTCTCCCTTTCTCTGAAAAGGAGTACCATAAGATTGCTGCCCACTGTTCCTCAGGAACCTGCTGTACCATGCAGGCTCTCTCAAGAGCAGTTATCCACTTGTGGATGTCATCCCCTTCCTTGTAGGGGGGCACAATCTTTGTCAGGTTTCTACTATCATAGGACCTGGGTTTCTCTTTAGGAATATTGCTGCCACCAGTGGCATCTAAGCCACACAATTTTTTCTCTCTTGCCAAGGCAAGTTTAGCTTGAGCTAAGGTAAGTCTAGCTTGACTCAGGGCTACCTCCTCTCTCTCTATTTGGAGTTTGACAGCCCTCATTCTAGCCCTATGCTCAGCTTTCTGAGAAGCAGTCATGCCTCTCTCTGATTCTCTGGAGGCACTAGAAATATGAGAGTCCCCTGAGGGAGATCTCACTCTTCTGTTGCCTGGGAGAATCCCATGGTGGGTTCTGGGGAGGTGCTGGCCCTCTCCATTCCCCAGTAGGTCCAAGTTGGCCTGGCTAAGCCTGGCAACTGGAACCTGGCTACCCCTCTGATCCTGATCTTCTAAGTCCTCAACTTCTGAGTCCTCCTCCTCCTCTTCTTCTTCCTCATCTTCCTCCTGAGGGGGGTCAGTTACAGGGGGGTTCCCTCCATTTCCTGTTTCTAGGTAAGCTTGCTTTGCCCTTTCTAAGTCATCCTGCTCTAGGATTTCTACCAGGATTTGGCAGGTGGGGCTTCTGCCCCTTTTTAACCCTCTTGCTTTGCACAAGGCAATCAAGTCTCTGCGGGTTAGTTTGTCATATCCAAAAGTTGCCTGGGTAAGGTCAACTGTCACAGGAGTAGACCCTGAGGCTTTTCCTGTGTCAGACATGGCTGCTAGTGAGGTGTAAGTGGTGCACTTACCTACACTAAGTGTTTTCCTACTGTACCTTGCTAGTGAGTTGTAGTCAGGGTGTGCTAATCCCTTTAATCTACAACTACTAAGTTCAGTAGAACTTAATATGCTAAGCTTTTGATTTATATGTACCTAAAGGTACTTGATGTGATCTTTCAATTTGATACAAAGATTGCAATGGTAAAACAACAGCAAGCTCAAATCCGCACCGCTGCTCACCAATGTGAGAAGTTGGCCTGATAGGTGATGTTTCCAATTCTGGAACCACCTATTATCAGACCAAACAATCCCTTATGGTGTCTGGTTGTAAGTCAACCTTATTAGACAAGCTATCCTAGGGGTAGCATGGACTAAGCAGCCTAAAGGCTTAACTTAAGAGGTCGTGTTAAGCGAGCTGTTTTACCACATACAATCCTGTAGTACCAAATGAAAGGACACCACACAAGTATATATTATAAAAATATATGTATTTATTACTAAAAACAATCCCCAGTATTCTTTATGAATAAAGGGGCACAAGCGTTAAATCAAAAGCACTGTTTAAACATACAAAGTTGCACAATTATGGATGAGGGCAGGGGGCCACTCAAACCATATACTAAACAAGTGGTATAAGAAATGCCACTCGAGCAGTGGTTAGGCCTAGGGCCTAGAGAATCGCTGGGAGCAGTCTGGACAAGCAATGCTGAAGTCGGGAATGGCCCTCGGGATTCGGGAGATGTGCGGAAAGCGCACGCATGCACCAATGTTAACCAATGGTGCGTAAAAGTTGTAAAGTTAAAGTTAAAGGACACTTCCGCTGAACCTAGAGGAACAAAACTTAACACACAGACCCTAGAGATGTGCACCAGTGTGGGAACACCAGCGGAGCAAAGTTACCTCACCCACAGGAAGTGGGTGCACAGGGTCGAAGTGGCGTCGGGTTTTGACACGCAGGCTCTTGGTGCTTGAAGCTGAAAGGGCTGCAGGCGGGTTGAAGATGAAGTGTCCGGTGGAGTCCAAGGGTGGACTCAAGTCGAAAGGTACCTGAAAGCAGAGGCGATAGAGTCTGGGTCACTCAGCAGTGACCAGGGTGGAACCAGGACGGAACCAGGCAATGTCGGGCGCAATCAGGTGGTCGTCGAGGAGCTTCTCTCCGCTGTCACATGGGCTCTGGGGCATCTGCGACGTCCAGGAGCAGGTCACGATCTGTCCCACGCAGGCTCTCACCGTCGGTGCAGTCGGCTTCAAGTTTGGAGCAAACAAGCCTTGGCAAGAGCAATCCACGCGGTATCGGAAGATTGCTTCTCACTCGGACCAGGAAGGTCAGAGTCGGGGCTCCTTTTCAGGGGAGCTGGTGTGGATCTGGAGCAACCAGATTCACGAGTCTTCTTAGTAGTTTCGTCGGCACAGGGACCACTAGCCAGCTGGCAAGTGACCGGGCCAACGCGTTGAGCCAAATAGAGCAGAAGGGTCCCACGCAGCACTCGTCGAGTGTGGAGGGCTGAACTTCGGCTCAGAAGTAGCTCAGGGTGGGGGCTTCTCAAAGCCCGGTGCACAGCTTCGAGGATCACTCGTGGGCTGCACGGTCAGCGTCTCGTGGTCAATTCAAGATGGCGTGCCCCACGCTTCCGGTCGCCTCCACGGGTCTCTGCTTTGCAGGGACTGTGAATCGGGCTGTTAGAAGGCAGGCAGGCTTGATCTCGTCGATCTCAGTCGCTCGAGTTCCGGCGGGAACTGCAACTAAGTAGACGTCGAGGGCTGGATGGTGCCTGCTGCTGCAGGGTGGTCACTCCTTGACCACAAGGGAGATTCTTCGGGCTTCCACGTTGAGATGGAGGGCGAAGGGTCCAGAATTTCGTTTCAAATGTTTCTTCCAGGAAATCTGATGTGCATTGGCACTGCTCCCACTCTTATTCGAATCTGGGGGGCGTGATTACCTGCTAGGTCCCCCCCTATGGGTGGTACCCAGGAAGTGGGTGGATACACCCCCTTCCTTTGATCCAGGCCGCCCTGGCACGAGGGCTGGAGTGCCCCAGAACCGGTTTGGCCGGATTATGTAAGGGGCAGCCTTGTGCGCCCCCAGCAGTGTCTGGTTTCTTTCAAACCTCCCTGCTACAATACACTATCTCCTGTCTGGAGTGCGGTGACACCCTCCTGTGACAGGAAACCCTTTGTCCAGGACCCATTTGGTTGAGTTTCGGTCAACTGCAGGGGTCCAGACATTTGTCTGTGGCAGAGGCATCCATTTTGTGGATCTAAGGTCTTTGGAGAAATTAACCGCATTTAGTTAAAGCAACATGTCTTACCCCTCTAGAGGGTTGGAATGCCATCCCCGTCGCCAGAACTGGCGAGGGGATGGTATTCCAAATCGTATGACACCTTACACGACATGTTTTGATAAAGCCAAACCAAAGTTGCTATTTAACCGCGAGGATTATAAGGCACTTAAGAGTATATGGTATGGCATTATCCTGAAACAGCTTAGGGAGTTGTTCCCGACAGCTGCAGACAGGCTCAGCTCATGCTAGAGCTCCATCTCACATAAAACCACGCACTCTGCCTCCAGGATTGATGAGGCCTTCCATAGGAGTGACTCACAGGTTTACATGTGTCCAGATATAGGTTTAGATATAGGTATACTATATCTAAGCAAGGGGTGTTTACACCACCTTACCCCAGCTGAGTGATCAGCCAGTTGTGTCAATTTAAGAACCAGCCAGGGGTGGCAAACGATATGCTGCAGCCCCTGGTAGGCCTTGGTGGCCCCTATGCCCTGGGCACCTATGGTGCATTATACAGGGGCTGACAAGGAGTCCATTTCCAATTGTGGTATGTACCTAGGGTACATGGAATCCATTTTACAGAGAGAGCAGATGGCCTGGGGCCCTGATTAGCAGGGAACCAGGTCAACTAAGTCAAAAAAACAGCTAAACACAGGCAAAAAATCTGGGGTAACCATAGTCAGGTAGCCACCTTCCTACACCCACGCTTCCGGTCACCTCCACGGGTCTCAGCTCTGCAGGGACTGTGGATCGGGCTGTTGGAAGGCAGGCAAGCTTGATCTCGTCGATCTCTGTCGCTTGAGTTCCGGCGGGAACTGCGACAAATCAGACGTCGATGGCTGGATGGTGCCTGTTTGCACAGGGTGGTCACTCCTTGACCACAAGGGAGATTCTTCGGGCTTCTACGTCGAGTAGGATGTCGAAGGGTCCAGAGTTTCGTTTCTTATGTTTCATCAGGATAATCTGAAGTGTCTTGGCACTGCTCCCACTCTTATTCGAATCTGGGGGGCTGGATTACCTGCTAGGTCCCCTCCTATGGGTGGGACCCAGGAAGTGGGTGGATACACCCCCTTCCTTTGATCCAGGCCGCCCTGGCACGAGGGCTGGAGTGCCCCAGAACCGGTTTGGCCGGATTATGCAAGGGGCAGCCTTGTGCGCCCCAAGCAGTGTCTGGTTTCTTTCAAACCTCCCTGCTACAATCCACTATCTACTGTCTGGAGTGTGGTAACACCCCCCTGCGACAGGAAACCCTTTGTCCAGGCCCCATTTGGCCGAGTTTCGGTCAGCTTCAGGGGGTCAGACTCTTGTCTGTGGCAGAGGCATCCATTTTGTGGATCTAAGGTCCTTTTAGAAATTAACCGCATTTAAGTAAAGTAACATGTCTTACCCCTCTAGAGGGGTGGAATGCTATCCCCGTCGCCAGAACTGGCGAGGGGATAGTATTCCAAATCGTATGACACCTTACACGACATGTTTTGATAAGCCAAACCAAAGTTGCTATATAACCGCGAGGATTATAAGGCACTTAAGAGTATATGGTATGGCGTTATCCTGAAACAGCTTAGGGGGTTGTTCCCGACAGCTGCAGACAGGCTCAGCTCATGCTAGAGCTCCATCTCACATTGAACCACGCACTCTGCCTCCAGGATTGATGAGGCCTTCCATAGGAGTGGCTCACAGGTTGATATGTGTCCAGATATAGGTTTAGATATAGGTATACTATATCTAAGTAAGGGGTGATTACACCACCTTACCCCAGCTGATTGATCAGCCAGTTGTGTCAATTTAAGAACCAGCCAGGGGTGGCAAAAGATATGCTGCAGCCCCTGGTAGGCCTTGGTGGCTCCTATGCCCTGGGCACCTATAGTGCATTATACAGGGGCTGACAAGGAGTCCATTTCCAATTGTGGTATGTACCTAGGGTACATGGAATGCATTTTACAGAGAGAGCAGATGGCCTGGGGCCCTGATTAGCAGGGAACCAGGTCAACTAAGTCAAAAAACCAGCTAAACACAGGCAAAAAATCTGGGGTAACCATAGTCAGGTAGCCACCTTCCTACACTTTTGTAAAAGGTTACAAAGAAATTAGGTTCAACTTTTGCACCTGCTGCTGTAACCCTTGCTTGGCTGAAAATTCGTCCCCGCTGATTCGCGGATTTTACCGCGATTTCGCGAGATTCGTGGATCGCGAAATCGCGGAAAATCCGCAAATTCGCCCGCGAAACGGATTTTACGCCCACCCTTAACCAAGAGCAACCAGGGGGACCAAGCACAGCCAGGGGGACCAAGAACAGCCTGGGGGACCAAGAGCAACCAGGGGGACCAAGCACAGACTGGGGGACCAAGCACAGCCTGGGGGACCAAGCGCAGCCTGGGGGACCAAGAGCAACCGGGGGACCAAGCACAGCCTGCGGGACCAAGCACAGCCAGGGGGACCAAGAGCAACCAGGGGGACCAAGCGCAGCCTGGGGGACCAAGAGCAATCAGGGGGACCAAGCACACCCTGGGGGACCAAGAGCAACCAGGGGGACCAAGCACAGCCTGGGGTACCAAGCACAGCCTGGGGGACCAAGCACAGCCTGGGGGACCAAGAGCAACCAGGGGGACCAAGCACAGCCTCGGGGACCAAGCACAGCCTGGGGGACCAAGAGCAAGCAGGGGGACTAAGCACAGCCTGGAGTACCAAGCACAGCCTGGGGGACCAAGCACAGCCTGGGGGACTAAGCACAGCCTGGGGGACCAAGCACAGCCTGGGGGACCAAGAGCAACCAGGGGGACCAAGCACAGCCTGGGGGACCAAGCACAGCCTGGGGGACCAAGAGCAACCAGGGGGACCAAGCACAGCCTGGGGTACCAAGCAAAGCCTGGGGGACCAAGAACAGCCTGGGGGACCAAGAGCAACCAGGGGGACCAAGCACAGCCTGGGGGACCAAGCACAGCCTGGGGGACCAAGCACAGCCTGGGGGACCAAGAGCAACCAGGGGGACCAAGCACAGCCTGGGGGACCAAGCACAGCACAGCCAAGGGGGACCAAGAGCAACCAGGGGGACCAAGCACAGCCTGGGGGACCAAGCACAGCCTGGGGGACCAAGAGCAACAAGGGGGACCAAGCACAGCCTGGGGGACCAAGCACTGCCTGGGGGACCAAGAGCAACCAGGGGGACCAAGCACAGCCTGGGGGACCAAGCACAGCCTGGGGGACCAAGCACAGCCTGGAGGACCAAGAGCAACCAGGGGGACCAAGCACAGCCTGGGGGACCAAGCACAGCCTGGGGGACCAAGCACAGCCTGGGGGACCAAGAGCAACCAGGGGGACCAAGCACAGCCTGGGAGACCAAGCACAGCCTGGGGGACCAAGAGCAACCAGGGGGACCAAGCACAGCCTGGGGGACCAAGAGCAACCAGGGGGACCAAGCACAGCCTGGGGGACCAAGCACAGCCTGGGGGACCAAGAGCAATCAGGGGGACCAAGCACAGCCTGGGGGACCAAGCACAGCCTGGGGGACGAAGCACAGCCTGGGGGACAAAGAGCAACAAGGGGGACCAAGCACAGCCAGGGGTACCAAGCACAGCCAGGGGTACCAAGCACAGCCTGGGTGTAGGAGAGTAGGGTCTGCTATCCTATGGTCACCCCAAATTTTTGCTTTTTGCTTCACTGGTTTTCGACTACTGAGGCTGTGGGCCTGCTGATCAGACCCCCAGCCTGCTGTTCTCTCACTAAATTACTGACACATGTGCTATAGGCACATACCAATTGGAAATGGACTCCTTGTCAGCCCCTGTATAATGCACTATAGGTGCCCAGGGGATAGGGGCCACCAAGGCCTACCAGGGGCTGCAGCATATCTTTTGCCACCCCTGGCTGGTTCTTAAATTGACACAACTGGCTGATCACTCAGCTGGGGTAAGGTGGTGTAATCACCCCTCGCTTAGATATAGTATACCTATATCTAAACCTATATCTGGACACATGTAAACCTGTGAGCCACTCCTATGGAAGGCCTCATCAATCCTGGAGGCAGGGTGCGTGGTTTTATGTGAGATGGAGCTCTAGCATGAGCTGAGCCTGTCTGCAGCTGTCGGGAACAACTCCCTAAGCTGTTTCAGGATAATGCCATACCATATACTCTTAAGTGCCTTATAATCCTCGCGGTTAAATAGCAACTTTGGTTTGGCTTTATCAAAACATGTCGTGTAAGGTGTCATACGATTTGGAATACTATCCCCTCGCCAGTTCTGGCGACGGGGATAGCATTCCACCCCTCTAGAGGGGTAAGACATGTTCCTTTACTGTAATGCGGTTAATTTCTCCAAAGACCTTAGATCCACAAAATGGATGCCTCTGCCACAGACAAATGTCTGGACCCCTGCAGCTGACCGAAACTCAGCCAAAGGGGTCCTGGACAAAGGGTTTCCTGTCACAGGAGGGTGTCACCACCCTCCAGACAGGAGATAGTGGATTGTAGCAGGGAGGTCTGAAAGAAACCAGACACTGCCTGGGGCGCACAAGGCTGCCCCTTGCATAATCCGGCCAAACCGGTTCTGGGGCACTCCAGCCCTCGTGCCAGGGCGGCCTGGATCAAAGGAAAGGGGTGTATCCACCCCCTTCCTGGGTCCCACCCATAGGGGGGGACCTAGCAGGTAATCACGCCCCCCAGATTCGAATAAGAGTGGGAGCAGTGCCAATGCACATCAGATTTCCTGGAAGAAACATTAGAAACGAAACTCTGGACCCTTGGACCTCCATCTCAACGTGGAAGCCCGAAGAATCTCCCTTGTGGTCAAGGAGTGACCACCCTGCAGCAGCAGGCACCATCCAGCCCTCGTCGTCTACTTAGTTGCAGTTCCCGCCGGAACTCGAGCGACTGAGATCGACGAGATCAAGCTTGCCTGCCTTCCAACAGCCCGATCCACAGTCCCTGCAGAGCTGAGACCCGTGGAGGCGACCGGAAGCGTGGGGCACGCCATCTTGAATTGACCACGAGACGCTGACCGTGCAGCCCACGAGTCACCCTCGAAGCTGTGCACCGGGGTTTATGAAGCCCCCACCCTGAGCTACTCCTGAGCCGAAGTTCAGCCCTCCACACTCGACGAGTGCTGCGTGGGGCCCTTCTGCTCCATTTGGCTCAACACATTGGCCCGGTCACTTGCCCGCTGGCTAGTGGTCCCTGTGCCGACAAACCTACAAAGAAGACTCGTGAATCTGGTTGCTCCAGATCCACACCAGCTCCCCTGAAAAGGAGCCCCGACTCTGACCTTCCTGGTCCGAGTGAGAAGCAATCTTCCGATCCCGCGTGGATTGCTCTTGCCAAGTGTTTTTTGCTCCAAACTTGAAGCCGACTGCACCGACGGTGAGAGCCTACGTGGGACAGATCGTGACCTGCTCCTGGACGTCGCAGATGCCCCAGAGCCCACGTGACAGCGGAGAGAAGCTCCTCGACGACCACCTGATTGCGCCCGACATTGCCTGGTTCCGTCCTGGTTCCACCCTGGTCACTGCTGAGTGACCCAGACTCTGTCCCCTCTGCTTTCAGGTACCCTTCGACTTGAGTCCACCCTTGGACTCCACCGGACACTTCATCTTCAACCCGCCTGCAGCCCCTTCAGCTTCAAGCACCAAGAGCCTGCGTGTCAAAACCCGACGCCACTTCGACCCTGTGCACCCACTTCCTGTGGGTGAGGTAACTTTGCTCCGCCGGTGTTCCCACACTGGTGCACATCTCTAGGGTCTGTGTGTTAAGTTTTGTTCCTCTAGGTCCAGCGGAAGTGTCCTTAAACTTTAACTTTATGACTTTTACGCACCATTGCTTAACATTGGTGCATGCGTGCGCTTTCCGCACATCTCCCGAATCCCGAGGGCCATTCCCGACTTCAGCATTGCTTGTCCTGACTGCTCCCAGCGATTCCCTAGGCCCTAGGCCTAACCACTGCTCGAGTGGCATCTCTTATACCACTTGTTTAGTATATGGTTTGAGTGGCCACCCGCCCTCATCCATAATTGTGCAACTTGTATGTTTAAACAGTGCTTTTGATTTAACGCTTGTGCCCCTTTATTCATAAAGAATACTGGGGATTGTTTTTAGTAATAAACACATATATTTTTATAATATATACTTGTGTGGTGTCCTTTCATTTGATATTACAGGATTGTATGTGGTAAAACAGCTCGCTTAACACGACCTCTTAAGTTAAGCCTTTGGGCTGCTTAGTCCATGCTACACCATAAGGGATTGTTTGGTCTCATAATAGGTGGTTCCAGAATTGGAAACATCACCTATCAGGCCAACTTCTCACATTGGTGAGCAGCGGTGCGGATTTGAGCTTGCTGTTGTTTTACCATTGCAATCTTTGTATCAAATTGAAAGATCACATCAAGTACCTCTAGGTACATATAAATCAAAAGCTTAGCATATTAAGTTCTACTGAACTTAGTAGTTGTAGATTAAAGGGATTAGCACACCCTGACTACAACTCACTAGTAAGGTACAGTAGGAAAACACTTAGTGTAGGTAAGTGCACCACTTACACCTCACTAGCAGCCATGTCTGACACAGGAAAAGCCTCAGGGTCTACTCCTGTGACAGTTGACCTTACCCAGGCAACTTTTGGATATGACAAACTAACCCGAAGAGACTTGATTGCCTTGTGCAAAGCAAGAGGGTTAAAAAGGGGCAGAAGCCCCACCTGCCAAATCCTGGTAGAAATCCTAGAGCAGGATGACTTAGAAAGGGCAAAGGTAGCTTCCCTAGAAACAGGAAATGGAGGGAACCCCCCTGTAACTGACCCCCCGCAGGAGGAAGATGATGAAGAAGAAGAGGAGGAGGAGGAGGACTCAGAAGTTGAGGACTTAGAAGATCAGGATCAGAGGGGTAGCCAGGTCCCAGTTGCCAGGCTTAGCCAGGCCAACTTAGACCTACTGGGGAATGGAGAGGGCCAGCACCTCCCCAGATCCCACAATGTTATTCTCCCAGGCAACAGAAGAGTGAGATCTCCCTCAGGGGATTCTCATATTTCTAGTGCCTCCAGAGAATCACAGAGAGGCATGACTGCTTCTCAAAAGCTAGAGCATAGGGCCAGAATGAGGGCTGTCAAACTCCAGATAGAGAGGGAGGAGGTAGCCTTGGCTCAAGCTAGACTTGCCTTGGCAAGAGAGCAGAAATTAAGTGGCTTAGATGCCACTGGTGGCAGCAAATTTCCAAGAGAAAAAGACAGGGGCTATGACAATAGAAACCTGACAAAAATGGTGCCCCCCTTTAAAGAAGGGGATGACATCCACAAATGGATGACTGCTCTTGAGAGAGCCTGCATGGTACAGCAGGTTCCTGAGGATCAGTGGGCTGCAATTTTATGGTACTCCTTTTCTGAGAAAGGGAGGGACAGGCTCCTCACAGTTAGACCTGAGGATGCCAAAAATTACACTGTCTTGAAGAGTGCTCTTATTGAAGGGTTTGGCCTAACCACTGAGCAATACAGGTTGTTGTTCAGAGACACCCAAAAAGCACAGACTCAAGACTGGACTGATTTCGTTGAGTGTGCCACTAAGGCTTTGGAGGGTTGGTTGCAGGGAAGTAAAGTTTCAGACTATACAGGATTGTACAATCTTATGATGAGAGAACAGATCCTTAATAACTGTACAAACCAGCTGTTGCATCAATACCTTATTGACTCTGATCTGACCTCTCCCCAAGAATTGGGAAAGAAGGCAGACAAATGGGTCAGAACAAGGATTAAGCAGAAACCCCAGAACCAAGGTGGTGACCAGAAGAAAACAGACCGGAAGGGTGGTAATCAGAATCAGAAAGATAAAGAAAAAGACCAGAAGTCTTCAGGCCCCCAAACTAATAGTAAGGAGGGTGGTTCCCAAAATGGAAACAAGAAGAAGAAGAACAAAGGTCCAAAGACACCTTGGTGTAATACCTGCAAATCAGTTTCACACTGGGGCAGTGAGTGCACCAAGGCAAATCCAGTTCCCACCACTACAGCTCCTAAAGCAACTGCAACCCCAAGTACAGTAAGCAGTGGGGGAACACAGTCCAAGGGTGTAGCTGGGTTGACCCTGGGTATTGAAGTAGGATCTGGCCTAGTCAGAGTCCCTACACAGGCAGTTCTCCTGTATGATGTGGACATTGAGTTGCCCACTGCAGTAAGCCCCACTAACCTGGGCAAATACAGGCAGACTCCCTTAATAAATGAGAAACTGGCTCAAGCTTACAGGGACACATGTGCTAGTGTCACCATGGTGACCCCTGGCTTTGTGGACCCTGGACAGATTGTACTAGGAGAGAGCTACCTAGTAACCAATGCAAGCAACTCCACTACTTCCCATAGTGTGGCAGTTGTGAACTTCTCCTGGGGAGGGGTTGATGGCCTAAAGAAGGTTGTGGTGAGTGCAGACCTACCAGTAGACTGTCTGTTAGGCAATGACCTTGAAAGCTCAGCATGGTCAGAAGTGGAGTACAGGACTCATGCAGAAATGCTAGGGATTTCAGAGCATGTCCTTGCCATGACAAGGGCTCAGGCTAAGAAGTGCCTTCCTGAACCAGTGGTGGATCTTGGAACAATAGACCAACCACAACCCAAGAGAAGGAGCAAGAGAGGAAAGGCTGAGCCTTCCACCTTGCCCCAGGTTGAGGATCAAGTTTCAGAGGAAACTGATTCTGCAGTCCAGGAGGAGACTGTCTCTGAGGAGCTTGAACCTGACCAGGTTGAGTTTCTGGGGACAGGGGGACCCTCCAGGGCAGACCTGAGGCAGGCTCAATTAGATTGCCCTTCCCTTGAACCCCTCAGACAGCAGGCTGCTGCTGAGGCTGCTGGGGATGCCCAAGGTACCCATACTGTGTATTGGGATGATGGACTCCTTTACTCAGAGGCTAGAAACCCCAAGCCTGGCATGACCAGGAGGTTGGTTATACCTCTGCAGTTTAGGGGGTTTCTTCTTACCTTGGCCCATGATATTCCCCTTGCAGGACACTTAGGCCAGAACAAGACGTGGGACAGGCTTGTTCCACACTTTCACTGGCCTCACATGTCAGAGGATGTCAAGGAGTTTTGTCGCTCCTGTGTCACTTGCCAAGCCAGTGGTAAGTCAGGTGGCACAACAAAGGCCCCCCTAATACCACTACCTGTGGTGGGGGTTCCCTTTGAAAGAGTTGGAATTGATATTGTGGGTCCAATGGACCCCCAAACAGCATCTGGGAACAGGTTTATACCGGTGGTAGTGGATCATGCCACCAGGTATCCAGAGGCTATTCCCCTGAGGACCACCACAGCACCAGTGACTTTTTGTGCAAAAAAGTGCCCGTACAATATTTTGTCATCTAATAAACTTTTTATGACTCAGAATACACTTAGAAAACTTACAATTTTCAAACTGTAATTGCAGTGTCCTGAATGCTATGTAACTGCATTTGCACTGTTCTGTGTGCCTCCAAAATGAATTTCTAACACTTTTGAAGTCTCCATGAAGTGAAAAATGACGAAGTACAAAGACATCATTGGTGCAAGAAAGTGTTTAAAAACGGTCACAAATGCATAAAAATGAAAAAAACTAAGTGCTACACTGGCCCAATAGCAAGCTAAACACACAATGAATGACCCAGAATGAATATATTTACAAATTACTTGGAAAATGCTATTTTAAATTTCAGGGGGACGAGGTCACAGAAGTCATGGAACTCCGAGCGGGGTAAAAGTTCAAACTTTCCACCCCTCATCGAGGTCAAAATTTTTAATTCATCAAAATCATTTAAAAACTATATAGGTGTGATTGGAGTGTCCTGGTTGCTATATAGGTGCATTTGCACTGTCCTGTGTGCCTCCAAAGTGACTTTCTAACACTTTTGAAATCTCCATGAAGCAAAAAGTGACTAAGTCCAAAGACCATTTGGAGCATCAAAGTGTTCAAAAACGGTCAAAAATGCATAAAAACGAAAAAAAACAAGTGCTACAGTGGCCCAATAGCATGCTAAACACACAATGAATGACACAGAATGAATAGTTGTACACATTACTTTGAAAATGCAATTTTAAATTTCAGGGGGACAAGGTCACGAAAGTCATGGAACTCCGAGCGGGGTAAAAGTTCAACCTTTCCCCCCTTATGGAGGTCAACATTTTAATACATCAAAATCATTTAAAAACTATATAGGTGTGATGGCAGTGTCTTGGATACATCCCACATGAATTTTAAACACATTAGGAGCATCTCTGATCAAAATAACCATAAAAATCCCAAAGCTGCATCAGTGCTTCAAAGTGCTCCAAAACGGTCAAAAATGGATGAAAATGAAAAATATTCTCCATATCTGAGTTTTTATAACATTCCTTAGATAATGTATATCTTGAATTAGTTTTAAATCCTTTTATTAAAAAGTTTCTTTTCTATGCTGCACTGGTGCAACGCCTCAAGTCTGAGAAGCTGCACCAGTGCAGCCGAAGCAGCACTGGTGCAGCCGAAGCAGCACTGGTGCAACAAGAGTCAAGCTGGTAGCCTGACCTTTGACCAATCCGAGAAAAAAAAAGGTGTTTTTTTTCCCTGGGCCCCTCCCCCAAACGAAAACACATTGACCTGAAGCCTAAGTGTATTCTGAGTCATAAAAAGTTTATTAGATGAAAAAATATTGTACGGGCACTTTTTTGCACAAAAAGTCACTTTTTGGCACTTTTTTGAGAGAAATAAAATAGTTCGCAGATTTTTTTTAAATCGACCGAATTAAAAAAAAATGCTCTTGTTGGATGGCTTTGGACATAAGGCCGCATAAACAAAAGGAATTTTTCAAATATCTGTTTTTCTCACTTTTTTATTGCTGTTTGAAATTTCTGACTTGACTTTTTGCATCATTGGTGATGCATGTGTTTAACATTGAGCTTGGGAAAATTGAAAAAAAATAGACTTTGGGGATTGTTTACTAGGGCAAGTGATACATCAAATTAAGACTCATATTAAACTGAACCTCAAGCTGAAAAAAAAACCAAAATAGCATTTACGATCACTTTTTATAAGCGACTTTAACAATTGTTTTTTTAGCTATATTAAAAAACAAGGTAACGCCGTAAATTTTAGAAAAGAGATTTTTTCAAAGTAAAACATAGGTGTGACCTGCCTTCACATTAGGCTTCATAAACAAAAGAAAAAACATCTCTATGTTGTAGGAAGGTGGCTACCTGACTATGGTTACCCCAGATTTTTTGCCTGTGTTTAGCTGGTTTTTTGACTTAGTTGACCTGGTTCCCTGCTAATCAGGGCCCCAGGCCATCTGCTCTCTCTGTAAAATGGATTCCATGTACCCTAGGTACATACCAATTGGAAATGGACTCCTTGTCAGCCCCTGTAGAATGCACTATAGGTGCACAGGGCATAGGGGCCACTAAGGCCTACCAGGGGCTGCAGCATATCTTTTGCCACCCCTGGCTGGTTCTTAAATTGACACAACTGGCTGATCACTCAGCTGGGGTAAGGTGGTGTACACACCCCTTGCTTAGATATAGTATACCTATGTCTAAACCTATATCTGGACACATGTAAACCTGTGAGCCACTCCTATAGTCAGGCCTCACCAATCCTGGAGGCTGGGTGCATGGTTTTATGTGAGATGGAGCTCTAGCATGAGCTGAGCCTGTCTGCAGCCGTCGGGAACAAATCCCTAAGCTGTTTCAGGATAATGCCATACCATATACTATTAAGTGCCTTATAATCCTCGCGGTTATTTAGCAACTTTGGTTTGGCTTTATCAAAACATGTCGTGTAAGGTGTCATACGCTTTGGAATACCATCCCCTCGCCAGTTCTGGCGACGGGGATGGCATTCCACCCCTCTAGAGGGGTAAGACATGTTACTTCACTTTAATGCGGTTGATTTCTCCAAAGGCCTTAAGATCCACAAAATGGATGCCTCTGCCACAGACAAATGTCTGGACCCCTGGAGCTGACCGAAACTCAGTCAAGGGGGTCCTGGACAAAGGGTTTCCTGTCACAGGAGGGTGTCACCGCCCTCCAGACAGGAGATAGTGTATTGTAGCAGGGAGGTTTGAAAGAAACCAGACACTGCCTGGGGCGCACAAGGCTGCCCCTTGCATAATCCGGCCAAACCGGTTCTGGGGCACTCCAGCCCTCGTGCCAGGGCGGCCTGGATCAAAGGAAGGGGGTGTATCCACCCACTTCCTGGGTCCCACCCATAGGAGGGGACCTAGCAGGTAATCACGCCCACCAGATTCGAATAAGAGTGGGAGCAGTGCCAATGCACATCAGATTTCCTGGAAGAAACATTTGAAATGATATTCTGGACCCTTCGCCCTCCATCTCAACGTGGAAGCCCGAAGAATCTCCCTTGTGGTCAAGGAGTGACCACCCTGCAGCAGCAGGCACCATCCAGCCCTCGACGTCTACTTAGTTGCAGTTCCCGCCGGAACTCGAGCAACTGAGATCGACGAGATCAAGCCTGCCCAGCTTCTAACAGCCCGATCCACAGTCCCTGCAAAGCTGAGACCCGTGGAGGCAACCGGAAGCGTGGGGCACGCCATCTTGAAGTGACCACGAGACGCTGACCGTGCAGCCCACGAGTGACCCTCGAAGCTGTACACCGGGGTTTGAGAAGCCCCCACCCTGAGCTACTCCTGAGCCGAAGTTCAGCCCTCCACACTCGACGAGTGCTGCGTGGGGCCCTTTGGCCCGATTTGGCTCAACGCGTTGGCCCGGTCACTTGCCAGCTGGCTTGTGGTCCCTGTGCTGACGAACTACCTAAAAAGACTTGTGATTCTGGTTGCTCCAGATTTACACCAGCTCCCCTGAAAAGGAGCCCCGACTCTGACCTTCCTGGTCCGAGTGAGAAGCAATCTTCCGATCCTGCGTGGATTGCTCTTACCAAGGCTTGTTTGCTCCAAACTTGAAGCCGACTGCACCGACGGTGAGAGCCTGCGTGGGACAGATCGTGACCTGCTCCTGGACGTCGCAGATGCCCCAGAGCCCACGTGACAGCGGAGAGAAGCTCCTCGACGACCACCTGATTGCGCCCGACATTGCCTGGTTCCGTCCTGGTTCCACCCTGGTCACTGCTGAGTGACCCAGACTCTGTCCCCTCTGCTTTCAGGTACCCTACAACTTGAGTCCACCCTTGGACTCCACCGGACACTTCGTCTTCACCCTGCCTGCAGCCCTTTCAGCTTCAAGCACCAAGAGCCTGCGTGTCAAAACCCGACGCCACTTCGACCCTGTGCACCCACTTCCTGTGGGTGAGGTAACTTTGCTCCGCCGGTGTTCCCACACTGGTGCACACCTCTAGGGTCTGTGTGTTAAGTTTTGTTCCTCTAGGTTCAGCGGAAGTGTCCTTAAACTTTAACTCTTTGACTTTTACGCACCATTGGTTAACATTGGTGCATGCGTGCGCTTTCCGCACATCTCCCGAATCCCGAGGGCCATTCCCGACTTCAGCATTGCTTGTCCTGACTGCTCCCAGCGATTCCCTAGGCCCTAGGCCTAACCACTGCTCGAGTGGCCTTTCTTATACCACTTGTTTAGTATATGGTTTGAGTGGCCACCCGCCCTCATCCATAATTGTGCAACTTGTATGTTTAAACAGTGCTTTTTGATTTAACGCTTGTGCCCCTTTATTCATAAAGAATACTGGGGATTGTTTTTAGTAATAAACACATATATTTTTATAATATATACTTGTGTGGTGTCCTTTCATTTGGTATTACAGGATTGTATGTGGTAAAACAGCTCGCTTAACACGACCTCTTAAGTTAAGCCTTTAGGCTGCTTAGTCCATGCTACCCCTAGGATAGCTTGTCTAATAAGGTTGACTTACAACCAGACACCATAAGGGGATTGTTTGGTCAGGTAGTAGGTGGTTCCAGAATTGGAAACATCCCCTACCAGGCCAACTTCTCACATTGGTGAGCAGCGGTGCGGATTTGAGCTTGCTGTTGTTTTACCATTGCAATCTTTATATCAAATTGAAAGATCACATCAAGTACCTCTAGGTACATATAAAATCAAAAGCTTAGCATATTAAGTTCTACTGAACTTAGTAGTTGTAGGTTGAAGGGAGTAGCACACCCCTGACTACAACTCACTAGCAAGGTCCAGTAGGAAAACACTTAGTGTAGGTAAGTGCACCACTTACACCTCACTAGTAACCATGTCTGACACAGGAAAGGCCTCAGGGTCTAGTCCTGTGACAGTTGACCCTACCCAGGCAACTTTTGGATATGACAAACTAACCCGCAGAGACTTGATTGCCTTGTGCAAAGCAAGAGGGTTAAAAAGGGGCAGAAGCCCCACCTGCCTAATCCTGGTAGAAATCCTAGAACAGGATGACTTAGAGAAGGCAAAAGCAGCTTCCCTAGATACAGGAACTGGAGGGAACCCCCCTGCAGTTGATCCCCCTGAAGAGGAGGATGATGATGACTTGGATGAGGACTCAGAGGTTGAGGACTTAGAAGTACAGGATCAGGGTAGCCAGGTTCCAGTTGGTAGGCTTAGCCAGGCCAACTTGGACCTACTGGGGAATGGAGAGGGCCAGCACCTCCCCAGAACCCAACATGTTATTCTCCCAGGCAACAGAAGAGTGAGATCTCCCTCAGGGGACTCTCATCTTTCTAGTGCCTCCAGAGAATCACAGAGAAGCATGGGTGCTTCTCAAAAGCTAGAACATAGGGCCAGAATGAGGGCTGTCAAACTCCAGATAGAGAGGGAGGAGGTAGCCTTGGCTCAAGCTAGACTTGCCTTGGCAAGAGAGCAAAAATTGTGTGGCTTAGGTGCCACTGGTGGCAGCAATATTCCTAAAGAGAAACCCAGGTCCTATGATAGTAGAAACCTGACAAAGATTGTGCCCCCCTACAAGGAAGGGGATGACATCCACAAATGGATGACTGCTCTTGAGAGAGCCTGCATGGTACAGCAGGTTCCTGAGGAACAGTGGGCAGCAATCTTATGGTACTCCTTTTCAGAGAAAGGGAGAGATAAGCTCCTCACTGTTAGACATGAGGATGCAAACAATTACAAAGTCCTGAAGAGTGTTCTGATAGATGGGTTTGGCTTAACCACTGAACAGTACAGGTTGAAGTTCAGAGATACCCAGAAGACACAGACTCAGGACTGGACTGATTTTGTAGATTGTGCTACTAAGGCTCTGGAGGGTTGGCTACATGGCAGCAAAGTACATGACTTTACAGGATTGTATAATTTGATTATGAGGGAGCAGATCCTAAGTAATTGTCAGAACCAGCTCTTACACCAGCACCTGGTAGACTCTGATCTGACCTCTCCCCAAGAATTGGGAAAGAAGGCAGACAAATGGGTCAGAACCAGGATTAGGCCTAAGAATCAGGACAGTAACCAGAAGAAGGAGTCTACCAAGCCTCAAGATAAGGGTGGGGATAAAAATAAAGAAAAGACTTCCCCAGGGCCCCAAAACTCCAAGAATGGGGGTGGGACCCAAGACACTTCTTCAACTGAGAAAAAGCCTTATTGTTATGCCTGTAAACAGGTTGGGCATTACAAAACAGACAACTGTTGTCCCAAGAATAACAATAAAGAAAATATACCTCCAAAGCCAGCTTCAACACCTCCTGTTACTGTCAGCAGTAATCCCCCAGGAAGTGGAAGCACACCCAGGAATCTGGGTGGGTTTACTGTTGGAGCTCAGGTGGACCCTGGCCTATCCAGGTCCCCATCACCCAATGATCTTGTTTATGAGACTGGCATGGGGTTTGCCAACTTCTCTGCTTGCCCAAATACTTTGAGCAAGTATAGACAAGAACCCATCATCAATGGTTTGAAAGTTGAAGCTTTTAGAGACACAGGGGCTAGCATCACCATGGTGGCTGATGGCATAGTCCCCTCTAAGCAACTTTTACCTGGTGCCACATACCAGGTTACAAACATTGATGGAATCCAAACAAATCATCCCATGGCAGTAGTAAGTCTCAGCTGGGGAGGTGTCATTGGCCCAAAGAGAGTGGCAGTGTCACCAAACTTGCCTGTAGACTGCCTACTTGGTAATGATTTGGAGATCTCAGCCTGGGCTGAGGTTGAACAGGAAACCCATTCTAGAATGGTAAATTCCAATGGAAAGGTTAGTGGGGCTGTAATGGCTACAGCCCCAATTCAAGATGTCCTTCCTGAAAAGGTTGGTAGGGCTGAGAAACTCTCTGCCCCATCTTTAGCAAAAGCTCTTCCTGAACAGAATAGCAAAGCTGTTATGATAACAGCAGAAACCCAAACTGAGTCTCCTCCTGAAAAGGTTGGTGGGGCTGTGATGGCCACAGCCCAAACTCAAACTGACATGTGTGTTGTGAAACCTGAAATGATGGATAACTCCACACAAACTGAGAGCATGGAGGAGGAAGAGAAATCTCCCCCTCACCAGACTTTAGGACAGGATCAGCCTCCTCAGGGAACTGATCTTACCCCTGATGAAGGAACTGCCCCAGAGGTTGTTAGGCCTGGCCTGACAGAGCCTCTGATGGCGGTGGACCCTTCTCAGGTGGGACCCAGTCTGGAGCAGGTAACCTGCCCCTCTCTACCTTGCCTTAGCCAGCCCAGGGCTGCAGAGGACAAGAAGGACAGTGAGACCCAGAGGGCCCCCTGTCAAATAAAGCACCCCCATCAAAAGATTAGGTGCACCAAAACTAGTAGCCCTAGTAAGGTGAAAACTTTAAAAACTCCTAAGGGAGCCCCCTTAAAAACAGTTAGGGACCTCCCACAGATGGATTCTGTTGGGCACAGCCAAACCTGGGACCCAAAGGGCCCAAACCTGAACTGTCCCTCCAGCAAGCCAAACAGAGGGACCCAACCTCCAGCTTTAGGTAGCCAGAGGTTGACCCTGAGAGCACAGTGCAACTCAGTTAAAGAAAGAAAGGCACACATGGTGGAAGATAATTGGAGGAAGCTAAGCCCTAAATTAGTAGAGCCTCGCTTCAATACTCCATATCCAAACCAGCCTTTAACTTTGCATAAACACACCCAAGGTAGTGATTCCCTATGGTGGAGACCCTCTGATACCCCAAGGGTGAGGGACTGCTTAGTGGACCATGAGACAGGGGGTACCCATGCTAGTGCAGGTACTTCCTTATATGGCCACTCAGGCAATATAGGCTTACCTGGCCAAGGATAGCCTTATCTCCTTTCGTTTGGGGGGGGGGTTATGTAGGAAGGTGGCTACCTGACTATGGTTACCCCAGATTTTTTGCCTGTGTTTAGCTGGTTTTTTGACTTAGTTGACCTGGTTCCCTGCTAATCAGGGCCCCAGGCCATCTGCTCTCTCTGTAAAATGGATTCCATGTACCCTAGGTACATACCAATTGGAAATGGACTCCTTGTCAGCCCCTGTAGAATGCACTATAGGTGCACAGGGCATAGGGGCCACTAAGGCCTACCAGGGGCTGCAGCATATCTTTTGCCACCCCTGGCTGGTTCTTAAATTGACACAACTGGCTGATCACTCAGCTGGGGTAAGGTGGTGTACACACCCCTTGCTTAGATATAGTATACCTATGTCTAAACCTATATCTGGACACATGTAAACCTGTGAGCCACTCCTATAGTCAGGCCTCACCAATCCTGGAGGCTGGGTGCATGGTTTTATGTGAGATGGAGCTCTAGCATGAGCTGAGCCTGTCTGCAGCCGTCGGGAACAAATCCCTAAGCTGTTTCAGGATAATGCCATACCATATACTATTAAGTGCCTTATAATCCTCGCGGTTATTTAGCAACTTTGGTTTGGCTTTATCAAAACATGTCGTGTAAGGTGTCATACGCTTTGGAATACCATCCCCTCGCCAGTTCTGGCGACGGGGATGGCATTCCACCCCTCTAGAGGGGTAAGACATGTTACTTCACTTTAATGCGGTTGATTTCTCCAAAGGCCTTAAGATCCACAAAATGGATGCCTCTGCCACAGACAAATGTCTGGACCCCTGGAGCTGACCGAAACTCAGTCAAGGGGGTCCTGGACAAAGGGTTTCCTGTCACAGGAGGGTGTCACCGCCCTCCAGACAGGAGATAGTGTATTGTAGCAGGGAGGTTTGAAAGAAACCAGACACTGCCTGGGGCGCACAAGGCTGCCCCTTGCATAATCCGGCCAAACCGGTTCTGGGGCACTCCAGCCCTCGTGCCAGGGCGGCCTGGATCAAAGGAAGGGGGTGTATCCACCCACTTCCTGGGTCCCACCCATAGGAGGGGACCTAGCAGGTAATCACGCCCACCAGATTCGAATAAGAGTGGGAGCAGTGCCAATGCACATCAGATTTCCTGGAAGAAACATTTGAAACGATATTCTGGACCCTTCGCCCTCCATCTCAACGTGGAAGCCCGAAGAATCTCCCTTGTGGTCAAGGAGTGACCACCCTGCAGCAGCAGGCACCATCCAGCCCTCGACGTCTACTTAGTTGCAGTTCCCGCCGGAACTCGAGCGACTGAGATCGACGAGATCAAGCCTGCCCAGCTTCTAACAGCCCGATCCACAGTCCCTGCAAAGCTGAGACCCGTGGAGGCGACCGGAAGCGTGGGGCACGCCATCTTGAAGTGACCACGAGACGCTGACCGTGCAGCCCACGAGTGACCCTCGAAGCTGTACACCGGGGTTTGAGAAGCCCCCACCCTGAGCTACTCCTGAGCCGAAGTTCAGCCCTCCACACTCGACGAGTGCTGCGTGGGGCCCTTTGGCCCGATTTGGCTCAACGCGTTGGCCCGGTCACTTGCCAGCTGGCTTGTGGTCCCTGTGCCGACGAACTACCTAAAAAGACTTGTGATTCTGGTTGCTCCAGATCCACACCAGCTCCCCTGAAAAGGAGCCCCGACTCTGACCTTCCTGGTCCGAGTGAGAAGCAATCTTCCGATCCTGCGTGGATTGCTCTTACCAAGGCTTGTTTGCTCCAAACTTGAAGCCGACTGCACCGACGGTGAGAGCCTGCGTGGGACAGATCGTGACCTGCTCCTGGACGTCGCAGATGCCCCAGAGCCCACGTGACAGTGGAGAGAAGCTCCTCGACGACCACCTGATTGCGCCCGACATTGCCTGGTTCCGTCCTGGTTCCACCCTGGTCACTGCTGAGTGACCCAGACTCTGTCCCCTCTGCTTTCAGGTACCCTACAACTTGAGTCCACCCTTGGACTCCACCGGACACTTCGTCTTCACCCTGCCTGCAGCCCTTTCAGCTTCAAGCACCAAGAGCCTGCGTGTCAAAACCCGACGCCACTTCGACCCTGTGCACCCACTTCCTGTGAGTGAGGTAACTTTGCTCCGCCGGTGTTCCCACACTGGTGCACACCTCTAGGGTCTGTGTGTTAAGTTTTGTTCCTCTAGGTTCAGCGGAAGTGTCCTTAAACTTTAACTCTTTGACTTTTACGCACCATTGGTTAACATTGGTGCATGCGTGCGCTTTCCGCACATCTCCCGAATCCCGAGGGCCATTCCCGACTTCAGCATTGCTTGTCCTGACTGCTCCCAGCGATTCCCTAGGCCCTAGGCCTAACCACTGCTCGAGTGGCCTTTCTTATACCACTTGTTTAGTATATGGTTTGAGTGGCCACCCGCCCTCATCCATAATTGTGCAACTTGTATGTTTAAACAGTGCTTTTTGATTTAACGCTTGTGCCCCTTTATTCATAAAGAATACTGGGGATTGTTTTTAGTAATAAACACATATATTTTTATAATATATACTTGTGTGGTGTCCTTTAATTTGGTATTACAGGATTGTATGTGGTAAAACAGCTCGCTTAACACGACCTCTTAAGTTAAGCCTTTAGGCTGCTTAGTCCATGCTACCCCTAGGATAGCTTGTCTAATAAGGTTGACTTACAACCAGACACCATAAGGGGATTGTTTGGTCAGGTAGTAGGTGGTTCCAGAATTGGAAACATCCCCTACCAGGCCAACTTCTCACATATGTGTTATATTCACTTTTTAATAACACATTTTCGTTTTAGGCACAAGCAAAAAGCAGCATTGGTGATGCATGTGTTTTTCAATGGGGTTTTTTAAAGTCTACCAAAATACGGTTTACCAATACATTTTCATTATTTTCTCTTTGGTATCTCATTATGCACATGTTAATAAACAGGTTCATGCATTATTAGCTAAATAGCATAAAAACACACTGAATTATTAACAATAATCTTTGAGATTTGGGTGACCAGATGGCCGGAAATCGAAAATCGCCTCGTATGGATTCAACTTCCATTTCGTGCACCTTCTATGTGGGCCACATGCATAAGAATTGGTACAATAATGCATACGAATCTTAGCTAGAATCTGCAATTGAAATTAAGTCTTTAACTTATATGCTTCAAGAATTATAGGGCACATTCTGCTATGTATAATATCCTATCCATTTCAATGGGACGACCAGATGGCCGCAAATTGAAAATCGCGTCGTATGGATTCATATTGCGTTGTATGTACCTTACGTGTAAGCCACTTGCATTTAAAATGACACAATGTAGTAGGGTATGCTATAGAATGTGTTGCAGTTGGAAATCAAGCTCTATCTAGTATGGATCATGACTGATGACACAATATACGTGACTCATTTTGCAAAAAATGGAGGCAAATTTTATAAAACATGCGTTTAATCACTGAATGATTCTCACCACTTCTAAGCATGGCACAGGCATGACAATGACCACAGGGCAGTGGCATGATGGTAACTGTATGCTGCACTCAGAATTATGGATCCAGATTGTATGGTTTTAGAATTTTGGGCCACAACGTAAGGCATATTTTTTCACACATGTGACGTTATTGAAAAACATCATACATTCAACTTCACATTTTGTAGCCAAAAGCATAAAGTGTTCTTCAACACACATGAAAGTGAAAAATAAAAACTTTTCCTGAAGATTACACTTGATTTGTACCTTGTCCCTATAAGCCACAAATATGAGACTTTGGGTGTGAATAATCTCCCTTGCTCCTGCCATTGGAAAGTTGCAATTTGCAATTAACCAGTGGAAGGTCCTGTTCTTAAGAGATGTAGAATGTTCCTCTTGATCCTTCCTTAGTTTTGTTACATTAACTAGGACCAGCACATACGCCCCGCATTCAGGTGGTAAGCTGATGCGGGGAGGTATCTGTCTCCCATTAATTGCCATATTTCGATCGGGCTGGGCCCCTAACGCGTTCTGAGCGTTATTATTATTAGTTGGTCTAATTTGGGTCTCCTTGCTTTTATCAACATTTTGCACCTTGCCTTCCTGTGTGGCGTCCTTAATCGTGTTATGAATTGCAGTGGTTTTTGTTAATGGTTGATTGGCAGCTATTCCTTTGCCAGGCACTTGTGGGGTTTTGGGCTTTGTAGTTAAGATTGTGACAGTGGGATTCTTAGCTTTAGTGCATGTAGATTTAGAATAGCTCGGTTTGAGTCCCAGCGTTACAGCAGAACCCTAACTGGCGATATTTGTAATGGGAGAACTCAATTCAGCTAGTTTTTCAATTCGGGTAAGTCTAGATTCTATCGGGGACAAATAGATGCTAAGTAGTTCGCCCATTCTTTCCAGAAGTTGGTCATAAGCTGCAAGATTATCCCCTTTAGCCGTCGGGATCCAATGTGACTCCTCACTTTCTATGTCTATAGGTGCATTTGTCTCATCTACATTTGGGTTTGGATTGGTATCCTTCCTATGCTTTCGCTTAGGCATGCTATGCTTTATTACCTTAGGCTTGCTCAACTGTCTTGTGTGTGTTTTATGTTTCCGTATAGCACCCTCCCGCCTACCCCTTAATTGCCTTGTGCTAGCTTTGACTACCTCATCTGGTGTGTGCTTGATGAGCAGTTCTGGGGTCCTTTCTAGTTCCATGCTAGACTCTAGATCCGAATCTATCAAGGGATTAGATGCTGATAAGTTGACCTCATTCGGTATGCTGTGAATTTCGGCGTGGACATCAATTATAGGACCAGTATTGATGTTTCTAGCCTGAACTGGAGTTCTATCTGATGCAATAAGTCCAAGGGATGAGCGTTTTGCTAGGGCTAGGTCTTGTGAAACCCTGCGCTCCAAGAGTGTAATTTCCTGGTTTATAGCATCATTGGCCCTAGTTATGAAGTTATCTATTGGGCCTATCAGTGGAGCCCCACGTGCTGCCGTTTTACTTCTACTACCTCTGGTAGTCATAATATTAGATAAGAAGTATATATTTTGTCACAGCCTAGCTTGTGCACAAAATCTACGGGGTGAGGATGCAGGGAAGCAGCAAATAAGGTGCTAAGGGGTGGGATTGGATCGATCAACACCCGACACACTTCTACTATACAGTTCAATTCCCAGCAGAGGCGTTATAATAGTCTTAATCCCTCCCCCTGCTGAATAGAGGTAGTAACAGTTAAACAGATAAATGCCTCGTAATACAACTGCGGTTAACAAATGCAAAAAATAAAAGAACAACCCGGTGCAAAATCAGGCTCTACAAGTGCAATACAGTAAGTATAGCTCACGCATTAGTAGCATTCAGTTTTATATGAGGAGATGCAAAGAGCCATGCAGTAAAGTTCACTTGGGAGGGAGCGATGTTCATAGGTCCTCATAAGGCCCAAAAATTCCCTCAAATGATGAATTAGAGGGTATAACTGCCCAACAAAGAACCCAAATACACTGCTCAGTCAGTTTGTAGCTATGATGACGTTCCTTATGACAGTTAACAAAGTCAATGTTAGGGGGGTCTCCTTGACCGGACTCCTTGACCTCTGAGGGCCTCAGAGGGCCCGCCCTTTGCCCGGGCTTAGCCCCGGGCGCTCCCCCGCGCGTCCCGCTCCGCGGTAGAAACGAGTGAGTTATAAGAGCATGTGATGGAGGCGGGGCTAGCAGGGGGCGCAGGCCGGGTCACTCAGGCCACGCAGGGACTCCTGGGTCAGTGAGTCCCTGCAGCGCTCAACCCCTGCAGCAGCTGTTCTTCTCCATGCCACAACCGGGGGTCCTTACGGGAATCCAAATGCCGCGAAGCGGCACCCACGAAGCGGGTGTAGCAAGGCACTGAGGAAGAGGGAAACTCCAACACCCTCCAACAAAATCACGGCGTTCACAGGTAGGCAACCCTTTTCGGCCCTTGCAATGTGCTGTACATTATGGACGAAATACCATATTTAATATACATATCCCTATTAGGCGTCCCCTCCGGGAGGGCAGGTTGTGCTTCATCAATTCTCAAATTGGTACCACTACAAAAGCATCACATCTTACGAAGTGTGCTGGAAACAGGCATGCTGAAAATAGTGCAAAATATGCAGTATTATAAAAAAGTAGCACTTAAAGTACTCTTCGTACGTTGCGCCGTTCAAATATTCTTAGGAGCAGAGAAAAATCTCCTCATTACCTGCCTATATGTGTTGCAACACATATATAATTTTCATAATCATAGGACTAACTCAATATTTGGCCAATACATATCAAAAATGCCACAGTAAGTGTTTTCTAAAACTACCTTACCAATCCAAGGCATCAATCTTAGAACAAGTGCCGCAAAACTGCTCTTACCAATCAAATGGTGTCCAGGTTCATACTGCCAAGTTCACAAATCGACCAAACGGTCACTGCACGGCGAATCAACAGAAGAGATCTCAGTCGAGGACCGACGCCACCTGGATGGTTAGATCAGAAAGAAAGGGAAAACGCAGTGGATGCCAAGACTCAGGTCTCCTCCGGCAGTGATCACGTCCAAAGCGAGATTCCAACCCTTCGTATCGACCAGTCTTTCAGGCATCCGAGTCGCCGATGAGCCCCACGTTGGACGCGCCAATTTGTAGTAGCAAGCCCCAGCCAGGCCTACTAGTGCAAGGGATTCGCCCTTTTCTGCTCAGAGTCCTTAGACCAATAGTAAGAAGTTGGCACAGAAACTGGAATAGAAAAGACAGAGTTTATTAAACCTCATGAGGTGGAACTACATTCACACAACACCCTTCAGTATAGTATGAGGTAGCAGACTGACTGGAAGGAGCTGGGTCCTTTTATACCCACACAGGGTCTCAAAAGCAGGCGGTACAAGTGCAAGCTGCTGTTCTTAGGCACATACAAGGTCATACAGAAAATGCACGGTTGCACAGCTAACAGTTAGCTAGTTGAAATAAAAACACATTCTGACAGTTACATGCTAGGGACAGCTGCATGCTCAACTGAGCATGCGTGGAGTGGCAGAAGCTAAATATAATCTGTCTCCACTGGTGCAACGCCTCAAGTCTAGGTAGCCTGACCTTTGACCAATCCAAGAAAAAAAAGGTGTTTTTTTCCCTGGGCCCCTCCCCCAAACGAAAACACATTGACCTGAAGTCTAAGCGTATTCTGAGTCATAAAAAGTTTATTAGATGAAAAAATATTGTACGGGCACTTTTTTGCACAAAAAGTCACTTTTTGGCACTTTTTTGAGAGAAATAAAATAGTTCGCAGATTTTTTTTAAATCGACCGAAAATAAAAAAAAAATGCTCTTGTTGGATGGCTTTGGACATAAGGCCGCATAAACAAAAGGAATTTTTCAAATATCTGTTTTTCTCACTTTTTTATTGCTGTTTGAAATTTCTGACTTGACTTTTTGCATCATTGGTGATGCATGTGTTTAACATTGAGCTTGGGAAAATTGAAAAAAAATAGACTTTGGGGATTGTTTACTAGGGCAAGTGATACATCAAATTAAGACTCATATTAAACTGAACCTCAAGCTGAAAAAAAAACCAAAATAGCATTTACGATCACTTTTTATAAGCGACTTTAACAATTGTTTTTTTAGCTATATTAAAAAACAAGGTAACGCCGTAAAT
Organism: Lissotriton helveticus; assembly: GCF_964261635.1. NCBI lineage: Eukaryota > Metazoa > Chordata > Amphibia > Caudata > Salamandridae > Lissotriton > Lissotriton helveticus. Next base: position 1,457,818 of record NW_027611675.1, read on the forward strand.
TTTAGAAAAGAGATTTTTTCAAAGTAAAACATAGGTGTGACCTGCCTTCACATTAGGCTTCATAAACAAAAGAAAAAACATCTCTATGTGTTATATTCACTTTTTAATAACACATTTTCGTTTTAGGCACAAGCAAAAAGCAGCATTGGTGATGCATGTGTTTTTCAATGGGGTTTTTTAAAGTCTACCAAAATACGGTTTACCAATACATTTTCATTATTTTCTCTTTGGTATCTCATTATGCACATGTTAATAAACAGGTTCATGCATTATTAGCTAAATAGCATAAAAACACACTGAATTATTAACAATAATCTTTGAGATTTGGGTGACCAGATGGCCGGAAATCGAAAATCGCCTCGTATGGATTCAACTTCCATTTCGTGCACTTTCTATGTGGGCCACATGCATAAGAATTGGTACAATAATGCATACGAATCTTAGCTAGAATCTGCAATTGAAATTAAGTCTTTAACTTATATGCTTCAAGAATTATAGGGCACATTCTGCTATGTATAATATCCTATCCATTTCAATGGGACGACCAGATGGCCGCAAATTGAAAATCGCGTCGTATGGATTCATATTGCGTTGTATGTACCTTACCTGTAAGCCACATGCATTTAAAATGACACAATGTAGTAGGGTATGCTATAGAATGTGTTGCAGTTGGAAATCAAGCTCTATCTAGTATGGATCATGACTGATGACACAATATACGTGACTCATTTTGCAAAAAATGGAGGCAAATTTTATAAAACATGCGTTTAATCACTGAATGATTCTCACCACTTCTAAGCATGGCACAGGCATGACAATGACCACAGGGCAGTGGCATGATGGTAACTGTATGCTGCACTCAGAATTATGGATCCAGATTGTATGGTTTTAGAATTATGGGCCACAACGTAAGGCATATTTTTTCACACATGTGACGTTATTGAAAAACATCATACATTCAACTTCACATTTTGTAGCCAAAAGCATAAAGTGTTCTTCAACACACATGAAAGTGAAAAATAAAAACTTTTCCTGAAGATTACACTTGATTTGTACCTTGTCCCTATAAGCCACAAATATGAGAGTTACCACTATAAAGTGTAGATGTCTTAGCTACATACTGTGATTGAAATTAGGTCAGTACCTCATATGGTTCAAGATTTATAGTGCACAACATACTATGTAATATATCCTATCCATTTCAATGGGTGACCAGATGGCCGCAAATTAAAAATCGCCTCGTATGGATTCAAATTGCTTTGTATGCACCTTGTGTGTGAGCCACATGCATATAAAATGGCACACTGTAGTAGGCTATGTTATAGAATGTGTTGCAGTTGGAAATCAAGCTCTATCTAATATGGATCTTGACTGATGACATAACATACGTGACACATTTTGCAAAAGCTGGAGGAATTCCAATTATGGATCCAGATTGTATGGTTTTAGAAGTATGGGACAAAATGTAAGGCATACTTTTTCGTACATGCGACGGTATTGAAAAACGTCATACATTCAACCTCAAATTTTGACAACTTTACAATACGCCACACACATAATAATTCACATGGGTAAGATGCACATCACTAGGAACAAAGTGCTGTTTAAATTATGTCTCTATAATGTACAGACTATGAATTATAGCCAAAATTATAAAGTGTTCTACAACACACATGAAAGTGAAAAATAAAAACTTACCTGAAGGTTACACTTGATTTGTACCTTGTCCCTATAAGCCACAACCATGAGAGTTATCACTATGAATTGTAAATGTCTTAGCTACATACTGCAATTGAAATTAAGTCAGTACATCATATGCTTCAAGAAATAGAGTGCACTACATCCTCTGTAGTATATCCTATCCATTTCAAAGGGTGAACAGATGGCCGCAAATTAAAAATTGCCTCGTATGGATTCAAATTGCTTTGTATGACTGTTTTCAGGTCCCTGTAGCCACCAGGACCCCATAATATATCTCAGATGATATAACAAGAGTGGCTAGGGCTCATTTCCAGCCTCCAGGTACATGTCTGACTCCTATTTGTGACATTTCGAGGTGTTTGGGATCAAACTCATTTTTCCCAATATAGGCCATAGAGCTCAGAGTCACATCACATTGAGCTCAGAGTCACATCAAATTTCTAGTTCTGGACCTAAGGACCCCTTAGTATACCTCAGATGACATACCAGGAGTGTCTAAGACCCATTTCTGGCCTCCAGGGATGAATTTTTGAAGTTTTGGGGTTTAAGGGGGCATAGTCACTTCTTCCATCCAGGCTACGTTGCTCAAAATCGGGTACGATGTCAGGTTCTTCCCTTGGCTGGAAGCTGAAAAAAAAACTTCAGATAATAGCAAAGGTAGATAGATCAAATGAAAGCATCAGATCTGAGCTTTCTAACAAGTATATTTAGGTCATGGGTACTCACAAAGTGACTGTGATATCCATTCTGAGCTATTTGGAAAATTAGCAAATCATGTCAAAAAAACTTTTTTTGACGATTTTTGCTAATTTTCGGTATCAACCCTCATGACTGTTTTCGGGTCCCTGTAGCCACCAGGACCCCATAATATATCTCAGATGATATAACAAGAGTGGCTAGCGCTCATTTCCAGCCTCCAGGTACATGTCTGACTCCTATTTGTGACATTTCGAGGTGTTTGGGGTCAAACTCATTTTTTCCATTATAGGCCATATAGCTCAGAGTCACATCACATTGAGCTCAGAGTCACATCAAATTTCTAGTTCTGGACCTAAGGACCCCTTAGTATACCTCAGATGACATACCAGGAGTGTCTAAGACCCATTTCTGGCCTCCAGGGATGACTTTTTGAAGTTTTGGGGTTTAAGGGGGCAAAGTCACTTCTTCCATCCAGCCGCAGGTGCTCAAAATCGGGTACAATGTCAGGTTTTTCCCATGGCTGGAAGCTGAAAAAAAAACTTCAGATAATAGCAAAGGTAGATAGATCAAATGAAAGCATCAGATCTGAGCTTTCTAACAAGTATATTTAGGTCCTGGGTACTCACAAAGTGACTGTGATATCCATTCGGATCTATTTGGAAAATTAGCAAATCTTGTCAAAAAAACTTTTTGGGACGATTTTTGCTAATTTTCGGTATCAACCCTCATGACTGTATTCAGGTCCCTGTAGCCACCAGGACCCCATAATATATCTCAGATTATATAACAAGAGTGGCTAGGGCTCATTTCCAGCCTCCAGGTACATGTCTGACTCCTATTTGTGACATTTTGAGGTGTTTGGTGTCAAATTCATTTTTTTCCATTATAGCTCCTAGATATCAGAGTCACATCAGATTTCTAGTTCTGGACCCAAGAAGACCATAGTATACCTCAGATGACATACCAAGAGTGTCTAAGACCCATTTCTGGCCTCCAGGGGTGACTTTTTGAAGTTTTTGGGTTTAAGGGGGCAAAGTGACTTTTTCCACCCAGCCCAATGTTCTCAAAATCGGGTACGATATCAGGTGTTTCCCTTGGCTGGTAGCGGAAAAAAAACTTTATATAATATCAAAGTTATATATATCACATGAAAGCATCAGAGCTGACCTTTCTAACAAGTGTATTCATATCTTGCGCACTCAAACAGTGTCTCTGATATCCATTCTGAGCTATTTGGAAAATTAGCAAATCTTGTCAAAAAAAATGTTTGGACGATTTTTGCTAATTTTCAGTATCAACCCACCTGACTGTTTTTGGGTCCCTGTGGCCACCAGGACCCTATATTATTTCTCAGGTGATATAGCAAGAGTGTCTAGGGCTCATTTCCAGCCTCCAGGTACATGTCTGAGTACTATTTCAGACATTTTGAGGTGTTTGGTGTCAAATTCATTTTTTCCATTATAGGCCCTAGATATCAGAGTCACATCACATTTCTAGTTCTGGACCCAAGAACACCATAGTATACCTCAGATGACATACCAAGAGTGTCTAAGACCCATTTCTGGCCTCCAGGGGTGACTTTTTGAAGTTTTTGGGTTTAAGGGGGCAAAGTCACTTTTTCCACCCGAGGTCGTGGAACTCTGAGCTGGGTAAAAGTTTAGCTTGAGTGCCCTCCCCAACGAGGTCAAAAATGTTATTGCATCAAAATCATTTAAAAACTATATAGGTGTAATTGTAGTGCCCTGAATGCTATATGGCTGCATTTGCACCGTTCTAGGTATTTACAAAATGAATTTCTAACACTTTTGAAGTCTCCATGAAGTGAAAAATGACTAAGTCCAAAAACTTCACTGGTGCATCAAAGTGGTCAAAAAAGGTCAACATTGGGTTAAAATTAACAAAACATAGTGCTGCAGTGGTCCAATAGCAGGCTAAAGACATACAGCCTGATTCATGAAGCGAAATAGCGCCCGCAATGGCAGCGAAAACGCAATTGCGGGTGCAAAACATGGAATCGGCATTCATGTACGAAATAGCGAAATCGCTAAAAAATAATAGCGAGCGGAATAGCGATTACGCTGTAAAAGTCGCAGACTCCGGGAAGTCGAGCATTAGCGAAAATGAAATAGCGACCAACCACGGAATCTGCGATTTGAATAGCGAAACGCAATACTGTCTCAATCGGCATTCATGAAAGAAATACATTAGCGAAAAATCGCTAAATCGCACATTAGCGCGGCGCAATTTAAGGAAAACTCAAAGCAGGTGGTAACCATAAAAGCCATGATTAACCAAATTTTGAAAAACTGTTAGCCAATCACCAACAGGTCCAGGCCTGACCAATCACACATAAGGACATTCAGCAGCAGCAATAGGCGTTCCACAATGCCTGGGATGTACATGGTGGTGAGGCGGCGAAGGCTACAGCGAGCAGCACGGAGGAGACGCATGAGGCAGGCACGGATTTACCGGCAGCGGGTCACCTTGCTGGGGCAAACCAGAGAACAGATTTATGCCAAATACAGGCTGAATGGGGAAATGATCACCTGGCTGATACAAGAACTCGACCCCATCATGCAGCACCCAACAAGGCGAAACAATTCTGTGCCCACACATGTGCAGGTATTGTGCAGCCTGCACCTCCTGGCATCCGGCAGTTTCCAGGGCATAGTAGCCGCTGCTGGGGGGATTTCCCAGCCCACCATGTCACGCTGCCTCCACACTTTTGTTGACGCCATGCTCACCCAGCTCCACCGCCACATCACATTTCCCACCAGCCAACAGGATTTGGACCTCACAAAACTACAATTTTATAATGTTGCCCATTTTCCCCATGTCCTTGGCTGCATAGACTGTACCCACGTCGCCATCTGCCCACCAGCTGGCACGGAGTATATGTACCGCAACAGGAAGTCCTACCACTCCCTCAACATACAGATGGTCTGCAATGCCAAGACCATCATCACTGACATTGTGGCCCAGTACCCAGGGAGTACCCATGACTCCTTTATCTTCAGGCACAGCGGACTCCACACACGACTGCTCAGGGGAGAGTTTGGGGAAGGACACCTACTTGGTAAGTACACTTTGTCGACAATGTCACATTGCTATGAAGTAACTGCGCTGCACAGGCAATCAACATCTGCTCCTCTCATTCAGGTGACAGTGGCTACGCCCTACGGGAATACCTCCTGACCCCTTACCTCAACCCTGCCACACCTCAGCAACGCCGCTACAATGTTGCGCACATCCGGACAAGGAACTGTATTGAAAGGACATTTGGCCTGCTCAAGAGCAGGTTCCGTATACTGCACAAGACAGGTGGGGCCATGTATTACAGTCCTGCAGCGTGCTGCCGCATTGTGGCTGTCTGTGCAATGCTTCATAACATTGCAACCAAGCGCCGGATACCTGTTGACATCTCAGGCAGTGAATCTGAGGGGGACGACCGGCCACCAGCACATGCGCACCATGCACGCGGGGAGAACCCAGCTGAAGGCCACAGACGTCGCAACCACATCACAGCTAACAATTTCTAGCCCACCCCCTTCCCCCACCCCACATATCACAATTGCATGCAAACTGTAATGATTACACAAGGCGTATGTGTGCACCAAAATAAATGTATTTGTTTGAATCACAAAAAATATAAATGGGTGTTCGTAATAACTATATACAAAAAGCAGTATTCATGCATACTGCATGGGACGCTCCATTGCAGGCTTAAGTTCAGCCTGCGTCTGTGTCCCTGTCACAATGTCATTGCCGTCTCCGGCGCACAAGTTGCTGGCGCCTGGGAGCCTCTTCCTCTTCCTGGGCAGCTGGAGGTGGGGCAGCCCTTGCGCTGCGCCTAGGTGGGGGGGCCTGCGTGGCAGAGTGGCTGCTGACACTAGAGGTACCCTCACTAGCATCATCACCCCCCACAATTGCCGGAATCACAGGTGTGTGCAGTGCGGTGACCGCGGTTGTCAAGTGCTCCAGCACCCGGGTGATATCTTCGCAGCACTGGACGAGTTGGTGCTGCTGGGTTAAGGAGCGGCGCGCAAGCAGGGCGGTGGCATTTGCCGAGGAATAATTGGAGCGGCTGTTGGTGGTCAGCCGGCTCAGCAACTGGTGGTGGCGCCTGCCAGCAACACTTCGGTGCTTCACCAGCGCAGCGGTGTTGTCTTCCATTGCCGTCGTCATGCGGTCAATGGCCGCCGTCATGCGGTCCACCCTGTCGCCCACTCCCGCAACATTGCGGCCGATCTTCTGCAGCTGGAGCTGGATGGCTCCCTGCTGCTGCGACTGGCGCTGGTGTAAACGCAGCATGCGCCGCTCCACACTCATGCATGCGTGGAAGTGGCCATTGCCCCTCCTGGTGGTCGGCCGCTGTGTAGCCGATGTGGCTGGCCCAGATGGTGGTGGACGAGCTGCAGGTCTTGCAGCAGCTGGTGTTGCAGGTGCGGCAGGTGTGGTGGGTGGCCTGGCCTTGGCAGCCGGTGGGCCTGAGGCGGATGCTGCAGGCAAGGTGGGTGGCCTGGCCTTGGCAGCCGGTGGGCCTGAGGCGGATGCGGCAGGTGTGGTGGGTGGCCTGGCCTTGGCAGCCGGTGGGCCTGAGGTGGATGCGGCAGGTGTGGTGGGTGGCCTGGCCTTGGCAGCCGGTGGGCCTGAGGCGGATGCTGCAGGCAAGGTGGGTGGCCTGGCCTTGGCAGCCGGTGGGCCTGAGGCGGATGCGGCAGGTGTGGTGGGTGGCCTGGCCTTGGCAGCCGGTGGGCCTGAGGCGGATGCTGCAGGCAAGGTGGGTGGCCTGGCCTTGGCAGCCGGTGGGCCTGAGGCGGATGCGGCAGGTGTGGTGGGTGGCCTGGCCTTGGCAGCCGGTGGGCCTGAGGCGGATGCTGCAGGCAAGGTGGGTGGCCTGGCCTTGGCAGCCGGTGGGCCTGAGGCGGATGCGGCAGGTGTGGTGGGTGGCCTGGCTGCTGGTGATGGCGCTGGCGCAGGGGCTGGTGGCTGGGTGGCAGGTAGGGATTCCTCCTCCTGGGCCTCCTCGTCGATCAGCAGCCTCTCACTGTCGCTGCTATCTCCTGCACCTGTGAGGGTAAGTGGATACTCATTAGGTGCATGTGACTGACAGACGTGCAGATGTTACATGCATGCTGGGTGTCATTCCCTGGGTGGCTGTGTATTTGCGCACTTTGGAACCTTTCGGGCCGCATTGTGGTAGTACTACATTGTGGACATACTACGTCTCCCACAATGCTTCAGGGCATTTCCTGATGCACGGCATGACTAAGGGCCAATGAGTGAGCCTATTTGGTCATGGGCGGTCATAGGGACAGGGTCGCAGTCGCATGCCACTTACCTTGGGTGTCTTGGGTGGGGCGGGAGGAGTCCAGAGGGGTGACGCCAACACACGCCTCCCTCTCCAACGTGTCCTCTACCCGGTCCTCCAGGGGGGTGTTGGGTGGGACAGTCGGGCCACCTCCTCCGGTGCCTGATGCCTCACCAAGGCGCTCCGCAACCCTCTCCTTGGCACGCCCTCGGAGGTCGTACCACCGCTTCTTTAATTCCTCAAGGGACCTGTCCGCAACTCCCACAGAGTTCACACTTGCCGCAATCCCCACCCAGATCCTCCTCTTCTCCTGCTCCGGGACCCTCCGGGAGTTTGCACCAAACAGCTGGTCGTGGTTGGCCACCACACCCTCTATGAGGTTCTCCAGCTCCTGTTCCGAAAATTTCAATTTGCGCTTTCGGCCAGCGCTGTTGCTGGGTCCTGCCTGCGGGTCCTCTGCCATAGCGGTCGCTATTTCGGCGGGGTCGGGATGCGCAAACGGCGGGTTGGTGGCAGCTTTCCGTCGTGGACAGTCGACTGTTGGCGTCACTGTGGTGTTTGGGGGTGGGATTAGGCTGCTTCCTGGTTGTGATGTCATCACGGTGCTCGGAATGCGTCTTCCCGTTTTCCTGATCCCGCGAGAATGCGACTCGCAATCCCGTGCAATCGGGATTGCGAGCGCAATCTCGTGCGATCGGGATTGCGAGTCGCAATTCCCGTTCGCAGGTAGCCGGAAATAGCGATTATTCTGCGTTTTTGGTTGGTCGCTAACGGCTTTAGCGCCCGCATGCGAGTCGCTATTTTTTCTCAGATAAGTACATGAATGCCGTTTTGCGTTTCCTCAATAGCGAGTCGCTATTGATCGCTATTAGGGACACGCAAAACGGCCCGTACATGAATCAGGCTGATAATGAATGACACAGAATGAACAGTTTTACTAAACACTTTGAAAATTCGATTTTCAATTTCAGGGGGACAAGGTCATGGAAGTCATGGAACTCCGAGCTGGGTAAAAGTTCAGCTTAAGGGCCCTCCCCATGGAGGTCAAAAATGTTATTACATCAAAATCTTTTAAAAACTATATAGGTGTAATTGCAGTGTCCTGAATGCTATGTAACTGCATTTGCACTGTTCTGTGTGCCTCCAAAATGAATTTCTAACACTTTTGAAGTCTCCATGAAGTGAAAAATGACGAAGTACAAAGACATCATTGGTGCATGAAAGTGTTTAAAAACGGTCACAAATGCATAAAAATGAAAAAAACTAAGTGCTACACTGGCCCAATAGCAAGCTAAACACACAATGAATGACCCAGAATGAATATATTTACAAATTACTTGGAAAATGCTATTTTAAATTTCAGGGGGACGAGGTCACAGAAGTCATGGAACTCCGAGCGGGGTAAAAGTTCAAACTTTCCACCCCTCATCGAGGTCAAAATTTTTAATTCATCAAAATCATTTAAAAACTATATAGGTGTGATTGGAGTGTCCTGGTTGCTATATAGGTGCATTTGCACTGTCCTGTGTGCCTCCAAAGTGACTTTCTAACACTTTTGAAGTCTCCATGAAGCAAAAAGTGACTAAGTCCAAAGACCATTTGGAGCATCAAAGTGTTCAAAAACGGTCAAAAATGCATAAAAACGAAAAAAAACAAGTGCTACAGTGGCCCAATAGCATGCTAAACACACAATGAATGACACAGAATGAATAGTTGTACACATTACTTTGAAAATGCAATTTTAAATTTCAGGGGGACAAGGTCACGAAAGTCATGGAACTCCGAGCGGGGTAAAAGTTCAACCTTTCCCCCCTTATGGAGGTCAAAATTTTAATACATCAAAATCATTTAAAAACTATATAGGTGTGATGGCAGTGTCTTGGATACATCCCACATGAATTTTAAACACATTAGGAGCATCTCTGATCAAAATAACCATAAAAATCCCAAAGCTGCATCAGTGCTTCAAAGTGCTCCAAAACGGTCAAAAATGGACGAAAATGAAAAATATTCTCCATATCTGAGTTTTTATAACATTCCTTAGATAATGTATATCTTGAATTAGTTTTAAATCCTTTTATTAAAAAGTTTCTTTTCTATGCTGCACTGGTGCAACGCCTCAAGTCTGAGAAGCTGCACCAGTGCAGCCGAAGCAGCACTGGTGCAGCCGAAGCAGCACTGGTGCAACAAGAGTCAAGCTGGTAGCCTGACCTTTGACCAATCCGAGAAAAAAAAAGTGTTTTTTTCCCTGGGCCCCTCCCCCAAACGAAAACACATTGACCTGAAGCCTAAGTGTATTCTGAGTCATAAAAAGTTTATTAGATGAAAAAATATTGTACGGGCACTTTTTTGCACAAAAAGTCACTTTTTGGCACTTTTTTGAGAGAAATAGGAGATCGAGGATTGTGAGCTATCATCATTCCACCTCCATGCCAGATTGGTAACAAGACTGTCCCGCTACCCCCTTTCCCTGCCAGAGACTAGAATTGAGAGGATCCTCGTATCCTGATCTCCCTGTACCGTCTTACCTTACTTCAAGAACTACATATGAAAAGCGTTAAACCCTATCTTTGTGTGGTGTCCATCTGTGGGGGGGAAGTTACTTGTCTGTACGATCGCTAGGAGACGGCTCTCCCCGGAGGCCTCTCCCCTTGTCCTCGGCCGACCCTCCAGGTCCCGTCTAACATTGGTGGCCAGCGGCGCGATCCGAACCAACGCGTAATCGTACAGAGAGTAACTCACCCCACGACTAAACCACAATGTCAACCAAAGAGAACGGATCCACAGAGAAATTCCAGATGGAAAAACTAGAAGAGTACAGCCATCGAGAGCTAAAACAATTTTGCATAGAACTAGGCATTGCTACCACCGGTCTGAGCACGAAAGAGGACTTCAAACACGCCCTAGAATCTTGGGCAGAAACAGGTACCGCCAGACCCCGGGACCAAAACGCCGAAGCACCAGAGACAAACACCACTCCGACCGAAGAAAGAAGAGCGGGTCTCTCCCGGGAAGAGATCCAAGAACGAGAAAAAAGCAGACTCCACGAATTAGAATTGGCACGGCTCAAGTTGGACGGAGAACTGAAACTGGCAGAACAAAAGATAAACTTAGAACACTTACGGCTCTGAGAAGAGCGAGAAGAAAAGCAAAGACAAAGAGAACTCGAAGAGAAAAGACTGGCATACGAACACGAGCACAAGCTCGCAGAGATAGAAATGCGGAAACAGAACCAAGAACTAGGGGTGCCCGAGCAACCGCGCACCCCAGGCGCTACCGAACCAAAGGTCCACATCCCTAAAGATGTCGTCCGAGAATATTATCGGAACGACGACATACAACAGTGGTTCAAGGCCTACGAGATCGCCATGACCTCCCACCGGATCGATCGAAGTGACTGGGGAGCCGGTCTATGGGGGAGGTTCGTCAATGAAGGCCGCGATGCCCTGCTACAGCTCCCGGACCATCAGATGACGTCCTATGACCACATGAAGGCCGCTCTCCTCACTCGATATGGGCTCACGCCCGAGATGTACCGCCAGAGGTTCCGCGACTGCACACGGATCCCGGGTACGACTTGGGTAGAATATGTGAACTATTTCAGCCGAGCCTTCGAGGGATGGATAAAGGGGAGCCACGTAACCACTTACGAGCAACTCTTCAACCTCATTGTGTGGGAGCACCTCTCCAACAACTGCTTTGTCGAGCTCAGGCAGCACCTCCTCGACAGTAAGTTGACTGAACCTCGGCAGCTCGCCGCTGAGGCTGACCGATGGGAAAGCACCCGAGTGGCCCGGAGTGAGCCAAACGAGCAGAACAGAACCAACTAAGGTCACCATCGTCCCCGAGGAGGAGGAGGAGGCCAGGGCCGGGGCAGAGAGGCCGTCCCGGCCGCTCCCGCCAACACCACCCTGCCCCCGGCCGGTCGGGGAAACCCCCCGATGCGCCCAGGGTTCTGAGCCAACGTTACTTGCCACCGGTGCCAGCGAATCGGCCACTATGCCAGCGACCCGAACTGCCCAAAGAACCAGACTCCCGGGCCCCGCCAGGTCGCTGCCGCCGCCCTAGGAGAAGAGCAAATCTCCGAAGAACATGAAGAGTACGAGCAGGAGCAGCCCGAGTGGGAACCTGCCGCCATGGTCCTAGCTTGCCTAGGGGGAAGAGACATGATCCCGCGGGTCCCCCTACCCACCAACACCAGAAAATACAGCCAGTGGGTGAACATAAATGGGCGCAAGGCCGAAGCCATGCGTGACACGGGGGCCAGTGTGACGGCTGTCCGCTGTCACCTGGTGACCCCAGAACAAATCCTGCCAAACGTTCTTTGCCCCGTCCGATCGGCCGACAATTCTGAGAGCCTGTGTCGGATGGCCTGCGTCCCCTTCGAATGGGGAGGAGTGTCCGGCATGCTAAAAGTGACTGTCCGCGATGATGCCCCCGTGGACTGCCTCCTGGGGAACGATCTCGAGAGTTCCCCGTGGGCGGCCGTTGAAAGAAGAGAGCACCTGGGGATGTTGGGCCTCCCCGACTGGGCGTGCGTAACAACCCTGTCCATGGCCGCCCGCACCATCCCCAGACCCGAAGAACCCGAATGGCCAGCACCTCCTCCCCCGATCGCCCCAGAGGAAGACACCGTCCAGACTGACCCCCCAGAACAAACCCAAGAAGGGCCCGCTCAGCCCCAAGACCTTCCAGACCTGGCTCAGTGGCGTCAAGAGGGGGGGCCCACCCAGGAACAATTCCGGCAGGAGCAAAAGACCTGTCCCTCCCTCGAGGGACTCCGGCAGCAAGCACTCGCCCAGAGCGCGGGAGACACCGCAGGGGCCCACTGGATCTATTGGGACAATGACCTATTGTACAGCGAGCAAAGAATAGCGGAATTGGGGGCCAGTCGGGTGCTGGTGGTGCCCCTCCGCTTCAGAGACTTCCTTTTGAACTTGGCACATGATGTCTCCCTGGCTGGGCACCTGGGGCAAGACAAAACCTACAACCGCCTGGTAACCCACTTTTACTGGCCAAAGATGCGAAGTGACGTCTCCAACCACTGCCGGGCCTGCCCCACCTGCCTGGCCAGCGGAAAGAGCGGCCGAAAACTCAAGGCACCCCTGCAACCATTCCCCGTCGTCACCACACCGTTCGAAAGGGTGGGAATAGACATTGTGGGGCCCCTGGACCCCCGAACAGCACAAGGGCAGTGATTCATCCTGGTCCTGGTGGACCACGCCACCCGCTATCCCGAGGCCGTTCCCCTTCGAACTGTGACAGCACCAGTGGTAGGCCGAGCCTTGATGGGGATCTTCTCTCGAGTGGGCTTCCCCCGGGAGGTCGTCAGCGACAGGGGCACGAACTTTATTTCCAAATATATGAAATCCCTCTGGCAGCAGTGCGGAGTCACCTACCGATTCAAAACCCCCTATCACCCGCAAGGAAACGGACTGGTCGAGCGGTTCAACCGCACTCTCAAGGGGATGATCGTGGGGCTAGAGGAACCCCTACCCCGCCAGTGGGACGTGCTACTCCCGTGCCTCCTCTTCGCCTACCGAGAAGTCCCCCAGAAGTCCCTCGGCTTCAGCCCCTTCGAGCTCCTGTACGGACACCCTGTCCGAGGGCCCCTCAGCCTAGTGAAAGAAGAATGGGAAATGGCCCCCCTGAAAACCCCTCCAGACGTCTATAAGTACCTCCTGACCCTCCGCAATCAGACCAGGCGATTCAGGGAGATCGCTAAAGCCAACCTTGAGGCCAGTCAGGAGGACATGAAGAAATGGTACGATCAACATGCCTCCTCCATCGAGTTCGAACCTGGTCAGCAGGTGTGGGTGATGTCCCCCACCGAGCCTTGTGCCTTGCAAGATAAATGGACAGGACCCTTCAAGGTGATCGAACGCAAGGGCCCTGTCACCTATCTCATCGACATGGAATCCCCCCGGAACCCCCTCCGGGTCCTCCACGCCAACAGACTCAAACCACACTTCTTCTTTCACTTCGTGTGCTCGGAGCTCAGCCTACTGATGGCTACAGACAGTGGGGCGGAAGAAGACTCCGAGCCCCTCCCTGACCAGCTGAGGACCCGTGAAAAAGATGGTTCAGTGGACGGGGTCCGACTCTCCGATGCCCTGACCCCGGAGCAGCGCCAAGACTGTCGGACCCTCCTGCTGCAGTTTGCAAACCTGTTTTCCCTCACCCCCGGGGTCACCCCCTGGTGCCTTCACGACGTGGACACCGGGGACAGTCCCCCTATCCGACACCGGGCGTACCGAGTACCAGATCGGGTGCGCGCCTGCATCCAAGAAGAAGTCGCCAAAATGCTCACACTCGGAGTCATCGAGCCCTCAGACAGCCCCTGGGCCAGCCCAGTCGTACTGGTCCCCAAAGCGGCTGCCCCGGGCACCACCCCGGAGCTCCGATTCTGCGTCGACTATCGGGGTCTGAACGCTGTCACCCGAACCGACGCTCATCCCATCCCCCGAGCAGATGAACTGGTTGACCGCATGGGGGCTGCCCGCTACCTGAGCATCTTCGACCTGACAGCGGGCTACTGGCAGATCGGCCTCACCCCTAGGGCCCAAGAACGATATGCCTTCTCCACCCCGGATAGACACTACCAGTTCACCGTGATGCCATTCGGCATGAAAAACGCTCCAGCCACTTTTCAACGACTTGGGAACCAGGTATTGGCGGGCCTCGAAGAATTCAGCGCCGCCTACCTGGACGATATCGCGGTATACAGCCGCCACTGGGCAGACCACCTCCGCCACCTCCGAGAAGTCCTGCAGGCCCTTCAACGAGCCGGCCTCACAATCAAGGCCAGCAAGTGCCAAATTGGCCAGGGGTCCGTGACCTACCTCGGGCACCAAGTGGGGAGCGGTCTGGTGGCCCCTCTCCAGCTCAAGATCGCTGCCATCCAGTCCTGGCAGCCCCCCGTCACCCAAACCGAGGTACGAGCCTTCTTGGGGCTCACCGGATATTACCGGCGGTTTGTGAAGGACTATGGCAGCCTTGTGAGGCCCCTCACGGAACTCACATCCAAGAAACACCCAAAAATAGTCAACTGGACCCCGGACTGTCAAGCGGCCTTCGAGAAGCTGAAGGCCGCCATGTGCACCGCCCCTGTGCTCCAGGCCCCCGACTACAGCCGTGAGTTCATCGTCCAGACTGAGGCCTCAGACCATGGCATTGGGGCCGTCCTCTCCCAACTGAACCCCGAGGGAGTCGACCAACCAGTGGCCTTCATCAGCCGACGCCTGCTGGCCCGAGAACAGCGCTGGAGTACCATCGAGCGGGAGGCCTTTGCAGTAGTGTGGGCCCTCAAGAAGCTCCGTCCCTACCTCTTCGGTACCCACTTTCGGGTACAAACAGATCATCGCCCCCTGCAATGGTTAATGCAGATGCGGGGGGAGAATCCCAAACTGTTGCGATGGTCCATCTCCCTGCAGGGGATGGACTTCACTGTGGAACATCGCCCGGGCCAAGACCACGCCAACGCGGATGGCCTGTCACGCTTTTTCCGCCTCGACGAGGAGAGTCCCCAAGAGGATGGGTGACTTTCCCCGCCTTCAGCTGGGGGGGACGCATGTTGGACAGGCCCCAGGAAGGGCTCGCTCCCTCCCCGCATGACGGAGCCCGGACACCGGCTCTCCATGTGCTACCCACAGAAGCAACCCGCAACCTGTCCCCTACGGGACGCCTGCCGTCGAACATCTCTGTGTCACTGGCCCGGGCCACCGTCAGCACCATTGCCCGGGCCCAGCCGCCATCTTGGACACTGCACCACGAGGCCGCGTGGCCTCAGCTCGACCCCAACCCTGGGCCTGGCCAGGCCCCGACATCCCGGCACCACCATCCACCCAGGAGGTGAACGGGCCACTTGGCAGGTCAATGGGAGAGAGGAGTGTCGATGGCTCTCCCCCGCCAGGTGCCGATCGCCCCCAGCCTCCCCGGGCGCTGGCTCCACCCCCCTGCTGGGTGTCTGGACTCCCTCATCCCGGACCTCCCGACCTCCAAGCGCGAGGGTCCGGACATCAAAGGGCGCCAGACCTATAACTGAGGCAGCTCCAGAGCAGGAAGGCAGTTGTATCCTGGAGTCGAGAGACACCGTGAAGAACTCATCCTTGACGGACTGCCGGCGCTGCCGCAGCCCTGCCTTGTGAACTGTCGTCCTGCCTGCTGGCGCTGCCGCGGCCTTCTGCAACCTTCATCCTCGTAGGGACCTGCTGGCGCTGCCGCAGCCCTTTGCAACCTTCATCCTCGTAGGGACCTGCTGGCGCTGCCGCGGCCCTTTGCAACCTACGTCCTCGTCGGGACCTGCTGGCGCTGCCGCGGCCCCCTTGCAACCACCATCTTCGTCGGGACCTGCTGGCGCTGCCGCGGCCCGTTGCTATCTACGACCTCCTCGGGACCTGCTGGCGCTGCCGCGGCCCGACCTTCCAGAACGCCGAGCTCGAGGATTGTGAGCTATCATCATTCCACCTCCATGCCAGATTGATAACAAGACTGTCCCGCTACCCCCTTTCCCTGCCAGAGACTAGAATTGAGAGGATCCTCGTATCCTGATCTCCCTGTACCGTCTTACCTTACTTCAAGAACTACATATAAAAAGCGTTAAACCCTATCTTTGTGTGGTGTCCATCTGTGGGGGGGAAGTTACTTGTCTGTACGATCGCTAGGAGACCGCTCTCCCAGGAGGCCTCTCCCCTTGTCCTCGGCCGACCCTCCAGGTCCCGTCTAACAGTGCCCCAATACTCTGTAAACGTTCAAAGGTCTGCCTGGTTCCTAGCAGGGAGAAGAGCACACTGCTCATCACCTAAAGGTTAGTGTGCCCCAATACTCTGTAAAGGTTCAAAAGGTCTGCCTGGTTCCTAGCAGGGAGAAGAGCACACTGCCCATCACCTAAAGGTTAGTGTGCCCCAATACTCTGTAAACGTTCAAAAGGTCTGCCTGGTTCCTAGCAGGGAGAAGAGCACACTGCTCATTACCCAAAGGTTAGTGTGCCCCAATACTCTGTAAAGGTTCACAAGGTCTGCCTGGTTCCTAGCAGGGAAAAGAGCACACTGCTCATCAGCTAAAGGTTAGTGTGACCCAATACTCAGTAAACGTTCAAAGGTCTGCCTGGTTCCTAGCAGGGAGAAGAGCACACTGCTCATCACCCAAAGGTTAGTGTGGCCCAATACTCTGTAAAGGTTCAAAAGGTCTGCCTGGTTCCTAGCAGGGAGAAGAGCACACTGCCCATCACCTAAAGGTTAGTGTGCACCAATACTCTGTAAACGTTCAAAGGTCTGCCTGGTTCCTAGCAGGGAGAAGAGCACACTGCTCTTCACCTAAATGTTAGTGTACCCCAATACTCTGTAAAGGTTCAAAAGGTCTGCCTGGTTCCTAGCAGGGAGAAGAGCACACTGCTCATCAACTAAAGGTTAGTGTGCCCCAATACTCTGTAAACGTTCAAAGATCTGCATGGTTCCTAGCAGGGAGAAGAGCACACTGCTCATTACCCAAAGGTTAGTCAGCCCCAATACTCAGTAAACGTTCAAAGGTCTGCCTGGTTCCTAGCAGGTGAGAAGAGCACACTGCTCATCACCCAAAGGTTAGTGTGCCCCAATACTCTGTAAAGGTTCACAAGGTCTGCCTGGTTCCTAGCAGGGAGAAGAGCACATTGCTCATCAGCTAAAGGTTAGTGTGCCCCAATACTCAGTAAACGTTCAAAGGTCTGCCTGGTTCCTAGCAGGGAGAAGAGCACACTGCTCATCACCCAAAGGTTAGTGTGGCCCAATACTCTGTAAACGTTCAAAAGGTCTGCCTGGTTCCTAGCAGGGAGAAGAGCACACTGCCCATCACCTAAAGGTTAGTGTGCACCAATACTCTGTAAACGTTCAAAGGTCTGCCTGGTTCCTAGCAGGGAGAAGAGCACACTGCTCTTCACCTAAATGTTAGTGTACCCCAATACTCTGTAAAGGTTCAAAAGGTCTGCCTGGTTCCTAGCAGGGAGAAGAGCACACTGCTCATCAACTAAAGGTTAGTGTGCCCCAATACTCTGTAAACGTTCAAAGATCTGCCTGGTTCCTAGCAGGGAGAAGAGCACACTGCTCATTACCCAAAGGTTAGTCAGCCCCAATACTCAGTAAACGTTCAAAGGTCTGCCTGGTTCCTATCAGGTGAGAAGAGCACACTGCTCATCACCCAAAGGTTAGTGTGCCCCAATACTCTGTAAAGGTTCAAAAGGTCTGCCTGGTTCCTAGCAGGGAGAAGAGCACACTGCTCATCACCTAAAGGTTAGTGTGACCCAATACTCTGTAAACGTTCAAAGATCTGCCTGGTTCCTAGCAGGGAGAAGAGCACACTGCTCATCACCTAAAGGTTAGTGTGCCCCAATACTCAGTAAATGTTCAAAAGGTCTGCCTGGTTCCTAGCAGGGAGAAGAGCACACTGCTCATCACCTAAAGGTTAGTGTGCCCCAATACTCTGTAAACGTTCAAAGGTCTGCCTGGTTCCTAGCAGGGAGAAGAGCACACTGCTCATCACCTAAAGGTTAGAGTGCCCCAATACTCTGTAAACGTTCAAAGGTCTGCCTGGTTCCTAGCAGGGAGAAGAGCACACTGCTCATCACTTAAAGGTTAGTGTGCCCCAATACTCTGTAAACGTTCAAAGGTCTGCCTGGTTCCTAGCAGGGAGAAGAGCACACTGCTCATCACCTAAAGGTTAGTGTGCCCCAATACTCTGTAAAGGTTCAAAAGGTCTTCCTGGTTCCTAGCAGGGAGAAGAGCACACTGCCCATCACCTAAAGGTTAGTGTGCCCCAATACTCTGTAAACGTTAAAAAGGTCTGCCTGGTTCCTAGCAGGGAGAAGAGCACACTGCTCATTACCCAAAGGTTAGTGTGCCCCAATACTCTGTAAAGGTTCACAAGGTCTGCCTGGTTCCTAGCAGGGAGAAGAGCACACTGCTCATCACTTAAAGGTTAGTGTGCCCCAATACTCTGTAAACGTTCAAAGGTCTGCCTGGTTCCTAGCAGGGAGTAGAGCACACTGCTCATCACCAAAGGTTAGTGTGCCCCAATACTCTGTAAAGGTTCACAAGGTCTGCCTGGTTCCTAGCAGGGAAAAGACACACTGCTCATCACCTAAAGGTTAGTGTGCCCCAATACTCTGTAAATGTTCAAAGATCTGCCTGGTTCCTAGCAGGGAGAAGAGACAACTGCTCATCACCCAAAGGTTAGTGTGCCCCAATACTCAGTAAACGTTCAAAAGGTCTGCCTGGTTCCTAGCAGGGAGAAGAGCACACTGCTCATCACCCAAAGGTTAGTGTGCCCCAATACTCTGTAAACGTTCAAAGGTCTGCCTGGTTCCTAGCAGGGAGAAGAGCACACTGCCCATCACCTACAGGTTAGTGTGCCCCAATACTCTGTAAAGGTTCAAAGGTCTGCCTGGTTCCTAGCAGGGAGAAGAGCACACTGCTCATCACCTAAAGGTTAGTGTGCCCCAATACTCAGTAAACGTTCAAAGGTCTGCCTGGTTCCTAGCAGGGAGAAGAGCACACTGCTCTTCACCTAAATGTTAGTGTACCCCAATACTCTGTAAAGGTTCAAAAGGTCTGCCTGGTTCCTAGCAGGGAGAAGAGCACGCTGCTCATCAACTAAAGGTTAGTGTGCCCCAATACTCTGTAAACGGAGAAGAGCACACTGCTCATCACCTAAAGATTAGTGTGCCCCAATACACTGTAAACGTTCAAAAGGTCTGCCTGGTTCCTAGCAGGGAGAAAAGCATACTGCTCATTACCCAAAGGTTAGTGTGCCCCAATACTCTGTAAAGGTTCAAAAGGTCTGCCTGGTTCCTAGCAGGGAGAAGAGCACACTGCTCATCACCTAAATGTTAGTGTGCCCCAATACTCTGTAAACGTTCAAAGATCTGCCTGGTTCCTAGCAGGGAGAAGAGACAACTGCTCATCACCCAAAGGTTAGTGTGCCCCAATACTCAGTAAAAGTTCAAAAGGTCTGCCTGGTTCCTAGCAGGGAGAAGAGCACACTGCTCATCTCCCAAAGGTTAGTGTGCCCCAATACTCTGTAAACGTTCAAAGGTCTGCCTGGTTCCTAGCAGGGAGAAGAGCACACTGCCCATCACCTAAAGGTTAGTGTGCCCCAATACTCTGTAAACGTTCAAAGGTCTGCCTGGTTCCTAGCAGGGAGAAGAGCACACTGCCCATCACCTAAAGGTTAGTGTGCCCCAATACTCTGTAAACGTTCAAAAGGTCTGCCTGGTTCCTAGCAGGGAGAAGAGCACACTGCCCATCACCTAAAGGTTAGTGTGCCCCAATACTCTGTAAACGTTCAAAGGTCTGCCTGGTTCCTAGCATGGAGAAGAGCACACTGCTCATCACTTAAAGGTTAGTGTGCCCCAATACTCAGTAAACGTTCAAAGGTCTGCCTGGTTCCTAGCATGGAGAAGAGCACACTGCTCATCACTTAAAGGTTAGTGTGCCCCAATACTCTGTAAACGTTCAAAGGTCTGCCTGGTTCCTAGCAGGGAGAAGAGCACACTGCTCATCACCTAAAGGTTAGTGTGCCCCAATACTCTGTAAAGGTTCAAAAGGTCTGCCTGGTTCCTAGCAGGGAGAAGAGCACACTGCCCATCACCCAAAGGTTAGTGTGCCCCAATACTCTGTAAACGTTCAAAAGGTCTGCCTGGTTCCTAGCAGGGAGAAGAGCACACTGCCCATCACCTAAAGGTTAGTGTGCCCCAATACTCTGTAAACGTTCAAAGGTCTGCCTGGTTCCTAGCATGGAGAAGAGCACACTGCTCATCACTTAAAGGTTAGTGTGCCCCAATACTCAGTAAACGTTCAAAGGTCTGCCTGGTTCCTAGCATGGAGAAGAGCACACTGCTCATCACTTAAAGGTTAGTGTGCCCCAATACTCTGTAAACGTTCAAAGGTCTGCCTGGTTCCTAGCAGGGAGAAGAGCACACTGCTCATCACCTAAAGGTTAGTGTGCCCCAATACTCTGTAAAGGTTCAAAAGGTCTGCCTGGTTCCTAGCAGGGAGAAGAGCACACTGCCCATCACCCAAAGGTTAGTGTGCCCCAATACTCTGTAAACGTTCAAAAGGTCTGCCTGGTTCCTAGCAGGGAGAAGAGCACACTGCCCATCACCTAAAGGTTAGTGTGCCCCAATACTCTGTAAACGTTCAAAGGTCTGCCTGGTTCCTAGCATGGAGAAGAGCACACTGCTCATCACCTAAAGGTTAGTGTGCCCCAATACTCTGTAAACGTTCAAAGGTCTGCCTGGTTCCTAGCAGGGAGAAGAGCACACTGCTCATCACCCAAAGGTTAGTGTGGCCCAATACTCTGTAAAGGTTCAAAAGGTCTGCCTGGTTCCTAGCAGGGAGAAGAGCACACTGCCCATCACCTAAAGGTTAGTGTGCACCAATACTCTGTAAACGTTCAAAGGTCTGCCTGGTTCCTAGCAGGGAGAAGAGCACACTGCTCTTCACCTAAATGTTAGTGTACCCCAATACTCTGTAAAGGTTCAAAAGGTCTGCCTGGTTCCTAGCAGGGAGAAGAGCACACTGCTCATCAACTAAAGGTTAGTGTGCCCCAATACTCTGTAAACGTTCAAAGATCTGCATGGTTCCTAGCAGGGAGAAGAGCACACTGCTCATTACCCAAAGGTTAGTCAGCCCCAATACTCAGTAAACGTTCAAAGGTCTGCCTGGTTCCTAGCAGGTGAGAAGAGCACACTGCTCATCACCCAAAGGTTAGTGTGCCCCAATACTCTGTAAAGGTTCACAAGGTCTGCCTGGTTCCTAGCAGGGAGAAGAGCACATTGCTCATCAGCTAAAGGTTAGTGTGCCCCAATACTCAGTAAACGTTCAAAGGTCTGCCTGGTTCCTAGCAGGGAGAAGAGCACACTGCTCATCACCCAAAGGTTAGTGTGGCCCAATACTCTGTAAACGTTCAAAAGGTCTGCCTGGTTCCTAGCAGGGAGAAGAGCACACTGCCCATCACCTAAAGGTTAGTGTGCACCAATACTCTGTAAACGTTCAAAGGTCTGCCTGGTTCCTAGCAGGGAGAAGAGCACACTGCTCTTCACCTAAATGTTAGTGTACCCCAATACTCTGTAAAGGTTCAAAAGGTCTGCCTGGTTCCTAGCAGGGAGAAGAGCACACTGCTCATCAACTAAAGGTTAGTGTGCCCCAATACTCTGTAAACGTTCAAAGATCTGCCTGGTTCCTAGCAGGGAGAAGAGCACACTGCTCATTACCCAAAGGTTAGTCAGCCCCAATACTCAGTAAACGTTCAAAGGTCTGCCTGGTTCCTATCAGGTGAGAAGAGCACACTGCTCATCACCCAAAGGTTAGTGTGCCCCAATACTCTGTAAAGGTTCAAAAGGTCTGCCTGGTTCCTAGCAGGGAGAAGAGCACACTGCTCATCACCTAAAGGTTAGTGTGACCCAATACTCTGTAAACGTTCAAAGATCTGCCTGGTTCCTAGCAGGGAGAAGAGCACACTGCTCATCACCTAAAGGTTAGTGTGCCCCAATACTCAGTAAATGTTCAAAAGGTCTGCCTGGTTCCTAGCAGGGAGAAGAGCACACTGCTCATCACCTAAAGGTTAGTGTGCCCCAATACTCTGTAAACGTTCAAAGGTCTGCCTGGTTCCTAGCAGGGAGAAGAGCACACTGCTCATCACCTAAAGGTTAGAGTGCCCCAATACTCTGTAAACGTTCAAAGGTCTGCCTGGTTCCTAGCAGGGAGAAGAGCACACTGCTCATCACTTAAAGGTTAGTGTGCCCCAATACTCTGTAAACGTTCAAAGGTCTGCCTGGTTCCTAGCAGGGAGAAGAGCACACTGCTCATCACCTAAAGGTTAGTGTGCCCCAATACTCTGTAAAGGTTCAAAAGGTCTTCCTGGTTCCTAGCAGGGAGAAGAGCACACTGCCCATCACCTAAAGGTTAGTGTGCCCCAATACTCTGTAAACGTTAAAAAGGTCTGCCTGGTTCCTAGCAGGGAGAAGAGCACACTGCTCATTACCCAAAGGTTAGTGTGCCCCAATACTCTGTAAAGGTTCACAAGGTCTGCCTGGTTCCTAGCAGGGAGAAGAGCACACTGCTCATCACTTAAAGGTTAGTGTGCCCCAATACTCTGTAAACGTTCAAAGGTCTGCCTGGTTCCTAGCAGGGAGTAGAGCACACTGCTCATCACCAAAGGTTAGTGTGCCCCAATACTCTGTAAAGGTTCACAAGGTCTGCCTGGTTCCTAGCAGGGAAAAGACACACTGCTCATCACCTAAAGGTTAGTGTGCCCCAATACTCTGTAAATGTTCAAAGATCTGCCTGGTTCCTAGCAGGGAGAAGAGACAACTGCTCATCACCCAAAGGTTAGTGTGCCCCAATACTCAGTAAACGTTCAAAAGGTCTGCCTGGTTCCTAGCAGGGAGAAGAGCACACTGCTCATCACCCAAAGGTTAGTGTGCCCCAATACTCTGTAAACGTTTAAAGGTCTGCCTGGTTCCTAGCAGGGAGAAGAGCACACTGCCCATCACCTACAGGTTAGTGTGCCCCAATACTCTGTAAACGTTCAAAGGTCTGCCTGGTTCCTAGCAGGGAGAAGAGCACACTGCACATCAGCTAAAGGTTGGTGTGCCCCAATACTCAGTAAACGTTCAAAGGTCTGCCTGGTTCCTAGCAGGGAGAAGAGCACACTGCTCTTCACCTAAATGTTAGTGTACCCCAATACTCTGTAAAAGTTCAAAAGGTCTGCCTGGTTCCTAGCAGGGAGAAGAGCACGCTGCTCATCAACTAAAGGTTAGTGTGCCCCAATACTCTGTAAACGTTCAAAGATCTGCCTGGTTCCTAGCAGGGAGAAGAGCACACTGCTCATTACCCAAAGGTTAGTCAGCCCCAATACTCAGTAAACGTTCAAAGGTCTGCCTGGTTCCTAGCAGGGAGAAGAGCACACTGCTCATCACCTAAAGATTAGTGTGCCCCAATACTCTGTAAACGTTCAAAAGGTCTGCCTGGTTCCTAGCAGGGAGAAAAGCATACTGCTCATTACCCAAAGGTTAGTGTGCCCCAATACTCTGTAAAGGTTCAAAAGGTCTGCCTGGTTCCTAGCAGGGAGAAGAGCACACTGCTCATCACCTAAAGGTTAGTGTGCCCCAATACTCTGTAAACGTTCAAAGATCTGCCTGGTTCCTAGCAGGGAGAAGAGACAACTGCTCATCACCCAAAGGTTAGTGTGCCCCAATACTCAGTAAAAGTTCAAAAGGTCTGCCTGGTTCCTAGCAGGGAGAAGAGCACACTGCTCATCTCCCAAAGGTTAGTGTGCCCCAATACTCTGTAAACGTTCAAAGGTCTGCCTGGTTCCTAGCAGGGAGAAGAGCACACTGCCCATCACCTAAAGGTTAGTGTGCCCCAATACTCTGTAAACGTTCAAAGGTCTGCCTGGTTCCTAGCAGGGAGAAGAGCACACTGCCCATCACCTAAAGGTTAGTGTGCCCCAATACTCTGTAAACGTTCAAAAGGTCTGCCTGGTTCCTAGCAGGGAGAAGAGCACACTGCCCATCACCTAAAGGTTAGTGTGCCCCAATACTCTGTAAACGTTCAAAGGTCTGCCTGGTTCCTAGCATGGAGAAGAGCACACTGCTCATCACTTAAAGGTTAGTGTGCCCCAATACTCAGTAAACGTTCAAAGGTCTGCCTGGTTCCTAGCATGGAGAAGAGCACACTGCTCATCACTTAAAGGTTAGTGTGCCCCAATACTCTGTAAACGTTCAAAGGTCTGCCTGGTTCCTAGCAGGGAGAAGAGCACACTGCTCATCACCTAAAGGTTAGTGTGCCCCAATACTCTGTAAAGGTTCAAAAGGTCTGCCTGGTTCCTAGCAGGGAGAAGAGCACACTGCCCATCACCCAAAGGTTAGTGTGCCCCAATACTCTGTAAACGTTCAAAAGGTCTGCCTGGTTCCTAGCAGGGAGAAGAGCACACTGCCCATCACCTAAAGGTTAGTGTGCCCCAATACTCTGTAAACGTTCAAAGGTCTGCCTGGTTCCTAGCAGGGAGAAGAGCACACTGCTCATCAGCTAAAGGTTAGTGTGCCCCAATACTCAGTAAACGTTCAAAGGTCTGCCTGGTTCCTAGCATGGAGAAGAGCACACTGCTCATCACCTAAAGGTTAGTGTGCCCCAATACTCTGTAAAGGTTCAAAAGGTCTGCCTGGTTCCTAGCAGGGAGAAGAGCACACTGCTCATCACCCAAAGGTTAGTGTGCCCCAATACTCTGTAAAGGTTCAAAGGTCTGCCTGGTTCCTAGCAGGGAGGAGAGCACACTGCTCATCACCTAAAGGTTAGTGTGCCCCAATACGCTGTAAAGGTTCAAAGGTCTGCCTGGTTCCTAGCAGGGAGAAGAGCACACTGCTCATCACCCAAAGGTTAGTGTGCCCCAATACTCAGTAAACGTTCAAAGGTCTGCCTGGTTCCTAGCAGGGAGAAGAGCACACTGCTCATCACCTAAAGGTTAGTGTGCCCCAATACTCAGTAAACGTTCAAAGGTCTGCCTGGTTCCTAGCAGGGAGAAGAGCACACTGCTCCTCAGCTAAAGGTTAGTGTGCCCCAATACTCAGTAAACGTTCAAAGGTCTGCCTGGTTCCTAGCATGGAGAAGAGCACACTGCTCATCACCTAAAGGTTAGTGTGCCCCAATACTCTGTAAAGGTTCAAAAGGTCTGCCTGGTTCCTAGCAGGGAGAAGAGCACACTGCTCATCACCCAAAGGTTAGTGTGCCCCAATACTCTGTAAAGGTTCAAAGGTCTGCCTGGTTCCTAGCAGGGAGAAGAGCACACTGCTCATCACCCAAAGGTTAGTGTGCCCCAATACTCAGTAAACGTTCAAAGGTCTGCCTGCTTCCTAGCAGGGAGAAGAGCACACTGCTCATCACCTAAAGGTTAGTGTGCCCCAATACTCAGTAAACGTTCAAAGGTCTGCCTGGTTCCTAGCAGGGAGAAGAGCACACTGCTCATCAGCTAAAGGTTAGTGTGCCCCAATACTCAGTAAACGTTCAAAGGTCTGCCTGGTTCCTAGCATGGAGAAGAGCACACTGCTCATCACCTAAAGGTTAGTGTGCCCCAATACTCTGAAAAGGTTCAAAGGTCTGCCTGGTTCCTAGCAGGGAGAAGAGCACACTGCCCATCACCTAAAGGTTAGTGTGCCCCAATACTCTGTAAAGGTTCAAAGGTCTGCCTGGTTCCTAGCAGGGAGAAGAGCACACTGCTCATCAGCTAAAGGTGAGTGTGCCCCAATTCTCAGTAAACGTTCAAAGGTCTGCCTGGTTCCTAGCATGGAGAAGAGCACACTGCTCATCAGATAAAGGTTAGTGTGCCCCAATACTCAGTAAACGTTCAAAGGTCTGCCTGGTTCCTAGCATGGAGAAGAGCACACTGCTCATCACCCAAAGGTTAGTGTGTCCCAATACTCTGTAAAGGTTCAAAGGTCTGTCTGGTTCCCAGCAGGGAGAAGAGCACACTGCTCATCACCTAAAGGTTAGTGTGCCCCAATACTCTGTAAAGGTTCAAAGGTCTGCCTGGTTCCTAGCAGGGAGAAGAGCACACTGCTCATCACCCAAAGGTTAGTGTGCCCCAATACTCAGTAAACGTTCAAAGGTCTGCCTGGTTCCTAGCATGGAGAAGAACACACTGCTCATCACCCAAAGGTTAGTGTGCCCCAATACTCTGTAAAGGTTCAACGGTCTGTCTGGTTCCCAGCAGGGAGAAGAGCACACTGCTCATCACCCAAAGGTTAGTGTGCCCCAATACTCTGTAAACGTTCAAAAGGTCTGCCTGGTTCCTAGCAGGGAGAAGAGCACACTGCTCATCACCCAAAGGTTAGTGTGCCCCAATACTCTGTAAAGGTTCAAAGGTCTGCCTGGTTCCTAGCAGGGAGAAGAGTACACTGCTCATCACCTAAAGGTTAGTGTGCCCCAATACTCTGTAAAGGTTCAAAGGTCTGCCTGGTTCCTAGCAGGGAGAAGAGCACACTGCTCATCACCTAAAGGTTAGTGTGCCCCAATACTCTGTAAAGGTTCAAAGGTCTGCCTGGTTCCTAGCAGGGAGAAGTGCACACTGCTCATCACCCAAAGGTTAGTGTGCCCCAATACTCTGTAAAGGTTCAAAGGTCTGCCTGGTTCCTAGCAGGGAGAAGAGCACACTGCTCATCACCTAAAGGTTAGTGTGCCCCAATACTCTGTAAAGGTTCAAAAGGTTTGCCTGGTTCCTAGCAGGGAGAAGAGCGCACTGCTCATCACCCAAAGGTTAGTGTGCCCCAATACTCTGTGAAGGTTCAAAGGTCTGCCTGGATCCTAGCAGGGAGAAGAGCACACTGCCCATCACCTAAAGGTTAGTGTGCCCCAATACTCTGTAAAGGTTCAAAGGTCTGCCTGGTTATTAGCAGGGAGAAGAGCACACTGCTCATCAGCTAAAGGTTAGTGTGCCCCAATACTCAGTAAACATTCAAAGGTCTGCCTGGTTCCTAGCATGGAGAAGAGCACACTGCTCATCAGCTAAAGGTTAGTGTGCCCCAATACTCAGTAAACGTTCAAAGTCTGCCTGGTTCCTAGCATGGAGAAGAGCACACTGCTCATCACTTAAAGGTTAGTATGCCCCAATACTCAGTAAACGTTCAAAGGTCTGCCTGGTTCCTAGCATGGAGAAGAGCACACTGCTCATCACTTAAAGGTTAGTGTGCCCCAATACTCTGTAAACGTTCAAAGGTCTGCCTGGTTCCTAGCAGGGAGAAGAGCACACTGCTCATCACCTAAAGGTTAGTGTGCCCCAATACTCTGTGAAGGTTCAAAAGGTCTGCCTGGTTCCTAGCAGGGAGAAGAGCACACTGCCCATCACCCAAAGGTTAGTGTGCCCCAATACTCTGTAAACGTTCAAAAGGTCTGCCTGGTTCCTAGCAGGGAGAAGAGCACACTGCCCATCACCTAAAGGTTAGTGTGCCCCAATACTCTGTAAACGTTCAAAGGTCTGCCTGGTTCCTAGCAGGGAGAAGAGCACACTGCTCATCAGCTAAAGGTTAGTGTGCCCCAATACTCAGTAAACGTTCAAAGGTCTGCCTGGTTCCTAGCATGGAGAAGAGCACACTGCTCATCACCTAAAGGTTAGTGTGCCCCAATACTCTGTAAAGGTTCAAAAGGTCTGCCTGGTTCCTAGCAGGGAGAAGAGCACACTGCTCATCACCCAAAGGTTAGTGTGCCCCAATACTCTGTAAAGGTTCAAAGGTCTGCCTGGTTCCTAGCAGGGAGGAGAGCACACTGCTCATCACCTAAAGGTTAGTGTGCCCCAATACGCTGTAAAGGTTCAAAGGTCTGCCTGGTTCCTAGCAGGGAGAAGAGCACACTGCTCATCACCCAAAGGTTAGTGTGCCCCAATACTCAGTAAACGTTCAAAGGTCTGCCTGGTTCCTAGCAGGGAGAAGAGCACACTGCTCATCACCTAAAGGTTAGTGTGCCCCAATACTCAGTAAACGTTCAAAGGTCTGCCTGGTTCCTAGCAGGGAGAAGAGCACACTGCTCCTCAGCTAAAGGTTAGTGTGCCCCAATACTCAGTAAACGTTCAAAGGTCTGCCTGGTTCCTAGCATGGAGAAGAGCACACTGCTCATCACCTAAAGGTTAGTGTGCCCCAATACTCTGAAAAGGTTCAAAGGTCTGCCTGGTTCCTAGCAGGGAGAAGAACACACTGCCCATCACCTAAAGGTTAGTGTGCCCCAATACTCTGTAAAGGTTCAGAGGTCTGCCTGGTTCCTAGCACGGAGAAGAGCACACTGCTCATCAGCTAAAGGTGAGTGTGCCCCAATACTCAGTAAACGTTCAAAGGTCTGCCTGGTTCCTAGCATGGAGAAGAGCACACTGCTCATCAGCTAAAGGTTAGTGTGCCCCAATACTCAGTAAACGTTCAAAGGTCTGCCTGGTTCCTAGCATGGAGAAGAGCACACTGCTCATCACCCAAAGGTTAGTGTGCCCCAATACTCTGTAAAGGTTCAAAGGTCTGTCTGGTTCCCAGCAGGGAGAAGAGCACACTGCTCATCACCTAAAGGTTAGTGTGCCCCAATACTCTGTAAAGGTTCAAAGGTCTGCCTGGTTCCTAGCAGGGAGAAGAGCACACTGCTCATCACCCAAAGGTTAGTGTGCCCCAATACTCAGTAAACGTTCAAAGGTCTGCCTGGTTCCTAGCAGGGAGAAGAGCACACTGCCCATCACCTAAAGGTTAGTGTGCCCCAATACTCTGTAAACGTTCAAAGGTCTGCCTGGTTCCTAGCAGGGAGAAGAGCACACTGCCCATCACCTAAAGGTTAGTGTGCCCCAATACTCTGTAAACGTTCAAAAGGTCTGCCTGGTTCCTAGCAGGGAGAAGAGCACACTGCTCATCACCCAAAGGTTAGTGTGCCCCAATACTCTGTAAAGGTTCAAAGGTCTGCCTGGTTCCTAGCAGGGAGAAGAGTACACTGCTCATCACCTAAAGGTTAGTGTGCCCCAATACTCTGTAAAGGTTCAAAGGTCTGCCTGGTTCCTAGCAGGGAGAAGAGCACACTGCTCATCACCTAAAGGTTAGTGTGCCCCAATACTCTGTAAAGGTTCAAAGGTCTGCCTGGTTCCTAGCAGGGAGAAGTGCACACTGCTCATCACCCAAAGGTTAGTGTGCCCCAATACTCTGTAAAGGTTCAAAGGTCTGCCTGGTTCCTAGCAGGGAGAAGAGCACACTGCTCATCACCCAAAGGTTAGTGTGCCCCAATACTCTGTAAAGGTTCAAAGGTCTGCCTGGTTCCTAGCAGGGAGAAGAGCACACTGCTCATCACCCAAAGGTTAGTGTGCCCCAATACTCTGTAAAGGTTCAAAGGTCTGCCTGGTTCCTAGCAGGGAGAAGAGCACACTGCTCATCACCTAAAGGTTAGTGTGCCCCAATACTCTGTAAAGGTTCAAAGGTCTGCCTGGTTCCTAGCAGGGAGAAGAGCACACTGCTCATCACCTAAAGGTTAGTGTGCCCCAATACTCTGTAAAGGTTCAAAAGGTTTGCCTGGTTCCTAGCAGGGAGAAGAGCACACTGCTCATCAGCTAAAGGTTAGTGTGCCCCAATACTCAGTAAACATTCAAAGGTCTGCCTGGTTCCTAGCATGGAGAAGAGCACACTGCTCATCAGCTAAAGGTTAGTGTGCCCCAATACTCAGTAAACGTTCAAAGTCTGCCTGGTTCCTAGCATGGAGAAGAGCACACTGCTCATCACTTAAAGGTTAGTGTGCCCCAATACTCAGTAAACGTTCAAAGGTCTGCCTGGTTCCTAGCATGGAGAAGAGCACACTGCTCATCACTTAAAGGTTAGTGTGCCCCAATACTCTGTAAACGTTCAAAGGTCTGCCTGGTTCCTAGCAGGGAGAAGAGCACACTGCTCATCACCTAAAGGTTAGTGTGCCCCAATACTCTGTAAAGGTTCAAAAGGTCTGCCTGGTTCCTAGCAGGGAGAAGAGCACACTGCCCATCACCCAAAGGTTAGTGTGCCCCAATACTCTGTAAACGTTCAAAAGGTCTGCCTGGTTCCTAGCAGGGAGAAGAGCACACTGCCCATCACCTAAAGGTTAGTGTGCCCCAATACTCTGTAAACGTTCAAAGGTCTGCCTGGTTCCTAGCAGGGAGAAGAGCACACTGCTCATCAGCTAAAGGTTAGTGTGCCCCAATACTCAGTAAACGTTCAAAGGTCTGCCTGGTTCCTAGCATGGAGAAGAGCACACTGCTCATCACCTAAAGGTTAGTGTGCCCCAATACTCTGTAAAGGTTCAAAAGGTCTGCCTGGTTCCTAGCAGGGAGAAGAGCACACTGCTCATCACCCAAAGGTTAGTGTGCCCCAATACTCTGTAAAGGTTCAAAGGTCTGCCTGGTTCCTAGCAGGGAGGAGAGCACACTGCTCATCACCTAAAGGTTAGTGTGCCCCAATACGCTGTAAAGGTTCAAAGGTCTGCCTGGTTCCTAGCAGGGAGAAGAGCACACTGCTCATCACCCAAAGGTTAGTGTGCCCCAATACTCAGTAAACGTTCAAAGGTCTGCCTGGTTCCTAGCAGGGAGAAGAGCACACTGCTCATCACCTAAAGGTTAGTGTGTCCCAATACTCAGTAAACGTTCAAAGGTCTGCCTGGTTCCTAGCAGGGAGAAGAGCACACTGCTCATCAGCTAAAGGTTAGTGTGCCCCAATACTCATTAAACGTTCAAAGGTCTGCCTGGTTCCTAGCATGGAGAAGAGCACACTGCTCATCACCTAAAGGTTAGTGTGCCCCAATACTCTGAAAAGGTTCAAAGGTCTGCCTGGTTCCTAGCAGGGAGAAGAGCACACTGCCCATCACCTAAAGGTTAGTGTGCCCCAATACTCTGTAAAGGTTCAAAGGTCTGCCTGGTTCCTAGCAGGGAGAAGAGCACACTGCTCATCAGCTAAAGGTGAGTGTGCCCCAATACTCAGTAAACGTTCAAAGGTCTGCCTGGTTCCTAGCATGGAGAAGAGCACACTGCTCATCAGCTAAAGGTTAGTGTGCCCCAATACTCAGTAAACGTTCAAAGGTCTGCCTGTTTCCTAGCATGGAGAAGAGCACACTGCTCATCACCCAAAGGTTAGTGTGCCCCAATACTCTGTGAAGGTTCAAAGGTCTGCCTGGTTCCTAGCAGGGAGAAGAGCACACCGCCCATCACCTAAAGGTTAGTGTGCCCCAATACTCTGTGAAGGTTCAAAGGTCTGCCTGGTTCCTAGCAGGGAGAAGAGCACACTGCTCATTACCCAAAGGTTAGTGTGCCCCAATACTCAGTAAACGTTCAAAGGTCTGCCTGGTTCCTAGCAGGGAGAAGAGCACACTGCTCATCAGCTAAAGGTTAGTGTACCCCAATACTCAGTAAACGTTCAAAGGTCTGCCTGGTTCCTAGCAGGGAGAAGAGCACACTGCTCATCACCTAAAGGTTAGTGTGCCCCAATACTCAGTAAACGTTCAAAGGTCTGCCTGGTTCCTAGCATGGAGAAGAGCACACTGCTCATCACCTAAAGGTTAATGTGCCCCAATACTCTGTAAAGGTTCAAAGGTCTGCCTGGTTCCTAGCAGGGAGAAGAGCACACTGCCCATCACCTAAAGGTTAGTGTGCCCCAATACTCTGTAAAGGTTCAAAGGTCTGCCTGGTTCCTAGCAGGGAGAAGAGCACACTGCTCATCAGCTAAAGGTTAGTGTGCCCCAATACTCAGTAAACGTTCAAAGGTCTGCCTGGTTCCTAGCATGGAGAAGAACACACTGCTCATCACCCAAAGGTTAGTGTGCCCCAATACTCTGTAAAGGTTCAACGGTCTGTCTGGTTCCCAGCAGGGAGAAGAGCACACTGCTCATCACCCAAAGGTTAGTGTGCCCCAATACTCTGTAAATGTTCAAAGGTCAGCCTGGTTGCTAGCAGGGAGAAGAGTACACTGCTCATCAGCTAAAGGTTAGTGTGCCCCAATACTCTGTAAAGGTTCAAAGGTCTGCCTGGTTCCTAGCAGGGAGAAGAGCACACTGCTCATCACCCAAAGGTTAGTGTGCCCCAATACTCAGTAAACGTTCAAAGGTCTGCCTGGTTCCTAGCATGGAGAAGAACACACTGCTCATCACCCAAAGGTTAGTGTGCCCCAATACTCTGTAAAGGTTCAACGGTCTGTCTGGTTCCCAGCAGGGAGAAGAGCACACTGCTCATCACCCAAAGGTTAGTGTGCCCCAATACTCTGTAAATGTTCAAAGGTCAGCCTGGTTGCTAGCAGGGAGAAGAGCACACTGCTCATCAGCTAAAGGTTAGTGTGCCCCAATACTCTGTAAAGGTTCAAAGGTCTGCCTGGTTCCTAGCAGGGAGAAGAGCACACTGCTCATCACCCAAAGGTTAGTGTGCCCCAATACTCTGTAAACGTTCAAAAGGTCTACCTGGTTCCTAGCAGGGAGAAGAGCACACTGCTCATCAGCTAAAGGTTAGTGTGCCTCAATACTCAGTAAACGTTCAAAGGTCTGCCTGGTTCCTAGCATGGAGAAGAGCACACTGCTCATCACTTAAAGGTTAGTGTGCCCCAATACTCAGTAAACGTTCAAAGGTCTGCCTGGTTCCTAGCAGGGAGAAGAGCACACTGCCCATCACCCAAAGGTTAGTGTGCCCCAATACTCTGTAAACGTTCAAAAGGTCTGCCTGGTTCCTAGCAGGGAGAAGAGCACACTGCCCATCACCTACAGGTTAGTGTGCCCCAATACTCTGTAAACGTTCAAAGGTCTGCCTGGTTCCTAGCAGGGAGAAGAGCACACTGCTCATCACCTAAAGGTTAGTGTGCCCCAATACTCTGTAAAGGTTCAAAGGTCTGCCTGGTTCCTAGCAGGGAGAAGAGACAACTGCTCATCACCCAAAGGTTAGTGTGCCCCAATACTCTGTAAAGGTTCAAAGGTCTGTCTGGTTCCCAGCAGGGAGAAGAGCACACTGCTCATCACCCAAAGGTTAGTGTGCCCTAATACTCTGTAAATGTTCAAAGGTCAGCCTGGTTGCTAGCAGGGAGAAGAGCACACTGCTCATCACCCAAAGTTTAGTGTGCCCCAATACTCTGTAAAGGTTCAAAGGTCTGCCTGGTTCCTAGCAGGGAGAAGAGCACACTGCTCATCACCCAAAGGTTAGTGTGCCCCAATACAAACACCTTTTTTTTCTCGGATTGGTCAAAGGTCAGGCTACCAGCTTGACTCTTGTTGCACCAGTGCTGCTTCGGCTGCACCAGTGCTGCTTCGGCTGCACTGGTGCAGCTTCTCAGACTTGAGGCGTTGCACCAGTGCAGCATAGAAAAGAAACTTTTTAATAAAAGGATTTAAAACTAATTCAAGATATACATTATCTAAGGAATGTTATAAAAACTCAGATATGGAGAATATTTTTCATTTTCGTCCATTTTTGACCGTTTTGGAGCACTTTGAAGCACTGATGCAGCTTTGGGATTTTTATGGTTATTTTGATCAGAGATGCTCCTAATGTGTTTAAAATTCATGTGGGATGTATCCAAGACACTGCCATCACACCTATATAGGTTTTAAATGATTTTGATGTATTAAAATTTTGACCTCCATAAGGGGGGAAAGGTTGAACTTTTACCCCGCTCGGAGTTCCATGACTTTCGTGACCTTGTCCCCCTGAAATTTAAAATTGCATTTTCAAAGTAATGTGTACAACTATTCATTCTGTGTCATTCATTGTGTGTTTAGCATGCTATTGAGCCACTGTAGCACTTGTTTTTTTTCGTTTTTATGCATTTTTGACCGTTTTTGAACACTTTGATGCTCCAAATGGTCTTTGGACTTAGTCACTTTTTGCTTCATGGAGACTTCAAAAGTGTTAGAAAGTCACTTTGGAGGCACACAGGACAGTGCAAATGCACCTATATAGCAACCAGGACACTCCAATCACACCTATATAGTTTTAAAATGATTTTGATGAATTAAAAATTTTGACCTCGATGAGGGGTGGAAAGTTTGAACTTTTACCCCGCTCGGAGTTCCATGACTTCTGTGACCTCGTCCCCCTGAAATTTAAAATAGCATTTTCCAAGTAATTTGTAAATATATTCATTCTGGGTCATTCATTGTGTGTTTAGCTTGCTATTGGGCCAGTGTAGCACTTAGTTTTTTTCATTTTTATGCATTTGTGACCGTTTTTAAACACTTTCATGCACCAATGATGTCTTTGTACTTCGTCATTTTTCACTTCATGGAGACTTCAAAAGTGTTAGAAATTCATTTTGGAGGCACACAGAACAGTGCAAATGCAGTTACATAGCATTCAGGACACTGCAATTACACCTATATAGTTTTTAAAAGATTTTGATGTAATACAATGTTTGACCTCCATGGGGAGGGCCCTTAAGCTGAACTTTTACCCAGCTCGGAGTTCCATGACTTCCATGACCTTGTCCCCCTGAAATTGAAAATCGAATTTTCAAAGTGTTTAGTAAAACTGTTCATTCTGTGTCATTCATTATGTCTTTAGCCTGCTATTGGACCACTGCAGCACTATGTTTTGTTAATTTTAACCCAATGTTGACCTTTTTTGACCACTTTGATGCACCAGTGAAGTTTTTGGACTTAGTCATTTTTCACTTCATGGAGACTTCAAAAGTGTTAGAAATTCATTTTGTAAATACCTAGAACGGTGCAAATGCAGCCATATAGCATTCAGGGCACTACAATTACACCTATATAGTTTTTAAATGATTTTGATGCAATAACATTTTTGACCTCCATGGGGAGGGCACTCAAGCCAAACTTTTACCCCATTCCGAGTTCCACGACCTCGGGTGGAAAAAGTGACTTTGCCCCCTTAAACCCAAAAACTTCAAAAAGTCACCCCTGGAGGCCAGAAATGGGTCTTAGACACTCTTGGTATGTCATCTGAGGTATACTATGGTGTTCTTGGGTCCAGAACTAGAAATGTGATGTGACTCTGATATCTAGGGCCTATAATGGAAAAAATGAATTTGACACCAAACACCTCAAAATGTCTGAAATAGTACTCAGACATGTACCTGGAGGCTGGAAATGAGCCCTAGACACTCTTGCTATATCACCTGAGAAATAATATAGGGTCCTGGTGGCCACAGGGACCCAAAAACAGTCAGGTGGGTTGATACTGAAAATTAGCAAAAATCGTCCAAACATTTTTTTTGACAAGATTTGCTAATTTTCCAAATAGCTCAGAATGGATATCAGAGACACTGTTTGAGTACGCAAGATATGAATACACTTGTTAGAAAGGTCAGCTCTAGTTTTGAGAGCTAATTGCTTCCCTACTTTTTCCCCTGCTTCATAGATTCTAGATCTGTTCGCTTGATATATTTCCGCTGCTTTTTGGGTTAGCGAGCTATTTATTTCTGTTTTCAGGATCAGTAATTTTTGTAGTGTATCGGCGGTTGATATTCCTTGCTGGATTTGTTTGGCATGCACTATTTCCAAATTGGTAAGTTCTACGTTTAGTTGTTTATTAATACTATCTTGAGTTTTCTTTTGGTTTGCTACAAACGCTATCGTCTCTCCCCTGATTACTGCCTTAAAACAGTCCCATACACTGAATCTGGGTGCACTGTATTGGTTATTATCGAAGAAAGCAAACATATAATAGGATAAAGAACATCGAATATGAGGGTCAACAACATACCTCTCCTCAAGATATTGTAGAAGTGTTTCGAAAATACTATCAAAAACTATATCAAAATGAGAATGAACACCTATCTACAAGAGATATGAAAATCTTTCTCAGAGAGTGGTTACCGGAACCAGGGATGTCTAGAATACTCGATCGAGTTGATAGAGAAGAACTGGAGAAAGAAATCACAATGGAAGAACTAGAAAATGCGCTATCAGATCTAGCTAATGGAAAGGCGGCTGGGCCCGACAAGATCCCATTAGAACTATATAAAGTGTTGGGTAAACAGATACTACCCTACTTATTGGATCTATTTCTAGGGGTACAACATCACTCAGCTACACCAGAGTCATGGAAGCACACCAATATAGCGATATTTCCTAAAAAAGGAAAACCACCCCAGCTTCCCTCTTCATATAGACCTATATCGCTCATAAACTCTGACTCAAAGCTTTACTCGAAGATACTTGCAAACCGTCTAAGGGGGGTCATCGAACATCTCGTATCCCCATGGCAACACGGCTTTATCCCAGGGAGGGGAACGACTGATCATACTCGCAGAGTCATTGCCTTATTTGACATCATGGGTGCCACGGGGGGAGAGATGTCGATGGTCCTACTCGATGCCGAAAAGGCATTTGATCGAGTGTCTTGGCGATTTTTATGGGAAATTTTGAAATTTAACAACTTCGGCCCTGGCTTTATTAAAGCCATGAAAGCTCTATATATCAACCCTAGGGCTAAATTATCCATTGAGGGTTTTGAGTCAGAGTTTGTAGAGGTACAAAGAGGTACTAGGCAGGGATGTCCCTGTTCCCCGATATTATTTGCCCTAGTAATTAATCCTTTAATTTTAAAGCTTCTTAACTCCCCTCAAATTCGACCAGTTAAGGTGGGTCCGTATTCTACTAAAATATTGGCATACGCCGACGATATTGCTGTGCTCACAACCAAACCAGCAGACGCAGTAGCTGAAATAGAGCAAATAACTCAAAATTTCGGACTCCACTCTGGCTATTCACTCAACAGAGATAAAACCATGGTTTTATGTACAAGCAACATCATATACGACAGCCCCTATAAAGTTAAAAACGCAATATATCTGGGTGTAAACATCTCTCCTGAGATAAAAGAAATTAACCGGCTTAATTATGATCCTCTAATAAATTCAATAAAAACAGATTTGAAGAGGGTGGATAACTTGCACCTTTCTATAATAGGGAGAGCAAATTATATTAAAATGAGTATATTTCCTAGAATACTTTATCTATTCCGGGCTATTCCATTGATGGCTGAAGGTACCACTGTTAAAATTTTGGACTCAACCATCTCTAAATTTATTTGGAATTACGGTAAAATAAGGAGAGCATTACCAGCTTTAACTCTTCCCCTACATAGAGGTGGTTTAGGTATCCCGAATTTGACATTCTATCTCTGGGCGACATTACTACAACAAATGGGCCTGCTCTTCAAAGTGAAACCTTCCAACTCACCCATCATAGATTCTTATATCCCCTCTATCTTCGAACTTGGACTAGGAGATAAATGCCGAGGGCTATTTTTGAAACAGCTCGAAGCATCATATTATAAAAAGACGAAGTTCAAGGTAATCGAAGATGCATGGAAAGTCTGGAAACTTGCCTCCAAACAACTAGGCATACCGAAAATAACAAGGTATACCTCTCTCTGGCACAGCAAGATCATATCATCATCTCTAATAGACACTATCTCCAGGAGATGGGAGAATTCAGGCATATATACACTTGGTCACTTTTTCGGGCAGAATGTCGCCCCATCTTTTGAGGGATTACAACAGAGATCTGATATACCAACTACAGATTATTTAAAATATTTTCAAGTATATACCAACATTTGTAATTCTAAATTTACTATTAATTTAGATAGTTTTTATTTTTTTTCTATTATAGGGAAACGAGCTACTAGAATAGGTACTCTATACGATTTATTTTTCCAATCTTTTAATGATGATTTAGATAATGTTGAGAGATCTTGGGCACAAAAACTTGGCAACCCAGATGTAGATATTAATCATTCTATAACTCTTTACACAACATTATTTTTAGCACCTAACCTTAAAGCGCAATACTTTAAAACTATTTACAACCTTTATTTTACTCCGGCTAAACTCTTCACCTGGGGTATGCGAGTAGATGACTGCTGCCCCAGATGTAGACATGGACAAGCAAATTTAATTCACATGTTTGCCGAATGTCCGAAACTAGATAACCTACAAACAATGATTGGAGGATTTTGGACTCAAGTTTTCGGGCGGAATCTCAGATCCTCCGCTACTCTATATCTTCTAGGTCATGACGAATCCTTAGGATACAGCTTAGAGGAACAGAGGATTGTCTTTTTGGGTACTGCCGTCTTTCGTATTATTCTTGCTGCATGCTGGAAAGATCCCAATGTACCCACCTTTCAGATGTGGCTTTGTCGATTTCTTGCCACTTATAAGCAGGAGATAGCTATATATCGCACAAGGGGTAGGAAAACTAGAGCCCGGGGCACCCAGATTTGGGCCCCAATTTCGAATTGGTATTCCAATGTAAGATCCCCCCCCCCTGATATGAGAAGGGCCGACATGGGCTGACATGGTAAAGACGAGGCAAACTGTGTAAATTATAATTGTCCTTCTCCCTTTTTTTTTTTTTTTTTGTTTTGTTTTTTTGTTTTTTTTTTTCCTTCTATTTTTCTTATGTATGTATCTTGTTCTTAATAATTTTTGGGATGTATTATTGCTGTATTAAGAATGCATTTCTTTCTGTAAAGAAAATGCTTTTTTGAATACTACAGATCATGTTCAATAAAAAAAAAAAAAAAAAAAAAAAAAAGAAAGGTCAGCTCTGATGCTTTCATGTGATATATATAACTTTGATATTATATAAAGTTTTCTTTCCGCTACCAGCCAAGGGAAACACCTGATATCGTACCCGATTTTGAGAACATTGGGCTGGGTGGAAAAAGTCACTTTGCCCCCTTAAACCCAAAAACTTCAAAAAGTCACCCCTGGAGGCCAGAAATGGGTCTTAGACACTCTTGGTATGTCATCTGAGGTATACTATGGTCTTCTTGGGTCCAGAACTAGAAATCTGATGTGACTCTGATATCTAGGAGCTATAATGGAAAAAAATGAATTTGACACCAAACACCTCAAAATGTCACAAATAGGAGTCAGACATGTACCTGGAGGCTGGAAATGAGCCCTAGCCACTCTTGTTATATAATCTGAGATATATTATGGGGTCCTGGTGGCTACAGGGACCTGAAAACAGTCATGAGGGTTGATACCGAAAATTAGCAAAAATCGTCAAAAAAAGTTTTTTGGACAAGATTTGCTAATTTTCCAAATAGCTCAGAATGGATATCACAGTCACTTTGTGAGTACCCAGGACCTAAATATCCTTGTTAGTAAGCTCAGATCTGATGCTTTCATTTGATCTATCTACCTTTGCTATTATCTGAAGTTTTTTTTTCAGCTTCCAGCCATGGGAAAAACCTGACATTGTACCCGATTTTGAGCACCTGTGGCTGGATGGAAGAAGTGACTTTGCCCCCTTAAACCCCAAAACTTCAAAAAGTCATCCCTGGAGGCCAGAAATGGGTCTTAGACACTCCTGGTATGTCATCTGAGGTATACTAAGGGGTCCTTAGGTCCAGAACTAGAAATTTGATGTGACGTGACTCTGAGCTATATGGCCTATAATGGAAAAAATGAGTTTGACCCCAAACACCTCGAAATGTCACAAATAGGAGTCAGACATGTACCTGGAGGCTGGAAATGAGCCCTAGGCACTCTTGTTATATCATCTGAGATATATTATGGGGTCCTGGTGGCTACAGGGACCCGAAAACAGTCATGAGGGTTGATACCGAAAATTAGCAAAAATCGTCAAAAAAAGTTTTTTTGACAAGATTTGCTAATTTTCCAAATAGCTCAGAATGGATATCACAGTCACTTTGTGAGTACCCATGACCTAAATATACTTGTTAGAAAGCTCAGATCTGATGCTTTCATTTGATCTATCTACCTTTGCTATTATCTGAAGTTTTTTTTTCAGCTTCCAGCCAAGGGAAGAACCTGACATCGTACCCGATTTTGAGCAACGTAGCCTGGATGGAAGAAGTGACTATGCCCCCTTAAACCCCAAAACTTCAAAAAGTCATCCCTGGAGGCCAGAAATGGGTCTTAGACACTCCTGGTATGTCATCTGAGGTATACTAAGGGGTCCTTAGGTCCAGAACTAGAAATTTGATGTGACTCTGAGCTCAATGTGATGTGACTCTGAGCTCTATGGCCTATATTGGGAAAAATGAGTTTGATCCCAAACACCTCGAAATGTCACAAATAGGAGTCAGACATGTACCTGGAGGCTGGAAATGAGCCCTAGCCACTCTTGATATATCATCTGAGATATATTATGGGGTCCTGGTGGCTACAGGGACCTGAAAACAGTCATACAAAGCAATTTGAATCCATACGAGGCAATTTTTAATTTGCGGCCATCTGGTCACCCTTTGAAATGGATAGGATATACTACAGAGGATGTAGTGCACTCTATTTCTTGAAGCATATGATGTACTGACTTAATTTCAATTGCAGTATGTAGCTAAGACATTTACAATTCATAGTGGTAACTCTCATGGTTGTGGCTTATAGGGACAAGGTACAAATCAAGTGTAACCTTCAGGTAAGTTGTTTTTTTTCACTTTCATGTGTGTTGTAGAACACTTTATAATTTTGGCTATAATTCATAGTCTGTACATTATAGAGACATAATTTAAACAGCACTTTGTTCCTAGTGATGTGCATCTTACCCATGTGAATTATTATGTGTGTGGCGTATTGTAAAGTTGTCAAAATTTGAGGTTGAATGTATGACGTTTTTCAATACCGTCGCATGTACGAAAAAGTATGCCTTACATTTTGTCCCATACTTCTAAAACCATACAATCTGGATCCATAATTGGAAGTGCAGCATTAAGCTAACATGATGCCACTGTCCTGTGTTCATTTTCATGCATGTGGAAAGCTTCAAAGTGGTGTGAATCTTTCAGCGATTAAACACATATTTTAAAAAAAATTCCTCCAGCTTTTGCAAAATGTGTCACGTATGTTATGTCATCAGTCAAGATCCATATTAGATAGAGCTTGATTTCCAACTGCAACACATTCTATAACATAGCCTACTACAGTGTGCCATTTTATATGCATGTGGCTCACACACAAGGTGCATACAAAGCAATTTGAATCCATACGAGGCGATTTTTAATTTGCGGCCATCTGGTCACCCATTGAAATGGATAGGATATATTACATAGTATGTGGTGCACTATAAATCTTGAACCATATGAGGTACTGACCTAATTTCAATCACAGTATGTAGCTAAGACATCTACACTTTATAGTGGTAACTCTCATGGTTGTGGCTTATAGGGACAAGGTACAAATCAAGTGTAACCTTCAGGTAAGTTGTTTTTTTTCACTTTCATGTGTGTTGTAGAACACTTTATAATTTTGGCTATAATTCATAGTCTGTACATTATAGAGACATAATTTAAACAGCACTTTGTTCCTAGTGATGTGCATCTTACCCATGTGAATTATTATGTGTGTGGCGTATTGTAAAGTTGTCAAAATTTGAGGTTGAATGTATGACGTTTTTCAATACCGTCGCATGTACGAAAAAGTATGCCTTACATTTTGTCCCATACTTCTAAAACCATACAATCTGGATCCATAATTGGAAGTGCAGCATTAAGCTAACATGATGCCACTGTCCTGTGTTCATTTTCATGCATGTGGAAAGCTTCAAAGTGGTGTGAATCTTTCAGCGATTAAACACATATTTTAAAAAAAAATCCTCCAGCTTTTGCAAAATGTGTCACGTATGTTATGTCATCAGTCAAGATCCATATTAGATAGAGCTTGATTTCCAACTGCAACACATTCTATAACATAGCCTACTACAGTGTGCCATTTTATATGCATGTGGCTCACACACAAGGTGCATACAAAGCAATTTGAATCCATACGAGGCGATTTTTAATTTGCGGCCATCTGGTCACCCATTGAAATGGATAGGATATATTACATAGTATGTGGTGCACTATAAATCTTGAACCATATGAGGTACTGACCTAATTTCAATCACAGTATGTAGCTAAGACATCTACACTTTATAGTGGTAACTCTCATATTTGTGGCTTATAGGGACAAGGTACAAATCAAGTGTAATCTTCAGGAAAAGTTTTTATTTTTCACTTTCATGTGTGTTGAAGAACACTTTATGCTTTTGGCTACAAAATGTGAAGTTGAATGTATGATGTTTTTCAATAACGTCACATGTGTGAAAAAATATGCCTTATGTTGTGGCCCATAATTCTAAAACCATACAATCTGGATCCATAATTCTGAGTGCAGCATACAGTTACCATCATGCCACTGCCCTGTGGTCATTGTCATGCCTGTGCCATGCTTAGAAGTGGTGAGAATCATTCAGTGATTAAACGCATGTTTTATAAAATTTGCCTCCATTTTTTGCAAAATGAGTCACGTATATTGTGTCATCAGTCATGATCCATACTAGATAGAGCTTGATTTCCAACTGCAACACATTCTATAGCATACCCTACTACATTGTGTCATTTTAAATGCATGTGGCTTACACGTAAGGTACATACAACGCAATATGAATCCATACGACGCGATTTTCAATTTGCGGCCATCTGGTCGTCCCATTGAAATGGATAGGATATTATACATAGCAGAATGTGCCCTATAATTCTTGAAGCATATAAGTTAAAGACTTAATTTCAATTGCAGATTCTAGCTAAGATTCGTATGCATTATTGTACCAATTCCTATGCATGTGGCCCACATAGAAAGT
Organism: Lissotriton helveticus; assembly: GCF_964261635.1. Classification (NCBI taxonomy): domain Eukaryota; kingdom Metazoa; phylum Chordata; class Amphibia; order Caudata; family Salamandridae; genus Lissotriton; species Lissotriton helveticus. Next base: position 1,500,616 of record NW_027611675.1, read on the forward strand.
GCACGAAATGGAAGTTGAATCCATACAAGGCGATTTTTGATTTCCGGCCATCTGGTCACCCAAATCTCAAAGATTATTGTTAATAATTCAGTGTGTTTTTATGCTATTTAGCTAATAATGCATGAACCTGTTTATTAACATGTGCATAATGAGATACCAAAGAGAAAATAATGAAAATGTATTGGTAAACCGTATTTTGGTAGACTTTAAAAAACCCCATTGAAAAACACATGCATCACCAATGCTGCTTTTTGCTTGTGCCTAAAACGAAAATGTGTTATTAAAAAGTGAATATAACACATAGAGATGTTTTTTCTTTTGTTTATGAAGCCTAATGTGAAGGCAGGTCACACCTATGTTTTACTTTGAAAAAATCTCTTTTCTAAAATTTACGGCGTTACCTTGTTTTTTAATATAGCTAAAAAAACAATTGTTAAAGTCGCTTATAAAAAGTGATCGTAAATGCTATTTTGGTTTTTTTTTCAGCTTGAGGTTCAGTTTAATATGAGTCTTAATTTGATGTATCACTTGCCCTAGTAAACAATCCCCAAAGTCTATTTTTTTCAATTTTCCCAAGCTCAATGTTAAACACATGCATCACCAATGATGCAAAAAGTCAAGTCAGAAATTTCAAACAGCAATAAAAAAGTGAGAAAAACAGATATTTGAAAAATTCCTTTTGTTTATGCGGCCTTATGTCCAAAGCCATCCAACAAGAGCATTTTTTTTTTTATTCGGTCGATTTAAAAAAAATCTGCGAACTATTTTATTTCTCTCAAAAAAGTGCCAAAAAGTGACTTTTTGTGCAAAAAAGTGCCCGTACAATATTTTTTCATCTAATAAACTTTTTATGACTCAGAATACACTTAGGCTTCAGGTCAATGTGTTTTCGTTTGGGGGAGGGGCCCAGGGAAAAAAACACCTTTTTTTTTCTCGGATTGGTCAAAGGTCAGGTCAGGGAGGCTTGACTCTAAACACATATATTTTTATAATATATACTTGTGTGGTGTCCTTTCATTTGGTATTACAGGATTGTATGTGGTAAAACAGCTCGCTTAACACGACCTCTTAAGTTAAGCCTTTAGGCTGCTTAGTCCATGCTACCCCTAGGATAGCTTGTCCAATAAGGTTGACTTACAACCAGACACCGTAAGGGATTGTTTGGTCAGGTAGTAGGTGGTTCCAGAATTGGAAACATCCCCTACCAGGCCAACTTCTCACATTGGTGAGCAGCGGTGCGGATTTGAGCTTGCTGTTGTTTTACCATTGCAATCTTTATATCAAATTGAAAGATCACATCAAGTACCTCTAGGTACATATAAAATCAAAAGCTTAGCATATTAAGTTCTACTGAACTTAGTAGTTGTAGGTTGAAGGGATTAGCACACCCTGACTACAACTAACTAGCAAGGTACAGTAGGAAAACACTTAGTGTAGGTAAGTGCACCACTTACACCTCACTAGTAACCATGTCTGACACAGGAAAAGCCTCAGGGTCTGCTCCTGTGACAGTTGACCCTACCCAGGCAACTTTTGGATATGACAAACTAACCCGCAGAGACTTGATTGCCTTGTGCAAAGCAAGAGGGTTAAAAAGGGGCAGAAGCCCCACCTGCCTAATCCTGGTAGAAATCCTAGAACAGGATGACTTAGAGAAGGCTAAAGCAGCTTCCCTAGACACAGGAAATGGAGGGAACCCCCCTGTAGTTGATCCCCCTGAAGAGGAGGATGATGATGACTTGGATGAGGACTCAGATGTTGAGGACTTAGAAGTACAGGATCAGGGTAGCCAGGTTCCAGTTGCCAGGCTTAGCCAGGCCAACTTGGACCTACTGGGGAATGGAGAGGGCCAGCACCTCCCCAGAACCCAACATGTTATTCTCCCAGGCAACAGAAGAGTGAGATCTCCCTCAGGGGACTCTCATGTTTCTAGTGCCTCCAGAGAATCACAGAGAGGCATGAATGCTTCTCAAAAGCTAGAACATAGGGCCAGAATGAGGGCTGTCAAACTCCAGATATAGAGGGAGGAGGTAGCCTTGGCTCAAGCTAGACTTGCCTTGGCAAGAGAGCAGAAATTAAGTGGCTTAGATGTCACTGGTGGCAGCAATTTTCCAAGAGAAAAAGACAGGGCCTATGATAATAGAAACCTGACCAAAATTGTGCCCCCCTTTAAAGAAGGGGATGACATCCACAAATGGATGACTGCTCTTGAGAGAGCCTGCATGGTACAGCAGGTTCCTGAGAATCAGTGGGCTGCAATTTTGTGGTACTCCTTTTCTGAGAAAGGGAGAGACAGGCTCCTCACAGTTAGACCTGAGGATGCCAAAAACTACTCTGTTTTGAAGAGTGCTCTTATTGAAGGGTATGGCCTAACCACTGAGCAATACAGGTTGTTGTTCAGAGACACCCAAAAAGCACAGACTCAAGAATGGACTGATTTTGTGGAGTGTGCCACTAAGGCTTTGGAGGGTTGGTTGCAGGGAAGTAAAGTTTCAGACTATACAGGATTGTACAATCTTATGATGAGAGAACAGATCCTTAATAACTGTACAAACCAGCTGTTGCATCAATACCTTATTGACTCTGATCTGACCTCTCCCCAAGAATTGGGAAAGAAGGCAGACAAATGGGTCAGAACAAGGATTAAGCAGAAACCCCAGAACCAAGGTGGTGACCAGAAGAAAACAGACCAGAAGGGTGGTAACCAGAATCAGAAAGATAAAGAAAAAGACCAGAAGTCTTCAGGCCCCCAAACTAATAGTAAGGAGGGTGGTTCCCAAAATGGTAACAAGAAGAAGAAGAACAAAGGTCCAAAGACACCTTGGTGTAATACCTGCAAATCAGTTTCACACTGGGGCAGTGAGTGCACCAAGGCAAATCCAGTTCCCACCACTACAGCTCCTAAAGCAACTGCAACCCCAAGTACAGTAAGCAGTGGTGGAACACAGTCCAAGGGTGTAGCTGGGTTGACCCTGGGTATTGAAGTAGGATCTGGCCTAGTCAGAGTCCCTACACAGGCAGTTCTCCTGTATGATGTGGACATTGAGTTGCCCACTGCAGTAAGCCCCACTAACCTGGGCAAATACAGGCAGACTCCCTTAATTAATGAGAAACTGGCTCAAGCATACAGGGACACATGTGCCAGTGTCACCATGGTGACACCTGACTTTGTGGACCCTGGACAGATTGTACTAGGAGAGAGCTACCTAGTAACCAACGCCAGCAACTCCACTACCTCCCATAGTGTGGCAGTTGTGAACTTCTCCTGGGGAGGGGTTGATGGCCTAAAGAAAGTTGTGGTGAGTGCAGACCTACCAGTAGACTGTCTGTTAGGCAATGACCTTGAAAGCTCAGCATGGTCAGAAGTGGAGTACAGGACTCATGCAGAAATGCTAGGGATTTCAGAGCATGTCCTTGCCATGACAAGGGCTCAGGCTAAGAAGTGCCTTCCTGAACCAGTGGTGGATCTTGAGACAATAGACCAGCCACAACCCAAGAGAAGGAGCAAGAGAGGAAAGGCCCAGCCTTCCACCTTGCCCCAGGTTGAGGATCAAGTTTCAGAGGAAACTGATTCTGCAGTCCAAGAGGAGACTGTCTCAGAGGAGCTTGAACCTGACCAGGTTGAGTTTCTGGGGACAGGGGGACCCTCAAGGGCAGACCTGAGGCAGGCTCAATTAGATTGCCCTTCCCTTGAACCCCTCAGACAGCAGGCTGCTGCTGAGGCTGCTGGGGATGCCAAAGGTACCCATACTGTGTATTGGGATGAGGGACTCCTTTACTCAGAGGCTAGAGACCCCAAGCCTGGCATGACCAGGAGGTTGGTCATACCTCTGCAGTTTAGGGGGTTCCTTCTTACCTTGGCCCATGATATTCCCCTTGCAGGACACTTAGGCCAGAACAAGACGTGGGACAGGCTTGTTCCACACTTTCACTGGCCTCACATGTCAGAGGATGTCAAGGAGTTTTGTCGCTCCTGTGTCACTTGCCAAGCCAGTGGTAAGTCAGGTGGCACAACAAAGGCCCCCCTAATACCACTACCTGTGGTGGGGGTCCCCTTTGAGAGAGTTGGAATTGATATTGTGGGTCCAATGGACCCCCAAACAGCATCTGGGAACAGATTCATACTGGTGGTAGTGGATCATGCCACCAGGTATCCAGAGGCTATTCCCCTAAGGACCACCACAGCACCTGTGGTGGCAAAAGCCCTCATTGCAGTTTTCTCAAGAGTGGGCTTTCCTAAGGAGGTACTATCAGATAGAGGGACGAATTTTATGTCCAGCTATCTGAAAGCAATGTGGAAGGAATGTGGAGTAAACTATAAGTTTACCACCCCATATCATCCACAATGCAATGGGCTTGTGGAGAGATTTAACAAGACCCTTAAAGGCATGATAAAAGGATTACCAGAGAAGCTCAGGCGGAAATGGGACATTCTTTTACCCTGCCTGCTCTTTGCTTACAGAGAGGTCCCACAGAAGGGGGTTGGCTACAGCCCTTTTGAACTTTTGTTTGGCCACCCTGTGAGAGGTCCATTGTGTTTGGTGAAGGAAGGATGGGAGTTACCTCTCAAAAAGCCCAAACTAGACATAGTGGACTATGTACTTGGTCTCCGCTCCAGGATGGCTGAGTAAATGGAAAGAGCATCCAAAAACCTGGAGGCCAGCCAAGAATTACAGAAAGCTTGGCATGACCAAAAGGCTGTGCTGGTAGAGTTCCAACCAGGACAGAAGGTATGGGTACTGGAGCCAGTGGCTCCAGCAGCACTCCAAGACAAATGGAGTGGACCCTATCCTATTATTGAGAAGAAGGGGGAAGTCACCTACTTGGTAGACTTTGGAACACCCAGGAGCCCTCACAGGGTAATCCATGTGAATCGCTTGAAAGCATTTGTGGACAGGGAGGACATGAGCTTGCTCATGGCCACAGATGGGGAACAGGAGGAAGAGAGTGACCCTCTCCCAGACCTGCTTTCTCAGAACCCTGATGATGGTTCAGTTGATGGAGTAGCCTTGGCAGGCAGCCTCACTGACCAGCAACAGATGGACTGCAGACAAGTTTTGCAGGCTCACAGGCAAATGTTTTCACTCACACCCAGCCAGACTGACTGGTGTACCCATGTTGTGGACACTGGTGACAGTCTGCCTGTCAAGAATAAGATCTACAGGCAACCTGATCATGTCAGGGATTGCATCAAGGCTGAGGTGCAAAAGATGTTGGAGCTTGGAGTGATTGAGCCATCAGAGAGCCCATGGGCCAGCCCAGTAGTCCTGGTGCCAAAACCTCATACCCAAGATGGAAAGAGAGAAATGAGGTTTTGCGTGGATTACAGGGGTCTCAATGCTGTCACTAGGACAGATGCTCACCCCATTCCAAGAGCAGATGAGCTCATTGACAGATTGGCTTCTGCCAAGTTTCTGAGCACATTTGATCTGACAGCTGGCTACTGGCAAATCAGACTAGCTGAGGAGTCAAAAGCCAAAACAGCATTCTCTACCCCTAGTGGACATTATCAGTTTGTGGTAATGCCCTTTGGTTTGAAGAATGCACCTGCCTCACGGTTATTTAGCAACTTTGGTTTGGCTTTATCAAAACATGTCGTGTAAGGTGTCATACGCTTTGGAATACCATCCCCTCGCCAGTTCTGTTGATGGGGATGGCATTCCACCCCTCTAGAGGGGTAAGACATGTTCCTTTACTAAATGCGGTTAATTTCTCCAAAGACCTTAAGATCCACAAAATGGATGCCTCTGCCACAGACAAATGTCTGGACCCCTGCAGTTGACCGAAACTCAGCAGATGGGGCCTGGACAAAGGGTTTCCTGTCACAGGAGGGTGTCACCACCCTCCAGACAGGAGATAGTGGATTGTAGCAGGGAGGTTTGAAAGAAACCAGACACTGCCTGGGGCGCACAAGGCTGCCCCTTGCATAATCCGGCCAAACCGGTTCTGGGGCACTCCAGCCCCCATGCCAGGGCGGCCTGGATCAAAGGAAGGGGGTGTATCCACCCACTTCCTGGGTCCCACCCATAGGAGGGGACCTAGCAGGTAATCACGCCCCCCAGATTGGAATAAGAGTGGGAGCAGTGCCAATGCACATCAGATTTCCTGGAAGAAACATTAGAAACAAAACTCTGGACCCTTGGACCTCCATCTCAACGTGGAAGCCCGAAGAATCTCCCTTGTGGTCAAGGAGTGACCACCCTGCAGCAGCAGGCACCATCCAGCCCTCGACGTCTACTTAGTTGCAGTTCCCGCCGGAACTCGAGTGACTGAGATCGACGAGATCAAGCTTGCCTGCCTTCCAACAGCCCGATCCACAGTCCCTGCAGAGCTGAGACCCGTGGAGGCGACCGGAAGCGTGGGGCACGCCATCTTGAATTGACCACGAGACGCTGACCGTGCAGCCCACGAGTGATCCTCGAAGTTGTGCACCGGTGTTTGAGAAGCCCCCACCCTGAGCTACTCCTGAGCCGAAGTTCAGCCCTCCACGCTCGACGAGTGCCGCGTGGGGCCCTTTGGCACTATTTGGCTCAACGCGTTGGCCCGGTCACTTGCCAGCTGGCTAGTGGTCCCTGTGCCGACGAACTACCTAAGAAGACTCGTGAATCTGGTTGCTCCAGATCCACACCAGCTCCCCTGAAAAGGAGCCCCCCGACTCTGACCCTCCTGGTCCGAGTGAGAAGCAATCTTCCGATCCTGCGTGGATTGCTCTTACCAAGGCTTGTTTGCTCCAAACTTGAAGCCGACTGCACCGACGGTGAGAGCCTGCGTGGGACAGATCGTGACCTGCTCCTGGACGTCGCAGATGCCCCAGAGCCCACGTGACAGCGGAGAGAAGCTCCTCGACGACCACCTGATTGCGCCCGACATTGCCTGGTTCCATCCTGGTTCCACCCTGGTCACTGCTGAGTGACCCAGACTCTGTCCCCTCTGCTTTCAGGTACTCTACAACTTGAGTCCACCCTTGGACTCCACCGGACACTTCATCTTTAACCCGCCTGCAGCCCTTTCAGCTTCAAGCACCAAGAGCCTGCGTGTCAAAACCCGACGCCACTTCGACCCTGTGCACCCACTTCCTGTGGGTGAGGTAACTTTGCTCCGCCGGTGTTCCCACACTGGTGCACACCTCTAGGGTCTGTGTGTTAAGTTTTGTTCCTCTAGGTTCAGCGGAAGTGTCCTTTAACTTTAACTCTATGACTTTTACGCACCATTGGTTAACATTGGTGCATGCGTGCGCTTTCCGCACATCTCCCGAATCCCGAGGGCCATTCCCGACTTCAGCATTGCTTGTCCTGACTGCTCCCAGCGATTCCCTAGGCCCTAGGCCTAACCACTGTTCGAGTGGCCTCTCTTATACCACTTGTTTAGTATATGGTTTGAGTGGCCACCCGCCCTCATCCATAATTGTGCAACTTGTATGTTTAAACAGTGCTTTTGATTTAACGCTTGTGCCCATTTATTCATAAAGAATACTGGGGATTGTTTTTAGTAATAAACACATATATTTTTATAATATATACTTGTGTGGTGTCCTTTCATTTGGTATTACAGGATTGTATGTGGTAAAACAGCTCGCTTAACACGACCTCTTAAGTTAAGCCTTTAGGCTGCTTAGTCCATGCTACCCCTAGGATAGCTTGTCTAATAAGGTTGACTTACAACCAGACACCATAAGGGATTGTTTGGTCAGGTAGTAGGTGGTTCCAGAATTGGAAACATCCCCTACCAGGCCAACTTCTCACATAAGGGAACTTCATTCGCCTTCTCTAAGTCATCCTGTTCTAGAATGGCTATCAGGATAGGACATGTGGGACTTCTGCCCCTTTTTAACCCTCTTGATATGCACAAGGCAATCAAGTCCTTTCGGGTTAATTTGTCATAGCTGGAAGTTGCCTTGGTAAGGTCAACTGTCACAGGAGCAGACCCTTAGGCTTTTCCTGTGTCAGACATGACTCTAGTGTGGTGTAAGTGATGCACCTACCTACACTAGGTGTTTCCCTACTGTACCTTGCTAGTGAGTTGTAGTCAGGGTGTGCTAATCCCTTTAATCTACAACTACTAAGTTCAGTAGAACTTAAATATGCTAAGCTTTTGATTTATATGTACCTTGAGGTACTTGATGTGATCTTTCAATTTGATAAAAGATTGCAATGGTAAAACAACAGCAAGCTCAAATCCCACCGCTGCCACCAATGTGAGAAGTTGGCCTGATAGGTGATGTTTCCAATTCTGGAACCACCGGTTATCAGACCAAACAATCCCTTATGGTGTCTGGTTGTAAGTCAACCTTGTTAGACAAGCTATCCTGGGGGTAGCATGGACTAAGCAGCCTAAAGGCTTAACTTAAGAGGTCGTGTTAAGCGAGCTGTTTTACCACATACAATCCTGTAATATCAAATGAAAGGACACCACACAAGTATATATTATAAAAATATATGTATTTATTACTAAAAACAATCCCCAGTATTCTTTATGAATAAAGGGGCACAAGCGTTAAATCAAAAGCACAGTTTAAACATACAAAGTTGCACAATTATGGATGAGGGCGGGGGGCCACTCTAACCATATACTAAACAAGTGGTATAAGAGATACCAATCGAACAGTGGTTAGGCCTAGGGCCTAGGGAATCGCTGGGAGCAGTCGAGACAAGCAATGCTGAAGTCGGGAGAGGCCCACGGTATTCGGGAGCAGTGCGGAAAGCGCACGCGTGCACCAATGTTAACCAATGGTGCGTAAAAGTTGTAAAGTTAAAGTTTAAGGACACTTCCGCTGAACCTAGAGGAACAAAACTTAAGACACAGACCCTAGAGATGTGTACCAGTGTGGGAACACCGGCGGAGCAAAGTTACCTCACCCACAGGAAGCGGGTGCACAGGGTCGAAGTTGAGTCGGGTTTCGTCACGCAGGCTCTTGGTGCTTGGAGCTGAAAGGGCTGCAGGCGGGGTGAAAGAGAAGTGTCCGGTGGAGTCCAAGGGTGGACTCGAGTCGAAAAGTACCTGAAAGCAGAGGGGACAGAGTCTGGGTCACTCAGCAGTGACCAGGGTGGAACCAGGACGGAACCAGGCAATGTCGGGCGCAATCAGGTGGTCGTCGAGGAGCTTCTCTCCGCTGTCACGTGGGCTCTGGGGCATCTGCGATGTCCAGGAGCGGGTCACGATCTGTCCCACAAGGGCTCTCACTGTCGGCGCAGTCGGCTTCAAGTTTGGAGCAAACAACACTTGGCAAGAGCAATCCATGCGGAACCGGGAGATTGCTTCTCACTCGAACCAGGAGGGTCAGAGTGGGGGCTCCTTTTCAGGGGAGCTGGTGCAGATCTGGAGCAACCAGATTTGCAGGTCGAATTTCAAAGTTCGTCGGTACAGGGGCCACTAGCCGGCTGGCAAGTGACCGGGCCAACGCATTGAGCCAAATGGAGCAGAAGGGCCCCACGCAGCACTCGTCGAGTGTGGAGGGCTGAACTTCAGTGCAAGAGTGGCTCAGGGTTGGGGCTTCTTAAACCCCGGTGTACAGCTTCGAGGGTCACTCGTGGGCTGCACGGTCAGCGTCTCGTGGTCAATTCAAGATGGCGTGCCCCACGCTTCCGGTCGCCTCCACGGGTCTCTGCTCTGCAGGGACTGTGGATCGGGCTGTAGGAAGGCAGGCAAGCTTGATCTCGTCGATCTCTGTCGCTCGGGTTCCGGCGGGAACTGCGACAAAGCAGATGTCGATGGCTGGATGGTGCCTGTTTGCACAGGGTGGTCACTCCTTGACCACAAGGGAGATTCTTCAGTCTTCTACGTTGAGTAGGATGTCGAAGGGTCCAGAGTTTCGTTTCTTATGTTTCCTCAGGAAATCTAAAGTGCATTGGCACTGCTCCCGTCTTATACTAATTTGGGGGGCTGGATTACCTGCTAGGTCCCCTCCTATGGGTGGGACCCAGGAAGTGGGTGGATACACCCCCTTCCTTTGATCCAGGCCGCCCTGGCACGAGGGCTGGAGTGCCCCAGAACTGGTTTGACCGGATTATGCAAGGGGCAGCCTTGTGCGCCCCAAGCAGTGTCTGGTTTCTTTCAAACCTCCCTGCTACAATCCACTATCTCCTGTCTGGAGGGTGGTAACACCCCCCTGCGACAGGAAACCCTTTGTCCAGGCCCCATTTGGCTGAGTTTCGGTCAGCTGCAGGGGGTCAGACTCTTGTCTGTGGCAGAGGCATCCATTTTGTGGATCTAAGGTCCTTTTAGAAATTAACCGCATTTAAGTAAAGTAACATGTCTTACCCCTCTAGAGGGGTGGAATGCTATCCCCGTCGCCAGAACACCTTACACGACATGTTTTGATAAAGCCAAACCAGAGTTGCTATATAACCGCGAGGATTATAAGGCACTTAAGAGTATATGGTATGGCATTATCCTGAAACAGCTTAGGGAGTTGTTCCCGACAGCTGCAGACAGGCTCAGCTCATGCTAGAGCTCCATCTCACATTAAACCACGCACTCTGCCTCCAGGATTGATGAGGCCTTCCATAGGAGTGGCTCACAGGTTTATATGTGTCCAGATATAGGTTTAGATATAGGTATACTATATCTAAGTAAGGGGTGATTACACCACCTTACCCCAGCTGAGTGATCAGCCAGTTGTGTAAATTTAAGAACCAGCCAGGGGTGGCAAAAGATATGCTGCAGCCCCTGGTAGGCCTTGGTGGCTCCTATGCCCTGGGCACCTATAGTGCATTATACAGGGGCTGACAAGGAGTCCATTTTCAATTGTGGTATGTACCTAGGGTACATGGAATCCCTTTTACAGAGAGAGCAGATGGCCTGGGGCCCTGATTAGCAGGGAACCAGGTCAACTAAGTCAAAAAACCAGCTAAACACAGGCAACAAATCTGGGGTAACCATAGTCAGGTAGCCACCTTCCTACAGTGTCTAGTGGGGAAGTACCACTTCTAGACATGGCTGTACGTGTGCTGTTATGTTATGTTATGTTGTTATGTTAAGTAGCTTTTATATAGCGTACGGCTACATCCAGCAATTTGGCCGCAACAGGGTCGTCCGCCGTGTCAAGGTGGAAGTTGAAATCACCGGCCACAACACAATGCTGTGTGGTCAGCGCCAGCTCAGAGACGGCTGTCTTCAGATCCTCCAAAAAGGAACCCACCGGGCCTGGTGGTCTATAAACCAACAACCCCTTCAAGGCCTGACCTGGGGACAGTCTGAGCGTGAAGGCGAGCGACTCGGCATTCCCAATGGAGTTCAGGGGAAGCACCGAGCAGGAGACGCTCTTTTTCACCACAACCGCCACTCCCCCTCCCCTGCCCTTAACTCTGTCCTGCCGGAAGATATTGTACGCAGGAGGAATGGCTGAGAAGACGTCCGGATTGGAAGCCTCTCCCAGCCAAGTTTCGGTCAGTAGCAAGCACAGGGGATTTTCCCTGACCAGAAGATCGTAAATGTGCAGGGCGTGGCGCCCTACCGACCTCGTGTTCAGCAGCAGGCAAAGATGCTTCACGCCAGCTGTTGCCGGGTGAGGAACCGTAGCACAAATCCAGGAAGGCGTCCAACCACAGCCCGGACAGCGTCGTTTGCCCCTAAACCGCCCCGGGAAAACGGAGCGGCAAGAGCTAGAATGGCCCCGCATGTCCCGCAATGACGCAGAGGAATAGCAAATCATCTCAGCCAGAGTATTGCCGGACCGGGGTCCCCCGCCGCCCCGACGCCTCCGGGACGCTGACGGGCGCAGACGGGCAGGACTCCGGCACGACTCAGGCTAAGCGAGGGCGTCCACCTGCGCGTCACGCTGCGCGTGAGGGAGCGACTTTAAGTAGGCGCTCCAATCAAGCCTGAGCGTGCGAGTCCGCTCCAAGATGGCGGCCGCCGCTGGCTGAAGTAGCCCAAACAAAGATGGCGCCCAAAATGACCCCCAGGACCCGGACCCACCAAAGTGGTGGTGCTTGGCAGGCAGAAAATGCCGTTTTTAAGGTGCAGGTAAGGGGAGAAGGGGGCGCTGGCAGCAAGCAGGCAGGCTAAAATCAGGGAAGAATGAAACAGAAAAACGAACCCAAATGCAAAACAGGATGTTTTAAAAAGTACTCGGCGCTAGTAGCAGCGCGAGCGCGGCGAAGTGGTAGATGGTCTAACCAGCACCATGCTAGAGCCTGCCTTAAGTAGGCGCTCCAATCAAGCCTGAGCGTGCGAGTCCGCTCCAAGATGGCAGCCGCCGCTGGCTGAAGTAGCCCAAACAAAGATGGCGCCCAAAATGACCCCCAGGACCCGGACCCACCAAAGTGGTGGTGCTTGGCAGGCAGAAAATGCCGTTTTTAAGGTGCAGGTAAGGGGAGAAGGGGGCGCTGGCAGCAAGCAGGCAGGCTAAAATCAGGGAAGAATGAAACAGAAAAACGAACCCAAATGCAAAACAGGAAGTTTTAAAAAGTACTCGGCGCTAGTAGCAGCGCGAGCGCGGCGAAGTGGTAGATGGTCTAACCAGCACCACGCTAGAGCCCGCCTTAAGTAGGCGCTCCAATCAAGCCTGAGCGTGCGAGTCCGCTCCAAGATGGCGGCCGCCGCTGGCTGAAGTAGCCCAAACAAATATGGCGCCCAAAATGACCCCCAGGACCCGGACCCACCAAAGTGGTGGTGCTTGGCAGGCAGAAAATGCCGTTTTTAAGGTGCAGGTAAGGGGAGAAGGGGGCGCTGGCAGCAAGCAGGGCAGGCTAAAATCAGGGAAGAATGAAACAGAAAAACGAACCCAAATGCAAAACAGGAAGTTTTAAAAAGTACTCGGCGCTAGTAGCAGCGCGAGCGCGGCGAAGTGGTAGATGGTCTAACCAGCACCACGCTAGAGCCCGCCTTCAGTAGGCGCTCCAATCAAGCCTGAGCGTGCGAGTCCGCTCCAAGATGGCGGCCGCCGCTGGCTGAAGTAGCCCAAACAAAGATGGCGCCCAAAATGACCCCCAGGACCCGGACCCACCAAAGTGGTGGTGCTTGGCAGGCAGAAAATGCCGTTTTTAAGGTGCAGGTAAGGGGAGAAGGGGGCGCTGGCAGCAAGCAGGCAGGCTAAAATCAGGGAAGAATGAAACAGAAAAACGAACCCAAATGCAAAACAGGAAGTTTTAGAAAGTACTCGGCGCTAGTAGCAGCGCTAGTAGCAGCGCCAGCGCGGCGAAGTGGTAGATGGTTGTGAGGGTGCTGGTGTGTGATTGGCTGGAGTTGGCTGGGATACCAGGATCCAGGATGTCTGGATGGGTCTGCCCAGTGGTGAGTGCTCAGATCAGCATGCTGATGTGAGGGGAGGGCTGCACCTGGTTCCTGATGGGGCTGGGCTTTCCCCACACAATGCTGGCCCCGCCCCCTGTGGTGCGTCTAACGACCCTAGCCCTGCCAGTGAATAGAGTGAGGTGATGAGCACATCAAGGGTGCTCCAAAACCAGCTGTGACTGTTTTCTCCCCCACCCTGCACCTACAGACAAAGGAATGTGGTGCATAAAAATGGGGCTGTGTCGCCACACAAACTGTTCTCTGCCAGGATCCTGCCTGAGGGGGCTGCTGCTGTTGCTGGGGCCAGGAAGACCGCCACTTGGATTATCTCCCTGCCTGGAGACCCAGTGAGCTGGCTCTGGGCCCAGCCTTGCCCCCTGCCTGCTTTAAGGAACTTTGCTGTGCCCCTAGCGCTTGGGAGCGCTGTGCCTGCACCCCTAGCGCTGAGAGCGCTGCGAATCGTCTTTGAGCGCTGGGAGCGCTTTACTTTCCCTTTTCGTGGCTGCCCACGCCGCTTTTTGCCGATTTGACAGTCCCCTGGCAGGTGCCCACCCTGCCAAGGACCTTGTGCTTTACCCTGTCACGAGCGCTTTGGGAGCGCTTTATTGAGCTTAAGGCCGGTGCCCACCCGGCATTGCCCTGTGAAGTTTTCCCCGTCGCCGCCCGGCCGTACAGGAAGTCAGGCAGGCCGTGACCTCATTCCCCAGGCCGCGCTCTGATTGGCTGCCAGCCCGGGACAGGAAGGAGGGAGCCGGAAGCTACCGGGAGCCGACCCTGGGATCCGGTGCACTCACCCAGGAGAGAGAGAAGCCTTCTGTCCAGCAGCGGGGCAACCGTGGTGTGGGGAGAGCCCCGCAGCTGCCGAGGAAGAGAAGGAGCCTTGAGACCCTGGGAGCGCCCACCAGAAACCGGGTAAGTGGGGCTCGGTGTTCCCGTCTAGGGAGGAGGGCATCGGGGCACATTGCCGGCGCCCGCCCTCCCCTCCAGTACCAGGGCTTTGTTGTCAAAGAGCCTGAGAGGCCCCGGGGGGGCCTCCCTGCAGATTTGAGCCCGGGCGGGCTCCTACGTTACTGGGGCATTTCTTCAGGGCCGCGAGAGGCTCTGGGTGGCATCATTTCCTTTCGAGTCCCCCGAAGAGGGACTCCAACGCCCAGAGCCATTTGTTCTCTTGAGTCCCGGAGGGACTCCAACGGCCGTATTTTGTGTATGAGCCTGAAAGGCTCAAGGGGGCATTTTGATTTACTGAGAGCCCACGAGGGGCTCAGGCGCCACAACTATCTTTGAGAGCCCAGTGATTCTCAGGGGCCATTTGTTTATTCAGAGCCCAGCGAGGCTCCAAAAAGGGGACAGTCATTTCTACAGAGCCTGTGACACTCAGTAACACCAGCAAGTAGCAAACACAGTAAAACATTTTGGCCTGTATCTTTCCGCCGTCTTTGTAAGCCTGTGACACTGTGAGTTTCAGGAATTCCACTAGCAGCACTATAGGTGGACTCACTACTAGTACATACATAGTCAGATAGTACTAAAAAATGCCTTTTTACTTTTTTCTCTTGTTTTGCAAAAGAAATTACTGGTACGTGAACTTGTGGTAGCCGCCATAATGGCAGCTCACTCAGCTTTAACCCAAGAAATACAGACACAGGCCATGATGATGCAGACTCGCAGTACTTTAAGCAGTACATGCAGGTGGGAATAGGAATGTCTTACTTTTCTATAGGGGTGGCACTGCCACTGGCCATACTTCATCCACTCAGCGTCTGCGCTACTACATCATACACCTCTGCTATCGACGAGGAGGATAAAGAAGATAACATCCAGGCTTACAAAGTACGTCTATGATTCTTCTTAATGTCTCAAATGTACCAAAATTTCTTTTTGTTAACAACCAACTTACACCCTTTTCATTATATTTTGGAAACCGCTGTCTTCTTTCTTATGTTGAATTGCATTCAACAAAACCATTTTTTACAGTCATAAATAAATATTAAGACTCGCTCGTCCTTCGTTTCACTCTTCTTTAGCTTTTCGTTCTTCACATCCCTAAACTACATCTGATCTGATATGACTTGGCTTTAAAATAAAAATTGGCCAGCTGAGTTCAAGTGAAATAGAGGGGACCATTGGTTACCAGAGAAGTACAGCCACTAATGCTATTACAAGTCAAGGTTGACTGTCTTCTCCGTGATAGCCCAAAAAGTAGTTATAAATTAGTAAATGTTCTTGACAGTACAGTGTACTTATACTAGTGTACTGTGTACTACTGTACAGTACATCATACACTCCTTTACGAGCCTACTCAAAAAAAATATAATAAGTAAGTAGTATAATAACTTACCACCATCCGCCGCCGCTGAGCCTTCCCCCCCAGCTCCTCCTGTTGGCACCGCCGCATCCAGAGTGGACCCCTCCGCACTGCTGGCCCCAGCACGGATGGTCATCTGTGCCGCATCAGATGTTGTGACGTCTAGGAAAAACATGTCATATTTTCAGATGCCATACACAACCCCCTATTTTGTCTCGTAATGGAAGGAAATGTTACATAACACATTTTGTATTACTGGGATTGAAAAAATGTTACGGTTTTGGGGAGGGTGTTAACCTTTTAGATGCTTATTCCATTAAATGCTACACTTCTTCTTTTGACAACTGATTAATGCTTGCTTAACGTGCACCATTTTTCTCATTACAGAAAGAAGATTCCATTGCCCTTCAGCCAGACGATTCACCAACTACTACTGAGTCACCACCAGCAGTACTTAAGTACTTTAAAGAAGGTGGGGGCTCACACACAGTTATTCTACTAATTTCTTGTGTCTGTTAGTGTTAACTATTTTTAAGTTTGAGTCATACTAATTTCATTCATGGGAATGTTGTTTAAAGTAAACTTTAACGTCATCTTCATCCATAAGAATACTACGCTATTAAAAATAAAGAAATAATGTTTTCATTTCTCAATTGAAAATAAAAATTAAAAACTAACAAACGCTGTGTGGTTTTTGTTCACGAGTGAGTGAGCGGAATGGTTTGAACTACTGCACTTGGCAGTCATGTTTCCGTAACTCAGATAGGCCAGGACTCGGAGGTAGTCTCTCTTCTTCTGTTCTTCTGGGTCGTAAAATCATTGGTCAGACATTCTAGATAGTCGGTCAGGGGAATGGGGGTTCAACTTCTGTTCGGACTGAGGTATGTCGAAAGTCGAACTGCACCTATCATCAACAATGTCCTATTTATCTTGTTCATACTTCTTTGTGTGAAGAATAGTCCCTGAAACAGTAGCGGTATGGGATGTGCTCCTCTCAAATCAAAAAGGCAACTGCTACCTTTTACTTGGTGTAAACAATGACATTTTGTTGTTGGAAATTGTCAAAGCACTTACATTAAGAAGACTGGAATAGACAGCAAGGGCAACCCAGAGGACTGCACTCAGTGCCGAGAGCTATTGCTGTATCAGAGTTTTGTTTCACACCGTTTGCCGAATGGACAAGCTTAGCTACCTACACAGACCGACTCATAATTGTAAATAGTAGTAGCACAGAGAGTGATGGTAGAGGCAGGATAAGAATGTAGAAAGTAGTCCACATTAGAAGAAGATCAAAGACTATTTTGTAAAACATAGAATTATTAGGAACCAGTTTGTAATGAATAGGAGCTGTAAAAGTTAGGGAAGTATAAGTATTAATATAACAATAGAACAACTTACTGGGGCCAGCAGAAGAGCCTGCAAGGGACTGCTCCTGTTCACCTTCTGCCACCGGAGTCTCTGTCGCCGTCGCCTTGCCCCTGGGAGGTCCTGGTGATCATGAAATAATGAAACACAACATGGATGATTGTTTTTTGGGAAATATTTGATTTCTTTGTACTCAATCTAAAATTATGTCAGGGAAACAAATTGCATCTGATCTGGTCAAGTCCCCCATTCACACCTTCATTCATACTACCGTGCTTCCCATTAGACTCACAGACATTCCGCACCCCGCTCCAGATAGGGGCGGTGCCAGAGTTCTTGGAGCGAAAGGCAAAATTCAATTTGCCTGCAAAGAGAACCCCAGGAATTGCTATTAAAAGTTGTTTACTGCAACTACACGGAACCTCATAAGGCCTTCCCACACCTTATGGAAAGCTCCGTCCCCCCCACCTCAAAGTGCATCTCTCTGGTGGTCTGCGAGGTGCTGCCTGTTTTCTCCCACTGAACAACCAAACAACACATGGCAGAGGCCTTGAGAGGCAGAACTGCCGCGGCCATCCTGTGAGTCTGATGTTAGCTCAGTGCCCCCAAGTCCCCCATTCACACCTTCATTCATACTACCGTGCTTCCCATTAGACCCACAGACATTCCGCACCCAGCTCCAGATAGGGGCGGTGCCAAAGTTCCTGGCGCTCAAGGCAAAATTCAATTCACCTGCAAAGAGAACCCCAGGAATTGCTAATAAAAGCTGTTTACTGCAACGACAAGGAACCTCATAAGCCCTTACCACACCTTATGGAAGGCTCCGCCCCCACCTCAAAGTGCATCTCTCTGGCGGTCTGCGAGGTGCTGCCTGTTTTCTCCCACTGAACGACCAAACAACACATGGCAGAGGCCACGAGAAGCAGAACTGCCGCGGCCATCCTGTGAGTCTGATGTTAGCTCGGTGCCCCCAAGTCCCCCATTCACCCCTCTTTCACACCATTCATAGCCCAGTCCACAGACTGCACACACACTGCAGGCATCCCCGACTATGCCTCTATATATAGCAAAGAAGTGAATGATGTCATAAAGCCTGCGAGACCCAGGGGTGTGATGTAGTACATGATGTCACAAACCTGCCAGGGTCAGTGGTATGATGTAGGAGATGACATCACAACCGATTGATGGGAAATGCTGATAACACTCAAGGCTGCCTTTGGGGACCAGTGATACATTATGTTGGTAGATATAGGTCCATCTTTCGCATAACATCACGGAAGCAGAAGATTGAGCGAAGGAAGTCAGTTACAATAATCTTATTATTACGGTTTCCTGTTTTCTCTTTATTGCATACATGTTAACAGAATCTGTAAAGGCGATGGTGAGATGGGCCTAGTGTACTGCACAGGAATGCACAGCTTGTCATTCTGTTTCTTCCTATCTGCTCTGCCCATTTCACAGGTGTGATTCAGGTATTCAAATGGCAGGGTGGGATCTAAGGGTTAGAAGACACCTTACATCAGTCTTCTGCACTGACTAGCAGAGCCTGGCAGCGGTCTTATGGCTGGGCTCTGAGTCTTCGTCTGTGTTAGCCTGTCTGCTGGCCTGGGCTCCCATAGACTCCTTCTTGTGTAACTATGCACGGCTTCAAGAGCATTGCACACATGCATTCAATAGAAGGTAGTTCTGGATACCCTGGGGGGTCAAGGTGCACAAGGAATATGTAGTCTTGGGATGTACTGTTTTCTACTCCCAAAATCAAGATACCACACAAAGCTGCTGGCTGCTTCAACCTTAAAAAAATGAATGTTTTGTGCAAGAGGCATTCCAAATGTAGAATTTGCATTCCATACATAGTTCGAACGTTCCAAATTAGAAGCGTTGTTCCAATCTACATTCTAAAGGAATTCTTACCAATTCCAAATTAGAACTCTCATTCCAAACTTAGAACATCCTTTACAAAATAGAACTGTCAATCTTAGAACTCAAATGTTATTTGAGCAAAAAGCCTTGACATTACATCATGCCTTCATTGTGACACCAAAAACACCTTCATTAACTCTATATATAGCAAAGAGGTGAATGATGTCATAAAGCCTGCCAGACCCAGGGGTGTGATGTAGTACATGATGTCACAAACCTGCCAGGGTCAGGGGTGTGGTGTAGGAGATGACATCACAACCGATTGATGGGAAATGCTGATAACACTCAAGGCTGCCTTTGGGGACCAGTGATACATTATGTTGGTAGATATAGGTCCATCTTTCGCATAACATCACGGAAGCAGAAGATTGAGCGAAGGAAGTCAGTTACAATAATCTTATTATTAAGGTTTCCTGTTTTCTCTTTATTGCATACATGTTAACAGAATCTGTAAAGGCGATGGTGAGATGGGCCTAGTGTACTGCACAGGAATGCACAGCTTGTCATTCTGTTTCTTCCTATCTGCTCTGCCCATTTCACAGGTGTGATTCAGGTATTCAAATGGCAGGGTGGCATCTAAGGGTTAGAAGACACCTTACATCAGTCTTCTGCACTGACTAGCAGAGCCTGGCAGCGGTCTTATGGCCGGGCTCTGAGTCTTCGTCTGTGTTAGCCTTTCTGCTGGCCTGGCCTCCCATAGACTCCTTCTTGTGTAACTATGCACGGCTTCAAGAGCATTGCACACACACATGCATTCAATAGAAGGTAGTTCTGGATACCCTGGGGGGTCAAGGTGCACAAGGAATATGTAGTCTTGGGATGTACTGTTTTCTACTCCCAAAATCAAGATACCACACAAAGCTGCTGGCTGCTTCAACCTTAAAAAAAATGAATGTTTTGTGCAAGAAGCATTCCAAATGTAGAATTTGCATTCCATACATAGTTCGAACGTTCCAAATTAGAAGCGTTGTTCCAATCTACATTCTAAAGGAATTCTTTCAATTCCAAATTAGAACTCTCATTCCAAACTTAGAACATCCTTTACAAAATAGAACTGTCAATCTTAGAACTCAAATGTTATTTGAGCAGAAAGCCTTGACATTACATCATGCCTTCATTGTGACACCAAAAACACCTTCATTACAAGTTTGTAAATTCGATTTTGCGCAGAAACTGGAGTTTCTGATCTAAGGGGTGTTGCAAAAAGAGTAACAGTACTGCACTTTGTGGGTTTCTCATGGACACATTTGGTCAGGTAAAACTTTATGGAACTTGTCCATGGAAAACAGCTCTGTTTGGGCAGAAAGGTGGACATCAGCTATAATTCTCCCGTGCTGAGAGGAAAGTGCCTAGCAGTGCAATATTCTGCATCATAGAATGTTTAAACACTACAGTATCATCGATTGAAGTTATGAAATTTCTGATGCGGTATCGGCACAGCACTGGTCATTATGAGATCAGCGACATGGTGCGAGAGCACGGCTGTCACATGAGTGTTCGTGCACATTATAGCATTAGCCAGTCAATGAACCAGCACACAATCACAATGTTCTCCCAGTCAACTGCTCCACCCAAGAAGAGGATGGACAGATCCAGGACCATTAACTGATCCATAGGAGGGGCAAGGGAGAATGGGATGCTACTTGGGGGACAGAATGATATAGGGACTGTGGGTACCATCTCAAATATTAGCCCTCTTTTTCAAATTTCTTCACATGTATATACCATTTAAAGAAAACGATTTTACATGTTTCTTTTTTATGTTAACGCACTTTATTAATCTGGTATTTTAATTTAATTTTCAAAATAGTCACAATTCCCATGAGTAGGGGTTGTAGACGACAGGTTAAGAACTGTTGTTTCAGACTGAAGTATTTGAGAAAAGAATGTAAAGGAAATGAAAGTTTGCTAATTATCAGAGTAGAAATTAGAGTTGTAGAAGGCTGGACCAGAAAACCAACACATGATGGAGGCGCAACTTAGAGTAATCTTCGGGCAGACCCAATTCTCTTATTCATCACAGCAACCATCGCAGAGCGCTCTTCACTTGAGAAAAATTGCAACATTTCCCACAATTATCAGATTTTTTCCAAAGTGCAAGTAAGTTGGTTCAGGCTTTAGGTTTGGAGAATTGGCATTTATCAAAATGGAAATGTCATTTCTAGAGAAGGGGTATAACTGGCAAAGTAATGTGAACGTGGAGAAGTGTGGCTCAGGGGTTAGAGGCGGCAGACCCGGAAGCTGAGATCGGTCCTGGACCAGGGTTCAATTCCCCGCCTCGGCGGGTCTTGGGCTAAAAATTCCACGGACTCGACAATTCTCGCCCCGGTGCCTCCTCGACTCACGGGTTCACACTCTGCGACTCTGGGCAACAGCTTGCTTAATCTCCACAACGGCCCCTCGCGGCGGGATGCCTGACTTTCACCTTGTGGATACCCTGCTATCTCACAGGGAAATACCAGGACGGGTTCCCTAAGCAAGCGCCGGGAAACCCACTGCGGGTAGCTGTGCGCTATATAAGCTCAACTACATTTACATTTACAATGATAAAAGAGAAATCTGTCTCTGTAGAATGACTAGTCCTTTCCTAGCATTTTTTATTCATCCAGTGGTCTTGTTTTAGATAGTGCTTTATGATGCTGCACGCCTTTGTGCGGAGCGAAATATGGTATTACAGAAGGAGCCAGAGACTCTTGTGTAGCCCCTTTAATATGAATTGTGCTGGTGCGTGTCTTCTGCTGGTGCCGTCACTAGCAGGTATCCCCTCATTTGAACTGCATGTGACCCATGAAATTGAAGGAACCTATTGCATGTACTCCCAGGGATATTACAAAGGTGGGAGCAAGGACAGATAAGCCATTGGTAGGTGCAGTGATAGGACAACACACATTAGGTGAGGTACAATCAGTTTGCCCCCCTGAGGCACAACTTTGGAAAGAGGTACAGAGTCGTCAAACACCCCAATTACCCTGTGCAGTAGGGTGTAATCTGAATCCCTGCTCCTCTATTTGTTGAAACCCTAAGGATTTTTTGAAGAAAATCCATATGCCCATGATAGGTTCTCACAGAGGGCAATAATCCTGCTAATAAGAAGATTTGCAGGAGTATAGAATGGAAACTTACATGAAGGAACTCAGAGAAAAACTGTAGAAATCAACAAAAAATGGGGATCTTCCTGGGGGCGAAGACAAAAGCACAAAGACTGAAAAGATGCATAGGGGTAGACTGGAGTCAAACAAGAGAGAACATGTTGAAAAAAGGCAACAATAAAGAAGAACAATCAATACAGTTACCAAATATTTTGAATAGAAACCCAACAATCAATGCAAAGAGAATAGGCCTGGCTTTCAAGTGGTTAATATTTTGATGATTGTAATCGTGGTTGGTAATGGTGATGTTGGTGGAGATGGTAACAGGAGAAGTAATGGTTGTGGTTGTAGTACAAATGATAGTGGCATTGGTGGTGGTAACAATTCACACCGAGTCCTGAGACAACCACTAAAAGAAGCCTCCCAGGGGCCGTGGCGAAGACGGAAATGGAGTGTGACATGTTTTGTCTCTGCTCTGGATCCCCGTGGGCCTTTCATGCAGTGTTGAAGCACCGGGACCTGCTTGTTTGTGCAGCTCCCCATCTTCCTGGACACCCCCATAGGCGGGGCAGCTCTGTGGGCCAGACGAGAGGGGATCCCCCAAGGGTGATCGCGGATCCTGGAAGCTGGTGGGTTTATCAAGGTCTGCCATCTTGCGGGAGCGACTTGGCTGTGCGAGACACCTCAGGCCCTGCTGAGATCAATCAATCAATCAGGGGTTTGTTAAAGCACGACTACTCACTGTAGGAAGGTGGCTACCTGACTATGGTTACCCCAGATTTTTTGCCAGTGTTTAGCTGGTTTTTTGACTTAGTTGACCTGGTTCCCTGCTAATCAGGGCCCCAGGCCATCTGCTCTCTCTGTAAAATGGATTCCATGTACCCTAGGTACATACCACAATTGGAAATGGACTCCTTGTCAGCCCCTGTATAATGCACTATAGGTGCCCAGGGCATAGGGGCCACCAAGGCCTACCAGGGGCTGCAGCATATCTTTTGCCACCCCTGGCTGGTTCTTAAATTGACACAACTGGCTGATCACTCAGCTGGGGTAAGGTGGTGTAATCACCCCTTGCTTAGATATAGTATACCTATATCTAAACCTATATCTGGACACATGTAAACCTGTGAGCCACTCCTATGGAAGGCCTCATTGTAGGAAGGTGGCTACCTGACTATGGTTACCCCGGATTTTTTGCCTGTGTTTAGCTGGTTTTTTTGACTTAGTTGACCTGGTTCCCTGCTAATCAGGGCCCCAGGCCATCTGCTCTCTCTGTAAAATGGATTCCATGTGCTATAGGCACATACCACAATTGGAAATGGACTCCTTGTCAGCCCCTGTATAATGCACTATAGGTGCCCAGGGCATAGGGGCCACCAAGGCCTACCAGGGGCTGCAGCATATCTTTTGCCACCCCTGGCTGGTTCTTAAATTGACACAACTGGCTGATCACTCAGCTGGGGTAAGGTGGTGTAATCACCCCTTGCTTAGATATAGTATACCTATATCTAAACCTATATCTGGACACATGTAAACCTGTGAGCCACTCCTATGGAAGGCCTCATCAATCCTGGAGGCAGAGTGCGTGGTTTTATGTGAGATGGAGCTCTAGCATGAGCTGAGCCTGTCTGCAGCTGTCGGGAACAACTCCCTAAGCTGTTTCAGGATAATGCCATACCATATACTCTTAAGTGCCTTATAATCCTCGCGGTTAAATAGCAACTTTGGTTTGGCTTTATCAAAACATGTTGTGTAAGGTGTCATACGATTTGGAATACTATCCCCTCGCCAGTTCTGGCGACGGGGATAGCATTCCACCCCTCTAGAGGGGTAGGACATGTTGCTTTACTTAAATGCGGTTAATTTCTCCAAAGACCTTAGATCCACAAAATGGATGCCTCTGCCACAGACAAATGTCTGGACCCCTGCAGCTGACCGAAACTCGGCCAAATGGGTCCTGGACAAAGGGTTTCCTGTCACAGGAGGGTGTCACCTCCCTCCAGACAGGAGATAGTGGATTGTAGCAGGGAGGTTTGAAAGAAACCAGACACTGCTTGGGGCGCACAAGGCTGCCCCTTGCATAATCCGGCCAAACCGGTTCTGGGGCACTCCAGCCCTCGTGCCAGGGTGGCCTGGATCAAAGGAAGGGGGTGTATCCACCCACTTCCTGGGTCCCACCCATAGGGGGGGACCTAGCAGGTAATCACGCCCCCCAGATTGGAATAAGAGTGGGAGCAGTGCCAATGCACATCAGATTTCCTGGAAGAAACACTAGAAACGAAACTCTGGACCCTTGGACCTCCATCTCAACGTGGAAGCCCGAAGAATCTCCCTTGTGGTCAAGGAGTGACCACCCTGCAGCAGCATCCAGCCCTCGACGTCTACTTAGTTGCAGTTCCCGCCGGAACTCGAGCGACTGAGATCGACGAGATCAAGCTTGCCTGCCTTCCAACAGCCCGATCCACAGTCCCTGCAGAGCTGAGACCCGTGGAGGCGACCGGAAGCGTGGGGCATGCCATCTTGAATTGACCAAGAGACGCTGACCGTGCAGCCCACGAGTGACCCTCGAAGCTGTGCACTGGGGTTTGAGAAGCCCTCACCCTGAGCTACTCTTGAGCCGAAGTTCAGCCCTCCACACTCGACGAGTGCTGCGTGGGGCCCTTCTGCTCCATTTGGCTCAACGCATTGGCCCGGTCACTTGCCAGCCGGCTAGTGGTCCCTGTGCCAACGAAACTACAAAGAAGACTCGTGAATCTGGTTGCTCCAGATCCACCCCAGCTCCCCTGAAAAGGAGCCCCCACTCTGACCTTCCTGGTTCGAGTGAGAAGCAATCTCCCGGTTCCGCGTGGATTGCTCTTGCCAAGTGTTGTTTGCTCCAAACTGGAAGCCGACAGCGCCGACGGTGAGAGCCTGCTTGGGACAGATCGTGACCTGCTCCAGGACGTCACAGATGCCCCAGAGCCCACGTGACAGCGGAGAGAAGCTCCTCAAAGACCACCTGATTGCGCCCGACTTTGCCTGGTTCCGTCCTGGTTCCACCCTGGTCACTGCTGAGTGACCCAGACTCTGTCCCCTCTGCTTTCAGGTACCCTTCGACTTGAGTCCACCCTTGGACTCCACCGGACACTTCATCTTTAACCCGCCTGCAGCCCTTTCAGCTTCAAGCACCAAGAGCCTGCGTGTCAAAACCCGACGCCTCTTCGACCCTGTGCACCCACTTCCTGTGGGTGAGGTAACTTTGCTCCGCCGGTGTTCCCACACTGGTGCACATCTCTAGGGTCTGTGTGTTAAGGTTTGTTCCTCTAGGTTCAGCGGAAGTGTCCTTAAACTTTAACTTTACAACTTTTACGCACCATTGGTTAACATTGGTGCATGCGTGCGCTTTCCGCACTGCTCCCGAATCCCGAGGGCCATTCCCGACTTCAGCATTGCTTGTCCTGACTGCTCCCAGCGATTCCCTAGGCCCTAGGCCTAACCACTGCTCGAGTGGCATCTCTTATACCACTTGTTTAGTATATGGTTTGAGTGGCCCCCTGCCCTCATCCATAATTGTGCAACTTTGTATGTTTAAACAGTGCTTTTGATTTAACGCTTGTGCCCCTTTATTCATAAAGAATACTGGGGATTGTTTTTAGTAATAAATACATATATTTTTATAATATATACTTGTGTGGTGTCCTTTCATTTGGTACTACAGGATTGTATGTGGTAAAACAGCTCGCTTAACACGACCTCTTAAGTTAAGCCTTTAGGCTGCTTAGTCCATGCTACCCCTAGGATAGCTTGTCTAATAAGGTTGACTTACAACCAGACACCATAAGGGATTGTTTGGTCTGATAACAGGTGGTTCCAGAATTGGAAACATCACCTATCAGGCCAACTTCTCACACTCATCAATCCTGGAGGCAGAGTGCGTGGTTTCATGTGAGATGGAGCTCTAGCATGAGCTGAGCCTGTCTGCAGCTGTCGGGAACAACTCCCTAAGCTGTTTCAGGATAATGCCATACCATATACTCTTAAGTGCCTTATAATCCTCGCGGTTATATAGCAACTCTGGTTTGGCTTTATCAAAACATGTCGTGTAAGGTGTCATACGATTTGGAATACTATCCCCTCGCCAGTTCTGGCGACGGGGATAGCATTCCACCCCTCTAGAGGGGTAAGACATGTTACTTTACTTAAATGCGGTTAATTTCTAAAAGGGCCTTAGATCCACAAAATGGATGCCTCTGCCACAGACAAGAGTCTGGACCCCTGCAGCTGACCGAAACTCAGCCAAATAGGGCCTGGACAAAGGGTTTCCTGTCACAGGAGGGTGTCACCACCCTCCAGACAGGAGATAGTGGATTGTAGCGGGGAGGTCTGAAAGAAACCAGACACTGCCTGGGGCGCACAAGGCTGCCCCTTGCATAATCCGGCCAAACCGGTTCTGGGGCACTCCAGCCCTCGTGCCAGGGCGGCCTGGATCAAAGGAAGGGGGTGTATCCACCCACTTCCTGGGTCCCACCCATAGGAGGGGACCTAGCAGGTAATCCAGCCCCCAAGATTCGAATAAGAGTGGGAGCAGTGCCAATGCACTTTAGATCATCCTGAAATCACCTTTAAACTAAGAAGACGACTGGACTTCGACATTCTGATGAACAGAAGACTGAAGAGCTTCTCCCTTGTGGCCTAGGAGGGGCCACCCTGTGAACACAGGCACCACCCAGCACCTCGACGTCTGCTTTGCCGCCGCCTCCCGCCGGAGCCCGAGTGCAGAGCCTGACAAGACCCAGCTTCCCAGACTTCTCCCAGCCCGATCCACAGTCCCTGCAAAGAAGGGACCCTTGGAGGCACCGAGAGACGTGGGAGCGGACATCTTGAAAGACCCCCGAGACGCTGACTGCGCAGCACCCGAGGCACCCTCGACTCTGAGCTGACCTTTCTAACAAGTGTATTCATATCTTGCACACTCAAACAGTGTCTCTGATATCCATTCTGAGCTATTTGGAAAATTAGCAAATCTTGTCAAAAAACATTTTTGGACGATTTTTGCTAATTTTCAGTATCAACCCACCTTACTGTTTTTGGGCGGGGTAAAAGTTCAACCTTTCCCCCCTTATGGAGGTCAAAATTGTAATACATCAAAATCATTTAAAAACTATATAGGTGTGATGGCAGTGTCTTGGATACATCCCACATGAATTTTAAACACATTAGGAGCATCTCTGATCAAAATAACCATAAAAATCCCAAAGCTGCATCAGTGCTTCAAAGTGCTCCAAAACGGTCAAAAATGGACGAAAATGAAAAATATTCTCCATATCTGAGTTTTTATAACATTCCTTAGATAATGTATATCTTGAATTAGTTTTAAATCCTTTTATTAAAAAGTTTCTTTTCTATGCTGCACTGGTGCAACGCCTCAAGTCTGAGAAGCTGCACCAGTGCAGCCGAAGCAGCACTGGTGCAGCCGAAGCAGCACTGGTGACCAATCCGAGAAAAAAAATGTGTTTTTTTCCCTGGGCCCCTCCCCTAAACGAAAACACATTGACCTGAAGCCTAAGTGTATTCTGAGTCATAAAAAGTTTATTAGATGAAAAAATATTGTACGGGCACTTTTTTGCACAAAAAGTCACTTTTTGGCACTTTTTTGAGAGAAATAAAATAGTTCGCAGATTTTTTTTAAATCGACCGAATTAAAAAAAAAATGCTCTTGTTGGATGGCTTTGGACATAAGGCCGCATAAACAAAAGGAATTTTTCTAATATCTGTTTTTCTCACTTTTTTATTGCTGTTTGAAATTTCTGACTTGACTTTTTGCATCATTGGTGATGCATGTGTTTAACATTGAGCTTTGGAAAAATGAAAAAAAATAGACTTTGGGGATTGTTTACTAGGGCAAGTGATACATCAAATTAAGACTCATATTAAACTGAACCTCAAGCTGAAAAAAAAAAACAAAATAGCATTTACGATCACTTTTTATAAGCGACTTTAACAATTGTTTTTTTAGCTATATTAAAAAACAAGGTAACGCCGTAAATTTTAGAAAAGAGATTTTTTCAAAGTAAAACATAGGTGTGACCTGCCTTCACATTAGGCTTCATAAACAAAAGAAAAAACATCTCTATGTGTTATATTCACTTTTTAATAACACATTTTCGTTTTAGGCACAAGCAAAAAGCAGCATTGGTGATGCATGTGTTTTTCAATGGGGTTTTTTAAAGTCTACCAAAATACGGTTTACCAATACATTTTCATTATTTTCTCTTTGGTATCTCATAATGCACATGTTAATAAACAGGTTCATGCATTATTAGCTAAATAGCATAAAAACACACTGAATTATTAACAATAATCTTCGAGATTTGGGTGACCAGATGGCCGGAAATCGAAAATCGCCTCGTATGGATTCAACTTCCATTTCGTGCACTTTCTATGTGGGCCACATGCATAAGAATTGGTACAATAATGCATACGAATCTTAGCTAGAATCTGCAATTGAAATTAAGTCTTTAACTTATATGCTTCAAGAATTATACGGCACATTCTGCTATGTATAATATCCTATCCATTTCAATGGGACGACCAGATGGCCGCAAATTGAAAATCGCGTCGTATGGATTCATATTGCGTTGTATGTACCTTACGTGTAAGCCACATGCATTTAAAATGACACAATGTAGTAGGGTATGCTATAGAATGTGTTGCAGTTGGAAATCAAGCTCTATCTAGTATGGATCATGACTGATGACACAATATACGTGACTCATTTTGCAAAAAATGGAGGCAAATTTGATAAAACATGCGTTTAATCACTGAATGATTCTTACCACTTCTAAGCATGGCACAGGCATGACAATGACCACAGGGCAGTGGCATGATGGTAACTGTATGCTGCACTCAGAATTATGGATCCAGATTGTATGGTTTTAGAATTATGGACCACAACGTAAGGCATATTTTTTCACACATGTGACGTTATTGAAAAACATCATACATTCAACTTCACATTTTGTAGCCAAAAGCATAAAGTGTTCTTCAACACACATGAAAGTGAAAAATAAAAACTTTTCCTGAAGATTACACTTGATTTGTACCTTGTCCCTATAAGCCACAAATATGAGAGTTACCACTATAAAGTGTAGATGTCTTAGCTACATACTGTGATTGAAATTAGGTCAGTACCTCATATGGTTCAAGATTTATAGTGCACCACATACTATGTAATATATCCTATCCATTTCAATGGGTGACCAGATGGCCGCAAATTAAAAATCGCCTCATATGGATTCAAATTGCTTTGTATGCACCTTGTGTGTGAGCCACATGCATATAAAATGGCACACTGTAGTAGGCTATGTTATAGAATGTGTTGCAGTTGGAAATCAAGCTCTATCTAATATGGATCTTGACTGATGACATAACATACGTGACACATTTTGCAAAAGCTGGAGGAATTTTTTTAAAAATATGTGTTTAATCGCTGAAAGATTCACACTACTTTGAAGCTTTCCATATGCATGAAAATGAACACAGGACAGTGGCATCATGTTAGCTTAATGCTGCACTTCCAATTATGGATCCAGATTGTATGGTTTTAGAAGTATGGGACAAAATGTAAGGCATACTTTTTCGTACATGCGACGGTATTGAAAAACGTCATACATTCAACCTCAAATTTTGACAACTTTACAATACGCCACACACATAATAATTCACATGGGTAAGATGCACATCACTAGGAACAAAGTGCTGTTTAAATTATGTCTCTATAATGTACAGACTATGAATTATAGCCAAAAGTATAAAGTGTTCTACAACACACATGAAAGTGAAAAATAAAAACTTACCTGAAGGTTACACTTGATTTGTACCTTGTCCCTATACGCCACAACCATGAGAGTTACCACTATGAATTGTAAATGTCTTAGCTACATACTGCAATTGAAATTAAGTCAGTACATCATATGCTTCAAGAAATATAGTGCACTACATCCTCTGTAGTATATCCTATCCATTTCAAAGGGTGACCAGATGGCCGCAAATTAAAAATTCCCTCGTATGGATTCAAATTGCTTTGTATGACTGTTTTCAGGTCCCTGTAGCCACCAGGACCCCATAATATATCTCAGATGATATAACAAGAGTGGCTAGGGCTCATTTCCAGCCTCCAGGTACATGTCTGACTCCTATTTGTGACATTTCGAGGTGTTTGGGATCAAACTCATTTTTCCCAATATAGGCCATAGAGCTCAGAGTCACATCACATTGAGCTCAGAGTCACATCACATTTCTAGTTCTGGACCCAAGAACACCATAGTATACCTCAGATGACATACCAAGAGTGTCTAAGACCCATTTCTGGCCTCCAGGGGTGACTTTTT
This sequence comes from Lissotriton helveticus, assembly GCF_964261635.1. Lineage (NCBI taxonomy): Eukaryota > Metazoa > Chordata > Amphibia > Caudata > Salamandridae > Lissotriton > Lissotriton helveticus. Next base: position 1,530,900 of record NW_027611675.1, read on the forward strand.
GAAGTTTTTGGGTTTAAGGGGGCAAAGTCACTTTTTCCACCCGAGGTCGTGGAACTCGGAGCTGGGTAAAAGTTTAGCTTGAGTGCCCTCCCCATGGAGGTCAAAAATGTTATTGCATCAAAATCATTTAAAAACTATATAGGTGTAATTGTAGTGCCCTGAATGCTATATGGCTGCATTTGCACCGTTCTAGGTATTTACAAAATGAATTTCTAACACTTTTGAAGTCTCCATGAAGTGAAAAATGACTAAGTCCAAAAACTTCACTGGTGCATCAAAGTGGTCAAAAAAGGTCAACATTGGGTTAAAATTAACAAAACATAGTGCTGCAGTGGTCCAATAGCAGGCTAAAGACATAATGAATGACACAGAATGAACAGTTTTAGTAAACACTTTGAAAATTCGATTTTCAATTTCAGGGGGACAAGGTCATGGAAGTCATGGAACTCCGAGCTGGGTAAAAGTTCAGCTTAAGGGCCCTCCCCATGGAGGTCAAAAATTTTATTACATCAAAATCTTTTAAAAACTATATAGGTGTAATTGCAGTGTCCTGAATGCTATGTAACTGCATTTGCACTGTTCTGTGTGCCTCCAAAATGAATTTCTAACACTTTTGAAGTCCCCATGAAGTGAAAAATGACGAAGTACAAAGACATCATTGGTGCATGAAAGTGTTTAAAAACGATCACAAATGCATAAAAATGAAAAAAACAAAGTGCTACACTGGCCCAATAGCAAGCTAAACACACAATGAATGACCCAGAATGAATATATTTACAAATTACTTGGAAAATGCTATTTTAAATTTCAGGGGGACGAGGTCACAGAAGTCATGGAACTCCGAGCGTGGTAAAAGTTCAAACTTTCCACCCCTCATGGAGGTCAAAATTTTTAATTCATCAAAATCATTTAAAAACTATATAGGTGTGATTGGAGTGTCCTGATTGCTATATAGGTGCATTTACACTGTCCTGTGTGCCTCCAAAGTGACTTTCTAACACTTTTGAAGTCTCCATGAAGCAAAAAGTGACTAAGTCCAAAGAACATTTGGAGCATCAAAGTGTTCAAAAACGGTCAAAAATGCATAAAAACGAAAAAAAACAAGTGCTACAGTGGCCCAATAGCATGCTAAACACACAATGAATGACACAGAATGAATAGTTGTACACATTACTTTGAAAATGCAATTTTAAATTTCAGGGGGACAAGGTCACGAAAGTCATGGAACTCCGAGCGGGGTAAAAGTTCAACCTTTCCCCCCTTATGGAGGTCAAAATTTTAATACATCAAAATCATTTAAAAACTATATAGGTGTGATGGCAGTGTCTTGGATACATCCCACATGAATTTTAAACACATTAGGAGCATCTCTGATCAAAATAACCATAAAAATCCCAAAGCTGCATCAGTGCTTCAAAGTGCTCCAAAACGGTCAAAAATGGACGAAAATGAAAAATATTCTCCATATCTGAGTTTTTATAACATTCCTTAGATAATGTATATCTTGAATTAGTTTTAAATCCTTTTATTAAAAAGTTTCTTTTCTATGCTGCACTGGTGCAACGCCTCAAGTCTGAGAAGCTGCACCAGTGCAGCCGAAGCAGCACTGGTGCAGCCGAAAGCCGGCGGGCTTTCAAGTGTTTGTCCACAATGAGCTTCACCCGCTCCTCTATTTCATCCTCGAGCCTCGCTACCCGGAGGAGAATCTTTTTTTGAAATTGACGGCACCTACATTGGCATGCATGTTGTGGGGGGGCGGCCGATGATGAAAAAATCCGGCGGCGGGCGGCTGCCTGACCACGGCGACGTACTCCTGCAGGCTTGGGGGCCGGGGCATTGGAAGAGGCAGCAGCTGCTGCCGCCGCATCCTCCTCCTCCTCCTCGGCCTGAGCCACCAGCCGGCGGTAGGCCTCAACGATGGCCTGCAGTTTCCGCTGCCGGGCCCCGACTGCCAACTCCTTTCTTGTTGGTTTTGAAGGAGTAACTATAAAGAAAGAGACAGAATTGTTGTAATCCAAAATCCCAGCAAATCAAGAACACAAAATGTATTCAACACATAGTGGCACAGTAGCACTAGCAAGCAAGCTGAGTACAAAAAATTGTGTGGCATCTATCTTGAACATTCTACGGCCTATATAATTAATTTGTTGGACTTTTTGGCACGGCATTATGCCTGCCCTAGTAGCATGGGTGTACTTCAACGGTCACACACATACGAACACCTGTCTTTTTCATATCTCGTTTTATATCATATACTCTGCTTCCGGGAACAGTCTCAAACTAACATTAATTAACAGGGGCCAGCTAGTAGTAAATGTCTAGTAGAGACTATCATTCTTTATATCGCGCACCAAACCTTAGGTGGTTTGTGTTTCACCAGCAACGACCCATGCATCCAGTCGTCCCCTCCTTCCCTTGCCTTTGGGTTTGACCAAAACACCGCTGCTGAGACTATCCACTACCCACCAATATTGGGTGTGTCTCCCAACCACGCAGGCAGCTGTGTTTTCCCCTTTCCATGCTTCCACAACAACCCATGCATCCGACTGCTATCAGCCACCTGCATTGCTGATTCCAAAGTATCCTTCTATATTAGATGATTGGTGCTTTTTCCTTGCTCCTTTCATCATACTTAAAATCGATCTCCTTAGTGTTAATCCATCGCAGTCATGTTGTGGATAAGACTTTTAGTCTGCCACCAACCTTTCACAGCTGAGTTGTAGTCAGATAGAAGAGGCCTGTTATTTTATCAATTCTCGCCGGTGGTAATGCTAAGCATGGTAATGACAAATAAAGGTGGCGCCATATATTGTCCAGTAGAACTTCAAGTTCATTATAAATCTCAGAGTACAGTGAGGAAGTTTTCCCCTCCCACCAAGTAATGCAGATCACTATTGAATGTAACTTACCATCGCCCACCGCTGTTGGCTCCCCCCCCACTGCTGCTGGTGCTGGTGTAGGTGCCTCTGGTACTGTCCCCTCCGGGATCACCTCTACTGACGCTGCGCCGCTGTCCCCGTCGGCACTGGTGGATGGTACGGGTTCTGCACCTATAAAAATAAGTACACCTTTTTAGATGGATGCACAGCCCCCATTGTACTTGTTCACCAAGAATGGAGTTCTGCAAAACAGTTAAGTACAACGTAATCAGTAGTAGTCCACATTGCATAGTACAGCAGAGTCACTACACATATTAGCATTCATTTGTTATGGTATGGTACCCAAGCTCATCTCATCTCTACTGCTACTCTAGTCCTTGGAAATTTGAACTGAACCATGTAACCTTTGTACATCAATGTATACAGTTTTGCACATGCTACCTCGCAGCTTGTTGCGCAGTACGAGAAGACGCCTTTGAGGCCACATGATTGTTCAATGCATACACCTGAAGAGGTTGGAAAATAAAAAGGCCCGTATTTACTTTTTGTATGTGGATTGTGGAATCGAGTTTGCTTACAGGTTACACCTTTTTTTAGCATGACTGCAACAAACTTGCATAAATGTATTTCATACTGTCTAACGTGCACCACTTTTGTCATTATTTTTCAGCAGATGAGAAGATTTCCTTCTACGAAGCAGAGATTTCCAGAGCTTACCAAAAAGAGGCATATCAAATTTCAAATTTCAAATTTAGCTTTATTCGATTTATCTGCAGAAATCATAAAAGCATACGAATACATTTTATACAATAAATTTAAAAAGTTTTCCCCATCGAGAAATTTATAAAAAATCTATAAAAGTTTTCCATATATAAAAAGTCAATGATGAGGATAGGGCCAGGGCCTCATATTAAAGCGTCTAGTAATATTTAAACATGTAAAACTTACATCATAGAATTTCTGTATTTCATCACTGACATTAAAAAGCGAGAGACAACAAAGATGACATACACCTCATCTAGCAAGAGTAACTTCAAATAAGCATTTTTACATGTTCTTATGCCCCAGCGTTTAAGCAGAGGTAAAAGGAACACTTTCCTTGGGGCAGAATACAGATTACAGAAAAACATAATATGAATATTACTTTGTGATGAATGATCATCGCATGGGCAAATTAGATTCGGCGAAGTCCAATCGTTTTGTTTTGGAAAAGTGACCATACGGAAGAAAGTGCCTAAACGCAGCCTGGTAAGAAGCATACGAGGATACGGTGCAGTTTCAGCCCTGAGATACAATTGTACGCCTTCGTTGGGGGTAATTTTTTGGTAACTCAGGGTGGTAATTTTGAGTTTCTCAGTGTCCCATCTAACGCTTTCTAGGTGTGTGATTAAGAGTTTTTTGAGAGCTGGCCTGGACAAATGTTCTAGGGACTCTGGGTCATCATAATATTCAGGATGTCCAATTTTAGAGAACATCAGCCGGACGTGTCGTAGCCATTTGATTTTGGATGCAGCATCCAGGTACATACAATCCGTGATGAGTTCTCTATTAAATTGGCATTCCATAGTGGTCCAGATTTTATGCCAAAGCAGACGCGGTGATAGCTTTATAGTGTCGCTAAGGTATTTGAGGCCAGTCTCAATGTGAGTAATAAAAGTTGAAGTAGATTTACTCACACCTAGTAAATAACGAATAAAAAGATTCTCACAGATTTGGAGTGAGGACACATTTTCAAAGCCCCATAGGCCTGCTCCATAAGTGACTGTCGCTACACACTTGGCTTGGTAGATCTGTAACATCTCGGCAGTTGGTTTGCCCCCAATTTTAGCTGCAAAAGTTCTCAGGGCCCCAATGGCACGGGTAAAGGCAAGCCTCCTAGCAGATACTGCATGTTTCCAAGCTCCTTTCCTCTCAAAAACAACACCCAAATAGCAAAAAGTATCTGTACTCTCAATTCTTTGCTCGTCAAGATAAATCGAACAAGGTGGCTTTTTGTTTTTTTGGGTGCATGACATGGAGAAAGTTTTAGAGATGTTCACTTTCAGATTTCTTTTCCCCATGTAGGATGAGAATTCGCTAACCGCTCCCTGCAACCCTACCTTAGTCCTAGACATAATTGCCGCATCGTCGGCATATAATAGGATGGGTACAGGCCTACCATTGACGGCTGGGTAGTCACTTGGCAGATTTATTAAATGTTCTACAATGGAGTTAATATAAAAACTAAATAGAAGGGGCGCAAGTATGCAGCCTTGCCTAACCCCTCTATTTATGGCAAATTTCTGAGTGCATTGCCCCTTGGTCCCGAACCTCACTCTGGCACCGGCATCTCTATACAGTTCTTTTATGAATACGACGATGGTAGGATCCACCCCAATAAGTTCCAATGTTGACCAGAGCTGCAGATGATCCACACAATCAAATGCTGAGCTAAGGTCAACAAATGTGACAAACAGGTCCCCTTTTTTGGCCTCCGTATATTTGGAAATCAATAAGGACAGGTTTAAACATTGTTCCTGGGTACCCAATCCCTTTCGGAAGCCATATTGGAATTCCGAAATGACCTTTTTTTCTGTCTCCCAGTGCTGAATTCTCTTAAGGACGATCCTTCCTGCAATTTTCATGAGGCCGTCCAGTAACGATATAGGACGGTAGCATGCAGGATCGTCCCGGTTTCCCTTTTTAAAAATGGGCACTACAATTGCGTCTGACCAGGTGTTAATTAAGCCGCATTTGTTTCCCATATTTAAAACGTTAGTTAACAGGGGAGCCCAGAATTCCAGATTTGTTTTATAAAGATCCACTGGTGTATGGTCGGGGCCAGGGGCTTTCCCTGGGGGGCTTTCCCTGATTGCATTTTCAACTTCTAAGGTGGTAAAGACCAGATCAATTGGGTAAGGGGATACTGGGGGATCACTTAACTGATAATCCTGAGTTGATTTATTCAAGGATGAGATTACCTTATGTTGGTTCTGGGTGTCCCCCTGGCTGTTGGTGTAAAGTTTGCCATAGTGTTCTACCCAGAGCTCTGCCGTGATTGCTACATCTATGCAATTGTCAGTATCTTTTGTGTTGTATACTGATCTTATAACTTTCCAGAAGAGGTTAGTGTCCTTATTCCTGGCAGCTTCCCCCAAGGCTTCCCAGGCCTCCCTTTTCATAGTTGCTTTCCGATGATTAATTTCCCTCTTGTACTCTCGTCTGGCCTGGGAGATTTGAACCCTGTTTTTCGGAATGGTGTTTAAAGCTTTCTTCAAATTCTTTAGGGCAGCTGTACACCTAGAGTCAAACCACCCGCATGCGTGTTTCCCATTCTTTTTGTGGCTCTTGGTTAAAATATTTTTTATGTACAGCTGGATATTAGCGAAAGCTGCCATAATCGCCTTAGGATCAATATCTTCTTCTAAACAGACAAATATGTCTGCAAAGCAAGATGATATGAGGTTGTGAAAAAAGATTGTGGGGTTCAATTTCTCCCACTTTATCACATAGCCATTTATCTTTGTTAAGGTGACCTCAAGTGGATAAAGTGGACCGCTAGGTTCCTTTGCTTTCTCCTCTGAGAGCCTAACCCCAAAGGTAATAGGGTAATGATCGCTCATTGGGTCGTCCCCTATCTCCCAAAAAGTTATAAAATTGGGTTTAGTGGGGGATATCAGTGCAAAATCGATTGTAGTTTCACAGCCTCTTCCATTATATGTTGGGGCAAAGGGAACTGGGGGGGAGCATGCCTGATTAATGAAGGTAAGATCAAACGTGAATATAATACTGTTAAGGAGAGACCCCAGGTTGGTGTGTGAGAAGTGGAAAAGGCCATCCTCCTCATGATCCGTAAGGCCGCACAAACCTAACTCGGAAAATGGGCAGATGGCACAATTAAAGTCTCCCACCCAAAGAACTGTATGGTCTCCCATGTTTTGATCTCTCACTTTATGGATGTGGTTTGACATTTTATTCAAAATCAATTCCATTTCATTTACTGGCATGTTGTTATAAAAATTCACCAGTATGACCTTTTGTGTGGTGCCCCATTTAAATGAAAGGATTTGGAAATATTGGTCAGAGTGGAAGTTATATACCTTTATATCCCCTACATTCGAGGTGTATATGCACAGACCCCCTTTATTGCGACCCTGTGGAGAGGGCGCAGCGGGTGAATGGAATGTTCGATACCCCATAATGTGCCTTTCCTCTGCAAGCCAAGTTTCTTGCAGGCAAAGTATGCCATGCTTCTGCACGGTCTCCAACCACGGTGTGTGCATGATTTTATTGCCCAGACCTGCTACATTCCAGGATAACAGCGAGTGCTTTAATTCGCTAACTTCTTGATGTGTTTGGCCCACGTTCCCCGTTACGTCTACCTGGACTTGGGAATGTACCCTATCTAGATGTTGTGTGGCCCGCACTGAGGGGGGGCGCTGGACAGGGCAGGGTTGTTCCACCACCACATGAGGCGGATTGTTAACAATGAGTGGTGATTTATCACTACTACTGGCATTCATTGAGTGATTTTGGTCACTCGTCCGGGGTGGGAGATCGACGATTCCCAGTCAATCCACCTGATCTAGGCAATCAAACCTGTTCATAGTGGGTGCTCCTTCCCACCAGTTGTTAGTGGGTTGCCATCCCCGCCCATGCCCCTTCCCTCTCTGATTGTGGGCTATGGTCCAGGCCCCAGGACACTCTACTACCTGTTTTGGAGGGTAAAAAAAGGTAAGGGGTTTAGTGACAATGGCTTGTTTAGTCGCATATGGATCCCATGTGGTGATGAGTTGGGCTGTATGGGGGTCTGCAAATGACACCACGATGCAGTCTCCTGGTATCGATTTGTAAGTGCGACCCACCCATGGGACTCTCCTGGCCATTAAGACCCTAATCATGTTGGTGTGAGGGAGCTGCCTGTTGGCATTTAGCCAGTAGATCACTTTGTTCTTTAAGGACCACTGGGTTTCCACAGTGTCAGGGTCAAGCGGAGGTACCCCAGCCAGGATAACAACATAAGGCCCGGCCTCAGGGGGGAGATCAATATAGCCTCCGCGAAAATTCTGACGATTATGGTGTGGGTTAGGTATACACTCTAAAAGAGGAGTGATACGGTTGCTCACCTTCTGGTCAGCTCTAGAAAAAGATTTGGGCTGCACCTGTTTTTTGGAAGGTTCTTTCTCTGGTTTTGGTAGATTGGATGATGTAGGGTCAACGGTTTTTGCAATTGTCCGGGGTTTAGGAATTGGAATAGCTTTGGGTAATGGGGGGGGTAAAGGTGAGGGCAAAATTGGAGGAACAAGGGGGGCCTCCTTAGAGACTGGAGCCATTTGGATGCCAGTGTTAGAGGCTGGTACAGGTTTGATGCCCTCATTATTAACCTGGGGGACACCCTCAGTAATATGAGGATATGTTGCTTCTAGCTGTTTTAGGCTAAGCGTGGCCAGGGATACTAAGGTTTTATCCATTTCAAGAAGGTGGTTCTCAATACGTGACAGTCTGAGTTCAAAAGGTGTCAATAGTTGTTTTAAAGTAGCCCAGACTGATTTGAGGAAGTCTTCATCATCACCCGCTTTATCAATGTCCCTCCCTAGCTCATTTTGCCCTCCCCTTGTTAAATTATCGCCAAGGACGGCAGGATTCTCTAAAACAGGGGCAGTAATAGAGTTGAAATAGGTAAGATTGCTATCACCCCCTGTTAACTGAGTAGCTGGAGGTGATGTTTGTTTAAGCTCCCCTGTGTTAGGCAGAGTTCTTCTATGATTGAAAAACTGTTGCCTTGCAACTTTTGCTTTCTTGCGAGCAAAAGCAAGTTTAGCATGGTTTTTCTTTTTCAATTTCAAACCTTGGCGATCTCGGTTTTTACTTTTTGCTACAGAAAAGAAAGGGGCGGGAATATCCCGCAAAGTGGTAGGGTTTCCCTGTTCAGTAAGCGATTGGCCCTCACTAGGTTTGGAGGTCATGGGTGAGAAGATAAAGGAAGAGTCTAATGGTAGTGGAGAGGAGGAAGGGGGGGAGTGATGAACGTCAGCGACAATCAACAAGGGGGGGGGCATAAAGCCTGTTGGGGGGATACAGCAGACGCAATGTTTCCCAGGGAAGATTTTTTAGAATTAGCAAATGTTTGGGAGAGTCTGCGCGCAGCGTCTAACTCGATTGAAACCCTCTTCTGCATTTTTGTGATTTCGGCATCTAATGCCAAGTTGGTTTTTACAAGGAAATCGTCCAAGGTACCATTTGACTTAGTTAAGCCCAGTGCAGTTTTACTGCGACTCCCCCGCGTGCACATAATGTGTGACAGTTATGATTTCTATAGTGTACTCACTAATCTGAAAGTCCAGGCACGATGACAGTAGCAAGAACCAAGGGAGGTGGGCCAGGCCAGTCCTCTTAGTCCTCGAACGGCCTCAAACGGCCCGCTCTTAGCCCGGTCTTCGCCCCGTGCTGCGTCCCGCGCTGCGGGAGTGTGGTGCGATGATATAGTGGGCGTGATGGGCGGGGGGCGGGCCGGCGGGGAGAGCGGACCGGATGGTATGTCCGTGGTCTCGCAGGGACTCCTGGTTGTTGGAGTCCCTGCACACTCGCAGCCCACGCCTAGCCTCACGCCCTTACCTCCGCCTAAAGTGACCAGGTGCCGTTGGTTTGCAGGGTAACGCACTCCTGTGCGACGCGGCTCCCGCGGAGCGGGAGCGGCGAGATGTGTAGCCGAATCTGCCCTTGAAGTCCTCGGCGTGTAAGTTGTGCCTTTATCTCCACGATTGTGAGTCTCAAAGGTAGTGAGGAAAGACGCCTTTTTCTGCCTCAGGCGGGCGGGGGGCGGGCCGGCGGGGAGAGCGGACCGGATGGTATGTCCGTGGTCTCGCAGGGACTCCTGGTTGTTGGAGTCCCTGCACAGTCGCAGCCCACGCCTAGCCTCACGCCCTTACCTCCGCCTAAAGTGACCAGGTGCCGTTGGTTTGCAGGGTAACGCACTCCTGTGCGACGCGGCTCCCGCGGAGCGGGAGCGGCGAGATGTGTAGCCGAATCTGCCCTTGAAGTCCTCGGCGTGTAAGTTGTGCCTTTATCTCCACGATTGTGAGTCTCAAAGGTAGTGAGGAAAGACGCCTTTTTCTGCCTCAGGCGGGCGGGGGGCGGGCCGGCGGGGAGAGCGGACCGGATGGTATGTCCGTGGTCTCGCAGGGACTCCTGGTTGTTGGAGTCCCTGCACAGTCGCAGCCCACGCCTAGCCTCACGCCCTTACCTCCGCCTAAAGTGACCAGGTGCCGTTGGTTTGCAGGGTAACGCACTCCTGTGCGACGCGGCTCCCGCGGAGCGGGAGCGGCGAGATGTGTAGCCGAATCTGCCCTTGAAGTCCTCGGCGTGTAAGTTGTGCCTTTATCTCCACGATTGTGAAAGAGGCATATGTAACCAGTATACGTTCAATGGTGAGGGGTCTCTGACATTTCCCACATTTCCCTATCGTGCACTAGTAGCTGTACAAATGTAGATTACTTTATTCAGCCTTTTTTAACTCTGGATTTTTTCTGGTGGGCCCCTTGACGTATTTCACGGAACAACTTAAAACATTGATGTTACTTACTTACTTCTAACAAAATAAAGCTTTTGAAGTACCACATTGACTCTGAAGTATATTTTCAGTGTCTGTTGTCTTGTAGACTTACACGAGTGAGTGAGCAAAAGGGGGTTACTTAGGTTATGGATTGTGTAATAAAAGCATTGGGCATCTTGGTATTGGGGTTCAGGAGTGGGATAATTGAATAATTGACCAATGACTGAGCCCATATAGGTTGTCGTTCAGTGAATTGTGGGTTCCTCAGAGTTCTGTGACTGAGGTGTAAGTAAGGTCCAACCTGCCTATCACCAACATCCAATTTTCTGGTGCATACATAGTTATGTATGTGACTGCATAGAAGAATACCCACAAGAGTAGTAGTGGTATACTAACGTTTACAAAATACTAGACTAACATCTGGATGCATACTTGGTTGGTGTCAATTGGCAAAGCAGAGACATTACAGAGGAAAAAGCATAAGACAGGAGTGGACCCTGTGCCTACAGCTATTCTATCACAGATTTTTTGAAAAGATTAATATCTTAACTAAAGAGTGGGCAACAGGGCAAGCTTACCTACAGACAGTCTAATACTAGTAGTAGCACAGAGAGTCATAGCAGAGGCTCTTTGAAGGAACAGAAAGGCAGGGACAGAATCAGATACCCAAAATTTTGAAAACATAATGAAAATCAAAAAAGCATTTGTCAAAATTTATTTAGGAAGGAAATGTCATTAATCGGTTGGAAAAAAAAGCTCCGTTAGAAAGTTAGGGAAATATCATTGTTCCAAAAGAAAGCACTGTTGGACTTACTGGGGACAGCAGCAGGATCCTCAGTAGAGGAGCTCTGTGTCCGTGGTTCACCCGCAGACTCGGTCCCAGCCTTCTGCTTGCCCCTGGGTTCTGTGGTTCATGTAAGAAATAATAAAGAAAGAGAAAAACATTGAGTGCTGTGAAACATAGACATCATTTCAAAAACCACTGCTAGAACATTAAAAAACAAACATTGATCTACCAAATGACTACTGCCTTGCAGGATTCACTGACTGTATACTTGGAGAAAACAAATCAAATGTTCCATAAACATTCTGATTGCAGATTACTAAGTAACACAGAGGCAGTAACACCTGAACAACACCACCGATTCAAGAATGGGATAAGCAATTATCTGTAAGTAGGCATTTCTTTTTTATTTTTGCCAGCAAAATGCATAGATCACAAGGAGGAGACATGCTTAACTTTGTGCATACACGAAATTGTACGTTCGTTGCATCATATTTTGTTCTGCTACTGACTGAATGCTACTGCTGCTAAGCCTACCCACTCACTAAACAAACTACATCAGTTCTATGGAGGGCTGAGGCAGGGACGGCTCTAGGCTCATGGTGGTCCTGGGCAGGGAGCGTAGGTAGGGGGCCCCGGAAGAGGAGGTCGGGGCGGAGCACGGAGGCCAGTGAAGTGGGGGGAGTCAGGGTGTTTGGAAGTGGAACAGAGCCGGATGCACCAAATCCCTGCCAGGGGCCTCCACGCAAATATGTATCCATCCTCAGAGGATTATTAAATTAAGGATATATATTGGTGTGATGGCTTGCACATGCGAAAGCCGGCCCTGGCTGAGGTAAGAAGAACAAAGTAACTTTAGCATTCATTGCCAGAGGAGGATTCATGCAGAAGAGAAGGCCGTGAAAAAAATGATACAATATGCAAACTACGTACAATTATCCATCCACCGCTATTTCACTGACGGACAAAGGAAGGACAAGACTCTATTAATAGCATTAACTAACTTCAGTTCTCTACAATAAAGAAAATCTCACATCAATAAACAGGAAAAGCAACACGCAAGAGTCAGTGAAGAAGAGCAGCACAGACCAGTATCATACAATTACAGTAGATATAACGGAATACATCGGAAATGTAAACTAGGAGCACCAGTCATCGCGTTACTTATTCAGCCAAGATTTAGAAAGATACAATAACAATACTTATACTACTATATATATATATATATATATATATATATATATATATATATATATATATATATATATATATATATATATATATATATATATATATATACACTTATTTTTTTTGGGTAGCCACTCACCAAGACCCACGACCTCGACACCAAGCAGGTCCAACAGGTCCTGCTCCCGGTCCAAAATGTCTGCCCAGCGGTGGGACAGCTGATGGTGGGTACGCTGGATACCGGAGCAGCGGAAGACTGCCCGGCGCACCTTCGCCCACCGCCGGAGATGCTCTTCAATCTGGTAGCCGGAGCCGGGCCTGCCGCCTGCTGCCAAGGTCAAGGGGAGGTGGCGCTGGAGAAAAAAGACCAGGGCAGCCACCTCCTCCTCCCCAAAAAGTTGGCGGGCCGTCACCCCTGAGGGGCGCATTCTGCCGCAAGGCAGCCGGTTTTTTTTGGGCACAGGCGCCTTGCCCTTTGAGCCGCCGATGCTGCTGGCGCCCTTCACCATGGTTCTGGGTGGAGGGGAGAAGAAAAGTTCAAGACAAAAAGGTAGGGGAAAGAAGAAGCAAGGTAAAAGAAGGAAGTAAAATAAAACAATAGAAAAGTTGAAAAAAAGTTGTAAAAGTAGAAATAAAATGAAAAATATAAACCTAGGCACAGAGAGAGATAGGTAATAACTAAAGAAAGTTTGAAAAAGTGGGTAAAAAGACCAGGATTTAAGAGATATGAGCTAGATGCTAAAGTAGGCCCAAAACCATAGCCAGAGTGTGCAATCCAAGATGGCTGCGCCTGTCGCGACCGCGTGGGTAGGTTCGCACGATATTTAGCGCGATCACGCACTTTTGTAGTGCGAACGAGTAGATGAGTTCCCGAACATGTCTTGCACAACCCGAACACGTGACTTGTGACCCGGGACAGGAAATAAGGGAACGCAAGCGGGCGGGACAAACCTCTTGGGTAACTTAGCGCGCTAGCCATCCCGAGCATGCAGGCAGCGCCCCGAACACGCGCACCGCGCTCCCGAAGATGAAAAACGGTGCGCGAACGGGTCTAGCAAGCAACTACGCCCAGGGTTACTTTAGAGTCGATTTTTTCGCACTTGCTGTCTATTCCCGAACCTATTATCTTTGCAGGTGACTTTAATGTTGTATTGGATCCCCTGCTGGATAAATCTGCTAATAGTCGCCCCCTGGTTCTTTCTAAGTCTAGGTCTTTGTTACATAGCTCAATGAAGCAATATGGGTTTGTTGACATCTGGAGAGCGAGGTCAGGACAACAACAAGGAGTTTCCTTTCGGGACTACAAATATCATCACCAGTCTAGGATAGATTTTATTTTAAATAGCCAGAGACTGGTAGATTCTGTCAGGAGTATTAATTACCTCCCTCTGCATCTATCGGATCATTCTGCGGTAGCAATGGAACTGGTTTGGCCCATTAAGAAATCTTTTAATATGTGGTCTTTTGATCGTTCTCTTCTCTCTCATCCAGAGGACACGGCTGATTTTAAAACTGAGGCCCATAATTTTATGATATCCAACAGTGGCTCGGCGGCCAGTAGGATTATCTGGGACTTGTTTAAGGCCTTCTTGAGAGGACTTATTACTGGTAAAGTTTCCTACCGTAGGAAGCAACATAGGGAGGAAATTACTTCTATTGAAGCTAATATAGTCAAAATACAACATGACATAGACACTAATTATACATCTCCCGAGTCTGTTCTAAACCAGCTTCGAAACCAATTGTTGGTCCTGAAAGGCAACCTGGGCTCCGTTTTAAATCTTAGAATCCAACAGAAATGGGAGGCCAGTAAATTAGCCCATTTTGAATATGGTGAAGGGGCGGGGAAACTATTGGCGTGGAAGACCGAACTAGACCTGGTCCGCAATAACATAGCTGTTATCACAGTGGACAATAACACTTTTTCAACGGATGACGATATAAGGAGGGCCTTTAGAGAGTTTTTTCAAACTATCTATAAGGAGGAAAACAAGATTGACTTAGAGTTTATTAACGGCTGGCTGAGGGGTATTGTTCTACCTTCACTTTCCACTGAGCAATTTAAATTTTTGGACAGCACTATTACCGAGGAAGAGGTAAGGTCAGCCATTAAAAAGAGCAAGAAAGGGAAGGCTGCCGGACCTGATAGGCTGCCAGCTGAAATCTATAGAGCTCTGGAAATAGAAATAGTCCCCTATCTTACTAGTTTGTTTAATCAAATCTTACTCGAAGGTCAGCTGCCCCCAGCATCTTGGGATAATGCTTCTATTACCCTTATTAACCTGTTAAACCAATGGATGCGTGCGGATCATATAGGCCAATATCAATCTTGAATGTGGACTATAAGATCTTTACCACAGTTGTTGCATCTAGGATGGCCTCGGTTGCGCCCTTGGTCCTCCATCAAGATCAAAAGGGATTTGTGAAGGGGCGCCAACTATATGAGCTAACTTATGATCTGATAGGTGCCATTGACATGGCATCGGCCGAGACCCTTCCATTGGCCGCCCTTACGTTGGACGCAACCAAGGCCTTCGACAGGGTCAATTGGTTATATCTGTTGGGGGCTTTGGCCAAGTTTGGCGTGGGTGCGGGTTTCTGCCGGGCTGTTGGTCTCCTATATCGCAACCCAACTGCATGCCTGCTGGTGAATGGAGACCTGTCGGACCCCTTTACCATCTCAAGGGGGACGCGGCAGGGCTGCCCTCTCTCTCCGCTCTCCTATTCGATTTTTATATCGAACCCTTGCGCAACAACTGAGGTTAATATCAAACCTTTTTCTTCCGGAGGATGGGAGAGGAAGGTAGCCCTATATGCCGATGATGCGCTCATTCTTACATCAGAGGTCAGCACTGCACTCCCTGCAATTTTAAAAATTGCCCACGAATTTGGCCAAGTATCTGGTTACGAGATTAACGATGCAAAGACTGAGATGCTTGTCTGGAAGGACAATGGGACAATGGGAGCACCACAGGCTAGCTCCTCAATGCGGTATCTGGATCGGAAAAGATATCAATAGACTTGCTGCAGTCAATTTTTCAAAAGTAGCAAAAGAGTGTCGTAAGCTTCTGCAAGTATGGTCCCATCTTCCGCTCTCATCAATTGGGAGGGTTAATTTGATAAAAATGTCAATTTTACCCAAAATTTCTTTTTTATTTAATACCATCCCCCTACATTTTGACCAATCAATGTTAGCTAAATTACAATCAGAAATCACATCTTTTATTTGGAACAAGCATCTGCCAAGAATTGCTTGGAAGAAGCTTAGACGGAGTAGGGATAAGGGGGGTTTGGTCGCCCCTGACCTAAAGTTATATGCATGGGCTTTACAGCTATCACACACCCGAATGTTGCTGAAAATGCCCACGGCTTACGGGGTCGGCTCTATGTTTTCAGCTATGCTGGATGGGGAAGGTGTTAGTCAGTCGGGCTTTTTATTCAAATTTGGCAACCCGAAATAAAAAAAAAAATTGTAATTGAAGGTCCGACAAGGATTGGCAAAAAAGTGGTCTGAAGTAACAAAATCTATAAAGCTGGGGTATTTCTGTAACAGAACACCGCTATGGGGTTTACCTGAAAATCCCGCCTGGCTAGGTGATAGCTTAGCGGTCCCACTAAGAGAAGCCGGTCTTGAAGTCTGGGGCAACCTTTTTTTCGAAGGGGAACTGCTTTCATGGGAACATCTCCAAAACAAAATTGGCCCCAACTTCTCAAGGTTTAAATATTTGCAAATGGCCAGCTGGGCCCACTCCTACAGCTTTTTTCCCCTTGGGGGAATAGGTTTCCACTTGGAGGCTACAGCCTACTAATTGCTGACCTAGTGGACAGCGCACCGGCAAAAAAAGAGATCTCCCAGTGGTATAAACTTATACTTGAAGAAATGAACGGTAACTTTAGCTTACCGGACTTGTTGTGGGGATCTTCACTTACTGGCCACAACCTGCAAGAGCTCTGGACTGCTTCATTTGGGCTTTTATGGAACATTGTGAAGCCTTCATGGCTACGTAGAAATCATCTCTACACCCTCCATAGGGCGTATTATTCCCCCCTTAGACTTTCTAAATTCACAGAGGGCAACTCGGTAGCGTGTGCCAAGTGCGGGCTAGTGGCAGCCTCGGATGCCCATATGTTCTTCGAATGCCCCCGTTTGGATACATTTTGGGAAGCAATCAGCAACACTCTCACAGCATCGCTGGGTTTTCAGGTAACCATGGAGCTCCCTCTTGCGATCTTTGGGATCCTAGATGGCGTTCAGAGTTCAGTGAAAAATCTGGTGTTCTACGCTGTGCTTTTGGCCAGAAGGGAGATCTGCAAGAAATGGAAGGATCCCTTTCCTCCCTCTTTCAATGACTGGCAGTCATCCGTCTTGCAGACCTCGCAAATGGATCTGGCTAGGTCTGGCAACCAGAATAAAAGGGCATTCTGGTATTTGTTGTCATGGGAGCAGTGAATTTACTGGGGTTTTTTTTCCCCAGGGTCCAATGATTAAGCTACTATGGTGCTTTTGCTCTCACCATCTGTACAGCCGCTGCCCAGTCCTAGCCCGGCCCGAGTTGGCTGTAACTTCCACCAAGTTTACCGTTGGTTAGGTAATCAGTTTTCTTATACCGAGATGCGGTTTTTTCATCAAAAAACCCTCCTGCACCTCTACTTTTATTTATTTTTATTTACGTCATTTATAAAGCGCCTGAATCACCCCGAATGGGGTATCTCAGCGCTAAGGACAGCTGATGCGCTGGGTAACAAAATTAGAAGAGTATCGTTTTGAGCTTCTTTCTGAAGTGTAAGTAATTGGTGGTGAGACGAATCTCAAGAGGTAGTTGATTCCAGAGTTTAGGAGCGAGGTAGAAGAAAGATTTTCCTCCCAACCTGGTTAGCCTTATGCGCGGGACCGTGAGCAGGTCCTTCCCTTCAGAACGAAGGGAGCGGGGCGGTAAATATTCCACTAGCTTATGTGCAAGATAGGCAGGGCCCATCTGGTTTATGCCTTTAAAAACGATGCAACAGATTTTAAAATGTATTCTTTTGCGAACCGGCAGCCAGTGAAGCTTACGCAACAGGGGAAGTGAAGGGGCACGGTTGGGGGCGCCAGTTACCAGGCGAGCAGCAGTATTCTGGACCACCTGAAGACCTTGCAATGCTGATTCCTTAGCGGCAATAGGCAAAGCATTGCTGAAGTCCAGACGGCTGAGTACCAGAGCATGAACAAGGGTTTTACTTGTGGATACGGGTAAAAAATAAAAAACCTTACGGAGGAGGCTAAGTGCATAGAAACAAGCTTTTTTTATTGCAGCTATGTTTTCATCCATGTTAAGATCTTTGTCCATTAACACCCCTAAGTTTTTGACAACTTTCTTTGGCAGAGGCGATGGTCCCAAGTCATCAGGCCACCAACTAGGGGACCTACTGGTGATCGCGTCTTTGAAGAGTATGACTTCCGTCTTTCCTGCATTAAGCTGCAGGAAGTTACTGCTCATCCAAGAAGTTGTGGCTCTCATCCTTTCTCTGAACATGTTTTGGATGTCAGGAATATCTTTCTTGTAAGATAGGATGAGTTGAGTGTCATCCGCGTAGGAGATTGGGATAAACCCAATCTTCCTAAGCAGGACTGAGAGCGGAGCAATATATACATTAAACACGGATGGGCTCAGGCAGGACCCCTGCGGTACCCCTTTGGTGACTTGGGTGGTCTTAGAAAAAAAAGGTCCAAGTTTGACTGTTTGCGTCCTGAAGCCAGGCCAAAGCAGAATTCTGGACGCCTTTAGAGCTGAATCTGTCCAGCAGGATTTGATGAGAAATGGTATCAAAAGCGGCGGACAGGTCAAGCAGTATAAGAATCACTGCTTGACCATCGTCCGCCAGCATACGAATATCGCCAGTTACATTCACCAATGCAAGTTCAGTGCTATGCATGGGACGGAAACCTGACTGGGAATGATCAAGGCAGTAGGAAGCTTCTATAAAAGTGGAGAGATGGACGTTAATATGCTTTTCCAATAGTTTGCTATACAGGGGAAGTAAAGAGATAGGGCGGTAGTTGGACACCTCACTAGGAGATAGTTTAAGATTTTTCCTAATGGGCATGATCTGCGCATCCTTCCATTCTTTAGGGAGACGGCCCTGTTTAATGGAGCAATTGAGGATGGAGCAGATAGGCTCAGCTAATTCGGCTGCAAGTTTTTGTGCTTCTTTGGTGGGCAATAAATCTCTGGGAGAGCCCGATTTGGCGGATTTTAGTAATGATTCCGTATCCTGAATAGTGAGCAAGGGAAATTCTTTTTAAGGTAAGCTGATTTTTAAGAGCCGGGTCGTGGCCAGTTGGAGAAACATAGTTGGTGTTAGGAGGGGAAGGTAATATCTTATTGTAGATGTTCTCTATATTTTGTGAGAAATGATTAGCTATATTATCGCACAGTGGTTGAGTTGCTTCCTCTTCTGAATTTCAAGTTTTAGGATTAATGAGAGAGTTGAGGATGTGGAAGTGGGTTTTGGGGGTGTTGCCTGCTTGCTCCAGCTGGCTGGCTATATGATTTTTCGGTGCGAGTTTTACATTTTTGTGGTAGAAGTCTAGAGCCACTTTATACTGTTCCTTACTTGTATAATTTTTATTTCTGCGCCATTGTCGTTCTAACCTTTTACATTTGCTTTTCTCTAGGCGCAGATTCGCTGTGTATCAAGGTGTCTGTGTACGAGTGGAGGCCACGCAGGATTTTTTCTCAGGAATTAAGATATCTAGAGTGAGCTTAATTGTATTATAAAAGGACGAAAAATGATTGTCGACTGTGTTCGAAATGGGTAAATATTCAGGGGTGTGCAGCACGAAATTTACTAGGAGATAGTTTGTGCCACTGTCTGTATGTGCGCGTTATTGGAGCCTTTTTATATACATGTTCACAGGTGCCAGTCAGATCAAAAGATATGCACGAGTGATCCGACCATGTTTGAGGAGTAGTGGCTTTATACGAGATATTGGATGAATTGGAGAGGATTTGGTCTAAAACATGGCCAGCAATATGTGTCGGGGTATTGTTCCTTTATGTGAGTCCAAGAGCAGACATTTCCCTCTGGAACGTGGTGGCATACGAATCATCAGGGTTTTCACTATGAACATTAAAATCGCCTAAAAATAAGAACTTATTTGTTGATATCACATAGGGGGCAATGAGGTCCTGAAGAAGTGAGATAGAATTAGCAAGAGGGCCAGGGGTCGATAAACAAGAGCTCCCTTCCAGCTTAATTGTGAGTGAAGATCGATTCTGAATATAAGAATCTCTATGTTGTCACTACAATATTGGTCTAATAATGTCGCTATTACTGGATCTTTATAAATAATTGCAACCCCACCACCAGTTTTATGTGGCCTATCTAGTTTTAAGATGCGATATCCGTCAGGAACCGCCATAGCAATATCCGGAGCGGAGGAGGGGTTTAACCAGGTTTCTGTTAGGAACCCTATGTCTGAGGAAGCTGTAACGAATAGGTCCCATATGTTAGTGGAATGCTTGGGAAGGGAGCGAACATTCACCAAAAAGCAATCCCAGTTGGTTACAGATGCCCTGTAGGTATCAACAGTGACAGAGGAGACATTGGCCAGGGAGAGTGGCAAGCTGTGGTAGCCACATAGAAGGCAGGATAACGGGCCTTCAACCGAGGGGGGAAATCGGTGATTACAAGTGTAAAGCTCATTACCTGCAGAGGGAGATTAGATACAATCTTTAATGGAAACCAGCTCCTGTCTAGAGTAAGTGATGATAGTGCTAGAATGCACTGATTGACCAGTCAGCGAACCGGCATGGGTCCTGGGTCCGGGTGAAGAACTGGCGCGGTCGCGTGCAGACGGGCTTGCCTTTGGCGCGCTGCTGTCGCGCCCGCTGTGCGCGTCCTCTTCACGGCGCCCCTAGCATCCGCTTTTAAAGGGAAAGATGTTAGAACGCTAGATCGCTCACCTCTTCCTAGCGTAAGTGTTTAAAATGCCACTGAGGAAAAATAGAAGAAAAGGAGACTGGTGGACCGGGGAGTTAGGAGCAGGAGAATAGAACTGAGTAAGTAAAAAAGATTTTCCATTTAAAAATGCCACTTGTTAAGCGCTATAACAAATTACAATGTGCTCAAAAACGAACCATTAAAACATTATAGCTGCATCTCAGTGTCAGCGCGTCAAGTGCGCGTTGCCCCTAGCATCCGATTTTAAAGGGAAAGAGGTTAGAGCGCTAGAACGCTCACCTCTTCCTACCGGAAGTGTGTAAAATGCCACTGAGGAGAAATAGAAAAGAAGGAGAGACTCCCTCCACAACAATCGAGCAATGCTCGTGGTGGACCGGGGAGTTTGGAGCAGGAGAATAGAACTGAGTAAGTAAAAAAGATTTTCTATTTAAAAATGCCTCTTGTTAGCCGCTCTGACTAACAAATTACAAAGTGCTCAAAAACGAACTATTAAAACATTATAGCTGCATCTCAGTGTCAGCGCGTCCAGTGCGCGTTGCCCCCAGCATCCGGTTTTAAAGGGGAAGAGGTTAGAGCGCTAGAACGCTCATCTCTTCCTACCGGAAGTGTGTAAAATGCCACTGAGGAGAAATAGAAAAGAAGGAGAGACTCCCCCCACAACGGTCGAGCAATGCTCGTGGTGGACCGGTGAGTTTGGAGCAGGAGAATAGAACTGAGTAAGTAAAAAAGATTTTCTATTTTAAAATGCCACTTGTTAACCGCTCTGACTAACAAATGACAAAGTGCTCAAAAAATGAACTATTAACACATTATTGCTGCATCCCAGTGTCAGCGCGTCCATGATTTATGATGGTGGCCATTGGAGTTAAGCCCCCTCCGGAACCTGTGGACTCAGTCAGGAATCTCGGATTCTGGTTCAACAACGAGTTATCCTGTAAATTTCAATTCAACCAGGGTTCATCGGCGTGTTTCGGTAAATTGCACATGATTCGCAGAATTCTCCTTTATCTCCCTCAGGAATTTCGCCGGACCATTGTTCACGCCCTGATGACCTCACATCTGGACTATGCAACCTGTCTCTACGCTGGGGCTCCTGCCTACCTGATCAAACGCTTACAGATTGTTTAGAACGCGGCGGCCAGGTTGATCGATAACATCCCATCTCGCCACTCAATTTCTACCCACCTGAAGAAGCTTCACTGGCTTTCAGTGACCAGGCACATTCAGTTTAAGTCAATGATTTTGGCTTTTAGAGCAATGCAGGGTCAGGGACCGACCTACCGTAGAGCCCGACTTAAGCATGCTCTGTGTAACCGCTCACTCAGATCAAACCATCTCCGCCTTTTGGGGACTCCCTGTTTTTGCCGCTCAAAAATGGATGGCAGAGCTTTCGCAGTGATCACGGCCAAAGCCTGGAACAGCCTGCCAATGTCCTGGCAGATGGCTGAATCTGAATCTATTTTCCGATGCCACTTGAAGACCTGGCTGTTTTCCAACTTTTAGCCCTCTATGAGTACCCGCACCTGCCGCCTGTCTTAGAGCCGGGAAACGCCCGCTGGGGGTAGCTGTGCGCTTTACAAGCTTCAAATAATAATAATAATAATCTTGATTCTGTTATTGACCTTCGTTTGACTCCGTTCCACATTCCTCTTCATCAGAAGCTCAACCTCTGACTTCCCTTTCTCTTCCTTCTTAATTCTCAACAACCAAGGTACAAGTTTTGAAGAAGGTGTCCTTCCTCTCAACCCCTCAAATGGCATTCTACCTGTTACTGAATGAGGTGTAATTGTGTTTGATAACAGCATACTTTGAAGAGCTTTCTTCCATGATAACCCAAATTTAAGTGCAATTTTATTGACTCTTTGACAATTCCATTGAACCGCTCAACCTGGCCATTACTTTTGGGATAATCCAATGATGCGCTTACATGATTAACACCACATTTTTCCCAAAACGACTGCATCTTACTTGATTTAAGCACCACTATCAGACACCTTCCCTGGAAAAAACATCCTCCAAAAAATCAATCAATATCCACCTCCGTGGTCACACTGGCATCCATATGAACTTCCGCCCACTTAGAGTAATGCCCAATGAGAACAATGGCATATGCCTCCTTGGAGGGTAACGTGGTAAATGGCCCCATAATATCAATTGCTACTTTTTGCCATAGCCCATCAGAAAAATCTACTGTTTGCAAAGGTACCACCACTGGTTTAATCACTTTTTCACTTGACTTACATGAATTACACTCCCTCACCCAACTATACACCAATACCATCCAAACATGGCCTCCAAATTTCTTCTTAAACTTTCCGCCTCATGCTTGACATCCTCCAATGGCCTTCATGACCTCACTTGATAATGTTCTTGTGCTTCCCAATAGGCGGTACAAACCTATCTCCTCTTAGGACAATACCATTACAAATGGATAATTCCTCCTTTACCTTCCAAAATGTGCCAAATTCAGCCTGCACTTGCCATTCCATTGGCCACCCATTTACAATTATTTTTTTTTACACCCAACAGCACCACATCTTTTTCCATTTTCCCTATCCATTTCACCTTAGACAACTCCAACCCATTCGCCACATCTCTGTTCCTACAACACATCAGATCACATCTTCATATATGTACCCCACATCACGTCCACTCTCCTCCATTTCCTGTGCGTTGCACGATTCCACTGGTAACTGTGACAACCCACCAGCACCACAAGTATTTATTTTAAAAAAATATATTTTTATTTGCATTTCATCTTGTAACAACAATACAATCATGTCATCATAGGTCAACACACCCATCCCCCCCCTCCACCCACCCAGCCACACCATTAAAAGTAGTACATTGTTATTCGTCTCAGACCATGTCCCTAGCGCTGTCTGGGCCCAAATCAGTACAGCCATAATACAGTGCCATTCGGTGCCTTTTAGTCTGTGAACACACCTTTCCCCAGTGTCCCATCTTACAGTCCCCCATAAAGGCCATGGTATTTCCTCCATTTGCTCCAGACTCTGCCAAATTCCTTGGGGCAGCCCCGTGCCTTATACGTGACCCTTCGGCCGCCATATAGAGATCCAGACCTCTCCGCCACTCCTCCACCTGTGGTGTCGTGTCCACCCCCAATTTCCTTGCCACATCCCTCTTAGCTACCACCAGGGCCAGGACCAGGAAGATCAGTAGCGGGCGTGCAAGATCTACATCGTTAGTCATACCCAGCAGGACCAGTTTAGGGTCCATTGGCAGGGAAGTTTCCAGCACCTCTCCCAGTCCTCTCAGAATCTCCACCGAATAGATCTGAATCAGCGGAAAGGACCAGATTATGTGGTAGAAGTCCCCCCCCTCTCGGCCGCATCTCAGGCAGTTCGTATCCCCTGCCCTTCCCATTTTGTGTAGGCGCACCCTATCGAAATAGGTCCTATGCAGGACGTTAAATTGAATGAGCCTCAACCGGGATTTAATAGCCACTTCCCTTGGATGCAAGAGAACAGTTTCCTAGTCTACCGTATCCATTTCACCTACATCACTCTCCCACTTACTTCTAAGGGAGCCCGGGTCATCTGGCATGTTATTCATAAGAGTCCTATATGTGAGTGATACCGCCCTCTCCGGTATTTGTTCGTATAGAAGGCGGCCCTCTAAAGGCACATATTCAGGGAGTGTGCCCCCTGGGATCTCCTCCGCCCGCCAAGCATGTCTCAGCTGTACATACTTAAAGTATTGCGTGCTGAGCAGGCCGAAGTCTGCCCTCAAAGCTGGGAAAGACTTCAGTTCCCCCTTTGCAGTCACATCACCTAGCGTCGAGATCCCTATGTCATCCCACCTTTTGAATCCCTTCAGCTTATTCAGTTCCGGAAGCCAAGTACAGTGCCACAGGGGCGTTTGTCTGGTGGGTCTCTTCTCCCAGCCTATGCTCTTAGTTGCTCGGTTCCAGATCATCAATGTAAGTCTAGTGGCAGACAGTAGTCTCCCCCTCCCTTTGCCCCCATACAAATAATAATTGTAAGGGCGGGCGCCCGTAGTGTACCTCTCTAGTGCATACGTGGGGTGCATGGCCAGGGCGTGAAACCAGTCGTTGGTGGCTATCAAGTGTTCTGCCCAGTAATAGGCCTCGATGTTGGGAAGTGAAATCCCTCCACTATACTGGTGTTGCTGGAGGGTCGTCAGTGCTACCCTAGGTTGCTTGCCTAGCCAAAGAAAGGTGCGTAATTCTGCATTCATTTCCGTGAACACCCTTCGGTGGAGAGGGTAATATTCGTTTTGGAATGCATAGAGGAGCTTGGGCAGCGTCATCATTTTAAACATGGCCGCACGACCTAAGAGTGTAAGGGGTAGGAGTCGCCATCTGTTCGAGTCTTCTATAAAATTATGTACTATCCGTCTGACATTCTTGTCGTAGGAGCGAACCCTGTCCAGTGTCACAAACACTCCAAGGTAGGTAAAGCCCTCAGCAGTCATCTGTAGCCTTTCTGGGAGGTTCGTCCATTGCTCCTGACCCCTGGGATCGTAGAGAACTGACTTATGCCAATTGATCCTATACCCTGCGTGGGCTCCGTATCTTTCCAGCTCTGAGAAGAGCACCCGTATCGTCTTTTCCGGGTGCGTTATGTATAGGAGGACATCGTCCGCGTAGAGGGATATTTTTTCCTCCTTAGGATCCAGTGGCCCCAGGTTAAAACCTCTAATGTCCGTATGTTGCCGGACTGCTGCCGCAAGTGCCTCGATCATCAGTGTGAAAAGCAAGGGGGACAGGGGGCATCCCTGCCTGGTTCCCTGCCTCACTGGGAAGTCCCAGGATAAAATCCTGTTCACCCTGACCTTGGCTCTAGGGTCAGTATATAGCAGCTGTACCCACTGCCGCAATTTTGGGCCAAAGCCCAGCCGCACCAGGACTCCCTCCAAAAAGGGCCAGTGGACCGCATCGAACGCTTTTTCAGCATCGAGCTGTCATGTGGCCTGGCTTTGCCCTCACACTGTGTTAAGTTAGCATGGGCTTTTTAGAAGTTAAATGCTATTTTTCCTTTCTGCAGCTTTTGCACTCGGCACACATTATTAAAAGTGTTTAGAGAATAGCTGGATAGTTTGCTTCACATGAGATTCCTATTGTATCTGCTTTGTCTGATAAACCATGTCTGTACAGTCTGCAGAGTGAGTGCTACGACCTTCACAGTTACATCAACACAGTGGGTTGTTTTTCGGTCTGATCCGCGCACGTTTTTGACATAACATATGTGCTACTGCGGCCAGCTTTGCTTTTTGGCGCGTTTTATATTACACTGAGCAGCAGCATGCAACACATTCTTGAAGAACCTTCGCATGCAAGAGCACCTGTGTAGAACCTGGTGTGATTCCTGTCTACTAGCTCCAGAGGTATGGGGTCACCCTTCTAATGCCTAAGAGACCTTCTTTAGATATAATGTAATATACTAGCAAGGGAGGGTAAGATTAGGTGCTATTTAGCATTCTTCCCTACAGCATTATAATATGCTTTCTCCTTTTGTATTTTATGGAATCGTAACTATGCTTATAACCTTGTTGCTAATAATATGTTTACTTGTATTATCTAAGATATTGCATCTGAGAACACTGCATTAGAAATAAACGTTTCAAACGTGCTTGTGTTTTCACTGACTCCTTGTTCTGGACTGATATGATTGTATAACCAAAGAGTGTCTATGTGTTCCACGTTACCTGAGGTGTTCTGAGTCCCTGTTCTGGGTTGTCTAATCATTGGGTTTGTAAAGGATCCAATGAGACACTGATTGCTAGTTTGAGTAGGGGATTTTGGATACTAAAGTGAGTTTTGGTTCATCCTAATTCACTGAGGTTCCAAGTCTTTGTGCACAGTTCTGTGTAGACACAGGATCCCTATAACAGAGCAAGAGGAACCAGTGGGGGTCTTGCCTCCCGCCTACCTCCTGCAGCCAGTTGTGGGTCCGTCGGAGGTTAAATCTAGTGGCCCACCCCGGGAGGAACCCAGTTTGATCCAGATGGACTAGGTCTGGAATTACCCTCCGCAATCTGAGCGCTAGCACAGTTGCCAACAATTTCACTTTTATATTCAAAAGGGAGATAGGGCGATAGGACGTGCATTCATCTGGTGGTTTACCTTGCTTATATATCGGGATTATCGTGGCCATGCGGAGATCTGGAGGAAGTTCCCCTTCCTGTATCGCCCCCTCAAAAAATCCCAGTAGGTGGCGAGCCAAAAGGTCTGCAGTTCGCTTAAAAAACTCTGCTGCGAACCCATTCGGGCCAGGGGACTTCCCCGCTCGCAGTTTAGCTAGGGCCTTCATAACTTCGTCCAGCGTGATGGGAGCCTCTAGGTCATCGAGGTCCATGGCGGCCAGCACTGGGAGCTCTAAGTGCTCCATATAGTTCAGGGCATCTTCCTGCGTTCCCAGGTCTCGCGCCTCAAAATGATTGATAATGTGTAGCAAAAGCCTCTGCAATCTGGACGTCTGACCCGGTCAGGTTCCCTTGGGTGTCTCGTACCGGTTCTACCCACCAGGCATCTCTCTCCTTTCTACTCAACCATGCCAGCAGTTTTCCCGATTTGTCCACCACATCGTACAAGCGATGCAGCATCGACAGCGCCTGCGTTTTGGCCTCCCCCGTTACCAGGTCTCTACACTGACCTTGGATATCCGTCATTTTACGAAGGGCCCCTGTATCTTTACTACCCTGATAGTCCCTCTCTAGTTCCAATATTCGGGCTTCCAATGTCTCAAGTTCGCCCTGGACCTTCCGGGTCTCCTCCGCCAGCCTATTCTGCGCCCTGTCTCTCATGACCGCCTTAAAGGCCTCCCAGAAGACCACTTTGGATGAGACCGAACCCTCGTTCTCGGCTATATAGACTTTGACATCAGCCCTTGAGACCTTTCAATACGACCGGATTCTGCAAGTACCATGCTGACAGTCTACAAGACCCCCCTCTTCGTTCCTTCCTGCTCCCCACCTTCACCAAGAGCGGGGAGTGATCTCAGATCCAACCTGGCTTTGTACTCAGCTGAATCATCTCTCGCTATGACGTGTCTGGCAAGGAAGATATAATCTAGTCGAGAGTAGACCTTATGGGCGCTCAAAAAAAAGTAATAGGCCCTGTCTTCTG
This sequence comes from Lissotriton helveticus, assembly GCF_964261635.1. Lineage (NCBI taxonomy): Eukaryota > Metazoa > Chordata > Amphibia > Caudata > Salamandridae > Lissotriton > Lissotriton helveticus. The sequence goes on from NW_027611675.1 coordinate 1,558,337, forward strand.
GGGTAGCCAACTCCACATATCCGTTAGCCCTAGAGTATTAATCATATTAGAGAGGAAGGTTGTAGTCAGGTCCCTGGTCCTATCCCCTGTTTTGTCTAGCGTCGAGATCATCCCGTCATTGAAATCCCCCCCCAGCACCTGTATAGTATCGGATGAATTAAGGAGGACATCGGTGACCCCTTTTAGTGTAGCTGCCTGCAGTTTAGGGGGGGCATAGGCCGATACAATCGTGTATTCCTTTCTCCTCCAAGTGCCCCTTTCCCCCACATATGTTCCCTGCGGGTCTGTGCAAACCTGCACCACCCGAAATGGTTGGTTCTTTCTAATCAGTATTGCCACCCCTCTCGATCCTTTAGTAAAGCCCGCGTGTGCTAAAACTTTGTATTGCCCTTGTGCCAGAAAACTACAATTAGTACCCTGGAGGTGCGTTTCTTGTAACAGGATGATGTCGGGGCCCACCCTTTTGACATACGCGTTCACTAGGCCCCGTTTCATCTTACTACCCATACCATTCATGTTCCATGTTAATATCGTGAGCCCTTCCAGATCCTGCCGTGCCTCTATGCGTCTATCCAACATCCTGCCATAGCTCTCGGTATGTGGTGTTCAAGCTCCTTGTGGGTGGAGTGTCCTGGACGTCAGCGTGTGTGGCCCTTTTGACATGTCCCGCCCCCCTACCCCCCACTTCCTGCCTCCCCCCTCCCGACTCAGCCCCTCAACATCCTAAAACTGAGAACAAAAACAACAACAACTCCCCCCCGCACCCACCTCCCCACCTCCCTCCCCCTTCAGTCCCATCTTCCACAGAAACAGAATAAAGGACTGTCAGCGGAGAAGGTCTGTCGCCCCCCCGCAATTCCCCCCATCCAACTTACACTTGCAATCTATATAGTGGGCATGTAAAAACAGTCCCACCAGATCAACCTACAAAGTCATAATAATAATGCGTAAAACAATAGATAAAGGGGGGTGGATCAACTTGCGTGCCCCGGGCGGTGAGCTGTAACCTCTACTGCCTGCTCAGCCTCCGTTCAAGAGTGTGAGTCCTGGGTATCAGTTCGCGGGACCTCCGCCAGTCCAGACGCATCTTGCTCCATTTCTCGGATTGCAGCAACTAGGGGATGCATAGACTGCGCTTCCTCCTCTTCCCCTCCGGAGGAGCGGCCCACGTTGTCCTCCTCTCCTTCAGAGTGGGCGTGTCTCTCCAAGCAGTGGAACCTATATCCTGCCGTGGCTCTCCCTCTTGGTGATGCTGAGTTCCTCCTCTGTCGTACAGATATGGTATGGTCGGGATACGGCGTTGTCTGCACTCGTCTTCGCGCTCTCGGTCTCTTCTGTCTCTGAGTCCTCGGCAGCCCCCATTGGAGTCCACTGGCAGCCATCCCAGCTGCTGCCCGACTCCCTTCGGCCCTGTTCTCCGGAGTGGAGGGCGCTCCTCCAGCCATTGCCATGCATCCTCCGGGTGGGTGAAGATGTGTGCCCTTTCCTTGTAGATCACTTTCAATTTTGCCGGGAAGAGCAACATATATTGGATGTATAAGTCTCTCAGTTTTGCTTTTACCAGATCAAAGGAGCGCCTTTTTGCACCTCCTGGCTATAGTCCGGGAATATCATTATGTGAGTGTTCTCCAGTCGGATCTTCCCCATTTTTCTGGCTTCCCGAAGTATCAGATCTCGCTCCCTCCAGCGGCTTTACCAGCAGCGCCCTGTGTGCGCGTTCGATCACAAAGCAGTTAGAGAACTGTGTCCTCGGGAAGGTCTTCTGCAGCCATGAGTGCAGGAAGGTCGCCATGTCAGCCCCTACGATGCCTTCTCGAAAGCCCACAAAGCGTAGGTTGTTGCGGCTGGACCTATTTTCCGCGTCATCCACCTTCCACAGTAGTTGGTGATGCGAGGCCTGGAGTTCCGCCATGTCTTTTCGAAGTATAGTGAGTGAGTCCTCAGCCTCTCCTAGTCTCGTCTCCGCTATGGTCACCCTCTCCGTCAAGTTACGGAAATCCTGCCTTAGGAGTGTGACTTCTGAGCCCACCTTTCCGATCTTTACCTCCAATGCTACCCGGGACTCTTGTATGTCTGCCCTGGATGCTTGGATCGCCCCCATCAGGAGCTCGGTGTCCGAGCATGAGCCGGAAGGTTTTGCCTCCGCCTGAGGCTGGGCCGTGGCGTAGCGGTCCAGGGTCCCCTGCATAGGGGTCCTGGTGGTCGTTTCTTTTTTCCCCATTCCGGACGTCACTGAGAGCCAACCCGCGGTGACAGCCCCCCAACTCGCACTACACCTCCTCTTCTCTGGGTGAGGGGGGGTTCCTCCCTCTCACTCTTCGGGTCGGACTCCGCTTGGGCTTGCCCCATCCGTTCCTCCAGTGTGGGCCTCCTCGTCGGTCTGCGCTCCGTCCGATGTCGCCACGTGGCTGGGGAAGGGCACTCCGGGCTCCTGTCCGTCTCCGGCCACAATCTCACCCCGCAAGGAAGGCCCCATCTCCGCCGCAGGAGCTGGAAGCCGGTGGGGGGGGGGATGGTAGATGGTCAGGAGAGTCTCTCGGTGCACAGTCCCTAGGCTCCCAGGTATTTATTTCCACGTCCGGGCCTCCACCAACTGACCTTCCGTACCTCTGGCCTACTTCCTTTCAGACCTCTCGGGCCTCTCGGACCCCTCACCCAGCATGGCAGAGGGCCGAGCCCAGGGGTATCTGGTCTCACCTACCCGCTCCAGGCTCCAGCATGTAGGCTCCCCGCTGCCCGCAATGGGGGCCTCCCCATGCCTCCGGCGATGTGATTCAGTCAGGCAGGGGTGATGCCGGCGCCTCCCCCTTCTCCCGCGTGACAGCCCTCTCCGCTCCGGGCCTACCTCCGCAGCTCAGGACCTCGCGGCCATCTTGGATTGAGCATCCAGGCTAGCGGCGGCTCTGGTGCCATGTTGCTTCAGTTCCCGGCTGTGGTGAGCTTCAGTTTCGGACCTCAGTGTGTGTCGGGTCACTCGTGGTCCCTTAGTCGCCAAAAACGAGGCGTCAGTGTAGTCGTTGGACGTCGGATCATGAACAGCTCGCCCGGAGCTACAGAGGAGCACATCTTAGCCGGCCATGTCGTTGGCCAAGCCCCCCCACCACAAGTAATTTTGTCTGGAACACATACAGTATCATAATAATACATTTGCAAATTTGAAGCCAATTGTGCTAACTGTGTTGTTATATTTTTACCACCTCTTGGTTTTGAAATATTCACTAAAGAGTTATGGTCTGCAAAGGTTTTGAATTTCCTTCCCCGAACATACACCCTGAAACACTCTACAGCTCAAGTTGGAGCAAGTAATTCTTTGCCTATCACTGGAAAATGTATGCCCACTTGTGTCAGGCTGCGAGATGCATATACAACCACCCACTCATTGCCATCCTTCTTTAGTGATAGAGCAGCTCTTACTCCGTACCACTGGCTCCCACAGATTTCTTTTTTTGTTGTAAAAGGATATCTTAATTTATAAAGTTTTTGGTGCACGATACATTTTAACCAATCCCTTGTAGGGTGGTGTACTTTTTACCAGTCCAAAGTGTGGTGCTCATAGACAATTACTTTGGTGGTTTCCATCTAGATTCATTAATATATTAAAACTTACCCCATGTTGGGGGGTCTTTTATGACGCATTTATTAGCTATTTGGCCCACTCTTTATATTTCCATGTTTGGCTAGCTTCCGCCTGGCCTAAATTTTTAATGTCATACATTACATATATCATTGCTTTATTGAAACCAGAACTTTAATCATTCATTTGTGGTCAGTTATTTGTGCGAGAAAAATAATAGGTTCTTGGAGATCCCCAGGTTTCTTTCCCCGCGTTGATTATTTTCCATGCGGTCTCTTTGTCTGCGGAGGGTAGATCCAGGCCGTAGAGAATGTTCTCATGTTGTAAGTTTGTCATGGAGGTGATGTGTTTTAGGAGCTTGCTCAGATTCTTCCATAGTTTCTGTGCATATGGGCAGATCCACATCAGATGAGTTGTGGTTTCTTCGTGTAGGCAGCTTTCTCTGGGGCATTTTTGTGTTCTCGCCATCCATCTGCGGTGTTGGAACTATCTGGTGGGGAGGCACTCGTGGACAACCATCCAGGCTAAGTCTCTTTGCTCATTGGTCAGGCGTTTCCAGCTTACTTGTTTCCACGTTTCAGTTGTCTTTTTTTCCAGGCAGGTGGCGATAGTGTTCATTGTTGTTTGATTTTCAATGTCTGTGGTCAGTTGTCTTGCCGTAGTTTTCTCCCCAATGTCTTATAGTAGAGCTTTGTTTTTCACCATGAGGGGTTCTCGGCGTATGTACATTGGGGGTGTGATAAGGACAAAGACTTTGTTTGTTACTGAATAGAGTTTGAAACGGTGGAACAAAAAGCCTGCGTGAAATTTGATGTACGCTGCACTTTTTGTGTTCTTGCTGTGCAGGCTTCGGTAGCATAGCATGAAATATTTAGTGAGCAAAAAGTCTCCGACACTTGGCATTTTCCTCCCTCCTTTGTCGTGGGATTTGCAGATGAGTTCTCTTTTCGTTTTTTCCGCTGTAGAGTTCCAAAGAAAGGTGAAAAGTAGCCTGTTCAGTTTTTGTGCATGGCTTTGGTTGGAGGGAAAACCACGCTATGTATAAAAGGATTGGTAGTATAACCACTTTTGTGACCAAGATTTTCCCTTCCAGGGTTATCTTTCTTGTGCGCCAGAGGTCTAGTTTGTTTGTGACTTTTTTTGTTGCTTCTTGCCAGTTTTTCCCCCTTTGTGTCTTGGGAGAAGTGGATACCTAAGATGTTCGTGGGCTCTGTGGTTGTCTTGACTGGTAGCTTGGTTAGGTTGTCCCATTGGCCCTTGGTGAGAACTGTTGTTTTCTCCTCGTTTAGGGTTAGTCCGGATGCTTGGCTGAAGATTTGTACATGCCAAATAGTTCTCCTCACTGCTTGTGGTGTTTTGCAGATTACTGTGAGGTCGTCCATGTAAGCAATGCATTTGGCCTCCAGCCCTTTGGCTCCTGGTATTAGTGTCCCTCTGATGAGTTTGTCTTTTCTGATTTGCATCAGTAAAGGTTCCAGGGCACATATGAAGAGGGCTGGGGATAGGGGGCAGCCTTGACGTACTCCTGTCTGGATGCAAAAGGGGTTAGACAGTGATCCATTTATATTTACACAGCTAGTTACATTTGTATATAGCATTTCAATTGTTTGTATGAAGACGTGGGGGAACCCCATCTTCTTTAGTACTTGTAGGACGAAAGTGTGTGCTACTTTATCAAAAGCTTTATTGAAGTCTATTGCAAGGATGACGACTGCTTCTTTCCTGTCTTTGGCTGGCCTGATTGTATCCCTCAGTGTTATAAGGTTGTCCCTGATTTGTCTGCCTGGGACTGCGCAGGTTTGATCTTCGTGTATTACGGTTTGTAATACTTTCTGCATCCTGTTGGCTAGAACCTTTGTGAAAAGCTTGTAGTCCACCTTTAAAAGGGAGATTGGTCTCCAGTTACCAATGATTTTTTCTGGTACTTTTATGTGTATCAGAGATATTATCCCATGACAAAAAACGTCTGGGATGGAGTTGACCCTTACACATTCATTAAACATTTCTATTACATCGGTGGCTATGATAGGCCAGCAAACTTTGTAGAAATCCCATGGGAGCCCATCCACCCCCGGCTAGATAGCTTGTTACATTCTTCTACCCATATTTTCATTTCTTATTTGGCCTTTGTCATTTATTGTTGTACTTTCATCCCTAGGTCATCTAACTTGTGAAGGAGGGCTATTATATCTTGCAGGATGTCAAATTGTTCTGCCTTATGTGCGCTTCTTTCTCTCCCTATGGTTTTGAAATGGGAGGCTATGTATTGTTTTGTTTGCACCCACCAGTCTGCCACAGATGTGTGATGTGGTTTGTTGTCTCTTAGGTCTTTGTATATTGCCTCAAAATCCTTCAGTGTGCCTTCTTCTTGGAGGAGGGCAACATTCAGTGTCCAATACCCTTTCCCTCTTTTCGTGTTTGCTTGTATCTGGTGGTTGGCGGTTATCAAGGAGTGGTCTGAGAAGGATGTGGCGGTGATGTGGTATTGTGTGGTGCTGATGTTTTTGTTGCAGAAGATGAAATCAATATGTGATTTAGTGGTGCCATTGTCTGAGTGCCATGTAAAATGTGAGCCAGGCTTGTGTTTGTCTCTGTATGTGTCTTTTAGGTTTATGTCTTTGAGGAGAGCGTGCGGTGTTTTTGCTGATATGTCTAAGTTGTAGTTGGTTGCTTTCCCTATCCTGTCTTTTTCTTTTAAGATGCAATTAAAATCCCCTTCTAGGAAGGTAGGGTGTGAACCGGTAAGGAAAAATGTGATTATGTGAAACAATTCTTCCCTTTCTTATTTGTCTGGTGATGCATAAACATTAAATGTTTGGAACCGTTTCGGCATGCAAGTTAATTGTGGTTAGAATTGCCCTTCCTGCACTTATAATAGTTTCCTTGGTTATTTGTGCATTACTGTTTTTGCAGAGGATCGCTATGCCAGCATTTCTGTTCCCTCGCCCGGAGCAGGCAGATGGAACTAGTGTCCGCCAGTTTTTTTCCTCTGCATAGTCTTTTTTTAGGTATAAAGAACATTCTCGCAAGCAAATGATATCCGTATCAACATTTTTGCAGTATTCCATTACTGTCAGTTTCTTTGAGTGTTGCCCAAATCCTCTGATGTTTAAAGGAGCGAGTGTGACCGCCATTAGTATTATTTGTGTACTCATCATGAGATGTGTTCTTTTATGAGGGTGACCACGGTGAATCCCACCATTCATTACAGGGGTTAGTGGACCATATTCCTCTGTTATCCCCAAGAATGGAGAAAAGATGGCGTTGTTTGTGTCCTGTGATTTGGCTGGTAATTGAGATTCCTGGGTTTCTGGGATCTCAGTTTCCTCCTGAACCTCCTCAGGTTTTGTAGCACCTTGAACTGCCCCTTTACTACTATCTCTTTTCCTTTGGGGAATTGTTTTTTTGGGCGTGGTTTGGAGTTTTCCTGTTATGGTTTCTGTGGCCTTTCTCTTGTGGCCTTTTGGGAGTTGCCACCCTTCATCGCCCATGCCGTTTTGAGCATTAAGCTCTGTTTTCTCTTCTTTCCCTTGTGCTATTTTTTCTATGACTGACTCCATCTGTTGAACTGCTAGCACAATTTGGGAGTCAGAGGGTTTGTTGTTTCCCTGTGGTTCTTGGGCTGTGTTGTTTGTTTTGGTCTCTTGCCTTTGTGAGTTATTTTCTTGTTGCTGTTTAGTGTTATTGGTTTCACTGTTCCTGGGATCTGCTTGTTGGTTTTGTTCTGTGTTTTTTATGATTTCTTCTCTGAGTTTCTCAAGAGCTTCCAGATGGTCAGAGTCTATGTTTATTTCTTGATCTTGTTTGTTCCCTTCTGTTTGATCTTTTAGATTGAAGGGGTAGTTGTTTTTGCTAGTTGATGCGCTCTCTACTTTGTCTTTTGTTACCTGGGCGTAGGAGTTTTTCCTCATGGGGCATGAGTTGAATAAGTGTTTGTCACTCCCACACATATTGCATCTCTTCGGTTTGGGGCATTCAAAGGTTGTGTGCCCGGTTTCATTGCAGTCTGTGCACCTCTTTGTTGCAATTTTCTTTGATGTGTCCAAACGTTTGGCAGGATCTACAGAAGGTGGGTTGGTTGGGATAGTTGAGAAACCCTTTGTTTGCCCCTATAGAGAAGGTAGCGGGTGGGTGTCTGAGGTTCCCCATGCCTGTTTCATCTTGTTTACGTTTGCATTGGTACCTCCTTTTCCCATTCCACACTCCCAAGGAATTTTTCAGGTGCCACCCCCTCTGATTTTTTCGCAGTATTTACATAAGAACTGCTCAACATCTTGATCAGGGACATATGGGTTATACATGTGGATTGTTATTGGGATTTCCTTTATTACAGTTGCATTGGTCATGGTTATTCCCTTCGTGGCCTCTTCATTTTTAGACAGACTGCTGTTTCAAACAAGACTCTTTATCTAGACTTCTTCAGTGCAGGTAGGTAACTCACTGTTATTTATGCAAATATCACTTTTCAGGCATTGGCAATTGGGGTCAACATCTCTCTGGTATTACTTCATGGACCGTAGTACTCTGCTCAGGGCAGCCGAGGCAATAACATTTCTCATAAACAGATCCATTAACTGTAACATTTTACAAGTCTGGTCCCAATACTAGAACATCTCTGGTGCAAGGGGTTCTTTAAAACAGCTCAACAGAGGCCTAAATGGTGTACCAGTAACATAACCAGCATTTCATGCTCATGGGCCGTCTGAAAGAACATTCCCCTAGCAAGGGGTTAACTTAGGCACAGTATATTAACAATGATGGGAGTCTGGTGCCCAGTTCCGGGGCCCTAAGCCGCTTTCCTCCTCGCTCTAGGCCTTAGTAAGGTTAACCAGGGCCAACGGAGCCCGACTACAGCCTCCTGAGGGGAGGAGTGGTTGCAGGGCTGAATCTCTTTTCTCTCGAGACTCCTCGATAGCTCCCGCTGTCACCACAGTCTCTCGCCCTCCTCCGGGGTATTACCTGTGTTTATTAGCCTCCGGGAGGCCCTTGCTGCATGGTCCAGGCCTGGGCATGTTGGGGGCTTGCACTCTCCTGTGAGCCTCCTTGTAAGTGTTCCGGGCGGTCCCGGGCCTTCTCGTGTTTCCTCGGGCCCGGGGACCAATAGGGATGCGGCCTGAGCATGGCGCGCCAGCCTCAGCCAATGGCTGCGCAGCTCCCGAGGGCCGGGCACCAGAGCCAATCAGAGGGCGGCTCCTGGTAGGGTCATCCCGAGGAACCAATGGGGCTGCGCCTGCCTCCTTGCACAGCCGATGACGTAGGCCTCGGAGAACGCTCCATGGCCTAGCGCTTGGGCCACGGCGGTCATTCAGGCAGCAAGGCGCACTCTGTAGCAGCACACAGAGGGGATCCGCACACGCGCACAAGTCAGGCAGCCTCCGAGATTTGCAGCGCCCGGGTCGCAGCGGTGATGGCAGAGTAGCGCTTTCCATGTCACAGAGCTCAAGCTCAGGTACCGGGCGGCGGCGGTGATTATGGCATGCAGCGCAGTTTAGACATACAGCGCTCAGGAGGCAGCAGTTCTGGTCCCAGTAGCGCTTAGGGATCACAGCGCTTCGGGGGCTCAGCACTTTAGGGGGGCCGGACACTTCTTCCAGGCACTGTTTAGGCAGCAACAGTTCTGGACAAAATAGCGCTGGGGGTACAGCTTAGGGAGAGAGCACCTGCACCTCAGCACTGTTTGGCAGTGGTAAGGTGCCCAGAGACCTAGGTCCAACAAAAGACTGTGGCAAAAATAAGGCAAACGTGAGAAAAAAACTGGGTAACACCACCCTAAGGCTGACTGATCTAACACGCTCCATGCTGGCGTCATCTCCCAGGGAGAAATAGTTTTCTGTGTATGTGCTTGTTTGGCCACCACTGCACAGCCATCATTGTTAAGAGTGAGGGAGGGAGAGAGGGTGTCCGGCTAGGAATGGTGAAATAAGAAACCCCCGTTCAACTCGGTAGCACTCGGTCTGTTGTCCCGACACTCACTGTTGAGCTCCTGGTCGTGTGGATCTCGGGTGGGAGGCGACGGACGTGCACTCGATTTTACAGTGGGGGGGAACAAAATCCGGCGATCTTACGCTGGAGCGGTATTCTTCCGACACTGGGCAGTCTGGTCCTGTGGGTGTAGGGCAGTAGGGGCCCCGAGGTGAGTTGTCGCAGCAGGCAGGGGTGGCGGGCGGGTGGACGTGCATCTCAATGGTTCCGGGCTCAGGTGCGAGATTCCCTCAGAGGTGGGGGGAGCCCATCTGGCCTGCAGGCTCCTGGTTGCGGTAAAATTGGAGCGGCCCTCGGTGCTTTCATCCCTACAGCTATGTGCAGTGACCAGTCATCCGGATGATGCAGGTGTCCCTCAGGTTTGGCTTTCCCAGGTAGCGCAGCCTCGCTCCGGACAAGCCAGATATGAGTCCCAGACCCGTAGTTGGCCTTCCCCGAGTCCTCCCTGAACCCCTCCTCCCCCCACTCATCGGTGCGCAGCCTGGTCTCAGACAAGCCAAGGAGTGCAGGCCCAGCACCCTCAAGTGTTGGGGATCGGAGTCAGACCTCCCAGTTAGACCCCAGACTAGGTGAACCTACCTGAATCCACCCCCATTACAAACAACTTCAAACATGGCGCATTTACAACTTTAATCTTGATTGCTACAAACTCCTCCTTGTGTTCTTGCCAACAACGTAATGTTGCATTTTTCTTTAATAATGCTTATTAATTATCCAACATATATGGAACGAAGCTTTTGGATCATCAATGTCCCAACAATGACACCTATAAGTTATACTAATGCTTTTTAGGTCTCGCGTATAGCGTTGCTGTGCAACGCACTGCCATCGCTCTGCGAGGCATGCTGTATACACTATACTGGGTAAGCTTAATTAAGCTCCGCCCACTCTACACTCATGTTTTGATTGGGTTACATCATAAATGCAGTGTTCTCGTTGGTTTTGCCATTCTTAGTCCCTCCTCTTAACGGTCATGTTGCCATTTGTAGCCTTCCGAGGCTATCAGCCCCTTTAACGTAATGCAAGTTTTCCTTGTTTTCCCCCCTCTCCTGCAGTCTGTCACTTTTCAACCCCCTGCACCCCTCCCCCCGCCCCTCCCGTTTGTGCCTTTTTCGACTCCCCAATTTTTTTTTTTAAATGCAATAGAGCTTGTGTAAATAAGAGTCCTATTGCATTCATAAATGCTTATTTTTCCTGGGATTGGCTGACTCAATGCGCACTCTATTTTGCCTGACTTCCTCCCGGCCTGCCCCTCACTTCCGTTTCTCTTGTCCTTCCTCTGTTTGTCATCACTCTGCCGACTTGTGAAATACTTCGACGCACTTCTTCAAATCATGATAATCAATGCCTTGATCCTGTTAGTTATTTTGAAAACGTGTGGTGTTTGTCCTTCCAATATTCATGGTGCGATTTAGAGGAAGGCTGTCACAGGTTAGAAAGAGGAACCAGGGATGGCCTTTGGAACATGGAGGCTTTGGTAAGCCTTGCAAGATGCCGAGCTGCAAGCGGCAGTGGTTGGATAGGTGAATCTATTTGGGGAACGACTTGAAGAGCCTTTTTCTAATTTTACATAAACAGTTCCCCCCACATTTTGCTTTAATTAAACAAACAGCACGACTCCTGAACAGTTAGTGCCGACCTTGAGGTGCCGATAAGGTGCCGCCAGTATTTCGACGCCATGATGTGGGCGGCGAGAGAGAAACAAGCCAGGGTGCCTGCGCCCCTAAAGAAATGTAAATGTAAAAGTGCTGTCCTTCTGATAGAAACTTATATTTAAAAAAAAGTTTTGAACTAGGTCTGATTTTATATCACGAAACACAAAATTTGGAAATACTTGTTTTATTTGAAACACTAAATCTGTTTGCACATATTCTTTATTATAGTTTGTAATACAATTTTTAAAGGTATACTTTGGATATTCACAGCTCTTACAATCTGGGACTTTATACAACTGTGATTGAAAGTGATGATTGCTCCAACCAGCATTCATTTCTGCAGCTATATGGTTGCATCTGCGTACATTGCCCTCCGATTCCTTTAACTTGCTTTAATTCTCCATGAAAGGTGTACGTTATATTTTCTACGTATTTACCTTAAGATGAAAGGTAAACAAAATATTGCAAACATTTTTTTAGCCACGTCACTGGCCCGCCTCCTCATTCCATACTTTTGTTATGCACTTCAACCGCTTGCTGGGTTATCATACGTCAGAACCACGTAGCAGTTTCTAGGTGGGCGTCCTTTGGAGCCCCTCCCCCTCACACTCCACCTCCTTTGCAGAAGTTCTCTAGTTTCCAAGGGCCTACCAAGTACAACTAGCTCCAGTGTTTGCCTTCTGGCACTTGCACTGTCCTTATGGCACCAATAGAACAACTAATCCCATGACACAGATAAAACATTCCGGACGGGATAAGTAAAGCATGTATCTGTAAAAAACTTGAAAGAATTCATTTTTTTGTAGGGGTCTCCCACTGTCTTTCTATTCAAGCTTAAGGTACACCTGCAACCACAATGTGCGCTTGCAACCAGTGCTGAGACATAACTCGCTGATTTCCAACAAAACGGCATTTCGGAAAGATTGTCAACTCTCAACGCCACTCAGCGCTCCAACATCAGAGCTAATGTAGCACTTTTAATCGGAGGGGTACATCGCCAGAGACAGATGCTAGGGGAAGCTCATAGAAACATATCTGTAAGGCACCTCGGGTTACTTCCTTCCAACCGCCTGTCCGTGTTCATCCTTTTAAGGTCACGCGTAAGCTATTCCTGCTGTAGCTGCCTTGAGAGCCTGGCTGACGCGCTCCCAATCTTGTTTTACATACTCCTCTGCTCTTCACGGGTCTGATCGCGCGTACTGTAGTGCATGATTTGGACATTATTTTGTGGCAGGGTCGGATGGGTTAAGTACGCTTGATGCAGAGCGTAGCAGAGAATCTGTAGCTCACGTTTGAATCTTAATAAGGGGAGAGAAGTTGGCATAACGGCTAAGGCGCTCGACCTCGGACCTGGGGAACCCGCTTAGAGTCTCGGTAATGTCGCCAAACCTCCTGTGATTCTGGGCACATTACTTAATCTGCCAGTGCCTAACAAAATGAATGTGTGTCCTTGTGTAACGTAACTGGTGCTATGTAAAGCGCTCTGATACCCGGTTCGGGTCAAGTTTGCGCTATATAAAACACCGAAAAAAATAAATAAATAAATAAATAAGCTAGTCCAGAGAATCGTATTGTCCTTTGCAGAGATCTTAGTGAAACCCAAAAGCCAAAAGTGACCATCCTCCTAAATGGTTCATTTTTAATAGGATTGCTGCAATCATCTAAATATAACTAGCAAGACGAAAGTGTGCATCTTTGGAGAACGTATGTATTGTTACAGTGTTTTCCTCCCAACACTACAAACGTACTAAAACGTTAATGTTTCTGAATTCGATAATATGAGCAGAGGTGGACGAGCCAACAAATTAAGGACAGTAGAACCTGTGAACGAGCGAAGCCCTGAAATTATTTGCTATGCAAAAAACAAACCACGTAAAATATAATACATTCTATTTAAAATTAAACAAGCACTAGCAAAGGCAATATGTCTTGCCGACGCAAGAGCTTTTGGCTTTGCCAATATATTTTAGCCATGTTATACACCAGTGTGCTTACTGTTCAGCATGACTAAAAGTTAGGGGCATATTATCAAGGTGGGCGATATGAAATTATTGCCGCTTTTGCGGCCAATTCAGCCGCACAGCGGCGATAATTTCATCACCCTATTAGCAAGCTGTCGTTAACATCAGTTAGCGACAGTTTGAGGCGATAGCTAGCGGTTTGGGGCTCGCTTTGCATGTCAGTGATATTTATCACTAATAACATGCAAAGTGGGCGTACCCAACCTGTTAGCGACTGAAACCAGTCGCTAACATCACTATCGCCTATTATCAACGCAGGCGTAGCGATGAATTTTTTTTCGCTAAGCGCGAATATCGCTGAAAACTAATGCCTGCTCAGACCACTTCTTAACCTGTTTATTCAATGGGAGTTGGATTTTCAGGTTAAGACCCTATTGCCGTTAATGCCTGAATATCGCTGGATTTCCAGCGATATTCATGCATTAAGCAGCTATCGCCGGATATTTTATCGCATTTGAGATAAACGTTGCTAATAGCACGTTATCTCTGCGATAAAATCCAGCGATGCACGGCGATAAGAAAATTATCACAAAGCTCATTTAGCGATAAATATCGCTAGTTGTTGATAATATGCCCCTTAGTGTGACAGAGAAAGCGGAGTCTGAGCGTATGTTTATGTCCATTGGTGAACAAGAACAGCTGTAGTCCTTTCTCTCTTTCGCATGTATCTGCCCTCTGCTAATTATCTGTACTGGCGACACTGGACCCCAGAGAGATGTTCGGTTGGGCTGGAGGCAGCCGACGTGGTAGACCTCTATAGCATCCACACCCTCTGGCACTACGGCTCTCTGGGACTCCGAGCCTCCATCTCAGGGGTGAGGGTGTCACAATAATGCAGCCGGCAGCCACAGACAGACCTTCTCTGAGAAGGCGGTTCTGAGGCAGAGCTATTGATACGAGCAACAAGTGTGTGAGTGGGTTAACGCAACATATAAAGTATAGGTAAAGGGGCGTCGATGATCTCAAAGCTCTAATAATCCCAATTCACTTGTTTGTTCATTTACGAAGCTGACTCTCTTGGTTATAGCATTAGCGTTAATAAAAACTGTATGAGAAGCTTTAGTACGATTCTTCATTTAAGTGTTTCTAAATTCATCAGTCCCGCGGCGGTTCAAAGGCTGAGTTCGGATAGGAGATTCAGATGGTACATTATCAGCGAGCTGCTTCCCCTTTCATCTCCAATCAAAGGACATTCGCGTCCCATAAACTTAAATCTGGATAAAACAATTGTTATTCGAAGAAACACATTAATTTATGTGACTTCATCTTTTTGATGCGATCCCCTAAATAATCACAGCGGGGTGGGTCTCTTTGAGCGCAGTTAATTGCTGCAGTTATTAAATATGTTTATTTTATCTGCCTACCATGAATGCACAGCTGGGTTAATTGATGAAGTGGAGATGAAAGGGGAGGCCTCTCGCTGCTTTCTCTCCCTCACCCATTCTTCAGTTCCATTGCCCTGCCGGGACTCCCTGCCCTCTCTGTTTGTTTTTAATTCTTTTCTGCACCCCCCATGCAATTGCACGAGCTGGGACCGCCCAGGCTCTCACTGCTATTGTGCTTTGCACGCTATGCACTGGGTAAAAGTGAACTTTGGTGCAGTGTTAGCTGCAGGACACGGCCCCCATCTCTCCCTGCAGCCTGCGGCCGCCCACCTCCATCATTAACCTTTATGCCTCTTGATTAGTTCATTAAATATTCATTAAATACTAACATTTTGTATTTCCCCTATTACAGCAAGTTATAACAAACATCTGGCGACAGTATGAAGCCAGCCCATTCTACAGAGAGAGCCCCGGGTGCTTCATTTTGTGATGCGAAGCTTATCCTTAGTATATTATAAACTACTCCGGGTGTGGTGGGACCGGCTGACTCGCTCCGTTGCTGTATCTGAAGAGGAACATCCAGGCGCCCTGTGCATAGAAACAGCTGCCTCTGCCCGCTTTCACTCCACCCTGTGCATAGAAACAGCAGCCTCTGCCCGCTTTCACTCCACCCTGTGCATAGAAACGGCTGCCTCTGCCCGCTTTCACTGCACCCTGTGCATAGAAACAGCTGCCTCTGCCTGCTTTCACTCCACCCTGTGCATAGAAACAGCTGCCTCTGCCCGCTTTCACTGCACCCTGTGCATAGAAACAGCTGCCTCTGCCTGCTTTCACTCCACCCTGTGCATAGAAACAGCTGCCTCTGCCCGCTTTCACTCCACCCTGTGCATAGAAACAGCTGCCTCTGCCCGCTTTCACTCCACCCTGTGCATAGAAACAGCTGCCTCTGCCCGCTTTCACTCCACCCTGTGCATAGAAACAGCTGCCTCTGCCCGCTTTCACTCCACCCTGTGCATAGAAACAGCTGCCTCTGCCCGCTTTCACTGCACCCTGTGCCCGCTTTCACTCCACCCTGTGCATAGGAACAGCTGCCTCTACCCGCTTTTACTCCACCCTGTGCATAGAAACAGCTGCCTCTGCCCGCTTTCACTCCACCCTGTGCATAGAAACAGCTGCCTCTGCCCGCTTTCACTCCACCCTGTGCATAGAAACAGCTGCCTCTGCCCGCTTTCACTCCATCCTGTGCATAGGAACAGCTGCCTCTGCCCGCTTTCACTCCACCCTGGCACCTGCTAACTCTCTCTCTGTGCCCACCTCTCTCTCTGTGCCCACATCCCTCTGTGTGCCCACCTCTCTCTGTGTGCCCACATCTCTCTCTGTGCCCACCTCTCTCTCTGTGCCCACCTCTCGCTCTGTGGCCACCTCCCTCTCTGTGCCCACCTCTCTCTCTGTGCCCACCTCTCTCTCTGTGCCCACCTCTTTCTCAGTGCCCACCTCCCTCTCTGTGCCCACTTCCCTCTCTGTGCCCACCTCTTTCTCAGTGCCCACCTCCCTCTCTGTGCCCACCTCCCTCTCTGTGCCCACCTCCCTCTCTGCCCCTTTCATTGTTATCACATCTCTCAACTGTACATTCCAAAAGGATGGTGGAGTGCATACATAGACATAAAACCATATCATATTTATAGTTTACTATCTACAAACTTGCTAACAATACAGCATGTTTACATTACAAAGCAATTACACTGTTTGTCCTTCCTTGTTAGGAGTCGTTTCTGGCTCAGACACATCAATTGCACCGAGGTCTCTGTATTGGGCTATATTGGATTTGCCAATGCTTCATTTCTATTAACATCTAGCACAATTCTCTAACAACCCAGAAACTATTTATTGATTTTACCAATGATTTATAAGATGTCACATAAGAAGCAAATTACTCAGAAACTTCCCTTAGTAAAGTAGTGTGCCTAACTACGGTTCGTGCCTTCCTACTAGCGGGCTGATACTCTGCCCCTTCCTTCTTAAATATCCGCTCTTTATCATATTCAATGCCACAAAGAGCCCTGCTTTTATATGAAAGTAAAGTAGCATTTTAAAAAAATAAAATTTTTAGTAGTTAAATACACATTTTATTATTTGGAATCAGACAGACACTTTTTAGACTTGCTTTTGTAAATGTTCTTTTAGGAAATCCACAGGTAACATCTGGAATCACCTAGAGGCAACACAATATCACAAGCAAAGACCCAGCCCATAAAACAAGTAAGCCTGGAATGGAAAAATGGCACATAAATGAAAAATACACATTTGCTAGCCCGATTAGTGAGACTGCGTCTGTGCCAGACCTGGGTGGAAGGAATGTGTTGTATCTATGTCTTTAAGTATGCGCATTCTCAAGAGAGAATGCAGCCATGTCACTTTGGAATTCATGATGTAGTTCAGTTGGGTTTTGCTGTTCTTGGATGTGGACGACTTGCCTCCCTGTTGGGCTAATAAACTCGTTTTAACCAACTTCCTGTGTATCCATCATTACAATACTGGCGACAAGGAGCCCAACAGGTGATAATGAACCCAGCGCCTCGAAAATGAAGATCTTCTTTTAATTGGACTTTCGTTTTTTTTTGGGAGAAAAGAAAACCATCGTTCACCCGTTCAACTGTGTGCTCTTCGTGAGTTAGCGTGGTGTATTTGATTGGCAACGCAAGAACCCAGCGGAAGGTACATTTTTGTAATTTTCACAGAAATTGGATTATTTAACGAAGTATCCCTACCTCCGTTGCTCGGCATCTTTCAAATCCTGCTCGAGCTGTTGGAGCGTGCCTGCCTGGAACGCGATCCTTGCGAGCTGTTCCATTAGAGCGTGCCTGCCTTGAACGCCATTGTCACTGCGCGTCCTCCTACGTGATCTTGACTTGGTCACGTCACACGCAACGTGCCTGGCGTTCTCCAAACTTCACGTCAGACGCTTCGTGTTGCTAAGTGACTAATAACAAGCGCGTCTCTGTTTCCTTACGCGTAGTTCCATCATCTAGCAACCGCGCGTTTGCCAGCGCGACGTGTCGTGTCTGTTCCTCGGCAATTTGTTTAAACGCACTGAAGATTTTCTCCTGTTTACATATTTTGATTTGAGGCAAGTCACATTTTTGTTTGATACAGATTGTCTGGAACTGACTATACTCAAGACTGTTTATTGTTGTACTTTTGCATATCGGTCTGAAGCAATAGACCACCTGTGTCTGTTTTTGAAGTTACCGCTGCACAATCTCAGTTTCTATTTTTGAACTGTCTGAAGCAATAGACCTCCAGTGTCTATTTTTGAAGTTACCACAGTACACAGTGTACAGTGAACGAAGAAGCTGTCTCGTGAAGCGGGACAAGCATGGCACAATAAGGAAGTTGTATATCCTTTTGTTATTTTAACTCCTTATTTTAAATTGTTATTTTAGATTGTTGTGTTAGCTTATTTAGTTAACTTGTTATTTTAGTTTGTTAAGTTGTTTTCTTTCAGCATGTCGACCTCTACTAGTGGAATGAACCAACCTCCCCAATTTTTAAGTGAACAGGGTGAACCCATTTTACCTTGGAAAAAATGGAAACCTATCTTTGATTCTTATCTACTTGCAATTGGCGGAGAGAAGTTTTCTGCTGTCAGGAAACAGGCTGTTTTACTTAACAACCTTGGAATTGAGGGAAGAAACATTTATGACAGTCTAGATCCGATACCCATTGGCAGGGGTGCTGGTGAACCTTCAGATGTTTTTGAGATGAGTGTTCTTCTCCTTAAAAATCATTTTGGTGCACGAATTAACGTTGTTATGGAGAGACACAAATTCTTCATGCGTGTCCAAGCTAAGAGTGAGAGAGTTGGAAACTACGTTGCAGCACTCAAATCCCTTGCGCAGACCTGCGAATTTGAACTTTTAACGGATTCCCTCATTCGTGATCAACTTGTTCGTTGCACCAATGATATCAAAATTCAAGAGAAACTGTTGTCGAAAAATCCCAATTTAAAAGAGGCTATACTTATTGTTGAGAGTGTTGAACATACCTCTACTTGGGTCAAGGAGATCAGGAAGGGTCCCTCTCAGAATGATCCGGTTTCCAGTGTTGGTCATGAGCACCGACAAATTTCCCAAGCTGAATGTAATGTTGCAGCGGTTAGCAAAATTTCTCCCAGGCAAGAGAAAACCCTTGTTAAAGTTGAAAAACCTAAACAGAACTTTAGCATTAATAATTTTAATAAGGACAACAAATTTAAATGTCCCAGATGCGGTAGTGAGAAACATGGTCCGAATTATCCGAACTGTTTTGCTAAAAGTACTGTTTGTAGAAATTGTGGGAGGAAGGGTCATTATGCAAGGATGTGTAAAAGTAACAAAGTCAATTGTATTGATGAAGATGAAGCTTATTACCAAGATTCTATTCATTGCATTACGGATGATGCTATCAATGGTGTGAATCAAGTTGATGATGACATAGTAGTTATGCCCTCTTGTGACATCCAAATTGCCAACAAAGTGGTTCCCGTGTTAGCCGATTCTGGCTCACTGTTCACCCTTATTAGTGATAAGTTTTGGTTTGCAAATTTTGATGGGGATAAAATTAAACTTACAGCTTCTGATATCAATCCCGTGGGGTATGCTAAACAAAAAATTGAAGTATTGGGATATTCCATCCAAACCATTACTTTCAAAGGCAGGGAAACTGTTGGTAAGGTTTATATTGCTAAAAGGGGAGATAATCTCCTTGGTTGGCGTCATCAAAGAAATCTGGGGATCACTTTAAATCCCAATGCACCCGAACAAGTTATGTTGGTATCTGAAGGGGGTGATTTTTCAGATGTTCTTGAGAAATTCCCTGAAGTTTTTACTGAAGATCTGGGGTTACTCAAAGGTTTCAAACACAGGATAATTTTGAAAAGTAGTGCCAAGCCTGTAGTGCATAAAGTCAGGAAGGTGCCAAATCTTATGTTGCAACCCTTGCAAGTTGAGATTGACAGGTTATTGAAGCTTGGTGTTATTGAGGAGATAGAATCCTCGGAATGGCTTGCGCCGATTGTTTTGGCACCTAAAGACAAGGGAACCAAAATTAGGATGTGTGTGGACCTCAGGAGTGTAAACAGTTCTATCTGGGTAGACAGGCAGCCTTTACCTAATATCAATGAGATTTTGACCAAGTTAGGTGGTGCCATTTTGTTCAGCGTTATGGATTTGTCGGCTGCCTACCACCAGATTCTCTTACATGAAGAGTCAAGGCATCTCACTTCTTTTGTCACTCCCATCGGTGCATATAGATTCATTAGGATGCCTTTTGGGTTAGCCAGCGCTGCTGCTTGCTTTCAGAGAATCATGAAAAATGTTCTTTCTGGTATTGATTGTGTCCTCTTTTTCCAGGATGACATTTTAGTTCACGGTATTGATGCAAACAGACATGATGTTACCCTTTTTGCTGTTTTGTCCAGGCTCAAGGATGCCGGTCTGACTATTAAACAAGAGAAATGCAAATTCAGGGTTAGGTCTGTATCTTATTTGGGGCACAACATATCTGGGGAAGGCATCAGCCCTAAGTTTGATCTGGCTGAGGCCATTCTCAAAGCTCAACCTCCTTCTAATAAGGATCAAGTCAAGTCTTTTAATAGATTATCGGAGTATTACTCCAAGTTTATCCCCAACTTTGCCAGCGTTATGCAACCCATTAGACTTCTCCTTAAGAAGGGTGCTGTTTTTGATTGGAACCAAGATTGTTCAATTGCTTTTGACACAGTTAAGTCAGTGATTGCCAAGATGCCTACCTTGGGGCATTTTGATGTGCGTAAGAAGACCATTCTATCCACCGATGCCAGCTTACGTGGTTTGGGGGCTGTTTTGGCTCAGCTCGTAGATGGTTCAGAGAAAGTTATCGGTTTCGCGTCACGTTCCTTGAAGGGTGCGGAGGAGCGCTATTCTGTCATTGAGCGCGAGGCTTTGGCTTGCTTTTGGGCCATCAAACACTTCAGGTTCTATCTGTGGGGCCTACCGTTTGTAGTGAGATCTGATCACAAACCCCTGGTGCAGTTGTTCTCATGTAGGAATGTTGAATGTACCACCCCCAGAATTAAGAGATGGGTTGAGGGTCTCATGGACTACAATTTTTGTGTTGAATACTTACCTGGTCCCAAGAATGTTCCCGCTGATTTTCTTTCTAGGTTGCCTCTCGATAAGTTGGTCACGTACGACCGGGATGTTCCCATTGTTTCATGGGTGAGAGAGTCTGCTTTAAATGAAGTAGAATGGAAAGGATGTTTTTCTGATGATCCTGCCAGAGATTTTATCTTGGAAGCTACGGTCAATGGTTGGCCTGTTTTAAGGGAAGTTCCTGATTCTGCCAAAGGTTTTTGGAACATTAGGGACGAGTTGAACATTGTTCAGGGTGAATTATTTAGAGGTGACAGACTTATTCCTCCTTCTGGCATGAGAGAAAAGATAATCAACCTAGCCCATGAGGGACATTTAGGTCGCAGTCTCACCAAAGCAAGGGTGAGAGAATCCTACTGGTGGCCTGAGTTGGACCGTGAGGTTGAAGCTGTCGTCAAAGACTGCCACATTTGTGCCAGTAACGATAAATCAAGAAAGGTGTGCACCGCTCCGCTTTCTCCCATTGCCATTCCTGAACGACCTTGGTCCAAGGTTGCCATTGATATAGTTGGACCTTTCGTGAATCTGGGACTCACTGAAAGATTTGTCGTTGTCCTTGTAGATTACACTTCTAAGTGGTTGTCTGCTGCCTGTATGGGAACTGTTTTGAGTAGGAATATCATTGAATTTCTTAAGGATGCCTTTACCTGTGAAGGGATTCCGGAGACTTTGGTTTCCGATAATGGTGTCCAATTCACCTCCCAAGAAATGTCTGTTTTCCTTAAAGATCTCTCCATCTCCCATCATAGGACAGCCCTCTATGCTCCACAGGCGAATGGTTTAGTGGAAAGTATGAACAGACTGATTAGAGCGTGTGCTCAGACTGCTTTAGAGAGAGGACTTCCCCTGAAACCCATTCTTAGGGAAAAACTGTGGGCACACAGGAACACCCCAAACAGCGTGACAGGTATTTCACCTTTTGAGAAACTTAGGGGACGTGTGGCTGGTTCAAAGCTCAATCCTTTGTGGTTGTCTATTAAAGATAGAGGTGTGGTACTCAACAATCCCAGATTAAATGATTATCAGGATGGTTACAAGCGCAGATATGATGCTTTGAAGAGTGTGAAAGATTCTTTTTGGAAAGTGGGCGATTTGGTTTTTATCAAGAAAGGCCTTTGGTCCCCTAAGGGTGTGTCCAAGTTCTTTGGGCCAAGGCGCATTGCAAAAGTCATGAAGAATGTAGTCATGCTTGAAGGGGGTGATGTGTGGAGCATGTCACGTTTGTCGAGGTGTATGGAGGGGGATAATGCTGTTTGGGAACATTCTACTACTCGTGATGGTGTTGGTTGCCCTTCATCTTGCCCATCATCTTCTCAAGATGCGTGTGTATCTTCTAGTGGGGTGAACCCTAGAATCAGGAGACCACCTTTGTATCTCCAAGATTACTGTACCGTATAGTTTCTCTCTTTTCAAGTTTCCTTTTGTTCTTTGTCCTTTTCCTTTTCATTGTCTTTGTTTTATTTCATTATTATTATAAGGGAGATGTGTTGTATCTATGTCTTTAAGTATGCGCATTCTCAAGAGAGAATGCAGCCATGTCACTTTGGAATTCATGATGTAGTTCAGTTGGGTTTTGCTGTTCTTGGATGTGGACGACTTGCCTCCCTGTTGGGCTAATAAACTCGTTTTAACCAACTTCCTGTGTATCCATCATTACAATAGAATGGGCGAGGTTAAAATCTTTCGAATGAGGGAATTCAGCCTGGATTCAAGGAATACACCCAAGTATGCAAAATCATTTCCAAACATTTTGCAAAACCTATACTTCAGTTTATCCCAATTTTCCTTAACAATGCCTTGGGCACAGCACGACCCGTCTCTGCATCGCAGCAGTCTCCACCTGCACAGACATGTACATATTTCAACGCCCACATCTAATTAGATGGGATCTGTGTCACCCTATGTCATGAGGGGATACACTACGCTTAATTAGAATAATTAGATTACTTTTGTGACGAGAGACATGGGGCCTTATTTATGAAGGCCTTGCGCCGGCGGTGCGTCACTTTTAAAATGGGAAAAAGTGACGCACCGGCGGCGCAAGGCCTTCATAAATAAGGCCCATGAAGTTGCCCATCGAAACCCCCAGAGGTGTCAGTAATATTTTTCAAAAAAAGTGTTGGTTGGTCAGCTACTGCTGCCGTTTATTCAAATTATACACCTTCAAAATCATTGTGTCGCAATTTAAATGGCCTTTTCCTAATGGGTTTGCTAATACAGATCTAAAAAGGGCAGCTGATCGAGTGTATCATGGCTGAGGGTTAGTTTTGGGGGGCACATGGGGGTAACATGCTACTTGGGCCCCTCCATGAAGATAACATAAATACAAGGAATAGCGTTGAACGCCCCACCCCCCCCCCCCCGATCAAATATTCAGAGTGCAGAACGCACACACATTCACAACACTGCCAGGCCTGTCTTTCAGTTCTTTTGAAATGGAGTGAAAATGTAACACATTAATAAAATGGCATGGTTTAGATTTTAAAAAAGACATTAAAAATGTTTTTAAAAAATTGCAAGTTTTTGCCTACTGTAGACAAAGAAAGTAATAAAAATAAACAAGTGAGATTAAATATCCGGCACACAACACAGTCAATGTATAGGTGCCTGAGCAGAGATTTGAATACTCAATGTATAGGTGCATGAGCAGAGATTTGAATACTCAATGTATAGGTGCATGAGCAGAGACTGGAATACTGTTTGCTGGAGAGCAGCTGTGCCAGGCTGCTGCAAAGCGGCTTGAGGCAGTCCTGGGCATCCATGTGTGGTGT
Organism: Lissotriton helveticus; assembly: GCF_964261635.1. Classification (NCBI taxonomy): domain Eukaryota; kingdom Metazoa; phylum Chordata; class Amphibia; order Caudata; family Salamandridae; genus Lissotriton; species Lissotriton helveticus. The sequence continues at coordinate 1,581,835 of NW_027611675.1, forward strand.
CTGCTGCAAAGAGGAAGCCAGGCAGCGGCTTGAGGCAGTCCTGGGCATCCATGTGTGGTGTCTGCTGCAAAGAGGAAGCCAGCAGCGGCTTGAGGCAGTCCTGGGCATCCATGTGTGGTGTCTGCTAGAAAGAGGAAGCCAGCAGCGGCTTGAGGCAGTCCTGGGCATCCATGTGTGGTGTCTGCTACAAAGAGGCAGCCAGGCAGCGGCTTGAGGCAGTCCTGGGCATCCATGTGTGGTGTCTGCTAGAAAGAGGAAGCCAGCAGCGGCTTGAGGCAGTCCTAGGCATCCATGTGTGGTGTCTGCTGCAAAGAGGAAGCCAGGCAGCGGCTTGAGGCAGTCCTGGGCATCCATGTGTGGTGTCTGCTACAAAGAGGAAGCCAGCAGCGGCTTGAGGCAGTCCTGGGCATCCATGTGTGGTGTCTGCTGCAAAGAGGAAGCCAGGCAGCGGCTTGAGGCAGTCCTGGGCATCCATGTGTGGTGTCTGCTGCAAAGAGGAAGGCAGGCAGCGGCTTGAGGCAGTCCTGGGCATCCATGCGTGGTGTCTGCTGCAAAGAGGAAGCCAGGCAGCGGCTTGAGGCAGTCCTGGGCATCCATGTGTGGTGTCTGCTGCAAAGAGGAAGCCAGCCAGCGGCTTGAGGCAGTCCTGGGCATCCATGTGTGGTGTCTGCTGCAAGGAGGAAGCCAGCAGCGGCTTGAGGCAGTCCTGGGCATCCATGTGTGGTGTCTGCTACAAAGAGGAAGCCAGCAGCGGCTTGAGGCAGTCCTAGGCATCCATGTGTGGTGTCTGCTGCAAAGAGGAAGCCAGGCAGCGGCTTGAGGCAGTCCTGGGCATCCATGTGTGGTGTCTGCTGCAAAGAGGAAGCCAGCAGCGGCTTGAGGCAGTCCTGGGCATCCAGGTGTGGTGTCTGCTACAAAGAGGAAGCCAGGCAGCGGCTTGAGGCAGTCTTGGGCATCCATGTGTGGTGTCTGCTACAAAGAGGCAGCCAGGCAGCGGCTTGAGGCAGTCCTGGGCATCCATGTGTGGTGTCTGCTACAAAGAGGAAGCCAGGCAGCGGCTTGAGGCAGTCCTGGGCATTCATGTGTGGTGTCTGCTACAAAGAGGAAGCCATACAGCGGCTTGAGGCAGTCCTAGGCATCCATGTGTGGTGTCTACTACAAAGAGGAAGCCAGGCAGCGGCTTGAGGCAGTCCTGGGCATCCATGTGTGGTGTCCGCTACAAAGAGGAAGCCAGGCAGCGGCTTGAGGCAGTCCTGGGCATCCATGTGTGGTGTCTGCTACAAAGAGGAAGCCAGGCAGCGGCTTGAGGCAGTCCTAGGCATCCATGTGTGGTGTCTACTACAAAGAGGCAGCCAGGCAACGCTTGAGGCAGTCCTGGGCATCCATGTGTGGTGTCTGCTACAAAGAGGAAGCCAGGCAACGCTTGAGGCAGTCCTGGGCATCCATGTGTGGTGTCTGCTACAAAGTGGAAGCCAGGCAACGCTTGAGGCAGTCCTGGGCATCCATGTGTGGTGTCTGCTACGAAGAGGAAGCCAGGCAGCGGCTTGAGGCAGTCTTGGGCATCCATGTGTGGTGTCTGCTACGAAGAGGAAGCCAGGCAACGCTTGAGGCAGTCCTGGGCATCCAGGTGTGGTGTCTGCTGCATAGAGGAAGCCAGGCAGCTGCTTGAGGCAGTCCTAGGCATCCATGTGTGATGTCTGCTGCAAAGAGGAAGCCAGGCAGTGGCTTGAGGCAGTCCTGGGCATCCATGTGTGGTGTCTGCTAGAAAGAGGAAGCCAGGCAGCGGCTTGAGGCAGTCCTGGGCATCCATGTGTGGTGTCTGCTGCAAAGAGGAAGCCAGGCAGCGGCTTGAGGCAGTCCTGGGCATCCATGTGTGGTGTCTGCTACGAAGAGGAAGCCAGGCAGCGGCTTGAGGCAGTCCTGGGCATCCATGTGTGGTGTCTGCTGCAAAGAGGAAGCCAGGCAGCGGCTTGAGGCAGTCCTGGGCATCCATGTGTGGTGTCTGCTACAAAGAGGAAGCCAGCAGCGGCTTGAGGCAGTCCTAGGCATCCATGTGTGGTGTCTGCTACAAAGAGGAAGCCAGGCAGCGGCTTGAGGCAGTCCTGGGCATCCATGTGTGGTGTCTGCTACGAAGAGGAAGCCAGCAGCGGCTTGAGGCAGTCCTGGGCATCCATGTGTGGTGTCTGCTACGAAGAGGAAGCCAGGCAGCGGCTTGAGGCAGTCCTGGGCATCCATGTGTGGTGTCTGCTACAAAGAGGAAGCCAGCAGCGGCTTGAGGCAGTCCTGGGCATCCACGTGTGGTGTCTGCTACAAAGAGGAAGACAGCAGCGGCTTGAGGCAGTCTTGGGCATCCATGTGTGGTGTCTGCTACAAAGAGGAAGCCAGCAGCGGCTTGAGGCAGTCTTGGGCATCCATGTGTGGTGTCTGCTACAAAGAGGAAGCCAGGCAGCGGCTTGAGGCAGTCCTGGGCATCCATGTGTGGTGTCTGCTACAAAGAGGAAGCCAGGCAATGCTTGAGGCAGTCCTGGGCATCCATGTGTGGTGTCTGCTGCAAAGAGGAAGCCAGGCAGCGGCTTGAGGCAGTCCTGGGCATCCATGTGTGGTGTCTGCTACAAAGAGGCAGCCAGGCAACGCTTGAGGCAGTCCTGGGCATCCATGTGTGGTGTCTGCTACAAAGAGGAAGCCAGCAGCGGCTTGAGGCAGTCCTAGGCATCCATGTGTGGTGTCTGCTACAAAGAGGAAGCCAGGCAACGCTTGAGGCAGTCCTGGGCATCCATGTGTGGTGTCTGCTGCAAAGAGGAAGCCAGGCAGCGGCTTGAGGCAGTCCTAGGCATCCATGTGTGGTGTCTGCTGCAAAGAGGAAGCCAGGCAGCGGCTTGAGGCAGTCCTGGGCATCCATGTGTGGTGTCTGCTACGAAGAGGAAGCCAGGCAGCGGCTTGAGGCAGTCCTGGGCATCCATGTGTGGTGTCTGCTGCAAAGAGGAAGCCAGGCAGCGGCTTGAGGCAGTCCTGGGCATCCATGTGTGGTGTCTGCTGCGAAGAGGAAGCCAGGCAACGCTTGAGGCAGTCCTGGGCATCCATGTGTGGTGTCTGCTACGAAGAGGAAGCCAGGCAACGCTTGAGGCAGTCCTGGGCATCCATGTGTGGTGTCTGCTACAAAGAGGAAGCCAGCAGCGGCTTGAGGCAGTCCTAGGCATCCATGTGTGGTGTCTGCTACAAAGAGGAAGCCAGGCAGCGGCTTGAGGCAGTCCTGGGCATCCATGTGTGGTGTCTGCTACGAAGAGGAAGCCAGCAGCGGCTTGAGGCAGTCCTGGGCATCCATGTGTGGTGTCTGCTACGAAGAGGAAGCCAGGCAGCGGATTGAGGCAGTCCTGGGCATCCATGTGTGGTGTCTGCTACAAAGAGGAAGCCAGCAGCGGCTTGAGGCAGTCCTGGGCATCCACGTGTGGTGTCTGCTACAAAGAGGAAGCCAGCAGCGGCTTGAGGCAGTCCTGGGCATCCATGTGTGGTGTCTGCTACAAAGAGGAAGCCAGCAGCGGCTTGAGGCAGTCTTGGGCATCCATGTGTGGTGTCTGCTACAAAGAGGAAGCCAGCAGCGGCTTGAGGCAGTCTTGGGCATCCATGTGTGGTGTCTGCTACAAAGAGGAAGCCAGGCAGCGGCTTGAGGCAGTCCTGGGCATCCATGTGTGGTGTCTGCTACAAAGAGGAAGCCAGGCAACGCTTGAGGCAGTCCTGGGCATCCATGTGTGGTGTCTGCTACGAAGAGGAAGCCAGGCAACGCTTGAGGCAGTCCTGGGCATCCATGTGTGGTGTCTGCTAGAAAGAGGAAGCCAGGCAGCGGCTTGAGGCAGCCCTGGGCATCCATGTGTGGTGTTGCTGCAAAGAGGAAGCCAGGCAGCGGCTTGAGGCAGTCTTGGGAATCCATGTGTGGTGTCTGCTACAAAGAGGAAGCCAGGCAGCGGCTTGAGGCAGTCCTGGGCATCCATGTGTGGTGTCTGCTACAAAGAGGCAGCCAGGCAGCGGCTTGAGGCAGTCCTGGGCATCCATGTGTGGTGTCTGCTACAAAGAGGAAGCCAGCAGTGGCTTGAGGCAGTCCTAGGCATCCATGTGTGGTGTCTGCTACAAAGAGGAAGCCAGGCAACGCTTGAGGCAGTCCTGGGCATCCATGTGTGGTGTCTGCTGCAAAGAGGAAGCCAGGCAGCGGCTTGAGGCAGTCCTAGGCATCCATGTGTGGTGTCTGCTGCAAAGAGAAAGCCAGGCAGCGGCTTGAGGCAGTCCTGGGCATCCATGTGTGGTGTCTGCTAGAAAGAGGAAGCCAGGCAGCGGCTTGAGGCAGTCCTGGGCATCCATGTGCGGTGTCTGCTGCAAAGAGGAAGCCAGGCAGCGGCTTGAGGCAGTCCTGGGCATCCATGTGTGGTGTCTGCTACGAAGAGGAAGCCAGCAGCGGCTTGAGGCAGTCCTGGGCATCCATGTGTGGTGTCTGCTACGAAGAGGAAGCCAGGCAGCGGCTTGAGGCAGTCCTGGGCATCCAAGTGTGGTGTCTGCTACAAAGAGGAAGCCAGCAGCGGCTTGAGGCAGTCCTGGGCATCCACGTGTGGTGTCTGCTACAAAAAGGAAGCCAGCAGCAGCTTGAGGCAGTCTTGGGCATCCATGTGTGGTGTCTGCTGCAAAGAGGAAGCCAGGCAGCGGCTTGAGGCAGTCCTAGGCATCCATGTGTGGTGTCTGCTACGAAGAGGAAGCCAGCAGCGGCTTGAGGCAGTCTTGGGCATCCATGTGTGGTGTCTGCTACAAAGAGGAAGTCAGGCAGCGGCTTGAGGCAGTCCTGGGCATCCATGTGTGGTGTCTGCTACAAAGAGGCAGCCAGGCAGCGGCTTGAGGCAGTCCTGGGCATCCATGTGTGGTGTCTGCTACAAGGAGGAAGCCAGGCAACGCTTGAGGCAGTCCTGGGCATCCATGTGTGGTGTCTGCTGCAAAGAGGAAGCCAGGCAGCGGCTTGAGGCAGTCCTAGGCATCCATGTGTGGTGTCTGCTGCAAAGAGGAAGCCAGGCAGCGGCTTGAGGCAGTCCTGGGCATCCATGTGTGGTGTCTGCTGCAAAGAGGAAGCCAGGCAGCGGCTTGAGGCAGTCCTGTGCATCCATGTGTGGTGTCTGCTACAAAGAGGAAGCCAGCAGCGGCTTGAGGCAGTCCTAGGCATCCATGTGTGGTGTCTGCTACAAAGAGGAAGCCAGGCAGCGGCTTGAGGCAGTCCTGGGCATCCATGTGTGGTGTCTGCTACGAAGAGGAAGCCAGCAGCGGCTTGAGGCAGTCCTGGGCATCCATGTGTGGTGTCTGCTACGAAGAGGAAGCCAGGCAGCGGCTTGAGGCAGTCCTGGGCATCCATGTGTGGTGTCTGCTACAAAGAGGAAGCCAGGCAGCGGCTTGAGGCAGTCCTGGGCATCCACGTGTGGTGTCTGCTACAAAGAGGAAGCCAGCAGCGGCTTGAGGCAGTCTTGGGCATCCATGTGTGGTGTCTGCTACAAAGAGGAAGCCAGCAGCGGCTTGAGGCTGTCTTGGGCATCCATGTGTGGTGTCTGCTACAAAGAGGAAGCCAGGCAGCGGCTTGAGGCAGTCCTGGGCATCCATGTGTGGTGTCTGCTACAAAGAGGAAGCCAGCAGCGGCTTGAGGCAGTCTTGGGCATCCATGTGTGGTGTCTGCTACAAAGAGGAAGCCAGCAGCGGCTTGAGGCAGTCTTGGGCATCCATGTGTGGTGTCTGCTACAAAGAGGAAGCCAGGCAGCGGCTTGAGGCAGTCCTGGGCATCCATGTGTGGTGTCTGCTACAAAGAGGAAGCCAGGCAGCGGCTTGAGGCAGTCCTAGGCATCCATGTGTGGTGTCTACTACAAAGAGGCAGCCAGGCAACGCTTGAGGCAGTCCTGGGCATCCATGTGTGGTGTCTGCTACAAAGAGGAAGCCAGGCAACGCTTGAGGCAGTCCTGGGCATCCATGTGTGGTGTCTGCTACAAAGTGGAAGCCAGGCAACGCTTGAGGCAGTCCTGGGCATCCATGTGTGGTGTCTGCTACGAAGAGGAAGCCAGGCAGCGGCTTGAGGCAGTCTTGGGCATCCATGTGTGGTGTCTGCTACGAAGAGGAAGCCAGGCAACGCTTGAGGCAGTCCTGGGCATCCAGGTGTGGTGTCTGCTGCATAGAGGAAGCCAGGCAGCGGCTTGAGGCAGTCTTGGGCATCCATGTGTGGTGTCTGCTACAAAGAGGAAGCCAGGCAGCGGCTTGAGGCAGTCCTGGGCATCCTTGTGTGGTGTCTGCTACAAAGAGGCAGCCAGGCAGCGGCTTGAGGCAGTCCTGGGCATCCATGTGTGGTGTCTGCTACAAAGAGGAAGCCAGCAGCGGCTTGAGGCAGTCCTAGGCATCCATGTGTGGTGTCTGCTACAAAGAGGAAGCCAGGCAACGCTTGAGGCAGTCCTGGGCATCCATGTGTGGTGTCTGCTGCAAAGAGGAAGCCAGGCAGCGGCTTGAGGCAGTCCTAGGCATCCATGTGTGGTGTCTGCTGCAAAGAGGAAGCCAGGCAGCGGCTTGAGGCAGTCCTGGGCATCCATGTGTGGTGTCTGCTAGAAAGAGGAAGCCAGGCAGCGGCTTGAGGCAGTCCTGGGCATCCATGTGTGGTGTCTGCTGCAAAGAGGAAGCCAGGCAGCGGCTTGAGGCAGTCCTGAGCATCCATGTGTGGTGTCTGCTACGAAGAGGAAGCCAGCAGCGGCTTGAGGCAGTCCTGGGCATCCATGTGTGGTGTCTGCTACGAAGAGGAAGCCAGGCAGCGGCTTGAGGCAGTCCTGGGCATCCATGTGTGGTGTCTGCTACAAAGAGGAAGCCAGCAGCGGCTTGAGGCAGTCCTGGGCATCCATGTGTGGTGTCTGCTACAAAAAGGAAGCCAGGCAGCGGCTTGAGGCAGTCCTGGGCATCCATGTGTGGTGTCTGCTACAAAGAGGAAGCCAGGCAGCGGCTTGAGGCAGTCCTAGGCATCCATGTGTGGTGTCTACTACAAAGAGGCAGCCAGGCAACGCTTGAGGCAGTCCTGGGCATCCATGTGTGGTGTCTGCTACAAAGAGGAAGCCAGGCAACGCTTGAGGCAGTCCTGGGCATCCATGTGTGGTGTCTGCTACAAAGTGGAAGCCAGGCAACGCTTGAGGCAGTCCTGGGCATCCATGTGTGGTGTCTGCTACGAAGAGGAAGCCAGGCAGCGGCTTGAGGCAGTCTTGGGCATCCATGTGTGGTGTCTGCTACGAAGAGGAAGCCAGGCAACGCTTGAGGCAGTCCTGGGCATCCATGTGTGGTGTCTGCTGCAAAGAGGAAGCCAGGCAGCGGCTTGAGGCAGTCCTAGGCATCCATGTGTGGTGTCTGCTGCAAAGAGGAAGCCAGGCAGCGGCTTGAGGCAGTCCTGGGCATCCATGTGTGGTGTCTGCTACAAAGAGGAAGCCAGGCACGGGCTTGAGGCAGTCCTGGGCATCCATGTGTGGTGTCTGCTACAAAGAGGAAGCCAGGCAGCGGCTTGAGGCAGTCCTAGGCATCCATGTGTGGTGTCTACTACAAAGAGGCAGCCAGGCAACGCTTGAGGCAGTCCTGGGCATCCATGTGTGGTGTCTGCTACAAAGAGGAAGCCAGGCAACGCTTGAGGCAGTCCTGGGCATCCATGTGTGGTGTCTGCTACAAAGTGGAAGCCAGGCAACGCTTGAGGCAGTCCTGGGCATCCATGTGTGGTGTCTGCTACGAAGAGGAAGCCAGGCAGCGGCTTGAGGCAGTCTTGGGCATCCATGTGTGGTGTCTGCTACGAAGAGGAAGCCAGGCAACGCTTGAGGCAGTCCTGGGCATCCATGTGTGGTGTCTGCTGCAAAGAGGAAGACAGGCAGCGGCTTGAGGCAGTCCTAGGCATCCATGTGTGGTGTCTGCTGCAAAGAGGAAGCCAGGCAGCGGCTTGAGGCAGTCCTGGGCATCCATGTGTGGTGTCTGCTAGAAAGAGGAAGCCAGGCAGCGGCTTGAGGCAGTCCTGGGCATCCATGTGCGGTGTCTGCTGCAAAGAGGAAGCCAGGCAGCGGCTTGAGGCAGTCCTGGGCATCCATGTGTGGTGTCTGCTACGAAGAGGAAGCCAGCAGCGGCTTGAGGCAGTCCTGGGCATCCATGTGTGGTGTCTGCTACGAAGAGGAAGCCAGGAAGCGGCTTGAGGCAGTCCTGGGCATCCATGTGTGGTGTCTGCTACAAAGAGGAAGCCAGCAGCGGCTTGAGGCAGTCCTGGGCATCCACGTGTGGTGTCTGCTACAAAGAGGAAGCCAGCAGCAGCTTGAGGCAGTCTTGGGCATCCATGTGTGGTGTCTGCTGCAAAGAGGAAGCCAGGCAGCGGCTTGAGGCAGTCCTAGGCATCCATGTGTGGTGTCTGCTACGAAGAGGAAGCCAGCAGCGGCTTGAGGCAGTCTTGGGCATCCATGTGTGGTGTATGCTACAAAGAGGAAGCCAGGCAGCGGCTTGAGGCAGTCCTGGGCATCCATGTGTGGTGTCTGCTACAAAGAGGCAGCCAGGCAGCGGCTTGAGGCAGTCCTGGGCATCCATGTGTGGTGTCTGCTACAAAGAGGAAGCCAGGCAACGCTTGAGGCAGTCCTGGGCATCCATGTGTGGTGTCTGCTGCAAAGAGGAAGCCAGGCAGCGGCTTGAGGCAGTCCTAGGCATCCATGTGTGGTGTCTGCTGCAAAGAGGAAGCCAGGCAGCGGCTTGAGGCAGTCCTGGGCATCCATGTGTGGTGTCTGCTGCAAAGAGGAAGCCAGGCAGCGGCTTGAGGCAGTCCTGTGCATCCATGTGTGGTGTCTGCTACAAAGAGGAAACCAGCAGCGGCTTGAGGCAGTCCTAGGCATCCATGTGTGGTGTCTGCTACAAAGAGGAAGCCAGGCAGCGGCTTGAGGCAGTCCTGGGCATCCATGTGTGGTGTCTGCTACGAAGAGGAAGCCAGCAGCGGCTTGAGGCAGTCCTGGGCATCCATGTGTGGTGTCTGCTACGAAGAGGAAGCCAGGCAGCGGCTTGAGGCAGTCCTGGGCATCCATGTGTGGTGTCTGCTACAAAGAGGAAGCCAGGCAGCGGCTTGAGGCAGTCCTGGGCATCCACGTGTGGTGTATGCTACAAAGAGGAAGCCAGCAGCGGCTTGAGGCAGTCTTGGGCATCCATGTGTGGTGTCTGCTACAAAGAGGAAGCCAGCAGCGGCTTGAGGCTGTCTTGGGCATCCATGTGTGGTGTCTGCTACAAAGAGGAAGCCAGGCAGCGGCTTGAGGCAGTCCTGGGCATCCATGTGTGGTGTCTGCTACAAAGAGGAAGCCAGCAGCGGCTTGAGGCAGTCTTGGGCATCCATGTGTGGTGTCTGCTACAAAGAGGAAGCCAGCAGCGGCTTGAGGCAGTCTTGGGCATCCATGTGTGGTGTCTGCTACAAAGAGGAAGCCAGGCAGCGGCTTGAGGCAGTCCTGGGCATCCATGTGTGGTGTCTGCTACAAAGAGGAAGCCAGGCAGCGGCTTGAGGCAGTCCTAGGCATCCATGTGTGGTGTCTACTACAAAGAGGCAGCCAGGCAACGCTTGAGGCAGTCCTGGGCATCCATGTGTGGTGTCTGCTACAAAGAGGAAGCCAGGCAACGCTTGAGGCAGTCCTGGGCATCCATGTGTGGTGTCTGCTACAAAGTGGAAGCCAGGCAACGCTTGAGGCAGTCCTGGGCATCCATGTGTGGTGTCTGCTACGAAGAGGAAGCCAGGCAGCGGCTTGAGGCAGTCTTGGGCATCCATGTGTGGTGTCTGCTACGAAGAGGAAGCCAGGCAACGCTTGAGGCAGTCCTGGGCATCCAGGTGTGGTGTCTGCTGCATAGAGGAAGCCAGGCAGCGGCTTGAGGCAGTCTTGGGCATCCATGTGTGGTGTCTGCTACAAAGAGGAAGCCAGGCAGCGGCTTGAGGCAGTCCTGGGCATCCTTGTGTGGTGTCTGCTACAAAGAGGCAGCCAGGCAGCGGCTTGAGGCAGTCCTGGGCATCCATGTGTGGTGTCTGCTACAAAGAGGAAGCCAGCAGCGGCTTGAGGCAGTCCTAGGCATCCATGTGTGGTGTCTGCTACAAAGAGGAAGCCAGGCAACGCTTGAGGGAGTCCTGGGCATCCATGTGTGGTGTCTGCTGCAAAGAGGAAGCCAGGCAGCGGCTTGAGGCAGTCCTAGGCATCCATGTGTGGTGTCTGCTGCAAAGAGGAAGCCAGGCAGCGGCTTGAGGCAGTCCTGGGCATCCATGTGTGGTGTCTGCTAGAAAGAGGAAGCCAGGCAGCGGCTTGAGGCAGTCCTGGGCATCCATGTGTGGTGTCTGCTGCAAAGAGGAAGCCAGGCAGCGGCTTGAGGCAGTCCTGAGCATCCATGTGTGGTGTCTGCTACGAAGAGGAAGCCAGCAGCGGCTTGAGGCAGTCCTGGGCATCCATGTGTGGTGTCTGCTACGAAGAGGAAGCCAGGCAGCGGCTTGAGGCAGTCCTGGGCATCCATGTGTGGTGTCTGCTACAAAGAGGAAGCCAGCAGCGGCTTGAGGCAGTCCTGGGCATCCATGTGTGGTGTCTGCTACAAAGAGGAAGCCAGGCAGCGGCTTGAGGCAGTCCTGGGCATCCATGTGTGGTGTCTGCTACAAAGAGGAAGCCAGGCAGCGGCTTGAGGCAGTCCTAGGCATCCATGTGTGGTGTCTACTACAAAGAGGCAGCCAGGCAACGCTTGAGGCAGTCCTGGGCATCCATGTGTGGTGTCTGCTACAAAGAGGAAGCCAGGCAACGCTTGAGGCAGTCCTGGGCATCCATGTGTGGTGTCTGCTACAAAGTGGAAGCCAGGCAACGCTTGAGGCAGTCCTGGGCATCCATGTGTGGTGTCTGCTACGAAGAGGAAGCCAGGCAGCGGCTTGAGGCAGTCTTGGGCATCCATGTGTGGTGTCTGCTACGAAGAGGAAGCCAGGCAACGCTTGAGGCAGTCCTGGGCATCCAGGTGTGGTGTCTGCTGCATAGAGGAAGCCAGGCAGCGGCTTGAGGCAGTCTTGGGCATCCATGTGTGGTGTCTGCTACAAAGAGGAAGCCAGGCAGCGGCTTGAGGCAGTCCTGGGCATCCTTGTGTGGTGTCTGCTACAAAGAGGCAGCCAGGCAGCGGCTTGAGGCAGTCCTGGGCATCCATGTGTGGTGTCTGCTACAAAGAGGAAGCCAGCAGCGGCTTGAGGCAGTCCTAGGCATCCATGTGTGGTGTCTGCTACAAAGAGGAAGCCAGGCAACGCTTGAGGCAGTCCTGGGCATCCATGTGTGGTGTCTGCTGCAAAGAGGAAGCCAGGCAGCGGCTTGAGGCAGTCCTAGGCATCCATGTGTGGTGTCTGCTGCAAAGAGGAAGCCAGGCAGCGGCTTGAGGCAGTCCTGGGCATCCATGTGTGGTGTCTGCTAGAAAGAGGAAGCCAGGCAGCGGCTTGAGGCAGTCCTGGGCATCCATGTGTGGTGTCTGCTGCAAAGAGGAAGCCAGGCAGCGGCTTGAGGCAGTCCTGAGCATCCATGTGTGGTGTCTGCTACGAAGAGGAAGCCAGCAGCGGCTTGAGGCAGTCCTGGGCATCCATGTTTGGTGTCTGCTACGAAGAGGAAGCCAGGCAGCGGCTTGAGGCAGTCCTGGGCATCCATGTGTGGTGTCTGCTACGAAGAGGAAGCCAGGCAGCGGCTTGAGGCAGTCCTGGGCATCCATGTGTGGTGTCTGCTACAAAGAGGAAGCCAGGCAGCGGCTTGAGGCAGTCCTGGGCATCCATGTGTGGTGTCTGCTACAAAGAGGAAGCCAGGCAACGCTTGAGGCAGTCCTGGGCATCCATGTGTGGTGTCTGCTACAAAGAGGAAGCCAGGCAGCGGCTTGAGGCAGTCCTGGGCATCCATGTGTGGTGTGTGCTGCAAAGAGGAAGCCAGGCAGCGGCTTGAGGCAGTCCTGGGCATCCATGTGTGGTGTCTGCTGCAAAGAGGAAGCCAGGCAGCGGCTTGAGGCAGTCCTGGGCATCCATGTGTGGTGTCTGCTGCAAAGAGGAAGCCAGGCAGCGGCTTGAGGCAGTCCCGGGCATCCATGTGTGGTGTCTGCTACAAAGAGGAAGCCAGGCAGCGGCTTGAGGCAGTCCCGGGCATCCATGTGTGGTGTCTGCTACAAAGAGGAAGCCAGGCAGCGGCTTGAGGCAGTCCCGGGCATCCATGTGTGGTGTCTGCTGCAAAGAGGAAGCCAGGCAGCGGCTTGAGGAAGTCCTGGGCATCCATGTGTGGTGTCTGCTACGAAGAGGAAGCCAGGCAGCGGCTTGAGGCAGTCCTGGGCATCCATGTGTGGTGTCTGCTACAAAGAGGAAGCCAGGCAGCGGCTTGAGGCAGTCCTGGGCATCCATGTGTGGTGTCTGCTACGAAGAGGAAGCCAGCAGCGGCTTGAGGCAGTCCTGGGCATCCATGTGTGGTGTCTGCTACAAAGAGGAAGCCAGGCAGCGGCTTGAGGCAGTCCTGGGCATCCATGTGTGGTGTCTGCTACAAAGAGGAAGCCAGGCGCGGCTTGAGGCAGTCCTGGGCATCCATGTGTGGTGTCTGCTACGAAGAGGAAGCCAGGCAGCGGCTTGAGGCAGTCCTGGGCATCCATGTGTGGTGTCTGCTACAAAGAGGAAGCCAGCAGCGGCTTGAGGCAGTCCTAGGCATCCATGTGTGGTGTCTGCTACAAAGAGGAAGCCAGGCAACGCTTGAGGCAGTCCTGGGCATCCATGTGTGGTGTCTGCTGCAAAGAGGAAGCCAGGCAGCGGCTTGAGGCAGTCCTAGGCATCCATGTGTGGTGTCTGCTGCAAAGAGGAAGCCAGGCAGCGGCTTGAGGCAGTCCTGGGCATCCATGTGTGGTGTCTGCTACGAAGAGGAAGCCAGGCAGCGGCTTGAGGCAGTCCTGGGCATCCATGTGTGGTGTCTGCTACGAAGAGGAAGCCAGGCAGCGGCTTGAGGCAGTCCTGGGCATCCATGTGTGGTGTCTGCTGCAAAGAGGAAGCCAGGCAGCGGCTTGAGGCAGTCCTGGGCATCCATGTGTGGTGTCTGCTACGAAGAGGAAGCCAGCAGCGGCTTGAGGCAGTCCTGGGCATCCACGTGTGGTGTCTCCTACAAAGAGGAAGCCAGCAGCGGCTTGAGGCAGTCCTGGGCATCCATGTGTGGTGTCTGCTACAAAGAGGAAGCCAGCAGCGGCTTGAGGCAGTCTTGGGCATCCATGTGTGGTGTCTGCTACAAAGAGGAAGCCAGCAGCGGCTTGAGGCAGACTTGGGCATCCATGTGTGGTGTCTGCTACAAAGAGGAAGCCAGGCAGCGGCTTGAGGCAGTCCTGGGCATCCAGTGTGGTGTCTGCTGCAAAGAGGAAGCCAGGCAGCGGCTTGAGGCAGTCCTGGGCATCCATGTGTGGTGTCTGCTGCGAAGAGGAAGCCAGGCAGCGGCTTGAGGCAGTCCTGGGCATCCATGTGTGGTGTCTGCTACAAAGAGGAAGCCAGGCAACGCTTGAGGCAGTCCTGGGCATCCATGTGTGGTGTCTGCTGCAAAGAGGAAGCCAGGCAGCGGCTTGAGGCAGTCCTGGGCATCCATGTGTGGTGTCTGCTGCAAAGAGGAAGCCAGGCAGCGGCTTGAGGCAGTCCTGGGCATCCATGTGTGGTGTCTGCTACAAAGAGGCAGCCAGGCAACGCTTGAGGCAGTCCTGGGCATCCATGTGTGGTGTCTGCTACAAAGAGGAAGCCAGGCAGCAGCTTGAGGCAGTCTTGGGCATCCATGTGTGGTGTCTGCTACAAAGAGGAAGCCAGGCAGCGGCTTGAGGCAGTCCTGGGCATCCATGTGTGGTGTCTGCTCCAAAGAGGAAGCCAGCAGCGGCTTGAGGCAGTCCTGGGCATCCATGTGTGGTGTCTGCTCCAAAGAGGAAGCCAGCAGCGGCTTGAGGCAGTCCTGGTCATCCATGTGTGGTGTCTGCTACAAAGAGGAAGCCAGCAGCGGCTTGAGGCAGTCCTAGGCATCCATGTGTGGTGTCTGCTACAAAGAGGGAGCCAGGCAGCGGCTTGAGGCAGTCCTGGGCATCCATGTGTGGTGTCTGCTACGAAGAGGAAGCCAGCAGCGGCTTGAGGCAGTCCTGGGCATCCATGTGTGGTGTCTGCTACGAAGAGGAAGCCAGGCAGCGGCTTGAGGCAGTCCTGGGCATCCATGTGTGGTGTCTGCTACGAAGAGGAAGCCAGCAGCGGCTTGAGGCAGTCCTGGGCATCCATGTGTGGTGTCTGCTGCGAAGAGGAAGCCAGGCAGCGGCTTGAGGCAGTCCTGGGCATCCATGTGTGGTGTCTGCTACGAAGAGGAAGCCAGCAGCGGCTTGAGGCAGTCCTGGGCATCCATGTGTGGTGTCTGCTGCAAAGAGGAAGCCAGGCAGCGGCTTGAGGCAGTCCTAGGCATCCATGTGTGGTGTCTGCTGCAAAGAGGAAGCCAGGCAGCGGCTTGAGGCAGTCCTGGGCATCCATGTGTGGTGTCTGCTGCGAAGAGGAAGCCAGGCAGCGGCTTGAGGCAGTCCTGGGCATCCATGTGTGGTGTCTGCTGCAAAGAGGAAGCCAGGCAGCGGCTTGAGGCAGTCCTGGGCATCCATGTGTGGTGTCTGCTGCGAAGAGGAAGCCAGGCAACGCTTGAGGCAGTCCTGGGCATCCATGTGTGGTGTCTGCTACGAAGAGGAAGCCAGGCAACGCTTGAGGCAGTCCTGGGCATCCATGTGTGGTGTCTGCTACAAAGAGGAAGCCAGCAGCGGCTTGAGGCAGTCCTAGGCATCCATGTGTGGTGTCTGCTACAAAGAGGAAGCCAGGCAGCGGCTTGAGGCAGTCCTGGGCATCCATGTGTGGTGTCTGCTACGAAGAGGAAGCCAGCAGCGGCTTGAGGCAGTCCTGGGCATCCATGTGTGGTGTCTGCTACGAAGAGGAAGCCAGGCAGCGGATTGAGGCAGTCCTGGGCATCCATGTGTGGTGTCTGCTACAAAGAGGAAGCCAGCAGCGGCTTGAGGCAGTCCTGGGCATCCACGTGTGGTGTCTGCTACAAAGAGGAAGCCAGCAGCGGCTTGAGGCAGTCCTGGGCATCCATGTGTGGTGTCTGCTACAAAGAGGAAGCCAGCAGCGGCTTGAGGCAGTCTTGGGCATCCAAGTGTGGTGTCTGCTACAAAGAGGAAGCCAGCAGCGGCTTGAGGCAGTCTTGGGCATCCATGTGTGGTGTCTGCTACAAAGAGGAGGCCAGGCAGCGGCTTGAGGCAGTCCTGGGCATCCATGTGTGGTGTCTGCTGCAAAGAGGAAGCCAGGCAGCGGCTTGAGGCAGTCCTGGGCATCCATGTGTGGTGTCTGCTGCGAAGAGGAAGCCAGGCAGCGGCTTGAGGCAGTCCTGGGCATCCATGTGTGGTGTCTGCTACAAAGAGGAAGCCAGGCAACGCTTGAGGCAGTCCTGGGCATCCATGTGTGGTGTCTGCTACAAAGAGGAAGCCAGGCAGCGGCTTGAGGCAGTCCTGGGCATCCATGTGTGGTGTCTGCTGCAAAGAGGAAGCCAGGCAGCGGCTTGAGGCAGTCCTGGGCATCCATGTGTGGTGTCTGCTGCAAAGAGGAAGCCAGGCAGCGGCTTGAGGCAGTCCCGGGCATCCATGTGTGGTGTCTGCTACAAAGAGGAAGCCAGGCAGCGGCTTGAGGCAGTCCCGGGCATCCATGTGTGGTGTCTGCTACAAAGAGGAAGCCAGGCAGCGGCTTGAGGCAGTCCTGGGCATCCATGTGTGGTGTCTGCTGCAAAGAGGAAGCCAGGCAGCGGCTTGAGGCAGTCCTGGGCATCCATGTGTGGTGTCTGCTACGAAGAGGAAGCCAGGCAGCGGCTTGAGGCAGTCCTGGGCATCCATGTGTGGTGTCTGCTACAAAGAGGAAGCCAGGCAGCGGCTTGAGGCAGTCCTGGGCATCCATGTGTGGTGTCTGCTCCAAAGAGGAAGCCAGCAGCGGCTTGAGGCAGTCCTGGGCATCCATGTGTGGTGTCTGCTCCAAAGAGGAAGCCAGCAGCGGCTTGAGGCAGTCCTGGTCATCCATGTGTGGTGTCTGCTACAAAGAGGAAGCCAGCAGCGGCTTGAGGCAGTCCTAGGCATCCATGTGTGGTGTCTGCTACAAAGAGGGAGCCAGGCAGCGGCTTGAGGCAGTCCTGGGCATCCATGTGTGGTGTCTGCTACGAAGAGGAAGCCAGCAGCGGCTTGAGGCAGTCCTGGGCATCCATGTGTGGTGTCTGCTACGAAGAGGAAGCCAGGCAGCGGCTTGAGGCAGTCCTGGGCATCCATGTGTGGTGTCTGCTACGAAGAGGAAGCCAGCAGCGGCTTGAGGCAGTCCTGGGCATCCATGTGTGGTGTCTGCTGCGAAGAGGAAGCCAGGCAGCGGCTTGAGGCAGTCCTGGGCATCCATGTGTGGTGTCTGCTACGAAGAGGAAGCCAGCAGCGGCTTGAGGCAGTCCTGGGCATCCATGTGTGGTGTCTGCTGCAAAGAGGAAGCCAGGCAGCGGCTTGAGGCAGTCCTAGGCATCCATGTGTGGTGTCTGCTGCAAAGAGGAAGCCAGGCAGCGGCTTGAGGCAGTCCTAGGGCATCCATGTGTGGTGTCTGCTACGAAGAGGAAGCCAGGCAGCGGCTTGAGGCAGTCCTGGGCATCCATGTGTGGTGTCTGCTGCAAAGAGGAAGCCAGGCAGCGGCTTGAGGCAGTCCTGGGCATCCATGTGTGGTGTCTGCTGCGAAGAGGAAGCCAGGCAACGCTTGAGGCAGTCCTGGGCATCCATGTGTGGTGTCTGCTACGAAGAGGAAGCCAGGCAACGCTTGAGGCAGTCCTGGGCATCCATGTGTGGTGTCTGCTACAAAGAGGAAGCCAGCAGCGGCTTGAGGCAGTCCTAGGCATCCATGTGTGGTGTCTGCTACAAAGAGGAAGCCAGGCAGCGGCTTGAGGCAGTCCTGGGCATCCATGTGTGGTGTCTGCTACGAAGAGGAAGCCAGCAGCGGCTTGAGGCAGTCCTGGGCATCCATGTGTGGTGTCTGCTACGAAGAGGAAGCCAGGCAGCGGATTGAGGCAGTCCTGGGCATCCATGTGTGGTGTCTGCTACAAAGAGGAAGCCAGCAGCGGCTTGAGGCAGTCCTGGGCATCCACGTGTGGTGTCTGCTACAAAGAGGAAGCCAGCAGCGGCTTGAGGCAGTCCTGGGCATCCATGTGTGGTGTCTGCTACAAAGAGGAAGCCAGCAGCGGCTTGAGGCAGTCTTGGGCATCCAAGTGTGGTGTCTGCTACAAAGAGGAAGCCAGCAGCGGCTTGAGGCAGTCTTGGGCATCCATGTGTGGTGTCTGCTACAAAGAGGAGGCCAGGCAGCGGCTTGAGGCAGTCCTGGGCATCCATGTGTGGTGTCTGCTGCAAAGAGGAAGCCAGGCAGCGGCTTGAGGCAGTCCTGGGCATCCATGTGTGGTGTCTGCTGCGAAGAGGAAGCCAGGCAGCGGCTTGAGGCAGTCCTGGGCATCCATGTGTGGTGTCTGCTACAAAGAGGAAGCCAGGCAACGCTTGAGGCAGTCCTGGGCATCCATGTGTGGTGTCTGCTACAAAGAGGAAGCCAGGCAGCGGCTTGAGGCAGTCCTGGGCATCCATGTGTGGTGTCTGCTGCAAAGAGGAAGCCAGGCAGCGGCTTGAGGCAGTCCTGGGCATCCATGTGTGGTGTCTGCTGCAAAGAGGAAGCCAGGCAGCGGCTTGAGGCAGTCCCGGGCATCCATGTGTGGTGTCTGCTACAAAGAGGAAGCCAGGCAGCGGCTTGAGGCAGTCCCGGGCATCCATGTGTGGTGTCTGCTACAAAGAGGAAGCCAGGCAGCGGCTTGAGGCAGTCCTGGGCATCCATGTGTGGTGTCTGCTGCAAAGAGGAAGCCAGGCAGCGGCTTGAGGCAGTCCTGGGCATCCATGTGTGGTGTCTGCTACGAAGAGGAAGCCAGGCAGCGGCTTGAGGCAGTCCTGGGCATCCATGTGTGGTGTCTGCTACAAAGAGGAAGCCAGGCAGCGGCTTGAGGCAGTCCTGGGCATCCATGTGTGGTGTCTGCTACGAAGAGGAAGCCAGCAGCGGCTTGAGGCAGTCCTGGGCATCCATGTGTGGTGTCTGCTACAAAGAGGAAGCCAGGCAGCGGCTTGAGGCAGTCCTGGGCATCCATGTGTGGTGTCTGCTACAAAGAGGAAGCCAGGCGCGGCTTGAGGCAGTCCTGGGCATCCATGTGTGGTGTCTGCTACGAAGAGGAAGCCAGGCAGCGGCTTGAGGCAGTCCTGGGCATCCATGTGTGGTGTCTGCTACAAAGAGGAAGCCAGCAGCGGCTTGAGGCAGTCCTAGGCATCCATGTGTGGTGTCTGCTACAAAGAGGAAGCCAGGCAACGCTTGAGGCAGTCCTGGGCATCCATGTGTGGTGTCTGCTGCAAAGAGGAAGCCAGGCAGCGGCTTGAGGCAGTCCTAGGCATCCATGTGTGGTGTCTGCTGCAAAGAGGAAGCCAGGCAGCGGCTTGAGGCAGTCCTGGGCATCCATGTGTGGTGTCTGCTACGAAGAGGAAGCCAGGCAGCGGCTTGAGGCAGTCCTGGGCATCCATGTGTGGTGTCTGCTGCAAAGAGGAAGCCAGGCAGCGGCTTGAGGCAGTCCTGGGCATCCATGTGTGGTGTCTGCTGCGAAGTGTAAGCCAGGCAACGCTTGAGGCAGTCCTGGGCATCCATGTGTGGTGTCTGCTACGAAGAGGAAGCCAGGCAACGCTTGAGGCAGTCCTGGGCATCCATGTGAGGTGTCTGCTACAAAGAGGAAGCCAGCAGCGGCTTGAGGCAGTCCTAGGCATCCATGTGTGGTGTCTGCTACAAAGAGGAAGCCAGGCAGCGGCTTGAGGCAGTCCTGGGCATCCATGTGTGGTGTCTGCTACGAAGAGGAAGCCAGCAGCGGCTTGAGGCAGTCCTGGGCATCCATGTGTGGTGTCTGCTACGAAGAGGAAGCCAGGCAGCGGATTGAGGCAGTCCTGGGCATCCATGTGTGGTGTCTGCTACAAAGAGGAAGCCAGCAGCGGCTTGAGGCAGTCCTGGGCATCCACGTGTGGTGTCTGCTACAAAGAGGAAGCCAGCAGCGGCTTGAGGCAGTCCTGGGCATCCATGTGTGGTGTCTGCTACAAAGAGGAAGCCAGCAGCGGCTTGAGGCAGTCTTGGGCATCCATGTGTGGTGTCTGCTACAAAGAGGAAGCCAGCAGCGGCTTGAGGCAGTCTTGGGCATCCATGTGTGGTGTCTGCTACAAAGAGGAAGCCAGGCAGCGGCTTGAGGCAGTCCTGGGCATCCAGTGTGGTGTCTGCTGCAAAGAGGAAGCCAGGCAGCGGCTTGAGGCAGTCCTGGGCATCCATGTGTGGTGTCTGCTGCGAAGAGGAAGCCAGGCAGCGGCTTGAGGCAGTCCTGGGCATCCATGTGTGGTGTCTGCTACAAAGAGGAAGCCAGGCAACGCTTGAGGCAGTCCTGGGCATCCATGTGTGGTGTCTGCTGCAAAGAGGAAGCCAGGCAGCGGCTTGAGGCAGTCCTGGGCATCCATGTGTGGTGTCTGCTGCAAAGAGGAAGCCAGGCAGCGGCTTGAGGCAGTCCTGGGCATCCATGTGTGGTGTCTGCTACAAAAAGGCAGCCAGGCAACGCTTGAGGCAGTCCTGGGCATCCATGTGTGGTGTCTGCTACAAAGAGGAAGCCAGGCAGCAGCTTGAGGCAGTCTTGGGCATCCATGTGTGGTGTCTGCTACAAAGAGGAAGCCAGGCAGCGGCTTGAGGCAGTCCTGGGCATCCATGTGTGGTGTCTGCTCCAAAGAGGAAGCCAGCAGCGGCTTGAGGCAGTCCTGGGCATCCATGTGTGGTGTCTGCTCCAAAGAGGAAGCCAGCAGCGGCTTGAGGCAGTCCTGGTCATCCATGTGTGGTGTCTGCTACAAAGAGGAAGCCAGCAGCGGCTTGAGGCAGTCCTAGGCATCCATGTGTGGTGTCTGCTACAAAGAGGAAGCCAGGCAGCGGCTTGAGGCAGTCCTGGGCATCCATGTGTGGTGTCTGCTACGAAGAGGAAGCCAGCAGCGGCTTGAGGCAGTCCTGGGCATCCATGTGTGGTGTCTGCTACGAAGAGGAAGCCAGGCAGCGGCTTGAGGCAGTCCTGGGCATCCATGTGTGGTGTCTGCTACGAAGAGGAAGCCAGCAGCGGCTTGAGGCAGTCCTGGGCATCCATGTGTGGTGTCTGCTGCGAAGAGGAAGCCAGGCAGCGGCTTGAGGCAGTCCTGGGCATCCATGTGTGGTGTCTGCTACGAAGAGGAAGCCAGCAGCGGCTTGAGGCAGTCCTGGGCATCCATGTGTGGTGTCTGCTGCAAAGAGGAAGCCAGGCAGCGGCTTGAGGCAGTCCTAGGCATCCATGTGTGGTGTCTGCTGCAAAGAGGAAGCCAGGCAGCGGCTTGAGGCAGTCCTGGGCATCCATGTGTGGTGTCTGCTACGAAGAGGAAGCCAGGCAGCGGCTTGAGGCAGTCCTGGGCATCCATGTGTGGTGTCTGCTGCAAAGAGGAAGCCAGGCAGCGGCTTGAGGCAGTCCTGGGCATCCATGTGTGGTGTCTGCTGCGAAGAGGAAGCCAGGCAACGCTTGAGGCAGTCCTGGGCATCCATGTGTGGTGTCTGCTACGAAGAGGAAGCCAGGCAACGCTTGAGGCAGTCCTGGGCATCCATGTGTGGTGTCTGCTACAAAGAGGAAGCCAGCAGCGGCTTGAGGCAGTCCTAGGCATCCATGTGTGGTGTCTGCTACAAAGAGGAAGCCAGGCAGCGGCTTGAGGCAGTCCTGGGCATCCATGTGTGGTGTCTGCTACGAAGAGGAAGCCAGCAGCGGCTTGAGGCAGTCCTGGGCATCCATGTGTGGTGTCTGCTACGAAGAGGAAGCCAGGCAGCGGATTGAGGCAGTCCTGGGCATCCATGTGTGGTGTCTGCTACAAAGAGGAAGCCAGCAGCGGCTTGAGGCAGTCCTGGGCATCCACGTGTGGTGTCTGCTACAAAGAGGAAGCCAGCAGCGGCTTGAGGCAGTCCTGGGCATCCATGTGTGGTGTCTGCTACAAAGAGGAAGCCAGCAGCGGCTTGAGGCAGTCTTGGGCATCCAAGTGTGGTGTCTGCTACAAAGAGGAAGCCAGCAGCGGCTTGAGGCAGTCTTGGGCATCCATGTGTGGTGTCTGCTACAAAGAGGAGGCCAGGCAGCGGCTTGAGGCAGTCCTGGGCATCCATGTGTGGTGTCTGCTGCAAAGAGGAAGCCAGGCAGCGGCTTGAGGCAGTCCTGGGCATCCATGTGTGGTGTCTGCTGCGAAGAGGAAGCCAGGCAGCGGCTTGAGGCAGTCCTGGGCATCCATGTGTGGTGTCTGCTACAAAGAGGAAGCCAGGCAACGCTTGAGGCAGTCCTGGGCATCCATGTGTGGTGTCTGCTACAAAGAGGAAGCCAGGCAGCGGCTTGAGGCAGTCCTGGGCATCCATGTGTGGTGTCTGCTGCAAAGAGGAAGCCAGGCAGCGGCTTGAGGCAGTCCTGGGCATCCATGTGTGGTGTCTGCTGCAAAGAGGAAGCCAGGCAGCGGCTTGAGGCAGTCCTGGGCATCCATGTGTGGTGTCTGCTACAAAGAGGCAGCCAGGCAACGCTTGAGGCAGTCCTGGGCATCCATGTGTGGTGTCTGCTACAAAGAGGAAGCCAGGCAGCGGCTTGAGGCAGTCTTGGGCATCCATGTGTGGTGTCTGCTACAAAGAGGAAGCCAGGCAGCGGCTTGAGGCAGTCCTGGGCATCCATGTGTGGTGTCTGCTACAAAGAGGAAGCCAGCAGCGGCTTGAGGCAGTCCTGGGCATCCATGTGTGGTGTCTGCTACAAAGAGGAAGCCAGCAGCGGCTTGAGGCAGTCCTGGGCATCCATGTGTGGTGTCTGCTACAAAGAGGAAGCCAGGCAGCGGCTTGAGGCAGTCCTGGGCATCCATGTGTGGTGTCTGCTACGAAGAGGAAGCCAGCAGCGGCTTGAGGCAGTCCTGGGCAACCATGTGTGGTGTCTGCTACGAAGAGGAAGCCAGGCAGCGGCTTGAGGCAGTCCTGGGCATCCATGTGTGGTGTCTGCTACGAAGAGGAAGCCAGCAGCGGCTTGAGGCAGTCCTGGGCATCCATGTGTGGTGTCTGCTGCGAAGAGGAAGCCAGGCAGCGGCTTGAGGCAGTCCTGGGCATCCATGTGTGGTGTCTGCTACGAAGAGGAAGCCAGCAGCGGCTTGAGGCAGTCCTGGGCATCCATGTGTGGTGTCTGCTACGAAGAGGAAGCCAGCAGCGGCTTGAGGCAGTCCTGGGCATCCATGTGTGGTGTCTGCTACAAAGAGGCAGCCAGGCAGCGGCTTGAGGCAGTCCTGGGCATCCATGTGTGGTGTCTGCTACAAAGAGGAAGCCAGGCAGCGGCTTGAGGCAGTCCTGGGCATCCATGTGTGGTGTCTGCTACAAAGAGGAAGCCAGGCAGCGGCTTGAGGCAGTCCTGGGCATCCATGTGTGGTGTCTGCTACGAAGAGGAAGCCAGCAGCGGCTTGAGGCAGTCCTGGGCATCCATGTGTGGTGTCTGCTACAAAGAGGCAGCCAGGCAGCGGCTTGAGGCAGTCCTGGGCATCCATGTGTGGTGTCTGCTACAAAGAGGCAGCCAGGCAACGCTTTAGGCAGTCCTGGGCATCCATGTGTGGTGTCTGCTACAAAGAGGAAGCCAGGCAGCGGCTTGAGGCAGTCCTGGGCATCCATGTGTGGTGTCTGCTACGAAGAGGAAGCCAGCAGCGGCTTGAGGCAGTCCTGGGCATCCATGTGTGGTGTCTGCTACAAAGAGGAAGCCAGCAGCGGCTTGAGGCAGTCCTGGGCATCCATGTGTGGTGTCTGCTACGAAGAGGAAGCCAGGCAGCGGCTTGAGGCAGTCCTGGGCATCCATGTGTGGTGTCTGCTACAAAGAGGAAGCCAGGCAGCGGCTTGAGGCAGTCCTGGGCATCCATGTGTGGTGTCTGCTACAAAGAGGCAGCCAGGCAACGCTTGAGGCAGTCCTGGGCATCCATGTGTGGTGTCTGCTACAAAGAGGAAGCCAGGCAGCGGCTTGAGGCAGTCTTGGGCATCCATGTGTGGTGTCTGCTACGAAGAGGAAGCCAGCAGCGGCTTGAGGCAGTCCTGGGCATCCATGTGTGGTGTCTGCTGCGAAGAGGAAGCCAGGCAGCGGCTTGAGGCAGTCCTGGGCATCCATGTGTGGTGTCTGCTACGAAGAGGAAGCCAGCAGCGGCTTGAGGCAGTCCTGGGCATCCATGTGTGGTGTCTGCTGCAAAGAGGAAGCCAGGCAGCGGCTTGAGGCAGTCCTAGGCATCCATGTGTGGTGTCTGCTGCAAAGAGGAAGCCAGGCAGCGGCTTGAGGCAGTCCTGGGCATCCATGTGTGGTGTCTGCTACGAAGAGGAAGCCAGGCAGCGGCTTGAGGCAGTCCTGGGCATCCATGTGTGGTGTCTGCTGCAAAGAGGAAGCCAGGCAGCGGCTTGAGGCAGTCCTGGGCATCCATGTGTGGTGTCTGCTGCGAAGAGGAAGCCAGGCAACGCTTGAGGCAGTCCTGGGCATCCATGTGTGGTGTCTGCTACGAAGAGGAAGCCAGGCAACGCTTGAGGCAGTCCTGGGCATCCATGTGTGGTGTCTGCTACAAAGAGGAAGCCAGCAGCGGCTTGAGGCAGTCCTAGGCATCCATGTGTGGTGTCTGCTACAAAGAGGAAGCCAGGCAGCGGCTTGAGGCAGTCCTGGGCATCCATGTGTGGTGTCTGCTACGAAGAGGAAGCCAGCAGCGGCTTGAGGCAGTCCTGGGCATCCATGTGTGGTGTCTGCTACGAAGAGGAAGCCAGGCAGCGGATTGAGGCAGTCCTGGGCATCCATGTGTGGTGTCTGCTACAAAGAGGAAGCCAGCAGCGGCTTGAGGCAGTCCTGGGCATCCACGCGTGGTGTCTGCTACAAAGAGGAAGCCAGCAGCGGCTTGAGGCAGTCCTGGGCATCCATGTGTGGTGTCTGCTGCGAAGAGGAAGCCAGGCAGCGGCTTGAGGCAGTCCTGGGCATCCATGTGTGGTGTCTGCTACGAAGAGGAAGCCAGCAGCGGCTTGAGGCAGTCCTGGGCATCCATGTGTGGTGTCTGCTGCAAAGAGGAAGCCAGGCAGCGGCTTGAGGCAGTCCTAGGCATCCATGTGTGGTGTCTGCTGCAAAGAGGAAGCCAGGCAGCGGCTTGAGGCAGTCCTGGGCATCCATGTGTGGTGTCTGCTACGAAGAGGAAGCCAGGCAGCGGCTTGAGGCAGTCCTGGGCATCCATGTGTGGTGTCTGCTGCAAAGAGGAAGCCAGGCAGCGGCTTGAGGCAGTCCTGGGCATCCATGTGTGGTGTCTGCTGCGAAGAGGAAGCCAGGCAACGCTTGAGGCAGTCCTGGGCATCCATGTGTGGTGTCTGCTACGAAGAGGAAGCCAGGCAACGCTTGAGGCAGTCCTGGGCATCCATGTGTGGTGTCTGCTACAAAGAGGAAGCCAGCAGCGGCTTGAGGCAGTCCTAGGCATCCATGTGTGGTGTCTGCTACAAAGAGGAAGCCAGGCAGCGGCTTGAGGCAGTCCTGGGCATCCATGTGTGGTGTCTGCTACGAAGAGGAAGCCAGCAGCGGCTTGAGGCAGTCCTGGGCATCCATGTGTGGTGTCTGCTACGAAGAGGAAGCCAGGCAGCGGATTGAGGCAGTCCTGGGCATCCATGTGTGGTGTCTGCTACAAAGAGGAAGCCAGCAGCGGCTTGAGGCAGTCCTGGGCATCCACGTGTGGTGTCTGCTACAAAGAGGAAGCCAGCAGCGGCTTGAGGCAGTCCTGGGCATCCATGTGTGGTGTCTGCTACAAAGAGGAAGCCAGCAGCGGCTTGAGGCAGTCTTGGGCATCCAAGTGTGGTGTCTGCTACAAAGAGGAAGCCAGCAGCGGCTTGAGGCAGTCTTGGGCATCCATGTGTGGTGTCTGCTACAAAGAGGAGGCCAGGCAGCGGCTTGAGGCAGTCCTGGGCATCCATGTGTGGTGTCTGCTGCAAAGAGGAAGCCAGGCAGCGGCTTGAGGCAGTCCTGGGCATCCATGTGTGGTGTCTGCTGCGAAGAGGAAGCCAGGCAGCGGCTTGAGGCAGTCCTGGGCATCCATGTGTGGTGTCTGCTACAAAGAGGAAGCCAGGCAACGCTTGAGGCAGTCCTGGGCATCCATGTGTGGTGTCTGCTACAAAGAGGAAGCCAGGCAGCGGCTTGAGGCAGTCCTGGGCATCCATGTGTGGTGTCTGCTGCAAAGAGGAAGCCAGGCAGCGGCTTGAGGCAGTCCTGGGCATCCATGTGTGGTGTCTGCTGCAAAGAGGAAGCCAGGCAGCGGCTTGAGGCAGTCCCGGGCATCCATGTGTGGTGTCTGCTACAAAGAGGAAGCCAGGCAGCGGCTTGAGGCAGTCCCGGGCATCCATGTGTGGTGTCTGCTACAAAGAGGAAGCCAGGCAGCGGCTTGAGGCAGTCCTGGGCATCCATGTGTGGTGTCTGCTGCAAAGAGGAAGCCAGGCAGCGGCTTGAGGCAGTCCTGGGCATCCATGTGTGGTGTCTGCTACGAAGAGGAAGCCAGGCAGCGGCTTGAGGCAGTCCTGGGCATCCATGTGTGGTGTCTGCTACAAAGAGGAAGCCAGGCAGCGGCTTGAGGCAGTCCTGGGCATCCATGTGTGGTGTCTGCTACGAAGAGGAAGCCAGCAGCGGCTTGAGGCAGTCCTGGGCATCCATGTGTGGTGTCTGCTACAAAGAGGAAGCCAGGCAGCGGCTTGAGGCAGTCCTGGGCATCCATGTGTGGTGTCTGCTACAAAGAGGAAGCCAGGCGCGGCTTGAGGCAGTCCTGGGCATCCATGTGTGGTGTCTGCTACGAAGAGGAAGCCAGGCAGCGGCTTGAGGCAGTCCTGGGCATCCATGTGTGGTGTCTGCTGCAAAGAGGAAGCCAGGCAGCGGCTTGAGGCAGTCCTGGGCATCCATGTGTGGTGTCTGCTACGAAGAGGAAGCCAGGCAGCGGCTTGAGGCAGTCCTGGGCATCCATGTGTGGTGTCTGCTGCAAAGAGGAAGCCAGGCAGCGGCTTGAGGCAGTCCTGGGCATCCATGTGTGGTGTCTGCTGCGAAGAGGAAGCCAGGCAACGCTTGAGGCAGTCCTGGGCATCCATGTGTGGTGTCTGCTACGAAGAGGAAGCCAGGCAACGCTTGAGGCAGTCCTGGGCATCCATGTGTGGTGTCTGCTACAAAGAGGAAGCCAGCAGCGGCTTGAGGCAGTCCTAGGCATCCATGTGTGGTGTCTGCTACAAAGAGGAAGCCAGGCAGCGGCTTGAGGCAGTCCTGGGCATCCATGTGTGGTGTCTGCTACGAAGAGGAAGCCAGCAGCGGCTTGAGGCAGTCCTGGGCATCCATGTGTGGTGTCTGCTACGAAGAGGAAGCCAGGCAGCGGATTGAGGCAGTCCTGGGCATCCATGTGTGGTGTCTGCTACAAAGAGGAAGCCAGCAGCGGCTTGAGGCAGTCCTGGGCATCCACGTGTGGTGTCTGCTACAAAGAGGAAGCCAGCAGCGGCTTGAGGCAGTCCTGGGCATCCATGTGTGGTGTCTGCTACAAAGAGGAAGCCAGCAGCGGCTTGAGGCAGTCTTGGGCATCCAAGTGTGGTGTCTGCTACAAAGAGGAAGCCAGCAGCGGCTTGAGGCAGTCTTGGGCATCCATGTGTGGTGTCTGCTACAAAGAGGAGGCCAGGCAGCGGCTTGAGGCAGTCCTGGGCATCCATGTGTGGTGTCTGCTGCAAAGAGGAAGCCAGGCAGCGGCTTGAGGCAGTCCTGGGCATCCATGTGTGGTGTCTGCTGCGAAGAGGAAGCCAGGCAGCGGCTTGAGGCAGTCCTGGGCATCCATGTGTGGTGTCTGCTACAAAGAGGAAGCCAGGCAACGCTTGAGGCAGTCCTGGGCATCCATGTGTGGTGTCTGCTACAAAGAGGAAGCCAGGCAGCGGCTTGAGGCAGTCCTGGGCATCCATGTGTGGTGTCTGCTGCAAAGAGGAAGCCAGGCAGCGGCTTGAGGCAGTCCTGGGCATCCATGTGTGGTGTCTGCTGCAAAGAGGAAGCCAGGCAGCGGCTTGAGGCAGTCCTGGGCATCCATGTGTGGTGTCTGCTACAAAGAGGCAGCCAGGCAACGCTTGAGGCAGTCCTGGGCATCCATGTGTGGTGTCTGCTACAAAGAGGAAGCCAGGCAGCGGCTTGAGGCAGTCTTGGGCATCCATGTGTGGTGTCTGCTACAAAGAGGAAGCCAGGCAGCGGCTTGAGGCAGTCCTGGGCATCCATGTGTGGTGTCTGCTACAAAGAGGAAGCCAGCAGCGGCTTGAGGCAGTCCTGGGCATCCATGTGGGTGTCTGCTACAAAGAGGAAGCCAGCAGCGGCTTGAGGCAGTCCTGGGCATCCATGTGTGGTGTCTGCTACAAAGAGGAAGCCAGCAGCGGCTTGAGGCAGTCCTGGGCATCCATGTGTGGTGTCTGCTACAAAGAGGAAGCCAGGCAGCGGCTTGAGGCAGTCCTGGGCATCCATGTGTGGTGTCTGCTACGAAGAGGAAGCCAGCAGCGGCTTGAGGCAGTCCTGGGCAACCATGTGTGGTGTCTGCTACGAAGAGGAAGCCAGGCAGCGGCTTGAGGCAGTCCTGGGCATCCATGTGTGGTGTCTGCTACGAAGAGGAAGCCAGCAGCGGCTTGAGGCAGTCCTGGGCATCCATGTGTGGTGTCTGCTGCGAAGAGGAAGCCAGGCAGCGGCTTGAGGCAGTCCTGGGCATCCATGTGTGGTGTCTGCTACGAAGAGGAAGCCAGCAGCGGCTTGAGGCAGTCCTGGGCATCCATGTGTGGTGTCTGCTACGAAGAGGAAGCCAGCAGCGGCTTGAGGCAGTCCTGGGCATCCATGTGTGGTGTCTGCTACAAAGAGGCAGCCAGGCAGCGGCTTGAGGCAGTCCTGGGCATCCATGTGTGGTGTCTGCTACAAAGAGGAAGCCAGGCAGCGGCTTGAGGCAGTCCTGGGCATCCATGTGTGGTGTCTGCTACAAAGAGGAAGCCAGGCAGCGGCTTGAGGCAGTCCTGGGCATCCATGTGTGGTGTCTGCTACGAAGAGGAAGCCAGCAGCGGCTTGAGGCAGTCCTGGGCATCCATGTGTGGTGTCTGCTACAAAGAGGCAGCCAGGCAGCGGCTTGAGGCAGTCCTGGGCATCCATGTGTGGTGTCTGCTACAAAGAGGCAGCCAGGCAACGCTTTAGGCAGTCCTGGGCATCCATGTGTGGTGTCTGCTACAAAGAGGAAGCCAGGCAGCGGCTTGAGGCAGTCCTGGGCATCCATGTGTGGTGTCTGCTACGAAGAGGAAGCCAGCAGCGGCTTGAGGCAGTCCTGGGCATCCATGTGTGGTGTCTGCTACAAAGAGGAAGCCAGCAGCGGCTTGAGGCAGTCCTGGGCATCCATGTGTGGTGTCTGCTACGAAGAGGAAGCCAGGCAGCGGCTTGAGGCAGTCCTGGGCATCCATGTGTGGTGTCTGCTACAAAGAGGAAGCCAGGCAGCGGCTTGAGGCAGTCCTGGGCATCCATGTGTGGTGTCTGCTACAAAGAGGCAGCCAGGCAACGCTTGAGGCAGTCCTGGGCATCCATGTGTGGTGTCTGCTACAAAGAGGAAGCCAGGCAGCGGCTTGAGGCAGTCTTGGGCATCCATGTGTGGTGTCTGCTACGAAGAGGAAGCCAGCAGCGGCTTGAGGCAGTCCTGGGCATCCATGTGTGGTGTCTGCTGCGAAGAGGAAGCCAGGCAGCGGCTTGAGGCAGTCCTGGGCATCCATGTGTGGTGTCTGCTACGAAGAGGAAGCCAGCAGCGGCTTGAGGCAGTCCTGGGCATCCATGTGTGGTGTCTGCTGCAAAGAGGAAGCCAGGCAGCGGCTTGAGGCAGTCCTAGGCATCCATGTGTGGTGTCTGCTGCAAAGAGGAAGCCAGGCAGCGGCTTGAGGCAGTCCTGGGCATCCATGTGTGGTGTCTGCTACGAAGAGGAAGCCAGGCAGCGGCTTGAGGCAGTCCTGGGCATCCATGTGTGGTGTCTGCTGCAAAGAGGAAGCCAGGCAGCGGCTTGAGGCAGTCCTGGGCATCCATGTGTGGTGTCTGCTGCGAAGAGGAAGCCAGGCAACGCTTGAGGCAGTCCTGGGCATCCATGTGTGGTGTCTGCTACGAAGAGGAAGCCAGGCAACGCTTGAGGCAGTCCTGGGCATCCATGTGTGGTGTCTGCTACAAAGAGGAAGCCAGCAGCGGCTTGAGGCAGTCCTAGGCATCCATGTGTGGTGTCTGCTACAAAGAGGAAGCCAGGCAGCGGCTTGAGGCAGTCCTGGGCATCCATGTGTGGTGTCTGCTACGAAGAGGAAGCCAGCAGCGGCTTGAGGCAGTCCTGGGCATCCATGTGTGGTGTCTGCTACGAAGAGGAAGCCAGGCAGCGGATTGAGGCAGTCCTGGGCATCCATGTGTGGTGTCTGCTACAAAGAGGAAGCCAGCAGCGGCTTGAGGCAGTCCTGGGCATCCACGCGTGGTGTCTGCTACAAAGAGGAAGCCAGCAGCGGCTTGAGGCAGTCCTGGGCATCCATGTGTGGTGTCTGCTACAAAGAGGAAGCCAGCAGCGGCTTGAGGCAGTCTTGGGCATCCAAGTGTGGTGTCTGCTACAAAGAGGAAGCCAGCAGCGGCTTGAGGCAGTCTTGGGCATCCATGTGTGGTGTCTGCTACAAAGAGGAGGCCAGGCAGCGGCTTGAGGCAGTCCTGGGCATCCATGTGTGGTGTCTGCTGCAAAGAGGAAGCCAGGCAGCGGCTTGAGGCAGTCCTGGGCATCCATGTGTGGTGTCTGCTGCGAAGAGGAAGCCAGGCAGCGGCTTGAGGCAGTCCTGGGCATCCATGTGTGGTGTCTGCTACAAAGAGGAAGCCAGGCAACGCTTGAGGCAGTCCTGGGCATCCATGTGTGGTGTCTGCTACAAAGAGGAAGCCAGGCAGCGGCTTGAGGCAGTCCTGGGCATCCATGTGTGGTGTCTGCTGCAAAGAGGAAGCCAGGCAGCGGCTTGAGGCAGTCCTGGGCATCCATGTGTGGTGTCTGCTGCAAAGAGGAAGCCAGGCAGCGGCTTGAGGCAGTCCTGGGCATCCATGTGTGGTGTCTGCTACAAAGAGGCAGCCAGGCAACGCTTGAGGCAGTCCTGGGCATCCATGTGTGGTGTCTGCTACAAAGAGGAAGCCAGGCAGCGGCTTGAGGCAGTCTTGGGCATCCATGTGTGGTGTCTGCTACAAAGAGGAAGCCAGGCAGCGGCTTGAGGCAGTCCTGGGCATCCATGTGTGGTGTCTGCTACAAAGAGGAAGCCAGCAGCGGCTTGAGGCAGTCCTGGGCATCCATGTGTGGTGTCTGCTACAAAGAGGAAGCCAGCAGCGGCTTGAGGCAGTCCTGGGCATCCATGTGTGGTGTCTGCTACAAAGAGGAAGCCAGCAGCGGCTTGAGGCAGTCCTAGGCATCCATGTGTGGTGTCTGCTACAAAGAGGAAGCCAGGCAGCGGCTTGAGGCAGTCCTGGGCATCCATGTGTGGTGTCTGCTACGAAGAGGAAGCCAGCAGCGGCTTGAGGCAGTCCTGGGCAACCATGTGTGGTGTCTGCTACGAAGAGGAAGCCAGGCAGCGGCTTGAGGCAGTCCTGGGCATCCATGTGTGGTGTCTGCTACGAAGAGGAAGCCAGCAGCGGCTTGAGGCAGTCCTGGGCATCCATGTGTGGTGTCTGCTGCGAAGAGGAAGCCAGGCAGCGGCTTGAGGCAGTCCTGGGCATCCATGTGTGGTGTCTGCTACGAAGAGGAAGCCAGCAGCGGCTTGAGGCAGTCCTGGGCCTCCATGTGTGGTGTCTGCTACGAAGAGGAAGCCAGCAGCGGCTTGAGGCAGTCCTGGGCATCCATGTGTGGTGTCTGCTGCAAAGAGGAAGCCAGGCAGCGGCTTGAGGCAGTCCTGGGCATCCATGTGTGGTGTCTGCTGCAAAGAGGAAGCCAGGCAGCGGCTTGAGGCAGTCCTGGGCATCCATGTGTGGTGTCTGCTACAAAGAGGAAGCCAGGCAGCGGCTTGAGGCAGT
Source organism: Lissotriton helveticus (assembly GCF_964261635.1). Lineage (NCBI taxonomy): Eukaryota > Metazoa > Chordata > Amphibia > Caudata > Salamandridae > Lissotriton > Lissotriton helveticus. The sequence continues at coordinate 1,613,058 of NW_027611675.1, forward strand.
CCTGGGCATCCATGTGTGGTGTCTGCTACAAAGAGGAAGCCAGGCAGCGGCTTGAGGCAGTCCTGGGCATCCATGTGTGGTGTCTGCTACGAAGAGGAAGCCAGCAGCGGCTTGAGGCAGTCCTGGGCATCCATGTGTGGTGTCTGCTACAAAGAGGCAGCCAGGCAGCGGCTTGAGGCAGTCCTGGGCATCCATGTGTGGTGTCTGCTACAAAGAGGCAGCCAGGCAACGCTTTAGGCAGTCCTGGGCATCCATGTGTGGTGTCTGCTACAAAGAGGAAGCCAGGCAGCGGCTTGAGGCAGTCCTGGGCATCCATGTGTGGTGTCTGCTACGAAGAGGAAGCCAGCAGCGGCTTGAGGCAGTCCTGGGCATCCATGTGTGGTGTCTGCTACAAAGAGGAAGCCAGCAGCGGCTTGAGGCAGTCCTGGGCATCCATGTGTGGTGTCTGCTACGAAGAGGAAGCCAGGCAGCGGCTTGAGGCAGTCCTGGGCATCCATGTGTGGTGTCTGCTACAAAGAGGAAGCCAGGCAGCGGCTTGAGGCAGTCCTGGGCATCCATGTGTGGTGTCTGCTACAAAGAGGCAGCCAGGCAACGCTTGAGGCAGTCCTGGGCATCCATGTGTGGTGTCTGCTACAAAGAGGAAGCCAGGCAGCGGCTTGAGGCAGTCTTGGGCATCCATGTGTGGTGTCTGCTACAAAGAGGAAGCCAGGCAGCGGCTTGAGGCAGTCCTGGGCATCCATGTGTGGTGTCTGCTACAAAGAGGCAGCCAGGCAGCGGCTTGAGGCAGTCCTGGGCATCCATGTGTGGTGTCTGCTACAAAGAAGAAGCCAGGCAGCGGCTTGAGGCAGTCCTGGGCATCCATGTGTGGTGTCTGCTAGAAAGAGGAAGCCAGGCAGCGGCTTGAGGCAGTCCTGGGCATCCATGTGTGGTGTCTGCTACGAAGAGGAAGCCAGCAGCGGCTTGAGGCAGTCCTGGGCATCCATGTGTGGTGTCTGCTACAAAGAGGCAGCCAGGCAGCGGCTTGAGGCAGTCCTGGGCATCCATGTGTGGTGTCTGCTACGAAGAGGAAGCCAGCAGCGGCTTGAGGCAGTCCTGGGCATCCATGTGTGGTGTCTGCTACAAAGAGGAAGCCAGCAGCGGCTTGAGGCAGTCCTGGGCATCCATGTGTGGTGTCTGCTACGAAGAGGAAGTGTTGGACAGGCCACATGAAGGGCCGCTCTCCCCCGGCCCAACCAGGCCCGAACCAGCCACACAAGTACCACACACCACCATTGCACGTCCACCGTCCCCGCAGGGACCCCTACACTCGAACCTGTTGACCGCGTAGGCCGACCCACTACCGGCCTGCGCGCCCATCCTGGGCGCCATCTTGGACACTCCACCACGAGGCCGCCTGGCCCCCGATCGACCTCAACCCTGGGCCCGGCCAGGCCTCAGACATTCCGGCACCAACATCCACCCAGGAGGTGAGCGGGCTACTTGGTCAGTCAATGGGAGCAAGAGGTGTCGATGGCTCTCCCCCGCCAAGTACCGCTCGCCCATCGCCTCCCCGGGCGCTGGCTCCACCCCCCTGCTGGGTGTCTGAACCCCCTCATCCCGGACCTCCCGACCTCCAAGTGCGAGGGTCCGGACATCAAAGCACACCAGCCCTATAACTGGGGCAGCTCCAGAGCAGGACGGTAGTTGTATCTTGGAGTCGAGAGACGCAAAGAAGAACTCATCCTTGACGGACTACTGGCGCTGCCGTAGCTCTGTCTTGTGCACCTTCGTCTTGCCTGCTGGTGCTGCCGCGGCTTTGGGAACCACCCTATCCTTCATCTTCGTCGGGACCTGCTGGCGTGGCCGCGGACCGTTTGTAACCACCACCTTCATCGGGACCTGCTGGCTCTGCCGCGGACCGTCGTCTTCCTTCATCCATCTCGGGCCCTGCTGGCTCCGCCGCGGCCCGTTCATCTACACCACCGAGCTCGAGGATTGAGAGCTATTTCCATCTCTTTGGTAACAAGACTGTCCCGCTACCCTTTTCCCAAACAGAGACCAGAATAGAGGGGACCCCTGAGTCCAGACCTCCTTGTACCATTCTACCGTACTTGAGAATTACCTATAAAGTATCGTTGAACTTTATCATTGTGTGGTGTCCGTCTGTGGGGGGGAAGTTACTTGTCTGTACGATTCACTGGAGACGGCTCTCCCCGGAGACCTCTCCCCTTATCCTCGGCCGACCCTCCCGGTCCGTCTAACATTGGTGGCCAGCGACGGGATCCGAATCACCGCATAAACCGTACAGAGAGTAGCTCACCCCACGGCGAATCACGATGTCAACTAAAGACAGCGGATCAACGGAGAAATTCCAGATGGAGAAATTGGACGAGTACAACCATCGTGAACTTAAACAGTTCTGTATCGAATTAGGTATCGCTACCACCGGACTAAATACCAAAGATGACTTTAAGCAGGCCCTGGAATCTTGGGCAGAAACCGGGGCTGCCGGAACCCCCGATCAAGACATCGCAGCACAAACCCCCATGGCCCCTGAAGAACGAAGAACGGGTCTCTCGCCAGACGAGATCCAGGAACGAGAAAGAACCCGACTACACGAGCTGGAAATGGCCCGGCTCAAAATGGACGTTGAACTAAAGTTGGCCGAACAGAAAATCAACTTAGAGCACCTGCGTCTACGAGAAGAAAGAGAGGAGAAACAGAGACAAAGGGAGCTCGAGGAAAAGAAACTGGCATATGAACATGAGCGGAAATTAGCTGAAATCGACCTACGCAAACAGAATAAAGAAGCAGGGGTGCCCGAGCAACCCCACACCCCAGAGGCAACAGAGAAGAAGGTACACATCCCCAAGGATGTCGTTCGAGAATACTTCCGAGAGGACGACATCCAGCAATGGTTTAAGGCCTATGAAATCGCTATGACTGCACACCGGATCGATAAAAGCGATTGGGGGGCCGGTCTGTGGGGGAGATTCCTCAATGAGGGCCGCGACGCCCTGCTGCAACTCCCGGACCACCAGATGACCTCCTATGACCATATGAAAGCTGCACTCCTCACCCGCTATGGCCTCACACCCGAGATGTACCGTCAGAGGTTCCGAGACTGCACCCGCATCCCAGGTACGACTTGGGTGGACTATGTCAATTACTTTAGCCGAGCCTTCGAGGGCTGGATCAAAGGAAGCAGGGTCACAACCTACGAACAACTGTTCAATCTTATGGTATGGGAGCATCTGTCGAACAATTGCTTCATTGAACTTCGTCAGCACCTCCTCGACAGCAAGTTAACGGATCCCCGGCAGCTCGCAGCTGAAGCAGACCGGTGGGAGATCACCCGAGTGAGTCGAAATGGGCCCTCCGAACAGAATCGGAACAACAATGGTCAGCACCGTCCCCGAGGAGGTGGAGGCCAAGGACGCGGAAGAAGCAACGCTCCGGTCACCCTCACTACCAGCCCCACCCCCCCGGCCAACCGGGGCAGCACCCCAGCGCGACCGGGACATCGAGCCAATGTTACCTGCCATCGATGCCAACGAGTCGGACACTATGCAAACGACCCAAACTGCCCCCAGTACCAGAGCCCAAGACCCCGCCAAGTAGCCGCTGCTGCTCTGGGGGAGGAACAGATCTCAGAGGAACAAGAAGAATATGAACAGGAACACCAAGAATGGGAGCCAGCCGCCATGGCTCTCGCCTGCCTAGGGGGGAGAGACATGGTCCCGCGGGTCCCCCTACCCACTAATACCCAGAAGTACAGCCAATGGGTGGGCATCAATGGACGCCGGGCTGAAGCCCTTCGTGACACTGGGGCCAGCGTAACAGCCGTCCGCTGTCACCTGGTGACCCCCGAACAATACTTACCAAACATTCTCTGCCCTGTACGTTCAGCCGATAACTCAGAAAGTCTGTGTCGGATGGCCTGCGTCCCCTTCGAATGGGGAGGGGTCTCCGGCATGTTGAAGGTGACGGTCCGAGATGATGCCCCCGTAGACTGCCTCCTGGGTAATGACCTGGAAAGCTCTCCATGGGCAGCAGTCGAACGAAAAGAGCACCTGGGGATGCTGGGCGTCCCGGACTGGGCGTGCGTCACCACCCGGTCCATGACCGCCCGTGCCAACAACCGCCCAGAGGAACTCGAATGGCCGGCGCCACCGCCTCCGGTCGCCCCCGCCGAAACCACCGACCATGACGTCCCCCCCGAACCAGCTCAACCTCCAGACCTCGCTAACCTCGACCAGTGGCCTCAAGAGGGGGGGCCCACGCAAGAACAATTCCGCCAAGAACAAAAGACCTGTCCCTCCCTCGAGGGACTCCGCCAGCAAGCGCTAGCCCAAAGCGCAGGGGATACCTCCGGAACTCACTGGGTCTACTGGGACAATGATCTGCTGTACAGTGAGCAAAGAATCGCGGAGCTGGGGGCCAGCCGAGTCCTAGTGGTACCCCTCCGTTTTAGAGACTTTCTACTAAACCTGGCCCACGATGTCCCCCTGGCAGGACACTTGGGTCAAGACAAAACCTATAGCCGCCTGGTGACCCACTTCTTCTGGCCCAAAATGAGGGACAATGTACACCAGCATTGCCGATCTTGCCCCACGTGCCAAGCCAGTGGGAAGAGCGGCCGCAAACTGAAAGCCCCCCTGCAACCTTTTCCCGTGGTCACCACCCCGTTCGAGAGGGTCGGAATCGATATCGTAGGGCCCCTGGACCCGCGCACAAAACAAGGCCATCGATTCATCCTGGTGCTAGTGGACCACGCCACCCGCTACCCGGAGGCTGTTCCCCTGCGGACTGTGACAGCCCCGGTAGTCGGCCGGGCTCTGATGGGGATCTTCTCCCGGGTGGGCTTCCCCCGGGAGGTCGTCAGTGACAGAGGCACGAACTTTATTTCGAAATATATGAAATCTCTCTGGCAACAGTGCGGGGTTACCTACCGGTTCACGACCCCCTATCACCCTCAAGGAAACGGCCTCGTTGAGCGGTTCAACCGCACGCTCAAAGGGATGATCGGGGGGTTGGAAGAGCCCCTCCGTCGCCAGTGGGATGTGCTGCTGCCGTGCCTCCTCTTCGCATATCGAGAGGTCCCCCAGAAGTCCCTGGGCTTCAGCCCATTTGAACTGCTATATGGGCACCCCGTGCGCGGGCCGCTCAGCCTAGTTAAGGAAGGCTGGGAGATGCCCCCTCTAAAGAACCCACCAGATGTTTTTCGCTACCTCCTAACACTCCGCAACCAGACCCGGCGATTCCGAGGACTAGCAAAAGCCAACCTAGAGGCCAGTCAAGAGGACATGAAAAGGTGGTATGACCGGAATGCCTCCTCCATCGAATTTGAACCTGGGCAACAGGTATGGGTGATGTCCCCCACCGAACCCTGCGCCCTACAAGACAAGTGGACAGGGCCCTTCAAAGTGGTCGAGCGCAAGGGTCCGGCTACCTACCTCATCGACTTGGAATCTTCCCGGAACCCCCTCCGGGTCCTCCACGCTAACAGACTGAAACCGCACTTTGTACGGACAGAACTCAGCCTCCTGATGGCCACAGACAATGGGGCTGAAGAGGACTCCGAGCCCCTCCCGGACCTCCTACGAACGCGGGAGAAAGATGGTTCCGTAGAGGGGGTCCGACTCTCAGAGGCCCTCACCCGAGAGCAACGCCAGGAGTGCCAAGTTCTCCTGTCACAATTCGCCAGCCTGTTCTCCCTCACCCCAGGTGTCACTTCCTGGTGTACGCACGATGTGGACACGGGGGACAGCCCCCCTATCCGCCACCGGGCCTACCGCGTGCCAGATCGGGTACGGGCCTGCATCCAGGAGGAAGTAGCCAAAATGCTCACGCTCGGGGTCATCGAGCCCTCAGACAGCCCCTGGGCCAGCCCTGTAGTACTGGTCCCCAAAGCAGCTGCCCCCGGCACCACACCAGAACTCCGGTTCTGCGTCGACTACCGGGGCTTGAATGCGGTCACCAGGACAGACGCACATCCCATCCCCCGGGCAGATGAACTAATCGACCGCATGGGAGCTGCCCGCTACCTCAGTATCTTCGACCTGACGGCGGGCTACTGGCAAATCGGCCTCACACCCCGGGCACAAGAACGTTCTGCCTTCTCCACTCCCGATGGCCATTACCATTTCACAGTCATGCCCTTCGGCATGAAGAATGCCCCAGCAACATTCCAACGACTCGTCAATCATGTCCTGGCGGGGCTCGAAGGATTCAGCGCCGCCTACCTAGACGACATCGCTGTATACAGCAACCAGTGGTCCGAGCACCTCCGCCACCTCCGAGCAGTGCTGCACGCCCTTCAGCAAGCTGGCCTCACGATCAAGGCCAGCAAATGTCAAATTGGGCAAGGGTCTGTAACCTACCTCGGGCACCAGGTGGGAAGCGGCCTGGTGGCCCCTCTGCAGCTAAAAATTGCCGCCATCCAGTCCTGGCAGCCCCCCATTACCCAGACCGAGGTACGGGCCTTCCTGGGCCTCACGGGCTATTACCGAAGGTTCGTGAAAGACTATGGTACTATCGTGAGGCCCCTCACAGAGCTCACGTCAAAAAATCAGCCCCAGAAAGTCAACTGGACCCCAGAGTGTCAAGCTGCATTTGAACAATTGAAAGCCGCCATGTGCTCCGCCCCTGTGCTCCAGGCCCCCGACTACAGCCGGGAGTTCATCGTCCAGACGGATGCCTCCGACCATGGCATTGGGGCAGTCCTGTCTCAAGTGAACACCGAAGGCCGTGATCAGCCGGTGGCCTTCATCAGCCGGCGACTCCTACCACGGGAACAACGCTGGAGCACCATAGAGAGGGAGGCCTTTGCGGTGGTATGGGCCCTCAAGAAGCTCCGGCCCTACTTTTTGGCACACCCTTTCGGGTACAGACCGACCACCGACCCCTGCAGTGGCTGATGCAGATGCGGGGGGAAAACCCGAAGTTACTACGCTGGTCCATCTCCCTACAAGGGATGGACTTCACAGTTGAACATCGGCCTGGGCCAGATCACGCCAACGCAGATGGCCTGTCCCGGTTCTTCCGCCTCGACGAGAAGAGTCCCCAAGAGAATGGGTAACTCTCCCCGCCTTCAGCTGGGGGGGACGCATGTTGGACAGGCCACATGAAGGGCCGCTCTCCCCCGGCCCAACCAGGCCCGAACCAGCCACACAAGTACCACACACCACCATTGCACGTCCACCGTCCCCGCAGGGACCCCTACACTCGAACCTGTTGACCGCGTAGGCCGACCCACTACCGGCCTGCGCGCCCATCCTGGGCGCCATCTTGGACACTCCACCACGAGGCCGCCTGGCCCCCGATCGACCTCAACCCTGGGCCCGGCCAGGCCTCAGACATTCCGGCACCAACATCCACCCAGGAGGTGAGCGGGCTACTTGGTCAGTCAATGGGAGCAAGAGGTGTCGATGGCTCTCCCCCGCCAAGTACCGCTCGCCCATCGCCTCCCCGGGCGCTGGCTCCACCCCCCTGCTGGGTGTCTGAACCCCCTCATCCCGGACCTCCCGACCTCCAAGTGCGAGGGTCCGGACATCAAAGCACACCAGCCCTATAACTGGGGCAGCTCCAGAGCAGGACGGTAGTTGTATCTTGGAGTCGAGAGACGCAAAGAAGAACTCATCCTTGACGGACTACTGGCGCTGCCGTAGCTCTGTCTTGTGCACCTTCGTCTTGCCTGCTGGCGCTGCCGCGGCTTTGGGAACCACCCTATCCTTCATCTTCGTCGGGACCTGCTGGCGTGGCCGCGGACCGTTTGTAACCACCACCTTCATCGGGACCTGCTGGCTCTGCCGCGGACCGTCGTCTTCCTTCATCCATCTCGGGCCCTGCTGGCTCCGCCGCGGCCCGTTCATCTACACCACCGAGCTCGAGGATTGAGAGCTATTTCCATCTCTTTGGTAACAAGACTGTCCCGCTACCCTTTTCCCAAACAGAGACCAGAATAGAGGGGACCCCTGAGTCCAGACCTCCTTGTACCATTCTACCGTACTTGAGAATTACCTATAAAGTATCGTTGAACTTTATCATTGTGTGGTGTCCGTCTGTGGGGGGGAAGTTACTTGTCTGTACGATTCACTGGAGACGGCTCTCCCCGGAGACCTCTCCCCTTATCCTCGGCCGACCCTCCCGGTCCGTCTAACAGGAAGCCAGCAGCGGCTTGAGGCAGTCCTGGGCATCCATGTGTGGTGTCTGCTACGAAGAGGAAGCCGGGCAGCGGCTTGAGGCAGTCCTGGGCATCCATGTGTGGTGTCTGCTACAAAGAGGAAGCCAGGCAGCGGCTTGAGGCAGTCCTGGGCATCCATGTGTGGTGTCTGCTACAAAGAGGCAGCCAGGCAGCGGCTTGAGGCAGTCCTGGGCATCCATGTGTGGTGTCTGCTACAAAGAGGAAGCCAGGCAGCGGCTTCAGGCAGTCCTGGGCATCCCTGTGTGGTGTCTGCTACAAAGAGGAAGCCAGGCAGCGGCTTGAGGCAGTCCTGGGCATCCATGTGTGGTGTCTGCTACAAAGAGGAAGCCAGGCAGCGGCTTGAGGCAGACCTGGGCATCCATGTGTGGTGTCTGCTACAAAGAGGCAGCCAGGCAACGCTTGAGGCAGTCCTGGGCATCCATGTGTGGTGTCTGCTACAAAGAGGAAGCCAGGCAGCGGCTTGAGGCAGTCTTGGGCATCCATGTGTGGTGTCTGCTACAAAGAGGAAGCCAGCAGCGGCTTGAGGCAGTCCTGGGCATCCATGTGTGGTGTCTGCTACGAAGAGGAAGCCGGGCAGCGGCTTGAGGCAGTCCTGGGCATCCATGTGTGGTGTCTGCTACAAAGAGGCAGCCAGGCAGCGGCTTGAGGCAGTCCTGGGCATCCATGTGTGGTGTCTGCTACAAAGAGGAAGCCAGGCAGCGGCTTGAGGCAGTCCTGGGCATCCATGTGTGGTGTCTGCTACAAAGAGGAAGCCAGGCAGCGGCTTGAGGCAGTCCTGGGCATCCATGTGTGGTGTCTGCTACAAAGAGGAAGCCAGGCAGCGGCTTGAGGCAGACCTGGGCATCCATGTGTGGTGTCTGCTACAAAGAGGCAGCCAGGCAACGCTTGAGGCAGTCCTGGGCATCCATGTGTGGTGTCTGCTACAAAGAGGAAGCCAGGCAGCGGCTTGAGGCAGTCTTGGGCATCCATGTGTGGTGTCTGCTACAAAGAGGAAGCCAGGCAGCGGCTTGAGGCAGTCCTGGGCATCCATGTGTGGTGTCTGCTACAAAGAGGCAGCCAGGCAGCGGCTTGAGGCAGTCCTGGGCATCCATGTGTGGTGTCTGCTACAAAGAGGAAGCCAGGCAGCGGCTTGAGGCAGTCCTGGGCATCCATGTGTGGTGTCTGCTAGAAAGAGGAAGCCAGGCAGCGGCTTGAGGCAGTCCTGGGCATCCATGTGTGGTGTCTGCTGAAAAGAGGAAGCCAGGCAGCGGCTTGAGGCAGTCCTGGGCATCCATGCGTGGTGTCTGCTGCAAAGAGGAAGCCAGGCAGCGGCTTGAGGCAGTCCTGGGCATCCATGTGTGGTGTCTGCTGCAAAGAGGAAGCCAGGCAGCGGCTTGAGGCAGTCCTGGGCATCCATGTGTGGTGTCTGCTAGAAAGAGGAAGCCAGACAGCGGCTTGAGGCAGTCCTGGGCATCCATGTGTGGTGTCTGCTACAAAGAGGCAGCCAGGCAGCGGCTTGAGGCAGTCCTGGGCATCCATGTGTGGTGTCTGCTACGAAGAGGAAGCCAGCAGCGGCTTGAGGCAGTCCTGGGCATCTATGTGTGGTGTCTGCTACAAAGAGGAAGCCAGGCAGCGGCTTGAGGCAGTCCTGGGCATCCATGTGTGGTGTCTGCTGCAAAGAGGAAGCCAGGCAGCGGCTTGAGGCAGTCCGGGGCATCCATGTGTGGTGTCTGCTACAAAGAGGAAGTCAGGCAGCGGCTTGAGGCAGTCCTGGGCATCCATGTGTGGTGTCTGCTACAAAGAGGAAGCCAGGCAGCGGCTTGAGGCAGTCCTGGGCATCCATGTGTGGTGTCTGCTACAAAGAGGAAGCCAGGCAGCGGCTTGAGGCAGTCCTGGGCATCCATGTGTGGTGTCTGCTACGAAGAGGAAGCCAGGCAGCGGCTTGAGGCAGTCCTGGGCATCCATGTGTGGTGTCTGCTACGAAGAGGAAGCCAGCAGCGGCTTGAGGCAGTCCTGGGCATCCATGTGTGGTGTCTGCTACGAAGTTGAAGCCAGGCAGCGGCTTGAGGCAGTCCTGGGCATCCATGTGTGGTGTCTGCTACGAAGAGGAAGCCAGGCAGCGGCTTGAGGCAGTCCTGGGCATCCATGTGTGGTGTCTGCTACGAAGAGGAAGCCAGCAGCGGCTTGAGGCAGTCCTGGGCATCCATGTGTGGTGTCTGCTACAAAGAGGCAGCCAGGCAGCGGCTTGAGGCAGTCCTGGGCATCCATGTGTGGTGTCTGCTACAAAGAGGCAGCCAGGCAGCGGCTTGAGGCAGTCCTGGGCATCCATGTGTGGTGTCTGCTACAAAGAGGAAGCCAGGCAGCGGCTTGAGGCAGTCCTGGGCATCCCTGTGTGGTGTCTGCTACAAAGAGGAAGCCAGGCAGCGGCTTGAGGCAGTCCTGGGCATCCATGTGTGGTGTCTGCTACAAAGAGGAAGCCAGGCAGCGGCTTGAGGCAGACCTGGGCATCCATGTGTGGTGTCTGCTACAAAGAGGCAGCCAGGCAACGCTTGAGGCAGTCCTGGGCATCCATGTGTGGTGTCTGCTACAAAGAGGAAGCCAGGCAGCGGCTTGAGGCAGTCTTGGGCATCCATGTGTGGTGTCTGCTACAAAGAGGAAGCCAGCAGCGGCTTGAGGCAGTCCTGGGCATCCATGTGTGGTGTCTGCTACGAAGAGGAAGCCGGGCAGCGGCTTGAGGCAGTCCTGGGCATCCATGTGTGGTGTCTGCTACAAAGAGGCAGCCAGGCAGCGGCTTGAGGCAGTCCTGGGCATCCATGTGTGGTGTCTGCTACAAAGAGGAAGCCAGGCAGCGGCTTGAGGCAGTCCTGGGCATCCATGTGTGGTGTCTGCTACAAAGAGGAAGCCAGGCAGCGGCTTGAGGCAGTCCTGGGCATCCATGTGTGGTGTCTGCTACAAAGAGGAAGCCAGGCAGCGGCTTGAGGCAGACCTGGGCATCCATGTGTGGTGTCTGCTACAAAGAGGCAGCCAGGCAACGCTTGAGGCAGTCCTGGGCATCCATGTGTGGTGTCTGCTACAAAGAGGAAGCCAGGCAGCGGCTTGAGGCAGTCTTGGGCATCCATGTGTGGTGTCTGCTACAAAGAGGAAGCCAGGCAGCGGCTTGAGGCAGTCCTGGGCATCCATGTGTGGTGTCTGCTACAAAGAGGCAGCCAGGCAGCGGCTTGAGGCAGTCCTGGGCATCCATGTGTGGTGTCTGCTACAAAGAGGAAGCCAGGCAGCGGCTTGAGGCAGTCCTGGGCATCCATGTGTGGTGTCTGCTAGAAAGAGGAAGCCAGGCAGCGGCTTGAGGCAGTCCTGGGCATCCATGTGTGGTGTCTGCTGAAAAGAGGAAGCCAGGCAGCGGCTTGAGGCAGTCCTGGGCATCCATGCGTGGTGTCTGCTGCAAAGAGGAAGCCAGGCAGCGGCTTGAGGCAGTCCTGGGCATCCATGTGTGGTGTCTGCTGCAAAGAGGAAGCCAGGCAGCGGCTTGAGGCAGTCCTGGGCATCCATGTGTGGTGTCTGCTAGAAAGAGGAAGCCAGACAGCGGCTTGAGGCAGTCCTGGGCATCCATGTGTGGTGTCTGCTACAAAGAGGCAGCCAGGCAGCCAGGCAGCGGCTTGAGGCAGTCCTGGGCATCCATGTGTGGTGTCTGCTACGAAGAGGAAGCCAGCAGCGGCTTGAGGCAGTCCTGGGCATCTATGTGTGGTGTCTGCTACAAAGAGGAAGCCAGGCAGCGGCTTGAGGCAGTCCTGGGCATCCATGTGTGGTGTCTGCTGCAAAGAGGAAGCCAGGCAGCGGCTTGAGGCAGTCCGGGGCATCCATGTGTGGTGTCTGCTACAGATAGGAAGTCAGGCAGCGGCTTGAGGCAGTCCTGGGCATCCATGTGTGGTGTCTGCTACAAAGAGGAAGCCAGGCAGCGGCTTGAGGCAGTCCTGGGCATCCATGTGTGGTGTCTGCTACAAAGAGGAAGCCAGGCAGCGGCTTGAGGCAGTCCTGGGCATCCATGTGTGGTGTCTGCTACGAAGAGGAAGCCAGGCAGCGGCTTGAGGCAGTCCTGGGCATCCATGTGTGGTGTCTGCTACGAAGAGGAAGCCAGCAGCGGCTTGAGGCAGTCCTGGGCATCCATGTGTGGTGTCTGCTACGAAGTTGAAGCCAGGCAGCGGCTTGAGGCAGTCCTGGGCATCCATGTGTGGTGTCTGCTACGAAGAGGAAGCCAGGCAGCGGCTTGAGGCAGTCCTGGGCATCCATGTGTGGTGTCTGCTACGAAGAGGAAGCCAGCAGCGGCTTGAGGCAGTCCTGGGCATCCATGTGTGGTGTCTGCTACAAAGAGGCAGCCAGGCAGCGGCTTGAGGCAGTCCTGGGCATCCATGTGTGGTGTCTGCTACAAAGAGGCAGCCAGGCAACGCTTGAGGCAGTCCTGGGCATCCATGTGTGGTGTCTGCTACGAAGAGGAAGCCAGCAGCGGCTTGAGGCAGTCCTGGGCATCCATGTGTGGTGTCTGCTACAAAGAGGAAGCCAGCAGCGGCTTGAGGCAGTCCTAGGCATCCATGTGTGGTGTCTGCTACAAAGAGGAAGCCAGGCAGCGGCTTGAGGCAGTCTTGGGCATCCATGTGTGGTGTCTGCTACAAAGAGGAAGCCAGGCAGCGGCTTGAGGCAGTCCTGGGCATCCATGTGTGGTGTCTGCTACGAAGAGGAAGCTAGCAGCGGCTTGAGGCAGTCCTGGGCATCCATGTGTGGTGTCTGCTACAAAGAGGAAGCCAGCAGCGGCTTGAGGCAGTCCTAGGCATCCATGTGTGGTGTCTGCTACAAAGAGGAAGCCAGGCAGCGGCTTGAGGCAGTCTTGGGCATCCATGTGTGGTGTCTGCTACAAAGAGGAAGCCAGGCAGCGGCTTGAGGCAGTCCTGGGCATCCATGTGTGGTGTCTGCTACGAAGAGGAAGCCAGGCAACGCTTGAGGCAGTCCTGGGCATCCATGTGTGGTGTCTGCTGCAAAGAGGAAGCCAGGCAGCGGCTTGAGGCAGTCCTGGGCATCCATGCGTGGTGTCTGCTGCAAAGAGGAAGCCAGGCAGTGGCTTGAGGCAGTCCTGGGCATCCATGTGTGGTGTCTGCTGCAAAAAGGAAGCCAGGCAGCGGCTTGAGGCAGTCCTGGGCATCCATGTGTGGTGTCTGCTGCAAAGAGGAAGCCAGCAGCGGCTTGAGGCAGTCCTGGGCATCCATGTGTGGTGTCTGCTACGAAGAGGAAGCCAGGCAGCGGCTTGAGGCAGTCCTGGGCATCCATGTGTGGTGTCTGCTGCAAAGAGGAAGCCAGGCAGCGGCTTGAGGCAGTCCTGGGCATCCATGTGTGGTGTCTGCTGCAAAGAGGAAGCCAGGCAGCGGCTTGAGGCAGTCCTAGGCATCCATGTGTGGTGTCTGCTACGAAGAGGAAGCCAGGCAGCGGCTTGAGGCAGTCCTGGGCATCCATGTGTGGTGTCTGCTACGAAGAGGAAGCCAGCAGCGGCTTGAGGCAGTCCTGGGCCTCCATGTGTGGTGTCTGCTACGAAGAGGAAGCCAGCAGCGGCTTGAGGCAGTCCTGGGCATCCATGTGTGGTGTCTGCTACAAAGAGGCAGCCAGGCAGCGGCTTGAGGCAGTCCTGGGCATCCATGTGTGGTGTCTGCTACAAAGAGGAAGCCAGGCAGCGGCTTGAGGCAGTCCTGGGCATCCATGTGTGGTGTCTGCTACAAAGAGGAAGCCAGGCAGCGGCTTGAGGCAGTCCTGGGCATCCATGTGTGGTGTCTGCTACGAACAGGAAGCCAGCAGCGGCTTGAGGCAGTCCTGGGCATCCATGTGTGGTGTCTGCTACAAAGAGGCAGCCAGGCAGCGGCTTGAGGCAGTCCTGGGCATCCATGTGTGGTGTCTGCTACAAAGAGGCAGCCAGGCAACGCTTTAGGCAGTCCTGGGCATCCATGTGTGGTGTCTGCTACAAAGAGGAAGCCAGGCAGCGGCTTGAGGCAGTCCTGGGCATCCATGTGTGGTGTCTGCTACGAAGAGGAAGCCAGCAGCGGCTTGAGGCAGTCCTGGGCATCCATGTGTGGTGTCTGCTACAAAGAGGAAGCCAGCAGCGGCTTGAGGCAGTCCTGGGCATCCATGTGTGGTGTCTGCTACGAAGAGGAAGCCAGGCAGCGGCTTGAGGCAGTCCTGGGCATCCATGTGTGGTGTCTGCTACAAAGAGGAAGCCAGGCAGCGGCTTGAGGCAGTCCTGGGCATCCATGTGTGGTGTCTGCTACAAAGAGGCAGCCAGGCAACGCTTGAGGCAGTCCTGGGCATCCATGTGTGGTGTCTGCTACAAAGAGGAAGCCAGGCAGCGGCTTGAGGCAGTCTTGGGCATCCATGTGTGGTGTCTGCTACAAAGAGGAAGCCAGGCAGCGGCTTGAGGCAGTCCTGGGCATCCATGTGTGGTGTCTGCTACAAAGAGGCAGCCAGGCAGCGGCTTGAGGCAGTCCTGGGCATCCATGTGTGGTGTATGCTACAAAGAAGAAGCCAGGCAGCGGCTTGAGGCAGTCCTGGGCATCCATGTGTGGTGTCTGCTAGAAAGAGGAAGCCAGGCAGCGGCTTGAGGCAGTCCTGGGCATCCATGTGTGGTGTCTGCTACGAAGAGGAAGCCAGCAGCGGCTTGAGGCAGTCCTGGGCATCCATGTGTGGTGTCTGCTACAAAGAGGCAGCCAGGCAGCGGCTTGAGGCAGTCCTGGGCATCCATGTGTGGTGTCTGCTACGAAGAGGAAGCCAGCAGCGGCTTGAGGCAGTCCTGGGCATCCATGTGTGGTGTCTGCTACAAAGAGGAAGCCAGCAGCGGCTTGAGGCAGTCCTGGGCATCCATGTGTGGTGTCTGCTACGAAGAGGAAGCCAGCAGCGGCTTGAGGCAGTCCTGGGCATCCATGTGTGGTGTCTGCTACGAAGAGGAAGCCGGGCAGCGGCTTGAGGCAGTCCTGGGCATCCATGTGTGGTGTCTGCTACAAAGAGGAAGCCAGGCAGCGGCTTGAGGCAGTCCTGGGCATCCATGTGTGGTGTCTGCTACAAAGAGGCAGCCAGGCAGCGGCTTGAGGCAGTCCTGGGCATCCATGTGTGGTGTCTGCTACAAAGAGGAAGCCAGGCAGCGGCTTGAGGCAGTCCTGGGCATCCCTGTGTGGTGTCTGCTACAAAGAGGAAGCCAGGCAGCGGCTTGAGGCAGTCCTGGGCATCCATGTGTGGTGTCTGCTACAAAGAGGAAGCCAGGCAGCGGCTTGAGGCAGACCTGGGCATCCATGTGTGGTGTCTGCTACAAAGAGGCAGCCAGGCAACACTTGAGGCAGTCCTGGGCATCCATGTGTGGTGTCTGCTACAAAGAGGAAGCCAGGCAGCGGCTTGAGGCAGTCTTGGGCATCCATGTGTGGTGTCTGCTACAAAGAGGAAGCCAGCAGCGGCTTGAGGCAGTCCTGGGCATCCATGTGTGGTGTCTGCTACGAAGAGGAAGCCGGGCAGCGGCTTGAGGCAGTCCTGGGCATCCATGTGTGGTGTCTGCTACAAAGAGGAAGCCAGGCAGCGGCTTGAGGCAGTCCTGGGCATCCATGTGTGGTGTCTGCTACAAAGAGGCAGCCAGGCAGCGGCTTGAGGCAGTCCTGGGCATCCATGTGTGGTGTCTGCTACAAAGAGGAAGCCAGGCAGCGGCTTGAGGCAGTCCTGGGCATCCATGTGTGGTGTCTGCTACAAAGAGGAAGCCAGGCAGCGGCTTGAGGCAGTCCTGGGCATCCATGTGTGGTGTCTGCTACAAAGAGGAAGCCAGGCAGCGGCTTGAGGCAGACCTGGGCATCCATGTGTGGTGTCTGCTACAAAGAGGCAGCCAGGCAACGCTTGAGGCAGTCCTGGGCATCCATGTGTGGTGTCTGCTACAAAGAGGAAGCCAGGCAGCGGCTTGAGGCAGTCTTGGGCATCCATGTGTGGTGTCTGCTACAAAGAGGAAGCCAGGCAGCGGCTTGAGGCAGTCCTGGGCATCCATGTGTGGTGTCTGCTACAAAGAGGCAGCCAGGCAGCGGCTTGAGGCAGTCCTGGGCATCCATGTGTGGTGTCTGCTACAAAGAGGAAGCCAGGCAGCGGCTTGAGGCAGTCCTGGGCATCCATGTGTGGTGTCTGCTAGAAAGAGGAAGCCAGGCAGCGGCTTGAGGCAGTCCTGGGCATCCATGTGTGGTGTCTGCTGAAAAGAGGAAGCCAGGCAGCGGCTTGAGGCAGTCCTGGGCATCCATGCGTGGTGTCTGCTGCAAAGAGGAAGCCAGGCAGCGGCTTGAGGCAGTCCTGGGCATCCATGTGTGGTGTCTGCTGCAAAGAGGAAGCCAGGCAGCGGCTTGAGGCAGTCCTGGGCATCCATGTGTGGTGTCTGCTAGAAAGAGGAAGCCAGACAGCGGCTTGAGGCAGTCCTGGGCATCCATGTGTGGTGTCTGCTACAAAGAGGCAGCCAGGCAGCGGCTTGAGGCAGTCCTGGGCATCCATGTGTGGTGTCTGCTACGAAGAGGAAGCCAGCAGCGGCTTGAGGCAGTCCTGGGCATCTATGTGTGGTGTCTGCTACAAAGAGGAAGCCAGGCAGCGGCTTGAGGCAGTCCTGGGCATCCATGTGTGGTGTCTGCTGCAAAGAGGAAGCCAGGCAGCGGCTTGAGGCAGTCCGGGGCATCCATGTGTGGTGTCTGCTACAAAGAGGAAGTCAGGCAGCGGCTTGAGGCAGTCCTGGGCATCCATGTGTGGTGTCTGCTACAAAGAGGAAGCCAGGCAGCGGCTTGAGGCAGTCCTGGGCATCCATGTGTGGTGTCTGCTACAAAGAGGAAGCCAGGCAGCGGCTTGAGGCAGTCCTGGGCATCCATGTGTGGTGTCTGCTACGAAGAGGAAGCCAGGCAGCGGCTTGAGGCAGTCCTGGGCATCCATGTGTGGTGTCTGCTACGAAGAGGAAGCCAGCAGCGGCTTGAGGCAGTCCTGGGCATCCATGTGTGGTGTCTGCTACGAAGAGGAAGCCAGGCAGCGGCTTGAGGCAGTCCTGGGCATCCATGTGTGGTGTCTGCTACGAAGAGGAAGCCAGGCAGCGGCTTGAGGCAGTCCTGGGCATCCATGTGTGGTGTCTGCTACGAAGAGGAAGCCAGCAGCGGCTTGAGGCAGTCCTGGGCATCCATGTGTGGTGTCTGCTACAAAGAGGCAGCCAGGCAGCGGCTTGAGGCAGTCCTGGGCATCCATGTGTGGTGTCTGCTACGAAGAGGAAGCCAGCAGCGGCTTGAGGCAGTCCTAGGCATCCATGTGTGGTGTCTGCTACAAAGAGGAAGCCAGGCAGCGGCTTGAGGCAGTCTTGGGCATCCATGTGTGGTGTCTGCTACAAAGAGGAAGCCAGGCAGCGGCTTGAGGCAGTCCTGGGCATCCATGTGTGGTGTCTGCTACGAAGAGGAAGCCAGCAGCGGCTTGAGGCAGTCCTGGGCATCCATGTGTGGTGTCTGCTACAAAGAGGAAGCCAGCAGCGGCTTGAGGCAGTCCTAGGCATCCATGTGTGGTGTCTGCTACAAAGAGGAAGCCAGGCAGCGGCTTGAGGCAGTCTTGGGCATCCATGTGTGGTGTCTGCTACAAAGAGGAAGCCAGGCAGCGGCTTGAGGAAGTCCTGGGCATCCATGTGTGGTGTCTGCTACAAAGAGGAAGCCAGGCAGCGGCTTGAGGCAGTCCTGGGCATCCATATGTGGTGTCTGCTACAAAGAGGAAGCCAGGCAGCGGCTTGAGGCAGTCCTGGGCATCCATGTGTGGTGTCTGCTACAAAGAGGAAGCCAGGCAGCGGCTTGAGGCAGTCCTGGGCATCCATGTGTGGTGTCTGCTACGAAGAGGAAGCCAGGCAGCGGCTTGAGGCAGTCCTGGGCATCCATGTGTGGTGTCTGCTACGAAGAGGAAGCCAGCAGCGGCTTGAGGCAGTCCTGGGCATCCATGTGTGGTGTCTGCTACGAAGAGGAAGCCAGGCAGCGGCTTGAGGCAGTCCTGGGCATCCATGTGTGGTGTCTGCTACGAAGAGGAAGCCAGGCAGCGGCTTGAGGCAGTCCTGGGCATCCATGTGTGGTGTCTGCTACGAAGAGGAAGCCAGCAGCGGCTTGAGGCAGTCCTGGGCATCCATGTGTGGTGTCTGCTACAAAGAGGCAGCCAGGCAGCGGCTTGAGGCAGTCCTGGGCATCCATGTGTGGTGTCTGCTACAAAGAGGCAGCCAGGCAACGCTTGAGGCAGTCCTGGGCATCCATGTGTGGTGTCTGCTACGAAGAGGAAGCCAGCAGCGGCTTGAGGCAGTCCTGGGCATCCATGTGTGGTGTCTGCTACAAAGAGGAAGCCAGCAGCGGCTTGAGGCAGTCCTAGGCATCCATGTGTGGTGTCTGCTACAAAGAGGAAGCCAGGCAGCGGCTTGAGGCAGTCTTGGGCATCCATGTGTGGTGTCTGCTACAAAGAGGAAGCCAGGCAGCGGCTTGAGGCAGTCCTGGGCATCCATGTGTGGTGTCTGCTACGAAGAGGAAGCCAGCAGCGGCTTGAGGCAGTCCTGGGCATCCATGTGTGGTGTCTGCTACAAAGAGGAAGCCAGCAGCGGCTTGAGGCAGTCCTAGGTATCCATGTGTGGTGTCTGCTACAAAGAGGAAGCCAGGCAGCGGCTTGAGGCAGTCTTGGGCATCCATGTGTGGTGTCTGCTACAAAGAGGAAGCCAGGCAGCGGCTTGAGGCAGTCCTGGGCATCCATGTGTGGTGTCTGCTACAAAGAGGCAGCCAGGCAGCGGCTTGAGGCAGTCCTGGGCATCCATGTGTGGTGTCTGCTACAAAGAGGAAGCCAGGCAACGCTTGAGGCAGTCCTGGGCATCCATGTGTGGTGTCTGCTGCAAAGAGGTAGCCAGGCAGCGGCTTGAGGCAGTCCTGGGCATCCATGCGTGGTGTCTGCTGCAAAGAGGAAGCCAGGCAGTGGCTTGAGGCAGTCCTGGGCATCCATGTGTGGTGTCTGCTGCAAAAAGGAAGCCAGGCAGCGGCTTGAGGCAGTCCTGGGCATCCATGTGTGGTGTCTGCTGCAAAGAGGAAGCCAGCAGCGGCTTGAGGCAGTCCTGGGCATCCATGTGTGGTGTCTGCTACGAAGAGGAAGCCAGGCAGCGGCTTGAGGCAGTCCTGGGCATCCATGTGTGGTGTCTGCTGCAAAGAGGAAGCCAGGCAGCGGCTAGAGGCAGTCCTGGGCATCCATGTGTGGTGTCTGCTGCAAAGAGGAAGCCAGGCAGCGGCTTGAGGCAGTCCTAGGCATCCATGTGTGGTGTCTGCTACGAAGAGGAAGCCAGGCAGCGGCTTGAGGCAGTCCTGGGCATCCATGTGTGGTGTCTGCTACGAAGAGGAAGCCAGGCAGCGGCTTGAGGCAGTCCTGGGCATCCATGTGTGGTGTCTGCTGCAAAGAGGAAGCCAGGCAGCGGCTTGAGGCAGTCCTGGGCATCGATGTGTGGTGTCTGCTGCAAAGAGGAAGCCAGGCAGCGGCTTGAGGCAGTCCTAGGCATCCATGTGTGGTGTCTGCTGCAAAGAGGAAGCCAGGCAGCGGCTTGAGGCAGTCCTGGGCATCCATGTGTGGTGTCTGCTACAAAGAGGAAGCCAGGCAGCGGCTTGAGGAAGTCCTGGGCATCCATGTGTGGTGTCTGCTACGAAGAGGAAGCCAGGCAGCGGCTTGAGGCAGTCCTGGGCATCCATGTGTGGTGTCTGCTACGAAGAGGAAGCCAGCAGCGGCTTGAGGCAGTCCTGGGCATCCATGTGTGGTGTCTGCTACAAAGAGGCAGCCAGGCAGCGGCTTGAGGCAGTCCTGGGCATCCATGTGTGGTGTTGCTGCAAGCACAAGGGCAGCGCTGTCATTTGCAGGGTGCTGCCATGCCTTCCTCATACGCACACCCTTCAGCACCCTGGCCAAGCTCGTTTATCTTTCTCCTTGGTGCCATGAAGTGAAACGCCTGTAGTGATGGCTTGCTGCAACTCCTCCAGCTGTTTCTGTAGCTCTTTGACGACAAGCCTCATGCAGTCCAAGTTAGCCCGGGAGATTGCCTCAGCCCAGGCCTCCCTGCCAGGACCTAGGGCCGCGGTTGCAAAGGCGGGCTCCAGTAGCCTCGCACAGTTCACCGGGGCAGCACCCGCAGGCTCTTTGCGTTCCTTATCATCACTCTAAAATAACACATTGCACAGCCGGACGAGCCAGCGCTTGTGGCAGGCAGCGTTTCTTTCACTTTTCTTGTAGAGGAAGCCAGCGTTATCCGCGGGAGAGCTGCTCATGGCGTAGTACATCACACACCGCTCCTTCAGCTTCATGTCAGAAAGGTTCCACAGCCCCTGCGCTCCTTCCTAATCTCCGAAAGTAAAGCAGCATTATGAGGCGCGCACAGGATTGTGGGTATGGAGATTAATGGTGACGCGCTGAAGATTCCTCTGGAGCATCCCGACCTCTAGCGACAGGAAGGAGCGTAGCAGCTCCAGCTCCTGCGCGCGTTCACGCTCGGCGCCTCGTTCTGCGTCACGTGGCCCTGTGACGCCTTCCGGTGGCGCCTGCGGGAGCCTTCTCTCAACGGCAGCAGAAAAGGCCCGACCGCCCCAGTAAACTCTTATTTCAACCAATCACGGAGTTTCTTGTACAGAAACCCTCCAAAAATTGGAGCGATTCCGCTTCTCACGGCCCCTCAGAGTGCACGTGACCCGCGAAATGTTAAAAAACAGAATTCTGTTTCAACTCGTGAATGACTTTGTGATCCATTCGCGCAATAGAGATAAAAAATATCACTTACTACTAGTAGGGTGACTTTACACCGGTGACGTGTCAGTCACCCCCATGAATACCTGTGTGTGCACAAGTACAGGCGCTCCTTAAACTATTAAACAAACGCCTGTATCACCTGCAGCGATGAATTGGGTGTTTGCCGCAGAGGCTTCTGGGTATGCAAATGACTGTGGCTGGCCACGCCCCCTCCAGTGATAATCTCCGCGAGCACAGGGCACCTTTGCTGCCTCCATCGGCCCTTGATGAGTGATAATGGCCCCGCGGTGAAACCGAGGCATGTGTCCGCATCTCACGCATGTCCACCCCAATCCCCCAAAGAGCCCTGTTTGCATTTTCGTATTTCTGTGCAGTATTAGCCCCCACCCCACCGAGACTTGAATTTCTGAGGTTAAAAACAATAAACCCCCATTTGTAGCATTCTCTGTTGTGTTCTTCCTTTTTGACATCATTTCAATTTAAAAGAATCGAATGGAGAAAACTTTTAAAATAGGTAGAATCCGCCTGCAGCCTGGGGGGGGGGGGCAGATGAAACACTCATCAATGCAAATGTTTCCATATTTATTCCTGCCCAATGTAAACAAGTTATGCATCAAACTATGCACCCATATTTACACCGGGTGTAAAAGTGTGCACTGATGGGGTCAGGGTGCAGTTTCATATCCTCCTGTGTTCCTTTCATACATGTAAAAGTGTGCACTAATAGGGTCAGTGTGCAGTTTAATGTCCTCCTGTGTTCCTTTCATACATGTAAAAGTGTGCACTAATGGGGTCAGGGTGCAGTTTAATATCCCCCTGTGTTCCTTTCATACATGTAAAAGTGTGCACTAATAGGGCCAGGGTGCAGTTTATTGTCCTCCTGTGTTCCTTTCATACATGTAAAAGTGTGCACTAATGGGGTCAGGGTGCAGTTTCATATCCTCCTGTGTTCCTTTCATACATGTAAAAGTGTGCACTAATAGGGTCAGTGTGCAGTTTAATATCCCCCTGTGTTCCTTTCATACATGTAAAAGTGTGCACTAATAGGGCCAGGGTGCAGTTTATTGTCCTCCTGTGTTCCTTTCATACATGTAAAAGTGTGCACTAATAGGGTCAGTGTGCAGTTTAATATCCCCCTGTGTTCCTTTCATACATGTAAAAGTGTGCACTAATAGGGCCAGGGTGCAGTTTATTGTCCTCCTGTGTTCCTTTCATACATGTAAAAGTGTGCACTAATAGGGCCAGGGTGCAGTTTAATGTCCTCCTGTGTTCCTTTCATACATGTAAAAGTGTGCACTAATAGGGCCAGGGTGCAGTTTAATGTCCTCCTGTGTTCCTTTCATACATGTAAAAGTGTGCACTGATGGGGTCAGGGTGCAGTTTAATACCCTCCTGTGTTCCTTTCGTACATGGAAGCTTTCGGCTGCCCTGTCTTGTTATTCTGAGTCAGGTGTTAAAGGGGGGCCTGGTCCCTAGTTTGGGGGCCCAGAGTACAGAGGCCCCAGGGCTTGGAGGCAAACACCCCTCCTTGATACAACTATGGCCCTGTAACCTCTGATTGCCCTCTGACCCCTCAGACTGCATTCCTGTCAGGCCTCTTTTATAGAGGAGGTGGCACTGACGTTGAGACAATGGTGGCAAAGGGGCAAAGGTATGACAACGGCTCAGCATTTCAACCCAGTCTCCTCCTATTATCATATTTGTCACACCCACAGCATGTAAGAGCTCTGATGGGTCAGAGGGGACACCCCTCTTGTCAACTTCGGTCTTTAAACAGATCCCATTACAAGGACCAGACCCTGAACTTTAAGACCAGCACCTGGGGCCCCCTGGGGTCTGAGTGTGTTTCACAGACCGGGACTCGCTGACGTTGGTGACCCCAAGTGACTGAATTACCTTTCTAACATCACAGCCCAGAAACATAAAATGTAACATCTGCTGAAGTACTAGATAGCATACCCCATTATTAACTTTTGGATCCCATGGTGAATACCATTTTTAAATTAAAATGCATGAACCGTACGTAATGCTACAAAGAGCATTCAAAGCCAAACATCAACTCTTAAGACACCATAACAAATGTTACTGAGGATCTACAGAAATAATGTATCCAAAAGTAATCACGAAATACTATTGGCAGCCAGCGTATCAGTTGTGTCCAGCAGCATGCGTGGAACACCATCCGACATGTGAAGGGTATAGAGTGGTATCTATAGAGTATAGATAGTTTATTAATTCGTAAGGAGTTTCGTTCAATTTGCACAGTCGCGTTGTATTTCGCCAGCACATCCACGTTACACATAGGGTGCACACGCCCTCCGTACCTACCTTTCCTATACTGCCAACTCTGAAGTGATCCTTTAGACATTACACCATCTGGGCCCCAGTCCTCGCTTGTGTCGGAATGAGACCCTAGTAGAGCAATGAAGTGTTCAGGCCGCCAGCGGTGTGCCTTGCTTCCCTCCCTTCTCTATCCACTATTGTGCTCACTTTCACTGCCGATCTGTGTTCCCCCGCCCCCGTGGGCACATTGCTCGTGCCATTGTCCTAAATGCCCCCACACACTCTTCCTGGAAACAATGCTTCGGATTTTAACTTTCGCTCATTGCGCTCTTCCCCGCCGATGCCAGGACTGGGACCTTCACTCTCTCGACTTGTTCTGTAGCCATACGTATTCCTGTTGTGCTGACCTTTGCCTCCTTATTCGACTATTCCTGGCCGCCACTTCTCCAAGCTCCCTGCACCCTTCACCCTCTCCTCCCCCACCCCCCTTATCTACCGCTCCCTGCCATGCCTGGTGGAGCAGGCTCCGCCCCCCCCCCAATTCGCCAGCCCTTACCATCGGCGGCCCTCCCTGCTCTCCTCATCTTACAAATTCCTTTCCTTTGCTGATTCCCTCCCTCCTGTCACTAACCCCCTACGCTGTGTCATCCCTGTCTGCCTGCGTTGGAGCCTTATCCCACCCCCTACCTTGTGGCAACCTTACCGACCTCCCGACCCCTGTTCCTTTTACACCCTACCCCCCCCCCCCCCCCAGCTCAAACCCACCTGAATTTCATATCGTTATCCCTTCATGGCAAAGTGAAACTTTTTCTCGTTCACTCTGCTAGGACCCCCCACAGGCCACCGAGTTCCGTGCTACACAATCTATGCCTAATTCCTGCAGTATACCTTTAGTGCCTATTCGCCACGAGTGCCAAGCAAACGATATGCTGATGCTACACATGACTAGCTCTTCTTAATTCCGCTCCCTTTGCATCGGAGGCCTATTCTCCGAATGGCACCTAACTCTACGTCTCTCGCCCGCGCCCATAACCCTATCTCCCTATTCTTTCTCCTGGACGGCCCCCTCCCCCCAACCCCATTCACCCCTCCTTAACCCGCAATCTGACCCCCATTATGCCTCCTCCATGGCTACCCGCTTGGCGCCCTTTTTCGATATCCCTGCATGTACGTTCTTGCGCATCCCATAGTCACTCCGCACCTTCCTTATCTACCTTCCAGTTATTATATTTAAGAGTTGACATCGCCCTCTTACTCAAATAACGTTCCCTCCCCATGTAACCGCAATCAAGACCATCCCGATCCCTTTAAACCGCACTTAACGTCTAGACGTAGACCTTCCCCCCCTGACTTACGTCCACCAATCCGTCTTTCCAACCCGCCCACAGCATTACTTCCCTTGACCCCCGCAGTCCGGGACCCCACCGCCTCCCGCCCTGCGCCCATCCACCTCTTGTCACCTCCTGAGCCCTCCCTTCCAAAACAGAGCCCCCTCTTATTCGAGAGCTGCCCCCGCCTACGAATGAGTACTTCTCAACACGCACACCTCCAGCAATCCTGACACCCTCCGTGTCTCGCATGCCCAACCGGCATTTACATTTTCCCCACCTGGCCTGCATCCCCACCCACCCCTTTCTTGTTCTTGAATCACGGCCCCAGGCGCAACCGTACCCACCCGCCCTGTGGCATAGCACACCCTTACTCCTGGTCCCCCTGACATCGAGCCCTCAGTGCCGTTATTTATTTTCTTCCCTTATTGTTGAAGGCCACTGTCTGCGCGGCACCCGCGACCTCACACCGTGTCGGCAGTTCTGCCCACAAGCCCTCACCCGCCCCTCCACCCAACACCCCTGCCCACTGTCCTGCCAACCCACCCTCGTGCCCTGGACCCCAACCACGCATACACAAACCTCCCCTGCGCCCCCAACACTTTACAAGCAGGCACCCTTTCCCGAGCACCACTCACTGCGCACAAGTCCCGAGGCCCGCCTCTCCCAGACTTCACACCTACTCTCATGCGCTCGGCCTCACCCCCACTGCTGTTATTATTATTGCCTGAGCACCATGGCAACCCTGCCCCATTCCGACGCACGCCACTGTCCCGCAAGACGCCGATTCGACCATCTCTGTGCGCGATGCCTTTGTCACCATTATTTGGAAACACTGCGATGTCCTTGCCCGCGCGCGGCACGAGCCCCTCGAACAGCACCCCATTCCAGCTGCAAAGAGCCTTGCATTTGTCCAACCAGAAACCAACCCCCAGAATAGCCCAGGCCTGCCCACCGCCCGCTCTTAACATTTACTTGCATTGCACCATCTACCCCTCTCCTTGCGCCTCGCTCTCCGCACTCCCAGCCACTGCCACCCAGCCCCTCCCCTGCTGCCCACTGCCCTTCTTCCACTCATTCTCTCCTACACCCCCCATATTACAACCCCCCAAGCCAACACCTCCCCCCACCTCACCTCGCACTTTGTCGACGCCGCACCTCTTCTCCTGACACAATTCCCCGGAGAAAGAGGGCCTTGTGCCCGGTGCCCACCTTTAAATACCCCTAACCCCTGCTAAATTCCTAACCCTAGATTTACAGCTGAGCTGGCCCAGCCCATTCTCTGGTGGGCCCGCTCTTTCTCCTTCCTTATCTCCAGCCAATCCTTAATGGTGCCCAGGCTCTGCTTCCCGGGGGAGGCCTCCACTGAGACCCCCGGTCCAGCCACTGTCCCCCTCCCCCTGGGGAGTGGGAGCTAAACCAAGGGGCATTTCACCCAGTCACGGAGCTTCTTGTACAGAAACCCTCCAAACATTAAGATGTCTTCCGCTTCTCACGGCCCCTCGAAGTGCGCGTGATCCGCGAAATAGAAAATGTAAATTATAAGCTTGCAGACGATCTGTTCGCGCAATCACGATAAAAATATCACTTCCTAATGGTAGAGTGACTTTACACCGGTGACGTGTCATTCTCATGAATGCCTCTGTGTACACACCTACAGACGCTCCTTCTGCTATTAAACAAATGCCTATGTCACCTGCAGTAATGAATCGGGTGTTTGCCGCAGAGGCATCTGGGTATGCAAATGACTCTGGCTGGCCACGCCCCTCCAGTGACAGCAAGGCTCCTGCAGCAGCCCCATGGGGACTTGTGCTCTGGATCCAGGCTGTGAAGAGTCTCAAAATCCGGCAATAAAGGGAATGTGTGAAGCAAATTTAATAGTGACAAAAAGTGACACTAGAAGTCCGGCCACAAGTAATCCTGCTGAAATACACAAAACAAGCTTTGGCATAGCCAATAGGTCTTGCCTTTGGGAACTAATAAGTGTTAAGGCAGAGATATTGAGTTTGTGTTTGTTTTTAAGCTGTGTTGTGCAGAAGTCTGCAGTAGGCTGAAATGTTATAATAAAGAAGTGTGAGAAGCATTTTTGTTAGTTATGATGTATAATGTACAACAAAATGACGATGATAAAAATTATTAATTCGAAGTAATGATTTGTGTTTTTTTATGTTTGAATGCTGGCAACTTGTATCTGCCTGTTCTAATCATTGCTTTTTATGGTGTTTATTGTTAAAGGGTTGGGTATAAATAACAGGAGAGTGAAGGTTAGTTAGTTACTTAGTGAGAGTGATAGATTTAGTGAGTTAATTAGTGAGAGATAGTTAGTGAGAGATTGAGAGAGTTAGTAAGAGTGATACAATTAGTGAGAGAGTTAGTTAGTGAGAGTGAGAGAGTTAGCGAGTGAGTTAGTTAGTGAGAGAGAGTTATTGAGTAAGTGAGAGAGTGTGAGATTTAGTTAGTGAGAGTGAGAGAGTTAGTGAGTTATTGAGAGTGAGTTAGTTATGATCACCAATTATAAGTGAAATGGAAATGTCAGAATTTCATTGCTACGGTTTCTCCACCCAGGAGTAAAGAAAAAACAACAACTCCACTAACCCATGTCATACACTAACTACAGACAGCCAGTAAAGCTGTACCGGGGCCACACAGGCGTGACGGTGAAGCACCCTCTACAGGGACAGGCTACAGACGGTAAGTTCTCTACTCTGTCCACCCAACGGCAAGGACAGGATACAGCATCCAAGGCCGAGTCTACTCAGGACAGAGGTGAGGGACCCGAAGGCATGCACTAAATACAGCAATTTGTTAACATGCTTTGTAAGGTCCACCCCGGAGCAACAGGAGCTGCCCTAGCAGGGGTGGATAGCCGACCCTGCTCTGGGAGGAGTAACGTTTAATAGATGACTGACTGAGAAGAGGGGTGCAGAGAAGGATCTGGTTTATTCCAAGCCCCATCCAGTGAAGATCTAGTGGCAAGAAGAGGAATTTGCCTTTCTGCCCTGCAACAGACACCAGAGCTCGACGCCCTGGCAGTGGCGGGAAGGTAGGGCCAGTGCAAGGATTTCAGTGGTGCAGGCGCGTAGTGCAAACAGTATGCATGGGAGGGGGTGGGCCAGGTGGATAGAAGGGACACCAGCAGGTAGCTACAAAGCCTTCGGCACCCACTCTACTCAAAAGCAGCCGGTGTGGAAGGAAAAAGCAGGATGCACCCCACAGCACACACAGACTACAACTCCCACTCCACTCAAAAGCAGCCGACGTGGAAGGAAAAAGCAGGATGCACAGCACAGCACACACGGACTACAACTCCCACTCCACTCAAAAGCAGCCGTGTGGAAGGAAAAAGCAGGATGCACCGCACAGCACACACGGACTACAACTCCCACTCCACTCAAAAACAGCTGGTGTGGAAGGAAAAAGCAGGATGCACCACACAGCACACACGGCCTACAACCCCACTGTACATGTCGAAGTGGCCGGTCACCTGTGGACTGCGGCAGCGCAAGCAAGCAGCATCTCGCCAACCTCTTAAGACACAGCAGAAGCCTTTCATGATCGGTGGCCTCCACCTAGCATGCACCTCACCCGATGAACAGCGCCTAGACGCCGGCGCAGCGCTTCATAAAGGTTAATATTGTAGCAGACGAGACACCTCTCGTGGTCTCACTTCACCGGATGGTGAATAGTGAGACTACTACAATATAAGGCGAGGGAGACACTTCTAGGCATGGCTGGTCCAAACAGATACTCTTGAAGTTGAGGCTCAGTCTGCTGCCGGTGCTCGCCAGGTAGAGAGCCAGAGGTGCAGGACGAGACATTCGTGTCACAGGTTCATGCAATCGTGGTCAAGTGGAGAAGCCAAGGTTAGGATCACACCCTTCAGACACCAGCTCATCAACATCGCCTTTTACTGATCACCTTGAATGATGTACATTTAGGGGTCACCTGGGGTGGGGATTACCATCCACAGCGCCCTCAGAGAGCCCACCCCCATTCAGGCAGAAGCAACAAACTCTGAGTTCCAGAAACAAAGTGGGAACTGTAGGAAAAGCACCACCTCGAGTCTGCATAAACATGCCACAGGCTGGCCAGTACAGACTTCATTGCACGTCTACAAATAACAAATCCCTCGATTCATGCAGCCCTTCGAGGCTCTAGCTTGCTGCAGGAGTTCTTACCAACAGGAGCTAATAACAAGATCAAGCAAGCATTTGCAAACCCAATGGTGCTAGCCTTGCAAGAAGGTGGAACTCTTAGTTTTATTGGAAGCATGTGTCACAAACTGAAAACAAATGATAAACACTGCCCCCATATCATATGCTTGCAATAAAAATGTGCAGTGTAAAAACAGCAACTCGTGGTTGTTTTACTAGTGATGTTTTACCAATGCCAATGCTTTCAGTTCTCACAGGCATTTTATCAATTCTTAATGAGACCACACTTAACCCAGCACTTAAACTGCAGGCAGCTGAAATTGCACTTCACAGTAGCTAGTTGGAACAAGAGACAGAAAAAGAAATGCAATCAAAAACAGAATTCTATGTTTGATGTTATGAAGGACCGTGCTTGTTTCTGCCTTTATGGTTCAATCACCCATATGAAGGTTTAACGGGAGTGGTGCAGCCGTATGAGAGTACTAGGCAGTCACCTACGACACAAGCTAACTGGGTCGCCAATATATATCTAACACACAGCCATAGGCCGGAAGTCCTGCGAGTGGTGCACAAGCACTTGCTAGCCGATGCACGTATCAGCAAGCCATAGGGCGGAAGTCCAGAGCGATTCCAAGAGGTCATTTTTCCTAGAGCAGCGCATGCGCGCTGCCTGGGCAAGACCTAAAAAGTGAGTGACAGAAGGTCACACGGATGGCAGGGGTTCAAAGGTCAGTTATGGCTCCAAAGTGAACAGAATAGTCGCTCTGGTACCTCTCAACTGTCAACAGCGTCTCTTTGGTTCCACATTATTCAGCACCTTGAGACCCTCATGAGTATGTAGTGCATGTGAGAAGTTGGCCTGGTATATGATGTCCACTATTCTAGTGGGCACTTTGCACCAGTCCAAACAACCCTTATTGATGGTAGGTTATAAAGTCAACCTTATAGAAAGCTATCCCAGTGGTAGCTGTTGAGAGCAGCCTTCAGGCTAAGACTTGGAGATGAGTTAAGCATCTTTTTTACCAATTATAATATCTTGAATGATCAAATGAAAGCACACTACGCAAGGTATATATCAAATATATATGTATTTATTCTAAACACAACCCCTCTGCGCTCTTTATGAGGTCAAAGGTAAAAGTACAATACAAGGAACTTAATTAGCATACGATAAGTTGCACAGTATACTTTATGCCCTAGGGGCCTCACAAACCATATACTAAAATAGTGGTATTAGGACCACGCCTGGAATAGAAAGCAGACCTGGGGCCTGTGGAATCGCTGGGGCTTCTAGGAACAACCAATGGTTAGGATGTAGGAGGCCCACGGGAGACGCCTGCAGTGTCTAAACACAGCTGTGGGTTACCATTGACTTTCTATGGAGAAGGAACAAGTTACAAATTTACAGTTTAAGGACACTTATAGGTTAACTACGATGGAACCCTTTTAGACTAGAACACTTTGGGAGTCAAGACCCATGGGAGCACCGGAGTAATCGTGTTACCTCACCCAGGGAAGCCGGGTGCATAGGTGCCTTTTGGTGTCGGGTTTCGTCGTCGATTCCAATGGAGAGCTGCGAAGAAGTGCTGCAGGCGACCAGAGGAAAACTGTCCAGGTGGATCCAAGGAGATCTGAAGAACCTGAAAGCAGAAGGGACAGAGTCTGGGTCACTAGCCAGTGACCAGGATGGCGATGGGAAGCTGCCAGCCAATGTCGGGTGATTTCAGGTGAAAGAGGCGAAGTTTGTCTCTTCAGCCACGTGGTCCAGGAGGCGTCGATCACAACCAGGAGCTGGATTCAAACTATCCCATAATGGATCTATTTGACTACAGTGTCGGATTCCAAATTTGACCCAGCAAGCCTTGGCAAACACAATACACGCAGAATGTCGAGAATGGCTTCGGTGCAGACCAGCAAGGTCTGAGGAACTTCTATTTTGGGGAGAAGTTGGAGCAAGCCTGGAGCAATCTGGAAAGCAAATTAATTGAAGGATTGGTCTTCTTGGGGTGCAGGTTGCAAAATGGTTGCAAAATTGCAAAATGCAGGATGTCCAGGAGTTCCGGTCCCACATCTCCTGTGTTTGCCACAGGTCTCAGCTTTGCTGGGAGCGCAGGTCAGCATCAGAGATGTCTGAAAGTCTATGTCCTGAGTTGCAGATTCTTCGGGTTCAGACCAGCAAAGATGCAGTTGGTACCTGTTTGAACAGGGTGGTCACTCCTTGAACACAAGGGAGATGTCTTCCATCTTCCAGTCGATATGGAATGTCGAAGGTCCAAGATTTATGTTGCAGAGTTTCATCCAGGGTAATCTAAAGTCCTAGGGACTGGGATCCTATTCCTATAGCAAGATTAGGGGTTGAGCTAACTCTAGGGGCCCTCCTATGGGTGGACTGGGGAGGGGATGGTTACACCCCTTTCCCTTTGTCCAGTGTCGTGCCAGAGCTGGGGCTGAGTGCCCCAGCAACTGGTTTGAACTGGGAAATGCGTGGACCACCTAGTGTGCCCCAGTGTCTGAAAAGCATTCATTGAATGCAACCCACCCTGCCCCAATACACTAAAGCCTGTCTTGAGAGGTGTTGGCACCTCCCTGGACAGGAAACCTATGGTCCAGGCCTCCCCTGCTGGAGTTTCGTCCAGCAGCAGGAGGGCAGACTCGTGTCTGTGGCAGCAGCATCCATTTTGTGATGCTGAGGCTCTGTTTAGCTTTAACAGGGCTTACCAGTAACTACATTTCTTCTCCCTCTAGAAGGGTGGAGTGCTACCCCCTCTGCCAGAACTGGTGGGGGGGGGGGTTAGTATTCCAAAGTTTTTGACACCTTACACAACATGTTTTGGTAAAGCCAAACCAAAGTTAGCATTAACCGCGAGGATTATAATGCACTTAAGAGTATATGGTAAGGCTATATCATAGAATAGCTATAAGGAGATGGTTTGGAAAGCTGCAGAGTGGCTCAGCTCATGCTAGGGCACCCTCTCACACAAGACCAAGCACTCTGCCTCGAGGATTGTCAAGGCCTGCCTACGCGTATGGAAATACGTACAATTACGAGCAGGAGCTGCATGCTGATTGGCTGTTAATACTCCAAACCAGGAAGTTGAAAAAAAGTAGAAGTCCGTTTTATTTATTAAGTCCGGGGGGGAAATTACAGGGGCAATTTTTCGGCATAATGGGGGCTTGTAAGGTGCCCCGAGCAGTGGGGAATGGAACTCCACTGGTTTTATTTTGAAGTAATTGGGGGGTGGGGGGGTTACGGTTGTACTCCCCGCAGTCTCGGTGAGCGGCACCCCTCGGGTCTATTAAAAAAATATATATGTTTTGAGGTCTCTCTCTCTCCCCGTACACGTCGCGGGGAACGTCACATTTCTGGGGCAGTGATATGTGAAATGACCATCCAGCTCAAAATCACGGCGTACGCGTATGGAAATTCGTACAATTACGAGCAGGAGCTGCATGCTGATTGGCTGGTAATACTCCAAACCAGGAAGTGTTGGCAGCCATGTTGTTTGTCGGGAGAGCAGAGTCAGAAGAAAACAGTAAAACAAAGTTGAGAAATAAGGAAACGGGGCAGGGTAGAAACATTCTGAGCCTATATTCTTGGTCAGGGGGTGGTACATGGATCTTTAGGCTCAATTTTTATTTAAAAAAAAAATGGCGGGGTACTCGTGCAGTAGTTGTACGCGGTGGAAAAGTTGAAAAAAAAAGTAGAAGTCCGTTTTATTTATTAGGTACCGGGGGGGAAATTACGGGGGCAATTTTTCTGCATAATGGGGGCTTGTAAGGTGCCCTGAGCACTGGGGAACGGAACTCCTCTGGTTTTATTTTGAAGTATGCGGGGGGGTTTACGGTCGTACTCCCCGCAGTCTCGGTGAGCGGCACCCCTCGGGTCTTTTAAAAAAACCAAATATGTTTTGAGGTCTCTCTCTCTCTCCCCGTACACATCGCGGGGAACGCCACATTTCTGGGGCAGTGATATGTAAAATGACCTTCCAGCTCCTGGTACCTGCATTGTGTGGAGATTTTTATTAATGTTGGGAGGGTGGGCTTGATAATACGTCCTTGTTAATTCCCATAGAAGCCTATGTTCTGGTGTTAACATGGGCTTCTATGGGAAATAACAAGGCCGTATTATGAAGGTCATTATCGCCGTTTTATCTGCAGTTTCCTGTGAATAAAACGGCAATTATTTTAACCTCGGTCCTTGATAATATGCACCTAAGTTTAATGGTAAAAAAAAAAATGGCCCATATTATCAACAAAAGGCGATACATTATCGTCGCTTTTATTGGCAGGAAACTGCAGATAAAGCGGTGATAATGGGCTTGATAATATGCCCTTGTGAATAACCATAGCAGCCCAGGTTAACATCAGAACTTGGGCTGCTATGGGAATTTACAAGAGCCTATGGTTTTTTATTAATGTTGGGAGGGTGGGCTTGATAATACGTTCTTGTTAATTGCCATAGAAACCTATGTTCTGGTGTTAACATGGGCTTCTATGGGAAATAACAAGGCCGTATTATCATAGTCATTATCGCCGTTTTATCGGCAGTTTCTTGCCAATAAAACTGCGATAATTATAACACCGGTCCTTGATAATATGCACCTAAGTTTACTGGTCAAAAAAAGAGCAATGAGCCATATTATCAACAAAAGGCGATACATTATCGTTGCTTTTATTGGCAGGAAACTGCCGATAAAGCGGCGATAATGGGCTTGATAATATGCCCTTGTGAATAACCATGGGAGCCCAAGTTAACACCAGAACCTGGGGTGCTATGGAAGTTACAAGGGCCTATTATCAAGCCCATTATCGCCGCTTTATCGGCAGTTTCATGTCGATAAAAGCGGCGATAATGTATCGCCTTTTGTTGATGATATGCTCGTTCATTTCTATGATAGTATGTAAATATTTCCTTTTTTTGTTGGTGTAGCAGTTGTACTCTCTTCGCATGCTCAGCGTCATTTCGAAGCCCACGTTTTCTTTTTCTTCAAGTTCAACAAGCAAACCTTTCTTTATATCAGTTAGTAAATCTGTCGCTTTCTTTTTCCGGTTCGATTGTGTCATCCGCTGCTGTACTTTTGTACAGTATTAATAGTCATATTCTATGGGAAATAACAAGGCCGTGTTATGAAGCTCATTATCGCCGTTTTATCGGCAGTTTCCTGCCAATAAAACAGCGATAATTTTAACACCGGTCTAAATTTACTGGTCAAAAGAAGAGCAATGAGCCATGTTATCAACAAAAGGAGATACATTATCGTCGCTTTTATCAGCAGAAAACTGCAGATAAAGCGGCGATAATGGGCTTGATAATATGCCCTTGTGAATAACCATAGGAGCCGAGGTTAACACCAAAACCTGGGCTGCTTTGGGAAGTTACAAGGGCCTATTATCAAGCACATTATCGCCGCTTTATCGTCAGTTTCCTGTCGATAAAAGTGGCGATAATGTATTGCCTTTTGTTGATAATATGCTTCTTCATTTCTATGATAGTATGAAAAGCTTTCCTTTTTTTTTTGGTGTAGCAGTTGTACTGTCTTTGCATGCTCAGCATCGTTTCGAAGCCCACGTTTTCTTTTTCTTCAAGTTTAACAAGCAAACCTTTCTTTCTATCAGTTAGTAAATCCGTTGCGTTCTTTTCCAGTGGCAAAGTGAGCAAGGGACTCACGTCTGAGCATACCCTGCCAACTTATGGCAAACAAAGCGGTACAAAAGGGGGTGGTGATGGACGGAGCATCTGCACCAATCAAACACTCACACCCAGTCAACAGATCTTGGTTTAATTCATCACCGTTCTTTAGCCCACTCTGCCACCCCAGTTCAGACATGGCCATATGCAAATCAGTCTGACCCTGTGCCTCAAGGGAACAGTCCAGCCCGTACTGCCAAGCCATGCCTTCCCTGGACCGGAAACAATCTTCCGTGGACCAATATCTGGCATTTCAGCCGTCTTCAGCCCGGCTTGCTTGAATCCAGTGGCATAGTGAGCAAGGGACTCACGTCTGAGCATACACAGCCAACTTATGGCGAACAAAGCGGTACAAAAGGGGGTGGTGATGGACCGAGCATCTGAACCAATCAAACACTCACACCCAGTCAATAGATCTGGGTTTAAGCCATCACCGTTCTTTAGCTCACTCTGCCACCCCAGTTCAGACATGGCCATATGCAAATCAGTCTGATCCTGTGCCTCATGGGAACAGTCCAGCCCGAACTGCCAAGCCATGCCTTCCCTGGACCGGAAACAACCTTCCGAGGACCGGTTTCTGGCATTTCAGCCGTCTTCAGCCCGGCTTGCTTGAATCCAGTGGCAAAGTGAGCAAGGGACTCACGTCTTTTGTACCGCTTTGTGGTCCAGGAGAGCAGGCAGTTGGTGCGGGTGGTGGTTGTGGGGGCGGAGTTCTCCGTGGTTGTCTGGGCGGTTGTGACATTGAAGCGTGGATTTCGGCGCTCTTGCGGTGGAAGAAGGAGGCCAGCGAGTCGCACAGGTCTTGCGAAGGTGGAATGTCGTTGGTGTTGGAGCTGGGGTTGGAGAGTTCCTTCACGATGTTGACGAGCTCTTTGCTGTTGTGTGCATTGTTATCTAGGCCGTCCTTGAATGAGGCCCTTTTGGCAGATCTGTTGAGGTGATGGTGTCTGAGGGTGGCGTTCTTGTGGGCTGCGTAGCTATCTGGTGTTAGTTCACGGATCCAGTTTCTCTCCAGTTTTCGGCACGTTCGTTTGGAGGCCTGGAGGTCTTCAGTGAACCAGGTTGCTTTCTTGCCGGTGTGGCTGTTGGAGGGTGTCTTGAGCGGGGGAGGGTGTTGGCGCAGTCATCAATCCACTGTCTGAGGCTGTGGGCGGTGGTGTCTGGGTCAGTGGGTTCGGCGGGTGGGCTCTGGGCGAGGTTGGTGGTTAGCTGGTCTTCGGTGACTTTGCTCCAGCAGTGCCGAGACATCTGTTGGTGTGATGGTGCGTGGTGGGCTTCCTGAAGGTGTAGTGGATGTAGTGATGGTCAGTCCAGTGGGGTTCAGTGGTGTGCTTGGAGGAGACGTGGGGGCTCGCGGAGAAGATGGGGTCAAGCGTGTGGCCGGCGGTGTGGGTGAGTGTTATCATGAGTTGTCTGAGTCCGAGGTTGGTGAGGTTGTCCATCATGGTGGTGGAGTTGGTGTCGTTGTTGTTCTCGAGGTGGAAGTTCAGGTCCCAGAGGAGGATGTAGTCCATGGAGGCGAGGGCGTTTGTGCTAATGAAGTCGGGGATGGAGTAGCTAAATTGTGGTCTGGGTCCGGGCGTCTGTAGATGAGGGTTTCTCTGAGGGTGGTGTTGAGGTTGTTGTGGATCTGGAAGTGCAGGTGTTCGGTGGTGCTGAGGGTGTCTTCGGTGTTGGTCGAGACAATGAGGGTGTTCTTGTGGACGATGGCGATTCCTCCTCCAACTCCATTGTTGCGGTCCCTGTGGGTGATCTTGTAGCCTTCCGGGATGGCTATGGCGATGTCAGGCGCTGAGCCGGGGTTCAGCCAGGTCTCCATCAGGAAGGCGACATCTGGGGAGGTTGAGTCGAGAAGGTCCCAGAGTTCAAAAGCATGTTTACGGGCGGAGCGGGTGTTGAGGAGGATGCATCTGAGGGAGTTGGTTTCTTTCCTGGGCGAAGGTTTGGCGGGCGGATGCTGGTGAAGCTGCACTTCCGGCAGGTGAAGGGTCCTTGGGTGCGCTTTGGGGTGGTTGGGTAGCAGGTGTGTTCTTGTCCGGAGTTGAGTGTGTGGAGGGTGCTGGCATCATAGCAGAAACCGGTGTCGTGGCGCTCGTGGGGCCAGGGGTTCTGGCCATGGGCACGGTCCAGGCATGGACAGCGCGCCAGCGGTGCAGCCGTGCAGCGGCCACCATATAAGGAGAAGTGGGAGGGAGGAGCAGCTGGGAGGCGGGAGCGGGGCGGTGAATGGGAGAGCGAGGGGGCGGGCCGCAGGGAGGCAGCGGCGGGATGATGCAGGGAACAGAAGGCAAAATGGCAGCAACAGAACAATAAAATACAGTGTCACAGTACAGTAGGAGTGAAAAGAGGGGAGGCACAGAATAAAACCGAGGGGGTGAGGGGGGCGAACTTACGGAGCGGCAGAGCAGCTGATCACCAAGAGCACAGAAAATAGATCACCGGGGCACAAGGGGGGTCAAAAACGGCAACAGAACAATAAAATACAGTGTCACACCACAGTAGGAGTGAAAAGAGGGGAGGCACAAAATAACACTGAGCGGGGAGGGGGGCGAACTTATGAAGCGGCAGAGCAGCAGGTCACCAAGGGCAGGGCAACACAGGCGGAGCTGTGCGACGAGGGAGCGACGAGGGAGCGGCCTGGCCTGCACGGACTATGACTATTTCAATCGCAATAATTATGTGCTGTATTTGCTGCCACTTTTTGAGAATGAAATAGTAATACATCAGGACCCTAACTTACATACGAAGATGGATGGCAATTGTTTTCCCCCTTGTTTGCAGTTCTACTTGGTGTACGTACCTGTTGAAATCTGCATAAGGCATAATTAAAGGAAAATTAAGATTTTTAGACAGCAGCCGGGTAAATAGTGAAGTTCCTCTGCCATCGGCACGGCTACTGCCCATGTTGAGCACACTCTCTGCTATTTATTTAGCCACATAGTTAATGAAATAGATTATTTGCCAGCCCACCGGCAATACAGTACATCTTTTCTAATATTTACCTAGCTGCTGACTAAATATTGTAATTTCCTTGCTACTTGAAATGCTTTTGGTTAAATAATATATAATTTCTGCTATTTAACCAGCAGCCATATACGTTCACATACAGCTGGGTAATGTGTGAACTTTTCTTGTTTGCTTAACTGCTGGTCGAATAGAACAAAACCTCTTCTATTTAGCCAGTGGCCTCGTAAATAGTAGCGTTTCCTCATTATTTGCACAGACTCAGGCCAAACAGTGCAGACTCTCTACTCTTTAGCCAGCGGACCAATAAATAGTAAAGTTTTTCTGCTATTTGCATGGCCGCCGGCCGATTAGTGCAGAATCTCTACTAATTCATTAAGCAAGGGACAGGGTGAATAGCAGAAAATAATCACTATTTATTCGATAACCTGGTAAATAGCCGATACCAACACATATATATATACAATCGTCATTTAAATCCCATAGGCGTCTCCATCACCACACTCTTGTCCATCCTTCACAAAAACAGTAAAAAGAAGAATCCATATTGTA
This sequence comes from Lissotriton helveticus, assembly GCF_964261635.1. Classification (NCBI taxonomy): domain Eukaryota; kingdom Metazoa; phylum Chordata; class Amphibia; order Caudata; family Salamandridae; genus Lissotriton; species Lissotriton helveticus. The sequence continues at coordinate 1,650,987 of NW_027611675.1, forward strand.
TGGGCGCCTGGACAACCTTAGTATAATGCTCCTGCTGCCAGGGGGCAGCATCCTCCTCAGCCAGGGTCAGTTCTACCCCCAGGGGTTGGTCCTGGAGGTGATGCCCGCAGACTAGAGGGCACCCTGCCCTGAGTGAGACGCGTCCAGTCCCCGGGCTCATCGGCCACCACCAGGGGACAGGTCATGAGCCATCGGTAGACGCCACACCTTATGAGCAAACATCTCACTGGCAGGGAGTGTTCAGCTTGGACAAAACAGCAGTTTCACAAAACCTTCTGACACCCACTGATTTCTGTTGCAAAGTCAGAAATAGATATACATGTGAATTTCTTTGGATTATCTTCATGTCACTTGTTTAAGTTCTGTTAAATCCTACATTCCTTGAGACTGGTCTGCCAGTCTTTTTACCGTCCTTGTTATTGCTATAGAAATATTCATACAAACATCACAGAAAAAAGTTAGATTTCAGTGTAACTCATTTTTATTGATCGCGTCATACTACAGAGAGCTGAGTATATTTTGTATTATCATCATTGGATTAGTGTTACTCAGTTATCAACCTCTGGAGAATGAAAGTCTGGTTTGACAGCTGGCAGTCAAAGCACAGGTCAGTTGTGAGCGCTTAACTCACTGAGCCATCTTACACTCTCAGTGCATGTAACATTTCAGTCACATAGAAACCCTACTCTGTGTCTAGCCCATCAAGCCAATCAAGGCTTTTTTACATGTTGTGCTACAGACCCTTTTCAGTGACGGAAGTGATGGAGAGAATGGACTGTGTCGAGGAGCAGGGCTGCATAATAATACATCTGCAAACAACTGCTGATCCAAGTACTTCCTGCCTACTAGGAGACTACAATATGCCTCATATGCAGATAGCTCCCTGCACTCTTTATAGTGTCGGCGCCCTGGGCGTGGGCCCAGCTCACCCATGGCTAAGGCCGGATCTACCCTCCTTGTCTGGTAATCCTGGGCCAAAAACATGTAAATGTTTCTACTGCAGTCATGTTGTCCATTCTCCTCCCCCTGAGCCTGAACACATGACAACCTTTCCTACTCCTAGAAGCCTGCACTCCTTCTGAGCTCCCCAGGATATCCCCAGTCTCAGCTGTTTGAAAACCTAAAGAAACAAGTCACTCCCTGACAACTGTAATCAACTTCCAGAGGTTCCCGTGACACCACCACAAAATGTAGGAGAGATCTGTCACCAGAGACCACTCTCTGTGGGATGCTGATCCTATCTTTGATAATGTGCTGGCCAGACTTCTGACCTGTTAGCGCCTTCCAGAGGTACACACCGCCGTTTACATTAGAGTTATCACAGCTTTACTTTGGACTTAGATACATTTACAATTATATTGTTTCTCATGAGATATTGGCCATCTAGATTGGGTCCCAGAGGGTGTCTGTGCATCCCCTCCAACCCACCAGGCTGATGGCGCAATGAGCAGGGGTGACAACTCTAATGCCTTCTACTGCCACCCTCCTAAATATATCTACTGATCAGACCACAAAATGTTAGCCTTTTCCTTCCTCCATCTACCCGAACCTATCAATCGTTCCATCACGCAAACTATCAAACGCAGACCATGGCACAAAGTCACTCCAGATAGGTTTACCCAAGTCTGGAAACAGCCAGTCTTTACAAATTTGGATGACATTGAGACAGCTCTCTCAAAATTTGACTCCTCACTGATGGAAGCCATTAATGTTCTGGCTCCTCAGAAAGTAGTCAAACAACCTACCATAGCTAAAAGGGAAGCATGGTACACTGAGGCCCGTAAAATAGAAAAACAGGGGTGCAGGAAATTGGAGAAACTATGGAGACGGTCACATAAGGGGGAAGACAAAGATCGTTATTTAACATCTATGACCACCTACTATAAAAATATCAAAAGAGCAAGGAAAGTCAGTCTTACCTCCCAAATAACAGAGGCAGGTAACTCCACACGAGAGTTATTTAAAATCATACAGACCTTTACCAACCCTGTAATATATGAGAGCCCGGATGTTTTAACTCAAGATCTCTGCAATAACATCTCCCAGTTCTTCGAAGAAAAAATTGAGGGGATATATAAGAAAATTACGAAAGTCACAGGTCCTTTAGAGACTATGGCTCCTGAAACCCTCCCCTCAACGACCCCTGACAAAACGCTCCATGCAATCCCAGAAGTTACTTTAAAAGACCTGACCACACTTATTGGTAACATGAAAACTGGCTCCCCCACTGATCTGATCCCTGCAAAAATGATTTCCCCCTTGGTGGAATCATTAGGCCCTACTATTCAGAAGCTTATGAATCTTTCCTTTGCCGAGGGACAACTTCCACAACCATGGAAAGAAGCGGTAGTGAACCCTATACGGAAAAACACCACCCTTCCCTGGTCAGAACTCTCCAACCTTCGCCCTATTTCCCTTCTCCCTTTCATTAGCAAGCTGGCTGAGAAACACGCTAATACCATCCTTTCCAAATTTATCGAGGCGACAGGGGGCCTGGACCAATCACAATCTGGGTTCAGGCCCAACCACAGCAGTGAATCGGCCCTCCTATCTGTGACTGATAAGATCAAAATGTCACAGGATAGAGGAGGGTCCATGATATTAGTGTTGCTGGACCTGTCTGCGGCCTTTGATACCGTGTCCCATAACATCCTTCTCGGCCGCTTGCAGGGAGTAGGGATTGGAGGCTCAGCTCTATCTTGGCTGGAGAGTTTCCTCTCCGGGAGATCGCAATCTGTCAGCTTGGGCCCCTATCGTTCCACCTCGAAGGCGCTCACAAAGGGGGTGCCACAAGGCTCATGTCTCAGCCCTACATTGTTCAATGTATATGTGGCCCCCCTTGCTGAGATTGTGCGGAAGTATGGGTTCACACCAGTCTCTTACGCTGACGACACTCAGCTCCTCTACCCTTTCAGCTCCCTTGGTCCTACAGTCAAGGAAAATTTTGCTGAGGGTATGAGGGCAGTGTCACATTGGATGGCCGCAAACTGCCTCCAATGTAACGTTGCAAAAACGGAGGTTATGCTCTTCGGCAGGGCGAGCCTCCTATGGTCTCCTGAATGGTGGCCGCTGGACTTGGGCCCAGTCCCCACATCAAAGCCTCATGTAAAAAATCTAGGGGTTAAGATTGACCAAAAATTGACCCTCAAGGAGCATACCAATCACATTGCAGGACTATGCTTTTACACCATTGGCCTTCTAAGACGAGTATTTCCATATCTTCCTGATACTTACAGGAAGACACTCGTGCAGGCCCTGGTTACTAGCCGCCTAGACTACTGCAACGGCCTGCTGACGCTAGCAAACGCTGATGCAGTAGGTCGTTTGCAGGTGGTCCAGAATACGGCGGCTAGGCTGGTCATGGGTGTGCCGGCTAGGACCCCCTCTAAGCATTTGTTGGTGGAGCTACCCTGGCTCCCGATACGGCAGCGCATCAGTTTCAAAATATGCTGCACGGTCCACAAATGCTTATATGGGGACAGCCCTAAATATCTCTCCCAATCTGTTGAACTGTACCAACCCAGTCGTTCACTTCGTTCAAGCAACCAAGCACTTTTGAAACCCCCTGCAACAAAAAGAGCTAGGCAGGGAGAACGAGCTTTTTCATCAATTGGTCCTGCCCTATGGAATAAACTTCCCACAGAAATGAGGATGAACATCAATCATCTGGCCTTCAGAAAGGCCCTGAAAACATTCCTCTTTCAGGAAGCATTTCAGTCCCTCTAATGCACCTCGAAGATTACGACAATTTTCTGGCTGGCAAAGCGCGGAGATACCCTTATGGGATTGATTCCAGCACGATACAAGAAATTAAATAAAAATAAATAAATAAACAGAATCTCAACAGCCAGAGAGTTTATGAAGGACAGTCACACATACTCCTAACCGGGGTATATCATATCAACGTGAAGCACAATGTGGGGACTGCATCCGACATCTGCAGTCGTATTCAATGCGTGGCCAGCACCCTGCTCCTGGTTTTAAGTGAGTGTTTACCCTGAACCCTGTTCCTGGTTTTAAGTCAATGTGTGGCCAGCACCCTCTTCCTAGTTTTACGTGAGTGTGTGGCCAGCACCCTGTTCATGGTTTTACGTGAGTGTGTGGCCAGCACCCTGTTCATGGTTTTCAGTTTGTTTGTGGCATGCACCCTGTTCCAGGTGTTAAGTGAGTGTGTGACCTGAATCCTGTTCTAGATTTTAACCGCATGCGCGCTAGTGGGTTTTCCCGCTGTGCGCTGCGATTCGCAAAAACCCTTGTTACGTGACAAGGTCAGCTCGTCACACGCGCAGTGCAGGTAACGCCCATGACGAGCTGACCTTGTCACGCGCGTCGAAGGGGTTAAGTGAGTGTGTGGCCTGTATCCTGTTCTAGATTTGTAGTGAGTGTGTGGCCAGCCTGTGCTCCCACAATTAGATTTCTGCAGCATAATTTGGATCCTTATAATAGTATCCAGGTGTCTTTCGAAACAAAGTTCTAAAAAAAAGCAGTGGAGGAGATGACACGACCCCCCTTCAATACAACTCTCACCTTAAGTGTCCTACATGTATCGACTCATCTCGGCAGCAGGTTAAAATTATTGATCACGTGTGCCCTGTCCTGCACAGGACATCACTCAGTGTTCTTTCGAAGACCCTCACACACCCTCGGGGACCTGAACTTCCACCTCGAGCACAACAATGCCAACTCTGCCACCCTGATCGACAACCTCGCCAACCTCAGCCTCAGACAACTCATCACCACACCCGCCCACGCCACCGGCCACACGCTGGACCACATCTTCTCCACAGGCACCCACGTCACCTTCGACCACTCCTCCAAACTCCACTGGACCGATCACCGCTGCATCCATTTTACCCTCAAGAAACCAACCACGCACCATCGCACCCAACAGCTGCCTCGCCGTTGCTGGAGCAAAGTCACCGAAGACCAACTGATCCCCACCCTCGCCCAGAACCCACCCACCAACCCCACCAACCCAGACGCCGCAGCCCGCAACCTCAGACAGTGGATCGACAACTGCACCAACACTCTCACCCCGCTCAAGAAACCCTCAAACAGCCACGCCAGCAAGAGAGCCACCTGGTTCACGATGAGCTCCAGACCTCCAAACGTGCATGCCGGAAACTGGAGAAGATATGGCTCCACGAACGCACACCGGACAACCACGTAGTCCACAAGGACGCCACCCGCAGACATCACCACCTCATCAGATTAGCCAGGACATCCTCCTTCTTTTTTTTTTTTTTTTTTCTTATTGAGATGGTTCCGGGTATCACAAAAAAAATACATTAATCAACAGAATAAAATCAGGCATTAAAAGTACAGAATACATCTTATAAATACAGTCGTAAGAATCATAAAACCAAGTTTGTTTCGGACAGAAGTACATAGGGGAATACAATTCGCGTTACCAATATATCTTTAAACTCTTGTTCATCTGATTTCTCTCCAATTTCTAAGAGGAGCCCATATCTTCTTACCAAATTCTCTCGACCTCTTTCCTTTACAATCATACAAACATTCCTCTATATTGTGCGTTCCCAACAGCCTAGTTAACCACGTCTGAAAAGTGGGGGCTGCTGAATCTTTCCAGACGGCGGAGATTAAAATCCTAAAAACAGCCATAGATAGAAAGATAAATGCTTCAGCCTCGTACTCTAATTTTAGGTTTTCATCCCTGCCGATCAAAACAGTAGTAGGGGATAGAGTGATCTGAATCTCTAGCAGCCCCGTTAAAAATCTTTCAATTTCTTTAAATACAGGAGTAAGATTCTGACAATTATAAAACATGTGAGATATATCTGCAGGGCTATGGTCACACCTGGGACACCTATCATTTTCTCTCTTACCCCACTTGAACAGCTTGGCAGGCGTATAATATAGGTTAAAAATAGTCTTGTAGTGTTGTGCCTTTAAGTTTGAAGCTCTTAATACTTTCTTATTCAATGCTAGGGCAAAATCTATATCTATATCAGGATCTCCAATTCTTTCCGCCCAATCTGATTCAATTTGTCCAATGTCATCCCCAGACCCTGCAACAGATAGCCATACCCAATTTTGATCTTCTTGCCACCCTTCCTTACATAACTCACAATTGGGTTAAGCTCCTGAATTGAGATCCTGGGTCTGATAGACTTAACTGTTTGCTCCAATTGTCTATATAAAAGCCATTGGCTAGCCGGTATACCAAACTTTTGCTGAAGTGAGTCAAAACCCAGTAGTTCATCCTCAAACATGACATCGCCCAAACAGCTAATACACAGCTCCTTCCATAACCTACTATTACTGTTCTGTCCAAGATGCACAAATGGTTTTGACCGCCACAGGTCTAATATGCTATTAATTTTAGGAATCTTTAGAAATCTCATTATGGATTGCCAGGTGCGCACTAAACATCACTTTGCTTTTACACCTTTTAAAATACCTACAGTTTGTTTCTCGTGTAAGAAGCCCCAGTGCTTTTCTTCCTACTAACAATTCAAATATTGTGGGGGTTCTGTCCAGACCAGTCGGTACAACTATATCATCATATTTGAATAGCACATTCATTTGCATCATTAGACACACCCAGTGATACAGCCTCAAATTTGGTGCAGACAGACCCCCTCCCTCCAGTGGTGCTGATAATCGAGCCAAAGATCTACGTATTTTCCCGTACTGCCACACAAATTGGGAGAAAACAGCTTCCATTTTTTTCAAGAGACCCTCTTCTACTAGCAGAGGTATGGCACAAACTAAATACAATATTCTCGGAAACATTGACATCTTTAAAACATTAACTCTGCCTATCAGAGATAGGTGTAAAACATCTATTCTTCTTAACTCTTTATCTATTTCTGTGATCAAGGGTACATAGTTTTCCTGTATAATTTTCTCCACATTTGCATTAATCCTCACCCCAAGATAGACTGAAGATTCCACATACCTCTGATCAGCTTTAAAGATATTATTAGTGCTAATTATTATGGTTTTTTCCTCATTCAGCTTATACCCGGATCGGATTCCGAAGGCCTTAGCCAGTTGACTCAGTTCTACTATAGCCGTCTGCGGGTTAGTAGTCACAATTGCCAAATCGTCCGCATAGGCCAATAATTTGGTAGTATGCCCATTTAATATGACCGGGGAGATTTTATCCGAAGCTAAGATTTCCCTAATTAGGGGATCTATATATAGTGCGAAGAGTATAGGAGAGCAAGGGCATCCCTGACGAGTGCCTCTCCTAATTACCACCTCTTCCGACTGTAATCCCATAGTTGTAATTCTAGCTACTGGATCTAAATACATAGCTTTTATTGCTCTCATACATTTCTCTCCGAACCCTCTACTGGACAAAACTTCCCACATAAATTCCCAGACCACACGGTCGAAGGCTTTTTCGGCGTCTAGGAGGATCATGGCCATTTCTCCCCCCGTGACCGCCGTGGCATCGAACAACGAGATCGCCCGTGAGGTGTGATCCGTAGTGCCTCTCCCTGGAACAAAGCCGTGCTGCCATGGAGAGACAAGTTGGCCAATGATCCCCCCTAACCTCTTTGCCCAGACCTTAGAATACAGTTTGGTATCCGCATTTATTAGCGAAATTGGCCGATAAGAGCCCGGATTTTCTACAGGTTTATCCTTTTTATGGAATACTACAATATTGGTCTGTTTCCAAGAGTCAGGGATCTTCCCAGAGCAAATTATTCCGTTAAAGAGATCCACAAATAATGGAAGAATTTCCTCTCCTAAGTGCTTGTAGACTTCCAAAGGTATCCCGTCTGGACCTGCCGCTTTACCTGCTGCAAGTTCCTGTAATGCAGTCCTTATCTCCTCCATGGTTATATCTTTTTCCAGTATCTCCCTATCTTTATCCTCTAAAGCCGGACATACAAGTCCAGACTCATGCCTAGATGGTACCCACCCCGCCTCCTGATCATACAGTTTTTGATAAAACTTTTGGAATACACCCATTATTTCTTTTGGATCCGTATATTCTATTCCATTATCTTCAATCTTATGGATGTTGTTTTTATTGGTTTCTTGCCTTATACGCAATGCTAGTGCCCTCCCGGCTTGTTCCCCTGTCTCATACCGTTTTGCTCGGGACGTCTGATAGTCTCTAATCTCCTTTTGCGTAATCGCTTTTAAAATATCTCCCTTCATCAGAGCCATAGTTCTAGCCGATTCCCTACCATCCTTGCCTGATCCTATTTCCTCTGTATGCCGATTCTCTGACACTACTAACTCTTCAATCAGCTTCTCCAACTTACTTCTATCCTCCTTTCTTAGCCTAGCGGAGCAGCTAATCGTTTCCCCCCTTAGTGATGCCTTGAATGCTTCCCAAACCCCATTCCGGGATGAACTATATCTGTTTATATCGAAAAACTCATTTGCCCACTGTTTAAGATGCTTGACAAACCTATCATCGTTTAGTAATTTCCTCTCGAATGTCCACTTAGTTGTTCTCCTAGGTATGTTATATATTTTATATGTCATTATCAGCGGATTATGATCCGATACTATTCTTGGGAGCTTAACAATTTTAACTTTGCTGAGTTCCCCCGTCGAGACAAAAAAATAGTCCAACTTAGAATATTTCTTAGCCGGATATGAGAAATAAGTAAAACCCGGGTCCCCAGGCACTTTTTCCCCCCAAACATCGGTCAAACCATGCAACCGCAAGAGAGAGCCTAATGCTCTATGAACCTTATGTTTGCGTCCTGTATATTTACCACCCTGGCTCCAAACAGCCGAGATATTCATGTCTCCACATAGTACCATAGGGGTAGCCCAATTAGCCAACTCCTCTTCTAGCCCATCAAATACTGCTGGATCATCTTCATTTGATCCATAGATCACACACAATGTAATGCCTAGTTCCAATTCCGCCAAAACCCATCTGCCGGACCCTTCTGTTTTAGTACGTCTCACCCCCGCATTACATTTCCCCATAATGGCCACCCCTCTTGTTGTAGATGATTGTGAAGAGCATCCTAGCAGTCTATATCCGAGCATATTCAATAGCTTCCTTTTAGCCCAAGGCAAGTGTGTTTCTTGTATACACATTATGTCGATATTATTAAATTTAGCAAAGTGGCTCAATCTCTGTTGTTTCTTCCAATCATTTAGGCCCCCTACATTGATAGTACATATCTTAATGTTTGACATTATTAACATAGTTTTTACTTCTAACCTGATTGTTATCCATGTGTCTGCTATGTGCCAACATCAACCCCATTTCCATCTCAAAGTTTTTCTCTTTTTTGTTCCCCCCCAACGCTCCCTCTCTTCCTCCCACCATCCCCCTCTCCTCTCTTCCCCTCTCCTCCCCCCCTTCAAACCCTCCAACCCCCCTCTCCCACCCCCTCTTCTCAGAGGCGCTCAGACCTACTGGTCTGTGCACGTGATGGTTCGCAGTGATGACCGAGGAGATTTCTAAATACCCCATCATAGTGCCTGTGACCCTTATATTCCCCACCACCCTACATGTCAAACCACACCACACCCCACCTATTAATGTTTTACATTTTGTTAGATTTTTTAAATTAATTGTATCTGCCAAGGAGTTATTCGTATCCGCATCTGATCGCATCTATGGAGTATACTAAGCCCCTTGTGTGTCCAAATATTCCTTAGCTTTCACTTCGGAGGAGAAGTACAATGTTCTTCCACCATTAATTATTTTCAGCTGTGCTGGATTGATTAAATATGCCTGCATGCCCTTGTCCTGAAATGGTTTAATCATCTGTCTTAATCTCCAGCGTCTCTCCACCGTAACATGGCAGAAATCTGGGCGGACAAAGAAGGAGAATCCATCAATATTCTTTTTTCGATCCGGTCTTGCCCTCTCTGAAATTGCCTGCCTCATGTTAAAGTTTCCAAGAAATATTAAGATTGCTCTGGGCTTATCTCCCTCCTTGGCATTTTTGTGAACTTTAAAGGGGACGCGATGCGCCCTCTGAATCTCCTTTGTCCAATCCCATCCCTTCAACTCCGGGAACGCATGTTCAAACAACTTTACCACAAAGGCCCTCATGTCTGTATCTTCTGACCCCTCCGGTATCCCCAATACACGGAGGTTATTCTGGCGAGATCTGTTTTCCAACGCCTCCAGCTTCCATTGCACGTCTGTCAGCTGTTCAACTTGTTGATCTGCCTTGCTGGAGGCTGCTGCAGCCTCTGCTTCTGTCGAAACCACTCTTTCTTCCAAGTTGGTGACCCGTTCTCCCAGATTCGTACACACCTTGGCCAGTGTTCTTACCGCTCCTTGTATTTTCCTGACCGCAGCCTGTTATTTGCGGCTTTCCTGTCGTACCTCTTCCCTGTGTGCAATTATTTCCTGGTGTATCACCTCCAGAAGGGACATCTGTGCTGCTTTACCTCCCGGGCTCTCCAACACGGACTTAGTCGTCGTATGATCAGGTTTATGTCCATGTATTTTTACGCCTGTATTGGCTTTCACAGCAGTAGTCGGAGGATTGAAATCTTCTTTCTCTGGCTCACTATCAGTAGCTGAGCCGCTGACCTCTTGCTCCAGACTATCCTCATCTTCGTCTTCGTCTGACCATTCCCCCCCCTCTGAGACCGAATAGAAAGCCTCACTGGGGACTTCCTTCTTGTCGCCTGTACTTTCGCTGGCCTTTTCTTCCAGCACCTCCTCCAGCACCAGGGGGGCAATATCGGATTCTGGGTACTTAGAAGAAAGAGTGGTGTCATTTTCGATTTCTTCCACTAGATCAGCTTTCCCTTTAATGTATTCCTCCTTCTTTGTGGGGTCGTTGAACTGAGCAGGTATATCCACATTCTCTGCAGCAAGACTATTGTCTTTAGAGTTGCCACCCTCCCCCGACAGCTCCTCCAAAACCTCATTATTAATGTCTTTATCTTTAGTTAGTTTTTGGAAAATGTCAGAGATCGGGGTAGTGCCATGATTAACCTTAGCTGCATTTTGTTGCTGCACTGTTTTCTTGGCAGGGGATGTTTTTTTTTTTTCTTATTGCCATCTAGCTCCCTCTCTGCCATTATCTCTGCCTGCTCAGCTGCAGCCTTCCTTCTTGCAGCAGCTTTTGCACTAGCACTCATTTTGGGAGCCATAATCTCCCTCCTCCTTTCCTTGTCCCCAAACTGCTCCTTACCGCAAAATCTATTGCCCCAATTTCTTTCTTCTTTTTCTACTGCCGCCTCGAGGGCCCCCCGTGCTTTTTCCTCCGTTTTTTGATACAGACTCGTCTGCTGGGGCTTCCAGAGCCTCTGCCGCTTCCTTGCCAGCAGGCTCCACCCGCTGTTTAGACTGCGCCCTTCTTGCTCGAGAAACTCCGCGAGCTCCGCTAGTAATCCTGCTCCTGATACGCTTCTCGACGTGAGCCTCCTTGCGGTCTGCGCTAGCTCCCGAAGAAGCCGCTTGAGCGGCCGACAGCAGGTACGGAGCATACGGCGATTCTTTTTTTTCTCCGCCTTTACAGTTGAGCGCTCCTCCTTAATGCGCCTTACACTATCCTCCGTCCTCAGCAATGATACTCCGTGGGTGGTGTGGGATCTTATGCCAGGTCAGCGTATTGTGTTCACACCGGCATCTCCCCGGTCTCGCTGCTTCCCAGCCGTCCTAAGCGGCCGCCATCTTGCCTCCAGGAAAGAATATAGGTCTGCCGACGCCAAGACATCCTCCTTCAAAGACCGCTTGGATAACAACGCACACAACAGCAAAGAGCTCCTCAGCATCGTAAAGGAACTCTCCAACCCAGCGCCAATGCCAACGACATCCCGCCCCCACAAGAACTGTGCGACTCACTAGCCATCTTCTTCCACCGCAAGATTGCTGACATCCACGACAGCTTCAACACCACGACCGCCCCGACTACGCCAGACTCCACCTCCCTTGTGAACACCACCAGTGCCAGTCGCCTGACCTCCTGGTCCAACGTCAATGACGACGAGACACGCAAGGTCATGAACTCCATACACTCAGGATCTCCGTGAGACCCGTGCCCAAACAACGTATTCAACAAAGCACAAAGCAGACGCAGCCATCGCACCCCAACTACGGAAGGGCATCAACATCTCATTCGAAACAACGACATTCTCGGAAAACTGGAAGCACGCCGAAATCAACGCCCTCCTCAAGAAGCCTAAGACGGACCCCAAGGACCTCATGAACTTACGGCCCATCTCCCTGCGTTCCCGGCAAGGGTCATCGAGAAAATCATCAATATGCAATTGGCCTACCACCTGGAAGACAACAACATATTGGACCCGTCCCAGTCCGGATTCAGATGAAACCACAGCACCGAGATAGCCCCCATCGCTGCCACAGACGACATCAGGTGCCAACTAGACAACGGCAAAACATCAGCCCTCCTCCTCCTGGACCTGTCGGCCGCCTTATTTATTTTATTTATTTTATCAACTTGTAAGGCGCAACAGCTACCCAAAAAGGGTTTCCCGGCGCACAAGACAACACAGCATAGAAGGACTTCAACACGGTCTGCCATCGCACTATAAAGACACGCCTCCTAGAAGCCGGAATCCAAGAGAAGGCCCTTGACGGGACCATGTCCTTCCTCTTCGGCAGAACCCAGAGTGTCCACCTCCCACTCTTCCAATCTGAGGCCACCAACATAATCTGTGGCGTACTCCAGGGCTCATCCCTCAGACCGACGCTGTTCAACGTCTACATGGCCCCCCTCGCACAAGTGGCCCGCCACCACGACCTCAACATCATCTCCTATGCCGACGACACCCAGCTCATCCCACACATCGCCAAAACCAACCTCCACGAGGGAAGGACGGCCGCTGCCGACTGGATGAGGAGCAGCCTTCTGAGGCTGAACTCGGACAAGATGGAAGTCCTCATCCTCGGATCCACCCCCTCAGCCTGGGACAACTCCTGATGCCCGACCACACTGGGAACAGCACCAACACCCACCGACCATGCACGCAACCTAGGATTCATCCTCGACTCCTCCCTCTCCATGTCTAAGCAGGTCAACGCCGTCTCCTCCTGCTGCAACACCCTCCGCTTGCTCCTAATGATCTACAAGTACATCCTGACCGAAACAAGGAGAACGGTGACACAGGCCCTCGTCAGGAGCAGACTGGACTACGGCAACGCACGCTACGCAGGAATCCCAGCCAAACACCTACAACAACTACAACGCATCCAAAACGCCTCCGCCCGACTGATCGTCAACGTCCCCTGTCGCAGCCACATCACCCCCCACCTGAGAGACCTACACTGGCTCCCCATCGACAAGAGGATCACTTTCAAGCTCTTCACCCACGCACACAAAGCACTTCACAACACCGGAGCAGCGTACCTGAACAGCAGCCTCAGCTTCTACACCCCCACCCGCCAGCTCCGCTCCACCAGCCTCGCCCTCGCCGCTGTCCCCGGCATCCAACGAATGACCTCTGGCGGCAGATCCTTCTCCTACCTCGCCGCCAAGACCTAGAACACCCTCCCACCCCCACATACAGCAGACCCAAGACCTACTCGCCTTCAGAAGACTCCTCAAGACCTGGCTCTTCGAGCAGTAGCAGCAACCCCCCCCCCCCCCCCCCCCAGCGCCTTGAGACACTCACGGGTAAGTAGCGTGCTTTACAAGTACTCTGATTGATTGATTGATTAAAACAATGTTCCTTTGGTTAGGTTTACCCAATAGAAATATCATATACATATATACAGTGTAATTAAACATACTTTTTGTTCTGAAGGTGGTCTGTCTCAGGGCCAGGGTCCTCTGGTGGAAGTCTCAGCTGGGGTCACAGCAGATACCTGGCCAGGGCTCCCAGCAGACAGTGCAATAGACAGGGGCAGCCCTCCCTACCATGGGCACGTCTTCCCGGTGGACACCTCCTCTGGATTGGAAGCCCACATGGCTGTGAGCCAGCAGCATCCCTCTCTGCCACTGCAGGGTCTTGAGGCCATATGTGCAGCAGCTGTATTTATGCATTGCAGGCAGAGCTGATGCTGTTCCAGTCCAAGCCTGTGAGGGCTTCATGTCCTTTGGGGAAACCAAGCAAACATCTTCAATTAATGCTGAGAAGATTCACTAAGACTAATGAGCCAATCCCCTGGCACCTTTAACATGTATTCCCAGCACATCAGAACTGTTTTCTGCAGTGATATCTGAAACAAAGATTTTGTGATGCTTAAGATTTACTCATAGGTGTAAAGCTGATTTGAGCCTCCTTGAACCACAATCTTTACACTACTACAACATCCAGAAATGTCCACTTTCATTCAGGGACACAGCAAGGGGGCCATGGGCCCCGAAGTAAGCAAGGATAATGGACCCCACATCCACTGGTGTGACAGTAGAATGCAGCCATAATTTGAGTGTATTTGACTCTGAAAATTCCCGGTGCCACTGCACCTGCTTAATAATTGCTAGCTAAGCCACTGCTTTCATTTCCACTCACCGTTCATCCGTGTCACAGTCCTTACAAGGTCAAATAAGTGCTCAACCAAGACAGATAACTCAGTACATCATCATTGGGAAGATAGCTCTTCCATTGCTCTCTCAAGGGATGCTTACTCCCTTTCTAGTCATTGGCCCGGCCTTGTCTACAATAAAGGTCTGTGGCGCCAGGGACCCCTTGAGTAGATCTGAGCAGCACAAAGCATTTTAATCTCTGTCTTACCATCTCAGGTGGCATCTATGCCTCATTTGATCTTTCGACCCCTCCTCTGCTGTGCGGGAGCTGCAGTCATCCCCATTCATTTGATCTAGCTGGGTTTGGGGGTGTTGCTCCAGAGTACTGTACTTCAGCGGGCTCCTGCTCCCATTTTTATACTGTTGGTGCCTCTGTAATGTAAGCGAGGCCTTTGACCAGCACAAACTTGCCACGCGCTAACACGCCAGCCTCTTGTGATGCGGTCAAACACATTGGTTTGTCAGGCAGTACTAATGAACAGGAAGTACCTGTTGTATCAGAAAGTATGAACAATACCCACAGCAGGTCTACTGAGAACTGCAGCAAGACCTGCTGTTGTAGAGGAGAGGGAAGAGGAGGACAAGACCTTTCCAGGGCAGATTGTCAGGTGGTAATTGATGCTGTGGTCGCTGTGGCGTGTGGGATCACTGAACCATCTCAACACGAAACAAGACAAGTAAATGCAAGAGACTTGGCTGATGTAAGTCTTAGCACATGTTGTCTCAGAACTGGAGTGGTTCTACAGTTTGGCACAAATCCATATTGGTACAATTGTGCCAGGTGATGCATCACTCACAGTAGCCCACTAGCAGTCACCTTACCTCATATTTTATGATCTAGATTCAGCAGTGAAGTGGTGTTAGAGGCAGCCAAGAGTGGTTCTGGGCTCACTGGTTCCAAGTGCTGGAGTTTGGAGAGCAGTATCCCTGATATATCCCCTTCAGAGTGTAGTTTAGTGGTGTAATGGTAGCTTTTTATTCTCTTCAGTTATGTGGCGTAAGTTCAGTGTTTAATTACCAGATGAATGTGCAACTCAGGGGCTGGGACGTGTCACTCTCAAGATGTTTAAAAACAGCCTAAAGTGCCATGTGTTCTCTCAGGAGAACATCTCACACCTCCTTAAAAGTTGTGATGCATTCTCCTCGAATCATGACCTTGAAGAACTCCCATTCATGTGCATTTTTGCAACAGAGCCTTCATTTCCCCTGAAATGGTGATTTATAACCTGTGCAATAGACCCAATTAAGGCTCTGTCTAGCAATGCGCCTGCCTATAATCACCATAATGGTACGTGGGTGGTAGGTTTGCCCCACAGTATCATCATAAATAGAAGGTTATGATCTGGGAATGTTTTTTATAGATATTTTGCATCTTAAACTGAGGCAACTCTATACAGTAGAAATATGGTAGAATTGTGTCAAATTGTGTACACAGTTTGCTCACTGCTGAGCAGGAACCGTCAGTCATGTCAGGTTGTTTTGCCCGCATTACATGGCTCATCTCCTCCTGAGACAGTCCTTCCTGCATTTCTTGTACATTCAATGAACTAGAGGCAGTGGGTAACAGGGGAAAGGACCTTCCACAAGCCCACCCTGTTTACAGTTAAAATCACTTCCCATTATCACCAGCAGGTTACCCACTAATCTTTTAGACTCTCATAACATCCTTCCGCATCATTTAGTATCTGCACCATCTCGGGTGGAGCCCCTGGTTTTACCCAGATCAGATCCCACTGTGCATGGGTGAAAAGAGTCTAGCAGAAACCAAACCTTAACATCTGTTGTGTAGTTTATTGCTTCCATCTTGGAAAGCTGAGATTCTTGTAGAAACACCACTTTTGGATTCATATTATGAGTCACAACTTGAATCAGGTATGAGCTGCCATTTTATATCTATGGTTCAGTCCCTGCTTGTGAGCTGTCTATTCTAGCTTTCACTAGTCTGAGGTAGTTTCATATCCATATTGAAGTGAATGGAATTAACATTACACATCTGTAATGGTGAAATACTCCTTCTACAGGGCAGAGGTTTCAAAGCCCTTAACCCTCAATCTATCCAACCCAACATTAGTCAGATCGACCTTCGTGAGTGAGGCATCACGGAGTGGTTCCAACGCCACATCGAGAGGGCAGGGACTCATCATAGCAGTCTTCGAAGATAGTTTGGGGGTCGCCATCTGAAGTACACATGCTGTAAAAATTATTGTGTGAAAGGAGAGGAATGTCCAAGGACTGCTGTCCCCATTTCTGAACTTCAAGGTTCCAAGCAATACTTCAATCCTTTTAAGCAGCCCCAGTCACAGCATGCCCACAGACCAAACTGTTCTCATCTCCCGAAATATCCTACTGATGCCTGTATCAGTTCAGCATTCAGGTGGTACCGTTCAAGGATGGTGCTGTGGGCGCACTGTACCCCTAAAATCCTACACCTGAAAAGCACGCCCAAGAGTTGGGTGGATCGGGGGCGGTATCAACCTCAATTTCATGAGACAACATGTCCCAGAGACAAGGTACAAACCTGCATATCAAAATACAGTCAATTAAGAAAAGGTTTGTTACAAACCTTTTAAGGGTACAATACACAGTAAAGGAATGCAGAAATTGATGATCCGATGTTGGTTCTCCGGGTGAATCGTTTTTGGGCATATACTTCCGCCCACGTGTACGCTTCGTTCAGCTTGTAATCTATCGTTTCACGTTTACATTTTCTCAACTTCATCTCTTGTATCTCTTTCCCATATTTCTCAAGTTTGATGTTTAAATCTTCCAAGAATTGATTCCACGCTCCTTCTTCCACCCTTGCTGACATAACTCTTTTGATATTGTAAATTTCTTCCTCCAAAAGTTGTTCTCTGTGCAGATGGATACTTACAGCTGATGAGGATGTAGCGCTGACATAAGCGATGTTTGTTATACAGAATTTTGATGTCCACAAGAGGTTCACTTCGTATTCTGGAAGGAAAGCGACACACTCATTGGTAAGAATTATGGGAGAGGGGCACGACGGTGTTTGTTTACATTCACGAATAGCCCATACTGACACAAGCTTTCATTTCATCACCATGCAGTTCATGGCGGGCCACAAGCTAATTATTGGGAGACAGCGTTTGTGGTCTACCATTCGTTTGCATGACTTTTTCAAAAGGATCTGGTCACATTGACACTGGGCTTTTTGGCATGAACAGGTTTACATTGTATTCAAGATGGAAATTTACATTAGTTTTCATGAACTGAGTGATGAAGTATTGTAAATACAATGATGGTTCAAATATTGTGCACCGCAATTGATTTCATTATTATTTTTGCAGATTTGCCCCTGACGAAGGGATAAGCAGTCCCAAAATGCATTGGGCAGCATTTTTATTGTGATATCTTATTTTGTAATTTAGAACATTAGAGTTGTTGTGTTATAAAGATGTGTCACACTGTGAATATTTAATCTTGTGATATTCAAAGGATTAATTAATCATACAATGAGTATTAAATTGTATGTTGGATACAACTGAATAACAATTATTGATTAATTGTGTAATTTGCGGGGAAAATTGTCACCTTGTTAGTATTTAAACCCCTTGCTGTGCACATGTGAGTCTGAGTCGACCCACCTGGGACCCAGCCACTTGTTGACTATATTTTCACATGACAGGCAGACATTGGTCACATGTCACGAGCAATATACTTAAAAGGCTAACCAGTTCTGTCACTAGCTTGCGGGCAAAGTGAAATAACCGCTCCACAACCCGACTAGTATGTTGTACCCTAGCTGTAATAAGGTGGGGTAAACAACCTTTACAACGCAACTTTTACATCGCAGAGCCTTTACAACGCAACCATTACAATGCAAACTATTACAACGCATTGCTCTGGGGGGCACTCTAGGATAAGGAATAGGTTAATTTACTATCCAATAACCTTCCCTAGTGTCCACGGGGACTGGAGTTGGAATAGAAAATTAAACTATTCACTATCCAGCACCCCAAAGCACTATGCGTTGTAATGGACTGCGTTGTAATACTTGCGTTGTAAAGGCATGCAATGTAAAAGCATGCGTTGTAATGTCATATATCCATAAGGGGGTCCCAATTCAAAGTATCATTGAAAATATTCCCTAAGTATGTAACATTTTTCAACTTGTCAATGGTCTTACCCTTAAACTCAAACGTCCTTGTTTTCGTATCTTTAGGGCCACACACCATGACATAAGAGTTAATAAAAGGTACTTTTAGGTCCATCGCCGCCATAAAATCGGTAAAAGCATTCAATGACTTTTGGAGGCTGTTGGCTGTCAAAGCCATTAAAACTGTATCATCCGCATAAGATGACATTGGAATCATGTTGCCTCCACTTTTTGGGAAATCAAGTTCCTTCTCCATTAAAAAAGCCTCGAAACCATTTGTATACATTAAAAAAGAGGAATGGGGCTAGAATGCAGCCCTGCCGAACACCTTCTGTGGAGACAATGGGCCCCATCTTCTCCCCCCTAGAACCGTATCATATGGCGACCAATGTGGAGGTATGAAGTCTACACAGGGGGATACAAGAACCTCTTCAAAACCCATTTGCTCCATTTTTCCCCACAACTTGTCCCGATTAACTGTGTCAAAAGCACTCGACTAGACCATGAACGCCAGGTGGATAGAACCCCTCCTGGCCTTCATGTACTTGCCCATGATAAGGGACAAATTGAGGCACTGTTCTGTGGTGCCCACCCCCCTTGTTAAACCATATTGTAATCTGGACACAATCACGGCACTATTCGCCCAGGTCTTAAGACGCGTAATGATAACCCTCCCTAATACCTTTACAGTGGCGTAGATTAATGAGATTGGCCTATAACTGGAAGGGTCACTCCTGTGACCTTTCTTATATACTGAAATCACAATAGCCTCTCTCTTGGTTGATGGAATGGGGGCAATCACTACAGCTTTAAAAACATTAGTGAGCAAGAGTGCCCATAACTAGGGTTTCTTTCAACCAGATCCAAAGGACCCATTCAGGGGATTTCATGCTAATTCCTCTCTCAAGGGCCTGCTCAGTCTCTGCCACTGTGAGCGATGAACTTAATTGTGAGGCCAATGATAGGTCAAAAACTGGTTCCCCACTTCCTTCATCTATTTTTTGGGTTAAATATTGCTGAAAGTGGGATTCCCAGGTTGCCTCTAGGATCTGATACCCAGTTCGGGTAAAGTTCGCGCTATATAAAGCTCTGAAAAAAATAAAAATAAATAAATAAGATAGTCCAGAGAATCTTATTGTCCTTTGCAGAGGTCCTTGTGAAACCCAAAAGCCAAAAGTTACCATCCTCCTAAATGGTTCATTTTTAATAGGCTTGCTGCAATCATCTAAATATAACTAGCAAGACCAAAGCGTGCATCTTTGGAGAACGTATGTATTGTTACAGTGTTTTCCTCCCAACACTACAAACGTACTAAAACGTTAATGTTTCTGAAGTCGATAATATGAGCAGAGGTGGACGAGCCAACAAATTAAGCACCGTAGAACCTGTGAACGAGCCAAGCCCTGAAATTATCTGCTATGCAAAAAACAAACCAAGGAAAATATAATAGATTCTATTTAAAATGAAACAAGCATTAGCAACGGCAATATGTCTCACCTACGAAAGAGCTATTGGCTTTGCCAATATATTTTAGCCTTGTTATACACCAGTGTGGTTGCTGTTCAGCATGACTAAAAGTTTGTGTCATAGAGAAAGCAGAGTCCAGGGGTGGACTGGGAACCAAAACCGGCCCTGGCAAAGTGCTCGGCTGGCCCCCCTCCACCCCCGGGGGATTGTGGGTGCCGCCAAGCACTTTGCCAGGGCCGGTTTTCGGACGATTTTGTTACATGGCGAATTTGCAGCTATGCTGCAAAAACGGCCCTCTAACAAAAACGGCCCCCAAGGCCCTCAAACCGGCCCCCCACCCGTGCAGCGCACCAGGGGATTGCCCGGTGCCCGCTACGGCCAGCCCGGCCCTGGCAGAGTCTGAGCGTATGTTCGTGTCCTTTAGTGAACAAGAACAGGTGTAGTCCTTTCTCTCTTTCACATGTATCTGCTCTCTGCTAATTATCTGTACTGGCGACACTGGACGCCAGAGAGATGTTCGGTTGAGCTGGAGGCAGCCGACGTAGCAGACCTTATAGCATCCATACACCATGGCACTACGGCTCTCTGGGACTCCCAGCCTCCATCTCAGGGGTGAGGGGGTGTCACAGTAATGCAGCTGGCAGCCACAGACAGACCTACTCTGAGAAGGGGGTTCTGAGGCAGAGATATTGATACGAGCAACAAGTGTGTGAGTGGGTTAACGCAACATATAAAGTATAGGTAAAGGGGCGTCGATGATCTCAAAGCTCTAATAATCCCAATTCACTTGTTTGTTCATTTACGAAGCTGACTCTCTTGGTTATAGCATTAGCGTTAATAAAAACTGTGGAGCATATTACCAACAACTAGCGATAATTATCGCTATGTTGGCTTAGCGGCAATATTTTTATCGCCGAGCTGTGGCGATTTTTATCGCTTAGGTACTTTGCTATTATCAAGGTTTATCTCCTAAGCGATAAAAATCGGCTGAAATGCATGAATATCGCTGAAAAGTCCGCGATATTCATGCATTACCGAGCTAATGTTCTTAGCCATGTTATCCACCTCCCATTGGATAACATGGCTAAGAACTGCTCGCGGCAGGTGTTAGCTTTTGGAGATTTTCGCGCTTAGCGCGAATATCTCCAAAAGTTGGTAATAGGAGATAGCGATGTTAGCGACTGTTTCCAGTCGCTAACATCTTGGCACGCCCACTTTGCATGTCACTAGTGATAAATTTCACTGACATGCAAAGTGGGGCCCAAGATGGTCGCTATCTCCTACTAGCTGTCGCTAACTGGTGTTAGCGACAGCTAGGTAATAGGGAGATAATTTTATCTCCGCTTTCTTGGCTTTTAAAGCCAAAAAAGCGGAGATAAACTCCCTTGATAATATGCCCCTGAATGTGAAGCTTTAGTTCGATTCTTCATTTAAGTGTTTCTAAATTCATCAGTCCCGCAGCGGTTCAAAGGCTGACTTGGGATAGGAGATTCCGATGGTACATTATCAGCGAGCTGCTTCCCCTTTCATCTCCAATCAAAGGTCATTCGCGTCCCATAAACTTAAATCTGGATAAAACAATTGTTATTCGAAGAAATTTATGCGACTTCATCTTTTTGATGCTATCCCCTAAATAATCACAACGGGGTGGGTATCTTTGAGCGCAGTCAATTGCTGCAGTTATTAAATATGTTTATTTTATCTGCCTACCATGAATGCACAGCTGGGTTAATTGATGAAGTGGAGATGAAAGGGGAGGCCTCTCGCTGCTTTCTCTCCCTCACCCATTCTTCAGTTCCATTGCCCTGCCGGGACTCCCTGCCCCCTCTGTTTGTTTTTAATTCTTTTCTGCACCCCCCATGCAATTGCACAGGCTGGGACCGCCCAGGCTCTCACTGCTATTGTGCTTTGCACGCTATGCACTGGGTAAAAGTGAACTTTGGTGCAGTGTTAGCTGCAGGACACGGCCTCCATCTCTCCCTGCAGCCTGCGGCCGCCCACCTCCATCATTAACCTTTATGCCTCTTGATTAGTTCATTAAATATTCATTAAATACTAACATTTTGTATTTTCCCCTATTACAGCAAGTTATAACAAACATCTGGCGACAGTATGAAGCCAGCCCATTCTACAGAGAGAGCCCCGGGTGCTTCATTTTGTGAGGCGAAGCTTATCCGTATTATATTATAAACTACTCCGGGGTGGTGGGACCGGCTGACTCACTCCGTTGCTGTATCTGAAGAGGAACATCCATGTGCCCTGTGCATAGAAACAGCTGCCTCTGCCCGCTTTCACTCCCCCCTGTGCATAGAAACAGCTGCCTCTGCCCGCTTTCACTCCACCCTGTGCATAGAAACAGCTGCCTCTGCCCGCTTTCACTCCACCCTGTGCATAGAAACAGCAGCCTCTGCCCGCTTTCACTCCACCCTGTGCATAGAAACAGCTGCCTCTGCCCGCTTTCACTCCAACCTGTGCATAGAAACAGCTGCCTCTGCCCGCTTTCACTCCACCCTGTGCATAGAAACAGCTGCCTCTGCCCGCTTTCACTCCACCCTGTGTATAGAAACAGCTCCCTCTGCCCGCTTTCACTCCACCCTGTGCATAGAAACAGCTGCCTCTGCCCGCTTTCACTCCACCCTGTGCATAGAAACAGCTGCCTCTGCCCGCTTTCACTCCACCCTGTGCATAGAAACCGCTGCCTCTGCCCGCTTTCACTCCACCCTGTGCATAGAAGGAGCTGCCTCTGCCCGCTTTCACTCCACCCTGTGCATAGAAACTGCTGCCTCTGCCCCCTTTCACTCCACCCAGTGCATAGAAACAGCTGCCTCTGCCCGCTTTCACTCCACCCTGTGCATAGAAACAGCTGCCTCTGCCCGCTTTCACTCCACCCCGTGCATAGAAACAGCTGCCTCTGCCCGCTTTCACTCCACCCTGTGCATAGAAACTGCTGCCTCTGCCCGCTTTCACTCCACCCAGTGCATAGAAACAGCTGCCTCTGCCCGCTTTCACTCCACCCTGTGCATAGAAACAGCTGCCTCTGCCCGCTTTCACTCCACCCTGTCCATAGAAACAGCTGCCTCTGCCGGCTTTCACTCCACCCTGTCCCCTGCTAACTCTCTCTCTGTGCCCACCTCCCTCTCTGTGCCCACCTCCCTCTCTGTGCCCACCTCCCTCTCTGTGTCCACCTCTCTCTCTGTGCCCACCTCTCTCTCTGTGCCCACCTCCCTCTCTGTGCCCGCCTCTCTCTCTGTACCCACCTCTCTCTCTGTGCCCACCTCCCTCTCTGTGCCCACCTCCCTCTCTGTGTCCACCTCCCTCTCTGTGCCCACCTCTCTCTCTGTGCCCACCTCCCTTTCTGTGCCCACCTCCCTCTCTGTGCCCACCTCTCTCTCTGTGCCCACCTCCCTCTCTGTGCCCACCTCCCTCTCTGTGTCCACCTCCCTCTCTGTGCCCACCTCTCTCTCTGTGCCCACCTCCCTTTCTGTGCCCACCTCCCTCTGTGCACACCTCTCTCTCTGTGCCCACCTCTCTCTCTGTGCCCACCTCACTCTCTGTGCCCACCTCTCTCTCTGTGCCCACCTCCCACTCTATGCCCACCTCCCTCTCTGTGCCCACCTCCCTCTCTGTGCCCACCTCTCTCTCTGTGCCCACTTCCCTTTCTGTGCCCACCTCCCTCTCTGTGTCCACCTCCCTCTCTGTGCCCACCTCTCTCTATGTACCCACCTCCCTCTCTGTGCCCACCTCTCTCTCTGTGCCCACCTCCCTCTCTGTGCCCACCTCTCTCTCTGTTCCCACCTCCCTCTCTGTGCCCACCTCCCTCTCTGCTCCTTTCATTGTTATCACACCTCTCAACTGTACATTCCAAAAGGATAGTGGAGTGCATACATAGTTATAAAAACCATATAATAATTATAGTTTAATATCTACAACGTTGCTAACAATACAGCATGTTTACAATACAAAGCAATTACACTGTTTGTCCTTCCTTGTCAGGGGTCGTTTCTGTCTCGGATACATCAATTGCACCAAGGTCTCTGTATTGGGCTCTATTGGATTTGCCAGTGCTTCATTTCTATTAACATCTAGCACAATACTCACATTTAAAAAAAAAAAAACATTTTGTTTCAACGGGCTTTATTTAAAACTTTACATATTTACATGTTGGCCAATCCAATATGGTGGCATCATTTTGGATTTTGCATTCATGTTAGAGACGCAGCTCAGTCATGTGCAAAATGTACATCGAGATTATTTTATTTGCTTATTGCACAGATTCATTTACTGCCTATGGTTTGTTTATTAGTTTTGACCAGTCTTTTTGTTTCCAGTTGTCAAGTGCCCATTCTTGTCCTTTCCTTCTTACATCTACAAATACATAGGTTTGCACTTTGTCAAGTGCCATTTTGATGCATTCCTCGGGGGAGATTTCTTTGTGTTTGAATAGTTTTAGGTTTTTGGAGGACCATAGGCTTTCTTTGATGCAGTTTATCAGTCTCCACAGTGTGTCTTTTTTCTCCTTTGGGCATGACATGCCAATACCATATAAGATAAGTTCGTAGCAGAGTGATGATTGTTTGGTGATTCTTTTGATGAGTTTCCCCGTTTTCTTTCAGATTTCCTGTGCAAAGGCGCAGTTCCATAGGAAGTGGAGGACGGTCTCTTCTCCGGCGCATGTTGATCTCGGGCATTTTGAGTCTTTGGCCAAGTTTCTCTTGTGTTGAAATGCCTTTACTGGTAGGCATTTTGGGGCATATTATCAAGGGGGTTTATCTCCGCTTTTTTGGCTTTAAAAGCCAAGAAAGCGGAGATAAAATGATCTCCCTATTACCTAGCTGTCGCTAACACCAGTTAGCGACAGCTAGTAGGAGATAGCGACCATCTTGGGCCCCACTTTGCATGTCAGTGAAATTTATCACTAATGACATGCAAAGTGGGCGTGCCAAGATGTTAGCGACTGGAAACAGTTGCTAACATCGCTATCTCCTATTACCAAAGTTTGGAGATATTCGCGCTAAGTGCGAATATCTCCAAAAGCTAACACCTGCCCTGAGCAGATCTTAGCCATGTTATCCAATGGGAGGTGGATAACATGGCTAAGAGCATTAGCTCGGTAATGCATGAATATCGCTGACTTTTTAGCGATATTCATGCATTGCGGCCGTTTTTTATCGCATTTGCGATAAACCTTGGTAATACCAAGGTTTATCTGCGATAAAAATCGTCGCTGCTCAGCGGTAACATTTTGGGGCATATTATCAAGGGGGTTTATCTCCGCTTTTTAGGCTTTAAAAGCCAAGAAAGCGGAGATAAAATTATCTCCCTATTACCTAGTTGTCGCTAACACCAGATAGCGACAGCTAGTAGGAGATAGCGACCATCTTGGGCCCCACTTTGCATGTGAGTGTTATTTATCACTAATGACATGCAAAGTGGGCGTGCCAAGATGTTAGCGACTGGAAACAGTCGCTAATATCGCTATCTCCTATTACCAAATTTTGGAGATATTCGCGCTAAGCTCGAATATCTCCAAAAGCTAACACCTGCCCTGAGCAGTTCTTAGCCATGTTATCCAATGGGTGGTGGATAACATGGCTAAGAGCATTAGCTCGGTAATACATGAATATCGCGGACTTTTCAGCGATATTCATGCATTGCGGCCGTTTTTTATCACATTTGCAATAAACCTTGGTAATACCAAGGTTTATCTGCGGTAAAAATTGCCGCAGCTCAGCGTTAAAATGTTCTCTCTAACCAAGCAATAGCGATAATTATCGCTATTGTTTGGTAATATGCCCCTCAATTGTTTAACTAGCACATCATTCATAAGTATTTTTAAGTGATCTTTTAGAATTTCTCCTTCAATTTCGAATCTTACTGTATTTTTTGTTGAGCCATCTTTGCGCGCAGAGTCGGCCGCATACTCTGGCCTATTGTAGGCGGCCATGTCTACGCCTATGTTGTTGTTTTTTTAGGGGTCTCTGCCTAAACACATACATTGCTAAGCATTTTGAAATACATGTAAATTGCCCTAGGTTATTGGGATCCTATGAGTATCTTTGAAGCCTGATTGTAAATTATTTCAACGTTTTCAACATTTTGCTGTAGACAGTGTAAACATTTTAAAACATTTGAACAATCTGTGCGGGGGTAAAAAAAACACTGGTCATACACACTGGGTCGTGTCCACCTTTGGTAATGGCAGGCAGGTGTGGCACTTTAAGGGGCAGATTTATGTTAACTGGTGCATCCCCAGGGATGCGCCAGTTAACATGCGCCACAGTGCGCCACTGCTCCGCCACCCATGGTCCGCCGCATTTATGATGCGGCGCACCATGGTGCAAGGCAGTGAGGATGCGTGACGCATCTCTCGGCGTACGGGCGGCGCAAGTGCGACATGACTCCTGCAATGCACTGGGGCCACCCCTACAATGCATGCTGCGTCACCCTTACGCCTGCTTCAAGGGTGCAGTTTAATATCCCCCTGTGTCCCTTTCATACATGTAAAAGTGTGCACTAATAGGGTCAGGGTGCAGTTTAATATCCCCCTGTGTCCCTTTCATACATGTAAAAGTGTGCACTGATGGGGTCAGGGTGCAGTTTAATATCCTCCTGTGTTCCTTTCATACATGTAAAAGTGTGCACTAACAGGGTCAGGGTGCAGTTTAATATCCTCCTGTGTTTCTTTCATACATGTAAAAGTGTGCACTGATGGGGTCAGGGTGCAGTTTAATATCCTCCTGTGTTCCTTTCATACATGTAAAAGTGTGCACTAACAGGGTCAGGGTGCAGTTTAATATCCTCCTGTGTTTCTTTCATGCATGTAAAAGTGTGCACTGATGGGGTCAGGGTGCAGTTTAATATCCTCCTGTGTTCCTTTCATACATGTAAAAGTGTGCACTGATGGGGTCAGGGTGCAGTTTAATATCCCCCTGTGTTCCTTTCATACATGTAAAAGTGTGCACTGATGGGGTCAGGGTGCAGTTTAATATCCCCCTGTGTCCCTTTCATGCATGTAAAAGTGTGCACTGATGGGGTCAGGGTGCAGTTTAAAATACTCCTGTGTTCCTTTCATACATGTAAAATTGTGCACTGATGGGGTCAGGGTGCAGTTTAATATCCTCCTGTGTTCCTTTCATACATGTAAAAGTGTGCACTGATGGGGTCAGGGTGCAGTTTAATATCCTCCTGTGTTCCTTTCATACATGTAAAAGTGTGCACTGATGGGGTCAGGGTGCAGTTTAATATCCTCCTGTGTTCCTTTCATACATGTAAAAGTGTGCACTAACAGGGTCAGGGTGCAGTTTAATATCCTCCTGTGTTTCTTTCATGCATGTAAAAGTGTGCACTGATGGGGTCAGGGTGCAGTTTAATATCCTCCTGTGTTCCTTTCATACATGTAAAAGTGTGCACTGATGGGGTCAGGGTGCAGTTTAATATCCCCCATGTGTTCCTTTCATACATGTAAAAGTGTGCACTGATGGGGTCAGGGTGCAGTTTAATATCCCCCTGTGTCCCTTTCATACATGTAAAAGTGTGCACTGATGGGGTCAGGGTGCAGTTTAAAATACTCCTGTGTTCCTTTCATACATGTAAAAGTGTGCACTGATGGGGTCAGGGTGCAGTTTAATATCCTCCTGTGTTACTTTCATACATGTAAAAGTGTGCACTAACAGGGTCAGGGTGCAGTTTAATATCCTCCTGTGTTTCTTTCATACATGTAAAAGTGTGCACTGATGGGGTCAGGGTGCAGTTTAATATCCTCCTGTGTTCCCTTCATACATGTAAAAGTGTGCACTGATGGGGTCAGGGTGCAGTTTAATATCCTCCTGTGTTCCTTTCATACATGTAAAAGTGTGCACTAATAGGGTCAGGGTGCAGTTTAATATCCCCCTGTGTTCCTTTCATACATGTAAAAGTGTGCACTGATGGGGTCCGGTGCAGTTTCATATCCTCCTGTGTTCCTTTCATACATGTAAAAGTGTGCACTGATGGGGTCAGGGTGCAGTTTAATATCCTCCTGTGTTCCTTTCATACATGTAAAAGTGTGCACTGATGGGGTCAGGGTGCAGTTTAATATCCCCCTGTGTCCCTTTCATACATGTAAAAGTGTGCACTGATGGGGTCAGGGTGCAGTTTAATATCATCCTGTGTTCCTTTCATACATGTAAAAGTGTGCACTAATAGGGTCAGGGTGCAGTTTAATATCCCCCTGTGTTCCTTTCATACATGTAAAAGTGTGCACTAATAGGGTCAGGGTGCAGTGTAATATCCTCCTGTGTTCCTTTCATACATGTAAAAGTGTGCACTAACAGGGTCAGGGTGCAGTTTAATATCCTCCTGTGCTCCATTCATACATGTAAAAGTGTGCACTAACAAGGTCAGGGTGCAGTTTAATATCCTCCTGTGCTCCTTTCATACATGTAAATGTGTGCACTGATGGGGTCAGGGTGCAGTTTAATATCCTCCTGTGTTCCTTTCATACATGTAAAAGTGTGCACTGATGGGGCCAGGGTGCAGTTTAATATCCTCCTGTGTTCCTTTAATACATGTAAAAGTGTGCACTAATAGGGTCAGGGTGCAGTTTAATATCCCCCTGTGTTCCTTTCATACATGTAAAAGTGTGCACTGATGGGGTCAGGGTGCAGTTTAATATCCCCCTGTGTTCCTTTTATACATGTAAAAGCGTGCACTAATAGGGTCAGAGTGCAGTTTCATATCCTCCTGTGTTCCTTTCATACATGTAAAAGTGTGCACTGATGGGGTCAGGGTGCAGTTTCATATCCTCCTGTGTTCCTTTCATACATGTAAAAGTGTGCACTGATGGGGTTAGGGTGCAGTTTAATATCCCCCTGTCTTCATTTCATACATGTAAAAGTGTGCACTGATGGGGTCAGGGTGCAGTTTAATATCCCCTGTGTTCCTTTTATACATGTAAAAGTGTGCACTAATAGGGTCAGGGTGCAGTTTCATATCCTCCTGTGTTCCTTTCATACATGTAAAAGTGTGCACTGATGGGGTCAGGGTGCAGTTTAATGTCCTCCTGTGTTCCTCTCATACATGTAAAAGTGTGCACTAATGGGGTCAGGGTGCAGTTTAATATCCTCCTGTGTTCCTTTCATACATGTAAAAGTGTGCACTGATGGGGTCAGGGTGCAGTGTCATATCCTCCTGTGTTCCTCTCATACATGTAAAAGTGTGCACTGATAGGGTCAGGGTGCAGTTTAATATCCTCCTGTGTTCCTCTCATACATGTAAAAGTGTGCACTAATGGGGTCAGGGTGCAGTTTCATATCCTCCTGTGTTCCTTTCATACATGTAAAAGTGTGCACTAATGGGGTCAGGGTGCAGTTTAATGTCCTCCTGTGTTCCTTTCATACATGTCAGCTTTCGGCTGCCCTGTCTTGTTATTCTGAGTCAAGTGTTAAAGGGGGGCCTGGTCCCTAGTTTGGGGGCCCAGAGTACGGAGGCCCCAGGGCTTGGAGGTAAACACCCCTCCTTGATACAACTATGGCCCTGTAACCTCTGATTGCCCTCTGACCCCTCAGACTGCATTCCTGTCAGGCCTCTTTTATAGAGGAGGTGGCACTGATGTTGAGACAATGGTGGCAGAGGGGCAAAGGTATGACAACAGCTCAGCATTTCAACCCAGTCTCCTCCTATTATCATATTTGTCACACCCACAGCATGTAAGAGCTCTGATGGGTCAGAGGGGACACCCCTCTTGTCAACTTCGGTCTTTAAACAGATCCTATTGCAAGGAACAGCCCCTGAACTTTAAGACCAGCACCTGGGGCCCCCTGGGGTTTGAGTGTGTTTCACAGACAGGGACTCGCTGACGTTGGTGACCCCCAGTGACTGAATTACCTTTCTAACATCACAGCCCAGAAACATAAAATGTAACATCTGCTGAAGTTTGGCATTTATATAACTAGATAACATAACCCCATTATTAACTTTTGGATCCCATGGTGAATACCATTTTTAAATTAAAATGCATGAACCGTACGTAATGCTACAAAGAGCATTCAAACCCAAACATCAACTCACTTTCACTGCCGATCTGTGTTCCCCCGCCCCCGTGGGCACATTGCTCGTGCCATTGTCCTAAATGCCCCCACACACTCTTCCTGGAAACAATGCTTCGGATTTTAACTTTCGCTCATCGCGCTCTTCCCCGCCGATGCCAGGACTTGGACCTTCACTCTCTCGACTTGTTCTGTAGCCATAAGTATTCCTGTTGAGCTGACCTTTGCCTCCTTATTCGACTACTCCTGGCCGCCACTTCTCCAAGCTCCTTGCACCCTTCACCCTCTCCTCCCCCACCCCCCTTATCTGCCGCTCCCTGCCATGCCTGGTGGAGCAGGCTCCGCCCCCCCCCCCAATTCGCCAGCCCTTACCATCGGCGGCCCTCCCTGCTCTCCTCATCTTACAAATTCCTTTCCTTTGCTGATTCCCTCCCTCCTGTCACTAACCCCCTACGCTGTGCCTTCCCTGTCTGCCTGCGTTGGAGCCCCATCCCGCCCCCTACCTTGTGGCGCCCTTACCGTCCCCCCGCCCCCTGTCCATTTTGCACCCTGCCCCCCCAGCCCAAACCCACCTGAATTTCATATCGTTATCCCTTCATGGCAAAGTGAAACTTTTTCTTGTTCAGTCTGCTAGGACCCCCCAAAGGCCACCAAGTTCCGTGCTACACAATCTATGCCTAATTCCTGCAGTATACCTTTAGTGCCTATTCGCCACGTGTGCCAAGCAAACGATATGCTGATGCTACACATGTATAGCTCTTCTTAATTCCGCTCCCTTTGCCTCGGAGGCCTATTCTCCGAATGGCACCGAACTGTACGTCTCTCGCCCGCGCCCATAACCCTATCTCCCTACATTCTTTCTCCTGGACGGCCCCCTCCCCCCAACCCCTTTCATCCCTCCTTTACCCCGCAATCCGACCCCCATTATGCCTCCTCCATGGCTACCCGCTTGGCGCCCTTTTTCTATATCCCTGCATGTACGTTCTTGCGCATCCCATAGTCACTCCGCACCTTCCTTATCTACCTTCCGGTTATTATATTTAAGAGTTGACATCGCCCTCTTACTCGAATGACGTTCCCTCCCCGTGTAACCGCAACCAAGACCATCCCGATCCCTTTAAACCGCACTTAACGTCTAGACGTAGACCTTCCCCCCCTGACTTACGTCCACCGATCTGGCTCCCGGTCAACAAGAGAATCACCTTCCGGCTCCTCACCCACGCACACAAAGCCCTACACAACCAAGGACCAGGATACCTCAACAGCCGCCTCAACTTCTACGCTCCCACGCGCCAGCTTCGATCGACCAGCCACGCCCTCGCCGCCGTCCCCCGCATCCGAAGAGCCACTACAGGAGGAAGGGCCTTCTCCTACCTGGCCGCCAAGACTTGGAACTCCCTCCCGACCCACCTCCGCCTGACCCAGGACCACCTTGCCTTCAGGAAGCAGCTCAAGACCTGGCTGTTCGAGCAGTAGCGGACCCCCCCCAGCGCCTTGAGACCCTCCGGGTGAGTAGTGCGCTATACAAATGTTCTGATTGATTGATTGATTGATTGACCGATCCGTCTTTCCAACCCACCCCCCAGCATTACTTCCCTTGGCTCCCGCAGTCCGGGAACCCACCGCCGCCCGCCCTGTGCCCATCCACCTCTTGTCACCTCCCGAGCCCTCCCTTCCAAAACAGAGACCCCTCTTATTCGAGAGCTGCCCCCGCCTACGAATGAGTACTTCTCAACACGCACACCTCCAGCAAACCTGAAACCCTCGCATGCCCAACCGGCATTTACCTTTCCCCCACCTGGCCTGCATCCCCACCCACCCCTTTCTTGTCCTTGAGTCCCCCGCCCCGGGCGCAACCATACCCACCCGCCCTGTGGCAGAGCACACCCTTACTCCTGGTCCCCCTGACATCGAGCCCTCCGTGCCGTTATTTATTTTCTTCCCTTATTGTTGAAGGCCACTGTCTGCGCGGCACCCCGTGACCTCACCCCGTGTCGGCAGTTCTGCCCATAGGCCCTCACCTGCCCCTCCACCGAACACCCCTCCCCACTGTCCTGCCAACCCACCCTCGTGCTCCGGACCCCAACCACGCATCCACGAACCTCCCCTGCGCCCCCAACTCTTTACAAGCAGGCACCCTTTCCGGAGCGCCCCTCCCTGGCACAAGTCCCGAGGCCCGCCTCTCCCAGACTTTACACCTACTCTCATGGGTTCGGCCTCACCCCCTCTGCTGTTATTATTATTGCCTGAGCACCATGGCAACCCTGCCCATTCCGACGCACGCCACTGTCCCGCAAGACGCCGATTCGACCATCTCTGTGCGCGATGCCTTTGTCACCATTATTTGGAAACACTGCGATGTCCTTGCCCGCGCGCGGCATGAGCCCCTCGAACAGCACCCCATTCCACCCGCAAGGAGCCTTGCATTTGTCCACCCAGAAACCAACCCCCAGAATAGCCCAGGCCTGCCCACCGCCCGCTCCTAACATTCACTTGCATTGCACCATCTACCCCTCTCCTTGCGCGTCGCTCTACGCACTCCCAGCCACCGCCACCCAGCCCCTCCCCTGCTGCCCAGTGCCCTTCTCCCACTCATTCTCTCCTACACCCCCCCATATTACAACCCCCCAAGCCAACACCTCCCCCACCTCACCTCGCACTTTGTCGACGCCGCACCTCTTCTCCTGACACAATTCCCCGGAGAAAGAGGGCCTTGTGCCCGGTGCCCACCTTTAAATACCCCTAACCCCTGCCACATTCCTAACCCTAGATTTACAGCTGAGCTGGCCCAGCCCATTCTCTGGTGGGCCCGCTCTTTCTCCTTCCTTGTCTCCAGCCAATCCTTATTGGTGTCCGGGCTCTGCTTCCCGGGGGAGGCCTCCACTGAGACCCCCGGTCCAGCCACTGTCCCCCTCCCCCTGGGGAGTGGGGGGCTGAACCAAGGGGCAAGGAATAGATTTGAAAGATGGAGAGGGGTGCTGTCGGCGCAATCACCATGAAAATGTAATTTCCTACTGGTAGGGTGACTTTACACCGGTGACGTGCCAGTCATTCTCATGAATGTCTGTGAGTGTCCAGCTACAGGTGCTCCTTCTATTATTAAACAAACGCCTGTGTCGGCTGTACTGATGAATCGGGTGTTTGCCGCAGAGGCTTCTGGGTATGCAAAGGCTCCTGCAGCAGCCCCATGGGGACTTGTGCTCTGGATCCAGGCTGAGAAGAGTCTCACAATCCAGTAATAATCACACAGGCCAACATTTCAGGACAGGGAGGGGGAGATTTAAAATAGAAAATCAGGAGAATGAAAATCCCCTGATGACTTCTGTTGTAGAAATGCAATTTCAGGCAAGAGACGGCTAAAATGAAGGCATTTTTGGCTTGAAAAATCGGTACTGTCCCGCCTGAATAGGGTCGATTGGCATGTATGAAGAATGACCAAAGGCTCCGTGGGGTTAGGTTACTTCCACAATATACTCGTGTGCATACGTGCCAACAGGCCCGATTCACACAGGACAGTCCCGACTTTAGAAGCCAAAAAGGCTGCCTTCGCCTGACATGGCAGCGTCTTCAATGCAAGTCAAAGAGGAAATGCATCTAGCCCTGCCCAATACCACGCATCAGGAGTGAGACTAACACATTGGAGGCGCTTAAATCACAGCTGTCCCTCCGGCGGAGCGGGGACAACTCTTACCATCTTGGGGCCAGTAGCGCCACACCGACCGGCTGCCTGTGTGTGTGGTTCCCCGTCGCCGCAAACCAACGCGGCTGCCTGAGTGGGAACTACACTACCCAGGAGCACCTGGGACGCCGCCCTCTCCCTCACCGGATTTCCGCGCCTGGAGGCGCTTAAAGCACAGCTGTCCCTCCGGCGGAGCGGGGACAACTCTTACCTTTCTGGGAG
The DNA here is from genome assembly GCF_964261635.1 of Lissotriton helveticus. Taxonomy (NCBI): domain Eukaryota; kingdom Metazoa; phylum Chordata; class Amphibia; order Caudata; family Salamandridae; genus Lissotriton; species Lissotriton helveticus. Next base: position 1,684,908 of record NW_027611675.1, read on the forward strand.
CATCTTGGGGCCAGTAGCGCCACACCGACCGGCTGCCTGTGTGTGTGGTTCCCCGTCGCCGCAAACCAACGCGGCTGCCTGAGTGGGAACTACACTACCCAGGAGCACCTGGGACGCCGCCCTCTCCCTCACCGGATTTCCGCGCCTGGAGGCGCTTAAAGCACAGCTGTCCCTCCCGCATCGCGGGAGCGCGCGGGGCCACGCCGGGCTAAGCCCGGGCAAAGGGCGGGCCCTCTTAGGCCCTCAGAGGCCGGAGGAGGACGGGACGGGCGCAGCCCTCTAACGCTATCGACACAAGGTATTTGGCAGTTTTCTTTTGATTGACTCTGTGTTTGGGCAACTATACCAAAGACTAAAGAATACCAGAGCAATTACTGGATCGGGAGTAAACAACACTGTCCTCACCAGCCACCTGTTGCGACCTGATTTATAGACTGTGAGACTATGTATATCTTGCCTTAGGCATCTGGCATTTGTTAACTTGTTAACTGATTTTCGCGGTGTTTGACTAAGACCCTATATTTTGAATCCACTAGGTGATAATACCTACAGTTATTACTACCTACCGTCAAATATGTCTCCAAGGGGAAGTCGTAGCAGAACTGCAGCTGCCAGGGGTTGTAGCAAAGTTAGCAAAACGGGCCCCATCGACAACTTTATAATTAAGGCCAACGATGCTATAAATCAGGGTATATCCCTTCTGGAACGTAGGGTCTCACAAGATCTTGCTCATGCCAGACGCTCCTCCCTGGGTCTTATCGCTTCTGCAACTACTCCTATCCAGGTTTTGCCCACTAATAATAGACCTCTACTAAACACGTGTGCTGATATCCACTCCATCCCCAATGAAGTAAATCTATCTGCCTCCATTCCCCTGATAGATTCCGACACAGACATTAGCTTAGATTTGGAGAAGACTCCTGACCTACATATGACCCCCTCACCTGAAATTATATCAGTAGAAAATACTAGGGAATTAAGGGGAAGACGTGAGGGTGCTATCCAAACATTACAACAGAACCAAAACGCATCTACGTCTAAACCCCTTAAGATCAGTAAATATCAAGGGGAAGACAATAGTACCAACCTCAACCCAAATATAAGTAGGATTGAGGAGACAGCTAATGATCGAGATGAGCATGAGGCTGGAAAAAGGAAAGAAACGGAACATCAGGAAGGGCTAGTAGTAAAGGATGGTAAAATAATTGACCCCACCGAATTAGTGAACGACTATATATTGGCAAAACTGGGTGAACTTCTTGGTATTTATCTATCCCCTATTGAAAGCAGGCTCACCCGGATAGAAAAGCATCTAGCGGAATTAATCACGCCCATTAAGAGCTTAGCTAAAATAACCGTTGCAAATGATGCAATTAAACCTACTTCTAATAAAGCAGTAGGTCCCGATTCCAATGTCTCCCAAGTATCATCCACAAATATAGTTAACTTACCCAAACCTGCCCTGGTACCACCGAAGGGGATAAGTGTCAGCCAACCAATAGTTAATTGTAACAAGGCAGCCCCAGCTATAAGGAAGGATAATATTACAAAACATGTAAATGTGCCTACGGTGGGCCAGCCCCCGAATTCCGGAGGTGGTTCCATCCTGGCCCAACCATTACAAAAAACATCTAGACAGGCTCCTTCTCGCATTAATTTACCACCAGAATGCGGGGCTTATGTCCTTGTTCTAGTTAATGTATCTAAATTAAGGAAGGACCAAGAAGAAACTCCCACATCTCTCAAAAACAAAACCTTACATTGGTTAATTGCAAATTGCAATTTCTCGATAGAAGGTGCAAGGGAAATCATTAATACTCAGCGGGTGGGTTGGATAGGCCCACTTAGGAAAAAGTTTGAGGGCGATTGTGTTACAATTAATTTTAAAAATCCACAGTGGGCAGAGAAAACATTAGCAAGCGCCCCATCACCCTCAACCCGGGAATTCAACACCACACTCCTTCCATTAGGCTATTTCTATAGACATTTGATACCCCAGAATCAAGTTATGGAGAGCAATCCCACTACTACTTACCAAGATTTGAATTTTGGTGCAAGATTCAAATCGCCGCTCTTCTTACAAAATCAGGACTTTGGTCATTTGAACGGCCATAACAATTGGCGGAACCAGATGCCAAACCAGATGTCTATGTTAGTACCCCCTAGCTACTCCCCGCATCACTTTCAATTCCCAAACATGCACCAACCTAACTATAGAGATAGATCCTATCCTGCCCCTGACCTTTATTCGTTCCAACCGTCAATCGAAGCAAGGTCAACATTCAACATCCCTACTTATAATCGTTTTGATTATTTTTCCAACTTAGATGATCAGGATTGACTGAATATAACGCCAATAAAAGATATTGATAGCCTAGCTACAGTCAGTACACTAGAGGGACATTCAGCTCCGGCTGTACATTGTCAGGCTTCAAATGGCACCGTAGAAACCCTGGAATTAATGCCTGTTTACGGTAATCAACCTGCTGTTGTTAATACTACTCCTGAAAAAGCAGAGAGTATCCGTACTAGGGTTAGGCCAGGTAACCATTTTAACATCCATGGGCTATCAATCTTAAGTTGGAATGTTGCAGGATTAGAATCTAAACTATCGGACCCTGCATGGATTAAGATAATCAATGATGCGGATATTCTTATGTTTCAGGAAACATGGGCTGTTGGTAATCTGTATATAGAGGGCTATCACTGCTTCAGCCTAACATCGTCTAAACCAAGTTTTGGCCGAGCGGTGGGTGGTCTTTTTGTTGGGATCAAGATTCTTGCAGGTGGTACAATCAAAAACCTGCAGAACGATGGTCCGGTAAATTCCAACATCCAGATTCTTGAGTATAAGTTGAAGTCAAAGACCACAATTTATTTAATACATTTTTATAACAATGACTTTTATCATGTACCGAACAAGAATTTTTTGGCACTATCTAAGGTTTTAAGAAATTTGGAATGTTCCCTCGCAGTAGACAAAAAGTCATGTATTTTAATAGGGGGTGATTTCAATGCAAAACTAGCAGTGAGTGCTGGATCTGTTAACCAAACTTACTCTGATCCAGCAGAGCGCAGGGGTTCTGAATTGTCAAAACTACTCATTGAATTTGATTTAGATGATGCTTTGAGTGTAGGACATACATCGGATTCCCATTACGCTCCTACATATACTGGCGCGAACAGTAGTTCCACCATTGACTATGTATTTACGTCATCACTGCTAACAGATTGTATAGTAAAAACTTCTGTGGTACAAACACCCCTTAGCGATCACAATCCACTGGTTGTAATTTTGGATCTTGCTCCAAGTCCGATTTTTGAAAATTTAAATGGTGCAAGGGACATTACCCCATCAATTGATGGCCTTCGGTTAAAATGGAGGGGAGTGAATTGTGAGGCTATTTTAACAAATGTACAATTGCTATACCCGCATTTGATCGATTCTTGTAAATCTTTAAGTAACAACTATGATCAATTAATTGCTGATTTTGAAATCTTGTGTTCAGCTATCAAAACTCTTTTGTCTTTTCCATTACCCAAAGAAGGTAAAGAGCCAAGGTGGTTCGACTCGGCATGTTCCTTGGCAAACAGAGAATTAAGAAAGGCTCTCTCTATGAAACCAAGGTGTAAAGCCACCGTTCAATTAGCTAGGAAATACTATAAAGCTAAAATATCGGAACGGAAGGCCAATTTACTCTCTGACCAATGGGACTCTCTGGTAATCAGTGCAAACTTGGGTGGTAGTGGCCCATTTTGGTCAGCTGTCAGAAAAACACGGGAAATGGGAAAGAAACTTACCCAAATTAGCTGTAATATAACAAGCGCAGCATGGGAGACCCATTTTTCTAGCATCTATGCAGCTCCTACAGAGGAGTATTTTCCACCTACTCCTGACCAATCAGGTGGTCTATTAATCCTAGAGCATGAAGTTAAAACAGCTATAAAAGAGAGTCTGGGAAATAAGGCACCTGGACCAGACGGTCTTCCCATTGACATCATTAAATATGATGTTGATCTGTGGTCACCCATATTTCTCAATATCTTTAATAGTTTACCAAAAACAGCCATGCCGACTACTTGGACCACCAGCATTATTGTCCCTATTTACAAAAAGGGAGATAGGTCTGATCCCGCGAATTATCGCCCTATCTCCCTTTTGGACAATACTTTAAAAGTATTGGGTCGTATAATCTTTCATAGAATATTGGACTGGGCAAATGACACTGACTTTCTAGACCCGTGTCAGATGGGGTTCCGTAGTGGGGTAGGAACAGTGGAGCAATGCCTAAACTTAAAACTGATAATTGACAAATACAGTGTTGCCCGCTCCTCCCCCACTTACCTTGCATTTATGGATCTCTCATCCGCTTTTGATCTCGTCAATAGATCAAAGCTTTGGTCCATTCTTTCAACTAACGGTCTTGATAACACTCTTGTAAATTTTTTAGCCTATCTCCATACTGACCTGAAAGCACGGGTACGTATCGGGATGGGCGGAGAGGTATCAGGAGCCATTGAGATAGGGAGGGGTGTGAGACAGGGGTGCGTTTTAGCACCCCTGTTGTTCATCATTTATATTAACGGTTTATCCACCTGTCTGAAAAAAGTTACCACAGATGTCCCATTCATTTTAGGGAAACCACTTCCAGTGCTTTTATATGCAGACGATGCGGTGCTTATGGCCCGCACTCCTAACGCCCTTCGTCTGCTTGTACATAGTTTTGTTAAGTTCATGGAGGACCTGGATTTAAAGGTTAATTTAAAAAAATCTTTTATCATGTCCTGTGGCCCTGGCAAAAGGAAACTTAACACTATACAGTTAGGCACAGACAAACTGGGATCTGTCCCTAAATTCCCATATCTAGGGTTGGTTTTCGCTGCGAACGGCTCGTGGAGTGGGCATATGGCCCACGCCACGAGCAAGTTCTCGAAAGCCAACAACTCTGTTTTAAGTCTCCCTCGCCCAAAGAAAATAGGTGCTACTAGGGCTATTTTAAAGATTTTTAAATTACAGTGCGCACCTGTTGCCACGTATGGAGCAGAGGTATGGGGATCAAGAAACAGCCCCTCTATCCAAAGTGAGGAGAATCGCTTCTGCAGGAAAGTGTTGGGTGCACCAATCTCCTCATCCACCTTCATTTGTCATAGCGAATTAAACCTTCCATATATTAGTGATTTTATCAGAGCAAGACCGGCACTCTTCTGGATCAGAATCTGGAGGAATGAAGCTGCTGCTCTTACTCAGAATATTATAAAGGACTGTTTAAGTAGCGACCACGGAATGAGAATCCCATGGTTGTCTGAAGTTTCAAAATCTTTGAATGAAGTTGGTAGAGGTACTTTGTTTACTGATCCTACAACTATAGAATTACAGGATAAAGTTGAGGTCAAGAATGCGCTATATGCACTTTACAACAATGAAAGGCTCAGAATCGAATCACAAAAATCAACTGTAACGAAATACATAGGCAATGGATTGTGTGGACTGATTCTACCGCCCTATCTCTCGCTGCCTATGACTAGCTGGGAGAGATCATTGCTGTTCCGTTTAAGGGCAGGAACAGTAAAATGTATGCTGTCCTTTCCACTAGGGCATTGTCACAGTATTGATTCTATTTTATGTCCCTGTGATGGCGTGAGTATTCAGGATGACTTGCACTTTTTATTCTTCTGTAAATTTTATCTTGTGTACATTAAATGGTTTTTAACTCCGTATTTTAAAAAATCCAGACCACGGACACTTCAAGAGTCATATAATATGTTGATTGCTCTGGATAGTGATGAATTAACTTTTCGTGTCAGCTCCTTTTTAAGACTGGCTATACGAGCACGTAAAATGATGGAAAACCCCTGAGTATGGTAAATCAGCTTTTGTTAGTGTCATTATGGAAATTCAGCATATTGTTTTGAAACATATTGTATTGTCACTGTACGGAATGGAATGTTACATGTATGCTTATTTTATTTATTATTTGTATGTATATATATTACTATGGTTTGTTGATGAATTACGTTCGGTACTTTTATGAATTTTAAGGAATTCGAATAAAGGTCTTTTGAACTTGAACTTGAGTGGCTCACAGGTTAATATGTGTTTAGATATAGGTATACTATATCTAAGCAAGGGGTGATTACACCACCTTACCCCAGCTGAGTGATCAGCCAGTTGTGTCAATTTAAGAACCAGCCAGGGGTGGCAAAAGTTATGCTGCAGCCCCTGGTAGTCCTTGGTGGCCCCTATGCCCTGGGCACCTATAGTGCATTATACAGGGGCTGACAAGGAGTCCATTTCCAATTGTGGTATGTACCTAGGGTACATGGAATCCATTTTACAGAGAGAGCAGATGGCCTGGGGCCCTGATTAGCAGGGAACCAGGTCAACTAAGTCAAAAAACCAGCTAAACACAGGCAACAAATCTGGGGTAACCATAGTCAGGTAGCCACCTTCCTACAGCCGCCATTCCTGATGCGAGTCGGCCGTGATTTTGGCTAAATCCCCCTTTCATTTGAAACATCCGTTTGGGGTCTTATAGGGATAAGATCTGCCCTAAATAGAATATATAGAAGGTTTGCCTGTCTAATTAAAAATACCGGTATACAGTTGCTAGTTAAGCTTGCCATTCTAAGATGGCCGCGATTTTATGGCCCGGTTGACGTCATCGTGAGCCGTCTTCTTTTACCGGCGTTTTCAGTTGTCCGGGTGGACGAGTATCAACCGTTGGTCAGTGAAGGCAGCAGTTGCTTCCTGATTTAAGTAAGTTTCGTGTGGCTGTGTGAGAGTTCAGAAACCAGACGGTCTGTGAAGGCAGCAGTTGCTTCCTGATTTAAGTAGGTTTCGTGTGGCTGTGTGAGAGTTCAGAAACCAGTTTTTGACATCTTTCTGAGATTTGCTCGGATCGAGGATTATTCATATGTGTCTCTTGTCCTTAGGTGTACTTTAAAGACACATAGCCCTGTATACAGTGAAAAATACAGCTGGAGCACGTGAGTCTCCTTCTACATACATTTACATTTACATTTGTGTGTGATATAGTCATATTAGGTCATAGTTTTCATACCCTGTATTATGGTTTTATTGTGCAGGTTCAACTATTGTGGACACGAACTTTGAGTGAGTACGCAATCTAGGTGTTGGTGGCTTTGCTCTTTTAACGTGTGAAAAAGCTGTCTATACTGAATATAAGGCTTTTTCTTTTTATTACATTTGTAGATTCTTTTGGACATTGAGGTCCAGTTGACTAAATACATACTTCCGGCTGGAAGTATTAGGTAAGCGCACAATTCTGTTGGCTGTTGGTTGGCCTGCTACGGTTTGACTTATTTAGGTACTTGTCACCATATATCTGTTTTTACTTACACGGTGTCACATGGTTAAATTCCTTTGTTATGGTTTCACTCTGGGAGTGTCTTTTGGGGTGAGCAGACAATACTTCAGGGATAAATTAAGTTTAATTGTTGTTTTTTTTTAATTGTAATTAGGAATGTGCAACAATTTTTCGTCCTGAGGATGGTCCTGGGAATGTTTTCACCATAGTGGACCGAAACGTCGACGCTTCCCAACAACGATTTGCTTAGAAGTGAACCTTTGTGTTATTTTGAAAACAGCTCTATACTGTATTAAAATCATATGTTGTATGGTATATCATCTGTCCATGCAAAACAAGCAAAAGATGTTACATACTGCTCACAAGAGAATTTGAAATGTTAGTAGTATTGTTGTTGCCGTAACTAAATCTTATTGTGAATAAATAAGAATTGTGATATATCCCATGTATTGCGTAACCTATGTTCACTTATTGTGACAACTTATAAATAGTAAAGGAGTTTTGAAGTAATTCCTGAGGGGACATTCATGTAGATTGGTCGTTATGAGTTTCAGGCCCCTTTTAAACACTCTAGGTAACAGCGCCCACACACATACCTCCTTACCCCCAATCTTACTCATTTCAGGCCCCTTTTAACCCTCTAGGTTCCAACTCCCACACACATACCTCCTTACCCACCAATCTTAATCATTTCAGCCCCCTTTTAACCCTCTAGGTAACAACTCCCAACCACATACCTCCTTAACACCAATCTGACTCATTTCAGCCCCTTTCAACCCTCTAGGTAACAACGCCCTCACACATACCTCCTTACCACCAATATTACTCATTTCAGGTCCTTTTAACCCTCTAGGTAACATCTCCCACACACATACCTCCTTAACACCAATCTTACTCCTTTCAGGCCCTTTTTAACCCTATAGGTAAGCCCGCCCACACACATACCTCCTTACCACCAATCTTACTCATTTCACGCCCTTTTAACCCTCTCGGTAACAGCACCCACACACATACCTCCTTAACACCAATCTTACTCATTTCAGGCCCCTTTTAACCCTCTAGATAAGGCCGCCTCCGAAGAAAATAATGCCCCCCCTAAAAAACAAGTACTGGCACATTCTGTCTTTGCCAATGCAGGCAACATCGGCAAAAAGAGGAACAAGAAGACTTAGAATGAGGAATTACCACTGGCAACAGTATGCAATGTAATCAGAGAAAGTTAATGCTACTGGCGTTGCAAATGACACTTTTTTTAGTTATGCTTTTTCGTTTGCGGTAGAGTGATCATTTGCCCTATTGAAAGAGCTAGGAAGGAAAGAGGATGGAGAGGAAACAGTGGAGAACAGGGGTGGTAGTACTAGTGGTTTGAAATAAAAATGAAAAACTTTGGGGCAGATTTACAATAAGTGGCGCAACCCTGCATATCAGCAGGGAAGCGCCACTTATTGTGCGCCATGCCTCCGCCACCATTGATTGGCGCAACGCATCTGTGTCGTAAAGGTGGCGCATTGCTGGAGTTGCGTCGAAAGCGTGCAGCTCCAGCAATGCTCTGGGGTGCCCTATCTTTACAATGTTGCGTCAATCCTTATGCCTGCTTCAAGCAAGCGCAGGGTTTTGACGCAGCATGACCTTAAAAATGACTGAGTGAAATCTTGCAGATTTCACTCAGCCACTTTTCGGGGGCGTTCCTGCCCCTCCCCCCGCTTGCGCCAGAACACCTCCTTCTGGCGCAGGGCTTTACAACGTGACGCATCTCCCAGATGCATCACGTTGTAAATACCCCGCACCATGGCAAAAGTGACGCAACGGCGGCGTAAAAGAGGAGGCGCAAGGGGCTTGTGAATCTGCCCCTTCATTTATGCACATGTAAAGTGCACCCCATTGCTGCAATTGCACCACTGCACGAGACAATAGGAAGAGGACACACAGGCAAGCACGCATGTGCAGGACATCTAACCTGGGATTTTACAGGAATACTGTAACGCATATTAGCAAGCACATTATCGCCGTTTTAGCGGCAGTTTCCTGCCGATAAAACTGAGATAATTTTAACGAGGTTCCTTGCTAATATGCCCTTCAGTGTTTCAAATAAAACAAGTATTTCCACTGTTAGAAGGGGCGATCTCAGAGGGCCAGGTTGTGCTCACCCGACCACCCCAGGACCCACCTCTCCCACAGATATTGCCGAGTCTTATCGCGAGGTCCCCACCGGGGAGGACTTTGAGTCTAGGATCGTACACACTGAGCTCACACCACACTTACGAATGGACACCACACCGTAGGTTTTCAGTAACAAGTTCTTTATAAACAGTAAAAAGGGAGTAGCACTCTCATGTACAAACGATCGAGGGATCGTAAAGTCTTTAAGGATTCGGGAAGAGGGAAGTGGGACAGTCTTTAGTCTTTAGGCCAGTACGAAGTGTACCCTGCGCACAGCTCTCAATCCTCGAGCCGGGGGATACGGAAGATGATGGTCGTACTAGCTGCTTCACTCACACAAACCAGTCTCTCAGGGGAGGCCGGAGGTGCCATCGAAACTCCCTGGCTTATCTCACTCGGGGAGCCCTTTACCCTCTAGCCGGGACTGGCGCGCCTTGGAGTCTGGGTTTCGCTGGGGCCGGGGTCACGCTAGGCCCAGGGAGTCAGGGATCTCGGGAAGGGAAAATGGTTGCCGGGCCTTGTGGGGCATGCAGGTTCTAGGAGCTCGGAGCCGGGAGTGGGACGGAACAAGCGGGACTGGTCGTCGGTTACGGGGTCTGGGCGTACAGGGAGCAGGACGACCAGGGAACTCTGGGTGCAGGCTATGCTAACAGGGTGCTGCGCAGGGAACTCTGGGTGCAGGGCTACGCTAACGGGGTGCTGAGGAATGGGGGGAACCATGCCACGAGGCCAGGTCCAACATCCACATTTTATGTGTTGTGATATAAAATCAGAGCTAGTGCAAACCTTTTTTTTTTAAATATAAGTTTCTATCAGAAGGACAGCACTTTTACATTTACATTTCTTTCGGGGCGCAGGCACCCTGGCTTGTTTCTCCCTCGCCTCCCACATCATGGCGTCAAAATACTGGCGGCACCTTATCGGCCTCTCAAGGTCGGCACTAACTGTTCAGGAGTCGTGCTGGTTGTTTTATTAAAGCAAAAAGTGGGGGGAACTGTTTATGTAAAATTAGAAAAAGGCTCTTCAAGTCGTTCCCCAAATAAATTCACCTCTCCAACCACTGCCGCTTTCAGCTAGGCGTCTTGCAAGGCCTCCAAGTTACCCAGTGTATAGTGTATACAGCATGCCTCGCAAAGCGATGCACTGCAACGCTATACGCGAGACCTAAAAAGCATTGGTATAACCTGTAGGTGTCATTGTTGGGACATTGATGATCCAAAAGCTACATTTCATATATGTTGGATAATTAATAAGCATTATTAAAGAAAAATGTGACATTACGTTGTTGGCAAGAACACAAGGAGGAGTTTGTAGCAATCAAGAGCCTGCACAACAAGAACCCAAAAAGTGCAGCGTACATCAAATTTCACACAGGCTTTTTGTTCCACCGTTTCAAACTCTACTCAGTAGCAAACAAAGTCTTTGACCTCATCACACCCCCAATGTACATATGCCTAGAACCCCTCATGGTGAAAACCAAAGCTCTACTGTAAGACATTGGGGAGAAAACTACGGCAAGACAACTGACCACAGACATTGAAAATCAAACAACAATGAACACTATCGCCACCTGTCTGGAAAAAAAGACAGCTGAAACGTGGAAACAAGTAAGCTGGAAACGCCTGACCAATGAGCAAAGAGACTTAGCCTGGATGGTTGTCCACGAATGCCTCCCCACCAGACAGTTCCAACACTGCAGAGGGATGGCGAGAACACAAAAATGCCCCAGAGAAAGCTGCCTACACGAAGAAACCACAACTCATCTGATGTGGAACTGCCTATATGCACAGAAACTATGGAAGAAGCTGGGCAAGCTCCTAAAACACATAACCTCCATGACAGACCGACAACATGAGAACATTCCATTCTCTACGGCCTGGATCCACCCTCCGCAGACAAAGAGACCGCATGGAAAATAATCAACGCGGGGAAAGAAACCTGGGGATCTCCACGAAGCTATTACTTTTCTCGCTCAAACAACTGACCACAAATGAATGATTAAAGTTGTGTTTCAATAAGGCAATGATATATGTAATGTATGACATTAAAAATGTAGGCCAGGCGGAAGCTAGCCAAATATGAAAATATAAAGAGTGGGCCAAATGGCTAATAAAAGCGTCATAAAAGACGCCCCAACATGGGGTAAGTCTTAATATATTAATGAATCTAGATGGAAACCACCAAAGTACATGTCTGCGAGCACCACACTTTGGACTGGTAAAAAGTACACCACCCTACAAGGGATTGGGTAAATTGTATTGTGCACCAAAAACGTTATAAACAAAGATATATTGTATAAAAAAATATTTTTACAAAAAAAAAGAAATTGATGGGTGCCAGTGGTACGGAGTAGGAGCTGTTCTATCACGAAAGAAGGATGGTAATGAGTGGGTGGTTGCATATGCATCTCGCACCCTGACACAAGTGGACAGAAATTTTTGGGAAACATCCTTTACAACAAAACTTTTACCACGCAGTGCTGTTACAACGCAAGTATTACAACGAAAACCTTTACAACGCATTACACTGGGGTGTGCTCTAGGATAGGGAATAGTTTTAATTTACTATCTAACACCTTCCCTAGTGTCCACGGGGACTGGAGTTGGAATGGTAAATTAAACTATTCACTATCCAGCACCCCCAAGTGTAATGCGTTGTAAAGGTTTGCGTTGTAATACTTGCGTTCTAACAGCATGCGTGGTAAAAGCATGCGTTGTAACGTCATACATCCGAAATTTTTCAGTGATAGGGGAAGAATTACTCGCTCCTACTTGAGCTGTAGAGTGTTTCAGGATGTATGTTCAGGGCCGGTAAATCAATATCTGTGCAGACCATAACTCTTTAGTGAATATTTCAAAACCAGGAGGTGGGGAAAATATAACAACACAGTTAGCACGATTGGCTTCAAAGTTGCAAATGTATTATTATGATATTGTATGTGTTCCAGACAAAAATACTTGTGTTGCTGATGGGTTGTCACAGTTACCAGTGGAATCGTGCAACGCACAGGAAATGGATGAGAGTGGACGTGATGTGGGGTACATGTATGAAGATGTGATGTGTTGTAGGAACAGAGATGTGGTGAATGGGTTGGAGTTGTCTGAGGTGAAATGGATAGAGTCAATGGAAAAAGATGTGGTTCTGTTGGGTGTAAAAAAAATAATTGCAAATGGGTGGCCATTGGAATGGCAATTGCAAGCTGAATTTAGCACATTTTGAAAGGTAAAGGAGGAATTATCCTTTTGTAATGGTATTGTCCTAAGAGGAGATAGGTTTGTACCTCCTATTGGGAAGAGCAAGAGCATTATCAAGTTAGGACATGAAGGCCATTGGAGGATGTCAAGCATGAGGTGGAAAGTTTAAGAAGAAATTTGGAGTCCTGGCTTGGATGGTTTGGTGGATCGCTGGGTGTGGGAATCTAATGCATGCATGTCAAGTGACAAAGTGATTAAACCAGTGGTAATCCTCATCAGCCCGGCTTGCTTGAATCCAGTGGCAAAGTGAGCAAGGGACTCACGTCTGAGCATACCCTGCCACACTTATGGTGGCCAAAAGTGGTGCAAAAGGGGGTGGTAATGGATGTGCAAGAGCATTATCAAGTTAGGACATGAAAGCCATTGTAGGATGTCAAGCATGAGGGGAAAGTTTAAGAAGAAATTTGGAGTCCAGGTTTGGATGGTATGGTGGAACATTGGGTGAGGCCAGTGGGCAAGCAGCAGTGGGGGCAGGACTCCAAGCGCCGAGACCAGCGGGAACATGAGTGGACTGCCAGCCTTCCCCTTGCATCACCTGGGTGCTTCATTAACTTTTCGCACCTCCCGCTTCACGGGAGACGCTTCACGTACCGAAGCCAGTGGGCAAGCAGCAGTGGGGGCAGTACTCCAAGCTCTGAGACCAGCGGGGCCGTGAGTGGACTGCCAGCCCCTCCCCTTGCATCACCTGGGGGTATTTAGCTTTTCATGGACTCCCGCGTCGCGGGACGCACTCGGGCGACCGCCGGGCTAAGCCTGGGCAAAGGGCGGGCCATCTGTGGCCGTCAGAGGCCGATTGAGGCCGGGCTGGGCCATCTCTCTAACTTGCCGATTGGACTAGGAGTGGACATACAGAGGTAATAATTTGGAACTGAATTACAGTTATCCCAACAATATGGCAAAACGGCGACCAAAACCCTTGCTAGAGAAAACTCGTTTTGCTATTGACACATATTTGGCAAAAGCAGTTAACGTCCTAGCTGAAGAAATCGACCGCATGGAAAGACGTTTATCTAGAGAATCTAGTATAATGTTTAATGAGCAGGCCAGTCTAAGTGATGATCCCCTCTCAGTTAGTAAGGAAAGATCAATCACCCCAGCATTGGTTACAACCCCCTCAGCTACAATAGATGTATTAGATGATGAAGTCTGTACTGATGAAGAGCATTCGCGTATTTCGGCAACACCTGAATTACCCATCTCGGTGCCCTCTCCGGCCTCCCCAATATTAACAAAAGGGTATAAAAAGAAAACTACATGGCAAGGAAAATTGGGGGCCAAAAAGGATAAGGAAATTATTACACGGGGGGCCTTAGCCAACTTGAATAGTAAATCAGGCTCTGATAATGTTATAGGTGACTTAAATATAGAAGTATTGTTTGGGAAGTTAACGGAGCTTCTTAGGCCACTGAACGAGAAGGTAGATAATTTAGCTAGGGAAGTGCACAAGTTAAGTGGGCAGATTGATAAATGTAGTCTGAGAGACCAATTACTCCACCCAAGGGTACCCACCACCACAAATATGACCAATGAACTGCCCGATTCTGTTGGCAACGGAAGTGGGGCTTCTTTAGCTCTACAAACAATTAGGGAACATGGTATCGGGAAGGCATCCGTGAATCATTTATCCCCTGGAAGAACTTCTAAGGAAATTACACCATTAGTACAGGTGACACCACCCATCAAGTTAAATGATAAACCGAATTTAGGAGAAGATCAAGCAATGGGGGTTAGAAAGAAGCAAATAGATGAAACCAATAACGTAGGACCAGTGGATTTATTGGCACGTAGCTCAAATAAGCCCCCCGCATCTATTAACTTGCCGCCTGAATGTGGGGCTTATGTAGCAATTCTTACAAAAAGATCAGTTAGAAACCCACGAAACACTTAAAAACAAAACACTTCATTGGTTATCTAAAAATTGTGGCTTCCCTGTGGAACGGGCCGGACAGATACTATTGACCTAAAGGGTGGGGTGGATCGGCCCTATTACCAAAAGATGTGAAGGTGATTGTATAATAATAAATTTTAGGTCCCCATGTGGGCACAGAACCCCTTATTAAGTGCCCCACAACCTTCATGTTGGGATTTTATTACAACCCTTTTGCCTCTGGGGTATTTTTATAGACACCTGATGGAGAGATATAACACCGATAACCCTAATTCAAACTCTTGTAATTTCAACCAGAGGACCATAACGCCAATACAACCCCCCCATCTTATAGTTTAGTGTAGTTGCTATATTCCCAATAGGCTCTGCGCATTGGAATAATATATACTGCAGCTTAGACGTAGGACTGCGGTCGACTAGGTCTCTGCCGAATATATTAAACTTAATTGTGTGTGCCAGCTAGCTCAGAGGTCAGTAGAAACTTTCTCGAAAGTACAAGAAGGGATTAGTCGCTGACAACCATATAACATGACAACTTTGTTTCCCCAGAATGAAACGTATCTCTAGAGTCGTGGAAACAATAGACGGCTATTTCACTCAGTCACTTGTGCGTGCTTCGTTTCACCAGAGTTGCTAAGAAATAGAGAGACTGGCGTTTTCAATAAAAGGATTTATTGAACAGTCTTATTTCTTAAGCATAAGAAATGCACGGCTACAATTGAAATGATAGTTAAGAAGTACAAGTTATATAATACGAACAGTATTAGTACTGCAAAAGCATGATATGGTTTCTAAGCCATAAACATAGAATACATAAAATGCATAAAATACATACAGTGAAAGGAGAGTGGCTAAAAGTACTGAACTGGTGCTTCTAAAATACGCCTACCCCGGTGTACCTAACCTAGGTCTAGTACGAGGGAGGAGTAAGTGTGGTGTAGCTTAAGTTTAGTAGTTTTGCTGCCAAAAATCTGTTCCAAAAATTCTCTAAGGGTCTAATCAGCTCCGTACCTTGGTTTAGAATGATAGAGGTCTTGTATCTCTCTCTCAGGACTCGATCTCCCAGCAACCCGCAAGGGTAGCCTGGAAACACCAGAGCTGGATTTCTCGGCAAGAGAAAAGACAGCGTCGTCTCAGTGTGTCAGTCAGAGGGTCGGCTTCCTTCGGCACTTGCAGCAGCAGGGCTTCGGGCAAGTAGTCAGTCGATCTGCTCCTAAACCACCGTGTGTTTGACTAGGTAAATGTAGGCATATTTATACTTTGAAGATGCAGAGTTTGACGTAAGATTGGACATAATAACGTCATTGAAACCTCAGTTCCTTGAAAACTCTAGGAGTTCTTGGATAAATTAATATGCAAGGAGGGGGAAGTTCCTGACTGCTGAAGGCGGGTTTTTTCAAGAAATCGATGTGGATTCTCGGAGCTTAGTGGAAGTAGCCATGCCGTATTTGGGCTGCATAGGCTAATACTAAATACGGTAATGATTTCTATGCCTATATAAGGATATGGTGAATTATACTTATATAAGGGCACGAAACGGGAAAATTACACTAGGGTCCTAGATTCTTCCATAACAATAGTACCCCTATATAATAGATTTCAGGCACTCAGCTCTTTGGAAGATAATGACTGACTTCCAGAGTGCAAGGGGACCACACTGAATCAGTATAAGAAACCCCCTGTGGAGGAACAGAATACTGGATTAATATCACCCAAGGAGCTGATAATCCCAATTACCAATAGTATTAATCCTCTAACCCGAAATCCATCGATTGAGGTTGCCACCCAAGATGGCTATACGCTTGTAACCTGGAACATAGCAGGATTAGGAAAGAAGCTAGATACACCATTTTGGAGGGATTTCATTACCTCAGGCTAGGATATTATCTGCCTGCAGGAAACATGGAGTAAAGACCCGATCTATGTTGAGGGTTATACATCATACTGGTTAAGTGCAGATTTACCAAAGGCGGGAAGAGCAAAGGGTGGCCTTCTGCTACTTGTCTCAATTAAATTAATTGGGTGTAAAATCAAAGGCTGTTCCCCAGTAGATACACATAACCAAGTAATGCGGATTGAGTTCCGCAGGGGTAAAGATCTTATTTTGATTAACTATTATAACAATATTTTTACCAGTAGTAGGGGGATTTTACTGCAGGCCCTAGAAAAAGAGATAGATAGGGTATTGGCACTCTCTAGCAAACTGGCCATTATAGTATGGGTCGGAGATTTCAACATTAAAGTGTGCCCGTTGGCACAGTCTAAGACATGTGTATTTCTGAATGGTCATCATAGTGCGGATGACATTAATGCTAACCACTTACATTTTTCCCATGGAGACTACGGCTCAACCCTAAATACCATGATGGCAAAATTTGATCTTGACTTACTTGATTGCTCTAAGAGAAGGGGTAATATTAAATGTCCAACTTTTACAGGTCGAAACGCTGACAGTAATATTGATCATATTTTAATTTCTTGCAATGGGTTATATGCAAATTTGTGGATCTCTGAACAGGTGGTAAGAGACCATAACAGTATTTCCATCTCACTATTATGTTGGGGAAACAAATTAAAAAACACTGATGAATGTTTCTCCATCATTATTCCAATAAGACCCAACGGCATGAGGATCGAATGGGATGGAGTAGATCCTGCAAAGACCCAAAGGGAGGTGGTAATGAAATGTCGGGAAGAAATTGACCGTTGTCTTAGCGATGAGGTCCACCCACATACATTACTTAATATCTCTTCCAAGATAAATAATATAATTAATAGTATCTTTACCAGGAGGACTAAAAGTAATAGAAAGACTAATGTAGGTTGGTTTGATAAAAAATGCTCCCAGGCTTTACATAACTTGAAATCTGCCCTTGGTACCAAACCCCGCAATCAAACACTTATTCATGACCTACGCCTCACATATAGGCTAGTTATTTAGGAGGAGCGGAGAAAGGAGTTTCAAGAGGAAGCGTGGGAAGAATTAAACCTGGCCGCAGACACAAACAATAGTAAGTTGTTTTGGGAGACAAAATGATTGTATGCCTGAACTTACCTCACATGTAAATTGTAATGCATGGATCGAGCACTTTTCCAATATTTTTAACCCAGATAGGGAGACTTCAATTTTAACTCCAAATTATGATTTTACATGGCCTTCTTTACCGCTGCTAATTAGTATAGAAGAAGTGCATGAGGGGTTACTAAACAGCAAGGGAGGTTGTGACGAGGGGGACCCGGACTCGGATCCTCCGGGCTTACCTGTTACCATGTCCCCTCTTTCCACACAGCACACCGACTCCTGGAAAACATCGGACTTCCTGTTCAACCCCTTACAGGTCACCGAGGACCTGTGTTTCTTTAATTGGGCGGAGCCAGACCCTACACCCGCCCACCTATCGCAAGGAAAACCCAGCCCAGAGATCCCACAGGTGTGTGTTACACCCGGAGGAGGAGAAGGAGAGTGGCGACAGGAGGACGGAGCGGAGTGGCGATCGAGGGAGGAAGAGTGGAGGAAGAACGAGGCGGGAGAGGACGAGAGGAGGACGGATGAGGCGAGAGAGGAGGGACAAAAATCGGAGGAGGCAGAAGGAGACGACCGAGAAGTACTGAACAACGGAGGAGAACCGAGAGGGGTCCGAGACTTCAGCGACAAGCCAGGAGGCCAACGGGAAGGTGCATCGCCCAGCCACACTTCCCGGGAAGTGTGGCTAGAGCAGGTACGGTCACGCTTCACGGGTTGGGTGGGACGTAAGGGGGTCAAACCACCCTAAAGAAGTACTCGACATCCCGTGCACAAAACCCACCCCTTTCACCTCACTTGTACCGGGGTAGTCTGCACGTGTGACTCCTCACTCCCTTCCCCAATCTAAATCTATAGTTCACCAGGCTAACACTGGTTTCTTTCTATTCTGCTGCAGTACTCCGGCCCACGTTTGAAAACGGCAGAAGACCGGACTACACCTCCCAGACGACATCGGGAGCATCGGCGGCTCGGAGCGGCAAGAGACTTAACGGAGGACGCAGAAAACCCCCTCCCTTATTATCGAGTGCTGGTGCAGAAAAGGCGGCTGTATAAAACAATAAAACCGGCTTTACCAAAGACCCCGTTGTCAGTAAATCTGTTCGATTCCCCACGTGAAATGCCACAAGTGGTGGAGAATGCAGGCAAGGAACTAGCCATCCAGGACACAACGATGGAAGAAATGCTACAGGCTCTCATTAAAGGCCAGGAACAATTGGGATGGGCAGTGGAGCACCAGCTCGCCTCCGCGCAGCAAGACATGGACACCTTCAGGAGCACCGTGGTGGCACGACTCGAAGGAATGCAACAGACAGTCGACCCAGCCAGCAACCCGGTGAGAGAGAGCCGTCCACCTCCCACCCCCTCTGGTATATCCCTGCATAAATACATTACAGGCGAAGATCCAGATGCCTTCCTGACAAACTTCGAGAGGGTGGCTTTAGCATGTGGGTGGCCCTTGGAGAAATGGCCGTTCTTCCTCGCACCCCTGTTGACCGGAGAGGCACAGGCGGCCTACCAGGTCGCCAACAGCAATGGACAGACCCCATACGGACAAATTAAGGAAATCATCCTAGACCACCTAGGATTGGACGCGGAGGCCTACAGGGTACGCTTCCGAAAAGAAAGAGGACTAGTAGGGGACAATCCAAAACCCTGTTCTTTCGGTTGAAAGCCGCTGCCGATAAATGGCTCACCCCTACATCCAGCACGAAAGAGGAGATCATGGATAAAATGTATCTGGAGCAGTTCCTCGAGGCCCTCCTTTACGGGACACAGCGGTGGCTGAGACAGCACTCCAACCTGACCACCAAACAAGCCATGGAGATGGCAGCCACGATTGTCCGGGCACAACCCCGCTTGCACACTAGTGAACCGGAGAAAACGACTAGACCACCTCTCAGGCCGGACCGCCGGCCTCGACCCCGCCTGGACTCCCTGTTCCCCGAATGATGACACCAGAGGTTCCCCAATACCGGGGTCCACAGTGCTTCGACTGTGGGGCATGGAGACATATCGCTCGCCTGTCCCCTCAAAAACGCAACCAGGAAGAACCCATGGACGTCGGCTATATACCCAAAGCTGTTATGTATACTGCGGAGCTTGGAGGTGCCTATCACGTGAGTGTCAAGGTCAACGAAACCGAGGTCCGGGCTCTCCTGGACTTGGGATGTAAACAGTCTGTAATACAGGGATGTTATGTGAGGCCCCTTCAGGTAATGCCAGACGCCCTAGTTTATATTAAGTGTGTGCACGGTGATGTCAAGGGTTATCCGGTGGCTTATATCCCCATAGAACTGGAGGGTAGGAGTACACTGGTGGTGAAGGTAGGTGTGTTGGATGCCCTCCCCGAGAAGCTTATATTAGGGACCGATAACCCCCACTTTCTAGACGTCTTTGAGGGACAGATACTCAAGGGCAGGTCGCTCGACACCTCATCTCTTCCTGCCCTGACATCCCCAGACCCCTAGGAGGGAGACAGAAGCTTTCGTTTTGCCAGGCCAATGACTCGAACCTGTTTAATGCCTGGGAACAAGCCCACATGGATCAGAACAATCCTCAGCCCCGTTATCCCCGCTTTCTGATAAAAGACGACCTCCTCTATAGACAGGCGAAACAGGAAGACCCTCTACAGTTGTTGGTCCCGACCTGTTTCAGGGAACAAATCATGTTTAACGCTCACACGCACTTGTTGGCAGGGCATACCGGGAGCGAGAAGACCACCCAGAACGTACTGAGAAGCTTCTATTGGCCGGGAGTGTATCAAGACATCAAGACCCATTGTCAGACGTGCGATATGTGTCAGCGAAAAAACACACAGAGACCCCCAGCTGTACCCCTACAACCCCTCCCCATAATCGGAACACCCTTCGAGAGAGTCGGCATGGATCTCATTGGGCCCTTACCACAAACACGGAGGGGGCATCAATACGCCCTAGTGATCGTTGACTATGCCACTTGCTTCCCAGAAGCGTTCCCTCTGAAAGCCCCCACCTCAAAGAACATTGCGGAGAAGTTCCTGGAACTATTCTCACGGGTGGGATTTCCCAAAGAAGTCCTTACGGACCGGGGGACCCCGTTCATGTCAAGAGTCATGAAGGAAGTATGCCAACTTCTAGGCCTCCACGAGATACGAACGTCTGTATACCATCCCCAGACGGACGGACTGGTGGAGCGCTATAACGGGACCCTGAAATCTGTTCTGAAGAAAATTCTAACCGTAAACGGAAGCAACTGGGACCTACTACTACCTCTGGCTTTATACGTGATCCGAGGCCAGAAGCAGAGCAGTTTAGGCTGCTCATCATTTGAGATGCTGTACGGAAGACAGCCCCGGAGCCTTCTGGAGATGACCAAAGAGGTATGGGAAGCAGAGTCATCAGGAGAAACACGATCCCTACTGGAATACAGTCAAAACCTGAAGAACAAGCTGGGGAAGATACGCAAATTGGCCTTTACCCAGCTAGAAACCAGCCAAAGAAAACAGCAGACCCACTATGACAAGGGGAAGAAGTGGCGACAACTCATCATTGGCGACTGGGCTCTGGTGTTACTACCCTCTCCCACAAAAAAATTCCAAAATGAATGGCAAGGCCCATACCAAGTCATCGAGACGATAGGGAGGACGACCTATCGGTTACGATTGAGCGGGAGGAAAACCCAGATATTCCATATAAACCTACTGAAGAAGTGGTTGGGCTCACCACCCGCGTCCTCCAACCTCGCTTTCCTCACAGGAGACGACCCGGAGACAACGTTGAGAGAACTAGTGATCAACAATGAGTAGTACCAGAGCGAGCAAGAGGGGCTGTAGAAGATCCTACGACCCTTCCAGCATATATTCTCCAACCTTCCGGGGACAACCCGATTGACCGAACACCGGATTGAGACCCCTGCGGGTGTCACGGTCAAGCAACGACGATACAGGATCCCAGCTGCAAAAAGGGAAGCCATAAACAAAGAAGTGAAGGAAATGTTAAAGCTAGGAGTGATCCGACCCTCCAGAAGTGAATGGTCTTCGCCCATAGTGATGGTGCCCAAACCGGACGGAACCAGCCGGTTCTGCATGGATTTCAGGGCGCTGAATGCAGTATCCTCATTTGACGTGTACCCCATACCCAGGATAGACGAGCTGATAGAGAAACTAGGGGACTCTAAATATATCAGCACCCTGGACCTGACAAAGGGATATTGGCAGGTCCCATTAAGGGAAGAGGATCGGAAGAAAACAGCCTTCGCTACGCCAGACGGACTCTACGAGTTCAATGTACTCCCCTTCGGCCTACATGGTGCCACTGCGACCTTCGAGAGATTAATGAATGAGGTACTGAGAGAACATCAGGGATATAGTTCGGCATACCTCGATGATATCATCATATTTAGCCCATCATGGGAGGAACACCTACAACATCTACAGAACATCCTACAACAACTACGCAGAGCCGGCCTGCATATCAACTCAAAGAAATCAAGAATCGGGTTCCAGAAAGTCAAGTACTTAGGATACGTCTTGGGGCACGGAGCCATATAACCCCAACTTGAAAAAGTGAGGGCCATTGCCGACACCCGTTTCCCAAAAACCAGAGAGAAATTAGGGCCTTCTTGGGGCTAGTAGGCTACTACCGGAGATTCATCCCCTCATTTTCAGACGTAGCAGCGCCATTGACTAACACCCTAAAAAAACATCCCAAGAACCATGACTTCCAGAGACCCTCCCCTGCAATGTGGAAAGCTTTCCAGACCTTAAAGAGAGCTATCACAACAACCCCAGTCCTTACATCCCCTGACTTCTCGAAACCCTTTATACTGCACACGGACGCCTCCGACTTCGAAATAGGAGCCGTGTTGTCCCAGGATACAGGGGCAGGCGGGGAACAACCCATCCTGTACATCAGTCGCAAGTTATTCCCCAGGGAAGTGAGATATCCCACTATTGAAAAAGAATGTCTCGCCATACGATGGGCTGTAGATAAGCTGCGCTATTACCTGGAGGGGCATCAGTTTATCCTGTATACAGACCACGCCCCTCTTCTATGGATGAGCCGCAACATCTCAAACAATCCCAGGGCCATGAGATGGTTCCTGGCCCTACAGCCCTTCAGGTTTCAGGTCCGCCACAGAAAGGGGAAAGACAATGCCAACGCAGACTACCTGTCCCGTTATCCTCTCCCCGAACGGGAGAATCCTAGGGGGGAGGGGTGTGACGAGGGGGACCCGGACTCGGATCCTCCGGGCTTACCTGTTAGCATGTCCCCTCTTTCCACACAGCACACCGACTCCTGGAAAATGTCGGACTTCCTGTTCAACCCCTTACAGGTCACAGAGGACCCGTGTTTCTTTAATTGGGCGGAGCCGGACCCTACACCCGCCCACCTATCGCAAGGAAAACCCAGCCCAGAGATCCCACAGGTGTGTGTTACACCCGGAGGAGGAGAAGGAGAGTGGCGACAGGAGGACGGAGCGGAGTGGCGATCGAGGGAGGAAGAGCGGAGGACGAGCGGAGGACGGAGGAGGCGAGAGAGGAGGGACAAAAATCGGAGGAGGCAGAAGGAGACGACCGAGAAGTCTAGAACAACGGAGGAGAACCGAGAGGGGTCCGAGACTTCAGCGACAAGCCAGGAGGCCAACTGGAAGGTGCATCGCCCAGCCACACTTCCCGGGAAGTGTGGCTAGAGCAGGTACGGTCACGCTTCACGGGTTGGGTGGGACGTAAGGGGGTCAAACCACCCTAAAGAAATACTCAACATCCCGTGCACAAAACCCACCCCTTTCACCTCACTTGTACCGGGGTAGTTAGTCTGCACGTGTGACTCCTCACTCCCTTCCCCAATCTAAATCTATAGTTCACCAGGCTAACACTGGTTTCTTTCTATTCTGCTGCTGTACTCCGGCCCACGCTTGAAAACAGCGGAAGACCGGACTACACCTCCCAGACGACATCGGGAGCATCGGCGGCTCGGAGCGGCAAGAGACTTAATGGAGGACGCAGAAAACCCCCTCCCTTATTATCGAGTGCCGGTGCAGAAAAGGCGGCTGTATAAAATAATAAAACCGGCTTTACCAAAGACCCCGTTGTCAGTAAATCTGTTCAATTCCCCACGTGAAATCCCACAGAGGTAAAGCACCAGGCCCTGATGGGGTCCCAATTGATTTATACAGAGATTACCCGGACCTCTGGGCCCCGATTTTAGCTAGGATTTTAAATGTTGCAGCAATAGGAGATTTTCCTCCATCTTGGGGTCAGTCATTGATTATTCCTCTTTTTAAAAAGGGTTCTCGTTCTGAAGCATGCAATTATCGCCCAATATCCCTGCTAGATTATAAAGGTTATGAGCAGGATTTTACTGAAAAGGTTGGAAACCTGGGCCTCAGACAATAAGATTTCATCTCCAGTGCAATATTAATTTAGGAAGGGCCTTGGAACTTTAGAACAATGTGTTAATCTTGATTTGCTTATTAGTAAATACACATTATTGAAGGGGAGCAATTTGTTTTTATGTTTTGCAGACTTGAGCAGTGCTTTCGATCTCATGGACCATTCACTCTTGTGGTCCACTCTGCTCTAATCTGGGGCCCCCAGAGAGATTGTGTTTTTTCTGGCCAGAGTTTACGAGAGATTATCGTGTAGTGTACCCTATGGGCCTATAGGAAAACGTACCCCCTTTTTTGATGTAAGAAGGGGCATCCGGCAGGGTTGTGTGCTGGCCCCTCTTTTATTTTCATTATTTATTAATCAAATTGATGTTATTTTAGGTCAAATATCGGCTGATGCCCCAATGATATATAAGAAGCCAGTCCCAATTTTATTATATGCTGACGACGCTCTTTTAATCTCGCGCACCCCTATAGGTCTCCTGCGGCTTATTGATAATTCTGAAGAATTTATTAATGGCAGAAAACTTTTAATTAATAAATCTAAAACATATAATATGACTTGTGGTAAGAAAATTAATTTAACAAGGTCCTTTTATTTGGATAATACAAAGGTGCAAATGGTTAAGTCATTTTGTTATCTGGGCCTAACATTTGCCGTGAACGGGAAGTGGCTAGCTGAATATGAGAATATATGCCATAAGACGAATAGGAACACCAACAGCATATTTAAATTTGCTACAAAACTTGGGGATCATAGAATAAAAGAGATGGTAGCCATATATAATGCTAGGTGCGTTTCCTCTGCCCTGTATGGGGCTGGGGTATGGGGTCACAGCTGTGACAAATCACTCCAGCAAGATGAAAACAACTTTCTTAAGCGGCTGTTGAGTCTCCCCCGTCGGCTTCCACCAAATTAATACACAGGGAAGTTGGCATTAATTATATATCGGATTTAGCTGCCCTACGCCCCTTATTGTTATGGTGTTCTATCTGGTCCAAAAGCGAAACTGTATTCATATAGTCCATAATTAATGACTGTATAAAATTGGACCACTGTTCCCGTATCCCCTGGTTAAGCTACATAGCTCACTGGTTTAGTACCTTATTTAACTGTGATATTTATACGGAACCAGAATATGCAGCACAGATACCAAAAAGGGAGATAAAAGGTACCTTTCTGGCCCACAAAAAGGAGACCCGCAGTATATTGATTGGAGCTCAACCTACTCTTGTGTTTTATCAGCAATTGGATTTAAGAGCTGGTTTCCAGGTCTATTTGACAGGCGTGACAAGACGTTGCCACCGCTTTGTTTTAACACGTCTTAGGCTAGGGATCGCCCATCACCTTGTGGCCTTTCCAATCAGGAAAAAAAGTTCTAAATCTGAATGCCCATGTGACAACACCCCCAAACAAAGTTGTTGTCATTTCTTACTTTTTTGTACATTTTATTTATATTTAAGAAAGTTCTATTTGAAGCCCATCCTTTTAAAATATAACATTCGATCTACTGCAGAGGCCATGAAACTAATATGTTCATTGGGAAGTCCGGATATTTGTTGCCATGTAGCAATTTAAATTTTAAAATGTATAGCTGCCAGAAAATCTATAGTAATATGAGCTTAAACTTTATATTTTAAAATGTATAGCTGCCAGAAAATCTATAATAATATGAGCTTAAACTTTATATTTTAAAATGTATAGCTGCCAGAAAATCTATAATAATATGAGCTTAAACTTTATATTTTAAAATGTATAGCTGCCAGAAAATCTATAATAATATGAGCTTAAACTTTATATTTTAAAATGTATAGCTGCCAGAAAATCTATAATAATATGAGCTTAAACTTTATATTTTAAAATGTATAGCTGCCAGAAAATCTATAATAATATGAGCTTAAACTTTATATTTTAAAATGTATAGCTGCCAGAAAATCTATAGTAATGTGAGCTTAAACTTTATATTTTAAAATGTATAGCTGCCAGAAAATCTATAATAATATGAGCTTAAACTTTATATTTTAAAATGTATAGCTGCCAGAAAATCTATAATAATATGAGCTTAAACTTTGCTGTTTTTAAATCATGGCACATTAGTACTTTAAGAGCCTTTGAGGCATTACTTATGGGTCTGGTGGCTCAGTGGACTAACGCGTCTACTACAGGGGCCTGTGTTCGCCCTCATGGTCACAGGTTCAAATGCCGGCAGGTCCACTCAGCCTTTCATCCACCTGAGGTCGATAAAATGAGTACCATTGAGTTGGGTAACAACAAACATCTGTTATTCAGCGGCAAGACACCCGTAGTGGTGAACGTGCGCTTTACAAATACACATGTTATGTTATGTTATGGGGACTGTATCTACTGCCTGGAATGCACTCGCTAATTTGCCCTTTACAAATTATTTGAACGTATTGGAATATGATGTTCTATTGTTTAAACTGTGCATCACCGCTTAGATTATTTGCCATTTTGGGAGATTGATTATGCTTTCAATTGACTATGGAAGGCAGTATAAAGGGGAATTTGTATCCTGCAGATCTTAGAACATATAGGGCATGTTTACTGTGTAATTCGCGTACTTTGCACATTATTACTTACATTTGCACATTACTCTTTTTTGCACTTTAAACGTTTACAGAAGGTACTTAACAGCGTAATTTGCACATTGAGGATTTTAGAGTGTTTTAAGGCACTTTATTCCGTAATTTGCACATGTTGTGCCCCGCTAAGAGCTTTTGCTATCTAGTGCAATTTGACTGATATAGTAATAGTTGATAGAGATTTGTTTAGCGACAACATTTAGTCTAGGCTGTAAGAGTTATATGTTTTGGAGTATGTATAATTTTATGCGTCAGATAATTTGTATATGTCTATTTCTTTGAAGATAATGATTAATGATAGGTGCCGTCATTAATAGTGAAGGATAATATTACCAAAATGTATATATTTGTGATGATTTTAATATGTTTATTTGTGATTGCTTATATGGTTGTGCTTTGCAAACCGGATAAAGCATTTTGAACTGAACTGAACTGGGTGAGGGAATCTAATGCAAGCAAGTCAAGTGACAAAGTGATTAAACCAGTGGTGGTACATTTACAAACAGTAGATTTATTTGATGGGCCATGGTGGAAGGTAGCAATTGATATTATGGGGCATTTACCACGTTACCTTTCAAGAAGGCATGTTATCATTGGGCATTACTCTA
The DNA here is from genome assembly GCF_964261635.1 of Lissotriton helveticus. Taxonomy (NCBI): domain Eukaryota; kingdom Metazoa; phylum Chordata; class Amphibia; order Caudata; family Salamandridae; genus Lissotriton; species Lissotriton helveticus. The sequence continues at coordinate 1,712,144 of NW_027611675.1, forward strand.
AGTGCGCGGAAGTTCATATGGATGGCAGTGTGACCACGGAGGTGGTTATTGATTTTTTGGAGGATGTTTTTTCCAGGGAAGGTGTACCAGAGTCGCTGGTGTCTGATAAGCATGAACCTGTTCAGCATGATCTGCTAATCCGATCCCTGGCCTCACTTGTGCTCTCCTTCGCGCCAGGACACTCTCGAGTAACAGTGCGCTCTACAAATACATTATAACATAACATAACATGATGGAGTGGAGCTTACATCAAGTAAGATGCAGTCGTTTTTGGAAACGTGTGGTGTTAATCATGTAAGGGCATCATTGGATTATCCCAAAAGTAATGGCCAGGTTGAGCGGTTCAATGGAATTGTCAAAGAGTCAATACAATTGGCACTTAAGTCTGGGTTATCATGGAAGAAAGCTTTTCAAAGTATGTTGTTATCAAACATGATTACACATCATTCAGTAACAGGTAGAATGCCGTTTGAGGTGTTAAGAGGAAGGAAACCTTCTTCAAAACTTGTACCTTGTATGTTGAGAATTGAGAAGGAAGAGAAAGGGAAGTCAGACGCTGAGCTTCTGATGAAGAGGAATGTGGAACAGAGTCAAACTCAGGTCATTAACAGAATCAACATTATTATTATTATTATTTGAAGCTTGTAAAGTGCACAGCTACCCCCAGCGGGCGTTTCCCGGCTCTTAGACAGGCGGCAGGTGCGGGTACTCATAGAGGGCGAAGAGTTGGAAAACAGACAGGTCTTCAAGTGGCATCGGAAAGTAGATTCCGATACAACCATCTGCTAGGACATTGGCAGGCTGTTCCTGGCTTTGGCCGTGATCACTGTGAAAGCTCTGCCACCCATTCTGGGGCGGTGAAAATGGGGAGTCACAAAAAGGCTGAGATGGTTTGATCTGAGTGAGCGGTTCGACTGAGCATGCTTAAGGCTGGCTCTAAGGTAGGCCGGTCCCTGACCCTGCATTGTTCTAAAAGTTAAAACCAGTGACTTAAACTGAATGCGCCTGGTCACTGAAGGCCAGTGAAGCTTCTTCAGTTGGGGAGAAATCGAGTGGCGATATGGGATGTTATCGATCAACCTGACCACCGCGTTCTGAACAATCTGTAAGCGTTTGATCAGGTAGACAGGAGCCCCAGCGTACAGACTGTTTGCATAGTCCATATGTGAGGTGATCAGGGTGTGAACAATGGTCCGGCGAGATTCCGGAGGGAGAAAAGGGAGAATTTTGCGAATCATGTGCAATTTACCGAAACACGCTGATGACAGGAAACCTGGTTGAATTGAGATTTACAGGATAACTCGTTGTTGAACCAGAATCCAAGATTCCTGGCTGAGTCCACAAGATCCGGAGGGGGGTTCAACTCCAATGGCCACCATCATAGAGGTGGAGGAGAGTTTTTTGATGAAAACACAGCACCTCGGTTTTATCAGAGTTGAACCTAAGCGTGTTTGATGCCAAACAGGTGGAGATGTTGCACAAGCAGTGTCTAAAATTAGAGAAAGCTGCTTCAGAGTGATCCTTAAATGAGAACACCAATTGTGTGTTGTCATCATAAGAAATCACTCTGACACCACAAGATTCTACCACTGAGGCCAGTGGAGAGAGATATACATTAAAAAATAGCAGGCCCAGTGCTGAGCCCTGAGGGACTCCACAGTTCAGTGGTTTCTCCTCGGACACAAATGGCTGAAGGGAGACCTGTTGAGTGCGACCATCTAGATAAGATCTGATCCAGGCTAGAGGGGTACCCTGAATACCGAGACTGTATAGTCTTGCAAGCAAAATATCATGAGAGACCGTATCGAATGGCGCGGACAGGTCAAGAAGCACCAGCATCGCTGCTTCACCTGCGCCCAAACATTCACAAATGGTTTCAGAAACCTCCAGCAGCGCAGTCTCTGTGCTATATCCGGATCTAAACCCGGATTGTGAGTTGTGTAAATGATGGCACATCTCAAGATAGCTCGATAATTGCTCCCGAACTACTTTTTCCAGGACTTTGGCTGGTTTAGGTAGCAGGGAAATGGGGCAGTAATTTTTAAAAACAGAAGGATCTGCATTCGTTTTTTCAAAATAGGTATTAGCATGGCCTGTTTCCAGGTCAAAGGGAAAAAGGTATAGCCCCAGTTGACAGGGAGGTGTTCCAAATCAAGTTCAAAGGAGAGATAATGAGGGGGGCTAAAGAGCTAAATATTAATGCCAGGCAGGAGTCCTTTGTGGAGCTTGATTTACAGGAGAGCAATTTTTGGAGTTCTAAATCAGTGGAGATCGGTGTAGGAAGGTGGATATCTGACTATGGTTACCCCCAACTTTTTGCCTGTGTTTAGCTGGTTTTTGACTTAGTTGGCCTGGGATCCTGCTATTCAGGGCCCCAGGCTATCTTCTCTCTCTGTAAAATGGACTCCATGTACTTTAGGTACATAACCAATTGGGAATTGGGTCACCTTTGTGAGCCCCTGTATAGTGTACCATAGGTACCCAGGGCATAGGTGCATCCAAGGCCTACCAGGGGCTGCAGCATATATTATGCCACCCCTGGCTGGCCGCCACATTGACACAACTGGCTGGTCACTCAGCTGGGGCAAGGTCATGTAATCACCCCTTGCTTAGGTATAGTATCCCTATACCTACCCTTACAGATAGACACATAAGTACCTGTGAGTCACTCCTATGGCAGGCCTTGACAATCCTGAAGGCAGAGTGCTTGGTATTAGGTGAGATGGTGCTCTGGCATGAGCTGTGCCCGTCTGCAGCTTTCGGAACCATGTCCTTATAGCTGTTCTAGATATAGCCATACCATATACTCTTAAGTGCATTATAATCCTCGCGGTTAAATACTAACTCTGGTTTGGCTTTATCAAAACATGTCGAGTGAGGTGTCATTCATTTTGGAATACTACCCCCTCGCCAATCTTGGCGACGGGGGTAGCATTCCACCCTTCTAGAGGTAGAAGACATGTTATTATCTTTAATCCCGGTTAAAGCTAACTCGAGCCTCAGCATCACAAAATGGATGCTGCTGCCACCGACACAAGTCTGACCCCTGCTGCTGGGAGTCCTTCCAGCGAGGGAGGCTTGGTCAATAGGTTTCCTGTCTTGGGAGGTGCTAGCACCACCCCAGACAGGCCATAGTGTATTGGGCCAGGGAGGGTTGAATAGAATGAGACATAGCCTGGGGCACACAAGGTGTCCCATGCATAGCCCGGTTTCAGCCAGTTGCTGGGGCACTCCAGCCCCAGCCTTGGCGCGAAACTGGACGAAGGGAAAGGGGTGTAACCACCCCCTTCCTGGTCCCACCCATAGGAGGGACCTAGTAGGTAGTCCAGCCCCCTTTAGTCCTATAAAGATGGGAGCTGGCCCAAGAGACTTTAGATTTGATCCTGATTTGAAACTTGAAACGAAACTCTAGACCTTCGCCATTCTGCGATGCTTAGAAGACTGAACAATCTCCCTTGTGGTCAAGGAGTGACCACCCAGTGCAAACAGGCACCATCCAGTGATCAACGGTTTGCTTTGTCGACGCTCCTGCCGGAGCCCGAGCACAGAGCCTGACAAGACCTGGACTTCCAGACACTTCTGACCCTGATCCACAGCCACAGCAGAGCTGAGACCAGTGGAGGCGACGAGGGACGTGGTACCGGCCATCTTGAGAAACCTGAACATCGTTGACTGTGCAGATTCCGAGGTACCCTTTGAATCTGTGCATTGGGGATTGAGAAGCCCCAGCCCGAGCATCCTGTGTGCCGAAGCACAGCCCTCTACACTCCTCGAGTGTCCCGTGGGGCCTGCTGATACTTTGGTGCTCGACATGTCCGTCCGGTCACTGGCCCGTTGGCTAGTAGCCTCTGTGACGATGAACCGTTTGAATTTCACTGCTGGTCTGGTTGCTCCAGACTGGCCCTTGATTCCCTGCAAAGGAGAAGCCATCCAGACCTTGCTGGTCTGACCAAGAATCCATCTCTACTTCCTGCGTGGGTTGCCTTTGCCAAGGCTTGTTGACTCCAATCCGGACAACAACAGCGCAGACAGCGAGAACCTTCATGGGACAGTCCATCTCCAGCTCCTGGTCATCGACGACGCCTCCTGGTCCACGTTGCTGCAGAGACAAGCTTCATGACATCACCTGATTGCTTCGTGACATCGCCTGGTTCCTTCCTGGTTCCTTACTGGTCACTGGCTAGTGACCCAGACTCTATCCCCTCTGCTTTCAGGTACTCTTCATCCTCGATCCACTCTTGGATCCACCTGGACATCTTCCTCCTGGTTGCCTGCAGCATCTTCTTACAGGTCTCCATAGGATCCAGCGACGAAACCTGACACAACTTTGCACCATGCACACGGCTCCTGTGGGCAAGGTAATGCGAGTACTACGGTGCTCCTGTGGGTGTTGACTATCCTAGTGTCCTAGTTTCAGGTAGCTTTCTCCCAAGTGATCCGGAAGTGTCCTTAATCTTCTAATTTCTATTGACTTTGTTCACATTGATTTCCTATGAGAACCCGCGTGTGTGTTTAAACACTGCACACGCATCCCGTGCTTCTTAACTATTGTTAGTACAGCGTAGCCCCAGCGATTCCCTAGGCCCTAGGCCTACTCCTTTTTCGTGACGTGGTTCTTATACCACTGTTTTAATATGTTTTCTTCGCCCCTAGGGCTCTACTGTATATTGTGTAACTTACTGTATGATAATTAAGTAACTTGCTATGTGCTTGGGCCTCTGATCTCATAAAGAACTCAGAGGGATTGTTTAGTTAATAAATACATCTATATTTTATATATAACCTGTGTGGTGTCCTTTCATTTGGTATTCAAGGGGTTACATATGGTAAAACAGCTGGCTTTACATGCCTTCTGAAGTTTTAGCCTAAGACTGCTTTGTCCAAGCTACCGCTAGGATAGCTGGTCTATAAGGTTGTCTTTACAACTATCACCATAAGTGTTGTTTGGATTGGTAAAGGATGCTCACTAGAATAGTGAACATCATATACCATGCCAACTTCTCACAATCGGGTGAAAGGTGGTTATTGGCTCACTATTGAGTTTTAAACCGGGCAATCCAGAGTAGGGCCAATCGTAGAGTAAATGTCTAAAATATTGTCTTGAAAGAAGTCCGATAGTCCATTACAGAGTTCCTGAGTAGGGGGAATCATGCTAGATAATGCGAATGGTTTAGTAAAATCTGTCACTATTTTAAAAAGGGTTTTCGAAGATTTACCAGTGGAGTTTACTTTCTTGACAAAATACTCTCTCATTACTGAGCGCTTAATTTTGTGAAAATTCTTAATCGCGGCTCTGTAAATTGATTTAGCCTCTGTTTCATAGGATAGTCTCCAATTCTGTTTGAGTTTCTTGCACAGACTTTTTTCAGCACGCAGAGTGGGGGTAAACCAGGGGGCAGATGTTTTTTTCTAGAGGAGACAATAGGTTGCTCTGGGGCAACTGTATCAAGGCCAGAGGCGAGCCAATAATTAAAGTTAGATACATCTAGTTCCAAATCCCTCCCCAACTGCAGATGGGTTCGAGAAAGGGCGGGGGCCAAAATGTTACAAGTGATTTTAAACCATTTCCTACTGTGATCCCGGGCCAAAGAGGAATTAGTTGATTGAGACAGAGTAGCCACACTAAACAGGATTAAAAAAAATGGTCTGACCATGTAAGAGGTATAGGCGGAGCCGTAGGCAGATTAGGGTTGTTCGTAAACGGTAAATCTGGAATATGGCCGGCCCGATGGGTAGGGCCTCTAACACGCTGAGTTAGATTAAGGCCTTCTAGGATTCTAGGAGCTGGGCAGCTTTAGTGCACTGAGTATCATCCACATGTAGGTTAAAATCACCAAGGATTTTAAAATGTGTATGAGCAGATGAAAGCATGGAAAATTAAATAACTGGATGACATTTCTTGAAATAACTGCATTTGTCAACATACATTTGTGGTATAATGCTAATATTTGCCAGTGGGTGTACTTTTATGTAATATTTTGCAACTCAAATAGGTAAAACACAACAGACATCAAAGTATGACTGTGGGTCTAATATTTGAATAAATATGGAAATGTACCGTTTTTCAACTACATTTATATGCAAAACACAAAATAAATATGGATAAATACAGACGCCTGAAATTGCATTTTCTACAACAGAAGTCAATGTGGATTTTCATTCTCCTGATTTTCTATTTTAAATCTCCCCCTCCCTGTCCTGAAATGTTAACTGTGTGATTATTATTGGATTTTGAGACTCTTCTCAGCCTGGACCCAGAGCAAAAGTCCCCATGGGGCTACTGCAGGAGCCTTGCTGTCACTGGAGGGGGCGTGGCCAGGTACAGTCATTTGCATACCCAGAAGCCTCTGCGGCAAACACCCGATTCATCACTACAGGCGACACAGGCATCAGGAGAGCCTGTAGGTGTGCACTCACAGGCAATCATGAGAGTTATTTACACATGACCGGTGTAAAATCAACCTACTAGTAGTAAGTTATCGTGATGGTGTGGACAGCTAAACTTTTAATTCAATATCTTAATCTTTTGTTCAATACACCGCGGGTCACGCGCACTCAAGCGGGATTTTTTTTAATTTTTGGAGGGTTTCTCAACTAGAAACTCCGTGACTGGTTGAAATGAGAACAGCCGCGGTGTGGCCTCGCTCATGAAGCCACAGTCGCGCGTGTGACGCGGGGTGACGTAAGATGTCACAGCGTTGCGTGACTCAGAATGAGGCGCCGTTGACGTAAGACGTCACACAGCGTCGCGTGGCTCAGAACGAGGCGCCGTGCGTAAGGTTTCCTCCGCCTCCATTGGCTGGTCAGGATCCTCGGTGTGCTCCTCGGTGTCTTCCATGTCCGCCTCAGTCCCTTCCCCAGCAGTAGTCTCCTGTGCCTCAGCGCCCTCTGCAGCATCCTCTGGTTTCTTCTCCTCGGTGTCTTCCATGTCCCCTGTGCCTCAGCGCCCTCTGCAGCATCCTCTGGTTTCTTCTCCTCGGTGTCTTCCATGTCCCCGTCGGTCCCTTCCCCAGCGGCAGTCTCCTGCGCCTCAGCGCCCTCTGCAGCATTCTCTGGTTTCTTCTCCTCGGTGTCTTCCATGTCCCCGTCGGTCCCTTCTCCAGCGGCAGTCTCCTGCGCCTCAGCGCCCTCTGCAGCATCCTCTGGTGTCTTCTCCTCGGTGTCTTCCATGTCCCCGCCGGTCCCTTCTCCAGCGGCAGTCTCCTGTGCCTCAGCGCCCTCTGCAGCATCCTCTGGTTTCTTCACCTCGGTGTCTTCCATGTCCCCGCCGGTCCCTTCTCCAGCGGCACTCTCCTGCGCCTCAGCGCCCTCTGCAGCGTCCTCTGGTTTCTTCTCCTCGGTGTCTTCCATGTCCCCGTCAGTCCCTTCTCCAGCAGCAGTTGTCGTGTATTTCTATAGGTTCTGATTCGATCCCCCTATTCCTGACCCTATTCTGGTTAAACTTACTAGCTAGTTAACTAACAGTCAGCCCATGAGGCAAGAAATCCCCCATGATGCAGATACCGTTATCTGACGCAGTCACACTACGGCACAGGAACGTGTTATCTGATTAGGTCATAACGCTTGAGATCTAATTAGACAAGCAATATTCCTCCAGCCCCTGATAAGGCATACGACGTTCTCATAACAAATCAAACCTATGACAACCTGGATAATCCGTGCGGCCATTGTTTTGATTTCACAGAGAACTTTAGTAAAGAATGTGCTAACGAGCAAGTCGTATGACATCTTTATTGACGTACCTATGTCCATCCTTACGTCAATCTCGGCACCTTTAAGGTATAAATATTGCCGACCTTGCCCTATGCAAACACACGCGTGGTGACAAGACGGAGCAGCCATACTTGCCGAAGCCGAGAGCAGAAGCAGACCCCGCAGGCAGCAGCCCCGCCTTCCTGACGCGCTGAGAGACGCGCTGCTATCTCAAGCCGAGAGACCCAGCACCGGCGCTTCTGGGCAGCCCTCGCAGGCAGCCTGGAATATCGAGAGCAGAGAAAGAGATACCATTCCTCATTCATCCTAAATTCCAGGTACAGAACTGAATAACCCCTCCTAGAGAATTCTTTAGTTATTCACTTGGCAAAAACAAACTTAAACTAAACTGTAACTTTCTATTCCCGCCCACGCATTAGACTTAGGTCAGGTACACGGGGTAGGCGTATTTAGAAACACCAGTTGAGTACGTTTAGTCAAATGTATATGTGTATGTAAATATATTTTAATCATTTTAAACATCATATGGCTCAGAAACCATATCAATGTTTTTACAGTATTATTTTATACTATTGCTTCTAATGTATGCACTTTACTTAACTATAAGTATTGCAATAATATCGATCCATTTCTCTTGTACGAGAAAAGAGACTGATCAATAAATAACATCTTTTATTGAACACGCCCGTCTCTTCCTTTTCTCTACATTCTGATGAGACTAAGAATGCACGTACTGACTGAGTAAAATAATTGCCTTGTGCTCACACGACTCTTGAGATTGACTCTTGATTAGGGGAGAGCAAAGTTGTCATGTTCTATGGTTGTCAGAAACTAAATCCCTTCTTGTCTAATCAGGAGAGTTCATCCTTCCTTGAACATTCGAGAAAGTTTCTAGCGAACTCTGAGCTTAGCTGGCAAACCCAAAAATTAAGTCTAGTTTCGACAGTAGTAGACCTAGTTAACGTCTGGCCTAGGTCTTTACTGCTGTAGGTACTATTCCAATGCGCAGAGCCTATTGGGAAAATAGGAGCTACACTACATGGCGCCCAACGCGTTTGGAAAGGGCGATAAAACTAACGTAAGACATTTAGAGTAACTCAGTCGTGCTTTCTCACTCAGACCCCTTTTCCCAAATACTCCAAAGACGTCTGGAGTGGGTGAAAGGTTATTATATCCTCCAAAACCTCGCAGGAGGGAACTCCTAAGTACGGTTCTTGGTCTAGTCAACGTTGAAGGATAAAACAGTTCCAAAATATTGTGCACCTAATCTCTGTTTCCATAAAGAAACCTGATCTGCAAATAAAAATAATACCATCCTGTCAGTAAAATGGGAGACAGTGATGGAGAAAGAGAGGCAATTAGATTAGCTACTGAAATAGCAGATGCTGATGCTACCATGCAAACAGCAGACCCGGATATAATACTCATCCAGGTCGCCAAAAGGAGATCTATAACCTTAAAACTTATAGAAAATGGACTGACACCTAGAGGTGGCACAGTCATATTCGTAATTGAGGCACACGAATATCGGCAGACAGAGGTATACTATACATGGATACATTTTCCAGCAGCAAATGCTGTAACAAAGTACTTCCACTATTACAAAGTAGAGGAACCTCCTGAAACGTACACTCCTTTCGAGGAGGTGGAAGTACCACTCAAATTCCAAGAGCATTTGCTCTTATTTGATGGCGCCCTAAAACATAATAATCACATTACAAGGCTCGGTCCTTTAGGAAGACCAGGAGCAACGTGGCCGGTCTTAGCCGGATACACACCACATCCAGACATCGACGAGATGACTGCACCAGAGCTATTAATACAGCTAAAACAACTACTAAAAATTCACAGACAATTAGTTCAGTATGTAATGCGGACTTCAACAATTCAGCCAGCGATTAAAATTCCACAGCTGACCCCTCACCAGGGGAACACAAATAAAATCACACCACAGAACATCCAATCCTGCCTAGGTAAAGTTCCAGCGAAACGGGAACAGATACCATTCTGGTTGGCACAGAAAATCACCCAAATAGAGGCGGTGTTTCCTGACACCACCCCATTAGAAAAGCACAGGATTCTGACTATATGTCTCCCAATGGGAATCGCACCACACATTGAGGACTGTGACACTTGGGGTACGGTCTTTGCTTCAATCTACACAAAAACGCACGGTGTTCCATCCATTTCGGTAATACCAGATGTGCTAAAACAAATTCAAGATGAATACGGTCCAGAACCTGCTTTAACTCTTGGTATGAAATTACTGAAAGACTTCAAGCAGGTCTCGGCTATATTACTAGCCAACATAAAGGGTGAAGCAGCAAACGTGGCGATCCGCCAGAGGTTAAAAGAGACAGATATAGCAGACCAACCAGCTGAAATTGCCAGAATCATAGAAAAATCCTATGAAGAACTAGGCAGAGATAGTCTAGGTGGAATACCAGTAAAACCGCAACTGACTACAAGTCCAGAAAAAATATTTTTTAATAATAAATCACCAAAAAAGAACTGGGATGGAAATAAACAATCCAATCCTAAAGAAAAGAAATTCCAGTCCAGAGGAAGGTCTCCTAGGCGAAGAGAGAAATCTCCAAACCCGAGACAAAGGTCACCTCAGAGTGAACCCTCTGGGAATAGATATAACCTTAGAAATAGGGATAATATTAAAAAACCTGATAGATATCAAGACATTGATACACGTCCGTCTCAATCTTTTCAGAATTCCTCGCAGAAATCGGAAAGAAGAGGACGATCAGAAGAGCACGCCAAGTCCAAAGACAAGGAACCTGCTCAACTGAAAAAGAAATCACAATTTCCAAAAAAGAAGGTAGCCAGTATCAAGGTAGTTAACAATGCCGAGAATACTGAGGACACAACTGAAAAACGGAGAATGGGCTCAGACAATGCTAGACAGCGCAGCAGAGGTGAGCATAGCTCGCAAAGTCCTTATGAATCATCTGGAGACAGTGGACACGAATGAATACCTTCAAGTGGAAACTGCAGATACCAGAGTTAGCAAGCCCCACAAAATATACGAGATAACATTACGTATAGAGGGAGATAAGACTAGGAAAATAAGGGGACTATTTTGGGATAACCTATCCAAGGGCTATGACATCCTTCTAGCTGAAAAAGACTGGCCACCGGAGTTTGTCAGGGAGTGCCCTCATGGCGAAGAAGTAATTATGCCTGCCTTCTCGAATCAAATACCGATTCATAAAAAATACACACTTGCTAGAAAGTGGGCAGTGGCCTTAGCACCTGCTTTATATAAAAATCACGTAGGATGGGATGAGGATTCTCCTCCTCACAAAGTCCAGTTAAAATCACAACCAACTGCACAAAGGCAGTACCCAATTAAGCAAGAAGCTAAAAAACAAGTAAATGAAATACTAGATCAGCTAGAATACCAGGGGGTGATTGAAACTTGCACCTCACAAATGAACAATCCTTTGTTTCCGGTCTCCAAACCAGACAATTCATATCGTCTAGTTTTGGATTACCGACACCTTAACACATGTTGCAAAACTTTTGCAGTGCAAAACTCACACAGTGCTGCACTAATGAATAACATAGTGCGCAAAAAATACAAAACAACCTTGGACATCTCCAATGGATTCTTTTGTCAAAACATAGCACCAGAGAGCAGATATTTAACTGCATTTTCAGTAAATGGCACTCAAAAACAATTCTGTCGGTTAGCCCAGGGGTACAAGAACAGCCCGGGGGTATTCTCAGCGAGAGTAACAGAATTACTACAACTATATGATGATGAAGCATTATCTTATGTCGATGACATTTACTTAACAGATGATGACTTGGAAACTCACTTGAAAAGAGTGAACACCATAATACTTGGTTTCGCTGCAGAGGGTTACAAATTCAACTTCAAAAAGTCCAGAATTGCCCATCTGAAAATCCAGTACGGAGGATATGAATTATCAAGTATTGCCTGGTTAACAGTCTTTTAAGAACTAGAAGAATTAAAAAATCTAAAATATGAAAAAACGTATCCTCTGCCAATCGACATTCTGCCTCTACGACATTACGCCTGTGTAATCTATACAGACGGACATGCTCAACCCTCCGTTTGGGGAGAACATGCATACAATCCCACATGTGAGATTACAAAAGAAGTGTGGCACGGAGGTAAACTAAGACCTCTATTAACAAAATCACACTCAGTAGAAACTAATTCAGAACTACAAACTGAAATATTAGCTTTGAAAATGGCGCTAGATAATGCGGATCGCGAATTCCCGACACTTATAGTGTCAGATTCATATTTCTGCGTCAAAGCATATAACAAGGATTTGCAGACCTGGATTCAGAACGATTACAAAGATGACACGGATGCACCAATAAAGCAGAGACTGCTCTGGGAACAGGTAGCTCTTTTGAAAAAAGAACTACCAAAGACTCACGTGACACACTCACTGAGTCACCAGCGTGATGGCGTTCACGTTGTAGGGAATTCATTGGCTGAAACAGCCGCAGCGGCAGCCAGTAAACCGGCTCCCGTAGATCGAAAAAAGCGTACATTAAAATACATTGACGGCGAAACAGTGCTGGCAGTAAAAACGTCATCAAAAGGCGACTGCTCGGCGTTACCGATCAACTATCCACTCAATTACACATACATCATAGATGCAAACTCCATTCCTTTTGCTCGAATCCCTGGAGTGGGGGATAGAGTGATTCCAAACATGGACAGGAGAAACTTGTTAATCGCAGACGCACACATGGGCGAGGGTCTCAGACACCTTAAATTAAAAGATTCTCTGGAAGAATTACAATCACAGTACTGGTGGCCAGGCATGAGCCTGCACTACACCATGTTTGTAAAAAACTGCCCAAACTGCAACAGAGATCGCAGTGGGGAGAGAAGCAGTTTAATACCTCGTCGTATCAAGGCAGATAACATCACCACTAAAAAGAATGGCTTGCGATTAACATATACAGGCTAGTTCCCACTTATAATGTAGATCCACAGCACTCGGCTGACGTCCGGACTGTTATACAAGATTTGCGAGTCTAAATGGCATATACGCTAAGAGCATGCTACGTTCGACCATTTTTTTCTTTTTCTCAGGCAATCCAGCCTGGGGGGGGGAAAGAATGGCCAAATGAGCACAGCCCAGCGGGAATCTTCTCACTTCCTTCCTGAGGGTATGGGATGGTGTAAAGAAAAAACCAAGACAGAAAGCAATCTATAATAGAAAGGATATTAGGTTCGGGAGCTGGGTGGGTCAAACATCTAATAAGTGTCCAACGTAGTCTAAATAACTTGCCAAGAAATTCTCTGAAGGGATTCAGTCCGTACGAATTATTATTCGGAACTAGGATGTTGATCTCTGACCTTGATAGTCAGACTTCAGTGGTAACAGAAAAAAGCTTTGATGTCAAAGACCGTTTGGCTATTTTGCAGGACTTAAACAAAACAAGAAAAGACCTGAGCAACATACAGTTGAAAGAACAGCCAACGACCACTGAAGAATCACCACCTGTCCCAGCAAGACCTGTCTGGATTCCAAAAGTCGGGGATCTAGTCAGGGAGAAGATCGCGGTAAAGAAGGAATTTGGGCCTTCTTACAGAAAAGCAGTTCCTGTATTGTCTGTCAACGGGACAAGATCAGTTGTACTACCGCCACTTGCTGGAAAAAAGGAGAACCGAGTTGTATCCATCGACCTGGTAAAACCACAACATGTGGCCGATAACCAACAGTAGGCCAAGTGGGCTCCCAATAAGTAGCAGAACACCAAGGTTTGCTACCAGTACAGAGGTCCTATCAAAGAGGCTCATCACATTCGAAACGCCTACAGAAGAACAACAAGGACTATGCAACAATGCAATAGAACTTAGACCTCTGAAAACCCAAATAAAGACATTTAGCAGAGACACACCAATCTATACAGAAGTACCAAGTGAAAATGCAAGAAACAAAAATCCTGAACCAATTGGAACAATTGACAGAACTGCATCCGGTTACTTCATCAACTTCGATGATTCGTCTGAAGGCTTCAGCGAACAAAAGACACAGCCATCATCAAAATCCTTTAAAGACAAAGCGAATGAACTTTTGAAACAACTGAAAGAAACATATCTAGTTTCTCCATGGATTGAATTTTGGGTGGGTTTTGGTGCATTTATCCTCATACTTTGGCTCATCATGGTATTTACCTTGGGACGCTTCATTGAGGGAAAATATGCTAAAATGGACACAGCAAGTCAGAACATCAACTTGGTCCTCAAACCACACACATCTTCACATGTCGAGAAAAGAGAACTTTCTTCAGAACTTTCTTCAGCCAACTTCACAGCAATTCCAATATCTGGTGGGGTAGCCTGGGACAACACTGACTATGAAATTTATGGTCCGGTCGAGATCCTGAAATATCCACACCAAATCAAGATCTCCTTGAGTGACTTTGCAAAACCAAACTCATTTGCTGATGATTGGGACTTTGAAAGTATAAACAATATGATGTCTGACTTAGTAATGTCTGCTAAATTTACAAAACATGATTATTTGCAGGGTTCTACAAATTATGACAGCATGTACTGCTATAACCATTATGGTAACCATTTCTTGCATAAATCTGCACAACCTAGAAATGTTTTAAATTTTAATCAAATGGGAACATTGTGCTACACCTCCAAAAGGGAGCTCTAGAACCGTGTATGGCAAATATTCATATTTTTCAGGTTTTAACATAACTAATGCTGAAACAATTTATTACAAATTGTCAAACAAGACAGGGATGAAAACCATGATAACCAACACAAAATTGATATATTCAGATTCTTTCTTTGAAAAAATGAATACTTTTGGATTTGATTATTGGGACAAACATGTTGATTTGAAAAGTGTTTGGGGTACAAAAGAATGGCAAGTACAGGGTATAGAAGCTTTGTTTAGAGCCTGCATGATCCCAGAACAAATGATATTTTTAAATGACACCGTTCAACAAACCACCTGTCTTGGCTTAGCCAAAATCAAAGATTTAAATAACCTGTCTATTCCAAAGCCAACAATGTTTAGCAATAACTCTGAAACAGATGAAGAAATAGACATAAACCATATACTTAACCGAAACAATGGTTGATCTGGCCCACAGATACAAATAACTGTCAAGATAGATTCCTGAATAAAACACAGGGTTTCAAAATGAACAGGCCAGACCCTAGATATCCCCAAAGACATCACCCAGGGATAATAACAACCTACAGTGTGGGCAAATTATGCCTTCAATGGCTACAAACTTCCACACTGCCTGAAATTAAGCAACACCTAACTTTACTTACTGATGGTGCTGACTTGCGTGATTTCATAATGGGACCACGCAAACAGCGTCAAAAGCGTTTCATAGCAGCCTCTGTATATGCAGCATACAATGAGGCCTGGAAGGTTACTCAAATTGAGACAGCAGAAAGAATACGGGAAATTGACCGTATTAATTTGGAAAAATCACTTTCTGTAGTGGACAATGGGTTAATGACTCTGTCCTCCAGAATTTTTTCATTGGACAGCATTGTGTCTTCAGCAATCGATATATTATCGCAAGACTTACTGTTATTACAACATGGTCAGTCACAATTGCGTTCTATTGTACAGCTTGGCTGGACGTTACAAAATCTGCGTTCAGGCTATGTGCCTTGGCGTTTAATCAACACAACGTCACTATTTCAAATCTTTAACCTTACTGATAGACAAATCGGTATGGCGCAGAAGGGTGCTGATTATACAATCTTGAGCATTGAAAAACTAGAAAGATTACCGTTGACAATGTCAGAACGACCTGTCAGTGAATGGATAATCCACGGAATCATAAATATTCCAATCTCAACCTTCAGGTTTCAATACTGCCAAAAATATATACAGGCTGGCATGTACGAGAAATTGGGAAAGGGGTACCTTAAAACAACATGGAACCTGCCCTATTCACATGCATGTGTCAGTAACAAAGGACAGAAAGTGTTTCTTAGTGGCATCAATTGTGCTATGTCACTAAGCGGCACGCTTCTGTGTAACGGTATTAGTTTGCACGGAGCCTGTGAAGGGAATTCATACAACCTTTCATGTCACCAGCAAGGCGCACCTGCAACTGAAATAGAACCATTCTTTCAAAGACTCTATAATGGGAGTTACATTCTTATTGTAGACCGCAGATGCTGTAGTCTTATGCCCGGGACTCCTTATCTCGTCACTACGACGGCGAAGGTCAAGTGCTATGGACGTTCTTTGTTCCCCAGCTCCTTTCCAGACAGGGAGGCGAGGGCATGGCCCAGTTTGAAAATTACTTCTATTCGAATAGACACTTTAAGCAGAATGAAAACAGTGCTTCTTCAGACGCCTACAAGGCTCACGTCATCTAAAGAAACGTATGATCTACAAGTCGCAAGGACGACTGCAGAGATACATACATTATTATCAACTAATTCCCCCGTACATTTCGCGGAAATCCTGAGCGAAATCTTAAATATTTCTGATACCACAGGGGTCTCAAAGGTATTTAAGACAGTATTTTCGATGGCATTAACACCATTCAAAGCCATACTGGGTATTTTTCCAGACTTCGTCCATTCGATTTTTGGCGGACTTCCCCTGATCCTAGGACTAATTGCAGGAATCCTATTCCTAGTCCTTATTTTTCGTTATGGCAACCCATGTCACAGATCAAACTCTCGCGACAATGGAAGATACGATCCTAGCCATTGGATACCGGGACCGGATATCAAAAATCCTGGGACTATCCCGGCTTAGAGACCTAAACATGACTTGGTTTCTATCATTTCGACCAATGTGGCAAAGGTGTGTTTTACCTGTACTAAGGTGTCTGCTATGCGGAGAAGAATGCGTGTTAGACACCTGTCTGACGCTACAATCGGATGCGCCGGTGGATGCAGATACACTGTTGGTTCCTACCAAGGTTCACGCACTGTGCTGCCCTCAAAGGCTGCCAATCCTGATGACGGCATTCCTGGAATCTTCACCACTACGATTGAAGAGTAGTGAAGTTCAAGATGAAAGCAGCATCGAACAGGTACGACCTTCTGTCAGTGATGCAAATCAGAATGTCAATGGAGACAATCATGCGCATGAATGCATGGTTACACCTATTTCCGACCTAGTGGAACTTTCCCATGAAGCTGTTGACAGTTTTTTCGAAAGCCTGAATGTTATGATGTTCTCTCCAGAACAGAAATAGAGACTTTTGAGTAAACTCGCACACGGCGTTCCCTGAATTCGGCCTTCAACTTTAAAAATAAAGTCACATGAACAATTACAATCCAGTTCACGGACAGCAATTTTTTCAGCAAGCCCCTAAAATATTTTTCTTCCTATTTTTTTCCGGGACACTGATCTTCTGCTTAAAGTAAGAAACTATTCCTAGAGAACTAAGATTTCTATTTTTAGATACTTTATATAGACATTAGCTGCCCGCTGGTATGTTCACAAATATTTTATTATGTGATGAAATGGTCTCGACCTTCCTTTCTGTATAGCCATATTAAGAGCCATTTCATGTGTATTTCTCATATACCAATAAGCAATAATGCATAAAAATGCGTGTTTACTTTTGCATTTAATTCATAGCTTAAGTGCATACAATATATATGACTGCAATTTTTCAGTATATTTGAAAATTTCGAAATGCATTTATGTATTTTGGGGTGGTAAGGTATACACTATACTCTATAGTATGTTGTACTATGTTATACTATGCATAGATTAGTAGATTATGACCATAGTTAGCGTGGAGTGGGTGTCGTGTATTCCTATAGGTTCTGAATCGATCCCCCTATTCCTGACCCTATTCTGGTTAAACTAACTATCAAGTTAACTAGCAGTCAGCCCATGAGGCAAGAACAGCCCCCATGATGCAGATACCGTTATCTGACGCAGTCACACTACGGCACAGGAACGTGTTATCTGATTAGGTCATAACGCTTGAGATCTAATTAGACAAGCGACATTCCTCCAGCCCCTGATAAGGCATACGACGTTCTCATAACAAATCAAACCTATGACAACCTGGAAAAATCCGTGCGGCCATTGTTTTGATTTCACAGAGAACTTTAGTAAAGAATGTGCTAACGAGCAAGTCGTATGACATCTTTATTGACGTATCTATGTCCATCCTTACGTCAATCTCGGCACCTTTAAGGTATAAATATTGCCGATCTTGCCCTATGCAAACACACGCGTGGTGACAAGACGGAGCAGCCATACTTGCCGAAGCCGACAGCAGAAGCAGACCCCGCTGGCAGCAGCCCCGCCTTCCTGACGCGCTGAGAGACGCGCTGCTATCTCAAGCCGAGAGACCCAGCACCGGCGCTTCTGGGCAGCCCTCGCAGGCAGCCTGGAATATCGAGAGCAGAGAAAGAGATACCATTCCTCATTCATCCTAACTTCCAGGTACAGAACTGAATCACCCCTCACAGAGAATTCTTTAGTTATTCACTTGGCAAAAACAAACTTAACTTAAACTGTAACTTTCTATTCCCGCCCACGCATTAGACTTAGGTCAGGTACACGGGGTAGGCGTATTTAGAAACACCAGTTGAGTACGTTTAGTCAAATGTATATGTGTATGTAAATATATTTTAATCATTTTAAACATCATATGGCTCAGAAACCATATCAATGTTTTTACAGTATTATTTTATACTATTGCTTTTAATGTATGCACTTTACTTAACTATAAGTATTGCAATAATATCGATCCATTTCTCATGTATGAGAAAAGAGACTGATCAATAAATAACACCTTTTTATTGAACACGCCCGTCTCTTCCTTTTCTCTACATTCTGATGAGACTAAGAATGCACGTACTGACTGAGTAAAATAATTGCCTTGTGCTCACACGACTCTTGAGATTGACTCTTGATTAGGGGAGAGCAAAGTTGTCATGTTCTATGGTTGTCAGAAACTAAATCCCTTCTTGTCTAATCAGGGAAGGTAATTCTTTCCTGAACATTCGAGAAAGTTTCTAGCGAACTCTGAGCTTAGCTGGCAAACCCAAAAATTAAGTCTAGTATCGACAGTAGTAGACCTAGTTAACGTCTGGTCTAGGCCTTTACTGCTATAGGTATTATTCCAATGCGCAGAGCCTATTGGGAAGATAGGAGCTACACTACAAAACCCTCGGTAGACTAATGATTGCCGAGCACGTAATTAAAGCCACAAACCACAACACTAGAAGTTGATGTATGTCACCGGATATGAGCACTTACCATATAATCACATAATAGATGCTATATAAGTATGATGCAAGGGCTAAATTTACACTTGTATGATAATGATAGTACCCATCATCTTTGTACAGAGAATTTAACAAGATTGAGGTTCAAGATTATGTTTATTACCCAGCCGATCTTAGACTGGGTCGGAACTATAACCAGCCAGAAGGTATGTTTCTTACCTCCTGGTACTAAATAAATTCACAATCTTGGGATAATGAGCAATTACTAAATATGGTCACATCTGGCTACCCTCTTTGGGCATACAAAGAGAAGTTGTACTTTATAAGGTAGGCCTGAGCTTTTCTGCTCAGTGTGTGTTTGGGAGAGGGCACAGATGAGTGTATTCTCACTGACGTATATTATTAAGTATAGTAATGCGCTTGACCCTTCCTACACTTTCCACCTCGAGCACCATGGTTTTTCTTTGTGATGTTCTTGATCTGTTGCTTATACTTCAACCTTTAACCCAGGATATAGGGGGCTTTTGTCTCTTCCTGACCCTCACCCTTTTTTTCCCCATCTACTACCTCCAAGTGCTGGTGGGATTTGTGATGTTGTATCACAACTTTGGAAATGTCATAGCATGGATTCTGCTAAAGTGATTTTAATGTAACAATGCCCGAAGAATTGCGGGATTACATGATGTTTTCTGTTTTTCTTTCCCAGCCCTGAGGAAGTCGTGGACCCTACCCCATACGACGAAACACGTGTTGGCTGGATTCTGAGCAAGATACTAACATTAAAAGCATCTTGTCTAACTATTGTGCTCATTCTGTAACTTGAAAGTAATTTAACTTGAAAAAATCTGTACTTTGATGTGATAGGGCTTTACATGTACGTTTGAGATCTGCGGATCTATTTTAGGGGATTTTGGATGATTGCCCCTCCCTAAGCACCCAATAAAACAAATAATCTCCAGTAACCCAATATTGCCGAAAGACCTGAGAGTGCCATAATCCATCCAGGATAAAATCATCCCAGCGTTTCTCATAGAAAGTAGTAGTCTACTTTTGTGTGTGGAAGTGGTAGGTCATTCACCAAAGATTAAAGCCACAGGTTTGGATTCGGGCAGCGCTCTTTTTAATGACGAGGCTTCTAATTTGTTACTGAGTCAAATCCATTGGGTCTGGGAACGAAACTAGAATATCTGCAAGAAATGTCAAATACATTGATTGCAACTGTTGTATGTATTCAGGAATTGCTGCTGCCCATCGGAATTGAGACACACATGTACATCAAATAATGCGGCTGGTGATACTAATGTTTCTGCAGAGAGATTGGAGTTTTGTTGTCTCTTGACAGTTTTAACTGACCAACATGGCTAGTAGCTCTGATTGTAAATTATCCAGCTCCAAAGAATGTGTACAAGGCTTTTCTCAGAGAAATGACTCTATTTTATGAGGATTATAGCAATGAGTTACTGGTTTTGTCATAGAGATCCTTTTGCTATTCGTGCAATGTCTGATGCACTACAGCACCTAGCACTGACCTGGGGAGTGGAGGGTCAGGTGCTGTATATTCAGAAATAACATGGGTTTAAAACCACCTGCTGACGAATTCCTTGTGTGTCCAAGAGTTCTCAGCAAACACAACAATGTTGGACAGAATGTGGATCAATGTCACACATTCACCCCAGTCCAAAGATCTGGGCCCAAATCCATCGTTTTTCCACTCCACACCACCCTGGGTTAGACAATGGCGATATGCAAATCAGCGCTGACCCTGTGCCCCATGGGAACAGTCCAGTCCGAACTACAAAAGCCATGTCCTTCCCAGAACGGAAACAAGCATCCGAGGACCGGCCCGGTTTCGAGGTAACACCTCTCTTCAGCCCGGCTAGCTTGATTCCAGTGGTGTGGAGTGCCTGGGACTCACGTCTGAGCATCCCCAGTACACTTAGAGCGGTAACTGCAAACACAACAATGATGGACAGAATGTGGATCAATGTCACACATTCACCCCAGTCCAAAGATCTGGGCCCAAATCCATCGTTTTTCCACTCCACACCACCCTGGGTTAGACAATGGCGATATGCAAATCAGCGCTGACCCTGTGCCCCATGGGAACAGTCCAGTCCGAACTACAAAAGCCATGTCCTTCCCAGAACGGAAACAAGCATCCGAGGACCGGCCCGGTTTCGAGGTAACACCTCTCTTCAGCCCGGCTAGCTTGATTCCAGTGGTGTGGAGTGCCTGGGACTCACGTCTGAGCATCCCCAGTACACTTAGAGCGGTAACTGCAAACACAACAATGATGGACAGAATGTGGATCAATGTCACACATTCACCCCAGTCCAAAGATCTGGGCCCAAATCCATCGTTTTTCCACTCCACTCCACACCACCCTGGGTTAGACAATTGAATGCAGTTCTTGAAGATGGTGCAGGTGTCTTCCAACCCAGAGTGGTGGAAGTGGTTCAGAATAACCCAGCTAGGTGACCTTGTTAGTGAGGAGGTTGCAAGGCCTCACTTCCTGTCCCGCAGGGGAAGGTTTGAGCCTGGGCTGTATTCCGAGCCTCTACCTCAGTCTCCTGTACTGGATGTATGAAATTGTGAGAATAAATGCTGAGCAATGGTGTGCGCAGATATATTATGACTATGTGAGAAATGCCACTTTTAGAAGTTGGCATTTCTGTGTGCTATGTGTCCGCCTGCCTGATGATCCATGCTCTAAAGCGTTCCCCGATGCCGAAGTGCATCAAGGTCTTCTCTAAAAAAAAAAACAGTCCACTCTGTCAATACCATTCTTCTAGTATCCCTCCCCAGTGTAAGCTCCCTACAACCACAGAACTTACACGCTCCAACAGGTGTTGGTGCAGTTCCGAAAAACAATTACGGGGCCTGTTGGGTCTGACAACACATTTTGAACAGCCCTTAAACACCATTTACCGTGCTAACCAATCACTCAAATGTCCAGGGCATCACAACATTCATCCACACTCCCCCCACATGACTGGTGAGACAGCATCTTACTTCCCCTGAATATCAACCTGTCCCCCTCTTAACCGGCAACCAGGTACCATTCTCTGGGATCTGGGAATGGGACTTCCTACTGTGGAAACTTGGCAGAGACTACTATTAGGATGAGCTGAAGCCATTTTGTTTTCAGCATCAATTTTAGTTAAGCCATGTGTTTGCCATGTGCTTCCCCGTCTTCGCTGTTGCCTGCTTCCCTATTTCGCCGAGTCATCATCTATTATTAGCTCCGACACTGAGTTCTGCACATGCTCAGAGAGGCCTTAGCTGTTAGGATGCACCTGTCATGTATTTATCTGTCAGGCTATTTTAACTGATGTCAGCAGCATTGTAGCTACTCCCATTCTGTTGACTAAGCAATTCTGATGTATCCTTGTATGTAACTGACTATTTGTGTGTACACTTGTACCGCCTCTTTTTGAGCCTCCATGCTTACTCTGCAGTGAAACGTGTATATAAGGCCCATGGTTTCTGTACACCATGTGCTGCCTCATACATTTCCTGAGGGTTCTGTATCGATGTAGTTCCACTCATGTGTCCTAATAAAATACTTTCGTGATATTACAGCTTCCATGCCAATCTCTACTTTGTCAGGCTAAAGGACCAGTGCGCAAAAGGGCGAACCCCTACACCAGGTGGGCTCCTGAAAAGGCTCACCCCCACAAATTGGTGCCCGTTACGTGGGGCTCATCGGCGACTCGGATGTCCGATGGAGTGGTCTTGACTGAGGTTTGGAATCGCGCTAAGGATGTACACTGCATGAGGAGGCCCTTGTCTTTGCAGGCTGAAGTGCTTTTCCGATTTTCCCGACTCGACCCTTCAAGTGGTGCGGTCTACTACTGAGATCCCTTTTGGCGTTCGTCTTACAATGACCATTTGGTCGATTCAGAGCTTGGCAATTGGAGGCTGGAGACTTTTGTTTGGTAAGATCGCTAAATGTGACGCTTTTTGTTTGGATTTGCTTGGCCAAGATTTTGGTTTAGTTTGGGTATATATAAATTGCAATTTATATAGGCAAGTAATGTGGAGTTTTTTCTCAAATTTTTTGAATTCTTGAATGGTACAACATTCGTGTTAAGTATCACTTTGTTATAATATTATATATACTATAATATTTTTGGGTGCCTGTTTCACGCACTCTTCGAAGGATGTGTTGCTTTCTTGCAGGTACCAATATGGATTTAGAACGAAATCAGACAGCTCCCCCCAAGGGGAGACCAAATAGGGATATGTACATTAAAAATGGTATTTCTTCCACAATGTATAGTGCACTAAGGAATAAATATACTAAGAAGGATCCTGATTTATGATGGCCAATACATGGGTCATTCGATATTAGAAAAATTCAGTATGTGGAACAGTGTGTATTTAAGAACAAAAGTAGACCAGATATGTTTGATTGTGTGCGAATGTGGATAAAAGAAGCACATGAGAGAGTGAGGAAAGAGCTAGTTTTAGCAGACAAATAACAGGGCAAAAACATTTATCTGAAAGGCAAGGATATAAAAAGTAAAGAAATGAGGGAAATAAAAGAAAAAGAGGATAGGGAGCGCAGTTTACAGGTAAATGGCCAATACCCTGTCGCGTGTCCTCTCTATCCTCTACTTAATAAACCACAGGATGATTCAATTTTGTTAGATCGATCTCCGCCACCATATACTTTTCCGTCTGCCCCCAAAGATAATTCTGATGATGATAAATCTTCCCCAGATCACACAGAGAAAGAGTTTGACCCTAAATGACAGACTCGCTCTTTTTTGAACGCTGACCGTGCAGCCACTCTCAGATCTGCTGCTCGACAAGGCAGTGCGTGGTGATGCCTCTGCTCCAGACCTTATAGCAGATGTTCAGCAATGGCTGGACTCAGAGCAGTTATATTTTACAGAGTCATTTACCGGAGAAGTAATTGAAAATGTTAGGAAACATTCCACAGACTTAGAGCCTGTTGATATAAAACGTGATCATAAATAATTGAGTGACAGTCTTTTTCTCCCTTCCCAGGTGGCCGATTTATTTAGACGTGTGTTTAAACTACGAACTGATGCGTTCCGTTTGCGAGAGGAGAAAAAGGCCGGTGCTGCAGCTGAACAAACAGCTCAGACCCCCATGCAGCAGGAGGAAGTTCCAGGGACAGATAAGGATACTGTATTTCATGGCAAAACAATGTTTGAAGCTGCACCTTTAGATATCCTTCCTAGGGGTGTAGGTACAAGTGATAATAAAGATTCAGCAGATGCTGAAATCAAGAGAACAGAAAGTTTTTTTTATCATGGCGCTTAAAGCTGCCTTGTGTAAAAACAACAGTTGAGGGACAGAATGCAGAACAATGTCACACATTCACCCCAGTACAGAGATCTAGGCCTAAATCCATCATTGTTTTGCTCACCATGCCATTCCAGTTTGAACCCGGCCATATGCAGATCAGTCTTGACGCTGTGCCTCATGGGAACAGTCCAGCCCAAACTGCCAAGCCAGGTCCTCCCCGGACTGGAAACAAGCATCCTAGGACCGGTCGGGGTTTCACCCCTCTTCAGCCAGGATAGCTTGATTCCAGTGGCATGGAGAGCACAGGACCCACATCTGGGCATACCCATTCCACTCAGGGTGACAAATGCAAAAACAACAGTTGATGGACAGAATGCAGAACAATCTCATACATTCACCCCAGTACAGAGATCTGGGCCTAAATCCATTGTTTTTGCTCACCATGCCATTCCAGTTTGAGCCCAGCCATATGCAAATTCGTCTTGACCCTGTGCCTCATGGAAACAGTCCAGCCCAAACTGCCAAGCCAGGTCCTTGCTGGACTGGAAACAAGCATCCTAGGACCAGTTTCGGGGTTTCACCCCTCTTCAGCAAGGATAGCTTGATTCCAGTGGCATGGAGAGCACAGGACCCACATCTGGGCATACCCGTACCACTCAGGGTGACAAATGCAAAACCAACAGTTGATGGATAGAATGCAGAACAATGTCATACATTCACCCCAGTGCAGAGATCTGGGCCTCAATCCATCGATTTTTTGCTCTCAGTGCCATTCCAGTTTGAACCCACCTATATGTAAATCAGTCTTGTACCTGTGCCTCATGGGAACAGTCCAGCCCAAACTGCCAAGCCAGGTCCTCCCTGGACTGGAAACAGGCATCCTAGGACCGGTTTTGGGGTTTCACCCCTGTTCAGCCAGGATAGCTTGATTCCAGTGGCATGGAGAGCACGGGACCCACATCTGGGCATACCCGTAAGATTCGGGGAGACAGATACAAAAACAAAAGTTGATGGACAGAATGCGGAACAATGTCATACATTCACCCCAGTACAGAGATCTGGGCCTGCAGAACACCACCGAAGATGGCCTCAACGAAAATAAAAAATGTGCACCATCTGTCTCCTGGTGAGGCAGCACTGGTATGTGTTGGAGTATGAGCATAATGGAAGGGTATGTATGTGCCAAGATAGGTACAACATGCTGTACCGTCATCCCCATGAAAGACCTATACAGTTGCACACTGTCAATAGCCATCCAAACACTGCACAATCTACAGCAGGTCATGATTAAAGAAGGAGGTGCCCCAAACATAGAATTGTTCACAGGTTTGTTTACCTGGGTACCAAGGAGGATCGCAGACTTATGCAAAGCCTTGTTACCAGTGGTTGTAATCTTACTCTTGCTGTGATGCAACCTTCAACTAATATGTGCCTTTGGGAAGAAGGCTACCCAGAAAACAGGGGGAATACACCTGATTAGGACAGCCAATGCCAGGGGAAACGCTCGTACCACAAGACAGAAAGAGGAACCGTCCATGATCAAGACACTCAATTAGATGGGGGAATGTTAGCTTCTGATTAATTTATAGAAAGATCCCGCTCTTAGGAGTCCAGCACACCACAGAACAACTGTTGCCGGAGCAACCTAAATTCACTTTAACCAATTAACATAAAACAGCCGCCCTCTGTTCACCCCAAGCACTTCAAGTGATGGAGACACCAGGGGCCAGATGTACGACCATGACAATTTGTGACTCGCGAATTGCGCTTGATTGCGAGTTGCAATTTGAGAGTCGGAAAATGCCATGTACAACAGTGTCTGAGACACAGTTAGCGATTCCCAATGGGGTCGCAAATTGCATGCCTCATGAATATTCATGAGGCGCTCGCAATTTGCAACCCCATTGGGAATTGCTTGCCCTCCCAGGGATGGTGGCCTGCTAGGTTCAGCAGACCTCCATGTCTGGGACTGCTTTTAAATAAAGCAATTTTTTTTTTAAAGCAGCCCGTTTTCCTTAAAGGAAAAGGGGATGCATTTCAGAAAAAAATGAAACATTTTTGTTTCTTTTTTTAAGGGCAGGTGGTGGTCCCTGGAACCCCTAAACATTTTTACCCCTGCATTTGCAAACGGGACCCCTTCCCTTCATTTTGTAAAGGCAGGGAGTGGCCCCTGGGACCCTTAAAAAATATTTTCCCCTGCATTTGCAAAGGGGACCCCTTCCCGTTTGCGAATGGGTTACCACGCAGCCACCTGGACCACCTCAGAATGTGACTTTCAGTTGGTATTCATGGTCCCTTCTATCAGAGTGGGGTTAAGCATGTAAACACACAATTTATGACCCACTGTACCAGTATTTTCTGCCTAAAGTGGGACAAGCTTCACTTTATCGCATCGGGTGTACAGTACAAGCATGCTATGTACCTAATGCAAAGGGAATTTCAGCAAGCAGCTGTAGGAGATGTGGCTGCTGTTCCTGATCATTATTGTTTAATTACATTTAAACTGTTACTGATTGCCAAGCCTCGCTGTTCTCCTTTTTGATAATCAGAACCAGCTTCAACACAGCAATGGGTACAACATTCCACATTATCTGCAGTCAAACCCTTGCATGCTCATGACGAGCTCAGCTCGTCATGAGGCACAGTGGAGCTCTGCTCATGACGAGCTGAGCTCTTCATGACTGCCGCTGCCGGCCCGCGCGGGGCTAATTCCCCGCCTGTGCGGGCGTTCTAAAGGAGTGGGCGGAGTCATGATGAGCTCAGCTCGTCATAAGCACAGCTCCACCGCGGGGGAATTAGCCCAGCGTGGAAGGGGTTAAGGAATATCTATATTTACTTTCTGATGACATGGATTTACAAGATTTCTTGTTGGGTCCTAGGTCACCACATTCTAAAAGATTCATCTACACCACTTACAATGAACTGTGGACGCCGCTGAAAGCTTAAGATTAATATAAATTGACAGGATTATCTTGGAAAATGCATTGGCTGTTGTGGACAATGGCATGACACCATGGCCAAATCATATATAATCTTTAAATAATATATACTATCTTATGCATTCTATGTTACACTTAATGGCACTTCTCTCTTACAGCATGGACAAAGTCAACTGAGAACGATTATGGAATTGAGTGGAAATTGCAGGTTTTAAAATCAACGTGTGCCTTAGAAATATCTAAACACAACAGAATTGTATTTGCCTTAAAATGTAACACACAGACAAAGACTGATGCAAACAAAAAGGAGGCTAACCATTCTACACAGGATGGCTTTGTGATACATCTTAGTCAGGTATGGCAGTTTAGGTTAACCCAAGGTATCTGACATAGGGTACTCCCACTATGCTAGCAATCGTATAGATAGTGTTAGGTAGGAGTTGAATAATTTAATCATATAGCCACACAGTAATGTTATAATGGTGAACTTGTTGCACTGATTCCGTTGGTAAAGCAGAACTGTTTGTTAGGACAACAGGATGTCAGAGTTTAGGGACTGAGTCTCTCTACAACGTCTGTACTTGTCGGCCCAATCCTGCCAGCACACAGTGCCGCACCTGAACGCCTAATCTTTCCAGAGTAACAGGTGATTTCAGCAACCTCAAACACGACCCTCTATCCCCAAGGGCACTAGGGAGACGGATCCTCCCCTTTTGTTACTCACTTACTCACTCATGCATGCCCTAAACACAAGAAAGACACAACAAATGTTTAAAATACATTTATTGGAATGATCATATTCTATTATGAAGCAAATGTGCTGCGATCATTAGACAGATGCCACTAAAAGTTATTAGAATTAATAATCTGATTGTATAGGACCAACATCCCAACCATGGCAAATTATATATGTGTCTAGTTCTACCCTTACTATGTGAGCATAGGGATACATTTGTGATCTCTGGGATTGGCCTAAGACCCCATACCTAGTGTAAGTAGTAAGATGGTCCGCATCACGAGTGTAAACTTAGTTTACGCAGGGCTGCATATCGGGCACTGCTGTCATTCCAGAACAGTCCCCTCTGCCAGAATTCTCCTCTTTGCCCCCAAGGGGATGGAACACTGTTTATATCATAAAACTATTGTGCTGGAGTTGCAGTTATAAATAAATGTAAATGTAAATGTCGGAATTTGTAAAGCGCACAGCTACCTCCACCGGAGGTGTCCCGGCGCTGTCCGTATACCGCTTAGGAACCCTTCCTGGCTTTCCTGGGAAATGTCCACTCCTGGGCACCCCCCAGGTGCAGCCAGGTATCCCAGCGCTTTTGGGGCCGGCCGTTGTGGAGACTAAGCAAGCTATTGCCCAGAGTTGCAGCGTGGGACCCATGATCAGAACAGGTACTGAGGCGAGAATATCCAGTAAGGGGAATTAATGAGTCGGAGACCCGCCGAGGCGGGAATCGAACCCTGGTCCCTGGCCAGAGCTCTGCATCAAGGTCTGCCTGCTCTAACCATTGAGCCACACTTCTCCACTTGTGCGACCGTGTTATGTCTAAATGTAAGGAGCTGTTGCTGGACGAGCAAAGAAAACAGTACACTATGTTGTTATATATTCCAAGCACCTTGTGTGAAATATGTAGACGAAATCCCAATAATAGTCCCTGAATAAAAAACATGTATAGCATAGTCTCAATATAATAACACAAATGTGTTATATGTAGCTATGCAGAGCGGGCCGAGGAACCTTAAAATGCAAAACTAAGGGAGAACCAAAGTGGACCCAAAAGGGAAAGCTTTACATCTTTGTCTTTTAACCATTCTTGTAATGCTGGTTACACTGCTTTATTTGTTTTGCCTGATAATTGCAACACACTCTTTTTACACACAAATACGATTGTTTCAATAAATGTTTGAAAAGCCAATTCGTATCTTTCTTGTGTTTTCCTTGGGCATGCAAAAGTAAACAACAAAAGGCTAGGTCTGTTTCCATGTTTCCCGTGGGGAGTAAAAAAGGGGTCATGTTTGTGGTTGCTGGTACCATCTGGTACCCTAGTGAGTTTAGGGGGTTCCGATGGGGCACTGTGAGCTAGTTAGGAACCAGGGCAACAATTCCTGATGATACTCATTAATCAAGTTCCCATATTTTGACGCTATTGTTGTCCAGAATACACAGTCTTACTTAATACGTAGGAACCGATAACATTCCCATGGATAGGACGCAGGCAAAAAGGAATTGGGTTTCAAGTCAGTACAAAAGGAAAAGAACATCCTTTCAAGCTCAAAGGGATAACTTGCTACAGGGGTCACACTGAGGGGGCATTCACTAAAGAACTGTCAGGTGACAGACGTGTCCCAGCAGCACCCATTATAGTGAGTTGTTAACTTGGGTAATGGGCCCCTGTTGGACACAATCTAGCAGCAATCACCATTTTGGAAGGGGACACAGATGTCCCTAGGTGCATCCATCCAAATATCATGGGGTCTGTGTTGTTAGTTATCCTCCAAGGGAGGAAGCTCATTACCCTGAAGGATGCAGGTGCTGACAGGACTATGGTTGAGAGGAAGAATCCCGAGCATAAGGAGATTCTCTCTAGTGCCGGTTGGCACAGGCTGGCTATCCAGTGGGGATACTATGAAGTACTAGCAAGAGAACTTACTAGCACCGTGCACTTTTCACTGGGTTTCAAAACAAACCCTCAATCATAAACAGATATTCAAACAAAAAAAACTTGCTCAATTAGATCCATACATATACTGTATTATTTAACATAAGTTTTAACTATCAAGTCTTACATAAAACCATAAATATAAATCCAATCACAGTATATTTGAACAATTTTTAGTATCCTATGCATGGTAAAAAAATCATAAACATATCGTTGAAAAACATGTATAATTATTCCATATGTTTCTTGTGCAGGCCCTGATTGAGGGTTTGTTTTGAAACCCAGTGAACAGTGCACGGTGCTAGTAAGTTCTCTTGCTAGTACTTCATAGTATTCTCTACAGGCACTTAGTATGAAAGCGAGCGTCATACCGTAGCACCAATAGTTAAAAAGTATTAGATATTCCTGAATCAGTTTAAAACAGGCATGCACCTTCGTTCTCTTTAAATATCCAGTGGGGATGACATGGAGTGCCCATTGCCCGAGCAGAGGTAGAAATTAGTGTCAAGCCTACCACAGCCAATGTTATGTTATGTTATGTTATGTTAAAATAGCTTATATAGAGCTTAGCTGCCCCAGCAAAGGGGCGTCCCGGCGCTTTGTAGCAGATATATAACTGACTCAGGTGCGATTCAGCAGGGTATAATTCCAGAAAAGCTTAGTTTAAGGGGAAGAGGTGGGCTTTGATTGCCTTTCTGAAGTCCAACAGGCCTTCCCGCTCTCGTATGTGGGCTGGTAATGAGTTCCACAATTTTGCTGCTAAATAGCGGAAGGAGCGTCCTCCCGCTTGGCAGCGTTTGATCCGGGGTACCCTGACCAAGTGTTGACCCGCAGAGCGTAATGCCCCGGTTGGGACGTACGGGGTCAAAAGGTTGCAGAGCATTTTTGGGAGCTGTAAGTTTTAAAATTTTAAAAGAACAACATAATGTCTTAAACTGAATTCGCTGAGCCATAGGGAGCCAGTGGAGCCTCCGAATGGTGTCAGTGATGGGGCAAAATCGGGGAAGGCCGACTAAGGTTCCGGCAGCTGCATTTTGGATGTGCTGCATCCGAGAAATCTTGGCTTGATTGGCTTCCAGAAGCAGGGAACTTGCGTAGTCCAATCGAGAAAGAACAGTGGATTAGACTATCAGCTGCCATGTGGAGGAATCAAAGAACTTAAAAATGGCTTTAAGACCTCGTAAGATGCCAAAGCATGTAGCAGCGACTTTTTTTTGTGGAAACAGAAACTAAGAGAGGAGTCCAACCACACTCCCAGGTTCTTGACTTCTCTCTTTGGCTCCGGGGCTTTACCCAAAGCATTGGGCCACCAGTGCTCACCCCATAAGTCAGCATTTTTACCGACCAGTAGCACTTCTGTCTTGTTTGCATTTAATTTCAAACAATTGATTGTCATCCGGCCTGCCATGGCTGTGAGGCCGCTTTTAAACCTGGATACATTCGGGGTCGATCCTTCAGTTAGGGCGACCACTAGCTGCGTGTCGTCTGCATATGAGACGATAGTGAGGTCTCATTGTCTTGCGACGGCAGCTAGTGGTTGAACATAGAGATTGAACAATGTGGGGCTCAATGCCGAGCCTTGGGGAACGCCTTGCTCAATAAGATGCACCTGGGATAAGAAAGGAGGGGTGGAAACACAAAAAGGACCTCTCGGTCAGAAAGGATCTGAACCAAGCAAGGGCCAAGTCAGTGTTCCCTGCCTCCTCAAGGCGGTGGAGCAAAACCTTGTGGGAAACCGTGTCAGAGGAGGCACTGAGATCCAACAGGATCAGTGCCGCCGTTTGACCATGGCCAAGGATGGTCCGCAGATGTTCCGTCATGGCCAGGAGAGCGGTCTCGGTACTATGACCGGCACGGAAACCATGTTGCGTTGTGTCCAGAATGTTATTGGAACGCAGGAAGATGGTGAGTGTGGTGGTAACATGTGGTTCCGCAACCTTCGCTACCCAGGGAAGGAGAGAGATAGGCCTGAAATTTTGAGGCTTCATAGGGTCTAAGCTAGGTTTTTTAAGGATGGGAGAGACCCACGCCTGTTTCCATTTCGCCGGGACAATGGCGGATGAGAAAGAGGCGTTAATCAGCTGGTGTAGTGGCGTCATTCAGAGCAGGGAGGATTCTCTGAACTGAGCAGGCTTGAGTGGGTCGGCCGGAGTGCCGGATTTAATTTTCATGGTCAGTCTACTAAGTTCCGCAGAGGAGATCTCCGGGATAACCGTCAAGTTGGAGACTGGGCCTGGTCTAATAGAAATAGGGGGGCAGGAAGGAGTCATGGGAAAGGAACGATAAATTGCCCATATTTTCTCCACGAAGAAAGAGGCTAATTCTTCACAGTGGAGTTCTGACGTATGTATGGGCACCGGGGGTTTCTTTGCACTGAGATCTTTGAGAATTTTAAAAATGACTTTAGCGGGATTGGGGCTCACTTTAATCTCAGAAGCATAGTACTCCGCTAGAGTCCTGCAAACGGCTCTGTGATATACTTTAAGTTCAGCTAAGTAATAGGCTTTTTTTCCAGGATCATAATCTTTCCTCCACTCACGTTCATGTCTTTTGCATGTCTTCTTCAGTAGGGTCAGGGTATCGTTATACCAAGGGCTAGACTCCTGCGCGTGACCCTTGATCCAGGTTGCCGGGATAAGTGAGTCAAGTGCCCGGGTGATCCAGGCACAAAATGACTCATAGCCTGTCTCAAAATTACTAAAAGGGCCTAAAGGGTCGGCTCCTAAATGTGCGTGGAAGTCTTCAAGTCGAAGCTTGCACCACGGTCTTTTGTATACCGAACGTTGAGTGTTATTACGTGATGGTTTTGATGTTAGGATGGTCATTTCGACTAGAAGATGGTCGGACCAGGCCATAGGGGTAGAGGTAGTCACTGTAGCAGTCTCAATGTTCGTAAATATGGGATCTAACAGATGACCTCCTCTGAGTATGGGGCTTATGACTAATTGATAGAGCTGGAATGCGGCTAAGTCGGCAAGCAGAGTGCCAATAGTCTGGTCCTGATCCAGATCAAAGTGGAGATTTAAATCGCCGAAAATGCTCAAATTAGCCGATCCCACAGCCAGTGTTCCAACTGTCTCTAAGAGAGCACTTTTAAAACCGGTAGCAAGTCCGGGAGGCCTATATATCAATAGACCGGAGAGGGTAAAATGGGTGTTCACAGAAATGGTAAAGCGGGCGCATTCACCTCCCTCCATATTAACTTTATTGAGGAGACAGGTATAGCAGGACCTGTTAATCACAGCAATGCCGCCTCCCCTAGTTGCTCTATTCATCAGAGAAATCGAGTATTTAGGGGGTAATGCCAGATTAGATACGGCCGCCAGGTCGTCGCTAAGACATGTCTCGGTCAAAAAGAATATGTCCGGGGTTTCATCAATGATAAGGTCATATATTTCGGCATGGTGTTTAGCTAATGACCTTACATTTAGCTGCAGTATTTTTAATCGATGTTGAGGGGGCGTGGCCGAAGGAACGGGAAAAAGCACAGGTTTAGAAAGTACAAACGTTCCACATGGGCAGCTGGTGGGGCCACTAAGGGGATGGAATGGGGGATTGTAGCAGTGGTGGGACAAAGGGCACAGGTTCAATAAGGCCTCTCTAGAATAAATGTAGCTAACTGGTGGATTTCGGCCAGTGATTCTGGTGAAGGGCGACATACTGGCGCCTACGGGCGCAGACGAGCTGGGCTTTGGAGCGCCGCCGGCACGTCCGCTGAGCGCGTCTGCTGCGCGCGCATGCCATGTTGGACATAAATAGGTGGCAGGGGGCGTGTAACAGCTAGAGCACCGACCAAAATGGCGCACTACCCAAAGTGAGTGATTCCAGTCCTTGCTCTTGTCTGTGCCCTCCACAGCAATCAGCCACAGGGCTGCGGTGGACTGGGGCGCAAGAGTATGCAGTGGATCAGGTAGGTGTTCAGGGCGATTAAGTCTTAAAAACAGTGATGAAATAAAAACAGAACTTCCCTCCACCCACTGAAACTGATGACTAAATATAGGAGATAGCCGTTGCAATGTTTCCCCGTGTCAGCAAATTGGGAAACTGCCAATACAGCCAAATTGGGAAACTGCCAATAAACAGTGTCTGGGCAACACCAGTGATTGCCACTGCCAATAAACATTGTCTGGGCAACACCAGTGATTCAAGACATTTTTCAAAATTTAGTTAAAGATCAAAGGACTTTCAGTGTACCCATGTGGAACACGATTCCAAATGTAAACATGCTCATCAAATTTGAACGAAAATAAAAATTGTCTATCAGGATGCAATGGAATGGAGAAAAAGGCATGGCATATATCGATTACAGTGAACCCTCCTTCATTCCACGGTATCTGATATAAAATCACTGCTGAATTTGGCACTATTGCACAACATGGTATGACAATTCTGTTAATTCTCCTCAAATCTTGGACCACCCTATATTTTCTGTTGTGTTTCTTTATACCAATTATAGGCGCATTACAAGGGCTACTCATTATCTCTTTTAGGATGCCTTGCTCAACCAATCGATCAATTTCTGCTGCAACCCCTGCTTTAATTTCCGGGCTCATTTTGTACTGTCGAGTATTTGGATAAAATGCACCTTCTTTTACAGTTACTTTTACTGGGTCTACATTTGCCATTAATCCTACTTCCTTTCCGGTAAAATCCCACTCATCAGGATTTACAGTATTTTGGACCTTATCTGGTACCTCGTTTGGTGTCATCATGGAAAATATTAAACTTGGGACTTCCACGGGGTGTACCGAACAGGAACCAAGTAGGTTTCGGGTCCGATGAGCAGAAGCCACTAGTGACGTGAGCATGACTCTTGGAACCCGGACACCCATGTAGCGGCTGATACCGCTGTCTCAGTTTTTCCGGAGTGGGGAGAAGATTTTTATATTTTGTTTAGGTCCATAATTTAGTGGGCCCATATGTCTCACGTGATCGAGGACTGGGCACACCTTAGCGTGTGCGTACCACCCAGATCACTACCTTCGGTCCTGACGAAAACCAACAATCGCAAGATGGTTGAAACATGTAGACCTAATTTTAAAATCACATAGCACACGTCGCTATTTTAATAAACCCTACACGTCTCAGACATCAAAGTCTACCTAATTAGACACAGGTGTCACACTTTTATTTTATGAGGGTTCAATCACTCAAGAATAAAGTCTTGTAGTGAGTAGTATTGTGCCCTTTTTAATCCACTTTTCACCTTTTAGAATCATTGCACATATAAAAGAAAGAGAAAACCCGCTCCACTGTAATCAGGTGTCGCAGCACACCCTGTTGGCACTTGGCCTTTGGGGTGGGACCCCGATGATGAAGCATGTCACCAACCAGGTTGGTGAGTGAGGGGTCTTCAAAAAGGACATGCTTTGCCCTGATATAAGGTTGGGCACACCGTGCTCCATTGAGCCTTAAGCTCCAGGTACAGAGTTTTTCTCTGTCACCCTTCCAGGGGGTACTCCTCCATTTGTTGTTTAATATTGAAGCAGGGGACCAGGAGTTCCATGGAAAATATGTCATTTACTTATGTTCCCTGTTTGGCTAACATCATTTTGTATACTCTGTCTTTATCAGGAGTCTGACTTGCAACACCATCTGGTGTGCAAAATATTGTGCAGTTCATTTTGCACAACAAATCCCTTCCTAGCAAGTTCATGGCACTTGAGTCACACACAACAAATTTGTGCATTTCTCTAAAGTTGCCAATACATACCTCCATTGGTTCGGTAATTGGGGTCCTAATTTGTTTATTAGAAATGCCCACTACTTAGATCGCTTCTCCCGAGAGGGGTAGGTTTGGGATGTCTGACTCACAAAATTTGGCATAGGGTCAGATTTTCCACACCCGTGGCAGGGAAACTTTTTCTTTGCTTCTTCTCTGCTCATTCGCCCTCTTGGTTTGCCCCGACTATTGTCACCATGGCCTTGCCCTTTTCCTTGGGTTTCTGCCTGATTACTTAGCTGAAGTTCTTGCTGCTCTGCTAATTTAACTTCGGCCCACATTACTTTTTCTTCTAAATTCTTTCGCCTATTGTCAATCTCGTCCCCACAATACTTTGCGTACTGAGGATTTCATCTATGGGCTTTGCTTGCCAGCACAAAATGTGCTGTTTTATCATTTGTGATATTTCTAACCTTAATCCAGACACAAAACGGTACATGAAATGTGTCATGTCCTGGTTTTCAATATTTTAAAACCCGCTGTGCTGCTTGAACACCTGTAAGAGCTGTTCATTATTAGCATGTACTGACTCATCTTTTTCGTGAGTTGGTCTGTCTATTTTTAGCCAATCTGCTTCCTTTGGTGGAATCTTTCCTTTCAAGAATGTAATAACCTGATTATACTTTTTCATTACCTCAGCCAACCGGGCTCCAGTCTTTTCATCTTTTGGGTACTCATCATTAGGCCAATCTATCGTAATTTTACATTCTGCCCATAAATTAGCAGGAACAACGATGTCAAATAAACCATCTAAATCCTTCAACAAAACTTTCGAGACTTTTACAAACCTTTCAACTTGCCTTTACTATTCTACTGGTTTTTCTCTAAGTTTGGGAAAATTATTTGTAAAGGATAAACTATCCTGTTGGGTCCATGGGACATGCACATAACCTCCTCCTGGAACTTCTCTCATTGGGCACAACCTTTCAACTTTTTCCGTTTTTTTCGTTATATATTCAGATGTTGTTCGATTTGCCTGTGCCTCTTCCTTTTTCTTTGTCCACCTAGTTTTCCATTTATCCAAATCTCCCCATTTTTGTAACAATGTTAACAATTCCTTTATCTGTAATTTTCTTCCTGACACATTCATGGTTTCTAAATCTTTGTCAGAAAATTCTGCTCTATATGCTTTCTGTAATACTTTGGATTTCCCTTTGTCAATTCCCATTTCTGAAGCTAAATTAATCAATTTCTCATGAAATATTTTTGTATTTCGGGTGATGCTTCTGCATATGAATAACAGCGCTTCTTCGCTGAAAGTATTTAATCTTTCTACACCTACATTTCCAGCCATAATTTCTTCCAATTCTACTCTTAATTTAAATAGAGCCAACAACTTTGGCTGTGTTTTTGGCTTTTCTATTTCTTGTGTTCATCTTTCTATTTATTCCAGGGTTACTACAGTGGCATTTCTTGTTCCTGTGGGTGTTTCGATCTGTACCTCTTTTGAGCAGCCGGGTATGACTTTTCTGAATGAATTGTTTATTGGCTCTTTTATTGGCAAATCCATTACGGAAATTATCGACTCACACTCACTTGCCTGATCATCAATTATTATATTTTCTTTCCTTGGTTGTGCGATCGGTGTAGTCAGGATAGGTGTTTTAGGACAATTTTGCTTATCCCCATATAAGGGAACAACGGGACCTATTGTCACTTGTATCGTTAGTGCCTCAGGATTTGTATTTAACTGGGTTATTTTCTAAATTAACTCACTTCTATTATTATTTATTGCTTCTCTTTCTTTTTTTTGAAGTACCCTTTCCATTGTAGTCTCATGTAGAACCTGTGGAACTAGAGTTGTTTTCAGAAGCGGGGCACTAGGTGTAATTCTATTTAACTCTTCTTGGTAAGGTGGAGGATTTTTCACTAAAATAGCTTCAAAATAATCATCTTCTGAATCTCCACTACCAGTCACTAAATGTTTTGTTTTCTCTGTACATTTACTTCCTGTAGTTTCTTCTGTAGTTAGTACAGGATATAACCCTTCTACTACCATGGCCTGTCTCCATTGTTTCATCTGATTATCTTGAGTTTCTCGTGGGTATCTAGGATAAAATGTACTTATGTTACCACTACATCGTGATCTGTCTCGCTCAAAAGCCTCAGATTCCTATTCTTCTAAAGCTTCATACTGTGTTAATCTAGGTCTTGGTTCTAACTCATTCATGCGAATTTGTAAATTGTGTAACATTCTTCCATTAAATGTTCCGTACTCAGGGAATGCTAATACCCCATCATCCTTTATGTATTCTA
Organism: Lissotriton helveticus; assembly: GCF_964261635.1. Lineage (NCBI taxonomy): Eukaryota > Metazoa > Chordata > Amphibia > Caudata > Salamandridae > Lissotriton > Lissotriton helveticus. Next base: position 1,749,932 of record NW_027611675.1, read on the forward strand.
TCCAATTTTCTAACTATACACAAGTGTGGTAGTCTCTTTCTATCATCATATACGATGCAGGTGTTTTCGGGGGAGGAATACTAATTCCGTCTCTAGTTCTAATGGGTTGATTCTTTTAAAAATAATTCTTGATTCTCTGCATAAATGACATTTTCCTTTTCCCTCTGTACATTTTGGGTGGATTTCCTCTGATGAATTGCTCGCGGGCAATACCTATAAGTCTTCTGTCTGGACGGGTCCCTATTATAGTAGGATTTTGGCTCCACATACAATTCCCACTGTCTATTAACACCAAAACTTCTAATTTGACAATTAATCAATTGTTTACTTCTACACTAAGGCTTCTCCAATACAAGCGCGTCTTTTATTCTGATGACCAATCAACGTTTAGTTGACTTATTTACTTTAACCAATGCTTGCGTAGCTTCTCTGTGATGTCAGTTTCGCTCCTTTGTACTCACCCCTCCTTTCTACAATTTTACCTCAGCTACACACCCGCTGCCTCAACCAATCCCAGCACAGCTCCTAATGACGTCAGTGCAGCACCCGCGACTGACCCCTCCTTTGCAAGGTAATGTGAACACTCAATTTCTTTTAAATTTTAGTTCCACATTTCATTAATTAACAACGTAAAACATTTGCTACTGTGCCTGATTAACTAAATTCAAAGGAAAGTCAATTTCTTCCACTGCGAGTAAAACCTTTCCGTTTACCCTTCACACACTACGAGTAAAACCTCTTCCGTCTACTCTTTACTGAAGCATCAAAGAACCTGCTACTCATTCAGTATTGCCCTTTCTAGGTGATATAAGACCAAAGTTTCACCAGTGAACTCTTTTGCTACCAATCACTCTTACTTTTATACAAGAAAAAACACCTTACAAGTGCTTCAAGTTCTACCTAACTTTTCACACTTTCTTCATCAAGGCATGTAACCTCACTGCAGTGTGGCTTCCATTCATCTTATGTTATGTTATGTTGTCTTGTAAAGCGCATGGCTACCCCAGCAATGGGGCGTCCCAGATCTGTAAACCGCTGGGGAACCCGTCCTGGCTTTCCCTGTGAGATGATCCCTGCTGGGTATCTCCAAGGTAAAACCAGGCATTCCCGGTGTATGTGGGGGGCCGTTGTGGAGATGAGGCAAGCTAATGCCCAGAGTTGCCGAGTGTGATCCCTGGTTAGAGTAGGCACCGAAGCGAGAATTATCAAGTCCGCTGACCCTGGTCCACGACCCTGCCGCGTCGGGAAATGAACCCTGGTCCCGGGCCGTCCTCTGCTTCTGGGTCTGCTGCCTCTAACCAGTGAGCCACACCACCCACTATTCAATATCCCCGGGGACTTGTGGACAACATGAAACAATACATACGGGTTTTGGTTAATACATAAATCAATATTTTAATACACAATTTACTACCTAACTTAACTAAAACCTAACCATAGCTCTGCTACCAAGACAATACGCTAAAAGACCATACTCACCTGGGTCCATAAAACACACGCTTACATAAGCTGGTAATCTACCGCTGACGATCAGGACTTATATTTACCTTGTGATAAAATTTACCTTAACACCATTTCTTACCAAACATTATCAATTTAGTACTCAATTTTCTCTGGTCAATGGATCAGGTTGTTAGCAGAATAGGTAGAAATGACATTTACTTTCAATTCTTAGAAGGACCACAGACTCTAGTGAATTTTAAAACTTTATCTAGGCAATAATTTTGTGAGTCAAATACCAATACATGTCAAACAACAACTTTTAAGAAGAAAACAATCAAAGTAAAACATAAAGACTTAATACAATCTCATGACGTTGGTACCTGGGAAGGGTGGAAAGGTAAAACCGTAAAGGACATACCACACAGATTTATATTGACCTAGGATGGTGTGAGGACCAACCCCTGGCCAAAGAGCTGGAAAATGGGACTCTCGAGTAGTCAGGAGCGAAACAGTTCAGAACAGTTCAGGACAGGACAGGTAACCTCTTCTAAGTGCAATGCCAGCGTCGCACCCCTCTCTGGTACTGCTCTCCTCAATTCTTTCCCCATCTAGATGGACAGGTTCGTCTTCTCCAGCGATCTCTCCAATGACTCTTCTCTCTCTCTCTCTCCCCGTCTCTCCTTTCTCGATTCTTCTGTCAGAGTGCTCGAGCAGCGTCTCTGACCTCCGTGGCATCCGTCGTCGTCTGCTTCAGTGATGGGTCGGTGACAGGTCTGTGACAAGTCTGACAAAGTAACTGACTGAGCCTACCTTAGTTATACTATTCTCAGTGTATGTACCACCCCCCCAATGTTTCAATATTCATGAATCCCCTACTGTTGATTGGACAATGGGATGGGGAGAGGTCATCACACCATACTAATGTAGTGTCATTTTCTTAGGTTTAATTGTTCTATGTTCCCTCGCCTTAATTTAATTTCCCATGCTTTATTTCTACCCGCATTTCATACTAGTTTTATCTACAATGTATACAACTTTAGATTTTTTTCTCCTTCCCCTCTCCGGGTCAAGAGGTGATGTTCCCAGGCACGTCTTCTGGTTTAACTGTACTTGGCAGAGTTTCAATGTCACAGCTCGAAGTTTGACTAAATCCAAAGCGCTTGCGCACAACCCCACAAGATGGAGATTTTAGTCACCTTCCAGGCCCAAATACAAACTAATAATAAAGTCAATGAAAACCATGTTAGAATACAAAAATAAATTAACGCACTGTATACCACTTATTTCTATTCTAATCCCTTTAATTTATTTTAACTATTGCATTAGCAGTTTAATAAGACGTGCAAGTGTTTAGTTTAAGCACAGCATGTGCATTAGCATGTGAGGTTCAAGCGGCCATCTTAAGTACTACTGCGCAGCTGCAAAGTATTCCCACCAAAGCGAAAGACGTCATACTACGTAGATGCAGTTGACGCATGTGCAGAAGATTCCTACGTTTTCTGCAGCCATATTAAGCCACTCTGATTTACTTGTTAGTAAGTACATTTAAAAGCTTCCTCTCGATAAAATAAAATGTAGTGTAATGCAATTCTTAGTTTCCACAAAACATGTTGGTTACATTATTACATGTTATTCGAGAGGATTGCATCCGAGCAAGTTTCTAACGTATGAAACCTTGCTCCATCACCTTTACGGGTCTTAATTAAATGGCTGAGTTATCAAAGGCTTGATAAATTGCTCCATACATGAACCATACATTGTGATTCCTGCTTATCCATTGAAAAAGTTCATTCCCTTAAACTACATCATCAGGAATGCACTGCATAGATGGATTCCCTCTAGGAAATGAGCCCATAAGCTATTGGAGGCTTTGCTTGGACCACAAATCCCAAGATCCCTTGTGGAATATTCAAAAGTTAAATGACTCTAACAGGAAGTGCCCGTGTTGTTACTCAAGCGGAGGAACATTGACACAGAAAGCTCTCCTATAATGAAGTAAGTTTGCAAGCTCCCATTGTATTCAAAACCAACGTTCCTACACGCGGACATATTGGTGACTGTTTGTTTTACACTTGGTTTTTAGAAAAGCTAATTCACCTCGAGATCGAGATGGCAATGAGTTGCATGTAAAATTTAAAGAAGTACCGTTGAAGGTATGCCTTGTAAACCTAAATGAGCATCTATACTACCTCAAAATCTTGTTTGACGAGAGTTGGTTCACCAGTAATTATCACATCTTTACTTCAGAACACGTCCCAACACTTCCGAGCTTGGAATTGCTCTAAGTTGCAGAATTATACTGGAAGGTACATGTTAACAACTACAGCTACATAAGTAGCGTACACTCCTCAGTTAAAGAGAGTCTTTTGTAATGCCCATCTCCTGTTTTCTGATTTTTCTAAAACTGGATCCTCACCGCGCATACAGAAATATTGCCTGGAAAAAGCAGTAAAGCTTTCCTGTCCCTACAGCCAAGGTAGGATTTTTTACAGCGCGCGTCGATATGCGTGTTGTGAAATCATGCACATATGGATTTGATAATTAGTTCTCTATCCGAATAGGGCCAGATAGACCTTTCTGTCATCCAACTAACACAGGCAAACTTCTTCCGTCAGGTATCATTCCTTCTTTATTTTGACTCTAGAGCACGGAGAATACTAGAGTAGTTCTAAAATTAGTGATATATTGTTTTATGTTTATCTGTTATAGATCACACCAATGTTTATAATTCAGAAGCCCTGATGAGAGTCCCTGGAGGTTTCACAGGTCTCGAAAGGCGTCGGCATTTTACCCTGCGCCGAGGAACCTTAAAGGATAGATTTATGTGTAGTTTGAGGTATCTGGACTGAAAGTGGCATCCCCACCTGTCTGCATAAATTGTTCCCAGTGTTTGATATTCCTTTTTCTTGGTCTCAAAGAAATGCAGAGTAGGTAAAGGGTCTATCAATTGTTGAATTAATATTGGTGGATGAACACACCTTTCTTCTTTGTTATTGTGTATATTTTGTAAATATATGTAAATTGTTGTAAATGTATGTTAAATTTTGGTATTGTCTCTGGAATGAATAGGTGTTCCTATTCACACATTTATGAATGTACATAAATACAAAACAAAAGTTTTCTAAAAAAGTTTGATAAATAACCAGATCATATGGAATGTTGTTCTTTTGATCTTTGCTGATGAGGCATAAAAAATTGAAAGATATCCAGGCCTCCCCCTTTTTTATACTTTAAGAAAGTGAACATTTCTTTCTCTGCTCTTACAACTCTATGGGCCTGAAGCCTGTCTCTAATACACATATGGGGTGGGTGACAGCTACAATTTGTGCATTCCCTCTAGACAGCCAAAAACACAGGGAGGTTAGGTGTGTCTGCATACTCATATGCATTCTGATGGCTCTTCCTGGGCAGGAAAGGAATGAGGTGCCGACACTTACACCTGAATAGGCAGTGTTGTGTCCCCACACAAAGGGTTGATTCCCTCCACAGCTAGTCTAGAGCCAGAGCTGAGAAGAAAGGAAACTTGTGCACTTCGAAGACCATTCTTTGAAGTCAGCACCAATTCAAAGGCTCAACTGGGTATAAGTACTGGGTCTCTGACCCCACCAAATCAGACACTTCTGGACCTGTGTTGGACTTGGCCCTCCTGGCAGGTTCACCCCTACACTTTTTGCTTTTAATGGTGACCTAGTGATGGTGATTTTTGGTTTCTGCGCACTTTCACTGTGTCCCAGTGGAAAGTGCGTGCGCACTCTGAGTGCATGTGGTGAGGTAGGCCTGCCCTCCGATAGGAATGCATGGGGAATGTATGTGTCCCTGGTAGTTCCTGATGAGTGGGGTGTGCAGGCTTGAGTCTGGTATGTGCGGACTCGTGTGATTGAATGCTGCACAATGATGTATGCAGCGTGTATGTGTCTAGTGTGGAAGTGCCACTTCTAGACATGGCTGTGCGTGTGCTGTAAAGGTGCTGTAAAGGTGCTGGCGTGTGATTGGCTGGAGCTGGCTGGGGTGCCAGGCTCCATGAGTCATGATGGGTCTGCCCGGTGGTGAGTGTTGAGATTAGCATGTGTGATGTGAGGGAGTGGTGCATCTGGGTCCTGAATAGGGCTGGGCTTTCCCCACACAATGCTGGCTCCGCCCCCTGTGGTGCGTCTAACGACCCTAGCCCTGCCAGTGAATAGAGTGAGGGGCTGAGCACATCAAGAGTGCTCACAAACCAGCTGCGACTGGTTTTTCCCCTCACCCTGAGCTCAGACAGAGGGTTTAACTGTATAAAAAGGGGCTGTGTCCCCTTACAAACTGTTCTCTTCCAGGACTGGAATGTTTTTAGGCATCATGTGCTTTCCTTCCCTGCACCTCTGAATGTGTTTTGATGCATCATGTGCCTTGTCCTTACACCGCTGAATGTATGTTTATGCATCATGTGTTTAATGTTCCTATGCCTATACCCCTAAATGTATGGTGAAACTTAGGTGGTTGTTTTCTCCTAGTACAGGTGTTGCTAGGGAGGTCCTGGTTCCCTGCGCAATATTTTCCTAAGGTGGTGAGGGTTGCGTAGGTGGTACTTACCTGTTACCAGTGATTACTGGTGGTGTGCTCTATTTTCTAATTTGTGCCACAGTGGTTTTATATTCTATGTTCTAAGTGCTAGTTATTAAAGTGCCTATTCCTGACAGTGGTCCAGGTGGCCCTGTCTTGTACATATCCCCTGTAAATTCTGCCTGTGCCTGTTGGCACATTGTAAAGTGTGTGTTTTTATCTGATGTGTTTTGGTATAATACAAAGGCTATTTTTACATATAACCTTGTGTGGAGTTTCCTTTGTGATGGGCCTTGGGTGTTGTTGCTGGGGGTGTACGCGCAAACACTTAACTCACATTGCCTCCGAGTTTAGCCTTACTGCTCGTGCTACGATACCAAGGGGGTGAGCAGGGGTTATCTTGGCGTGTAACTCCCTTGCCCTGACATGGAAGTGGTGGTCTCTGACTGACTTTGGCGCGAGCCCTGGCCAGCCAGGGATCCCATTTCTAACAACCTGTAACTACACTGTCGGAAAAACTGCTGAGGTACTTGAAGGACTGTCACTCTGCTTCGCAGCTGCCCTGGAAGTACTGCTTTTCTCATGTGCTGCCCTGCTGTCTGCTATTCTCTGACCCTGCTGAGCACCAAAGTGATCTCCAAGGGTTTGTTGGATTGCCTTCTGTTATTGAGACTCAGGGAGATCAACATCTCTACACCTGATTCTGTCCCTCATTTACTGGAAGCGTTTACTGGAAGCGGACGCAGATAATTGCTTCAGGGAAACTGGTGCGTCCACTGACTGCATGAGCAGAATTCGAATCATTGTCCCTGTGGCAGAAGCAGACCTAGTGCTTCGCATCGGAACCGAAGCATCGCCTGCAGAACTCATCCCTCGACTGTGTGGAGAAACCGGTACATCACTTCGGAACAAACACATCTCGGTTTTGGAACTGACGCTTCACCACCACTGCGTGAAGAAAATCGACGCACCTCGCTGTTGTCCCAGGATAAGATACTTTGTTCACCGATGCCTGCTTAGGTCCTGTAGCCGGCCTTTGACTTTGGCTCTGTCCAGCATGACCAGATAACCCGCACTGGCACTTATTGCTTCTAAGCACTAGAACTATTTTTATTCTTTAATAATTCACAACTCGACTTCTAATAATTGGATTTTTGTCTTTTTGATCTTAATTTATTTATTAATTTATTGTCTATTTTTCTAAATGTGGGTGGTGTGTGTGTGTCTGCATCTGCGTGCATGCATGTGTGTGTGTGTGTGTGTGTCTGTGTGTTGCACAAATACTTTATACATTGCCTCTTTAGATAAGCCTGACTGCTCTGTGCCAAGCTACCAGAGGGTGAGCACAGGTCCTCTTTTAATGTGTATCTAGGTTACCCTGACTAGAACCACGCTAGTCAGTGGACATGGTGCTTACTTTTGCCATACAGAAACCCCTTCTCTCCCTGCCCTTTCCTGCTACATTTATTTCATGAGGAAGTTAAGTGTCTTTTTTTATTGTCACTTGAATACACATATTGCAGACTTCGTTTTAATTAGTATTTTTTTCAGTCTGCTCAAATTGTGCATATAGCATATTTTTTATGTTATTTTACAACACCCAGTTGATAAATATTGTAGATTGAGATAATATCTCATAGCTGGAAGTTTTTTAAATATCTGTATATGACTGAGCATACCACCATCTGAGTGGAAATATTCTTGGACACTTATATAGTAAATAACTATAACTCATTTAGAAATGGCAGCAGTTAAGCAGCAGTAATAATCTAGTGTAGTAAAGGGCTAAAAACATGGGAGCGTTGTTCTTTTGGTCTTTGCTAAACAAGGGTTTATTGAGTGATGCACTGCCTGCACGTAAAGTAAAGGACAAATGTATCCAGGTTGTTGTCAAATATGCACTTTCAGCCTGTTCTGTTTTTTTTAGCAACACATAAGCTTTCTGAAAACTTGTCAATTTACTTTTTCACTGGATCAAAACCATCAAAAGTGAGAGACACCATCTTGCCTGCCTCTTTCTTTGCTGCTCAGCAGTCACAATGAGTTCCTCCGAGTTCTTTTGTGATATTTGCCTGTTATTGTAATTTATCCTGCATAATACTAGACAAAGCACGTTGAGAGCTGGAATTGTATCCTGTTTTTAATTACACTTATAGTGGACTGCTTGTTGCAAAGAAAGAGGCAGTAAGATGGTGCCTTGCTATTTTGTCAACACTGGACACTTCAAAAAGAAAACTAATAAAATAGTTTCAGAATAATTGTCCTCGTTTCTGTTCTGCTGTGAGACTTGGGGTGCATTGGCTGCCCAAACTGTTAGAGGTAAAGTCCATTTATGCATTACGGTATCCGCAGCCTCAAATTTCACTAGATATTTAAGACTGTCTTCAGTGAAGGGCACATTTCATGGAATGCTAAGAGGTTTGCCCTTGTACCTGCCTAAAGCTGAAAAATGCGTAACATCGTTCCTGGCAATTACAGCATTAATACTGTTTATTTTGTGTGTGCATTTCCTTGTTTTGTAATATTTGCAACATCAATACTGTTAATTGCTGTTGCGTGGCACAATGCTATATATTCTCGAGCGACACAGAAAAAAACAAGCAGACGTGCACACACAAGCATTCCACACATTTCCTTTAATATCTTTTCCAAGAGTGTCTCTATTCGCTCCCCCTTTCTCTCATATTTCACTCACACAAAAACAAACACAGGCAAGCAGATACACATAAGCAGACACTTACACAAAAGAGTCAGGTGGAATTCAAGCCATTTGAGCCTTGTTACCCCATGGCTTTCTTGATAGCGCTGTCACCGGGCTGCCTCGATTTCTGTGTTTGCAACACAGCATGATGGTGAACACCCGGACGGTATGCAAATGAGCCCAAGCTGAATAGTTCAGCGGGGGCTCGGCTCAGGTCTACAGACGTGCCTTAGCTGTCAGAGAGAGGCCGCCAGCACCAGCGTTTCATGAGTACCAGTACTCTCCTCGGCAGTAGAGACGGGCCGGTAGTCAGAGTGATAAAACTAAGAAGTGCCGGCACTCAGAGTGATAAAACTAAGAAGTGCCGGCACTCAGAGTGATAAAACTAAGAAGTGCCGGCACTCATAGTGATAAAAACTAAGAAGTGCCGCTACTCAGAGTGATAAAAACTAAGAAGTGCTGGTACTCAGAGTGATAAAATTAAGAAGTGCCGGCACTCAGAGTGATAAAACTAAGAAGTGCCGGTACTCAGTACTATTTTTTTTTTTGTTGCATGTTTTTATATCGCGCGAACTCGACCTGCAGATATTGTAGCGCTCTACATGAGCACCGTATTTACATGACACATTCAGGCGCGGGGAGATGAAGTGATTTGCCCAGAATCACAAGATGTGGACGCGACCCGAGGCTCGAACCAGGGCGTTTATGCCGACGGACCACATCCTTGAGGCAGATCATTCTCCCACCTCGCCACCAAGACATGGAACACTCTCCCCATCCACCTACGGCACATCCAAGACCTGCTGACCTTCAGGAGGACACTCAAGACCTGGCGCGTCGAGCAGTAGCAGCGTCTGCCCATCCCCCAGCGCCTTGAGACCCTCGCAGGTGAGTACCGCGCTTTACAAATGCTAGGATTGATCGATTGATTGATTTCTGATTCCGGCTTGAGAACTGTCTGGAAAGGCCCCTCCATGCCATTGTCTTGTCTTAAAGTGTACTGAGCGGTATATCAGTTTGGGTTGTTATCGGAATTTGGTAAGTCCCAGAGCAGCGCCGTCGACACTACTTGCAGAAGGCGTTGCACAATTTGTGATAACACAACAGAGAGACCTACGCTGCCGGGGTTTTCACTCAAACTCCGTAAATTACCTACTAGTCATGCATCCCCTTTTGTAGGAAGCACATCCCAGCAGTTCCTAAGGCCTTTCACCTGAAGAGCTGTCATTTATTTGGCTGCTCATGTCATACGTTTTTGGGGCCTCCCAGCTTGAGTCTTTTGTACACCGCTTGTCCAAAGGACTGTGCAGTGTTTCTTGTTCTTTGAGCCGCCCGCCTCCGAATGGCTTAGAGTTGTCTCACCTTATGTTGGCTCTGCCGCCTGGAGAGTTTACTCTACTTCTGTCAGGCTTCCCACCTGGACAGTATTATCCGCTTCTGCTAGACTTGTGATGTTTGGTTCTGCCATGACATGCTGTTCATTCTTCCAGGCCTGTAACCTGTACTCTTATTTATTTCTTCAGTACCCATTAATAGATTGTGTTTGGCTCAAGGTTTTTGCACCTGGGGTATTTTCCAAACAACACCTGCAACTTTAACGGAATACTGTCCCATAGCATAGGTCTGTCTTCCACCATGTCTTCTGTTTCCAAAGGCCTTGCGACTGGCAACATGGTGATTTCTGTAGTCTTGTTAAGGATGGAGTGTTGATAATTTCTTCAGGCCGCTCGTATTTAGTATACTCACATTCACTACATTTATGTGGCTTTCCACAACAGTTATACAGCACCAAAGTAACAAACTATGTGGCCAATTTGAGTAAATTACGCGGCTACAAGAGGCCAATGATGTGAAGCATATTACCATTAAGTAACTATTCAGAACCGCTTGGTGTGTTTGGTATTCTTCTCAACTCTGAATGCCTTGTTGAATAACAATGATGCGAATTTGAGTGTATATTAAAAGTGAACAAATGATAATGAATTCCTGTGAACTCGATGTGCCATGGGGGGGTAGGCCTGGAGGGAGGCCACGAGGAGTGTGGGCACGTGCAAGGGGGGAGTTATGGGCCCTCAGACAGACCGTGTCACGATGGGGAGATGGTGCACAGGCGGTTTTGGAAGCCCGCAGTGGCATTGTGGCTTAAGGCTGTCAGGCTGCAAACACCGTCACTTTTGATTCGACCGTGGTCTATGTTTTATGGTCAGAGTCGCACCCTAGAGCTACGCTTCACTGTTTTGCAGAATGCATGTGGCGCGGTTGTTGCAGTGCCCGGAAGGGGTTGGAGAGCTTTGGTGGTCGGTGAAACAGGGGTTCAGTTGAGTCAGTGGTTCCTCACCCTCTGCATTTCTGGTGCATCTGGGTTGGGGTTTGCGGTGCCAGACATGGGGGTGCTGCGCCCATGAGTGGGCCCAGGGAAGCCTGCGTTTGGATTGTTGGTGTGGCCTACTAGTGGGTTTAGTCGCAGGCACTAGGCACTTTGCAGGTGCGATGGCAGCGCAGGACATGGCTTCGCCTCCTTACCAGGGATGACGTCTCAGTGGATGGGGGACGGTGTTTGTGGTGCTAGTACCGGAGGTGGAGTGGATGTGGGCTGCGTGGCTTGTCCTTGTGTTGAGGGTGCAGTGCTGGTCACTCAGGATTGGTGGGTTTGGACAAGTGCTGAAGTTCCTTAGAGGGGTGCTTTGGGGTTGCTCTGGCAGGAGGGGCGGCTGGTGCAATGTGAGGTGGCAGTATTGTATGATATGGCTGGGAGGCCTTATCGGGCAATACTACCACCATACACAGGAGAGGAGCGCAGATTTACACTTAGCTTGGTCCGGGTAGTACGTCACAGAGCAGTCAGGCACACTTAGTAACATGTGTTGAGCATTTCACAGTACCAACATTGAGAATAAGTAAATGCCGCCACTCGAAAAAAATCCGGACACCAATGTTGTAAATTTAAAAAGCGTTTACAAATCAATGCAATACAAACTGTCAAATTTCCACCATTGAAGCTCGGGGTGAAGGTCATTGAGAATATTTACCTCTAATTACTGAAAATCTTGAAGAGCCCTGGGCTGGATCCTCTTGGAGTAGAAGGAAAAAACAAAGACCAGGCTGACTCGGGCTCTCATTGTGCCAAAGTCGAGGCATTTGAGCATCATTACATTTCATGGTATGCAATTCAGACCACAAGATGCATAAGAACAAACATGCCAGCTGGCAAGATGGCTCAGTGAGTCGAAAGCCCGAGGGAAGAGTTGTAAAGTGGAGGTCTCGCTCAGGTGTGAGGTCTGCGTTCTTGTGCTCCCCTCGCACCCCTGTGCCTCGGCTCATTGGAGAGGAGGGGAGGCGCAGATGCTGTTCATAGGGGTTCAGGCACTGCTGAAGTGGCAGAGGCTGACCTCTTGAAACAGCTCAGCTGCTTGTAGTGTACGTGCTCTGGCGAACACTGGTATAGGAGCCCATGATGCCTACGCGTTGGCACTTTTTGGGGAGTCAGGCTGTTTGCACTGTCCCTGCTACATGAAAACCGGCCCTAGGAGGTGCCCGGCTGCTCGTAAAGCTTGTGCTGCTCCCTGTGAAGCAAGGCTGCTTGTTATTTCTGTCTACCCCTTCTAAGATTGCTGGGCTCTCAGGCCTATAAGCAGCTACCACATTTGGGTTAACTGTATCAAAACCCACAAAAACACACCCTGTTCTTTTGGGGCAGCTCCATGCCTGGTGCTTCAACAATAAAAGCACTACAGCTGCCACACACCTACAACATCGCGTTCCCTCCTCAATATTCGCTTCTATCACCTAATGCCCGCTGCACCTCTACCCATGCCCCATTGTGCCATCTCACCTCAGCACCATACAATATGCAATGGCACCCACTTCCTGCAGAGTATGCTATGCTCTCCAAACACAATCGCAGGCAGCCCACCCCTCTCCCCTGGACCAGCCAAAAGTTCAGAAAAAATACCCCGTTCTCGTCAAGATGCTGTCACTGGTTCCGGCTGCTCTCAAAAGCGTGTTAGTGCCCCGAGGCGTGCTTCAACTCGCTGTTTTGGGGTGTCAAATTGTTACAAATTAGGTAATATTAACCTGTTAAAATTCCAACGTTGTAAGGTAATACTGACACAAAATGTGCCGCATTATGCTGCAGAATTTGCCTTTTCTTTGTGCCTAATTTAGTTAGACCTAACGCATAACTTGGCCCTCCCCTGCCGCATACTTTCAGTGACCCTACTCATACGTAATGTAAATACCAACTCTGGGGCGCCCACCATTTTAAATGCTGCAGCCCTGTCACTGCACCACCTGTTGTGCACTCCTGAACTGCACCTATGTGTCCTTGAAGTGAGCACGGCTTGCATACAACAACCCCAAATTAATGTCACAAAATACCCATAATCCAACACAGCCGTTAATGAGTTAAAAAAGGAATTTTCCTCTAGGCGCTGCAATTTAACATGACGCAGGCCACAGCATTGCTGCGCGCTTCTTAAGTATTCACCTATCACTTCTAAGTTTAGAAAACGTAGGACATACATTAAATGCAAAAATTAATTAAATTCCCTGCTTTGTGGGTGAGAACCTACTTTCTATGGATATTTATTTGTCTATCTGTTTGTGTCTTCTACAGTTTCTATAGTCCCACTATGTCTGCTGGTTTATATGTTGTGGCTCTGATCTTCAAAAAAGAAGTTCACAAACAAGGTTTAGACATGGCATGAAATTACAATTAGGCTTAAGTTCTGTGAAAGTAAGATTCAGAACAGGGGATTCGATATAATGTCAGCCTACTTACTGCAAAGAAAAATCATAGAATGAAGCACATACTTCGCACAGCATTGCTGGCCTCCTTCTGCCTCCCCTCCACTCCCATTCCTGCCTTTCTATGATACAATCCTCTAGTCTTCTTTTCTCTCTCATTATTCTCCACAACATCCACTCTCTAATGCCTTATGTTCTTCCTCTTCATCAGCTATTACTTTCTTACAGTCACTTCATTCCTCTCTCCTTCTCTTACTTCACTCCTTTCTCTTCTCCTGTCCTCCTTCCCTTCTCCTCATTACTTACATCACCTCGACCCCACTCTCTTTTTCGCCTCATACTCCCTCTCTTTCGCGTTCACTGATTCCTTCTTTTGTCTCCTTTCATTGTTTTCCTTCATACACAAACTACCTATCCCTCTCATTCTTACTTTCTATCTATTTTATACAGCTCTCAGCCCTATCTATTCACCTTACCACATATTGACAATACACAAATAACACTACATACCACAGAATTCCACCTCACACAATTCAACAACTAACAATTCCAATTCAAGCCACATAATTCTACTTCAAACTACATACATCCACTCCACTCCAAACAACTAAACATAAATAAAAAACAACATCATTTACAACGTCAAAAATTCAAACTTCCACAAATGCGAGACCGAATGCATTGCAAATGCTTGTTTTTCTTTACAGGAAATCTTGTTTCTTTGTGAAACTCTCCTATACATATAGTGGAGAAGCGTGGCTCAATGGTTAGAGCGTCAGACCCTGATGCAGAGGTCTGGTCCAGCACCAGGGTTCAATTCCCGCCTCGGCGGGTCTTGGGCTCAATGCCCTCGGACCTGATAATTCTCGCCTCGGTGCCTATTCTAATCATGGGTCCCACTCTGCAACTCTGGGCAATAGCTGGCTTAATCCCCACAACGGCCCCAACAGCGCTGGGATGCCTGGCTTCACCTTGGGGGTGCCCAGGAGTGGACATTTCAAAGGGAAAAGGGTTCCACAGCGGTATGTGTACAGCGCCAGGAAACCCCAGTTGGAGTATCAGTGCGCTTTACAAGTACAAATTCATTTCATTTCATACATGATGTGGAAAGCTTTGAGAATTTGGGATATGAGCACAGTGTGAGTTTATTAGACATATCATAAGATATAAAATGTTGGTTTTCATTTCAGATATTGTATGTCTGAATACTTGTGATACCTTTAGGCACAGGATGTCTGCCTTGGAATGAGCTATTTCTTCCACCTAGGTAAGAGGTATAAATTGAACATTAGTCACTATTTTGAGTAATAGGAGTAGTTGTGTGGCTTTCTTTTGCTATTTGATTTAAATATTCACTTTTTACAATCTGTTTATGGATAACTGTTCTCCTAACACAGGTGTTCTCTTCAGTGGTCACTAGGTGTCTTCTCTTTGGTATTGAATGACGCACTACTCAAACTCTTTCCTTATGATGGTTTCTCTTGTTTGTGGTTGCACGGTTCTTAACTATAATTTTAATCTCAAGAAATAACACACACTTTTGTGCACTAGGGATACAGTGGTTGATTACTACATGAGAATGAGATTATGTGCTCAAGTATGTTTTTACTCTGTTTACTAGAGGCCCTGCTGAAGTTGATGGTAGATATACCATATTGAAGAAACACGAGTTGGCTACAAAGGTTATCAAGACTGCTGGATGCATGTGGAAATATGAAATAAAGCACTACTGATTACACTGGACATTGGACTGTAGGACATTGAATAACTCTTAATTTTGGTGTTCAGGGGATCTTATAATTTAGTGTCGGAAGTCCTGGCTCCCTATTGGAGTGTTTGGTGGCCACATCTTCTCCTTGGAGCACCTCTATGAATTAGCTGTTTCAGATAAATTGGGTACACACATGTTTGCGCAATCTTATGACCTTGCCACTTGTCTATCTTAAGTTGTATGCTGTAACTTTCATTCGTTGTTTCTTAGTTCTGCTAATTTCACAAAACTATATTGATTACCTCTTGCTGCTTTTAGGTTTATCAGTTAATTCAATATCATCCATGTGTGAGTGTGGCTAAAGTATCTGTTCTCCTGCAGATTGGTACGCCTGATTTTAGGAGTGTCAGCTGAGGTATACTTTCAGGATAACAAGCAAGTTAGTAGCATCTAATGGGGAAGTGGAAATGGCAAAAAAAGAATCACTGACATTATTTATGTTTTTCTTGTTCAGATATGATCTACTGTCTGAAGGGTGGCTGACTCACAAACCTTCAGATGCTAAGGATTGCTGACTTACAACCCTTCAGATGCTAAGGATTGCTGACTCACAAGCCTTCAGATGCTAAGGATTGCTGACTCACAAGCCTTCAAATGCTAAGGATTGCTGACTCACAAACCTTCAGATGCTAAGGATTGCTGACTCACAAACCTTCAGATGCTAAGGATTGCTGACTCACAAGCCTTCAGATGCTAAGGATTGCTGACTCACAAACCATCAGATGCTAAGGATTGCTGACTCACAAAACTTCAGATGCTAAGAATTAATGACTCACAAGTTCTCAGTTGCTGATTCACAGGTTCCTAGTGCTGAGGATTGTTTTCAGGAGCTAAAGGTTACTGACTGGTTACCAGAAGGCCAGGTCCGTCAGTTAGAATTGCGAGTGTCACCAAAGATGTGTCTTCTCCGTGAACATCTGCAAGGGTTGACACAGATGTCACTATCGCTGTGTCTTGAATACTAAACCATGTTCAAATTTGCCACCTGTCTCACTGGTTCTGTTTCCTCCTATGGGATTGATAGTTCTCGCTAGAACAGAGCAGATTTAGAGGAACCCACTGCCACATGACATTTATTAGAATCAGTATATCCTCTTCTAAAAAGCCACAAGCAGAACAAGGTCCAGGCGGGTGGACCATGCAATGATCTTCCATGAAGCAGATCGTTGCCATGCTGACCAATTCATAACAGGCAGGAAGCGGCCAAATGATCTGACAGTACCAGTTGGAACCAGGCACTCTCTGGTGAATAAGCCACTGACAGTAATCTCTCTTCACATTGGCTGAGAGTGTAGTGCCAGCACTGAGACAGCAGAACTTTTTCACTCGGCTCAATCCAACCTTGCAATAAAGCGAGAATTAATCGAAAAATGTTAGTGTAACACATGAGACTTGTCCTTACGGCAAAATGTCTGTATGACCACTATAAATATTTGTATTTTCACTTGAATGCATGTACTACAAATATGCTTCATAAGGCCAATTTTAATATTGATAAATATTGGATCCATGGAAGACACAATTTGTAATTTACAGGTATCAATTGCAGAGTAGTAGCAAAAGTCACCACGTTTTGTGACATTAAGACTGCGCTGTTGAATAAACCCCGGGTCCATTGCCACCCATTAAATTTGTAATTGTTCCGTAAAAGTTCCTTTTGATGCTGAGCCTAACTTTGTTCTCAAATGATTATTTTGATTAACTGTACCACATATTTTTTATCAGTTTTGAGTGGTCACATTCTTGGAAGCAGTTTAATTACATTTCAACTGAGCTCTAAAGAAGTACAGTAATTACAACTGTAATTACAAATTTTCCCCGTGGTCAAGTTCATGGAGACACCAGCAGTTCTACTTTTCCCCTAGAAGTGGTTAATCTAGTTACAAACTGTTTAGCATAACATTCAAAGAAATCAGCACAGTTGATGGCCTGGGTCTTGCCAGCTGCTTGCTCCAGAGCAGGTATATGGACTGCACCCCAGCTTCGTGTGAGCTTCATGGGTAAAGTACAGCCCTGGCACGTGCCCTGCAGGATCTAGCGTGTGCAGCATAGGCGCTGTCATTCTCCATCCTTTTCCTGAGATTTGATTAGGCCGAGCCTTATGGTTTTACTTTGCGAAGTGGCAGTTTTCACTGTCTTTCTGGATTACAGGTGGTTGTTGATGGTTCTTGGACATGAGATCCGGAGCTCAGCTGCCTGTAGGGAAGCGGAGGTTCACACCATGCATTCTTCTTGTAAATGACGATCAGTTGTGGTGCCAGTCTAGACCGGAGTGTTGTGTTCTGTACACAACTTTTAAGCCTGTAAGGTGGATGATTCTTTGTCACAGGTGCCTCTATGCTTTAAACAGAGACTCAGCAAAGATGAACATCTAAGGATGTGAAGGCAATGAAGAGATTTTCTTTCCATAGATGATCTGGTAGTAGTTGTATAACCACTGTGTTTTTAGTACTTTGTAACATTATTGATAGGTAGAGTGAAGCTCCATAGTAGAGTCAGTTCAGAAAATCAGGACGTGAAAGGATGACAGGTGGTCACCTGGACCTTCTGAGGGAACCCTAGCTCAGGTTAGATTAGTCTTATGGTTCACATAGGATCAAAAGTGCTTCTCATCATTTGGTGTACTCGCAGAGCCTGGGAAATCCACGATCTTTTAGGAGTTACTCTAACTTCCTGAGGTCTGAGCAACCTAGAGGATGGTAGTTCTCCCAGTGTCTGCATGTGAGGATCTCTGTTGTGGATGAGTTGAGTTTAACTTCACTAGTCACATCCATTGGTCGATGCCTTGAACATAGTCATCTACACATGAGCTATTCAGACTGCTCAGACTCCCCAGTTTCAGAGGGATTGGTGTGTCATCTGCTTGGCTGCAGCACGCCCGGTTGAAATGTTTGAGGTAGGCCTTGAGAAAAGTAGAGCAATGATTGCTCTTTGGAGGTATACCTCCTGCTTTGATGTTGATATGATGTTGACATGAATAAAGAAAGCCAGGTAATGCTCATGTTGTCAGTGAGGTAAGACATTGTGATAAAATGTGCTTAACATGGCAAATAAGCCCAGTAGAAAAAGTATAGGAGTATCATTCTTCCAAACTGTGGTTGTGCGGTCGGCCACGTTAGAGATCAGAGCAGATTCAATGTCTACCCAAGGGTGGATCCCAGTTTATTGGTTTGATGGTGATGTGTTTACTACAAGGACATTTCAGATCAGTTGGCTAAGAAATTAGCCATTTGAGATTTTCCATATGTGCTTGGTGGTATATTAAAGAATGCTGTCCACATGAGGTAAACTTGAATTATTTTGTGAGCATTCATGTTTGCGATCAGCATTGCTCGAGTGAATCAGCAGCTGCCTAGTCAATTCAGACATACAGATTCCATGAATTAGAACCCGCCTACATCACTATGCAAGTCATATGATTAAAGACCCAACAGTATGTATGATATCTTGGGAATACTGACTGCCTCTGGATGCTTGTTTTATTTATTTACAACATATATGTACATTTAGTTTCCACATACAAACCCCACAACTTTAGAAGTAATCTCTTGTAAAACTTGTGTTTGAGCGTCCTTCAGCTCCTTTTTTCACTTTGATGCACAGTACTTACAGCCAAACCTGAAATTCAACTTCGAGTCTGACTTCCCTTCTCACATCTCAAAAGGCTACCGCTCTGCATTGAATATGCTCATAGATATTGTATATTTCTGCTCATTTACATGCAGTAACAAACTCCCATTTTTATTTTGCAGGTCACTGAAGTATGATTAAAAAGGGAAGCGTAATTTAATAACATGAAGCGAAAATCACCACACTGAAGAGGTTTATGTTGAAGAGGTGAAAATGTCTCAGAGCCCCAATAACTAAACAGTACCAAGAAGCCGAGGAGGAAACAGAAGTAGAGAACCCTACTGAAAGTGAAATTGATATCACTAATTCTAAGCATTCATTATATATTGCTGAACAACAATTTCTTTTATCGCAAACGTAGGTTATTAGGGTTATACAGCTCCAGAAATGAAAATGAGTAAATTAATGTCCAGACAGGTCGACTGAAAATAACCTCTTTTGTAAACTCAGTCTACATAAGGAAAGCCCTGGAGAAAAACCAAGCCATATCCGTGCATAGAACTTGAGAATTCTTGTCAGAAAGACCAATCACCTCAACGGTAGTGAACACTCTTTAGTCGGAAGAAGTAAAGAAATCCCTGGTACAAAAGAAACACACCTGGTGGAAAAGAAAGTACAAAGAAAGTCATTGTAAAAGGTCCTTTCCAGTTTCTAGCAAAAGCAATGAAGTTTGCCAAAGTTTGTTTCAGCCATGCTAAACATTGAAATGTGACACCACCAGTGCTCAGGTGCTAGCCACTGCTCTGGAGACCACACACTGGGCATTGAAGAAAAACAATATTCTGCTACCGAGAAATGTGTAATGTAATCTTCCTTCCTTTGCACATGAATAGCCTACACTAAATCAAGATAATAAGTTTGTCAGTGTTTTATAACCTGCCAAATAAATGTTAGTAAAGCTCCAGTCAAAAAGTGAACCTAACTCTGCCGGACAGGCTTCATATAGACATAACATGGAGACCATATCTCCATGAGAGAAATTTTGAAAGGTTCAATAGATTAGCCTAATTTGCTTAAAGAGGTCACAACACTACAAGTCTAGATAGATTTTCCAGTAGACTCAATACAAGTGTTAAGAATAACACGTGAAGCACATTGAGAGGTTTCGGCTAACAATTATTTAAACGTCCGGATTTTGAAATCGGGTAAAGACTTAATCTGCTGTGTACTCAAGAAAAAACTAACCTGGAGACAATAACCCAAGAAAGAAATCTTTTAAGTGCTCAAAATGTGAGGATGACATTTTCTCGCCAAGATAGTATACACTAAGGAAAAACCTTACAATTACTCTAAATGTCAGAAACTGTTTTGGCAGAAATCTGATTCACTAAAGAGAATTAATACTGGATAAATCCTTTAACTAATCTGAATGTCAAAAAAGCTTTATTTGTAAAAAACCTTTCTTAACATGCAAGAGCACAAATAGGGGGAAACCTTTACAGTTCTCAGATTACCAGAACCGTGTTTGTTATGAATTCTCTCACTCAGCATGAGAGAACACATGAGGGGCAAAAACCATACCAGTGCTCTGAATGCAAGAGAACTTTCAGGCACAAATGCAGTCTCACTGAACACAAGAGAACTCACACTGGGGCGAAACCCTATGGGTGCTCTGAATGCCACAAAAGCTTCAATAGGAAAGGCAGTCTCATTAACCATGAGAGAATACACACTGGGGAAAAACCTTATCAGTGCTCTGAATGCCACAAAAGCTTCAGTAAGAAAGGCAGTCTCATTAAACATGAGAGAATACACACTGGGGAAAAACCTTATCAGTGCTCTGAATGCCAGAAAAGCTTCAGTCAGAGATGCAGTCTCACTCGACATGAGAGACAACACAGTGTGCAGAAACCTTATCAGTGCCCTGAATGCCAAAAAAGCTTCAAACTTAAAGACAGTCTCACTCGACATGAGAGAACTCACACTGGGGAAAAACCATACCAGTGCTCTGAATGCCAGAGAAGCTTCAGTGTTAAAGCGCACCTTACTCAACATGAGAGAACTCACACTGATGAAAAACCTTATAAGTGTTCTGAATGCCAGAAAAGCTTCAGTCAGATATTCAGTCTCACTCGACATGAGAGACAACACAGTATGCAGAAACCTTATCAGTGCCCTGAATGCCAGAAAAGCTTCAAACTTAAAGACACTCTCACTCGACATGAGAGAACTCACACTGGGGAAAAACCTTACCAGTGCTTTGAATGCCAGATGAGCTTTAGTGTTAAAGATAGCCTTAGTCGACATGAGAGAACTCACACTGGGGAAAAACCTTATAAGTGCTCTGAATGCCAGAAAACCTTCCGTCAGAAAGGCAGTCTAACTCAACATGAGACAAAACACACTGGACAGAAACCTTATCAGTGCTCTGAGTGCCAGAAAAGCTTCAGGCTTAAAGTTTGCCTTGCTCGACATGAAAGAACTCACACTGGGGAAAAACCATACCAATGCTCTGAATGCCAGAGAAGCTTCAGCATTAAAGGTAGCCTTACTGAACATGAGAGAACTCACACTGGGGAAAAACCTTATAAGTGTTGTGAATGCCAGAAAAGCTTCAGTCATAGAGTCAGTCTCACTTACCATGAAAGAAAACACACTGGGGAAAAACCTTATAAGTGCTCTGAATGCCAGAAAAGCTTCCTTCAGAAAGGCAGTCTCATTCTACATGAGAGACAACACAATGGACAGAAACCTTATCAGTGCTCTGAATGTCAAAAACATTTCAGGTTTAAAGTCAGTCTAACTGAACATGAGAGAACCCACGCTGTGGAAGAAACCATACCACTGCTCTGAATGCCAGATGTGCTTTAGTGTTAAAGGTTGGCTTGCTTGACATGAGAGAACTCACACCGGGGAAAAACCTTAAAAGTGTTGTGATTGTTGGAACAGCTTCATTCAGAGAGTGAATCTCATTTGCCATAAAAGGAAACACTCTGGGGAAAAAGCTTATAAGTGCTCTGAATGCCAGAAAAGCTTCAGTCAGAAAGGCAACCTCACTCTGCATGAGGGAAAACACACTGGACAGAAATGCTATCAGAGCCCTGATAGTCAGAAAAGCTTCTGTTGTCAATCCATTCTCTCTGTGCATGAGAGAAGCCATACTGGGCTTAAATTGTGCCTCTTTTCTGAGTGCCACAAAAGTTTTAGTCTGACTACATGAAAGAGCCCATGCGAGCGAAGTACCTTATCAGTGCCCTGAAAACTGGAAATACGTCTGTGAAAAAACTACTGTTTTATACTGCGAAAGAGCATACACTGAAGAAAAAACAATAACCGAGACCAAACTGTAGCTCTACGCTTGCAGAGGCATGTCACAAAATGCAAAGGATGAACAACTACTTTTCAGTCCAAGGAGAAAAAGAAGAAACAACACATTAAAAGCAACGTGCAAGAAAACTGGACCAGAATACAAATGCCTGTAAGAGAGCACAAGAATATAGTACAAGGTACATTAAACTCTTAAAGCAATTTAGTAGCTACTCCGAGTGAAAGTGAAAGTCATAGCTCAGAGTAATAAAGTCTGCCCAATTATTTTCCGTCTTAAAGCCTCATCGTCCGGACACAAGGGATTTATTGCAACTCAGTAAGTTAATTGAGAAAAAAAACAATGCATTTCCATACTAAACATTCAGAGAGCAGGATCATTTGAAGAAATCAATCCCATGCTGACAAGTAGCAGATGACTGAGCGGCTATGCATTGAGCTGTTACATCTTGGTTGGAGAAGAGAGACCAATAATGGTTGTTCACAATAGTGGCGTGAACATAAAATGGTTACTGTGCGCACAGAAAAAACTTGTAAATCAGGAAAAATAAATTACGTTCAAAAAACAAAACTTCTCCAAGTACTAGCATGCTGACAACAGACAGTTTAATCTCTGTGTTCCTGACTAGTGGCCAACTCGTGGGCCTGACGGTATTCCAATTGAGTTTGATAAAGTTTTTCTTCACACACTGTTGAATGTTTGCGACAATTGTTTGTTCAGTAATAGATTTATACTATTTGGGTTCTTTTGTTGAGGCACCAATTATTGTCCTAGCTAAACAGGATTAAGACCATAAACATGCAATTCATTTCAGCCCTTTTTGTTTTATTAAGCAATACTGACAAAAATGTTCGCAAATAGGGGCCCAGCTTTCCAAACATGTGTAAATCCGTTAATCACAAAGTCACACCACTTGTGCAATATATTAAACCCATTTTACAAGTTGGAATTGTTTTCTGATTCTCAAAATTGGTTTTGCGATCCATTCTGAATCAAAATGATATGTATCAATAGTTTATGACTGCCATTTTAGTCGCAAGCCATTGATCAGTTGCCCAGACCTCAGGGGAAGTGGTAACAGATTTGAAAAGTTGTCCCCTTGGGCCCCATTGTATTTCCACTCAGAAATCTTATCATAAGATATTAAATCATAAACAAATTGCAAAATATTGGTTTGTAATTTGAAACCACTGCTTGTGACCTGTCTCTTAGTGCATTGGACCCATACACTTTTAAAAGTGATCTGAGCCAGTTTTTCTTATGATCAATTCTATATTTAGAGACCAGATTATCATCCAGTAACACCACTGCTTCCCAACCGGTTTTATACCACAAACTTTGGCGACCCACCTAGCTTTAATGGATTGTTTCTAAATGTCATGACCTTGACCTAGCCCTTCAATATCGGACTGTGGCCAAGATAATGATCTTCCCATAGACGCTGAACTGCACTGGAGTCTGAAGCTGGAACACTATTCCAAGTGGGGTGCTGGCCTGTGGCATCCATACACTAAAATTGTAAGGCTTCTGAAAATGTTGGGGTTGATACCAATGATTTTAGGAAATTTGAGAAACCCCTTTGGCGGCAGAGTATGGGGTAAGACCTAATAGCTAGTTTTGTGTTAAAATGAGGCTTTGTGATGCAGTTAGACTCCATATATATGTGTATATTTTATAGTTTTGTCTGGTGTGAACACGGCCCAAGTGCATTGGAGCACTTGACATGAGCACCAGATTACACTACAGAAGGTCAGATTAGTTTTATCATAAACACGGAAGATTAAGTAATTTGCCCAGAATTAAAGGACCTTGAGTCGACACCAGGACACAAACCAGGTTCCCCAGAACCAAAATTGGCAGCTCTAGTAGTTTGGTCACATACATATTTCTCAATTTATGACAAAGTCATACACATGTCGAATGGTTGTCTATCATGTATAGTGATCACAGTTTGTTTTGAAATGGCTTTGTGAAGTAAAATACCTGCAGCAACTAATACTGGAAGGTGTACCTAGAATTTTTCTTGCGAATACTTGTAAATGTTTGTTTTAAAACTTATCTTAGGTGTATTGTTCAGCACTTTTGCACTAGTGCACAACCTGGGCTAATCATTTTAAATATGACTTACATATAGATCAGAACTTTCGCGACTTACCAATTATCGGCTCAGACTCACCAGTGGGTCCCGAGCCACAGTTTGAGAAAAGCTGCACTAGACCCATTTGTAATGTATAAGTCTAGGCTGGTTCATTTTCATCATTTATGAGTATTTTTGCACTGGTTGCAGAAAATGTTAATTATACATTTTTATTTAAAGCAATTTATTTCACTTTGACACAGTTTTCCCAACTGTTATAGCAAGAGGAACTAAGTTGTGTTGTGTATTTGCCCCTCCTGCATCCATACTAGGTGCTGAATTCTTGCATTGTTTCATCCATAAATCTTATGTAAATTAAGTTATAATATGTGGGGTAATTAAATGAGACACTGATAACTTTTTGTTGGTCATTATTGATCCTACCACTGTAATTCCGAACATCTTGGAACTCTTTGTTTTGTATTCCAGAGTTTCAGTTTATGCTTCACATTGAAAAAAAACTAAATGTTTTTAACTAAATATGTATTTTACTACTAGCTTGTTTAAAGGTATTGATTTGATATAGCTTCATTCTCTTTATATAGCTTCATTCTCATATATTACCTACTGGCGGTCGCCAGTAGGTATATATAGTTAGGATTTTTTCTCTATGGGATTTTTGAAAATTCTATGTCTAATAACTTTGGCGTTTGTGGACGGAATTGGCTGAAATTTTCAGGAAAATGGCACATTTTGTTTCTGAGCAGCCCTTGAAAATTTGGGGGGGGGGTTCGTCAAGGGGGGGCCGAGAAAAAAGGGGGGTCCCAAAACGTGTTTTTAACATTGAGTTTTCCATAGGGCGGTTGGCCTCACTTTTAGCCCGAACGGCTGAATGGATTTGCACGAAACTTGGCAAAATTGTAGGGACTGGTAGCCCGATGTGCCTTTTGTAGGTCTCAATATATGTGCTCCAGTGGATTTTGAGAAATTAACGTTTAAAAAAAGATATATATCTGTAACAGCGGACCGGGCAGCGCTCCAGTACGCGTACTTTTCGCGCAACGGAGCTTTGTGAAGCGAAGCTGATTGGTTCTCCGGCGTCTGTCAACATTCCAAACAGTCCGTAGCGGCCGCCATCTTGTCTCTCGGTAGGATCGAGAGACAAGAGGAGGCCAAAGCGAAGGGGCAAATGACCATAAGGGGGAATAGTAGATCCTCGCTGACCCCCTACGTTTGATGTGGAGGTTTTAAAAGGGCCCCGCGGAGAAAAAAACAAATAATAATAATAATCGAACGGCTGAATGGATTTGCACGAAACTTGGCAAAATATTAGGGACTGGTAGCCCGATGTGCCTTTGCTAGGTCTCAATATATGTGCTCCAGTGGATTTTGAGAAATTAACGTTCAAAAAAAGATATATATCTGTAACAGCGCTCTGCTTCGCGTACTTTTCGCGTTACGGAGCTCTGCGAAGCTGATTGGTTCTCCGGCGTCTGTCAACATTCCAAACAGTCCGTAGCGGCCGCCATCTTGTCTCTCGGTAGGATTGAGAGACAAGAGGAGGCCAAAGCGAAGGGGGAAATGACCATAAGGGGGCATAGTAGATCCTTCCTGACCTCTTAGGTTTGATGTACCATTTTGCCAAGTTTGGTGTAATTCCGTTCAGCCATTCAGGCTGTAGACGTATGTAAATGTCCTATGGAAAATTGCATGGGGAAAACACATTTGAAAGTGTTGAAATTTAGAACCAATTAAAATGTTAGTTTGGTTTTGTATTTGTGTGTGATGAAAGTTAATTGGTTATGTATATATGTCAAATGAGAGGAAACCACAGCCATTTTGTGATACTACTGTCTGAGGTACATTTGTGAGGAATTTTTGGTGGTGAATTTCTGGTGTTTGATTTACACAGTACTAACACTTCTCCTACTTTTAAAAAGGTGAGTTGTTAATTTGTAAGGGGAACTATGTTGTACACTTGAAGATAATTTGAAAAATGTTTTCTGTTATTTATTTGCAGTCCTTCTGTTATACTAAATACTTGATAAAGTTAGTTTTATATTATGTATTACTAAAAACGATAAATGAAAGTGATTATTTTTTTCTGCAATTTACAGCAAGCAATTTCAAAATAAAATGGCTCACAATGAAGAGACCGTGGCAATTTTGTTTGAATTGTCCACTACATTGATTGAAATTGAGAGCACCAATAATGAAATATTGTCACAAGGAGGAGATGACTTGTATGATTCCATTAGATTGATTGAAATGGACAGCACCAATAATGAAATATTGTCACAAGGAGATGACTTGAATGATTCCACTACATTGATTGAAATTGAGAGCACCAATAATGAAATATTGTCACAAGGAGGAGATGGCTTGTATGATTCCATTAGATTGATTGAAATGGACAGCATCAATAATGAAATATTGTCACAAGGAGGAGATGACTTGAATGATTCCACTACATTGATTGAAATTGAGAGCACCAATAATGAAATATTGTCACGAGGAGATGACTTGAATGATTCCACTACATTGATTGAAATTGACAGCACCAATAATGAAATATTGTCACAAGGAGGAGATAACTTGAATGATTTTTTTGATCAATCTGTTGATGGCGAATTTATCGAATGTTTGGAGACCATAGAGTTACAAGAATCATCATTGCAGACTTTTCATGAGGAAATTACTGATGAGGACATGTTACTAGCTCTTTCAAATTTAGAAAATTCTGAAGAATAAATTTATATTTAGAAATCAAAAATTGTTTGAGACATTATTCATTTTTATTTTTAATTTATGAGGTTGTAGCGAAGTGATTGTAGTATAAAATGAGACTTATAGTATAGAGTGCAACATTTTTATGTTACATGGTAAGTTTACTCATATTTACTTCCCTTCTGCCACTATATTATCTCCAATGTGTATTTGACATCTCTTCTTCATCTCCGGCCTCCTTTCTCTCACTGTGTGTCTCCGATGCATCTTATCGCTGCTATTTTGTGTAATTACAGAAGAGAGTAAAATAAAATAGTTCGGAACGTGAAAAGGGGGCAAAGTAGAGTACCCCTCACCCCCTAGGCCTTCTCAGGCGGTCCCAAAAGGATCAGTTTCTGCTTTCCTGAGAGATTATGGTATGAGTTCCATATACCACAATAATTTGCATTACAACATGCAAGATATCTATCTCCTATTACCAACTTTGAGATATTCGCGCTAAGCGCGAATATCTCCAAAAAGTAACACCTGCCCTGAGCAGTTCTTAGCCATGTTATCCATTGGGAGGTGGATAACATGGCTAAGAGCATTAGCTCGGTAATGCATGAATATCGCTGACTTTTTAGCGATATTCATGCATTGCGGCCGTTTATTATCGCATTTGCGATAAACCTTGATAATAGCAAGGTTTATCCTCGATAATTTCTGACGATGCTTAGCGGTAAAAAATTCGTTGGTAAGCATCGTTAGCGATAAATATCGCTTAACTTTGGTAATATGCACCAACGTCTGTTAACGTTCGATTCGAAGGAAATGAGGAAGTGTTGAAAAACATTGTCTGCGCCATCTTGCCTTTTTTGAAATGCCACACTTTTGTCGTGCACGGCAGCCATTTTAGATGCCTTGACCAGACCCACTCTCTGCACGCTGTCGATTCGTAGCATGGCTCCCCACCCTCGCAAGCATCTTCCCCAGGCACTGGTCACCCCCGCTCTCTGTCTTATGCATCGGCAATAAACCTCCCCACATCTGCGCTGCTCTTCCCTGAAAATCACACTCTGTGCCCGCCCGACACCTCCCTTTCGCCCTATTCACTACCGCACCCTCTGACACTCCTCTTCCTCTGTGTCCGATTGTCCAGGCTATCACCTAGCCCTGCAGATGTAGTTTATGGCCCCAGCTGTAAAGAATCACCCCTCTTCAAAGGAGTTATAGTAGATCAAGGCCCACACCCGATGAGATCCGTCACACCACACGTGTTCCTACTATCTGAAAACCATCCTGTATTGTGATTGGGGAGGGGACCGAGCCTGAAGCGGAAGATTCCAGGAATGACTCTTTGTACATCAAAGTTTTTACAATTATGTGTCACATTAAAAATATATAGCACTCCAACAAAGTAGTAGGAATATAAAACTTTAATAACATATAAATATATACAACAAAACAAAAACAGTAAAAACATTTAAACAACGAAGAGACCGTGGCAATTTCTTTTGAATTCCTGATGAGGACATGTTACTAGTTCTTTCAAATTATGAAAATTCAGAAGATGTTGCCTGGGTGTGGGTCGTCAGTAGCAGTCTGTTGTGCGAATAGTTCCAAGGCAGCAGAACGCGCTGAAATCTAGATGGCACGAAAGTGATGTCTAGTAAGTTGCCGCCCAGCAAATAACGGCGTGGGGCGCCGCGGGGGTGAGTGAGTCCAGTAGGCACCACAGCTATTCTTACCGGCATTGCAGAATTACTGCTGGGGACAATGCCTGTGCTGTAGCAGGGTCACAGCAGAAACAAATAGGATTCTGTTGAAGATGTTGTTGGTTTTAAATTTGAAAACAGTTCTGGTGTCAACTGCTATGCTAATGTAGTGGTTAATGTTTTGTTTTCTCTAGAAAATGTAAAAGAGGGGGAGGCAGTCCAAAGTTCCGTTAAAAGGGCAAAGGAAAGGATCGGTGGTTTGAACTATCAGTCAAAAAGGGGAGGGGGTGCAACAATTTTTCCTACCGGGTCACACTGTGCTTTCACCGGAACTGAGGTCTGCAGGATTCTAGTAATTCAAAGTGAGGCTGGCGCCAGCATGGGAGCGCCGACGTCCCGCGGATACAGTTTCGTCACTCCACGGGCGATCATGGCAGTCATTCCCCATCGGGGGTCGGAGACTCCCGCGGCTCCTCTAGAATCTTCAAGGTCGTGGAGGAGTACGGTGGTGGAGTCAACCAGTGACCGGGCCATTTCTTTATGCTGGGCCCGCTCTTGCCAGGTCGACCGCCATTTTGAGAGTTCGGTAGCTACTGGCGATCGCGGGGTCAAATGAGCGGACGGGCTCCACCCTGCCGGGCGAGACGTTGCAGCATGGCCACAGTGGAAGAACCCTTTTCCGGGCGCCTGGAGCGCTGAGGGTGCAGCTGGGAAGCCTCCACCTGGGGAGGCGGGAGAGGCCTGTTCGCACCGTCTCTCCCTCCCAGTGCACCCCACGGCGTCTCGCTTGAGATTTGTTATGGCCGGACCAGGCGATGAGGACGAGGGGGGGGGGGTCGGAGGCATGTGCAAGACATCCCCCCCCAGTGTTGTCGCAGCCATTATAAAAGAAAGAAGAAGTGTCCCGTCCGCATTGAGATTGCCAGAAACTACAGTGGAGGGCGAAGATGGATATCGTAAGGTAGGTGTACTTGAGGTCCAGGTGGCCCATCCCGTCCCTTTCCCGAAGCATGTCTCTGGAAGATGGATATCTTCCATCTTGAAGTGGTGATAGACCACCAATTGGTTGAAGTGTTGCAGATTGATGGCTAGCCTGTGCCCCCCTCCTTCTGCTGTACCAGGAAGATAGTGCTGCGAAATCCCCAGGGGTGAGAAAAAGAGAGGACTCTAGACGGCTTAAGGGTCTATAAAACTCACCTGTTGTTGGGAAAAGTGGAGCCGGTTAGGTATTCTGCTCTGGGAGGGCACCTGAGTAAGTTCTATTCTGACGCCTTAAACTGTATTGAGCATCCAAGTGGTGTTGGAAATGTTGGCCCAGTTGTGTACAAAATAGCCAATTCTGCCCCCCAAGAGTACAAAAGAGGAAGGAATAATTGTTAGCTATAAACTGTGTGTGGCATTGGTCTGGTTTTCTCGGTACGAGCCTCTGTTCAAGTCATTCCTGAAGCCAGCTCAGAGTCATCATGCCAGCATCTGCAAATGGGGGTGGGGTCGCACACTACTCACACACCGGCAGTATCGCCCCTAAGGACTATGGTTAATGTACTTACGTGTTCCGCGATGCATCTTCTTTCGATTCTCTGCTATCTTCGCTGTCTTCGCCATCCCTGGACACGTGTTTCGGGGTATCACCCCTCGTCAGCAGGGATAGGCCGTGTTCTGGGGTTGCCGGTGGCTGCCAAATATCTGCCAGGTTTAGTACCACTCAGGCGCGCAGGTGCGGGGTCCCAGGCTCGTCAGCCAACTGCTCAAGGGAGCTTTAACATTACAAATGGGGGTGGGGTCGCACACTACTCACACACCGGCGGTATCGCCCCTAAGGACTATGGTTAATGTAGTTACGTGTTCCGTGATGCATCTTCTTTCGATTCTCTGCTATCTTCGCTGTCTTCGCCATCCCTGGACATGTGTTTCGGGGTATCACCCCTCGTCAGCAGGGATAGGCCGTGTTTTGGGGTTGCCGGTGGCTGCCAAATATCTGCCAGGTTTAGTACCACTCAGGCTCGCAGGTGCGGGGTCCCAGGCTCGTCAGCCAACTGCTCAAGGGAGCTTTAACATTACAAATGGGGGTGGGGTCGCACACTACTCACACACCGTCGGTATCGCCCCTAAGGACTATGGTTAATGTAGTTACGTGTTCCGCGATGCATCTTCTTTCGATTCTCTGCTATCTTCGCTGTCTTCGCCATCCCTGGACACGTGTTTTGGGGTATCACCCCTCGTCAGCAGGGATAGGCCGTGTTCTGGGGTTGCCGGTGGCTGCCAAATATCTGCCAGGTTTAGTACCACTCAGGCTCGCAGGTGCGGGGTCCCAGGCTCGTCAGCCAACTGCTCAAGGGAGCTTTAACATTACAAATGGGGGTGGGGTCGCACACTACTCACACACCGGAGGTATCGCCCCTAAGGACTATGGTTAATGTAGTTACGTGTTCCGCGATGCATCTTCTTTCGATTCTCTGCTATCTTCGCTGTCTTCGCCATCCCTGGACACGTGTTTCGCGGTATCACCCCTCGTCAGCAGGGATAGGCCGTGTTCTGGGGTTACCGGTGGCTGCCAAATATCTGCCAGGTTTAGTACCACTCAGGCGCGCAGGTGCGGCGTCCCAGGCTCGTCAGCCAACTGCTCAAGGGAGCTTTAACATTACAAATGGGGGTGGGTCGCACACTACTCACACACCGGCGGTATCGCCCCTAAGGACTATGGTTAATGTAGTTACGTGTTCCGCGATGCATCTTCTTTCGATTCTCTGCTATCTTCGCTGTCTTCGCCATCCCTGGACACGTGTTTCATGTGCTCTTATACATGATGACAAGTATAAGAGCCTCCTTGGTCAGAAACCTGCTGATCTTGCGAATTCTGCGGAGATGAAAAAAGCAGGAAGAGGTAACTGCATTGATTTGAGGCTTCATTGATAGGTCTTTACAAATGATGACGCCAAGACTCTTCACCGAATCGGCAGGACGAGGAGGGGAACCCAGAGAAGAAGGCCAGGAGCTAGCATTCCAGGGGTTGGCAGGCCCACCCGTAAGGACTAGCTCCGTTTTGTCGGGGTTGAGCTTCAACTGGCTGTGGTACATCCATTCACTAATAGAAAGCATGATGGATTGGAAGTTAGTACGGGAAACAGGGGTGGAGTTGAGGGTGAAAACCAGCTGAAGGTCATCAGCATAGTTGAAGATGGTAACCGGGCTATTGCAGAGGGAAGCTATCAGGGGTTGCATATAGAGGTTGAACAAAAGAGGGGATAAGGCCGAGCCCTGAGGGACTCCGCAGGACAGACTAGAGTAAGATGCCGCAAAAGTGGATAGGTGAACCGCCTGGGTGCGCTGATGCAGAAAGGATCTGATCCACCTTAGCGCCAATCCCTGGACACCAGCGTTATTGACACGGTCAATCAAAATTTCGTGATCGACCGTGTCAAAGGCCGCCGATAGATCCAGTAGCACAAGTGGCTGTAAGATGTTTTTATCGGCGCCCTTCCTAAGCTCATCCATCACAGTCAAAATAACTCTTTCCACATTTATCAACAATGAAGGCAGATATGTCTTTGCTGAGGGCTGCCTGTATGTATGTATTCTTGGGATCTATTTACATGCCAAACACAGACCAGCCCAACTCCTGAATCTCCTTGTGAGATGTCCTGGTGCAATAGACGGGTATGCCATGGATATAAGGGAGAGACTACAGCAGTGTCCTAGATATCCATCTCAATCTGCCACACTCTCCTGTCCCCCAGGCGGCAATCCATCTCCGTGATTAACACGTCACCCCGCTGGGCCCGAAACGGGGCACTGTCAGATGCCTGGAGAGTGCACAATCCTACCTTTATACAATATTGGCACTACTCAGCCCCCGCGCTACTTCGTGGGCTCTGTCCCTTTCAGAGGTGGCAGAGTGGGCTAAAGAACGGTGATGGATTAAACCCAGATCTGTGACTGGGGGTGAATGTTTTACCATTGTGCAACATTCCGTCCATCATCTTGTGTGTTTTGCTGTTCACCCTATGTGGGCAGGGTATGCTCAGACGTGAGTCCCTTGCTCCCTTTGCCACTGGATTCAAGCAAGCCTGGCTGAAGACGGCTGACAGCCAGAAACCGGTCCTAGGAAGCTTGTTTCCGGTTCAGGAAAGACATGGCTTGGCAGTTCGGGCTGGACTGTTCCCATGACGCACAGGGTCAGACTGATTTGCATATAGCCATGTCTGAACTGGGGTGGCAGAGTGGGCTAAAGAACGGTGATGGATCAAACCCAGATCTTTTGACTGGGTGTGAGTGTTTGATTGGTTCTGATGCTCCGTCCATCACCACCCCCTTTTGTACAGCTTTTGGCCGCCATAAGTGTGGCAGGGTATGGTCAGATGTGAGTCCCTTGCTCACTTTGCCACTGGATTCAAGCAAGCCGGGCTGAAGACGGCTGGAATGCCAGACACCGGTCCTCGGAAGCTTGTTTCCGGTCCAGGATAGGCATGGCTTGGCAGTTCGGGCTGGACTGTTCCCATGAGGCACAGGGTCAGACTGATTTGCATATAGCCATGTCTGAACTGGGGTGGCAGAGTGGGCCAAAGAACGGTGATGGATCAAACCCAGATCTTTTGACGGGGTCTGAGTGTTTGATTGGTTCTGATGCTCCGTCCATCACCACCCCCTTTTGTACCGCTTTTGGCCGCCATAAGTGTGGCAGGGTATGCTCAGACGTGAGTCCCTTGCTCACTTTGCCACTGGATTCAAGCAAGCCGGGCTGAAGACGGCTGGAATGCCAGAAACCGGTCCTCGGAAGCTTGTTTTCGGTCCAGGGAAGGCATGGCTTGGCAGTCGGGCTGGACTGTTCCCATGAGGCACAGGGTCAGACTGCTTTGCATATAGCCATGTCTGAACTGGGGTGGCAGAGTGGGCTAAAGAACGGTGATGGATCAAACCCAGATCTTTTGACTGGGTGTGAGTGTTTGATTGGTTCTGATGCTCCGTCCATCACCACCCCCTTTTGTACGGCTAGGGGTAGACTGAGACCGCCTCTGATTGGCAAGGCAGGCAATCTGCCATTGGCCGATGGGCCTCTGCCTGAGGCCAGTTAGCGGGCCGGTGTTTTGGTCTAGTAAGGACTGGTGTACCCCGTGAAAAGCTGTTATGACCCCATGCATGTGAAGTCAGGCCAGAGGGCTAATGTCAGAGGCAGAATGACAGTGGGATGCTCGGCTGTCACAGCAGGAGGTGTGACTGCCCTCTGGCTCCCTCCAGGTGTGACAGAGACTGCAAGGAGCTGCTGATGGGAAGCCATTATCACTTACTATTTTGAGGTATATGGGTGCATCGTCTTCCTTATTCAATATTGATTATTATTATTATTATTATTATTATTAAAAACTCTTCTAGAGCGCGTAGTCACCCGTAGGTATCCCAGCGCTAAGAACCCTACCCTGAACCTGACATGGGGGGGCCAGACGGAAGGGGAGTGAGGAATGGGACGGGGATACAGTGGTTCGGATAGGAAGGGATCATTAGGGAAAAAGAAAAGTCTTCAGCTGCTTCCTGAAGCGGAGGTAGTGTGGTTCAGTTCTCAGGTCGTGCGGGAGTGCATTCCAGAGGCTTGCGGTCTGGACTGTAAACCGCCTTCCACCTGTGCGTACCCTCCTGACTCTAGGAGCGCTGATGAAATTCTCCGTGTCCGATCTGAGGGATCTGCAGGATTTGTAAGGTTTGATAAATTTTCTAAGAATGGGAGGGCCTTGATTTTGTAATAATTTGTGGGCTAGACACAAGGCTTTAAATTTAACTCTCTCCCTTATAGGAAGCCAGTGGAGGAGTTTCAATGCTGGTTTGGCCGAGTCTCTGGCAGGGGTTTTAGTGAGAATCCGGGCGGCTATGTTTTGGATTCTCTGAAGTTTATTCAGTGTTGCTTCCGGGGCGCCCAGATATATCACATTGCTGAAATCAAGCCTAGAAATTATCAGGCCTTGTATAAGCAGTTTTTGGGAATTGGGTGGCAAAAGGGGCAGGATCTTTCTCACTGATTTCAGCAAGCCGAAGCATGTCCCGGCTACTTTTTTTGCTTGTGTGGAAAAAGACAAAGTAGTATCTAGCCACACACCTAAGCTTTTTACTTCTTGTTTTGGTTCTGGAATAGGACCCAAACAATCAGGCCAGATATCTGGGGGGAGAATGATTCCTTTTTGACCAAGAAGAAGGACATCTGTCTTTGTTCCGTTTAGTTTCAAGGCTGAGCTGTTCATCCAGTTTTGAACCTGCGTAAGGCAGTTAAGTAAATCTGCTGGTTTTCGATTGGGATGGGATAGTGATACCACTAATTGTGTGTCGTCAGCATAGCTGACGACGCTCACTCCGAACGGGGTGATAACCTCCTCCAATGGGGACATGTAGATGTTAAATAATGTGGGGCTCAGGGAGGAGCCCTGAGGCACACCACATTGGAGGGGAGTTTCGGAGGAGCAGGTGTTGTTTTCCCAGATCTGAAAAGTACGCTGGTCCAAGAAGGATGTGAGCCAGGATAGGGCAGAGCCTACCACACCGACTCTTTCGAGCCGTTTAATGAGGAGTTGGTGATTGACGGTATCGAAGGCCGCACTCAGGTCGAGGAGGATCACTGCCACTGATCCTCCCTCGTCTAAGAGTGTCCTGGCCTCCTCTACCGCCGCCAGGAGGGCGATGTCGGTGCCCTGCCCTGGCCGGAAACCTGTCTGATATACAAAGAATAATTCAAGATCTTGGACTGTGATTTTAAGTTATCCTTTTATTCATGATTTTCATCATTTTTTCTTCCATACATCCACTCATTCTTCAATATGTAAAACATATTTAAACTTTACAAAAACACACAGACACTAGATGATGTCATCAGTGATGTCAGTGGAGATGTCATCAGTGATGTCATCAGTGATGTCATTTGAGATGTCATCAGTGATGTCATCAGTGATGTCACTGACCATGTCATGAATGATGTAATATGTGACATCATCAGCAGTGGATTGCGGGTGCGCGATATATAGTTAGTGCAACTAACTATATATGGAATTTCATTGGTTTTATGTCAATAAAATGTCCAGCTAACTATATATGGTCTCTAACCTATGGTTTTTTCAGTGAATTTTCAAGGTTTTGTAAATGCAAATTCCTAACTATATATGGTCTATAACCTATGGTTTTTTCAGTGAATTTCATTGGTTTTTTAAAAGCTAATATCTATAGCTGTAAAATATATTCTTTATTACGTGACGTTTCACGTAGCCACGTGAGACGCCTCATGACACGTCGCATAACCGTGACGTATCGGCTCTGCAGCGCAAACAAAACCCGTAACGTAAGCGTGCCGGAGCACGCTTACAGATATATATATTTTTTTTAACCTTAATTAGACAAAATCCACACGTGCACATATCTTGAGGCCTTGCAAAGGCACATCAAACAAACAGTCCCTACAATTTTGCCAAGTTTGCTGGAAATCTATTCCCTTAATTTTTTTTTTACTGTTTCTCTTGGTTTTCCCCTTGTTACGCTTACCGGGACGCTACCCGGTACGCGAACCGGACGCTCCAAAAACACAAGATGGCGGACTCCCGTTACGCTGCCGGTTAGCTGCCCGGTTCGCGTACCGGGAAGCGCCTCTACCGCGAAAAATCGCGGGGGACTTTAATATCCCCCTCATCAATCCTAGGGGGTCAGGAGGGGTTTACCTTGCCCCCTTTCCTTCATTTCCCCCTTCTTTTTTCACCACATCTTGTCTCTCGAACCTACCGAGAGACAAGATGGCGGCTGCTCCGGACTGTTTACAATGTTGACAGCTACGCTGCCGGTTAGCTGCCCGGTTAGCTGCCCGGTTAGCTGCCCGGTGAGCTGCCCGGTTCGCGTACCGGGACGCGCCTCTACGGCGTAAAATCGAAAAAAAAAAGATTTTTTTATTTTTTGCCCCGCGGGGCACTTTAATATCCCCATCATCAATCCTAGGGGGTCAGGAGTGGTCTACCTTGCCCCCTTTCCTTCCTTTCCCCCTTTGTTTTTCACCACATCTTGTCTCTCGATCGTACCGAGAGACAAGATGGCGGCCGCTCCGGACTGTTTAGAATGTTGACAGACACCGGAGAGCCAATCAGCTTCGCTTCGCGAAGTTCCGTTACGCGTCAGGTACGCGAACCGGGGCGCTAACCGGAGCGCTGTCACAGATATATATATTTTTTTAAACGTTAATTTCTCAAAATCCACTGGAGCACATATATTGAGACATAGCAAAGGCACGTCGGGCAAACCATATCTACAATTTTGCCAAGTTTCATGTAAATCTATTCAGCCGTTCGAGCTAAAAGTGAGTCCAACCGCCCTATGGAAAAATGAATGGGAAAAACGCGTTTGGGACCCCCCTTTTTTCTCGGCCCCCCCTTGACGAAACCCCCCCAAATTGTCAGGGGCTGCTCAGAAACAAAATGTGCCATTTTCCTGAAAGTTTCAGCCAATTCCGTCCACAAACGCCAAAGTTATTAGACATAGAATTTTCAGAAATCCCATAGAGAAAAAATCCTAACTATATATACCCACTGGCTATCGCCAGTAGGTAATATACATATATAAACATATATAATCTGCATGCATACATATACATATATGCATACATATGCATGTTATTTACATGAAAGTTTTAAAAACACTAATAAAAGCAAAGCTAAAAAGCCACCTCATTACAAACAGAATGGCTTTAACTTAAACGAGGGCGAGATCTATTGCATTTTCAATGCTTGTTTACTTTGGTTCTATCAAGAAGGCATTCAGATGTGTCACACATTTGCCATAAATTCTGAATGTTAGCACTCTAGTTGCTTATTAGATCACTGTAGTAAAGCTAGTGCTCACCAGGGAAGTCTGCTGCTAATCATGGTTTGCAGCCATTTTCCCGCATTTTTTATCCCGCAGACTTTCAGTCCGCATACCATTATCCCGCAAGGTCATTGACCTCGCATACCATTATCCCGCATTTTTTCAAAACGCATGTGCATTTATCACGCATGCCTTTACAAAGAATTACGTTTTAAAGGCATGTATGATAAATGCATTTGCGTTGTGAAAACCACGATGACGAGAGAGGTAAGTGGGTTTGTGTTAATTTTTTCGTGGGTTAGTGATTGTGTAGTGTAGTGTAGTGTTGTGTAGTGTAGTGTTGTGTTGGTGTAGTGTAGAGTTGTGGTGGTTGTTTAGTGTAGGGTCATGCTGGGGGTAGTGTTTTAGGGTTTAGGGTTGTGTTGTAGTGTTTGCGTAGTGTAGGGTCATGCTGGGGGTAGTGTTTTAGGGTTTAGGGTAGTGCTGTAGTGTTTGCGTAGTGTAGGGTCATGCTGGGGGTAGTGTTTTAGGGTTTAGGGTTGTGTTGTAGTGTTTGCGTAGTGTAGGGTCATGCTGGGGCTAGTGTTTTAGAGTTTAGGGTAGTGTTGTAGTGTTTGCGTAGTGTAGGGTCATGCTGGGCGTAGTGTTTTAGGGTTTTGGATAGTGTTGTAGTGTTTGCGTAGTGTAGGGTCATGCTGGTGGTAGTGTTTTAGGGTTTTGGGTAGTGTTGTAGTGTTTGCGTAGTGTAGGGTCATGCTGGGGTGTAGTATTTTAGGGTTTAGGGTAGTGTTGTAGTGTTTGCGTAGTGTAGGGTCATGCTGGGGGTAGTGTTTTAGGGTTTTGGGTAGTGTTGTAGTGTTTGCGTAGTGTAGGGTCATGCTGGGTTTAGTGTTTTAGGGTTTTGGGTAGTGTTGTAGTGTTTGCGTAGTGTAGGGTCATGCTGGGGTGTAGTGTTTTAGGGTTTTGGGTAGTGTTGTAGTGTTTGCGTAGTGTAGGGTCATGCTGGGGGTAGTGTTTTAGGGTTTAGGGTAGTGTTGTAGTGTTTGCGTAGTGTAGGGTCATGCTGGGGGTAGTGTTTTAGGGTTTAGGGTTGTGTTGTAGTGTTTGCGTAGTGTAGGGTCATGCTGGGGGTAGTGTTTTAGGGTTTAGGGTTGTGTTGTAGTGTTTGTGTAGTGTAGGGTATTGCTGGGGGTAGTGTTTTAGGGTTTAGGGTAGTGTTGTAGTGTTTGCGTAGTGTAGGGTCATGCTGGGGGTAGTGTTTTAGGGTTTAGGGTAGTGTTGTAGTGTTTGTGTAGTGTAGGGTCATGCTGGGGGTAGTGTTTTAGGGTTTAGGGTAGTGTTGTACTGTTTGTGTAGTGTAGGGTCATGCTGGGGGTAGTGTTTTAGGGTTTAGGGTAGTTTAGTTGTTTAGTGTATGCTAAAGGCATATTCGTTCTAAAAGTTTTCGTTATTTTAATTTGCGGCCTAATAGTACATGCGGGATTTTTTTTGCGGACTGATGGTATGCGGGATTTCGTCATCTATTCGCTAATCATACTTTCTATGGCAAAATGAACCCCCTCATTTTGTTCCTTTTTAAATTAAATGTTTTAAGAGTTACCACTTTATTCCAATCAAGATGGCTTCAGGTGTGCCATACCTTTGTAATAAGTAGGACTGTTAGCACTCTAGTTGTTCTTTAGAACACTCTGGGACATTCTGTCATTGGGCTATAGTTGGGCTACATCTGGCTGATATTTGGGCTACATTTGTTTTTTTTTGTCTCTGGTGGCCATCTTTGGGCTACATTGGGCTACATTGGGCTACATTGGGCTACATTTGGGCTCCAACATATATATAGCCCAATGTAGCCCAATATATATTTTTCAAAGTTAATTTTCGTAAAAACCACTGGAGCCTATATCTTGAGACATAGCAAAGGCACATCGGGCTACCAGTCCCTACAATTTTGCCAAGTTTGGTGTAAATCCATTCAGCCGTTCAGGCTAAAAGTGAGGCCAACCGCCCTATGGAAAATTGCATGGGAAAAACACGTTTTGGGACCCCCCTTTTTTCTCGGCCCCCCCTTGACGAAACCCCCCCAAATTTTCAGGGGCTGCTCAGAAACAAAATGTTCCATTTTCCTGAAAATTTCAGCCAATTCTGTCCTCAAAGGGCAAAGTTATTCGACATAGAATTTTCAAAAATCCCATAGAGAAAAAATCCTAACTATATATACCCACTGGCTATCGCCAGTAGGTAATATACATATATAAACATATATAATCTGCATATCTATATAAATATAAATGCATGCATACATATACATATATGCATACATATGCATGTTATTTACATGAAAGTTTTAAAAACACTAATAAAAGCAAAGCTAAAAAGCCACCTCATTACAAACAGAATGGCTTTAACTTAAACGAGGGCGAGATCTATTGCATTTTCAATGCTTGTTTACTTTGGTTCTATCAAGAAGGCATTCAGATGTGTCACACATTTGCCATAAATTCTGAATGTTAGCACTCTAGTTGCTTATTAGATCACTGTAGTAAAGCTAGTGCTCACCAGGGAAGTCTGCTGCTAATCATGGTTTGCAGCCATTTTCCCGCATTTTTTATCCCGCAGACTTTCAGTCCGCATACCATTATCCCGCAAGGTCATTGACCTCGCATACCATTATCCCGCATTTTTTCAAAACGCATGTGCATTTATCGCGCATGCCTTTACAAAGAATTACGTTTTAAAGGCATGTATGGTAAATGCATTTGCGTTGTGAAAACCACGATGACGAGAGAGGTAAGTGGGTTTGTGTTAATTCTTTCGTGGGTTAGTGATTGTGTAGTGTAGTGTAGTGTTGTGTAGTGTAGTGTTGTGTTAGTGTAGTGTAGAGTTGTGGTGGTTGTTTAGTGTAGGGTCATGCTGGGGGTAGTGTTTTAGGGTTTAGGGTTGTGTTGTAGGATTTGCGTAGTGTAGGGTCATGCTGGGGGTAGTGTTTTAGGGTTTAGGGTAGTGCTGTAGTGTTTGCGTAGTGTAGGGTCATGCTGGGGGTAGTGTTTTAGGGTTTAGGGTTGTGTTGTAGTGTTTGCGTAGTGTAGGGTCATGCTGGGGCTAGTGTTTTAGGGTTTAGGGTAGTGTTGTAGTGTTTGCGTAGTGTAGGGTCATGCTGGGCGTAGTGTTTTAGGGTTTAGGATAGTGTTGTAGTGTTTGCGTAGTGTAGGGTCATGCTGGGGGTAGTGTTTTAGGGTTTTGGGTAGTGTTGTAGTGTTTGCGTAGTGTAGGGTCATGCTGGGGTGTAGTATTTTAGGGTTTAGGGTAGTGTTGTAGTGTTTGCGTAGTGTAGGGTCATGCTGGGGGTAGTGTTTTAGGGTTTTGGGTAGTGTTGTAGTGTTTGCGTAGTGTAGGGTCATGCTGGGGGTAGTGTTTTAGGGTTTTGGGTAGTGTTGTAGTGTTTGCGTAGTGTAGGGTCATGCTGGGGTGTAGTGTTTTAGGGTTTTGGGTAGTGTTGTAGTGTTTGCATAGTGTAGGGTCATGCTGGGGTGTAGTGTTTTAGGGTTTTGGGTAGTGTTGTAGTGTTTGCGTAGTGTAGGGTCATGCTGGGGGTAGTGTTTTAGGGTTTTGGGTAGTGTTGTAGTGCTTGCGTAGTGTAGGGTCATGCTGGGGGTAGTGTTTTAGGGTTTTGGGTAGTGTTGTAGTGTTTGCGTAGTGTAGGGTCATGCTGGGGGGTAGTGTTTTAGGGTTTTGGGTAGTGTTGTAGTGTTTGCGTAGTGTAGGGTCATGCTGGGGGTAGTGTTTTAGGGTTTTGGGTAGTGTTGTAGTGTTTGCGTAGTGTAGGGTCATGCTGGGGGTAGTGTTTTAGGGTTTAGGGTAGTGTTGTAGTGTTTGCGTAGTGTAGGGTCATGCTGGGGGTAGTGTTTTAGGGTTTAGGGTAGTGTTGTAGTGTTTGCGTAGTGTAGGGTCATGCTGGGGGTAGTGTTTTAGGGTTTAGGGTAGTGTTGTAGTGTTTGCGTAGTGTAGGGTCATGCTGGGGGTAGTGTTTTAGGGTTTAGGGTAGTGTTGTAGTGTTTGCGTAGTGTAGGGTCATGCTGGGGTGTAGTGTTTTAGGGTTTTGGGTAGTGTTGTAGTGTTTGCGTAGTGTAGGGTCATGCTGGGGTGTAGTGTTTTAGGGTTTTGGGTAGTGTTGTAGTGTTTGCGTAGTGTAGGGTCATGCTGGGGGTAGTGTTTTAGGGTTTAGGGTAGTGTTGTAGTGTTTGCGTAGTGTAGGGTCATGCTGGGGTGTAGTGTTTTAGGGTTTTGGGTAGTGTTGTAGTGTTTGCGTAGTGTAGGGTCATGCTGGGGGTAGTGTTTTAGGGTTTAGGGTAGTGTTGTAGTGTTTGCGTAGTGTAGGGTCATGCTGGGGGTAGTGTTTTAGGGTTTAGGGTTGTGTTGTAGTGTTTGCGTAGTGTAGGGTCATGCTGGGGGTAGTGTTTTAGGGTTTAGGGTTGTGTTGTAGTGTTTGTGTAATGTAGGGTATTGCTGGGTGTAGTGTTTTAGGGTTTAGGGTAGTGTTGTAGTGTTTGCGTAGTGTAGGGTCATGCTGGGGTGTAGTGTTTTAGGGTTTTGGGTAGTGTTGTAGTGTTTGCGTAGTGTAGGGTCATGCTGGGGGTAGTGTTTTAGGGTTTAGGGTAGTGTTGTAGTGTTTGTGTAGTGTAGGGTCATGCTGGGGGTAGTGTTTTAGGGTTTAGGGTAGTGTTGTACTGTTTGTGTAGTGTAGGGTCATGCTGGGGGTAGTGTTTTAGGGTTTAGGGTAGTTTAGTTGTTTAGTGTATGCTAAAGGCATATTCGTTCTAAAAGTTTTCGTTATTTTAATTTGCGGCCTAATAGTACATGCGGGATTTTTTTTGCGGACTGATGGTATGCGGGATTTCGTCATATATTCGCTAATCATACTTTCTATGGCAAAATGAACCCCCTCATTTTGTTCCTTTTTAAATTAAATGTTTTAAGAGTTACCACTTTACTCCAATCAAGATGGCTTCAGGTGTGCCATACCTTTGTAATAAGTAGGACTGTTAGCACTCTAGTTGTTCTTTAGAACACTCTGGGACATTCTGTCATTGGGCTATAGTTGGGCTACATCTGGCTGATATTTGGGCTACATTTGTTTTTTTTTTGTCTCTGGTGGCCATCTTTGGGCTACATTGGGCTACATTGGGCTACATTGGGCTACATTTGGGCTCCAACATATATATAGCCCAATGTAGCCCAATATATATTTTTCAAAGTTAATTTTCGTAAAAACCACTGGAGCCTATATCTTGAGACATAGCAAAGGCACATCGGGCTACCAGTCCCTACAATTTTGCCAAGTTTGGTGTAAATCCATTTAGCCGTTCAGGCTAAAAGTGAGGCCAACCGCCCTATGGAAAATTGCATGGGAAAAACATGTTTTGGGACCCCCCTTTTTTCTCGGCCCCCCCTTGACGAAACCCCCCCAAATTTTCAGGGGCTGCTCAGAAACAAAGTGTTCCATTTTCCTGAAAATTTCAGCCAATTCTGTCCTCAAAGGCCAAAGTTATTCGACATAGAATTTTCAAAAATCCCATAGGAAAAAAATCCTAACTATATATACCTACTGGCTATCGCCAGTAGGTAATATATATATATATATATATTTATATTGTAGATACATATTGTAAATATATTATATTTATATTAATAAAACACAATATATAGTAACTATATCAATAAAATATATATTGAAAATATATTTATATTAATATTTATATACACAGAGAAGGAAGCAGCGCAACAGACAATTAGCGATCTATTTCAAGCATATTTCCCATTATGTTTTTTTTTGCCATTCACTGTGGACCTGATAGGTTTCAATTCCCACTTCTTCATGCTGGTTGATATGTAGGTTGGTGTGACGGAATTGATGTGTCAGTATAACTTGCATTGGTGTTCTGTTGAGGAGGTAAATCCTTAGCCAACTACAGGGCTTTGATCACTGCTGCGTGAATGATGGTGCTAGCCGTGTCTCATAAGTACTGTTGTTGTACCGCGATGTGTGACAGTAGCTCTAACTGGATGTAGCGTTGCGGAGGTAAATGCTTAGCCACCTACAGGGCTTTGAGCACTGCTGCGTGAATGATGGTGCTAGCTGTGTCTCATAAGTACTGTTGTTGTACCGTGATCTGTTGAGGAGTTGGATGCTTAGCCAACTACAGGGCTTTGAGCACTGCTGTGTGAATGATGGTGCTAGCTGTGTCTCATAAGTACTGTTGTTGTACCGTGAGGTGTGACAGTAGCTCTAACTGGATGTAGCGTTGAGGTGGCAAATGCCTAGGCGACTGCATGAGCCGTGTCCCAATGCATGATGTTGGCAGGAACTGTGTCTAGCTTGTTCAGCTGACATAGCACACAGTAAGAGTATAACAGGAATTGGGTGTTATGTTGAGGTGGCAAATGCTTGGCAACCTCTATAGGTTTGAGCCATGTTTTGCACATGTAGCTGGGGTTTGTGTGTAATGAGTGCTCTTTGTATGTTCTAGATGTTCTGTACTTAAAATGGTGGAGATGTAGTGTTTATCTGTGGGTGAGCTTTGCGGGTGGACGACTGATATGAAAATCCATATGGATGGCGTATAGGGACTTGGATCAAGTGTCTCTCTATGACCCAGACTGGCCCACACAACTTGCAAAGGGTTTCTCCACCAGTAATAAAATGAGGTGACGCGTTTGCTAATATGACCTTCGCCCCCTCGCGCATCCTGTTAGTAAATTCAGTGAGCAGCACTTCCAATAGGAGCAGAGGTGAAGACAGGTGTTGCTGTCTTTATATT
The DNA here is from genome assembly GCF_964261635.1 of Lissotriton helveticus. Classification (NCBI taxonomy): domain Eukaryota; kingdom Metazoa; phylum Chordata; class Amphibia; order Caudata; family Salamandridae; genus Lissotriton; species Lissotriton helveticus. The sequence goes on from NW_027611675.1 coordinate 1,794,160, forward strand.
TTTGTCCATCTGTATTTCTGGGTGGAAGAGGAAAATGTGACCTATGACAGACACTTTTGACCCCTGGCTCAAACACCTCCTCTGCATCCTATGTTTCTACTGGGAATACAATTTTCTGTTTGGAATATTTCATGCTGAAGAAAATAAGGCATGCTGTTGCAGAACTTCAAGTATTGTATTTTTAACTCTTTAGAGCCAATTATTTGGGAAAATTCTAAATGTATTTTTGGGATTGTCGGCACAGCCCTGAAGTGTCAAGATTCTATGTTGGCGTAGCTCACCTAAGTGTGTTTGTTGCCAGTAATTATGTTAGAACTTTTTAATTGAGGACTACACATACCATAATGCAAATAGAAATGAAAAACAAATGTATGAAATATTCACAGGTTTAGTTGGGAAACTTGAGAAGCGTGTAGCGCTTTAAGAAAGGTGTGGACCTTCAATGCGTTAGCATGTCCTGCGACTCCGGGGCTGTTTGCAACCCCTGTGATCTTGCGTCACTGTCAAGTGGTCGCAGTCGTGACATTTTAGCTACCAGCACTGTTCATGCTTTATGTTTTGAGTCCATACGTGCAGTGTTAAATGTGAAACTACAAGTCCTAAAATGCACAATGGTGTTAGTTAACAACTGTTACTAGTTACAAGTGTTACACCCAGCATGGAAAACTTGACACTACAATTTTGGCAAAATGACACCAGTGGATGGCTGAGTGAAGAGACCCTTTGCTGCTGACAAATGTGGTGGTCTCAAGTTTATTTATTTTAAGAGTTTTATATAGCGCTGGCCAGACCCGAGGGTATCGGAGCGCTTTACAACATACGTGTCAGAAAATCACACAGTAATGCAGTAGTATTTATTAAGTATTCATTCAGAAGCAGCAATAACATTTTAATCGATGACTGAGGTAACAGCTACGGGATTTTTTTTTTCCGATTCTGCTGTGTTTTTTCTAGCGCTTCCGTCATCACATTTCAATATTGTAATGTATGTTAAGGGGCTGGTTAACTGCACCAGTTTTGCGGTGGGTTCTGACGAAGACAGAAGTACATTACTTTTGTTTCCACATGCATGCATGAAACATACATATTTTCGGAAGTATGAGGAACTAGAATCCATTTGTGTCCTTTAGGTAGCAGCAAGTAACTTCCCAATGTTGTTTTGAAATCCTGTGGTGAGCGGTTGCTTTAAAAGATGTTGGAGGCACAAAGTTTTGGGTGTGACAAGAAGGTTTCATTTAGTAGATCACAGATTCTAGGCAGGTGTGTAGCTGCACAGGCTGTTGGAGAGGTACTTAGGGGCCATGCCATGGGCTACCTTGATTGCAGGTGCAATTAACGCCTACCACCCAAGCCAGTGTTTATGGCTTTAGGAACTCGACCTGTCTTAATTGTCACACTAGTAGCAGTTTGATGGTTAGTAGTTTTATAGGTACTGTCATTGGCAGCACTGGTAGTGGCAATGGGGTGTGCTAGGTACAGTAGCCTCCTGACGAGGGCCCTTGCACTTGTTTTTATACAAATTAAGCACTGGCGTGGGAGTCGGTAGGTTGTTAGAGAAGAGATGGGTGTGGTGACGAAATTAGTTGTTCCTATTTCTTGAGAAGTAGGGAAGTAGAGACACTGGGGATGGTTGGAGAAAACATGGGGGGTTAGAAGTAGGCTTTAAGTGGGCCGGGTCTCGAGGGGTCTGAGCACCTGCAGTTTTTTTAAGGGGGGCTCGAAACAGGTCTCTATTGGGCTCTGTTTTGAGCCCTGGCACAGGCAGTCTGTTTTTTTCCGGACTGCAGTCTAGAAAAAAGTGCCAGAGCGCAAACAGCCTGATATAGACCCGTTTCGAGACAGTAGGCACGTTGATGTGCGCTGCCCACACTGCTCACTTCTCACTAGTGAAGAAGTTACGGCATGACGTCATGCCAGGTGAGCGTTGTGGGGGAAGGGAAATCCTTTAAAGAGTCATTTTCTTTCTGGATTTCCCTTCTCTTTCTAAAACGCAAGAGCAGCAACATTGTGGTGTCACCAGGGCTTTAAGTGGAAGCTTTTTCAAGATTATATGTAATAACCATAGTTGCAGCTTATTTATATTATGCAACAAATAACCATTGGCAAAGCCAATAGTTCTTACTTCTTGTTGTATCATATATCTGGATGCAATGACAGATACAGCAAAATACAAGTCGGGCGGCACACTATGCTAAACACAGATTGTTAGCGTAAGTGTTTTTAAAGCCCTGCCCCTAATTACACTGGCCACGCCCCTTTGAGAGACCCTCAGTTTTTTCATCCCACTTAAACCCCCCGGTCAGCAGTGATCTGTTTATGTAAAACACTGCAGATTTTAAGCAAGTAGGCCAGGTGTCAGAGGTGCGCCATGTAGGCCAGCGTTAGAGGCGAGGAAAAACTGAACAGAGAGGTCGGAGAATGGATGGCCTTGGACTTCAGAGCGAGAGGTTCATGTCCTGAGCGCAAGGTCTGACAGCCTATGTGACTAGAACGAGTTCCCTGCGACATGTTGTGACAAAGTGTGAGAAAGCTGGTGGATGAGGTAATGAAGGGGGCCAAAGGTCACAAGTGGAAATCATGGCAAGACAGACTCCTGCCTGAGTTCTTTCGAGGGCTGTGCATTGAGGGCCATAAATGTGGTAATAGTAGTATCTGTTATTTACAGTACTTAGAATCGGCAGAACTGTAGCAGAAAGCGTTCAATAAAAACATTTTATTACTCTGTGATGCAGGAACAGATAGATAACTCTAATCACTAGAATATGAAGTAGTCCGCGTTGCTCTCTCCCATTCCTATGTGACTCTTAGAGTATATCCGGTCATATCCCTTCCCTATGTATATAGAGATAACTCTAATCACTAGTATATGCAGTAGACCGTTGTGCTCTCTACCATTCCTATGTGACTTTTAGAGTATATCCAGTCTTACCCCTTCCCTATGTATATAGAGATAACTCTAATCACTAGTTTATGCAGGAGTCCGCTGTGCTCTCTACCATTCCTATGTGACTCTTAGAGTATATCCATGTGTATCCCCTCCCTAAGTAGATAGAGATATCACTAGTATATGCCTAGAGTTTATCCATTTGTATCTCCTTGTGTGACTTTATCTCTTGTACATTTGCAATTTTTTCTGTTTGTACCTTTTTTATAACGCATGTAATCCTAAATCCGTATGTTTTCAACTGGTTCTTATGTAAGTTCCGCATGTAACCTTCAGTCCTTATGTTTGCAACTGGATCCTATGTAAAGCGCTCTGACACCTTCGGGTAAAGTTCGCGCTATATAAAATCGCACAAATAAATAAATAAATAAATAAACAAACATGAACTCTCATTTGGCCTGTTCCATTATCTTATGGAAATTTGAAGCGCCTAAAGGCGATTGGATTTTCAGGGAGTGCTATACAAGAAAACACACCTGACGTGGCCCATTTAAAATCTCAGCATGGGAGGCGAGTGCAATGGAATGACGGGGATCCCTTCAGCTGCGCCCCACGGGCAGCGCACTGGGAAACAAAGGCGGGTGGGGGGGGCGGGCGAGCGGCATCTGAAGCAGTGAATGGCGCCTTTCTTTGGCGGCGGGGGAGCTTGCAAAAGCCCCCCTCGCTCCCCGCAGCCCTCCTCGCCTTTGTGAGGCCTCTCCTGGGAGCCTCGGCCGGGCCCCGTGGCTGCCGGAGCCTCGGCCGGGGAGGGGCTCTCCCTGGTGAACCGGGGTTAACGTTGCTCAAGCAGGAGTAGTGTTCGCCCTGGATCTTGAAAGCGCATGCGTGCAATCACACGCATGCGTACTAAACGGGCAGAAGAGTGGGGAGCTTAAAAATACATGCAGCCAAGACATGGGGTTTCCACGCATGCGCATAATTATGCGCATGCGTGGAAACGCGGGGGGTGTAAAGACAGATGGGGTGGGTCTATTGATAGTACTCCGGCGCTGACCCGAAAGCAGCCATTTGTTTCAGAAACCAGAGATGCTTTAAACAACCTCCGCTCGGAGCTGCCGTTGCCTCTGGTCACCCGGAAGTGGATCTGTTCGGGAGTTACAGAGGAGAGCAGAGGCAGTTTCGAGGGGAGGTGAGTCCAGGGGGAGGGGGAGGTGAGTCCAGGGGAGGGGGAGGTGAGTCCAGCGGGGAGGGGACACCAGAGGGAAGTGGGGGCTTAGAGGTGAGTCCAGAGGGGAGGGGGGAGGGGACACCAGAGGGCAGTGGGGGCTTAGAGGTGAGTCCAGAGGGGAGGGGGGAGGGGACACCAGAGGACAGTGGGGGCTTCGAGGGGAGTCCAGGGGGAGGGGGGAGGGGACCCCAGAGGGCAGTGGGGGCTTCGAGGTGAATCCAGGGGGGAGGGGAGGGGACACCAGAGAGCAGTGGGGGCTTCGAGGTGAGTCCAGGGGGAGGGGACACCAGAGGGCAGTGGGGGCTTCGAGGGGAGTCCAGGGGGAGGGGGAGGGGACACCAGAGGGCAGTGGGGGCTTCGAGGGGAGTCCAGGGGGAGGGGGAGGGGACACCAGAGGGCAGTGGGGCTTCAAGGGGAGTCCAGGGGGAGGGGGAGGGGAAACCAGAGCGCAGTGGGGGCTTCGAGGTGAATCCAGGGGGAGGGGAGGGGACACCAGAGAGCAGTGGGGGCTTCGAGGTGAGTCCAGGGGGGAGGGGACACCAGAGGGCAGTGGGGGCTTCGAGGGGAGTCCAGGGGGAGGGGGAGGGGACACCAGAGGGCAGTGGGGGCTTCGAGGTGAGTCCAGGGGGGAGGGGACACCAGAGGGCAGTGGGGGCTTCGAGGGGAGTCCAGGGGGAGGGGGAGGGGACACCAGAGGACAGTGGGGCTTCGAGGGGAGTCCAGGGGGAGGGGGAGGGGACCCCAGAGGGCAGTGGGGGCTTCGAGGTGAATCCAGGGGGAGGGGAGGGGACACCAGAGAGCAGTGGGGGCTTCGAGGTGAGTCCAGGGGGGAGGGGACACCAGAGGGCAGTGGGGGCTTCGAGGGGAGTCCAGGGGAGGGGGAGGACACCAGAGGGCGTGGGGGCTTCGAGGGGAGTCCAGGGGGAGGGGGAGGGGACACCAGAGGGCAGTGGGGGCTTCAAGGGGAGTCCAGGGGGAGGGGGAGGGGAAACCAGAGCGCAGTGGGGGCTTCGAGGTGAGTCCAGGGGGGAGGGGACACCAGAGGGCAGTGGGGGCTTCGAGGGGAGTCCAGGGGGAGGGGGAGGGGACACCAGAGGGCAGTGGGGGCTTCGAGGGGAGTCCAGGGGGAGGGGGAGGGGACACCAGAGGGCTGTGGGGGCTTCGAGGTGAGTCCAGGGGGGAGTGGGAGGGGACACCAGGAGGGCAGTGGGGGCTTCGAGGTGAGTCCAGGGGGGAGGGGACACCAGAGGGCAGTGGGGGCTTCGAGGTGAGTCCAGGGGGGGAGGGACACCAGAGGGCAGTGGGGGCTTCGAGGGGAGTCCAGGGGGGAGGGGGGAGGGGACACCAGAGGGCAGTGGGGGCTTCGAGGTGAGTCCAGGGGGAGGGGGAAGGGACACCAGAGGGCAGTGGGGGCTTCGAGGTGAGTCCAGGGGGAGGGAGAAGGGACATCAGAGGACAGTGGGGGCTTCAAGGGGAGTCCAGGGGGAGGGGGGAACACCAGAGGGCAGTGGGGGCTTCGAGGTGAGTCCAGGGGGGAGGGGACACCAGAGGGCAGTGGGGGCTTCGAGGTGAGTCCAGGGGGGAGTGGGAGGGGACACCAGGAGGGCAGTGGGGGCTTCGAGGTGAGTCCAGGGGGGAGGGGACACCAGAGGGCAGTGGGGGCTTCGAGGTGAGTCCAGGGGAGAGTGGGAGGGGACACCAGGAGGGCAGTGGGGGACTCGAGGTGAGTCCAGGAGGGAGGGGGAGGGGACACCAGAGAAAGTGGGGGCTTTAAGGTGAGTCCAGGGGGAGGGGGAGGGGACACCAGAGGGCAGTGGGGGCTTCGAGGTGAGTCCAGGGTGGAGGGGGAAGGGACACCAGAGGGCAGTGGGGGCTTCGAGGTGAGTCCAGGGGGAGGGGGAAGGGACACCAGAGGACAGTGGGGGCTTCAAGGGGAGTCCAGGGGGAGGGGGGGAACACCAGAGGGCAGTGGGGGTTTCGAGGTGAGTCCAGGGGGGAGGGGACACCAGAGGGCAGTGGGGTTTCGAGGTGAGTCCAGGGGGGAGGGGGGAGGGGACACCAGAGGGCAGTGGGGGCTTAGAGGTGAGTCCAGAGGGGAGGGGGGAGGGGACACCAGAGGGCAGTGGGGGCTTAGAGGTGAGTCCAGAGGGGAGGGGGGAGGGGACACCAGAGGGCAGTGGGGGCTTCGAGGGGAGTCCAGGGGGAGGGGGGAGGGGACCCCAGAGGGCAGTGGGGGCTTCGAGGTGAATCCAGGGGGAGGGGAGGGGACACCAGAGAGCAGTGGGGGCTTCGAGGTGAGTCCAGGGGGAGGGGACACCAGAGGGCAGTGGGGGCTTCGAGGGGAGTCCAGGGGGAGGGGGAGGGGACACCAGAGGGCAGTGGGGGCTTCGAGGGGAGTCCAGGGGGAGGGGGAGGGGACACCAGAGGGCAGTGGGGGCTTCGAGGTGAGTCCAGGGGGGAGTGGGAGGGGACACCAGGAGGGCAGTGGGGGCTTCGAGGTGAGTCCAGGGGGGAGGGGACACCAGAGGGCAGTGGGGGCTTCGAGGTGAGTCCAGGGGGGAGGGGACACCAGAGGGCAGTGGGGGCTTCGAGGGGAGTCCAGGGGGGAGGGGGGAGGGGACACCAGAGGGCAGTGGGGGCTTCGAGGTGAGTCCAGGGGGGAGGGGGAAGGGACACCAGAGGGCAGTGGGGGCTTCGAGGTGAGTCCAGGGGGAGGGCGAAGGGACATCAGAGGACAGTGGGGGCTTCAAGGGGAGTCCAGGGGGAGGGGGGGAACACCAGAGGGCAGTGGGGGCTTCGAGGTGAGTCCAGGGGGGAGGGGACACCAGAGGGCAGTGGGGGCTTCGAGGTGAGTCCAGGGGGGAGTGGGAGGGGACACCAGGAGGGCAGTGGGGGCTTCGAGGTGAGTCCAGGGGGGAGGGGACACCAGAGGGCAGTGGGGGCTTCGAGGTGAGTCCAGGGGGGAGTGGGAGGGGACACCAGGAGGGCAGTGGGGGACTCGAGGTGAGTCCAGGAGGGAGGGGGAGGGGACACCAGAGGAAAGTGGGGGCTTTAAGGTGAGTCCAGGGGGAGGGGGGAGGGGACACCAGAGGGCAGTGGGGGCTTCGAGGTGAGTCCAGGGTGGAGGGGGAAGGGACACCAGAGGGCAGTGGGGGCTTCGAGGTGAGTCCAGGGGGAGGGGGAAGGGACACCAGAGGACAGTGGGGGCTTCAAGGGGAGTCCAGGGGGAGGGGGGAACACCAGAGGGCAGTGGGGGTTTCGAGGTGAGTCCAGGGGGGAGGGGACACCAGAGGGCAGTGGGGGCTTCGAGGTGAGTCCAGGGGGGAGTGGGAGGGGACACCAGGAGGGCAGTGGGGGCTTCGAGGTGAGTCCAGGGGGGAGGGGACACCAGAGGGCAGTGGGGGCTTCGAGGTGAGTCCAGGGGGGAGGGGACACCGAGGGCAGTGGGGGCTTCGAGGGGAGTCCAGGGGGGAGGGGGAAGGGGAATGGGGGCTTCGAGGTGAGTCCATGGGGGAGGGGGGAGGGGACACCAGAGGGCAGTGGGGGCTTCGAGGTGAGTCCAGGGGGAGGGGGAAGGGACACCAGAGGGCAGTGGGGGCTTCGAGGTGAGTCCAGGGGGGAGGGGGAAGGGACACCAGAGGACAGTGGGGGCTTCAAGGGGAGTCCAGGGGGAGGGGGGGAACACCAGAGGGCAGTGGGGGCTTCGAGGTGAGTCCAGGGGGGAGGGGACACCAGAGGGCAGTGGGGGCTTCAAGGTGAGTCCAGGGGAGGGGACACTAGAGGGCAGTGGGGGCTTCGAGGTAAGTCCAGGGGGGAGGGGACACCAGAGGGCAGTGGGGGCTTCGAGGTGAGTCCAGGGGGAGGGGGGAGGGGACACCAGAGGGCAGTGGGGGCTTCGAGGTGAGTCCGGGGGAGGGGGCACCAGAGGGCAGTGGGGGCTTCGAGGTGAGTCCAGGGGGAGGGGACACCAGAGGGCAGTGGGGGCTTCGAGGTGAGTCCAGGGGGGAGGGGAGGGGACACCAGAGGGCAGTGGGGGCTTCGAGGTGAGTCCAGGGGGGAGGGGACCCCAGAGGGCAGTGGGGGCTTCGAGGTGAGTCCAGGGGGGAGGGGGAGGGGACACCAGAGGGCAGTGGGGGCTTCGAGGTGAGTCCAGGAGGGAGGGGACACCAGAGGGCAGTGGGGGGCTTCGAGGGGAGTCCAGGGGGGAGGGGGGAGGGGACACCAGAGGGCAGTGGGGGCTTCGAGTTGAGTCCAGGGGGGAGGGGGGAGGGGACAACAAAGGGCAGTGGGGGCTTCGAGGTGAGTGCAGGGGGGAGGGGGGAGGGGACACCAGAGGGCAGTGGGGGCTTCGAGGTGAGTCCAGGGGGGAGGGGACACCAGAGGGCAGTGGGGTCTTCGAGGTGAGTCCAGGGGGGAGGGGGAGGGGACCCCAGAGGGCAGTGGGGGCTTCAAGGTGAGTCCAGCGGGGAGGGGGGAGGGGACACCAGAGGGCAGGGGGGATTCGAGGTGAGTCCGGGGGGGGGAGGGGGCACTAGAGGGCAGTGGGGGCTTCGAGGTGAGTCCAGGGGGAGGGGGAGGGGACACCAGAGGGCAGTGGGGGCTTCGAGGTGAGTCCAGGGGGGAGGGGGGAGGGGACCCCAGAGGGCAATGGGGGCTTCGAGGTGAGTCCAGGGGGGAGTGGGAGGGGACACCAGAGGGCAGTGGGGCTTCGAGGTGAGTCCAGGGGGGAGGGGACACCAGAGGGCAGTGGGGGCTTCGAGGGGAGTCCAGGGGGGAGGGGGGTGGGGGACACCAGAGGGCAGTGGGGGCTTCGAGGTGAGTCCAGGGGGGAGGGGGAGGGGACACCAGAGGGCATTGGGGGCTTCAAGGTGAGTCCAGGGGGAGGGGGGAGGGGACACCAGAGGGCAGTGGGGGCTTCGAGGTGAGTCCAGGGGGGAGGGGGGAGGGGACACCAGAGGGCAGTGGGGGCTTCAAGGTGAGTCCAGGGGGAGGGGCGAGGGGACACCAGAGGGCAGTGGGGGCTTCGAGGTGAGTCCAGGGGGGAGGGGACACCAGAGGGCAGTGGGGGCTTCGAGGTGAGTCAGGGGGGGGGACACCAGAGGGCAGTGGAGGCTTCGAGGTGAGTCCAGGGGGGACAACACCAGAGGGCAGTGGGGGCTTCGAGGTGAGTCCAGGGGGAGGGGACACCAGAGGGCAGTGGGGGCTTCGAGGTGAGTCCAGGGGGGAGGGGACACCAGAGGGCAGTGGGGGCTTCGAGGTGAGTCCAGGGGGGAGGGGGGAGGGGACACCAGAGGGCAGTGGGGGCTTCAAGGTGAGTCCAGGGGGGAGGGGGGAGTGGACACCAGAGGGCAGTGGGGGCTTCGAGGTGAGTCCAGGGGGGAGAGGGAGGGGACACCAGAGGGCAGTGGGGGCTTCGAGGTGAGTCCAGGGGGGAGGGGGAGGGGACACCAGAGGGCAGTGGGGGCTTCGAGGTGAGTCCAGGGGGGAGGGGGAGGGGACACCAGAGGGCAGTGGGGGCTTCGAGGTGAGTCCAGGGGGAGGGGGGGTGGACACCAGAGGGCAGTGGGGGCTTCGAGGTGAGTCCAGGGGGAGGGGACACCAGAGGGCAGTGGGGGCTTCGAGGTGAGTCCAGGGGGAGGGGGGGACACCAGAGGGCAGTGGGGGCCTCGAGGTGAGTCCAGGGGGGAGGGGACACCAGAGGGCAGTGGGGACTTCGAGGTGAGTCAAGGGGGGAGGGGACACCAGAGGGCAGTGGGGGCTTCGAGGTGAGTCCAGGGGGAGGGGACACCAGAGGACAGTGAGGACTTCGAGGTGAGTCCAGGGGGGAGGGGGAGGGGACACCAGAGGGCAGTGGGGGCTTCGAGGTGAGTCCATGGGGAGGGGCAAGGGACACCAGAGGACAGTGAGGACTTCGAGGAGAGTCCAGGGGGAAGTGGGAGGGGACACCAGGAGGGCAGTGGGGGCTTCGAGGTGAGTCCAGGGGGGAGGGGACACCAGAGGGCAGTGGGGGCTCCGAGGTGAGTCCAGGGGAGGGGGGAGGGGACACCAGAGGGCAGTGGGGGCTTCGAGGTGAGTCCAGGGGGGAGGGGGCACCAGAGGGCAGTGGGGGCTTCGAGGTGAGTCCAGGGGGGAGGGGACACCAGAGGGCAGTGGGGGCTTCGAGGTGAGTCCAGGGGGGGACGACACCAGAGGGCAGTGGGGGCTTCGAGGTGAGTCCAGGGGGGAGGGGACACCAGAGGGCAGGGGGGATTCGAGGTGAGTCCAGGGGGGAGGGGGCACTAGAGGGCAGTGGGGGCTTCGAGGTGAGTCCAGGGGGAGGGGGAGGGGACACCAGAGGGCAGTGGGGGCTTCGAGGTGAGTCCAGGGGGGAGGGGGGAGGGGACCCCAGAGGGCATTGGGGGCTTCGAGGTGAGTCCAGGGGGGAGTGGGAGGGGACACCAGAGGGCAGTGGGGGCTTCGAGGTGAGTCCAGGGGGGAGGGGACACCAGAGGGCAGTGGGGGCTTCGAGGGGAGTCCAGGGGGGAGGGGGGAGGGGACACCAGAGGGCAGTGGGGGCTTCGAGGTGAGTCCAGGGGGGAGGGGACACCAGAGGGCAGTGGGGGCTTCGAGGTGAGTCCAGGGGGGAGGGGACACCAGAGGGCAGGGGGCTTCGAGGTGAGTCCAGGGGGGGAGGGGGCACTAGAGGGCAGTGGGGGCTTTGAGGTGAGTCCAGGGGGAGGGGGAGGGGACACCAGAGGGCAGGGGGGGCTTTGAGGTGAGTCCAGGGGGGAGGGGGGAGGGGACACCAGAGGGCAGTGGGGGCTTCGAGGGGAGTCCAGGGGGGAGGGGGAGGGGACATCAGAGTGCAGTGGGGGCTTCGAGGTGAGTCCAGGGGGAGGGGGGAGGGGACACCAGAGGGCAGTGGGGGCTTCAAGGTGAGTCCAGGGGGAGGGGGGAGGGGACAGCAGAGGGCAGTGGGGGCTTCGAGGTGAGTCCAGGGGAGAGGGGACACCAGAGGGCAGTGGGGGCTTCGAGGTGAGTCCAGGGGGGAGGGGGGAGGGGACATCAGAGGGCAGTGGGGGCTTCAAGGTGAGTTCAGGGGGGAGGGGACACCAGAGGGCAGTGGGGGCTTAGAGGTGAGTCAGGGGGGGGACACCAGAAGGCAGTGGGGGCTTCGAGGTGAGTCCAGGGGGGGAACACCAGAGGGCAGTGGGGGCTTCGAGGTGAGTCCAGGGGGGAGGGGACACCAGAGGGCAGTGGGGGCTTCGAGGTGAGTCCAGGGGGGAGGGGAAACCAGAGGGCAGTGGGGGCTTCGAGGTGAGTCCAGGGGGGAGGGGGGAGGGGACACCAGAGGGCAGTGGGGGCTTCAAGGTGAGTCCAGGGGGGAGGGGGGAGGGGACACCAGAGGGCAGTGGGGGCTTCGAGGTGAGTCCAGGGGGGAGGGGGAGGGGACACCAGAGGGCAGTGGGGGCTTCGAGGTGAGTCCAGGGGGGAGGGGGAGGGGACACCAGAGGGCAGTGGGGGATTCGAGGTGAGTCCAGGGGGAGGGGGGGTGGACACCAGAGGGCAGTGGGGGCTTCGAGGTGAGTCCAGGGGGAGGGGACACCAGAGGGCAGTGGGGGCTTCGAGGTGAGTCTTCGGGAGGGGGGAGGGGACACCAGAGGGCAGTGGGGGCTTCGAGGTGAGTCCAGGGGGAGGGGACACCAGAGGGCAGTGGGGACTTCGAGGTGAGTCCAGGGGGGAGGGGGAGGGGACACCAGAGAGCAGTGGGGGCTTCGAGGTGAGTCCAGGGGGAGGGGGTTCCAGAGGGCAGTGGGGGCTTCGAGGTGAGTCCAGGGGGGAGGGGACACCAGAGGGCAGTGGGGGCTTCGAGGTGAGTCCAGGGGGGAGGGGGCACCAGAGGGCAGTGGGGGCTTCGAGGTGAGTCCAGGGGGGAGGGGACACCAGAGGGCAGTGGGGGCTTCGAGGTGAGTCCAGGGGGAGGGAGGGGGTACACCAGAGGGCAGTGGGGGCTTCGAGGTGAGTCCAAGGGGGAGGGGACACCAGAGGGCAGTGGGGGCTTCGATGTGAGTCCAGGGGGGAGGGGAGGGGACACCAGAGGGCAGGGGGCTTCGAGGTGAGTCCAGGGGGGGAGTGGGCACTAGAGGGCAGTGGGGGCTTCGAGGTGAGTCCAGGGGGAGGGGGAGGGGACACCAGAGGGCAGGGGGGCTTTGAGGTGAGTCCAGGGGGGAGGGGGGAGGGGACACCAGAGGGCAGTGGGGGCTCCGAGGGGAGTCCAGGGGGGAGGGGGAGGGGACACCAGAGGGCAGTGGGGGCTTCGAGGTGAGTCCAGGGGGGGAGGGGGCACTAGAGGGCAGTGGGGGCTTCGAGGTGAGTCCAGGGGGAGGGGGAGGGGACACCAGAGGGCAGTGGGGGCTTCGAGGGGAGTCCAGGGGGGAGGGGGAGGGGACACCAGAGGGCAGTGGGGGCTTAGAGGTGAGTCCAGGGGGAGGGGGGACGGGACACCAGAGGGCAGTGGGGGCTTCAAAGTGAGTCCAGGGGGAGGGGGGAGGGGACACCAGAGGGCAGTGGGGGCTTCGAGGTGAGTCCAGGGGGGAGGGGACACCAGAGGGCAGTGGGGGCTTCGAGGTGAGTCCAGGGGGGAGGGGGGAGGGGACACCAGAGGGCAGTGGGGGCTTCAAGGTGAGTCCAGGGGGGAGGGGACACCAGAGGGCAGTGGGGGCTTCGAGGTGAGTCAGGGGGGGGACACCAGAGGGCAGTGGGGGCTTCGAGGTGAGTCCAGGGGGGGGACACCAGAGGGCAGTGGGGGCTTCGAGGTGAGTCCAGGGGGGAGGGGACACCAGAGGGCAGTGGGGGCTTCGAGGTGAGTCCAGGGGGGAGGGGAAACCAGAGGGCAGTGGGGGCTTCGAGGTGAGTCCAGGGGGGAGGGGGGAGGGGACACCAGAGGGCAGTGGGGGCTTCAAGGTGAGTCCAGGGGGAGGGGGGAGGGGACACCAGAGGGCAGTGGGGGCTTCGAGGTGAGTCCAGGGGGGAGGGGGAGGGGACACCAGAGGGCAGTGCGGGCTTCGAGGTGAGTCCAGGGGGGAGGGGGAGGGGACACCAGAGGGCAGTGGGGGCTTCGAGGTGAGTCCAGGGGGAGGGGGGTGGACACCAGAGGGCAGTGGGGGCTTCGAGGTGAGTCCAGGGGGAGGGGACACCAGAGGGCAGTGGGGGCTTCGAGGTGAGTCCAGGGGGAGGGGGGAGGGGACACCAGAGGGCAGTGGGGGCTTCGAGGTGAGTCCAGGGGGAGGGGACACCAGAGGGCAGTGGGGACTTCGAGATGAGTCAAGGGGGAGGGGGAGGGGACACCAGAGGGCAGAGGGGGCTTCGAGGTGAGTCCAGGGGGGAGGGGACACCAGAGGGCAGTGGGGGCTTCGAGGTGAGTCCAGGGGGGAGGGGAGGGGAGGGGACACCAGAGGGCAGTGGGGGCTTCGAGGGGGGTCTGGGGGGGAGGGGGCACCAGAGGGCAGTGGGGGCTTCGAGGTGAGTCCAGGGGGAGGGGGTTCCAGAGGGCAGTGGGGGCTTCGAAGTGAGTCCAGGGGGGAGGGGACACCAGAGGGCAGTGGGGGCTTCGAGGTGAGTCCAGGGGGGAGGGGGGAGGTGACACCAGAGGGCAGTGGGGGCTTCAAGGTGAGTCCAGGGGGGAGGGGACACCAGAGGGCAGTGGGGGCTTCGAGGTGAGTCAGGGGGGGGGGACACCAGAGGGCAGTGGGGGCTTCGAGGTGAGTCCAGGGGGGGGACACCAGAGGGCAGTGGGGGCTTCGAGGTGAGTCCAGGGGGGAGGGGACACCAGAGGGCAGTGGGGGCTTCGAGGTGAGTCCAGGGGGGAGGGAAACCAGAGGGCAGTGGGGGCTTCGAGGTGAGTCCAGGGGGGAGGGGGGAGGGGACAACAGAGGGCAGTGGGGGCTTCAAGGTGAGTCCAGGGGGAGGGGGGAGGGGGGAGGGGACACCAGAGGGCAGTGGGGGCTTCGAGGTGAGTCCAGGGGGGAGGGGGAGGGGACACCAGAGGGCAGTGGGGGCTTCGAGGTGAGTCCAGGGGGGAGGGGGAGGGGACACCAGAGGGCAGTGGGGGCTTCGAGGTGAGTCCAGGGGGAGGGGGGGTGGACACCAGAGGGCAGTGGGGGCTTCGAGGTGAGTCCAGGAGGAGGGGACACCAGAGGGCAGTGGGGGCTTCGAGGTGAGTCCAGGGGGAGGGGGGAGGGGACACCAGAGGGCAGTGGGGGCTTCGAGGTGAGTCCAGGGGGAGGGGACACCAGAGGGCAGTGGGGACTTCGAGATGAGTCCAGGGGGGAGGGGGAGGGGACACCAGAGGGCAGTGGGGGCTTCGAGGGGAGTCTGGGGGGGAGGGGGCACCAGAGGGCAGTGGGGGCTTCGAGGTGAGTCCAGGGGGAGGGGGTTCCAGAGGGCAGTGGGGGCTTCGAGGTGAGTCCAGGGGGGAGGGGACACCAGACGGCAGTGGGGGCTTCCAGGTGAGTCCAGGGGGGAGGGGGCACCAGAGGGCAGTGGGGGCTTCGAGGTGAGTCCAGGGGGGAGGGGACACCAGAGGGCAGTGGGGGCTTCGAGGTGAGTCCAGGGGGGAGGTGGAGGGACACCAGAGGGCAGTCGGGGCTTCGAGGTGAGTCCAGGGGGAGGGGACACCAGAGGGCAGTGGGGGCTTTGAGGTGCGTCCAAGGGGGAGGGGACACCAGAGGGCAGTGGGGGCTTCGATGTGAGTCCAGCGGGGAGGGGAGGGGACACCAGAGGGCAGTGGGGGCTTTGAGGTGAGTCCAGGGGGGAGGTGAGGGGAGGGGACACCAGAGGGCAGTGGGGGCTTCGAGGTGAGTCCAAGGGGGAGGCGACATCAGAGGGCAGTGGGGGCTTTGAGGTGAGTCCAGGGGGGGAGGGGGCACTAGAGGGCAGTGGGGGCTTCGAGGTGAGTCCAGGGGGAGGGGGAGGGGACACCAGAGGGCAGTGGGGGCTTCGAGGGGAGTCCAGGGGGGAGGGGGAGGGGACACCAGAGGGCAGTGGGGGCTTAGAGGTGAGTCCAGGGGGAGGGGGGAGGGGACACCAGAGGGCAGTGGGGGCTTCAAAGTGAGTCCAGGGGGAGGGGGGAGGGGACACCAGAGGGCAGTGGGGGCTTCGAGGTGAGTCCAGGGGGGAGGGGACACCAGAGGGCAGTGGGGGCTTCGAGGTGAGTCCAGGGGGGAGGGGGGAGGGGACACCAGAGGGCAGTGGGGGCTTCAAGGTGAGTCCAGGGGGGAGGGGACACCAGAGGGCAGTGGGGGCTTCGAGGTGAGTCAGGGGGGGGACACCAGAGGGCAGTGGGGGCTTCGAGGTGAGTCCAGGGGGGGGACACCAGAGGGCAGTGGGGGCTTCGAGGTGAGTCCAGGGGGGAGGGGACACCAGAGGGCAGTGGGGGCTTCGAGGTGAGTCCAGGGGGGAGGGGAAACCAGAGGGCAGTGGGGGCTTCGAGGTGAGTGCAGGGGGGAGGGGGGAGGGGACACCAGAGGGCAGTGGGGGCTTCAAGGTGAGTCCAGGGGGAGGGGGGAGGGGACACCAGAGGGCAGTGGGGGCTTCGAGGTGAGTCCAGGGGGGAGGGGGAGGGGACACCAGAGGGCAGTGGGGGCTTCGAGGTGAGTCCAGGGGGAGGGGGAGGGGACACCAGAGGGCAGTGGGGGCTTCGAGGTGAGTCCAGGGGGAGGGGGGTGGACACCAGAGGGCAGTGGGGGCTTCGAGGTGAGTCCAGGGGAAGGGGACACCAGAGGGCAGTGGGGGCTTCGAGGTGAGTCCAGGGGGAGGGGGGAGGGGACACCAGAGGGCAGTGGGGGCTTCGAGGTGAGTCCAGGGGGAGGGGACACCAGAGGGCAGTGGGGACTTCGAGATGAGTCCAGGGGGAGGGGGAGGGGACACCAGAGGGCAGAGGGGGCTTCGAGGTGAGTCCAGGGGGGAGGGGACACCAGAGGGCAGTGGGGGCTTCGAGGTGAGTCCAGGGGGGAGGGGAGGGGAGGGGACACCAGAGGGCAGTGGGGGCTTCGAGGGGGTCTGGGGGGGAGGGGGCACCAGAGGGCAGTGGGGGCTTCGAGGTGAGTCCAGGGGGAGGGGGTTCCAGAGGGCAGTGGGGGCTTCGAGGTGAGTCCAGGGGGGAGGGGACACCAGAGGGCATTGGGGGCTTCGAGGTGAGTCCAGGGGGGAGGGGGGAGGTGACACCAGAGGGCAGTGGGGGCTTCAAGGTGAGTCCAGGGGGGAGGGGACACCAGAGGGCAGTGGGGGCTTCGAGGTGAGTCAGGGGGGGGACACCAGAGGGCAGTGGGGGCTTCGAGGTGAGTCCAGGGGGGGGACACCAGAGGGCAGTGGGGGCTTCGAGGTGAGTCCAGGGGGGAGGGGACACCAGAGGGCAGTGGGGGCTTCGAGGTGAGTCCAGGGGGGAGGGAAACCGGAGGGCAGTGGGGGCTTTGAGGTGAGTCCAGGGGGGAGGGGGGAGGGGACAACAGAGGGCAGTGGGGGCTTCAAGGTGAGTCCAGGGGGAGGGGGGAGGGGGGAGGGGACACCAGAGGGCAGTGGGGGCTTCGAGGTGAGTCCAGGGGGGAGGGGGAGGGGACACCAGAGGGCAGTGGGGGCTTCGAGGTGAGTCCAGGGGGGAGGGGGAGGGGACACCAGAGGGCAGTGGGGGCTTCGAGGTGAGTCCAGGGGGAGGGGGGGTGGACACCAGAGGGCAGTGGGGGCTTCGAGGTGAGTCCAGGGGGAGGGGACACCAGAGGGCAGTGGGGGCTTCGAGGTGAGTCCAGGGGGAGGGGGGAGGGGACACCAGAGGGCAGTGGGGGCTTCGAGGTGAGTCCAGGGGGAGGGGACACCAGAGGGCAGTGGGGACTTCGAGATGAGTCCAGGGGGAGGGGGAGGGGACACCAGAGGGCAGAGGGGGCTTCGAGGTGAGTCCAGGGGGGAGGGGACACCAGAGGGCAGTGGGGGCTTCGAGGTGAGTCCAGGGGGGAGGGGAGGGGAGGGGACACCAGAGGGCAGTGGGGGCTTCGAGGGGAGTCTGGGGGGGAGGGGGCACCAGAGGGCAGTGGGGGCTTCGAGGTGAGTCCAGGGGGAGGGGGTTCCAGAGGGCAGTGGGGGCTTCGAGGTGAGTCCAGGGGGGAGGGGACACCAGAGGGCAGTGGGGGCTTCCAGGTGAGTCCAGGGGGAAGGGGGCACCAGAGGGCAGTGGGGGCTTCGAGGTGAGTCCAGGGGGGAGGGGACACCAGAGGGCAGTGGGGGCTTCGAGGTGAGTCCAGGGGGGAGGTGGAGGGACACCAGAGGGCAGTGGGGGCTTCGAGGTGAGTCCAGGGGGAGGGGACACCAGAGGGCAGTGGGGGCTTCGAGGTGAGTCCAAGGGGGAGGGGACACCAGAGAGCAGTGGGGGCTTCGATGTGAGTCCAGCGGGGAGGGGAGGGGACACCAGAGGGCAGTGGGGACTTTGAGGTGAGTCCAGGGGGGAGGGGAGGGGAGGGGACACCAGAGGGCAGTGGGGGCTTCGAGGTGAGTCCAAGGGGGAGGGGACACCAGAGGGCAGTGGGGGCTTTGAGGTGAGTCCAGGGGGGAGGGAAGGGGAAACCAGAGGCCAGTAGGGGCTTCGAGGTGAGTCCAGGGGGAGGGGGGAGGGGACACCATAGGGCAGTGGGGGCTTCGAGGTGAGTCCGGGGGAGGGGATACTAGAGGGCAGTGAGGGCTTCGAGGTGAGTCCAGGGGAGATGGGACACCAGAGGGCAGTGGGGGCTTCGAGTTGAGTCCAGGGGGGAGGGGGACTCCAGAGGGCAGTGGGGGCTTCGAGGTGAGTCGAGGGGGGAGGGGACACCAGAGGGCAGTGGGGGCTTCGAGGTGAGTCCAGGGGGGAGGTGGAGGGACACCAGAGGGCAGTGGGGGCTTCGAGGTGAGTCCAGGGGGAGGGGACACCAGAGGGCAGTGGGGGCTTCGAGGTGAGTCCAAGGGGGAGGGGACACCAGAGGGCAGTGGGGGCTTCGATGTGAGTCCAGCGGGGAGGGGAGGGGACACCAGAGGGCAGTGGGGACTTTGAGGTGAGTCCAGGGGGGAGGGGAGGGGAGGGGACACCAGAGGGCAGTGGGGGCTTCGAGGTGAGTCCAAGGGGGAGGGGACACCAGAGGGCAGTGGGGGCTTTGAGGTGAGTCCAGGGGGGAGGGAAGGGGAAACCAGAGGCCAGTGGGGGCTTCGAGGTGAGTCCAGGGGGAGGGGGGAGGGGACACCATAGGGCAGTGGGGGCTTCGAGGTGAGTCCGGGGGAGGGGATACTAGAGGGCAGTGGGGGCTTCGAGGTGAGTCCAGGGGAGATGGGACACCAGAGGGAAGTGGGGGCTTCGAGTTGAGTCCAGGGGGGAGGGGGACTCCAGAGGGCAGTGGGGGCTTCGAGGTGAGTCGAGGGGGGAGGGGAGGGGACACCAGAGGGCAGTGGGAGCTTCGAGGTGAGTCCAGGGGGGGACACCAGAGGGCAGTGGGGGCTTCGAGGTGAGTCCAGGGGGAGGGGGGAGGGGACACCAGAGGGCAGTGGGGCCTTCGAGGTGAGTCCGGGGGAGGGGACACCAGAGGGCAGTGGGGGCTTCGAGGTGAGTCCAGGGGGAGGGGACACCAGAGGGCAGTGGGGGCTTTGAGGTGAGTCCAGGGGGGGGAGGGGCACCAGAGGGCAGTGGGGGCTTCGAGGTGAGTCCAAGGGGGAGGGGGAGGGGACACCAGAGGGCAGTGGGGGCTTCGAGGTGAGTCCAGGGGGGAGAGGACACCAGAGGGCAGTGGGGGCTTCGAGGTGAGTCCGGGGGAGGGGACACCAGAGGGCAGTGGGGGCTTCGAGGTGAGTCCAGGGGGGAGGGGACACCAGAGGGCAGTGGGTGCTTCGAGGTGAGTCCAGGGGGGAGGGGGTAGGGGGCTCCAGAGGGCAGTGGGGCTTTGAGGTGAGTCCAGGGGGGAGGGCGGAGGGGACACCAGAGGACAGTGGGGGCTTCGAGGTGAGTCCAGGGGGGAGGGGACACCAGAGGGCAGTGGGGGCTTCGAGGTGAGTCCAGGGGGGAGGGGACACCAGAGGGCAGTGGGGCTTCGAGGTGAGTCCAGGGAGGAGGGACACCAGAGGGCAGTGGGGGCTTTGAGGTGAGTCCAGGGGGAGGGGGCACCAGAGGGCAGTGGGGGCTTCGAGGTGAGTCCAGGGGGGAGGGGGAGGGGACACCAGATGGCAGTGGGGGCTTCGAGGTGAGTCCAGGGGGGAGAGGACACCAGAGGGCAGTGGGGGCTTCGAGGTGAGTCCGGGGGAGGGGGCACCAGAGGGCAGTGGGGGCTTCGAGGTGAGTCCAGGGGGAGGGGGCACCAGAGGGCAGTGGGGGCTTCGAGGTGAGTCCAGGGGGGCAGGGGAAGGGGACACCAGAGGGCAGTGGGGGCTTCGAGGTGAGTCCAGGGGGGAGGGGGACTCCAGAGGGCAGTGGGGGCTTCGAGGTGAGTCGAGGGGGGAGGGGAGGGGGCACCAGAGGGCAGTGGGGGCTTCGAGGTGAGTCCAGGGGGGAGGGGGAGGGGACACCAGAGGGCAGTGGGGGCTTCGAGGTGAGTCCAGGGGGGAGAGGACACCAGAGGGCAGTGGGGGCTTCGAGGTGAGTCCAGGGGGGAGGGGACACCAGAGGGCAGTGGGGGCTTCGAGGTGAGTCCAGGGGGGAGGGGGAGGGGACACCAGAGGGCAGTGGGGGCTCCGAGGTGAGTCCAGGGGGGAGAGGACACCAGAGGGCAGTGGGGGCTTCGAGGTGAGTCCAGGGGGGGGGAGGGGCACCAGAGGGCAGTGGGGGCTTCGAGGTGAGTCGAGGGGGGAGGGGAGGGGACACCAGAGGGCAGTGGGGGCTTCGAGGTGAGTCCAGGGGGGAGGGGACACCAGAGGGCAGTGGGGCTTCGAGGTGAGTCCAGGGGGGAGGGGACACCAGAGGGCAGTGGGGGCTTCGAGGTGAGTCCAGGGGGGAGGGGACACCAGAGGGCAGTGGGAATTCGAGGTGAGTCCAGGGGGGAGGGGGAGGGGACACCAGAGGGCAGTGGGGGCTTCGAGGTGAGTCCAGGGGGGAGTGGGAGGGGACACCAGGAGGGCAGTGGGGGCTTCGAGGTGAGTCCAGGGGGGAGGGGACACCAGAGGGCAGTGGGGGCTTCGAGGTGAGTCCAGGGGGGAGGGGGAGGGGACACCAGAGGGCAGTGGGGGCTTCGAGGTGAGTCCAGGGGGGAGTGGGAGGGGACACCAGGAGGGCAGTGGGGGCTTCGAGGTGAGTCCAGGGGGGAGGGGACACCAGAGGGCAGTGGGGCTTCAAGGTGAGTCCAGGGAGGAGGGACACCAGAGGGCAGTGGGGGCTTCGAGGTGAGTCCTGTCAGATCAGCTGATCTGGTCAGATGGGTTGGGCATTTTATGGCAGAAGACGGGGGAGACGCAAGTACATTTGGGCACACTCAGTCAGGGGCTCAGTGCTGCCCAAAACATTTTTATCAGGCTCTAGCTTGGAGAATATTATGAGGGTATAGATATGCTAATCTGATTCTACCATCGAGACATTTTATTATAAGCCAATGTGGCATCTGTGCTCATTGACAAGCTTTAAACAAGCATAATCTCAGCCTCTGGTCCTGACATGGAATAAAAAATATTATAGCTTTATCCTTAGGAATTTTCAATTCTATTAAGGGCACGGGGTAAAGGATATCCCACTGTGAGTCAACATGTGCATTTGATGTGAATTAGGGCCTCATTTACATGTTGGCAGCATGTCCAATGTGGATGCTGAACATGAACAAAATTATTTTACTGTCTCATGGCGAAAGGAGCATTATATTTTTTGTTTACAAAAAGAAAATACAGTTTCAGGATTTTCTTTTTGCAAATAAAAAACAATTGCTCCATGCTACAGGGCTGCGTCCTGCTAGCACAGCCCCACAGAATAGAGTAATACACATTGCCAGGAACCGCCGTCATGTTTTGATAAATTACTGCCTGCGTGGCGGCCATTTATACCCTGGGGATAGAGTAATTTACTTACGCCCCATGGCGGAACTACATACCATCCACCCAATATTAAATCAAGCTCTTAATATTATATTCTATGATTGTGCCGGGTTTGAATATGTTCATTCGATGTCCTTCTCTGTTATTTGAATGTTCTGTTTTGGGTTGGACGTTACCTTGTTTGAAGTTGTGTCATGTACTGAGCAGGAGTAAAGGCCATTCTAGAAAGCTGCACAGCCATATGGGCATTGCACCATTAACAGGTTGGATCCTGTGGTTCTTCTGGAGTTGCTGTCTTTAGTGAGAAAGTTTTCTCTTCCATGACCACCTGAAGGGTTTTGCGCTATAGTGGAATTCTGTATCGTAACATCCATAGTGGAGTTAAAGTGACTTTTTGTTCTTCTGGATGTGAAGTTCCAAGTTGTTGTTCTTTTGTTGGATTGAGCAAAGAAAGAGGTATATAGTTTTGGTGTCTCTGGTTGGTAAAGGGACATGTATGTGCTGATTAGTCACTGAATTGATGGGAAATTTAGTTTTTGGTGTTTGACTGTTCTTAATGGCCGCTGCGAATATTGCAGCAAAGACTGAAAAGCACAATCTTCACCTCCATGTTGTTAATAAAATTGATTGTTCTTGACGCAAAACCTGCTAAACCTTTTATCCTTTTAAATCTTCTATTACGTTGTACACTCCAGTGCACGTGAACAGTATCTAGCTCACAGAAAGCCCTTTCATTGTTATTATGGCATCCACTCGAGTGAGCGTGGACAGCTTCCTGTGTGAGATGCATGTATGATGCCTCTCCATCTCTAGGATTCTCTGAGGCCACATGTCATGTGTTGCTGTGTACTGCCGGAGAGGGAATGGTTTATGACATTCTTCAGCCTGGCTCATGAAGCAGCAGGGTTAACACCCTCATCGCACAGGTACTATCAAAAGTTCACATGCTCTTCTCTCTTAATGCTGGTAAGTGAGATTTGACACCTCACACCTGAAATATTGAATGTTGTGCCAGTATATTCCAGGGAATCTTCCTTTGCAACACTGCTTTAGCTCATTATCCATCTGGTACTTGTCCTTCCTACTGATACAGCTGTGTGGACTCTGGCCGTGAACCAAAGATTATCTGCCACTGCCATCAACTTGTGACCACTTATGTAGCGCCAAGATATGCAGTGTATTATCACCTCTCCATCACCAGACACTGACTTCAAACATCCATCACCAACATTCTACCACATCTTGCACACACCACAGTAGCATAGGTAGGTCGCAGGTTTAGCCACGCCCAGTGAACAACACAAGGTCTCTGTCTCCTTCCTTCAGAATGTGCATTGAAGTTAGACTGTGGAGCTTGGCCTTTGGAGTCAAGAACTGAGAGGAGCAGCTCAGGGTGTGGACACAGCACAGGATGGAAGACAGTAACTTGCTTACCGTCCAACTCACTCGGTGCTGCCATGTGTCACACAATATTGGCTGAGCAAGTGATATCACACGGTTTGCACACAATTAGCTGGAATAGAGTAGAGAGCAGGTTTCCAGTGAATTATTTGGAGGTTCTGTGACGCTGATGTCCATGTCAGTGTGAAACTTCCTGGGACAGCGGCGGCTGCTTCAGAAACTTTGATTTTTGTGTTGGGGGTGGAGGGGTGAATTTAAAGTGCCTCGGGTTGTGCTCTGCGCAAAACCCTACAAAAGGGGGTGGTAATGGACGGAGCATCTGAACCAATCAAACACTCACACCCAGTCAAAAGATCTGGGTTTAATCCATCACCGTTCTTTAGCCCACTCTGCCACCCCAGTTCAGACATGACTATATGCAAATCAGGCTGACCCTGTGCCTCATGGGAACAGTCCAGCCCGAACTGCTAAGCCATGCCTTCCCTGGACCGGAAACATGCTTCCAAGGACCGGTTTCTGGCATTACAGCCGTCTTCAGCCCGGCTTGCTTGAATCCAGCGGCAAAGTGAGCAAGGGACTCACGTCTGACCATACCCTGCCACACTTATGGCGGCCAAAAGCTGTACTAAAGGGGGTGGTGATGGACGGAGCATCAGAACCAATCAAACACTCACACCCAGTCAAAAGATCTGGGTTTAATCCATCACCGTTCTTTAGCCCACTCTGCCACCCCATTTCAGACATGGCTATATGCAAATCAGTCTCACCCTGTGCCTCATGGGAACAGTCCAGCCCGACCTGCCAAGCCATGCCTTCCCTGGACCGGAAACATGCTTCCGAGGACCGGCTTCTGGCATTCCAGCCGTCTTCAGCCCGGCTTGCTTGAATGGCAGGTCTCAGCCTGTGACCCCTCTAATCCTGCTGAGCACCCTCAAACCTTTAGAGTTCCATAAGTTTCATACATCTGGGGTGGAGCCCCAGTGGTATTCCATCTTAAATGTTCCAAAGTGTTCTCAGATATGCAAAGTTAAAGCGAATTCTATGTTGGGACCAGAGGCTTCTGATAATGCATTTCTCTCTCTGTTTTATTAGCTCAGCAGCTCATCAGCAACATTGAACTGTAAAACACATTCTGGGTCTACCTGTTCCATGGGACCTAAGCCTAAAGAAACAGTCACTAATAACAGCTCCTCCTTTCTAGCAAAACAGACTACCAGAAAAAGCACCTTCTTTTTTTTTGTTGCTCAGCAGCTGGATAAGTGTTTTTTCATATATGGGTATTACAGGGAAACAATGTGCATGATTTGTGACTGCTCTGCTACTTTAATTTCTATATGCCAAGCCATCCCTTGGGGTGTTTGTCATTATTCTCGTTAAATAGTTTTCCCCACTGAGTTCTTGGTGTTTCATCAGCCTGGCCTCCCACCCCCTGTGACAGCTGTGTTTGGCAGTTGTGGGTCAGGAAGTGCACACACGGTGACTGTACCCTTGCAAAAGCTTGAACTGTTCGCTCACCGCTGGGAGTTTTAGTGCTGCATGCCCCAGTCAGTAATCCGCGTCGCGCAGTGATGTGTGTGCGCTTCTAGAGGGTGCTTGAGTTAGAATGCACAGCTTTGCATCTCACAAGCACCCAGCACTCTTTCCTCTCATAGATTGGCAGCGTATCAGGAGAGCGTACGTGTAATTTCAAATCTGCATTTCTTACCTTTTTTTCCTCCTGAAAGCTGACATTTATGCACGAGGTAGGGTTGTATTGTGGGGAGTACATTAGGTGCTCATCTGCGTAGCATGATTTGTCCCATGTATCCAAGGGTGTTTTTGGGATACGTGCAGTAATCTAAGGAAAACAGTGGTGAGTGACAATTGGCTTGAGGGCAATTACCCTCCTACATTCCCAGTAGCCATTCCTAATGCCAGGGTCAATATTTACAATTCCACCTGCGCACCATGGCAGATGATGGGAGTGTGGGTGTGGGGCACACCCTGGTCAACCAGGTGGTCCCCCCTTTGATGAAGCGTTTGATGCTATAGATGCATCTTTACAAAAAACGGTCTCCAACTTATTGGAGCAGGTGAGCAGGCAAATCATCTTATTAGCATCGAACCGCTCTGTGGACCTCAGCTGGGGAAAGCTTGGGCAGCCTCGTGTCCCATAGAAGTTCAAGGGAAGTCATGAAGCTGGGGTAAATCCAAGGCCAAAAGACCATCACAGGCTCCTACTTCTAATGCTTGGAAAGGCTGAGGCAGGACTTCCTGAAAAGGCGCCTGTCATTCTTAGACAACAGTGGGGCCGAGTTTGATCCTGACCATACCTCTGGAGAGGAGGATTCACTTGCACTGGCAGACCTCGATGATGGGGCTGATTCTGAAGCTCATGGCCTGGTTGATGGAATGGGCGAGGAACCGGGCCCTCGTCTCATTCTTCATGTCCATAAAAATAAGCCTCTTGCCTCTGAATCTTAGAGACTCCAATGCGGTGAAACGCTGTGGAGCCGATGAGAGCCCAAAAGGTAGGCAGACACATTTGTAGAGTTGACCTGTCTACACAAACTGAAGAAATATGCTATGTCGGCCAAAGATAGGGACCATAAGGTACTCCTCTTTCAGGTCCACTCTCACTATTCAGTCATCGGAAGCAAATGTTCTTGAGGTTATGAAAACCCTCCATCTTGAGATGATAATATGCAACCCACAAGCTGTCTTCTCTCAGGTTGATGCCCAGTCAGTCACCCTTGTCTACTTTCTGTATCAGA
Source organism: Lissotriton helveticus (assembly GCF_964261635.1). Lineage (NCBI taxonomy): Eukaryota > Metazoa > Chordata > Amphibia > Caudata > Salamandridae > Lissotriton > Lissotriton helveticus. The sequence goes on from NW_027611675.1 coordinate 1,819,421, forward strand.
AAGAACTTGCTTCTGAAACCTGGCAGATGTTGTCTTGTTGTCCAAACAGCCCATTTGTCCAGGACAGCCTTAACCTCTTGGTTTTCAGGGCCTGTTTCATCTGTGAAATCACCACCAGGGACCTGCACTGTACTGGAGTCCTGAGGTCTCTTTGGAAACCTTGTACTGTCTTCAGCATGTTGAGGGACGGAGACTCATGCTCGATTCTTCTATAGATGGACAACGTATCAGTGGTCCGATACATAAATCGTCGAGCGGGACCAGGTCCAAGATCCTAGCAGACTTGGCCAGACAATGCTGCTAATTCTGCTTGGAGAGGAAAGCCTCGGTGACATTGGAGCCTCTCCCATTGAGACTCCATGTAATCACAGACTGAAACGTAAAAAAAGTACGTTCCTGGTAACTCAGCCCCTCTGTATTTTGATCACTTGATAATGACCAGGTGGAGACCATGCCACATAGGCCTACCATCATCAAGACTGGATCACCTGTTCCTCGGTTTTTAAGCTGCTGACCAGACCCTTTAGCAGAGCCGACTGATGTGTTCTTTCATGACTAGAGGCAGGCACTCAATTATGCATCTCCCCTGTTGTCCATGATCGTGAAGCTTATGGCACAGGTAAGGAGACAGAAGGTGAACCTGTTGTTATGGACACTGTTTCGGATATTGCAAGCTTGGTTTCCAGTTCTTCTTGAACTTTCTTTGGATTCTCCAATCCGTGTTCCCCAGACTCAAAACATTCTTTGGGATGTCCATGGAAACTGCCACCTCTTGATAGAGAAGGTCAATCTCCACTTCATGGGAAGGAAGGTTACGTGGGATGCATCCTCTGGTATATAGACTTCTCAGAGAAATCAAACTTTTAATTCCTCCCAAACCTCGATATTCACAATTGTAGGACATGAATGTGGTTCTGCACTTCTTGGAATCTTGGCAGGACAACCAATTTATTTCCAGAAAGGAATTGTTGAGTAAAATAGCTAGTTTGTCATGTCTTTTATTAGGTAAACAGGTCTCTGATGTCAGAGCCATGAATATTTCTTTCAGAGTGTACACACTGGAAGGAGTTACTTTCACAGTGTCCAGAAATTCCAAATCTCACACTAGGATAGTTGAATATCTGGCATTGCCAGACAATCCTAAATTGTGCGTAGTAAGTTGTTTACGCGGTTATGAAACCATAGCAGTGGAGGTGAGACTCCCTGGGACAAATCAGCTGTTCCCTGCAATCAAGAAACCATTCAAGCCGGTTCCCCCAGCAACCAGTGCACAATGGTTTTGGTGGATTATGACCAAGGATGGAATCGGTGTCTCCATCTTTTGGTTGCACTCGGTGAGGGGTTAGATGGCCTCAAAGGCCTATACCTTGGGTAGCCGTCTTGAGTATAGTTTGAGGGCGGCAGCCTGGTCTTTGGACTCCACCTTTTAAGAAATTCTGCTTCAAACCAGTGATGGGGGTGGCATCACTGGTGGTAAATAAGCGTTAAACTTGCATAATCAGAGTCTACGGTACTAACAAGGAATGTAATATGTCCGAGCTATCATGAAAGAAAATTAAACTCTATTAATGTCACGGAGGCGAGGGTTTTCCCACCCTACGTACAACTAATACTGTACCCACTCAAGAAGGAGAATGAAAGCTCATTGAGGATAGGCAAACATCTTTTGTATTGAGCTATCTATATATATCTATATATATTTAATCGTCAATTTCGTCCAGACATGGAGGGCGTGCTTCTCACAGCTGGTGCAAGCGGTGGAGACGGACGTTCCCCGAATTCAATTAGCCACCAAATAGAATACTCTCGCACTCTCCCAGATAGGTTATTTCATTAAAGTTTTTTTTTCAAGGCTTCTGCCATCGACAGCTCTCTCCACACCTACGCGTTTCGACCGACAGGTCTTGGTCACAGTGTAAAATATTTGTCCTGCATTCATTTCTTCATTTTATACCAGAAATACCTGTTAGCATTTTATGATGCATTATGGTAGTTCAGAACATTCCATTTACATGGTATTCTCTTCTTAAAACTGTATTAAAGGTACATAAATACATTGTATGATGTTATCTTCGAGGCTTGCCTATATGTACATGTGTAATCATCATTTACCATATCATTTCTCCATATATTTTTTATATTTTATTTTATATTATATTATATCAATGTCCCAGTTGTTACTACAGGAAAGTCCTGTCCAAATGCTACTGGTTTTCTGCCTTGTGGCGAGTATTAGTTCATGTTCCTTGGCGCAGTGTCCATTCATGAACTCAACCGGATTGTATCTGGATTCTCCAATATATGTATATATACAAAGCTGGCTGGAGAGTTCAATGGTGTCTGCGCAAGCAGGTTTTTGTTTCTTCTCCCGAGGTATCGGATTGCTCCAGCCCACCTCTTCAAGCACTGGCCAAGCAAGGGACACTGCCAGTAGGCAGCTCGTGACTTCACGAGGTGGCTGGGTTCATTGTAGTCATCCCATGACCCCATGACATCCCCTGCCGAGCTGTGCCACGGAGGTTGGAATGTATGCGGGGACTCGAGGAGGCCGGAGGAAATAATTTACACAGGAGACTGCGCGCCCTGTTCTGCAACACTCCATTTCCACAAGGATTTCATTTTTACAAGTATCCCCTCGTACCATCAGCCCAGAAAATATGCATTCTGGGAGCTGTAGGACTTACCGGAATGCAGCAGGTGAATGAGCACATGATAGGGGAGGTGTTTCCTTCTTAACAAGGGAGGACTGCAGACTGATTTTAAAATGGAGGCGTGTGGCAGTTTTCAGTGTGGCGGCGGCATCTGAGGAAGACGTGACTGTTGAAATGCATTATGCCCAAATCCGCTTTTCCATTAAAGGCCGTCTCTTGTGAAAACTTCGTGTGGCCCCTACCGTCTGCTTCGCTGGAGGTTCCTGTGCATATATATATATATATATATCACACCAAAATCCCAGCAGTGCGACCATCTAGAACAGCCGCGCAGGACCAGGAAACAGACTCCACAGGCAAGGCTTAGTGCTCAGAGATGTTTAGTCACAGCATCAAATGTCCAAATGACGCGTTTCGGCCACCAGACATGCGGCCTTGATCACATAGTGCTTGCAATGGTGAGAAGGTGAATTTATATACATTGTGATGGAGAGGCAGTATTTTTACTATGTTCATAGTAATGATCAAGCAAGTTTACTACGTGTTGTAAGGCAACATATGTGACATCACGATTTTACTTCATCAAGCATGTTGTAAAGCAAAATAGACATAGCAAAAGGACTATAAATCATGAGCATGTTGAATGAGACTGGTGATTGCCATGGAGAGGATGGCTCTGTTTCACAGGTGAGTGGGATGGCGCTCGTGTGTTTAAACAAACGTGTACAACCATACACATAGTGAGCAGCCAGTTACATGTGTAATGCGGGGGCCCAAACGTAGCTGCGTAGGTTTGGCGTGCGCGTGGTGACCGATATGACAGCATAGTGCTTGTTTGTAGGTTAATCTGTGTAGAATGGTTGAGTCTATGGACACGTGCGGCAGAAGCAGTTCCCACCCTCCGAAACAGAAAACCTGAATCTTATGTGTAACAGAGGCGCAACTAGAGACAAATTTCGGGGGGGGCTAAGAAAAAATTTCGGGTGGGGCTAATTCTTCCAGCAGTATGCAGAGTGGAGATGCAGGGGCTCTCTAAAAAGGGGTGAAAAAACAACAAAGCCTCATTAACAAGCAAATGGTATTTTAAAGACCTGTGAAGTACTCGGGTGTGGCTGTGTTTGTGCCCGGGACGCTGTCTCAGCCGGGCTGACACACACGACAGGGGGGAGGGGCTGAAGCCCTTTGAGACCAATGGGCGTTGCCCGCCTGGAGAGAGCCCAGAGATGGCTACATATTACACATTAGTGTTATGTAGTTTTATATTACATCTTTGTGTTGGGTAGTTAGCTTGAAAACCCTGTTTAAAATGTTTAGGTTTTATGTACTTGCATGAATAAATTGTTGATGTAACAGTGGGCAATGGCGAGGGACCTCGGATTTATGTGATACAATGGCTGCAGGGTTTACCACATAATTATAGATTTACCACAGTTGCCATATCATTTTACTACCTATTCTTTAGAATTAACAAAGAATGTTGCTTCTAGCTAATGATGATGTAGCCTTGCGGCTAGAGCGGTGGACCTTGGACCTGGGGAACCGGGTTCAAGTCTCAGCAACGATGCTCAACATCCTGTGATTCTGGGCAAATCACCTTATCTCCCAGTGCCTAACCATGAATGTGTACATCTGTAACGAAACTGGTGCTCATGTACAGCGCTCTGATACTCGATGTCTCGGGTCTAGTTTGTGCTATATAAAACTCTAAAAATTAAAAAATATATATATAATGTGCCACCTAAATTGCAATTTTTTAGACACAAATTAGATAACCTTGCTGCATAATGTGGTCCCCAAGCCACATACTCTCAATACTCTTCACAATGTAAAGCTCCGCAGAGTGGTTTGGGGGGGATATCATTTTGATGATGAAATCTATATTCAATGGCAATCCCTGTGAAATATGGGTTCGTATGCTACTGCATTGTGTGTCTTTGTGAACTCCATCTATCCCCAGACATTTATAATCCTAATTGGAACCAAGGAGAGAGCCACCCTCCTCGCAACTTCCCCAAACAGACAGAGTGCAAAAGACAGAGACAGTATCTAAGGCCAAAATGTGACGCAGATCATGCCTCTAGGTCAGCAAGGGCTTGTAATTAAGAGTTGCTGCCACCAACAAGCAAAGGTGAGACACGTCATGCACTCACTCTCTTCTGCCTTGAAGTTGCGGGGGCTGTTATTAACTTCAGACTGTATTAATATAACTGCATCTACAATGGCCCTCCAGCTTCACGGCGCAATCGGTGTCAGATGGCCAGAATGTCTCACCTGTCTCAGCGTTGGGTAGAAGCGATCATGGTACAGCAGCAGCTCTAAAGCCCTTCACTGGTTACCAGTTATAAGATGGGATCCTATTCAAACTGGACTGCTGGATGTATACATGTATACACTGCTGTAGGATGAATACATGTACTTGGTCCTCCTCTATCTATCCATCAGAATCTCACTCTACTGTAACATAAAAAATCTAGTAACTCAGGATAAATTGTTTTTGAAAGTCCCACAAGTCAACTTTAACATTAAGGCTTCAGAGCTTTTTCTGCCCCAGGCCCTTCTATCTGATGGATTGATTGAGACCATATATGAAGCGCTCACAGCTACTTCAGTAAGCAGTGTTGCAACGCTCTGAGGAGAGTGACCGTGCCAATCAACTCCGTAAGATCTGGACTCTCTCCGAGAATTGCTGAGCTATCCGTCCAACTTGACTTGCTTTAAGAAGGCACTAAAAACACATATTCTGGTGTTACGGACCCACATAAGACCCGCACAAAGAGTCCCCTTTGTAGAAGTGCTTGTGTGAGAAGTGGCCTGATAGGCAGGCAGGATTCAAGCAGCGAGAGATACCACATTCAATCACAATATGGAATGACCTGACCCCTTATGAGAAAGGAGAACACCATATCACGAAATCCTTGTTTAGTCATTTTAAAGCTCTTCTGTTTTGTGCATTTATTTAGTAAGGCATTGGAGTGCTGTAGATAGTGGTAGCAATAGGGAGAGGAAGCAGGCCAATGTATGAGCCCCGCTACCTTGTCAATTTCTCCTACAGGGAGAGATCTCTTTCAATGTCCTTATATTATGTCAGGTGGCATACGAGACTCCTTCTGCTGCCACGGGGCCTTGTGAATACATCACACAGACCAGTCAGCGAGCCAGCCCAAACCCATTAGGGCGCACTAGAAACCCTTTAACCGATCAATACGTCGCTTCTCTCAGCCAATGTTTCCTTAACTATTTTATTATACAAATAAGAATGGCCGAGATGTGACTTAATATGCAGTGTGTGCTATAGAAGAGCATTCCCTCCGTGTTGTCAGAGCGGGAAATGTTTGAGCACTGCGCGGAAGACTCAGAAATGTTACTATCCACTGCTAGCGTGTCCACTCCTCGTGATCTTGGATCTGCACGACTGCGGCACAGGACATGGACCCCCATCATCTCGGTGAATAATGTCTCACTGCTACAGACACTCCTCAGATATGTTGTGTCACTTATGGTGACGCTGATGGCAATGCACCGGCTCCTCCCTGTGACGTTCTGTCTAGACCCAGACATCTAACAGCGGCCTTGATGTTGCAGTTTTATTTTCGAGCACTTAACTGCCCGGGCACAACAACAGCAAGAAACAGGCCCCAAGGCACAATGATGCCATCTTGTGTAAATGGTAGTAGAGCTCTGATGCCTAACAGGGCCTGGTTCATGCTGCAGCAAATTGAAAAATAAATACAGAAATACATTCCATAATTCCCATGTGGCAGCACTCTGACTGCAAACAAGAGCTATTCTTACTCCTAATATTACGTCACGGTTAACACTTCAAACACTTCACATATAATATGAATGCAAAGGCTTTGCCTCATCTAGTACAGCCACTAAGATTGCAAGTTTTACATTCCTGCGCTCATGTGATGTTTTGGCAGGCACAGCACAGATTATACTGTCATTTATTTACACCTCATCCCCCGCGTCTTCCAATTAAAATACCCCAAAGACAAAACAGTTGCCGAAGGAAACTGTGTCAGCCCTTCTACTGTAGTGAAACCAAAGCGCCATCAAATATTTACCAAGATGCGCTGCATATTCAAGGAGGAAATCGTCACTGTGCGTTTAGCTCACCAAATGAACAAGTCCACTTTTATGGCAGAGCGTGCCAAACCCACGTCATTTCCTAATTGTAAGAGAGCTGCCATATGTAAGCAGGTCTGCGTCGGGTTTTCTTTCTCAAAAGCCTCATTTTCAAGTAAATGGTCTTTCAAAGACCTGTTAACTACTCGGGTGTGGCTGCAATTAGATGCTCGCCAGCCCCAACCCGCGAAACTGTGTCAGCCCGGGCTGACACACACGACGGGGGGGGCTGAAGCCCCGTGAGCCCAATGGGTGTTGCGCGCCTGATGTGTAACATGAGATTGTTACCGCAATATTGCAGCATAATGCTGTGTAAAAATAATGCTGGAAGTCCCTCGACAGCTCGAAAATACATGGATAAATGTCTACATATGTACAGGTCCTAAAAATGTGATGCATATAAAAGTGTAGTTGCACAGAACTCGCGTAAACAAGCAAAAAGTGAGGTGCCTGCCAACCCACACGTGGGAAGTGAAGTTAAGGGGAAGTTAAACAGTGGTGCAGTGGAAGTGTATATACATAGTGAGGCTGGTGTGTGAGTACTTAATGCGTTTAATATATACTTTGGGTTTTGTGAAAATGCCGCCAGCCTCACAGGTAGTGGCGTTAATCCAATCTACCTAAAGTGTGAAATAATAACAACACATTAAAGAATAAAAGAAGCGTCTTGTAGCTAAAGTTACTACCATCTGATGTAGGGCATCCAATCATTAGAAAAAATAGAAATGATAGTGTCATTTATCGTATAACCAGGAAAAAAGGCGGGCCTCCATTAGGTTCATAGGGACTATTGAACCAGAGGTAGCTAATCAGTTGAACGGGAAACTTTAGGATAATAACTTCCCTGGACTAACACTACTGTGAGCTGGCATGGGGGCGAGGCCAGGGGTCACGGATGTAAATGCACAGAGAGCGTGGGCAGTGGGGGCGAATCCAGGGGTCAGGGGAGTAAACGCACAGGCAGCGTGGGCAGTGGGGCCGAGTGCAGGGGTCACGGGTGTAAATGCACAGGCAGCATAGGCAGTGGGGGTGAGTCCAGGGATCATGGGTGTAAATGCACAGGCAGAGAGGGCAGTGGGGGTGAGTCCAGAGGACAAGGGTGTAAATGCACAGGCAGCGTGGGGGCGAGTCCAGAGGTCACGGGTTTAAATGCACAGGCAGCGTGGGGGCGAGTCCAGGGGTCATGGGTGTAAATGCACAGGCGGCATGGGCAGTGGGGGCGAGTCCAGAGGTCACAGGTGTAAATGCACTGGCAGGGTGGGCAATGTGGGTGAGTCCAGGGGTCACGGGTGTAAATGCACTGGCAGCGTGGGCAATGTGGGTGAGTCCAGGGGTCACAGGTGTAAATGCACAGGCATCGTGGGGGCAAGTCCAGGGGTCACGGGTGTAAATGCACAGGCAGCGAGGGCAGTGGGGGCAAGTCCAGGGGTCATGGGTGTAAATGCACAGACAGTGTGGGGGCGAGTCCAGGGGTCACAGGTGTAAATACACAGGCAGTGTGGGCAGTGGGGCCGAGTCCAGGGGTCACGGGTGTAAATGCACAGACAGCGTGGGCAGTGGGGGCGAGTCCAGGGGTCACGGGTGTAAATGCACAGGCAGCATGGAGGCGAGTCCAGGGGTCTCGGGTGTAAATGCAAAGGCAGCGTGGGGGAGAGTCCAGAGGACAAGGGTGTAAATGCACTGGCGGCGTGGGCAGTGGGGGCGAGTCCAGAGGTCACGGGTGTAAATGCACTGGCAGCTTGGGCAGTGGGGGCGAATCCAAGGGTCACAGGTGTAAATGCACAGGCAGCGGGGGCAGTGGGGGCGAATCCAGGGGTCACAGGTGTAAATGCACAGGCAGCGTGGGGGCGAGTTCAGGGGTCACAGGTGTAAATGCACAGGCAGCGTGGGCAGTGGGGGCGAGTCCAGGGGTCAGGGGTGTAAATGCGTGGGCAGTGGGGGCGAGTCCAGGGGTCATGGGTGTAAATGCACTGGCAGCATGGGCAGGTGGGGGCGAGTCCAGGGGTCAGGGGTGTAAACGCACAGGCAGCGTGGGCAGTGGGGGTGAGTCCAGAGGTCATGGGTGTAAATGCGTGGGCAGTGGGGGCGAGTCCAGGTGTCACGGGTGTAAATGCACTTGCAGCGTGGGCAGTGGGGGCGAGTCAAGAGGTCATGGGTGTAAATGCACAGACAGCGTGGGGTCGAGTCCAGGGGTCACGGGTGTAAATGCACAGGCAGCGTGAGCAGTGGGGGCGAGTCCAGGGGTCACGGGTGTAAATGCACAGGCAGCATTGGCAGATGTGGCGAGTCCAGAGGTGATGGGTGTAAATGCGTGGGCAGTGGGGGCGAGTCCAGGGATCACGGGTGTAAATGCACAGGCAGCGTGGGCAGTGGGGGTGAGTCCAGGGGTCAGGGTTGTAAACGCACAGGCAGCGTGGGCAGTGGGGGTGAGTCCAGAGGTCATGGGTGTAAATGCGTGGGCAGTGGGGGCGAGTCCAGGGGTCACGGGTGTAAATGCACAGGCAGCGTGGGCAGATGGGGCGAGTCTAGAGGTCATGGGTGTAAATCCACAGGCATCGTGGGGCGAGTCCAGGGGTCACAGGTGTAAATTTACAGGCAGCAGGGGCAGTGGGGGTGAGTCCAGGGGTCACGGGTGTGAATGCACAGGCAGCATGGAGGCGAGTCCAGGGGTCTCGGGTGTAAATGCACAGGCAGCGTGGGCGAGTCCAGGGGTCACAGGTGTAAATTTACAGGCAGCGGGGGCAGTGGGGGTGAGTCCAGAGGTCATGTTTGTAAATGCACAGGCAGCGTGGTCAGTGGGGGCGATTCCAGGGGTTACAGGTGTAAATGCACAGGCAGCGTGGGCAGTGGGGGTGAGTACAGGGGTCACAGGTGTAAATGCACAGGCAGCGTGGGGGCAAATCCAGAGGTCACACGTGTAAATGCACAGGCAAGGTGGGCAGTGGGGGCGAGTCCTGAGGTCACAGGTGTAAATGCACAGGCAGCGTGGGTAGTGGGGGCGAGTCCAGGGGTCACAGGTGTGAATGCACAGGCAGCGTGGGGGCGAGTCCAGGGGTCACACGTCTAAATGCACAGGCAGCCTGAGCAGTGGGGGTCGTCCAGAGGTCATGGGTGTAAATGCACAGGCAGCGTGGGGGCGAGTCACGGGTGTAAATACACAGGGAGCGTGGGCAGTGGGGGCGAGTCCAGGGGTCACGGGTGTAAATGCACAGGCAGCGTGGGCAGTGGGGGCGAGTCCAGGGATCACGGGTGTAAATGCACAGGCAGCGTGGGCAGTGGGGGCGAGTCCAGGGGTCAGGGTTGTAAACGCACAGGCAGCGTGGGCAGTGGGGGTGAGTCCAGAGGTCATGGGTGTAAATGCGTGGGCAGTGGGGGCGAGTCCAGGGGTCACGGGTGTAAATGCACAGGCAGCGTGGGCAGTGGGGGTGAGTCCAGGGGTCACGGGTGTAAATGCACAGGCAGCGTGGGCAGATGGGGCGAGTCTAGAGGTCATGGGTGTAAATCCACAGGCAGCGTGGGGCGAGTCCAGGGGTAACAGGTGTAAATTTACAGGCAGCAGGGGCAGTGGGGGTGAGTCCAGGGGTCACGGGTGTAAATGCACAGGCAGCATGGAGGCGAGTCCAGGGGTCTCGGGTGTAAATGCACAGGCAGCGTGGGCGAGTCCAGGGGTCACAGGTGTAAATTTAGAGGCAGCGGGGGCAGTGGGGGTGAGTCCAGAGGTCATGTTTGTAAATGCACAGGCAGCGTGGTCAGTGGGGGCGATTCCAGGGGTTACAGGTGTAAATGCACAGGCAGCGTGGGCAGTGGGGGTGAGTACAGGGGTCATGGGTGTAAATGCACAGGCAGCGTGGGGGCAAATCCAGAGGTCACACGTGTAGATGCACAGGCAAGGTGGGCAGTGGGGGCGAGTCCTGAGGTCACAGGTGTAAATGCACAGGCAGCGTGGGTAGTGGGGGCGAGTCCAGGGGTCACAGGTGTGAATGCACAGGCAGCGTGGGGGCGAGTCCAGGGGTCACACGTCTAAATGTACAGGCAGCCTGAGCAGTGGGGGTAGTCCAGAGGTCATGGGTGTAAATGCACAGGCAGCGTGGGGGCGAGTCACAGGTGTAAATACACAGGGAGCGTGGGCAGTGGCGGCGAGTCCAGGGGTCACAGGTGTAAATGCACAGGTGGCGTGGGCAGTGGGGGCGAGTCCAGGGGTCACGGGTGTAAATGCACAGGCAGTGGGGGCGAGTCCAGGGGTTCCGGGTGTAAATGCACAGGCACCGTGAGGGCGAGTCCAGGGGTCACGGGTGTAAATGCACAGGCGGCGTGGGGGCGAGTCCAGGGGTCATGGGTGTAAATGTACAGCCGGCGTGGGCAGTGGGGGTGAGTCCAGGGGTGACAGGCATAAATGCACAGGCAGCATGGGCAGTGGGGGCGAGTCCAGGGGTCACAGGTGTAAATGCACAGGCAGAGTGGGCAGTGGGGGTGAGTCTAGGGGTCATGGGTGTAAATGCACAGGCGGCGTGGGCAGTGGGGGCGAGTCCAGGTGTGACAGGTATAAATGCACAGGCGGCGTTGGCAGTGGGGGCGAGTCCAGAGGTCACGGGTGTAAATGCACAGGCAGCATGGGCAGTGGGGGCGAGTTCAGGGGTCACAGGTGTAAATACACAGGCAGCGTGGGCAGTGGGGGCGAGTCCAGGGGTCATGGGTGTAAATGCACAGGCGGCGTGGGCAGTGGGGGCGAGTCCAGGGGTGACAGGTATAAATGCACATGCAGCATGGCCAGTGGGGGCGAGTCCAGGGGTCACAGGTGTAAATGCACAGGCAGCGTGGGCAGTGGGGGCGAGTCCAGGGGTCACGGGTGTAACTGCACAGGCAGTGTGGGCAGTGGGGGCGAGTCCAGGGGTCACAGGTGTAAATGCACAGGCAGCGTGGGGGCGAGTCCGGGGGTCACAGGTGTAAATGCACAGGCAGCGTGGGCAGTGGGGGCAAGTCCAGGGGTCCTTGCCTCTGTTATTGCATTGTGTCCTGGCCTCTGGTATTGCATTATTTGCTTCAATCCAAGTGCCTGGTTCGTGTTATTGCATTGTTTATATCATATTCTCCTAGTGCTTGGCCCCTGTTATTGCATTGTTTATATCAGACTCTCCTAGTGCCCAGCCGGTGTAATTGCACTGTTTGCATCAGATTCTCATAATGCTTGGCCTGTGTTATTGCATTATTTGCATCAGATTCTCCTAGTGTCTGGCCTGTGTTATTGCATCGTTTACGTCAGATACTCCTAGTGCCTGGCTTGTGTTGTTGCCTTGTTTGCATCAATCCTAGTGTCTGGCCTGTGATATTACATTTTTAGCATCAGATTCTTCTAGTGCCGGGTCCGCGTTATTGCATTGTTTGCATCAGATTCTCCTAGTGCCTGGCCTGTGTTTTTTTTGAATTTTTATTTTTTATTGGGCAGAGCCAGAAGGAAACATCCATTATTTACACAGAGAAAAAAAAATTGCACTGTAGGCAACTCTCATCCTGATTAAGCACATACTAAATAGACATAAATTAACACTCAGCAAAATGATCCCAGACCCTCGAAAATGTCTTAATTGCCCCCACCCGCTTGGCATAAGCTTCTTCAAAACATTTTGTACGTTTCATTTTACTCAACCATTTCTCAAACAAAGGTATTGTCATTGATCTCCAGTTTTGTAAGAGCAATGTACAGGCAACTAACATAGCGATAGCAAGAAAGCGTCCCTGAAATGCAGAAAGTATCACCTCCTTAATCCCTATACCAAATATAGCAGCTTCTGCTGAAGGTTTATACATTTTCCTAATCGCGCCACTAAAATATGCAAATATCTGTCCCCAAAAAATTCAAACTTAGGGCAGGAGAAAAAAATATGTCGCCATCCCCCTGCTGTTATTGCATTGTTTGCATCAGATTCTCTTGGTGCCTGGCCCGTGTTATTGCATTGTTAGCGTCTAGTGCCTGGCCTGTGTTATAGCATTGCTTGCATTAGATTCTTCTAGTGCCCGGCCTGTGTTATTGCATTGTTTGCACCAATCCAAGTGCCTGGTCTGGGTTATTGCATTGTTTGCGTCAGATAATCCCAACGCCTGGCCTGTGTTATTGCATTGTTTGCTTCATGTTTTTCTAGTACCCGGTGTGTGTTATCGCATTGTATGTGCTGCTTTTAGTATGTTATTATTCTAATAGTTGCAGCTTTTCTAAAAAACATGGCACCTTTTATTCCAATCAAGTGCATCTGACTGCAAGGACACTGCACTCTCCCTGCAGTAGCAACCAACTTCCTATTTATGTAGCAACAGACAGCGCAAAATGTCTGCCAGAGATGTTGTAAGGTCAGAAACAGTACTTCGGTAAGTAGGTATGATGCAAAACAAACTGTTGAGTAAGATTTTAGCGACAGAAGCTGCTGTGATAGGCGGCAAAACATCCATGTCAAAACATCAGCAGTAGGACAATGGTACATGGAACGATAATAGTAGATTTATTTACACTTCTGTGCATTGCGTGTCACTTATAGTTCTTTTCTTCCACTTTCATGAGATGGTTTTTGTTGTAATTTAAATCAATAAAGGCAGACACAGCCAATTAGTAGATATTAAAGTTGTAGGTTTAATCTCAGAGCAACGAGCCACCGCACCAAACACTGGCACAGAGAGGCTTCAACTGGCAAATTACAGAATTAGAACTTCATCAAAACACCATGGCAACTTAGTGAATTCTAACAGTAAAGCATGAAGCACAAGCAAATACAACATTATCTTTTTTTTTCCAAAAACAAAAGAAAAACAAACAACCAAGAAAAATAGAAAGAGGAAAAGGGAAAGATGGAAAAAGAAAAGAACAAGAGCGAAATAAAATAAAGAAAAGAACAAGAGTGAAATAAAGTGACAGAGTTACAACAACCTCTGAATTAAAGAGATAACTAAATGATTACACTGTGAACAAATGAACTAAATGAGCTTCAATGAATTAGCGAAGCTTCCAAGGGAGGTGAGTTACACGAGTCGACCTCCTTACAGAAATGTCCTCCCCAGAAGGCACCACAGTACTGGGATCCAAAGAAGACGTAGACGGAACAGGAGAACAGGCAGAACTAGGTTGAGTGACCGGTACATCACAGCTCTTATTCAATTTAATAACTTTACACAAATTCCACCAATGACCACCCTCCACCATGACAGCATTGCCACACACCTTCACAACCCGGACAGGTTTACCAAACAAAACTGAACCTTTTTTCATGGGTCTATAATTTTTCACACGCACCATATCTCCAGGACAAACCTTAACATCTTTAGTGGACATTTTGTCATTGAATCTTGAGGCCATTTTATCTTGAGCAATCTTAACACGCGAGTGTAACTCATCATCTAGAGCAGGTTGTGTGACAACCTTGTGCGCCACTGTCTTTAAAAGCCAAGCAGGATAAAGAGCAGACGTGGGCATTCTGCCCCTAAGAGAAACAAATGGAGCAATCTTGGTTACGGAGTGTGATGTGGGGCGGTAAAACCAAATCATGGACCTCACAGAACACTCCACATCGAAATTGTTGCTCTTGGCCCATTTGATACAATCCACTAACACACGATTCATTCTCTCAACCTGACCGTTGGTTTGAGAATGTCCAACAGAGCTCTTCAGATGTTTAATACCTGATTCAGACAGAAACACACGCATTTCAGTATTGACAAACTGGACACCGTTGTCTGAAACAAGCGACTCAGGAAAACCCTCTCTCATAAAAATTTCTCTAAGAAAGAGTATAGTGGAAGAAGCAGAGGGATTGGAACAGAACTTAACCTCAGGCCATTTACTGTGGAAGTCCATAAGCACAAAAGCAAATCTAAGGTGAGAAGGAAGAAAATTAAAAGGACCAACTAAATCAATGCCTAATTTTAACCAAGGTTTGAGAGGAAAAGGAATGGGTTGCAAAGGTGGGACAGTGACCTTTAAACCTTTCTCCGCAGTAGCACACACACTACAAAGCCTAACTCTCTCATCCACTTCACTGTCCATAGAAGGCCACCAATAGTGCAGCCTTAGACGTCTTTTGGTCATTGTGATTCCAAGATGTCCTTCATGAGCACTATCAATCAATTTCACACGAATACTCAGAGGAGGAACACACCTGTCATCTCTCATGACAACACCATCCTCTATGGAGAGTTCTTCAGATACTTTCCAAAAAGGTTGGATGTGTACCGGAAGACTTCTTTCCCTAGGCCAACCACCCACAATGTAATTTTTGACACTTAACAAGATTGCATCAGAGGACATTGCATCAACCCATTCTTTCTCAGAACAGCCAACAGACTCAACAGCATCCACAGAAGCTATGAAACAATCTTCCTTATCTTCATCCAAGTTAACAGAATCAGGCTCCCTTAGAGGCAACCTGGAAAGCATATCAGCTTTGCAATTTTCTTTACCAGGTATGTGCTCGATAGAAAATTGATATTGCAACAACTTCGTAGTGAGACGAGCTATACGCGGTGTGGCATATTTCACACGATCACCAGACAAAATGAAAACAAGAGGCTTATGATCAGTTTGAATCGTAAACTTTCTCCCCCAAATGTAAGTGCGAAACTTTTCACATGCCCAATAACAAGCAAGCAATTCCTTTTCGATCACTGAATAGTTTATTTCAGGATCCCTCAACACCCTCGAAGCATAGCTAACAGTGATCTCTCTCCCATCAATAACTTGTGTGAGAACAGCACCTAGCCCATAACTGCTAGCTTCAACTGTGATAACACAACTAACACTGGGGTCATATGCTTTCAAAACCTTGGCATTCAATAGTTCAGACTTAACCAAGTCAAAAGTTGACTGACAAACCTCATCCCAGACAAAAGGAACACTAGCTCTGAGCATACAAGACAAATACTTCATTTTACTGGCATAATCTGGAATAAATCGTGAATAGAACTCACACAACCCTAAAAATGAACGCAACTCATCTTTACTCTTAGGCACTGGACAATCTACCACAGCCTTGACCAACCCTGGTCTGGGAGAAACACCTAAACCAGACACTAAATGGCCCAAAAACTCAACCTCACGTTTCCAAAATTCACATTTGTTTTTCTTCACTACAATTCCTTTACTGTCAAATCTCTTGAGCACACATTTGAGAATGACGTCATGTTGATCTAAAAATTTGTCAAAAATCAAGACATCGTCTTGAAAAATCACAACTCCCTCGACATTTTTCAAGACACTCTGCATGATCCTCTGAAAAACCGAAGCAGCAGAAGCCAGCCCAAAAGGCATTCTACAAAACTGGAAAGTACCAAAGGGGGAATTAAACGCCGTGTAATGTCTAGAATCTTCCTCTAGAACAATCTGATGGTACGCAGAAGCTAAATCAATTTTGGAAAACCACTGCGCACCTCTCAATTCTTCCAACAAATCACCAATTTTGGGAAGTGGATGAGCGTCCACCCAAATTTCTTTATTGACACTTCTGAGATCACAACAAAGACGAATATCTCCATTTTTCTTACGTGCGACAACCAAGGGACTAAGCCACAAGCTTGATTCAACAGGTTCTATGATGCCATTCTTCTCTAATCTCTCGAGTTCAGCTTTGAGATCTGCTCTCAAACTAAATGGCACAGATCTAACCTTATGCTTCACAGGGATTGCACCACTCTTCATCTTAATCCGATGTTTGAACCCTACAATTTCACCCAGTGAATCTGAAAATACTCTGGGAAATTCCTTCTCAAGAGATGAAGAGTCAGGCATATCCAATACAACAAGAACCTGTTCTCTCGCTCCAGGTCGTAATAACATACCAAAAAGACCTTGATGGTACCATCCCAAGATGTTCAAACCACGCACAGCCACATAAATCTTACCCTGAATCCTCCTATCTTTGAACTGCAAGATATCTTCAATGAAACCCTCCAAAATTATCTTGCGACCCTCATAGGAAACCGGTGCCCTATCTGGGGGAAATAATTCTCTGTTTGACCAAGACTGCTTAAACAATTCAAACGAAATCATGGTGATTCTGGCGCCAGAATCTACCAGAAGTTTCAAACAAACATCGCCTACGAAAATATCTACATAGGGATCCACACACTCCTCTGGGTTTCCAGTGACTACCCCATCATCTGTGACAGTTACGATCATGTCTTTGAATTCGTTCACCAAATCGCTTTCTGAATCACGTTCATTCTCCAACACACAACTGACCTTCTCGGGCTTATTTAAATTGGCTTGACAAATTTTGGCCAAGTGACCAAACTTCCCACATTTATAGCACTTAGCATTGTTCCCCAGACAAAAACTGTTTTCTTTAGAATGTGGAGGATAACCACATCTGTAACACATGCTTTTCTTAACCACACTTTTCTCATTGAATTTATCTCTTTTCTGAAAATTGGACCTAGAAGAAGAAGACACCACAGCATTCACATTTTCTTTATGCACATCCGTTTTACCAAGTTCCTTAATAGACGTTTGAGCTAGTTCAAGACTTTTGGCAACTTTAATAATTTCTTCTAAAGAGGGATTCCCCATGGTAAGCAGTTTCTGTTGAATGTGTTTGTCACTGCAATGAGCAATGAATTGGTCCCTCACCAATTGATCTTTAAAATCACCAAACTGGCATTCGGCACAAAGTTTACGTAAGGCACTCAAATAGGAATCAACATCTTCACTTTGAAAATTTGTGTCTTAACACAACTAAACTCGGTTGAACATCAAATTTGATAACCAGTTTCTTAATGGTCTCTTGATATTCATCGACTATTTCACCTTCGGTAAGAATCAAATCAGGCAAATGTTTGTAGACCTCCCTCCCTTCAAATCCCAAACAATTCAAAAGTAAACATTTCTTCCTCTCCGCCCTGTACCTAGAGGCTCCAATGGCACCAATATAGGTCTCAAAACCGTCAAACCATTGCCTCCACTGAATTTGAGGTGTAACTGGATTTTCTAAAAATGGGGGAGGTTGATTTACAGCTTGCATTTTAAATCAATAAATCCAAATAGAAAAAGAAGAAAATGCTTACACACAGTAGAATGGAGAAATGAGCAGTAAAAATTTTCCAAAGATAGTCAATATCCTACAGTTGATAAGCGTGCTGTTGTTAATATACTTATGACGCTAATCTGAAAGAAAACTGCGTTAATTGTACAAACGTTTCAAAACTAAAGCACACTCAAATTTGTAATTAATTTCTTTTTACTCCCTCGCAGGCAGTGTCTCTACCGTAATCCAGGAGAAGTTATCCTCGAGTCTTTCCAGTATATCGTGTAGCTGATATACAGATCAATAGATCTACTGAGTCAGTCTTGAAGAAGTTGCCGTAGCGCTACTCACTCAGAAAACGAGAGCTTCCTGACACGTCAGACTGAGCGACGCTTGAGACGAGTGTTCCATGAACCGTCAGACTGAGCATGCGTCGAGTCATCCACTGCGTGTGCTCTGACAGCCTCTGTGACGCGCGGTCATATCGCCAATACCAAACGAGAATTCTACTGCTTCATCACTTGAGAGAAGAAACTGAGGGAAGACGATCTCGCTAACTGCAACTGCCACTGCGCACAAGGTAAGCCGGTTGGTTGCTACCTTAGAAAGAGAGTCGCTTTAAACAGTAACTTTAAATAGCGAGAGATACTGTTAACTGGGTATTCACAGCGGGAATTACAGTGAGAGAGTGTAACGTGCCTCAGCTGTTTTTTAAGAGCCGTAAATCATCGTGACTAGCGCCATGACCCACATTTCAATCTCCTCACCTTAGTGTATAAGTGGAAAGTCACTGCCGCTGGGGAAAATTGTTTCCCTTCAGATGAAACAGCCGCTGGAGGAGAGAACGAGATGATGGGGTCAGTCAATCGCAGTCAGTCGTCGTCCCTTTGCAGAAAGTCGTTTTTCTTCACAAATAGAAGCAGTGGCTCGCTGTTGTCTTCAAAATCACTGGTCCTCGTCGCCAAAATTATGTTGTAATTTAAATCATTAAAGGCAGACACAGCCAATTAGTAGATATTAAAGTTGTAGGTTTAATCTCAGAGCAACGAGCCACCGCACCAAACACTGGCACAGAGAGGCTTCAACTGGCAAATTACAGAATTAGAACTTCATCAAAACACCATGGCAACTTAGTGAATTCTAACAGTAAAGCATGAAGCACAAGCAAATACAACAGTTTTACAAGGCAAATCTGAGCTCACTGAGTGTGGAGCTTCCACGAATCTCAGAGACAGGCCGTTCCAAAGACGGTAACAGAGAAGGTTGAAAGATCTGAGTCTTCATCCTGGCAGATGGACTGGTGATCCCTGAGGGGGTGTAGTTGGTCTGTGTGTTGCCACGGCTGTCCAAGGGGTGTAAGAAATGTCAGCAATTTCTGGAGGACCCTCTTTTGGGTGAGAACAACCAGCTTTATGCAATAAGAAGTTGAGGGTTTGTGTCTGCACAGGAAGAGTTACAATCTGATAGCAAAATAGAGGACCTTGTCCAAAGGGGATTGATATTAACAAGGTTTAACATCTTCAGTTACGACAGACAAAGTCCATGTACCTCGATGTTCTTGAAAAGCTTCATGCACTCTGCTGGTGCAGGCAGGATGTCTATTCTCTAGTTGGCATTTGCCAGGGGATGTTCAGATACAGTGGTTGAATTAAACCATGGAGCAGCACTTGTAGCGTTGACTTTTGGAGTCTTGTAGTGTGTGCTTGATGCGGTAGCACTATCTTAATGTTCTGAGGAGCTCAGAAAATCAATCAATCAATCAATCAATCATAGCATTTGTAAAGCGCACTACAAACCCGTGAGGGTCTCAAGGCGCTAGGGGGTGAACACTGCTACTGTTTGAAGAGCCTGGTCTTGAGGAGTCTCCTGAAGGGTAGGAGGTCTTCGGTCTGCCGTAGGTGGATGGGGAGGGTGTTCCACGTCTTGGCGGGGAGGTGGGAGAATGATCTGCCGCCAGCGGTCACTCTACTGATGCGGAGGACAGTGGCGAGGGCGCGGTCTGCAGAGCGGAGCTGGCGAGATGGGGTGTAGAGGCTGAATCAGCTGTTGAGGTACGCTGGTCCGGTGTCGTGGAGTGCCTTGTGTGCGTGGGTGAGGAGCTTGAAGGTTATGCTCTTGTTGATGGGGAGCCAGTGCAGGTCTCTCAGGCGTGGTTTGATGTGGCTGCGGCGCAGTATGTCGAGGATCAGGCGTGCGGAGGCATTCTGGATATGTTGGAGCTGTTTCAGGAGTTTGGACGTGGCTCCTGAGTAGAGTGCGTTACCGTCGTCCAGTCTACTGCTAACGAGGGCCTGGGTGACCGTCCTTCTGGTTGTGGTGGGGATCCACTTGAAGATCCTGCGAAGCATGCGGATGGTGTTGAAGCCGGAGGAGGAGACGGCATTGACCTGTTTCGTCATGGAGAGTGTGGAGTCGAGGATGACCCCCAGGTTACGTGCGTAGTCGGTGGGTGTAAGGGGTGCTCCTAATGCCATCGGCCACCAGGAGTCGTCCCAGGCTGAGGGGTTGGAACCGAGGATGAGGACCTCCGTCTTGTCCGAGTTCAGTTTCAGACCGCTGTTCCTCATCCAGTCGGCTACGGCCTTTATTCCTTCGTGGAGGTTGGTTTTGGCAGTGCGGGGGTCCTTGGTGAGTGAGAGGATCAGCTGGGTGTCGTCAGCGTAGGAGATGATGTTTAGGTCGTGCCGTCGGGCGACATGGGCAAGTTGTGCCATGTATACGTTGAACAACGTTGGGCTGAGGGATGACCCTTGGGGTAGGCCGCAGATGATCTCGGTGGCTTTGGAGCAGAAGGGAGAGAGGCGGACCCTCTGGGTTCTCCCGGAGAGGAAGGAGGTGGTCCAGTCCAGGGCCTTCTCTTGGATTCCGGTGTCGTGGAGGCGTGCTTTTAGTGTACGATGGCAGACTGTGTCGAAGAAAATCCAGACTCTCAGAGCACGAGGTCTGTGACTTGACCAGTGGAACTGCAATAAAGAAGATAACCTAGACCAGTTCGACCTCTCCCGACCTTTGAACTGATTATTGAGGAAAGAAGCTCTTGTCTGGAAGGAAAATCTGCACAAGGCACAGTGGACAGAAGCCGCAGCCTTAAAGGAAGGTATGCACAAGGCACATCTGACAGAAGCTGCAGCCTGAAAGGAAGATCTGCACAAGGCGCAGCTGTCAGAGGTCCTGCCTGGAAGGAAAATCTGCACATGGCGCAGCTGACAGAGGTCCAGACTGGAAGGAAGATCTGCATAAGACACAACTGACAGAAGTCCAGCCTAGAAAGGATGATCTGCACAAGGCACAGTTGACAGAAGTCCAGCCTAGAAAGGAAGATCTGCACAAGGCGCAGCTGACAGAAGTTTTGTCTGGAAGGAAGATCTGCACAAGGCACAACTAACAGAAGTCCTGCCTGAAAGGAAGATCCGCACAGGGCGCAGCTGACAGAAGCAACTATATCGAAGAAAGATCTGCACACCGCACAGCTGACAGAAGTCCTGCCTTGAAGTATGATCTGCACAAGGTGCAGCTGACAAAATTCCTTCCTGGTCGGACAATCTGCACAAGGAGCAGCTGACAGAAGTCCAGCCTAGAAAGGAAGATCTGCACAAGGCGCAGCTGACAGAAGTTCTGCTTGGAAGGAAGAACTGCACAAGGCACAGCTGACAGAAGTCCAGACTGGAAGGAAGATCCGCACAAGGTGTAGCTGACATAAGTCCTGCCTGAAATGAAGATCTGCACAAGGCGCAGCTGACAGAAGTCCTGCCTGGAAGGACGATCTGCACAAGGAGCAGCTGACAGAAGTCCAGCCTAGAAAGGAAGATCTGCACAAAGCGCAGCTGACAGAAATCCTGCATGGAAGGACGATCTGCACAAGGCGCAGCTGACAGAATTCCTGCCTGGAAGTAAGATATGCACAAGGCTCAGCTGACAGAAGTCCTGCCTGGAAGGACGATCTGCACAAGGAGCAGCTGACAGAAGTCCAGCCTAGAAAGGAAGATCTGCACAAAGCGCAGCTGACAGAAATCCTGCATGGAAGGACGATCTGCACAAGGCGCAGCTGACAGAATTCCTGCCTGGAAGTAAGATATGCACAAGGCTCAGCTGACAGAAGTTCTGCCTAGAAAGGAAGATCTGCACAAGGCGCAGCTGACAGAAGTTCTGGCTGGAAGGAAGATCTGCACAAGGCGCAGCTGACAGAAGTTCTGGCTGGAAGGATGATCTGCACAAGGCGCAGCTGACAAAAGTCCTGCCTGAAAGGAAGAGCCGCAAAAGGTGCAGCTGACAAAAGTCCTGCCTGGAATGAAGACCTGCACAAGGCACATCTGACAGAAGTCCTGCCTGGCGATGACCTCAAAGCAGTGAGAGACCCACAAATCACAAGATCCTTCAAGCCCAGGTAGCCACACTGGACACAATGTACACCAAAGGACTGATTTAGATTTCAGCAAATGGTTTATTCAATCCCAAATGTGACGGGTATCCTGCCCACCCCATTAAAAATGTATTACATCCTGTGGCAATTATAATAAGACAGACAGGATAACTGTCACGTTTTGATTATGCCTTGGTGTAGTTCGTAGAGTTTTACTCCGCGGAACTCCACAAAGTGCCAGGAAAACTCTGCCGTACTCCACGAACTTCCGCAAGTGGCAGAGTTTGTTAAGCTGCGCTGCTCTCACTGATCTTTAATGCCAGGAGTTTGTCCCGCACTGTAAAATCAGCACGAACAGCACTACGCGTTGCGCCAGAAGGCGCTGCTGCTTTCTGCTGCTCGAATTGACATTCTAATCGAGTGGCAGCTTCATCAACGAGAAGGGCAGATTTCTACACATAAGTGGTCGCGACCTGCCATGACCTCCTGCAATGAGAAATCCCTCCAGGAGGAGGTCTAGTGTGTTATATTTTCTCACAAGTACTCACCACCTTACCGTTGGCGAACCGCTTGAGAAAAAAAAAACTCAGTTCTGCATTACTTTGTGGAGTTCTTTGGAACTCCGCACTGTTAGAAGGGGCGATCTCAGAGGGCCAGAGTTTGCTCACCTGGTCACCCCAAGACCCACCTCTCCCAAAGATCTTGCCGAGTCTTATCGTGAAGTCCTCACCGGGGAGGACGTCGAGTCTAGGATTGTACACACTGAGCTCACACCACACTTACGAACGGACACCACCACGTTGGATTTCAGTAACAAATTCTTTATATAAGCGATAAAAGAAGAAAGCACTCTTATGTACAATTGATCGAGGGATCACAAAGTCTTGGAGGGTTTGGGAAGGGGGAAGCGGGACAGTCTTTAGTCTCTGGGACAGTACGGGGCGTACCCTACGCACAGCTCTCAATCCTCGAGCCGGGGGGTACGGACGATGATGGTCGTACTGGCTGCTTCACCTCCGTCGGGTCGGTTCGGTCGTGATATTGGTCTCGATGGTCCAGCCGGACCAGAGTACTCCTCGAGCCGCGACGAGGTCAGCAGGGCTCGATCTGGAGAAGTTCAGGAGGAGCCGCGACAGCGTCAGCAGGGCTCCGATGGTTCAGTTCAGCTTGAGCCGCGACCGCGTCAGCAGGGCTCCGATGGTTCAGTTCAGCTTGAGCCGCGACAGCGTCAGCAGGGCTCCGATGGTTTAGTTCAGCTTGAGCCGCGACAGCGTCAGCAGGGCTCCGAGGGTTACAGTTCAGCTTGAGCCGCGACAGCGTCAGCAGGGCTCCGATGGTTCAGTTCAGCTTGAGCCGCGACAGCGTCAGCAGGGCTCCGATGGTTTAGTTCAGCTTGAGCCGCGACCGCGTCAGCAGGGCTCCGAGGGTTACAGTTCAGCTTGAGCCGCGACAGCGTCAGCAGGGCTCCGAGGTTCCAGATGAGTTCGTCTTAGGGTCAGCCGCGATCAGATCAGCAGGGCTTCAGGTCCAAGATACAACTCCCCGCTAGTTGTCGGGCAGGCCCAGATATAGTCCAGTGGCCCTTTGATGTCCGGACCCTCGCAGGCAGAGGTCTCAAGCCCAGGGGGCTGGTCGTTGGCGAGGTCCGGCGGTTGGCTCTTTGATCCTTTGAGAAATGGGTCCGGGAATTCCCAGACGCCCAGCAGGTCTGGAGCCAGCGCTCAGGGGGGCCAAAGGTGCGATCGAAACTCCCCGGCTTATCTCACTCCGGGAGTGTTTACCCCCCAGCCGGGACTGGCGCGCCTTTGGAGTCTGGGTTTCGCCGGGGCCGGGGTCACGCTAGGCCCAGGGAGTCAGGGATCTCGGGAAGGAAAAATGGCTGCCGGGCCTTGTGGGGCAGGCAAGGTTAGGCGCTCGGAGCCGGGAACGGGACGGGGACCTGTGGGCCTGGTCGTGGGTTACGGTGGTCCGGGCTTATCGGGGATGAGACGACCAGGTTTCAGGGTGCAGGCTACTCTTACGGGGGGTGCTGCGCAGGGCTCAGGGTGCAGGCCTACGCTCGCAGGGTGTAGCGGGACAGGCGCGAACCACGCCACGAGGCCGGGTCCAACACGCACACTGGGCAAAAATTTGCGAGCTACGCCGACAGAGATGGATTTTTCACCCACCCCTACTTTTGTGGCAATACTCTGTTGGACAAACTCTAAACTAGGCCATATGTCTGCAATAAGTGTTGTAGAAGAAGTGAGATCCATGGCCTTGTGACTATCAGGCCGTTATCTGACTTCTGATGAACCCCACGGAGTGAGTGCGCAGCCAGAGGGCAGAAGGGGGACCGAAGGACAGGAAATTAGATAAACTTGAAGATGAGAAATATGGAAAGGTACAAATACTGCATCACCTGTGGATAATTTACACCTCCTCCCGATCTTCCAAATGCCCATCCAGTCACAAAGTGGCATCCAGGGCCCCAAACGGACAACGTCATGCCAGATGCCATGTAATGGTGGAAAAGGTGGAAAAAAGAGTAATATGCACACATCTGCTGCGGGGATATGTCAGGTAAATTATTGGTTGTGATGGATTCTCTATAAGCACTAAATGACTGATATCGTTGAATATTATATTATATGAATCAACGTTTGTTTGCCTTATCTGCGCTTATAATGTCTAGGACAGGCCTTACAGTGAACACCTTGTTCTGTTTTACACAAAAGCCCCGGAAGGAGCTGCATCTTAGAGAACTTTATCTAACTTAGGACGAACTAAAGTCTTGCTTTATAAAGTTGTCTTTCAGGACCAGAACCGAGCGCTGTAAGTTGCACTAGTTTCAGGGAGATGGACAGATGTTATAGCGATAGGAAACACCCCTCAACTCACAATAATGTTCCAATCTTCCAAGTTAGAAGAAACCAGAAATGCTTGAACCAAGGGAGCTGTTGAAAGTGTCAAAGGTGGCTTATGAACAGCGGGTAAAGACAGGAGTTGGTATTTGAGATGATCTTAAGTGAATCGGAAAGAATGAGAAGAAGTGTGTGAATGGAGTTACTTTTGTTGTATACTTCGTAAAGAGTTACTGGAAATTTTGCAGCCCAGCCTGATCCATCTCTTTTTCTAATCTCTATTGTTGTTTAAATCCTGACCATATGCGTCTATCTTAAGCTATACCGCTAAGCACTTGGGTGCCCCGTGAGCACCCTTACTTTGCTAAGTTAGCCTGTAAACGCTGGTAAATCACCTCCTTTTCAGACATTAATAAGATGTCACCTGATCAACAGAACTTTTAGTTAAATATCTGTGTATGATGAACAATTCCTTGCTAAGTTTTAAAGGCGGTAAAGAAGAAGGCGGGGATTTACTAATATTTTGCGCCGTATTTTCGTCACAAAAGTGGCACAAAACAGCGCAAAATCTTTTTTTCCTAATTTACTTTCCAGCCCTACTCTTGTTTAGCGCTAGAAATAACGTAAAAGTAATGTGAAGCAGCACATAGCACTACTTCGCATTACTTCACACCATGAGGGCCTGCCAAGGGGGGTGCATGGGCGTTCCCTTGCAACCACCCAAGGTTTCTCACGCTAAAACCAATTTACCAAATACAGTAGATTGGGTTTAGCGTGAAAAAACTGCACCCTTTTAAACTAGGCGCAAAGGAAGGAGAAATACTTTGATTTATCCTTCCTTTTCTGACTTTGCATGCGTGCTGCACTCTGCAACACGCATACAAAGTGGGAAAAGCTTTCTCTCGTGTCTACTATTCTGTACAAAAACCTATGCTGGGCTCACACACACACACACTAGCGCTCTTGTGCTAAGGTGTGTGCATGGCGCAGGGCTGCTGTAATCAGTGCTGGCGCAAGGGAGAGGGAAGGAGAGAGCCATATCTTTGAAAATATGGTGCTTTCCTGCTCCCTCCCTGTCGAGCATCGCAGCCTCGCGGTGGGGGCTGCGCTGCATTGCATGGAGATTTGGTAAATCTCCCCCGAAATGTCTTTTACAACCAGTTAAACATTGTGAATTCTCATTCCATTATGTTTCAATTTAGTAATTTTCAATATCTTTACATCCAACAGAAAACAAGACTTGAATGTATGAAATGACCATCAATAATGAAGCGAATGCTGTAAATCTTCAATAATAGCAGAAATATTGAGCTACAGTATTCAGGAAAACATCAGCGCAGTCGGCGACAGATGAACCCGCACATAGACTGACAGATCCCAGATGAAGCATCAAGGGCAGTTCAGTGATTGCAAGAGGCTGAGCTGTGCACCTCCACCCCACAAGACGAAGAAATGACCTTAGGAAAATTAAGGCAACAACAATAACAAACCGCCTCCTGTATAAACAAGTGTCCAACACCAGCTTTGATCATGGGATCTGTATGATGTGATTACCACAGTGCTCTATTTTATAAAATGATGAAAAGCCATCATTCCCTGCTCTAGGAGAATTGTAAACTCTTTCTGGACAAACCACAGTAACCAGAGAAGAGCACAACAGAGCGGAGCCGGACAATTGACGGGTAAAGGAAAGAGGAGTTCTTCTATCTACAATACAATAGACTGTCCTAATTTGCACCGGCCAAAAGGAAGATACATCTTTACCCGCAATCGTGCATAGCCATAATCCAATCTAAAGGCGCAATCGCCCACAAAGACACCTTCTACGTATTAGGAGTGTGGCAAATATATGGTGGCTATCGCATTTTATTGTTAAAACAGAAATCAAACGTGCAAATTACTGCACACATATAAAGTTTGTGTAAAAAAAACACAAGTGCTTTATCAGCCATGTCGGCCCATCAGAAAATACAGTCAAGGGATGTAGACAAATATATACCCGACCCAGAGACACTAACCAAGAAAGAAGAATCATACACCTGCAGCGAGAGCTTTAGTTTGTCATCACTACGCAAGCTTCATCAGCACACGTACACAGGACAAAAACCATTCAAGTGCAGTGAATGTGTCAAGAGCTTTAGTCACTTATCACACCTCCAAATTCATCAGCGAACACACACAGGGGAAAAACCATTCAAGTGCAATGAATGTGTAAAGAGCTTTAGTCAGGTATCAAACCTCCAAATTCATCGGCGAACACACACAGGGGAAAAACCATTCAAGTGCACTGAATGTGTGAAGAGCTTTAGTCACTTATCACACCTCCAAATTCATCAGCGAACACACACAGGGGAAAAACCATTCAAGTGCAATGAATGTGTAAAGAGCTTTAGTCAGTTATCACCCCTCCAAATTCATCAGCGAACACACACAGGGGAAAAACCATTCAAGTGCAATGAATGTGTAAAGAGATTTAGTCAGGTATCAAACCTCCAAATTCATCGGCGAACACACACAGGGGAAAAACCATTCAAGTGCAATGAATGTGTGAAGAGCTTTAGTCAGTTATCAAGCCTTCAAAGTCATCAGCGAACACACACCGGAGAAAAGCCATTCAAGTGCACTGGATGTGTGAAGAGCTTTAGTCACTTATCAAACCTCCAAATTCATCAGCGAACCCACACAGGGGAAAAACCATTCAAGTGCAGTGAATGTGTGAAGAGCTTTAGTCACTTATCACACCTCCAAATTCATCAGCGAACACACACAGGGGAAAAACCATTCAAGTGCAATGAATGTGTAAAGAGCTTTAGTCAGTTATCACCCCTCCAAATTCATCAGCGAACACACACAGGGGAAAAACCATTCAAGTGCAATGAATGTGTAAAGAGCTTTAGTCAGGTATCAAACCTCCAAATTCATCGGCGAACACACACAGGGGAAAAACCATTCAAGTGCAGTGAATGTGTGAAGAGCTTTAGTCAGTTATCAAGCCTTCAAAGTCATCAGCGAACACACACCGGAGAAAAGCCATTCAAGTGCACTGAATGTGTGAAGAGCTTTAGTCAGTTATCAAGCCTTCAAAGTCATCAGCGAACACACACCGGAGAAAAGCCATTCAAGTGCACTGAATGTGTGAAGAGCTTTAGTCACTTATCAAACCTCCAAATTCATCAGCGAACCCACACAGGGGAAAAACCATTCAAGTGCAGTGAATGTTTGAAGAGCTTTAGTCACTTATCAGACCTACAAAGTCATCAGCGAACACACACAGGGGAAAAACCATTCAAGTGCAGTGAATGTTTGAAGAGCTTTAGTCACTTATCAGACCTCCAAAGTCATCAGCGAACACACACAGGGGAAAAGCCATTCAAGTGCACTGAATGTTTGAAGAGCTTTAGTCAATTATCACACCTTCAAGGACATCAGCGAACACACACAGGAGAAAAGCCATTCAAGTGCAGTGAATGTGCAAAGTGCTTTAGTCAGTCATCACACCTTCAATTTCATAAGCAAACACACACAGGAGAAAAGCGATTCAAGTGCAGTGAATGTGTAAAGAGCTTTAGTCACTTATCAGACCTACAAAGTCATCAGCGAACACACACAGGGGAAAAGCGATTCAAGTGCAGTGAATGTGTAAAGAGCTATAGTCTATTATCAGACCTACAAAGTCATCATCAAACTCACACAGGAGAAAAGCTATTCAAGTGCAGTGAATGTGTAAAGAGCTTTAGTCACTTATCAGACCTACAAAGTCATCAGCGAACACACACAGGGGAAAAGCGATTCAAGTGCAGTGAATGTGTAAAGAGCTATAGTCTATTATCAGACCTACAAAGTCATCAGCGAACACACAGGGGAAAAGCCATTCAAGTGCAGTGAATGTTTGAAGAGTTTTAGTCAGTTATCAAGCCTTCGAAGACATCAGCGAACACACACAGGAGAAAAGCTATTCAAGTGCAGTGAATGTGCAAAGTGCTTTAGTCAGTCATCAAACCTTCAATTTCATCAGCAAACACACACGGGGGAAAAACAATTTAAATGCAGTGAATGTGTGACGAGCTATAGTCGATTATCAGACCTACAAAGTCATCAGCGAACACACACGAGGAAAAAATCCCTATCATTGTAGTGAATGTGACAGGAGGTTTTGTGACTCTTCAGCATTAAGGAATGATCAGCAGACTCACAGAGGAGAAAAGCCATTCAAGTGCTGTGAATGTGGAAAGAGCATTTTTAATCGATTATCAGACCTACAAAGACATCAGCGAACACACACGGGAAAAGCCATACCATTGCAATGAATGTGTGAAGAGCTTTAGTCAATTATAAAGCCGTCAAAGACACCAGCAAAGACACACAGGGGAAAAGCCATTCAAGTGCAGTGAATGTGCAAAGTGCTTTAGTCGGTTATCACAACTTCAGAGTCATCAGCGAACACACACGGGGGGAAAACCCTATCGTTGTAGTGAAAGGGACAGTTGTTTTCGCTTCTCTTCAGCATTAAGGTCTCATAAGCTAACTCACACAGGAGAAAAAACATTCAAGTGCAATGAATGTGGGAAGACCTTTAGTCGATTATCAGAGCTACAAAGTCATCAGCGAACACACAGGGAGAAAACATAGAAGGGCGCTGAAAGTGTGAATGACTTTTGATAGAAGACCTGACTAGTAGTAAAGAAGAAAAACAGATAACAGTATTTGCAGAGTTATAAAAGTGTTTGTTTCCAGAGATTGTTCACTTCCATTCACAAAGCAAAGCAACATGATGCACAAGGGTACACAGTTGGAGGCGAGCACAGTGTGGATTAAAAGAAAAGAAAATTCTTGATTTTTATTTGATGAAGAGATACAAAGAAAAAAATTCAATCACACCTGATCACACTTCCTGTAAAAGCAACACTGAACAATACTGGGACTAACAACTGTATTTTCATCTATCTTGTAGGATTAGTGATAAAATCTATAAACCCAACACACCCAAAGTAGGCATGTTGTCAGGGCTCAGGAGATGGAGCTTCATTGGTAAAATGCATGTATTACTATTAACAAATGCCACTGCAGTATATGTAATGAACTAAAGTGAAGCACAGGTGTTCAAGAAATAACCTATTTTTAGATATAACAGAGCATATACCTTGTTTTTAAGTAACTTTAGCTGCATCTTTTACACACTGTTTTCGGTTGATGGATCAGCTTGTGTCTCAGGCCTTATAACTAAGTGTGACCCATGGCTCCTCTCCGACTTGGCTCTCCCTATTCATTTTCTGCCATGCCAAACTCTTCTTTTTACCAGAATTCAGCCACTGTTAGCAGCAGACTCTGTTTGAAGAATGTGGTGAAATAGCGAAATTCCACATCAAAAGCATATATGTGCTAGGACAATCTGTTGCACTCCGAGCAAATCGTCTTCCACACTGATTGTCCCTTGTCCTGAAATGTTCCTCAGGATTTGTCATATGAATGCCAGAAGTGGCAGTGAGATTCATGAAGCTAAAGCTAACAGGAGTGTGTGGGAGATAGAGAGGGGGTGAAATACAGAGAGCGAGAGAAACAAAGAAAGGCGGTGAAAAAGAAAAAGAAATGGAAGGAGGGGGAACGGCAGGTGATTTGTATTCACCTAAAAATAGAAGAAGCAGCCGAAAACTTGTCAATGTGTGACATCACCATAGAAACGGGCTGAATACCTGTGAATTTATATAATTATTTTTAATATCTATAGACCCATGTCATGGAATAAACAGGGCACAAATAAGGAAAATAGTGAAGGAGACCATTATCATATGCAAATCACAATGATGTCACAAGTAGTGATATCACAAGAAGTGATGTCAGGCCCTTATAATAATTTTCACATGAAAGATCGACGGCCTGTTTTAAAAACAAAAAACAAGAAACATAAAATATTGTAAAAAGAAGTTTTTGGTATCAGTTTTTATACATCATGTGTGTTTCCCACTATCAGTTTGTAACTAAACTCGAAAATGACTGAAAGTGTAAATATTTTTAAACAGATATGTGGAACTTGTAAATTACATTTTTAAACAGTTTTCAGCTAATAAATCAAAAGGGATTTTAATTTGTGTTTGTTTCCTGACATTCTTTATCCAGCCCCTAAGCCCCAAAGTGTTTCACATTTATAGTGTATTAAGCAATAGAGGGGCTGATTTCTCTGTTCCTCTGTTGCGCCACTCACACAAATAAATAAAGGGAACACTGCTACTGGGACAGACGGTTACAAACACTCTGAGGCCTGTGTCTGCAGATGCAATAAACAAAGTAACAATTCCCAGTCGCAGCCTAAGGAGTTATGTGGAAATAAGTCTCTTTTCTAGGTAATAGTGGGGGGACCTCATCAAACTGTGTCGACCCCCGACTTGTGCCGTGCTGATAAAGCAATAGTGAATTTTTGTAATTTACGATGAATTGAAATGCGAGGAAGAGAAGAAGAGAGAGAGGTGCAGTATATATTAAAGAAAATGAAAAAAATAGACACAAGACTTTACCCTGTTCTGTGTACAAGCATTTTACGTAAACAATTTGTACTGTGCCATGTGAACAGGCTGTCACCCCCCTTTGTATGTAAATGATCTTCTGTGACCATACACCCCAGGCTCCCATCTCTTCTAGCACGGGTGATAATGTGAGCACTTTAAGGTAATCACAAACTAGGACTATATTGAGAAACCATCGGCTTCATGGGTCACACAGCTGTGGTTTTGTAGTTCATTATTAGTTTTTTAAAATTTACTTTTATTTGCAGCAATTCTCCTAGTGACTTTTTCTCAGTATTACGCTTCAGGTCGCTCATAGCTCTCCATCAGTTAAACGTTAGGTTTGATGTAGGATTTGTTGTTAGTGTCCCTAGACCATGTCCCAATCCCTTTGCCCTCAATTTGTCAGCATGGGTTTTGTCCACACACTGGTCTAGGATGGACCTTCTCAAGGTAGAAGGCGCTGTAATAGGAATAATAAATCAGACATATATGAAATTGTATGAAAACAAATGTGTGCCTTTCAGTTATCAGGCATCACCAGACTCACATCTACACATGTAATTGAGCATCAGACTAAAGTGACTCCTCCCTGTATAAATATGTGCCATCAGTATTCGGGCTGATGGTTCGCTTGATGCGCACAGCACATACAATTTCTGGGACTGTACGTATTGGCCTAAATTTTAATTGCTGAAATTTCATGCAGTGTCGCTGATGCACACAGCTTATAAGGTTTGTGCATATTGCGCACTGTAAGCAGATCACTGAAGATCACCCTTAAGTAGTAACTAGGTCAAAACATAGTACAAACATCATGCAAAATGTCACTGCCCCTCCCTTCTTTTTGACATCTCCCGGAGTTCCACCTCTCTCGTCTAAGAAGGTTTTCACACATTATGCTCATGTCTGTGGCACTTCCTTAAGTGCAGAGAGGGAAGCCTCATGGTTAATGTATTGTTTGGGCTCTGAGGGACAAGAATTCTTTGAACATCTTCCTGAACTCTCTGATAGTGACTGTGACACTCTTAATGAAAACGATATCTGCATCAAAAAGTTAGACTTGCGCCACCTCCCCAAAGTGAGTACTGTCCTTGAACGATATCACTTCGGGAGAAGAACGCAAAAGCAGGATGAGTCAGTGGAACAATACATTGCGCAAATTGGCTTCCACGTGCAATGTTGGTGCAGCTTTAGACGGGCGCTTAAGAGATCAGTTTATGTTGGGATGCGGCCTAGACAAAACGAGACACGCCCTGTGGCAAAAAGACATGCCATCGCTTCAAGAAGTGCTGACGATAGCCAAAAGTCATGAGCATTCAAAAGCGTGTGTTGATATTATACGCAAAGACAGTTCAGGTGATAAAAAGGAGAACATTAATGTCAAAGTGCTAGTGAATAGATTTGTTAAACCCAAATCGAGCACCACTTTAAAGCCCTTTAACACAAAAAAATTCAGGGGAAGTGCTTCAGGTGTGGCAACTCTGGCCTTATGGCCAACTTTAACCCGTTGCGTGCATCGGACGTCCCCCGGCCATCTGACGTCACAGTGAGCATGTGCGGAGGATGGCCGGGGGCCGTCTGAACTGCACCCACTTATTAATATGCCCGCACCTCGGTGAAATTCGCGCCGCAGTCAACAGGTTAAAGACTACCCAGGCTGGAAGGCCATGTGCAAAACTTGTGAGAGAAAAGGTCACGTCTCAAAAAGCTGCAGAACGGGTAATGAGCATAAAAAAGTCAGGGAAGTTGATCTTTAGGAAGAAGAATTGGAAGGAACCAATATTCTCCCAGTCACAGGGAATGCTAGTGATGGCCCTCAGGAGCTAGTTTTGATCAATGATGCTCCAGTGAGCATGCTCTTCGACTCTGGGGCCAAGATAACTTTAGTTCCAAAAACATTTTATGAGCGTAATCTGCAGAGGTCTTTGCTGGTGAACTGGGTTTGTCTCAAAAACTATGTACATTGGATAAAGGTCAAATCTAACGCTGTTCCAAAAACAGTTAAGGTCAGGAATACACCTCTGTAAGTAAGAGAGAGCATGAAAGTTGAATTAGACAGTCTCTTAGCCAAGTGTATCATTCAAGAAGTTGAAGCAATGGAGTGGGTCACTCCTGTTGTTATGGCCTGCAAAGCCAATGGGGAGGCCAGGCTCTGTGTCAGCTCGAGGGAGCTCAACAAAGCAGTTATTGTTAATCATTACCCTTTACCCAACATAACTAAAATGATGTGTTCTGTTGAGGGGGCAAGGCATTTTTCTTCCTTGGACTTGACCTCCGCCTATCACCAGGCCAGCCTTCACTCCTCTTCAGAATATTCAAAATATTCACTCCTCTTCCCAGGACCTTACCTCATGTGTAACACCCTTTGGTACCTTTAGATTTGTAAGAATGCCTTTTGGACTATTTTTTGCAGCCTCATTTTTTCAGAAGGCGATGAAGGGCATTCTTGGAGGCCTTCAGGGTGTCAAGGTGTACCTAGATCATGTGCTCATCTTTGGTGTGGATCTTGAGGAGCATGACGGGGGCTGACGTCAGTATTGAACGAGTAAGTCGATGCTGACCTCATCCTTAGGGCTGACCAGTGCAAATTTGATGTCAAAGAAATAGACTACCTAGGGCATTTTGAGTCCGCTTCAGGCATCACATCCAAAGACTCATTGGTAAGCACCTTTTGTAATTTGCGCACCCCTTTGAACAAAGAAGAGTTTGTAAACTTTCTGGGCAAAGCTGAATTTTTATAACAAGTTTGTTCCTAACTTTGCAGGCAAAAGTTCTTGTTTGAGGTCTCTCCTCCAGAAGGGAAGCACATTTGTTTGGTCCAAGTGCTGTGAGGAAGAGTTTGAGTGGATTAAGAAACATCTAAATGAAACACCTTTTCTAGAAAGTTTTGACCTCACAAAGGTATCTTATCTCATGACTGATGTCAGCTTGAAGGGGTTAGGAGCAGTTCTTTTGCAGAAGGTTGATGGGGAGGTGTTGGACCCGGCCTCGTGACGTGGTCCGACCGATCCCGCATGGCGGGCTCGGGACGACATCGACTACCCTCAACGAACTCTCGACGAGAGCAGCCACCCTGGCAACCCACGGCTCTCCCCCCTGGAACCCGGCGAACCCTACTCGCCCCAACTCTTCAGGCCCGACTCCATCTTGGGCCCATCACGTCCCGAGCACGTGGCCTCGGCCCGACCCCGGCCACGGCCCCAGCGAAGCCCCGACATCGAGGCACCAAGATCCACCCAGGTGGTAGAGTGGCCACTCGACGGATCTAAGAGGAGGGGAGTTTCGATGGCCCTCCAGCCGTCCCCAGACACCTGGTATCGATCGCCCTCCGGCCTTCCTGGGCACTGGCTCCACCCCCCTGCTGGGTGTCTGGACACCCTCATCCCGGCCCCTCGGATCCCCCAGGCGCGAGGTTCCGGACATCAAAGGACTCCAGTCCTATATCTGGGCTAGCCCTGGATTAGGACGCCAGTTGTATCTGGAGTCGAAGCCCTGCTGACCTCGTCACTCCTGATCAGAACTCTTGTACTTGGAACCATCCTCGGAGCCCTGCTGATGCTGTCGCAGCCCGACTATGCTGAACCATCTTTGGAGCCCTGCTGACACTGTCGCGGCCCGACTACGCTGAACCATCCTCGGAGCCCTGCTGACGCTGTCGCGGCACGACTACGCTGAACCATCCTCGGAGCCCTGCTGACGCTGTTGCGGCCCAACTACGCTGAACCATCCTCGGAGCCCTGCTGACGCTGTCACTGCCTGACTACGCTGAACCATCCTCGGAGCCCTACTGACGCTGTTGCGGCTCCTTACACCCCCCAGCTCAAGGATTGAGAGCTGTGCGCCGGGTATCCTAGTACCCGTCGGTACCGAGACTGTCCCGCTACTCCATTTACCTGATACCAAGACTTTGAGGGTCCCTCGATCCCTTTGTACATATTGCTGCGAGAACTTGCCTTTATTCTCTATATAAAGACTCTTAAGAATCTACTCTCCTGTGGTGTCCCTTTGTAGTGGTGTGATTGCTCGTCTGCTACGATTAGAAGAGAGGAGCCTCGCCAAGGAGGTCTCTCGACGGCGCTCGGCCTATTCCATAAGGATTGGTGGGTATCGGGGTGGTCAGTCAGACATCTTCTGTCGCCCTTGGGATCGCCTTTCTAACATTTCAAGGTGTACCCAGATGATGTGCTCATCTTTGGTATGGATCTTGAGGAGCATGACGGGGGGCTGACGTCAGTATTGAACAAGTAAGTCGATGCTGACCTCACCCTTAGGGCTGACCAGTGCAAATTTGATGTCAAAGAAATAGACTACCTAGGGCATTTTGAGTCCTCTTCAGGCATCAAATCCAAAGACTCATTGGTAAGCACCTTTTGTAATTTGCGCACCCCTTTGAACAAAGAAGAGTTTGTAAACTTTCTGGGCATAGCTGAATTTTTATAACAAGTTTGTTCCTAACTTTGCAGGCAAAAGTTCTTGTTTGAGGTCTCTCTTCCTGAAGGGAAGCACATTTGTTTGGTCCAAGTGCTATGAGGAAGAGTTTGAGTGGATTAAGAAACATCTAAATGAAACACCTTTTCTAGAAAGTTTTGACCTCACAAAGGTATCTTATCTCATGACTGATGTCAGCTTGAAGGGGTTAGGAGCAGTTCATTTGCAGAAGGTTGATGGGGAGGTTAAAACGATTCTTTTCGTCTCTAGGCCATTGAGGGGTGCTGAATGCAACTGTTCTGTTGTAGAGAAAGAAGCTCTGGGTGTTTTCTGGGCGGTGCTCAAGCTGAAAAAGGTTTTGAGGGGGAAAAGGTGCAGAATTCTTACTAATCACAAACCTCTTAAGGAGGTCTTCTCCAAGAAAGGCATTGTTAGAATTGGGGGTCTCTAGTTAGCACAGGTAGATACTTGTGACAAATAGGGACCCTCTCCTCTAGTCAGGGTAAGGAGGTACCACTCCTAAAATAACCTCTGCTCACTCCCTTGGTAGCGTGGCATGAGCAGCAAGGCTTTATCTCAGAGGCGTAAGTTAAGCATTTGTGACCACATACAGTAACCCAGTGACAACACTACAAATGGACACCACACAAGGTTTTATATAAAAAATAAGTATATTTTCTATAGATTTACCACAAGACCAATAAACGACAAAAAGAATACACAGTAATATTAGATTTCAAGAGTTCCTGTTAAAAGGCTTAAATCAAGGTACTGTGCAAGTCGGTAGCCTGGTCCGGCTACAGCGTTGTTGAAAATAACACAGAGTCTAGCAATCCAGCAGACCGCGTTGATACGGGCCCACTCAAGTGTCAACAGACTCAGTCAAAGTACCTTTTACTTGATGCGGCCGGCACAGATGTGCGAGCCGGTCTCGTTCTTCATCGTGGTGCAGAAAAGAAAGCATTACAGGACACATTGTCCCTCAATGCGGTGCAGGCAGCGGCCTGTTGACGGAGTCGGTGGATCCAAGGCGTGCGTTGCAGGGCGAGAAGGTGCTTTGTTGCGGTGCTTCCAGCTTGCGGTGCGGTGACCGCGCCGGAGTTCGGGAGCGAGTGTCGATCAGTCCGGACAGTGGTGCGAGTGTGAGGCGGTGCCCAACTCCGGTGCTTTCACAGGACTCAGAGTCAGCAGCAGTAAACGCGTCGGTCAGACCAGTACGAGTCGGTGTAGCAAGGAGTTGCACGTCGGGGTGTCCTTCCAGTCGCAGTGCAGGCAACGGCTCGGTGAAGGCGTCAAGACGAGGTCGGTGAGCTCAGAGCTTGCGTTGTTCGAGGCGGACGTTGCTTGATGCGGTGCCTACAGGACACCGGGCCGGTCTTGAGAGTGGGTCACAGCTCCCTGCCTCTGTAGCCACTGAAACAGCATTTCCAGCAGCAATTCACAAAGGCTGGTGAAGTTCACTGGTCCTGGGACTTCAGTCAGGGGGCAAGCTCTCTTCCAGGCCCTTGGAGATCTTTAGCACAAGTTGAAAATAAAGTCCACAAAGTTCTTTCTCCTCTCTTTGGCAGTCAGGCAACACCTGTAGGCCAATCCCCCAAGCAGCACTTCAGCTTGGGAATAGTCTCTCCTCTGTTTCTTCAGGATCCTCTCCTCAGCAGAGGTTTCATCTTGTAAGTCCAGAAGTGATCTAATTTCATGGGATCAGGGTCCCAATATTTATACCCCGAAATCATTTGTTCTCTGAGGGGAGAGGGGCCCGTGCCTAGGCCAAACCAGTTCTGAAGCACTCTGTTTACCAGTGAAAAAATATGAGAGAGGACCCCACAAGTTCCAGGGAACAGGGTACTATTAACATTGAAAGTCAAAGGGCTATCCCTGGAAACATTTTATACAAGAGAGCCACTACCGGAGTGTTGTGCTCTTGTTTCACTCATTCACCCCACACACTGAGTAACTCATCTAAATCACTGGTCACTGACCAGAATACAACGTTTACAATCTATTTTTATTAAAAATGTACTCATTCAAAATTAAGTAAGAATTTCTACTGACAACATCAGATTAAAAATCATCTCATAGTGTAAACAAATTTACTGTTTAAAAAACCAAGCATAATACAAATACTAATGTCTAACATATTAAAAAAGACAACAATTCATGTATATGTGACATAAAACAATTTTCAACATAAAAATTGAAAGGCGAAGTACATAGATCACAATCCGCAAAGGTAAACACACATTATATTATCAATCAAAAGCAAAAGAACATAGAACATAACCCCCTTGTTTCAATAAAGCACTTGATACTGCTACCGATTAATTGATCCAAAGACCTTAGTCTAGATACAAAGGGATTTCCTGTATTGTTAGTGTTGTATCTCTGGAATCCCCTAGGTTTTAATGAATTCAATACGGAAAAAATGCGTCGACGTGTTTCGGTGTTGTAGCCCGTAGATATGGTCACACCTTCATCAGGACAGTATGTATGTAAGGGGTCATCAGGTTCGAGCGACCGTTTCCTTTCTGTGTGTTAAAAAAGCATCAATGTGGTCTTGTGGACCCATGGGGTGGGGGCCAGGGCCAGTAGGGCAGAGCGGAAATGCCTGGTGGGTGTGTGGAAGGGGAGGCGGTGGTTAAGGAGCCTTCACCTGTGAACTGCTTCCTCTGTTCCATATCCCAGGTTGCCTATTCAAAATGGACGGAGCATCTGAATCAATCAAACACTCAAGGTGTTTTATTGATTCAGATGCTCCGTCCATCACCACCCCCTTTTGTACCGCTTTTGGCCGCGATAAGTGTGGCAGGGTATGCTCAGACGTGAGTCCCTTGTTCACTTTGCCACTGGATTCAAGCAAGCCGGGCTGAAGACGGCTGTAATGCCAGAAACCGGTCCTCGGAAGCTTGTTTCCGGTCCAGGAAAGACATGGCTTGGCAGTTCCGGCTGGACTGTTCCCATGAGGCACAGGGTCAGACTGATTTGCATATAGCCATGTCTGAACTGGGGTGGCAGAGTGGGCTAAAGAACGGTGATAGATTAAACCTGATCTTTTGACTGGGTGAGAGTGTTTGATTGATTCAGATGTTCCGTCCATCACCACCCCCTTTTGTACCGGATTTATCAAAAAGGCTTGAATCTTCTTCTCCTGAAAGAACTTAATCATTTCCCTCAGTCTCCATCGTCTTTCTACGGTTGTGTGACAATAGTCCGGGCGGAAGAAGAATGATACCCCTTCGCTGGTTCTCTTTGCATCCGGTCTAGCCTTTTCTGCGATTGCCTGCCTCCGAACAAAATTCCCCAGAAAAATTAAAATTGCCCTGGGCTTGTCCCCTTCCCTCGCACTTCTTCGTATTTTAAAAGGAGTACGGTGTGCTCGCTGTATTTCTCCGGACCAGATCCAGCTGGAGAGCTCTCGAAATGACTGCTCAAAGAGCTTGATGATATACGCTCTGACGTCTGATCCTTCCACCCCCTCAGGTATTCCCAGGATCCTAAGGTTGTTACGCCTGAGCCTGTTCTCCATATCTTCAAGCTTCCACTGTATGTCTGCTACCTGAGAACAGTGAGCATCGACCTTGCTCGTCGCATCCGCGACCTCGGCTTCCATTGATACCACTCTCTCCTCAAGGTTTGATACTCTGTCCGTGGTATTGGAGCAGGCCTTAGATAACTTTCTGACAATGCCCTGCATCTTCCTCATTGCAGATTTACGATTGTCCTGGCGTGTATCTTCCCTATGTGCGATGATTTCTTGATGGATTATCTCCAGGAGGGAAATTTGGGATGATTCCACAGAGGGGCTTCCCTGCAATGGCATAGCGGATGAGTGATCCCAACTCATCTCTCATTGAGGATGATCTTGCCCCTTTAATGCAGTCAAAGACCTAACTGCTGTTGATGGAAGTTCTTGCTCGGGGTCACTGTCAGATTCCAGATTGCTGTCCCCCAAATAAGTAGGTGGCACAATCAGTGCTGCAGACTCACAAGTATCATTTAATTTTCAGGTCCTGGGCACCTGTACCACATTTACTTATATGTAAATTAAATATGCCAATTGGGTACATGCCAATGTTACCATGTTTTAGGGAAGGAGCACAAGCACTTTAGCACTGGGTAGCAGTGGTAAAGTGCCCAGAGTCCTAAGGCCAGCAAAAACAAAGTCAGCAAAAACAGGAGGTCTGAAGGCAAAAAGTCAGGGGAAACCACGCCAAGGATGCCTGGTCTAACAGTGTTCTACATTTCTGTAGTGTTCTATCCACAGGGAGTGCCTTCCAGTGTGTGGGTCCAACAAGATGGAAGAAATTAAATCTTGTCAGTACACAGGGCAGGTTTGGTGTGGGCAAGAGGTGACTGATTGATCTTAGATTACATGAGGGAATGCTTGGACAGAGAATGTGAAAGGTGACCCGGGGTAGTCCTGCAAATAGCACTGAAGTGGCTGTAATGCATTGGGCCATCTACGTTCCTTAAAGGCTTGTACAGCATGAGGTGGAAAAAGCGTATGGCCTTTGAGGCAACTGCACATTGCCTTCCGTCATGTACAGCATGAGGTAGGAGCAGGGCCTAGCTTTTGTCTCTACTACACATTACCTTCAGTCTGAGGAAAACGTGTAATATTTTACTTGGCATAAGCAACAGCCATTTTGGCTGTGGTGTCCATTTAATTTCCTTCGTAATTCTCCCGTCCTCTGCTGCTCATCTTTTTCTGCCTGTGCTATCTATTTCAGTTGACTTCCTGACTCAGCTAAAAGCAATGTACATGCTGAGAGTTTGTAGCTGCCAGAGCACCTGGTTTCAGATGTTAACTGTCAATCATGTCTTGCTGCCATAAGCACTCCTGCTCCCCCTCCCACTTTGCTGACCTTGTGGTTTTTCAACTGTTGTTGTTTGCTGATAACTTTCTAAAACTTGTTCTTCATATTTCTGTTCACATGCTTACACTACAGTATACCTGTATAAAAAGAGCTGTGTTCTGTGAATTCAGTGTACTACATCAGGCATCACTTAAGAGTGCTGTGTGGATGTGGTCCCACTCATGAGTGATTAATACCCTTGTTACTTATTTCCAACTCCAGTGCTGATCTCTGTTTTGTTGGTCTTTGAACCCATAGAAAAAAGGGTGACCCTGCACCAGTGTACCGCTAAAAAGGTACATTTCCACAAGTCATGTACAGCATGAGGTAGGAGCCGGGCCGGGCCTCTGTCTCTACTTCACATTACTTTCAGTCATGTACAGCATGAGGTAGGAGCAGGGCCTGGCCTTTGTGTCATATGCACATTGCCTTCAGTCATGTACAGCTTGAGGTAGGAGCAGGACCTGGCCTTTGTGTCATCTGCACATTGCCTTCAGTCATGTACAGCTTGAGGTAGGAGCCTGGCCTTTGTCTCTGCTGCACATTGCCTTCAGTCATGTGCAGCATGAGGTAGGAGCAGGGCCTGGCCTTTGTGTCATCTGCACATTGCCTTCAGTCATATACACCATGAGGTAAGGAGCAGGGCCTGGCCTTTGTGTCATCTGCACATTGCCTTCAGTCATGTACAGCTTGAGGTAGGAGCAGGACCTGGCCTTTGTGTCATCTGCACATTGCCTTCAGTCATGTACAGCTTGAGGTAGGAGCCTGGCCTTTGTCTCTGCTGCACATTGCCT
Organism: Lissotriton helveticus; assembly: GCF_964261635.1. Classification (NCBI taxonomy): domain Eukaryota; kingdom Metazoa; phylum Chordata; class Amphibia; order Caudata; family Salamandridae; genus Lissotriton; species Lissotriton helveticus. The sequence continues at coordinate 1,860,975 of NW_027611675.1, forward strand.
TCAGTCATGTGCAGCATGAGGTAGGAGCAGGGCCTGGCCTTTGTGTCATCTGCACATTGCCTTCAGTCATGTACAGCTTGAGGTAGGAGCAGGACCTGGCCTTTGTGTCATCTGCACATTGCCTTCAGTCATATACACCATGAGGTAGGAGCAGGGCCTGGCCTTTGTCTCTACTGCACATTGCCTTCAGTCATGTGCAGCATGAGGTAGGAGCAGGGCCTGGCCTTAGTGTCATCTGCACATTGCCTTCAGTCATGTGCAGCCTGAGATAGGAGCAGGGCCTGTCCTTTGTGTCATCTGCACATTGCCTTCAGTCATGTACAGCATGAGGTAGGAGCAGGGGCTGATCAAAGGCTAGGCCCTAAATACAGTCAAAGTATTACCGGAAGTTACTGTGTGTAGCTATGCTGTTGGTCTTTCTGTTTTAATATAAGAAAATCAGCAGATTAAAAAATAGTGGCAGAAATCTATGGCTCTGGCTGGTTCCTTGAACTCTTAGAATCTAAAACCGAGCCACAGATCTCATGCATAAAAAAATGTCACAGAGCTCGTAGTTTCTGATGATTCACAAATCCTGTGTCAAACTGTACAACATGAGGCACCTAACCCCCCCTCCTCCCGAGCTCCCACATCCCCCCAATATCTTCCCTGCAGTCTACAGTTGTTCTCATTGTCCCTTTATACGCCCAGCCATTTTTACTACAACAATTCATGCTGTGGTTCCTCCTGGATCTGCCTTGGAAGAAAGGACGAAGGTATTTATTTTTCAAAACTGACTGCAGCTTAGTTTACCTTGTTTGACTGCTCGTTGTGTTTTATTGCAAAACAAATGCTGAGTGGATGTTCAATTTACCACTGAAGGATCATGAGTTGAACCAGTCTCCAAAAGCTCTCTCTTGATTTATTTGATTTAATTTGAACAGTTTTCCCTATGGCTACATGCAGCAGGAAGTGGTCAAAGGGACTGGCCGAGGTTGCCCTGGGTTGGCAGTACACAGGCATGTGTCTTGCCCTAGATTCACAGGGGCAGATTTACAAGCCCCTTGTGCCACTTTTGCCTCACTTTTCCCATGTTAAAAATGACGCAAAAGTGGCACAAGGGGCTTGTAAATCTTCCCCACAGTTCTTTGGGGAATTCACCAACCGAGGGCACCGTCTGTGGTGGCCAACCAAGACCAGTGTGCCATTGTAGGTATCATATGTACCCCACGGGAGGCCCTTTGAGGCGCCCCACCCCTCACTACGGCCTGGGCTAGGGTTGCTCCTTTTATGGCCTTTTCTGTTTTATGTTTGGGGCAAGGGAACCAAGCCTTGCATCCTGAAATGGCTGCAGCAGAAGAAAATGTTTTCTTGCATCAGCCAATCATAGAACTAATCCATGGTTGAATCGCTGAACTATGGGTCTGAAAGAGGCATGAGAGAAAATTCTCCCTCCTCCAATGGGATTCCTTTAATGTTTTATATCTGACTTTTCAGAAGATCCACTGTTCCTAAATGTCCAAGTTACACAAAAGAGTTAACCCTTTAAAGCCTGCTAGGTAACTGTTTAAATAACTTATATCTCAAAAACTGCTTAATGAAATTACACCAAACCAACACATGCATGCTTTCAGAGCAAAGTTGTGCTTTCACTCCAAGTTCAGTGTAACTTTGTTTTTCAGTTTTGGCTGTAGCAGCAAGCCAAGCATGCAATGGAAGTTCAATGGGAAAAGACATATTTTTTTCGCCTCCTCCTAACTTACACCCCTACAAGGATCTGCATGAAAATTGACAATACAGACCATAGCAGACTCTGCCATGCGATTGTCACATTTGGTACAGATGCAAAAAGAGCAGATGGTGGATGGAATGCTGAATTAATCAAGCATTCACCCCAGTCACAGATCTGGGTTAAATCCATAATTTTTTTGCATGCCACGCCATTCCAGTTTAGAACCAGCCACAAATCACTCTTGACCCTGTTCCCCATGGGAACAAACCAGAACGAACTGCCAGGCCAGGTCTTCCCTGGACCAGAAACAAGCATCCTTGGACAGGTTTCAGGGTAACACCCCTCAACAGCCAGGCTAGCTTGAAGCAGGTGGTGTAGCAAGCAATGCATGGCGAGCAAAAGAACAATGGATTTAACACTGATCTATTGACTGGGGATAAATGTTTTGATTTGTTCTGCATTCCATCCATCATTTGGGTGTCTTATGCTTTCTCGCCCTAAGTACGCCAGGTATATCCATTTTTTGTGGGTCCCAGGCTCACTGTGCCACTGAATTCAAGCTAGCCTGGCTGATGAGGTGTGAAACCCCGAAACTGGTCCTAGGATGCTTGTTTCTGGTCCCGAGAGGACCTGGCCTGGAACGTCGGGCTGGACTGGTACCGTGGGGAACAGGGTCAAGACTGATTTGCATATGGCTGGGTTTAAACTGGAATGTGTGGCAGGCATCAAATCAATGCACTTTACCCAGATCAAATTCTTTTTCGTTTAAGGGGTCCACAGAGCCCACTCAAGGCATCTGCCACTGCATAGAACATTACATAATATTACCAGATTCAATAAACTGCATATATATAGAAGCAACATTGAAAAATGTAAAACATTCTGTAAATGGAAAGACATTTTAAATTGGATGCTATAAATTAAGTTAGAATCCTCAGATTGATTCATGAGAGCAGAGCAAGTGCATCAAACGGAACCTGGCATGGACAATGGCTGACCTCAATTGAATTTAAGAAAACTGTTTTCCCATTAAAATTAACATTTTGATTGTATTGTATATTTATTTGGGATTCAAAGAAAATAGTAATCATGGGCGGAGAACTCCACTCTGCTCGTGGAGTGTGTGGAGATTTGCGTACTCCACGTGCCGCGGAGAACGCAGAGTAGGCAAATCTCCGTACACTTCAGCGGCGGAGCAGGGTTGGCCAGCTCCCACCCCCCCTATTAACTATTGATTACAAATTAAATAAAAAGAGTTTAAAGTAAACTAAAACCACGCACAGTTTTCAGAGAGACATTGATGAAGAGGAGGAGGGCAGCCCGGGGACGCCGCAGCCAAGGTAAGTGGATTTAATTTACTTTAAACTTTTTTTATTTCATTTGTAATCAGTTGTTAATAAGGGGGGTGGGAGGCGGGTAGCAGAGCGGACCTACGCAGGAGTTTCACGGAGTTTATCCTCCGCGTAGCCCAGCTACGCCCAGGGTTAGAAAATAAATCATTATTTATGTGTTTGTTTGAAGAATGCTTATTTCAGTCTTTATTGTGTATTTATTTGCAGTTCAAATCATGGGAAATGCATAGGTGATTGCCGCTGGCTTCCAGTAATGAATTAGAGTGGGCCTGGTTTCCAATAATGACTCGGTGTGGGTTCCCGAGTTCCACTAATGATTAAGTGGACTGTAGTCATAAGGGTAAAAACACAGTCTTAGAATACCTCTCCAGTGCACCTTTAGAACATATTGCTTTCCTAGCCAATTTATGTTCCAATTGAGCGCTATGCACCCTTTCATCCCATATTTCCAAACATTTCTTTGGAGGAAGTTGGTTTTCTAGGAATAGTGAAATTCAGGATGTACTTAGATTTTAAAGCTTTTTATTGAGTTTTTAAAGGCTACAAATGCATAAAATTATACATAAAATCATATAACAAATGTTATAGAGAGAACATAGGTAAATACAAAATAAACCTAAAGGGTAAGAGAAGGTACGGAGAGGAGGATAAGGAGGCAGGGTCAGATTAGTCGTAGAATCTGTCACGGTGCGTGGGTTACTGAGGGGGCTGGTAAATGATACATAACTCACTTTTGAGCAGAGGCATCAATGACAGTTGTAGAGACATTGACAATTCTGAAGAGTTTTGTGATAGGTGACACCAGGTTGCTGGCAAGTAAGTGATAAAACATAATGTTGTAAACACAGTAATACATGTATGTTAGCCTGGTATGTAGAGTAAGCCAGCAAGTCAGGTGCAGGAGTGTGGCAACCTCTGATCTGCGTATACCTAGACTATATGTGCTTTATGCAGGATTTTGGTCCCCTGAATAGGGTGGGTGTGAACTCTGAAGTACAGAGACTCATAAATGATGAGATTAGTCAAGCACTATCCAGTGATAATTGTGGAAAGAGAATAAGGTAAGACATAAAAATGGTAGTAGTCTTAGGTTTGGTTACGTATGATGATTAGGGAGATTTTAATATGGAGAGATAACTGTATATGGGGTGTTTCCGAGGAGGCTTTCTTGTGGCCGAGTAGTTGTCCAACGTATCCCAGATGGGTTTAGAGGGTGTCTTCCATGGTGAGTTTTTAAGTGAGATTTTGTCTGCGCCCCTGATGTAGGATATCCAGTTGATATAGGAGTTAAAGACGGCTTTCTGCATGCTTTTCCAGTTGGATAGAACTAATTTAGTTGCAGAAGTTATAGGTAACTCTAACAAGGCACAGTTGGATGGATTATCGAGATTAGCGTCAAGGAAGCCCTTAATGAGGAAGGCAAGTCTGGATATTTGGGGCCCGATGTAGGTAATCCCAGATTACTGATTCTTGAATACCGAATCACACCGATTCGGTATTTAAGAACTGGCAATCGGGATGTAGGTATTTTTACCGATTCAATTACTGAATCGGTAAGATTCGGTAATTACCGAATCTGTATTTACTGATTCTGTAATTGCCATTGACTCCTATGGGCCTTGAGGCCCATAGGAATCAATGCCAAATACTGAATCGGCAAATACCTATTCGGTAAAAGTACCGAATTTACAAGGGGGACAGGGTGTCACTTTGACACCCTGTTGCACCCCTCACTTGTGCATGGGTGCACATGTTGCTGACATACATGCCTTTAGGGCATGTATATCTGCAACATGGCACATTTTTAAAGCAAAAAAAAATGCTATTTGAAGGGTTTTCATTATTTACCACCAACTTCTAGTTGGTGGTAAATAACGAATTCTTAAACCCTTGTAGCACTGATTACAGTGCTACCTACATGTAAAATTACAGAATCGGTAATTTTACCAATTCGGTATTTTACCGAATCGGTAAAATTACAGATTCGGAAAAATTACTGATTCTGTAATTTGACATGCCCCTACATCTCAACATCCACATACCGGTCGGAAACTGCCGAAAATCGGTATTTTCGGCCGTTTCCGACCGGTATTTGCCTACCTACATCGGGCCCTTAGTACCAACACAAGTTTAGTTAGTATCACCACTTTACCACTACTGTCCCCAGCTGTAAGGTTAACTTTGACTGATGAACTCAGTGCTTTCAGTATAGCAAGCTGGTTTGTGTTGTGTATTATAAGCTAATTTATAAATGGATGTGTATATTACCTGCAGCATATTTCTCTTCGTATTCGTGTTTTTAACACATTTCTGACTTGTTCGTTTCTCAAGGTGTACACAAAAGGATTCATTAAAGCGGAAATAATGTTAACGAACAAATGCACTGTTTTGTAGACCTCCACTGAAGGGTGCATTGCTGGGCTGACTTGAAGCAAGATGGTGCCTCCATAGACGAGTATAACCATGGTCAAGTGGGAGCTGCATGTGGAGAACGCCTTCTGTCTTCCTTTCATTGATGGGATTCGCACAATCTTGGAAATGATGAAGCCGTAGGACACGACAGTTAGCCCCAGAGAGCTCAGCAGGAAGGCGAGCGCTGAGATGATATCGATGGTGTGGAGGATCCTTGTGTCCCTACAAGCCAGCTTCACGACAGACAGGCCATCACAGTAGAAATGGTTTATGACGTTGGGACCACAGTAGGGAAGCCCTGTTATGATAATAGTTGGGTAGAGGTTACAAATGAGTGAACTCACCCATGCTCCAATAATGAGCCGTACGCAGAACCGGCCTCTCATGATGGTGGTGTAACGCAGTGGGTTGCATATCGCCACAAAGCGATCCAAGGACATGATTGGCAGAAGTAAAAGAATAATGGATCCGAGATAAGCAAAGATAAAAGACTGCATGAAGCAGTTGGCCTTTGGAATTGATTTGTGCAGCGAGAGCATCTGCACTAGCATTAAAGGCACAATGTTGGAGATGTTAATGGTCTCCAGCAGGGATAGATTCCACAGAAAGAAATACATGGGTGTGTGTAGTCGTCGGTCTATGCCTATTAAGGTAATCATGAGAACATTTCCCAATGCTGTGACCATGTATGTGAACAGAAGAATGATGAACATTAGAATCCGCAGTTCAGGACTTCCGGTGAAACCCACAAGTATGAATTCTGTCACCAAGCTCTTGTTCTTCGTGTCCATGACTGTTCAACGGATTCCCTAAACAAGAGAGGTGTTTTAAAGGTCAATTACTAGTAGTATGCAGACCTTGGATAAATGGTTTGGTATGTAGCATTTACAAGCTTACTTATTGGGTAGACCAATTAATACTCAATAGGGCAAATGCTACTCACTCACATGACTTGTGATGCGGATTTGTTTGTTCATGCCATCCACTCTCCCGGGGTGATGTGGATTGCTTAGTAGTTGAGTAGCTAAAGGCAGGGTTAAGTATATTGCATATTCATGATGCTACACTTTCCATTGGTTGTATATTGAAGGATGTTATTATCTTTGTACATTCAATTACTGCTAACGATGCACTAGTTTTCCGGTATATCTAAGGCCTGAACACGTGAATGTTTAATATTAAAGGACCAATTCACAAAGCTAGTTGTGTGTCGATTTGTCCTACGCATTAAATAACCATTTGTTAAGAATGAGGCCACAAGAGAAGGTAAGAGCAGGAGTTAATTCCGTTAGGTCATTCAGCACCTGCTCCTAGTCTCTCATCAACCTTCTAAGGTGAGCTCTCACTTAACATTCTAAGGTGGAATGTACCAATGGGTGAAAGGAACAGGGGTGAGAAGGAAAGGAGAAGGGTGGGAGGAAGGAGGGAGAATATAAGGAGAATACATTAAGTTACAACACATCTCCCTTTGAATAAGGGATATACTGCACTTACATCAGGAAACAAGTTAATAATTGCACAAAGATAAATGTCCATGCTAAAGATACAATTTATAATCTGCTGGCCAAGACAGTGGCTGATGAGACCTGGGTTTAATGGAGGCAGATGCGTTGGATGTTGATCCGCCTTGGTGTACTTCACTGGAAGATACTAACGATTGTACTTTTGGGCAGCTTGCTACATTGCCCATGTGCCTGTGTTGTGTGGCGTTTAGAGATCCGAGTAATTTGTCCCGATTCATGCCCTTATATAGACATAGAGATCAATCCCTCATTTAGACATAGCCCTTGCAGACCAAATACAGGCATGGCTACTTCCACCCGTACCAAACGTCACAACAATTTCTTGGAAAATCGACTTAAGCAGTTAGGGAACTTCCCCTTGCTTGAATATTGATTTGTCCAAGAACTCATGTACTTTGAAAAGAACAACTATTCCCTAGGGGTTCTTTCCTGACATTATTATGCCTGACTTTACGTCAATCTATGGCATTCCTAAACATCTTCAAGGTATAAATATACCTTCACGTGCTATGGCAAACTACGGTGGTTCGGAGCAGTTCGACTACTTGCCCGACGCAGCTCGCTTCAGCAAGTGCAGAAGGAAGCCGACCCTCCAGCTGATGCACTGATCAAGAGGCTGTCTTTCTCTCGCCGAGAATTCAGCTCTGGTGTTTCCAAGCTCCCCTTGCGGGGTATTGGTAAATCGAGTCCTGAGACAGAGATTCCAGACCTCCTTCATTCTAATCCAAGGTATGAAGCTGATTAGAACCTAGAGAAACCTTTGGTAGATTCTTGGCAAAAACAACTAAACCTATGCTACACAACACTTACTTCTTCCCGCGTACTAGACTTAGGTTAGGTACATTGGGGTAGGCGTATTTAGAAGCACCAGTTGAGTATTTTTAGTCAATGTTATTTATGTATGTATTTTTTTACGGCTTAGAAACCATACAATGCTTTTACAGTAGTATTTTATAATACTATTCTCGCTGTACGCATTATACTTTGCAGTGTGCTTAACGATTGTAGCAGTTCACTTGTCTTGTATGAGAAATAAGAATCTTCAATAAACCTTTTTATTGAAAACGCCCGTCTCTCTATTTCTCTAAAAACTCTGTTGAAACGAAGCATGCACAATTGACTGAGTGAAATACTAATCTATTGTTTCTGCGACTCTAGAGATATATTTCTTATTCTTGGGAAACAAAGTTGTCATGTTTATGCGGTTGTCAGAAACAAATCCCTTCTTGTGAATTCGAGAAAGTTTCTAGGGACCGCTGAGCTAGCTGGCACTCACTATTAAGTTTAGTATATTTAATAGACACCTAGTCGACCTCAGTCCTACGTCTAATCTATAGGATATATTATTCCAATGCGCAGAGCCTATTGGGAATATAGGAACTACACTACACCAGGTGCTCCCGTCTTCCAGCTCGACTGAATTTTTTGTTGACTCTTTTTTATTCTTAAAGATTTAGAAAATGAGGAAATTCTGTCTCGAGAAATGTTAGGTTTCTTAATGATTACCCACTGACCTTCTTGCCAACTCTTGTTGACTGCACCCCATTTCTGGTAATATCTAGATTTGTATTCTAATTGATGCTTCTCTACTTTTCCTAGAACAGATTTCCTGTCTACCCAGACCGGACATCCTCCATTGAGCCAGTTGGGTGTGAGTTTGGAACCTGGATTACGCCCTTTAAGAGAGGCAAAAGGAGTAGTTCCAGTGACAGCATTTGGTGTGATGTGATATGATCAGAACATCTTTCTTATGGCTACTTCCACTGGTTCATGGGATGCTAAGGTTAATTGTGTGGTATCCATCATCATCCTATTAGCTCTTTCTACCAATCCATTGGCTTTTGGACAGTAGAGCGGAGATTTGAGGTGGGTCATGGATAAGATATGTAACAACAAAAAGAGAGATAGGGAGATTCAAGACACACTCTTAATCCCCGGTCAAGGTACTCAAACAAAAGAAGAGGGTCAGTGGAATAAGAGTAAACCACATAAAGGAGCAAAAATTGAAGCTAACCTCACTTCGGTTAGTAAAGAAAGCCCTCACTCACCGACATGGTCAGTGACATGCTTCATCATTGGGCCCCACTAAAGAGGCCGAGTGCCTCTTTAGTGTGCTGCGACGCAAGAACTACTGCGGAGCAGGTTTTGTGTGAAGGCTTACAGTGAAATATAGGTAAAAAATGTCCCAAGTGTATCAAAAAAACTATTTGTAGATCACTCGGACACGGTTATAAAAATTATTTTATGTGTTAGGAATTTAATCCAAAATTAATTGTATGGTTAATTCCCTTTATTAATAAAATCAGTCAACATGTTTCTGCCTCTGAAACGGTGTTATTTTACCAGGCAGTCATCAGGACCTTTCGTTGTGCTAAAACCTGGCGGTATGAGCACTCTAAGGCTCACCCTTACCTAGGGGCGTGAAAGTGAAAAAAAGAAAAAAGTGAAAGTGCAAGGGAAAAGAGCGATTGCTCAGTCCCTATTACTCCTGGTTTAGGAGGCTTACCAAAATCAGGTTTTCTGCACCTGAAAAAGGATTGCGATCTGCACCATGGGTCACGGGAGGGGGGCGGAGGTGTAATTGGCACACCGCCCTCGACGCCAGGCACCCTCTTGGAACCTGTGACTCCCTCGTACCGGACCCCGACGAGGGAGTCACAGGTTCCAAGTCACAGGTTTCAAGAGGGAAAACTGCCTTTTGTCCTAGAAAAGAATTAGCCCCGCCACGCCCCCTCCGACAGCCAGGCTCCTGCAGCAGCCTCATGGGGACTTGAGCTCTGGGTCCCAAATGTATCATTTCCGTCTGAGTCGGTTCCAGCAATGGGGGGGGGAGAGGGAGGGGGGGGTAACACTATCTTTGTTTCCTTCCTTCTCTGGGCGCCATCTCTGCCTCCGACCCATCTGTAACACAATTATTCAAGGTCCCTCTATGGGCTTTACCAATGCTTCGTTTATAAACACATATGGTACAATACACTAATAAAATAACTTGGAATTTCCCTTAGAAACGCAGTGTGCCTAGTTTCGTGCGTTCCAGTTTGAGTGCTGATGCTCTGCCCCCTCGTTCCTAAATGTCCGCTCTTTATTTTTATCGTTTTTAGCGCCTCGAAGAGCCCGGCATCCGGTGACGCAGCGGCGCTGTGATGACGCCTTCCTGAGGGAATCAGCGCGCGCTCCTCTCCTCAGCGAGGCCCGGCCGCCCCCGAGAGGCCTCACGTTTCAACCAATCACGGAGCTTCTTGCACAGAAACCCTCCAAAAATGCCCCTTGGTTCAGCCCCCAACTCCCCAGGGGGAGGGGGAGAGTGGCTGGACCGGGGGTCTCAGTGGAGGCCTCCCCCCCCCAGACCCCCAGAGCTGCCCCTTGGTTCAGCCCCCCACTCCCCAGGGGGAGGGGGACAGTGGTGTAAAGGTAGAAATGAACTTCCAGCTGGTAATGAATATCAGGAAACAATGTTGAAGTTGTTAGGTAAGATTTATTACCATAATTAAAGAGCACACCACAGGAGCACATCCGTACGCAGCAAACTCCAACTGAAGAAGTCGCAGACTCACAGTTGAAGTCCACAGGTAAGGAGTGTCACGAGGGATGCGTCTCTTGAAAGAAAACACTCTTCAAGAGACGCGCGTGAAGGAACACATAACATTAGAATATAGTACACGTGAACATTGAGAATACTTACGAAACTCTAAGAACTCCACATCTCCTCCCTCCTCACCAAATAAGGAACAGAAAGAAAACGTAACTATAATAAATAAAACTTAATTAAAATAATAATCTCTAAAACGAGTGGGAAAGGAGCAGTTCCTATGAGTTCTAGAAGTACTATCAGAAACATGAGTAACGGTGGATGAACAAGTAGTTTCATCATTTTCAACATTGTTAGGAATAGGAAGTGAAACTTCCAGTGAAGGTGAAACTTCTTCATTTGAAATTTGGGTGACTTGAGAAGGAGAAGTAGCATCATTAGAAGCTGGGAATTCCAACTGTGGCAAATCAAGAAAAGAACAAGAATGAATACCATTCTCACTTTTGGTTCTGAGGATGCTCTTAGCTTGTTCAGAAGTTAGCTTAACAAGTGAACGTTTATTTCGCCATCCTCTTTTATCCAAAAATAAAGAACCTTTTGACACTTTAAGTACCTGGGTAGGAAGTGAAAACTTAGATAGGCCTTTCTTAACTCTATCCATGGACTTAAACATGACCCAATCACCTACTATAAATATTTCAGGGGTAGAAACAACTTTGGCATTAAAATTTCGTCTTTGTACAGCTTGTTGTTTCTCAACATTACTCTTAAGAATTAATTTGTCAGAACAGGCTAGACAACTAGAATTTTCTGAAATCAATTTTTTGATCCAGGAGGGACAAACAGTACCATGTGGGTTCCTTTTTTTAAGTAATCTGAAAGGTGATATGCCAGTGGTGGAGTGTGGGGTAACCAAGTATGCCCAAACCTTTTCTCTTAGGAAAACCTCAACATTTTCTTTACAAGAATGAGCAGTCTGAATGCCCTCTTTTAAAAATCGGTTCATGCGTTCAATTAAACCATTTGACATGGGGGAATAAAGGGCTACTCTCAAGTGTTTGACATCAAACTTCTTCAAGAATTCCTCCATAACATTAGAGCAAAAATGCGAACCATTGTCACTGACAATTTCCTTGGGGGGCCCTTCCATTCTAAAAATCCTCTGTAAGAATCTCATGGCTGAAATAGAATCTGGGTTGGTACAAAAATCAAAGTCAAACCACTTGGAGTAATAGTCTACAACAGAGACAATGTAGCGTTGAGATTGAGGAAGAATCTCAAAGGGTCCGGAAAAATCAATGGCCAACTTGACCCAAGGTTCATCGGGAATGGGAACATTATGTAATGATAAATTCTGCAATTTCCAATGTTTATCAGAAGCTAGGCAAGTGCTACATGCATCAATCCAATCATTGACATTCCTTTCCATGGCGGGCCACCAGAAATGTTCTTTTAATTTGCGTGAGGTCCCGCCTACACCCAAATGACCTTGATGTGCTGTAATAAATAACTTTTTGCGTAAAATTAAAGGTGGAACACATCGATCGCCCCTAAAAATGATCCCATTGACAATTTTTAATTCTTCAGAAACTTGTGCAAAGGACTTCAAAGAAGCAGGAAGAGAACGAATTCTGGGCCAGCCTGAAATTATTAAATTCTTCACCGCTACAATAGTTTCATCCTCAGCATAATATTTGAACCAATCCTCTTCGGAAATAGAAAGAGGGGAGAGAATTAAATCCTCCAAGGAGGCAACAACGCACTCAACATCATCTCCAAGAACATCATTATTATCTTCTAAAGGTAACCTTGAAAGAGCATCGGCCCTCATGTTCCTGCCTCCAGCAATGTGGTGAATACTGAAATTGAAGTCATGTAATTTGGAAAGGATTCTCACTAACCTCGAAGAGGCTTTACCAGTGCCATTTCCATTTAAGAGATGTATTAAAGGTTTATGATCAGTGTATAACAAAAAATGAGAACCCCAAATGTAGACTTTAAATTTTTCTACAGCCCAAACACAACCTAGGGCTTCCTTTTCAATGGTGCTGTAATTATGTTCAGCATTGCTGAGTGATTTTGATGCAAAACCAATGGTATGCTCTACAGAACCATTCCATTGACAAAGAACAGCACCTAGACCTTTCTGACTAGCGTCCACGTAAATGCCACATTTAAGGCCTGGTGTAAAGGATGATAGAGCTGGAGAATTTATAATGACTTTCTTAATGTTATTGAAAGCTAAATCTGCTTCATCATTCCACAAAAATGAGATATCTTTTTTAATTAAAATCCTAAGGGGTTGAACTAATTGAGAATAATTCATGACAAATCTTGAGTAATATTCGGTGAGACCAAGAAATGATCTCAAAGCATCTTTGTTGTTTGGAATGGGTACATTTTGAATAGCTTGAGTGAGGGAAAGTTTGGGTTTGATACCCATGGTGGAAATGGAATGACCTAAATAGTCTAATTCTTCCACAAAGAACTTGCACTTATTTTTACCAAGAGTGATCCCAACTTCACTGAAGCGAGATAGTACAATGCGTACATCCTTAATATGTTCATTAACGTTCTTGGAATGGATTAAAACATCATCTTGATATGCTTGCACACCCTTAATATTACATAAAACGCTGTCCATAAATTTTTGAAAAACACTTGCGGCACTTGCTAAACCAAAAGGGAGTCTTAGATATTGAAAGGCCCCAAACAGAGTAATAAATGTGGTGAGTTCGGATGAACATTTGGTCATGGGAATTTGGTGGTACGCACTCCTTAAATCTAAGAGCGTAAACAATTTGGACTCAGCAATTCCAGTGAGAAGTTCTTGAATTCTGGGTAAGGGGTAACAGTCGATTAAAATATTCTGATTTAATGATCGAAGGTCGGCACACAAACGGATGCTAGAATCTTTTTTTTTAACGACCACGATAGGACTGACCCATAAAGATGAATCAACAGCTTCAATTATCTTCTCATCTACCATTTTCAATAGTACCTTTTTTAAATCATCTCTCACATTGAGAGGAACATTTCTCAATTTGTGAATTACTGGGATAGCATTTGGTTTGAGTCGAATGCGATGCTCATAGTTCTTGATCATACCGACAGAATCATTAAAGACTTCGGGGAAATCTGAAATGATTTTGTTAACTATTCCTACATCAATGAAATTAACAAAGGACACATCACATTGTTCATTTATCTGAACAGGACAATCAGATCCAGGGACAAGTTTGAGACCCATTTTGGCAAGATCTTGCCACCCAATAATGCATTTCCCATCAGTCGCAACATAGACTTTTGTATGGATACATCTGCTCAAACAAGTTACATTAGTAATAAAGAAACCCCACATTTCAATGCTTTTCCCAGCATATGCTTTTGGTATGATATCCAATGGTTCAAGAGTAATTCTGGGGGACCAATGAGTATTGAACAGTAGTTCAGATATAATGGTAACGGGGGCACCTGAATCCGCCATCATGTTGATTGTTAAATGATCAACAATTACCTGGCAAGTCGGATCTTTTGCGTGTCCCGAACCATTGGAATTAACCATACATATAGAAACTGAATGAATAGAAAGAATTTCTTTTTCAATCAAATTTCTGTTAGGAGTAACGATTTCAATAGTATTAATAGTAGTATTTTTCATTTCAGAGTCAATAAATTGAATGTCATCAGAGTTTTCACCTGTAAAGCAAGATATGTTATTAATTTGAGAACTTTTTTCGGTTGCGACAAACAGATTGAAAATGTCAAATTTTTTGACAAAAAGTGCACTTTTTTCCTTGAGCTGGACAAATTGGGCTGTTACTTAAGTGCTTTTTAGAACCACAACGAAAACAAAAGGTATTTGTTCTCCTTTGAAATGGTTTCTGAAAAGGCTTATTTCTAGTATAAACAGCATTAATATTTAAATCAGGTTGAGGGAATGAATTAGCTTCAGTAATACATTTGGAAGATACAATTGATCTTTCGATACCCTTAGCTATTTCTAAAACTTCAGATAAAGTAGGGTCTCTGCAACTCAATATTCTCTCTTGAATCTTCTTGTGACAGCAATTATATACAAACTGGTCTCTTAAAGCAGTTTCTAGATAAGTTCCAAAACTGCACTCAGCAGCGAGGTTTCTCAAAGCAGAAATAAATTCTTCAATAGACTCATCCTGTTCTTGACGTCTTTTCATGAAATTAAAGCGTTCAAGTATAACACTAGGTTGCTCAAGGAATTTCCTTTTCAATTTTAAAATTGCAGCTGAGTATTCATTAATATCACCTCCACCAGTAGAAGATGGCAGAGGATTGGGTAAATTGTTAAAAATCTGTCTGCCTTCTTTACCCAAATTGCTATAAAGTATTGCCAGTTTCCTTTTAGGAGAGTATTCATCAGCTCCTATGGCGATTAAATAACTTTCAAAGTTTTGAAACCAATGCCTCCAAGGTTCTTTAGGCTTTCCTGGTACTGGTAGAAAATAATTTAAAGTAACTATCTGCTGGTTCGTGGCCATGTTGTTTATAATTAAGTACCAATGAAGAAGTGTAAAGTCAGGTTTGTAAAATTTTAAATTTGTTCAAAACCCGTTTGACTATTCCTTTAAAAACTCTTTATAAGACATAAAATTCAATGTAATTCTTTCAAAACCGCTCACCGTAAGTCTTTTATAAGGTTAATTGAGGTTGTTTCCTTTCCGACTCTTACGATCGGTAAATCGTTGTTATGGTAACCAGAAAACAAACCAATATGGCCTCCAAGCGTAGCTACGCTCCTGCATGCATGCGCGATGACGTATGCTCGAGACGAGATGACAATCTCGCTCACGTCATGAGTGACGCGCAACGGGGTCCGTCAGGAATTGAAGAAATGCATAAAATTATGCAAAATCCTGATGAGACGACCAATAAGCGGCGGATTTTCTCGTAGAAGAGCTTGAAGAGGTCTTGAAGATGGCGGTGAGGTTAGGCGGGATCGTGCAAGGTAGGTGATGTGCTCTTTTTGACCAAAATTGTCCTTGTCGCCAAATGTAAAGGTAGAAATGAACTTCCAGCTGGTAATGAATATCAGGAAACAATGTTGAAGTTGTTAGGTAAGATTTATTACCATAATTAAAGAGCACACCACAGGAGCACATCCGTACGCAGCAAACTCCAACTGAAGAAGTCGCAGACTCACAGTTGAAGTCCACAGGTAAGGAGTGTCACGAGGGATGCGTCTCTTGAAAGAAAACACTCTTCAAGAGACGCGCGTGAAGGAACACATAACATTAGAATATAGTACACGTGAACATTGAGAATACTTACGAAACTCTAAGAACTCCACATCTCCTCCCTCCTCACCAAATAAGGAACAGAAAGAAAACGTAACTATAATAAATAAAACTTAATTAAAATAATAATCTCTAAAACGAGTGGGAAAGGAGCAGTTCCTATGAGTTCTAGAAGTACTATCAGAAACATGAGTAACGGTGGATGAACAAGTAGTTTCATCATTTTCAACATTGTTAGGAATAGGAAGTGAAACTTCCAGTGAAGGTGAAACTTCTTCATTTGAAATTTGGGTGACTTGAGAAGGAGAAGTAGCATCATTAGAAGCTGGGAATTCCAACTGTGGCAAATCAAGAAAAGAACAAGAATGAATACCATTCTCACTTTTGGTTCTGAGGATGCTCTTAGCTTGTTCAGAAGTTAGCTTAACAAGTGAACGTTTATTTCGCCATCCTCTTTTATCCAAAAATAAAGAACCTTTTGACACTTTAAGTACCTGGGTAGGAAGTGAAAACTTAGATAGGCCTTTCTTAACTCTATCCATGGACTTAAACATGACCCAATCACCTACTATAAATATTTCAGGGGTAGAAACAACTTTGGCATTAAAATTTCGTCTTTGTACAGCTTGTTGTTTCTCAACATTACTCTTAAGAATTAATTTGTCAGAACAGGCTAGACAACTAGAATTTTCTGAAATCAATTTTTTGATCCAGGAGGGACAAACAGTACCATGTGGGTTCCTTTTTTTAAGTAATCTGAAAGGTGATATGCCAGTGGTGGAGTGTGGGGTAACCAAGTATGCCCAAACCTTTTCTCTTAGGAAAACCTCAACATTTTCTTTACAAGAATGAGCAGTCTGAATGCCCTCTTTTAAAAATCGGTTCATGCGTTCAATTAAACCATTTGACATGGGGGAATAAAGGGCTACTCTCAAGTGTTTGACATCAAACTTCTTCAAGAATTCCTCCATAACATTAGAGCAAAAATGCGAACCATTGTCACTGACAATTTCCTTGGGGGGCCCTTCCATTCTAAAAATCCTCTGTAAGAATCTCATGGCTGAAATAGAATCTGGGTTGGTACAAAAATCAAAGTCAAACCACTTGGAGTAATAGTCTACAACAGAGACAATGTAGCGTTGAGATTGAGGAAGAATCTCAAAGGGTCCGGAAAAATCAATGGCCAACTTGACCCAAGGTTCATCGGGAATGGGAACATTATGTAATGATAAATTCTGCAATTTCCAATGTTTATCAGAAGCTAGGCAAGTGCTACATGCATCAATCCAATCATTGACATTCCTTTCCATGGCGGGCCACCAGAAATGTTCTTTTAATT
This sequence comes from Lissotriton helveticus, assembly GCF_964261635.1. Lineage (NCBI taxonomy): Eukaryota > Metazoa > Chordata > Amphibia > Caudata > Salamandridae > Lissotriton > Lissotriton helveticus. Next base: position 1,878,114 of record NW_027611675.1, read on the forward strand.
TGCGTGAGGTCCCGCCTACACCCAAATGACCTTGATGTGCTGTAATAAATAACTTTTTGCGTAAAATTAAAGGTGGAACACATCGATCGCCCCTAAAAATGATCCCATTGACAATTTTTAATTCTTCAGAAACTTGTGCAAAGGACTTCAAAGAAGCAGGAAGAGAACGAATTCTGGGCCAGCCTGAAATTATTAAATTCTTCACCGCTACAATAGTTTCATCCTCAGCATAATATTTGAACCAATCCTCTTCGGAAATAGAAAGAGGGGAGAGAATTAAATCCTCCAAGGAGGCAACAACGCACTCAACATCATCTCCAAGAACATCATTATTATCTTCTAAAGGTAACCTTGAAAGAGCATCGGCCCTCATGTTCCTGCCTCCAGCAATGTGGTGAATACTGAAATTGAAGTCATGTAATTTGGAAAGGATTCTCACTAACCTCGAAGAGGCTTTACCAGTGCCATTTCCATTTAAGAGATGTATTAAAGGTTTATGATCAGTGTATAACAAAAAATGAGAACCCCAAATGTAGACTTTAAATTTTTCTACAGCCCAAACACAACCTAGGGCTTCCTTTTCAATGGTGCTGTAATTATGTTCAGCATTGCTGAGTGATTTTGATGCAAAACCAATGGTATGCTCTACAGAACCATTCCATTGACAAAGAACAGCACCTAGACCTTTCTGACTAGCGTCCACGTAAATGCCACATTTAAGGCCTGGTGTAAAGGATGATAGAGCTGGAGAATTTATAATGACTTTCTTAATGTTATTGAAAGCTAAATCTGCTTCATCATTCCACAAAAATGAGATATCTTTTTTAATTAAAATCCTAAGGGGTTGAACTAATTGAGAATAATTCATGACAAATCTTGAGTAATATTCGGTGAGACCAAGAAATGATCTCAAAGCATCTTTGTTGTTTGGAATGGGTACATTTTGAATAGCTTGAGTGAGGGAAAGTTTGGGTTTGATACCCATGGTGGAAATGGAATGACCTAAATAGTCTAATTCTTCCACAAAGAACTTGCACTTATTTTTACCAAGAGTGATCCCAACTTCACTGAAGCGAGATAGTACAATGCGTACATCCTTAATATGTTCATTAACGTTCTTGGAATGGATTAAAACATCATCTTGATATGCTTGCACACCCTTAATATTACATAAAACGCTGTCCATAAATTTTTGAAAAACACTTGCGGCACTTGCTAAACCAAAAGGGAGTCTTAGATATTGAAAGGCCCCAAACGGAGTAATAAATGTGGTGAGTTCGGATGAACATTTGGTCAGGGGAATTTGGTGGTACGCACTCCTTAAATCTAAGAGCGTAAACAATTTGGACTCAGCAATTCCAGTGAGAAGTTCTTGAATTCTGGGTAAGGGGTAACAGTCGATTAAAATATTCTGATTTAATGATCGAAGGTCGGCACACAAACGGATGCTAGAATCTTTTTTTTTAACGACCACGATAGGACTGACCCATAAAGATGAATCAACAGCTTCAATTATCTTCTCATCTACCATTTTCAATAGTACCTTTTTTAAATCATCTCTCACATTGAGAGGAACATTTCTCAATTTGTGAATTACTGGGATAGCATTTGGTTTGAGTCGAATGCGATGCTCATAGTTCTTGATCATACCGACAGAATCATTAAAGACTTCGGGGAAATCTGAAATGATTTTGTTAACTATTCCTACATCAATGAAATTAACAAAGGACACATCACATTGTTCATTTATCTGAACAGGACAATCAGATCCAGGGACAAGTTTGAGACCCATTTTGGCAAGATCTTGCCACCCAATAATGCATTTCCCATCAGTCGCAACATAGACTTTTGTATGGATACATCTGCTCAAACAAGTTACATTAGTAATAAAGAAACCCCACATTTCAATGCTTTTCCCAGCATATGCTTTTGGTATGATATCCAATGGTTCAAGAGTAATTCTGGGGGACCAATGAGTATTGAACAGTAGTTCAGATATAATGGTAACGGGGGCACCTGAATCCGCCATCATGTTGATTGTTAAATGATCAACAATTACCTGGCAAGTCGGATCTTTTGCGTGTCCCGAACCATTGGAATTAACCATACATATAGAAACTGAATGAATAGAAAGAATTTCTTTTTCAATCAAATTTCTGTTAGGAGTAACGATTTCAATAGTATTAATAGTAGTATTTTTCATTTCAGAGTCAATAAATTGAATGTCATCAGAGTTTTCACCTGTAAAGCAAGATATGTTATTAATTTGAGAACTTTTTCGGTTGCGACAAACAGATTGAAAATGTCAAATTTTTTGACAAAAAGTGCACTTTTTTCCTTGAGCTGGACAAATTGGGCTGTTACTTAAGTGCGTTTTAGAACCACAACGAAAACAAAAGGTATTTGTTCTCCTTTGAAATGGTTTCTGAAAAGGCTTATTTCTAGTATAAACAGCATTAATATTTAAATCAGGTTGAGGGAATGAATTAGCTTCAGTAATACATTTGGAAGATACAATTGATCTTTCGATACCCTTAGCTATTTCTAAAACTTCAGATAAAGTAGGGTCTCTGCAACTCAATATTCTCTCTTGAATCTTCTTGTGACAGCAATTATATACAAACTGGTCTCTTAAAGCAGTTTCTAGATAAGTTCCAAAACTGCACTCAGCAGCGAGGTTTCTCAAAGCAGAAATAAATTCTTCAATAGACTCATCCTGTTCTTGACGTCTTTTCATGAAATTAAAGCGTTCAAGTATAACACTAGGTTGCTCAAGGAATTTCCTTTTCAATTTTAAAATTGCAGCTGAGTATTCATTAATATCACCTCCACCAGTAGAAGATGGCAGAGGATTGGGTAAATTGTTAAAAATCTGTCTGCCTTCTTTACCCAAATTGCTATAAAGTATTGCCAGTTTCCTTTTAGGAGAGTATTCATCAGCTCCTATGGCGATTAAATAACTTTCAAAGTTTTGAAACCAATGCCTCCAAGGTTCTTTAGGCTTTCCTGGTACTGGTAGAAAATAATTTAAAGTAACTATCTGCTGGTTCGTGGCCATGTTGTTTATAATTAAGTACCAATGAAGAAGTGTAAAGTCAGGTTTGTAAAATTTTAAATTTGTTCAAAACCCGTTTGACTATTCCTTTAAAAACTCTTTATAAGACATAAAATTCAATGTAATTCTTTCAAAACCGCTCACCGTAAGTCTTTTATAAGGTTAATTGAGGTTGTTTCCTTTCCGACTCTTACGATCGGTAAATCGTTGTTATGGTAACCAGAAAACAAACCAATATGGCCTCCAAGCGTAGCTACGCTCCTGCACGCATGCGCGATGACGTATGCTCGAGACGAGATGACAATCTCGCTCACGTCATGAGTGACGCGCAACGGGGTCCGTCAGGAATTGAAGAAATGCATAAAATTATGCAAAATCCTGATGAGACGACCAATAAGCGGCGGATTTTCTCGTAGAAGAGCTTGAAGAGGTCTTGAAGATGGCGGTGAGGTTAGGCGGGATCGTGCAAGGTAGGTGATGTGCTCTTTTTGACCAAAATTGTCCTTGTCGCCAAATGTAAAGGTAGAAATGAACTTCCAGCTGGTAATGAATATCAGGAAACAATGTTGAAGTTGTTAGGTAAGATTTATTACCATAATTAAAGAGCACACCACAGGAGCACATCCGTACGCAGCAAACTCCAACTGAAGAAGTCGCAGACTCACAGTTGAAGTCCACAGGTAAGGAGTGTCACGAGGGATGCGTCTCTTGAAAGAAAACACTCTTCAAGAGACGCGCATGAAGGAACACATAACATTAGAATATAGTACACGTGAACATTGAGAATACTTACGAAACTCTAAGAACTCCACAAGTGGCTGGACCGGGGGTCTCAGTGGAGGCCTCCCCCGGGAAGCAGAGCCCGGGCACCAATAAGGATTGGCTGGAGAGAAGGAAGGAGAAAGAGCGGGCCCACCAGAGAATGGGCTGGGCCAGCTCAGATGTAAATCTAGGGTTAGGAATGTGGCAGGGGGTAGGGGTACTTAAAGGTGGGCACCGGGCGCAAGGCCCTCTTTCTCCGGGGAATTGTGTCAGCAGAAGAGGTGCGGCGTCGACAAAGTGCCAGGTGAGGTGGGGGAGGTGTTGGCTTGGGGGGTTGTAATATGGGGGGTGTAGGAGAGAATGAGTGGGAGAAGGGCACGCGGCACCAGGGGGGGGGGCTGGTACGGGGAGTGCAGAGGGGAGTGATGCGGACGGAGAGGGGTAGATGGTGCAATGCAGGTAAGGTGAAGAGTGGGTGGGATAGCAAGTATTGATAGCGGAAGGTAGAGGACAGTTATTAGTCACTGCCCGCAAATTAGCCAACTATTGACGGCGCAGGGGGGCAGCAGATGATGGGGGGAACACCAGGGGGGGGTTATGGGTTTGCGGACTTTACTGGCTCGGGTCGGCAGGGTGTCAGGCCTGGGCGATTGCAAGGATTGGTTTCTGGGCGGGTAAATACAAGGATCTGGGCGGCTGGAATATGGTGCGGTCTGAGGGCCTCGTGCCACGCGCGGGAAAGGACAACACGGAGTCCAAGTAATGGGGACAAAGGCATCCGGCAGAGAGAAGGTTGCATGTGGGCAGGTATGAAATGTGGGATAGGCGAGCCCTCGAGCCTTGTGCACAGGGGGGGGGGCGCTCGGGAAAGGGTGCCTGCATGGAAAGGGTTGGGGGGCTCAGGGGAGGTTCGGGGATGCGTGGTTGGGGTCGGGAGCAGGAGGGTGGCTTGGCCGGACAGTGGTCAGGGGTGTTCTGTGGGGGGGGGGCGACCGAGGGCTTGTGGGCCGGGAGGTCGCGGGTGCCGCGCAAACAGGGACCCTCAACAATAAGGGGACGGTAATAAATAACAGCAATGAGGGTGCGATGGCAAGGGGACCAGGATTAGGGGGGTGCTCTGCCACGGGTCAGGAGGGACGGGTGCGCCCGGGGCAGGGGCTCAAGGACAAAGCAGCTCTCGAAGCAGTGGGGGCTCTGTTTGAAGGGAAGTATCGGGAGGAGACAAAAGTGATGGGTGCAAGGCGGGCGGCGGTGGGGTAACAGACTGCGGGGGCCAAAGTAGTGAATTCGGGGTGCAGAGGTGATTATGGGACGAGCAAGAACGGGCAGTCTAGGATAGCGAAAAAGGGCGCCAACGAGTTAGCCATGGAGGAGGCATAAGGGGGTCGGATTGCGGGGTAAAGGGTGGTGGCATAGGGTTGGTGGGAGGGGGCGACCGGGTGAGGAAGGTAAGGAATAGGGTTATGGGCGAGGGTCAGGGAGGCACAGTTGGCGCCATTCGGAGAATAGTCCGCCGATGCAAAGGGAACAGAAATAAGAAGGGAGTTATACATGTGTAGCGAAGGCATATCGTTGGATGGCACTCGTGGGGAATAAACACTAAAGGTGTATTGCAAGAATTAGGCATGGATTGTGTCGACATGGAACTGGGTGGCCATGAAGGGGAAGGTCAGGCGCGGTCCCGGTGAAATTCACGTGGGCTTGGGCTGGGGGGAAGGGGGGGGGGGGTATGGCGCAAAAAGCGAACAAGGGGGCGGGAGACGGTCAGGGCGCCAAAAGATAGGGGGCGTAGTGGGGCACCAACGCAGGCAGACAGGGAAGATACAGCGGAGGGGGTTAGTGACAACCAAGGGGGAGTCATCAAGGGAAAGGAATGTGTAAGAGGAGGAGAACAGGGAGGGCCGCGATGGTACTAAGGGCTGGTGAATTGGGGGGGAACGGAGGCGGAGCCTGCCCCACCGGCATGGCAGGGAGCGGCAGATAAGGGGGGCGGGGGTGGGGGGTGGGAGCATAAGGTGCAGGGAGCTTGGAGAAGTGCCGGTAAGGAGTTTGCCCCCCCCTACCCCATCCCCCGTGGTAGTCAATTAAGAAGGCATGGGTCAGCGCAACAAGGATACGTGTGGATACAGAACAAGCGGCCGGGTAGTTAGGAGGTTCGGGTGGGACAGACCTCGGCCCCTCAATAGAGTGAAAATCCCACTCCTGGCATCGGCGGGGCGAGCGCAATAAGCGAGGGTTATAATCGGAAGCATTATGCCATGAAGAGGGTGTGGGGACATTGAGGACAATGGCACGAGCAATGTGCCCAGGGGGCGGGTGGGACACAGGTCGGCAGTTACAGTGAGCACAAGGGTGGGTAGAGATTTGCTACATGTAAGTCCTCAGTAGCCTGCGTCTTATTGATAGTCATCTATAAAAGTTAACAACATTCGCTGTATATTCTTTCACACTTTTTCCTCCTGTAATGCACGGTTTGCTACCTCTTGTATTTTGTTGGCTCACGATTGTAATTTACCACTTGTATTTTGCTGGCTCACAATTGTCAATTTTGCTTCATTTATTGTAACGCTTGCTTTTGTATTTTGTTCACATGGAATTTTCTCATGTATCAGTTCTGTTTCTATTGTAAAGCGCTCTGACACCTTCGGGTAAAGTCCGCGCTATATAAAAATGCATAAATAAATAAACAATAGGCTCAGTTAAGGTACTACAATAATAGGAGGTCATTCGGCTTGGTGTTAACAGGAAGATACCATTTTGGATTGGGGAATTTAGTTCTGCTTTGTTGCGAAATAAACACAAAAGATAAAAGTTCCAAAGAAACTTGCACTTCAGAAGTGCTCAAGGTTGATTTACCAATACGTACGAATTTATTATGTACAAAGTCTTAAAATGTTAAGTGCCTTATGAGTACATGTGTAAAAAAGGGACCAAAATAACTAATCGACTCCACTGCGGTCGGAGATACACCTGAATCTTGAAAATTGGGTGCGCAGACAGTAAGTCATGACCTTTATACGCACAATTTCACTGGATAGTTTAATTGTCAACCTCATCAAAAAATAAGTAATGCGCTAACTTTGCTTACAGCGCACCAGGCTCAAAACGGACACCTCCATTTTATGAGAATTACAGCCGTACTTGGTCCTCCTTTCACCTTCCAACCAGGTATGAACGGCACGCAGGTCTTATAGTTAATTTTAAATGAAAATGTATACATAGCCCCATAAGCTTCATAAAATTTCACATCCTTTTAGATCATTGCACAAGACCGTATTGAATCACAAGAGTTTTCTGGACGAATTGAATTACCTCACACCCCCAGAGGTACGTCTTTTTACATTGTACACATGAGAAAGGCTGAGCAGGTTGAGGGGAGCATTCAGTAACAAGTACCTTCAATTCTTGTGTTTTTATTAATAGGTCAACACATGGGGAATGGAATACAGTTGGCCCTGAAGAGAGTTTGAGAAGAACCCTCCCAAACTCGAAACGCGTAGGCGTGCAGGATTAAATCCTAGCTAGTTTATAAATAGTTAAGACTGTTGGGAACATTACGCCTTGTAACAATTCTACCGAGAGGCTGTGTTGTTATATGGAAGCACATTAAAAAGGCTTCATTTTGGTCAAATATTGTTGAATATCGTATGATAATGTCATGAATATTCCCTTTGCACTTATTTTTGTAATACGTATTAGTCACATGTTCTGCACAATTTAAATGCTTGTTTTTGTCGAATTTTTGTGCATTGATGCAGTTCTTGATTTGAGTCTTGTATGTTTCTTCATATGTTTGTTCATTCACGTATTTTTTTGATTTAGTTGTTTAATTGTACGTTTTTGGTTAGTAAGTTCAAGACAGTGAGACTTCTCTTGACACAAATTGCTTTCTATTTTTGATAAGAATTGTTGAATAAAACGGCACAATTAATTGCCGAGATAAGCATATTAAGTTTTGTTTATCTTCTTCATCCCGAATCAGAATGGTGTGAAAGATTTTGAGTGTGGGTTCCCCTGTTTTCTCATAAAGTATATGGGCCCGTACCCCACTCATGTCCGAATGGGCCACACTCCCCCTTTTTTGTAAAAGTATGAGTACATGTGGCCATAATGAGCTTATTTTGTGTGATGATTCTATGTGGTGTACAGAGCTGGAAGGGAGGGCTGGATTCGAGTTGTGGGTGAGCCGGTCGAGGGTTGCGGATGCGGGGATGGCGAGGCTGCTGGTGCTCAGCGGAGAGAGGGGTGGGGTGGGGGGGTTGATTGCGAGGATTGCCCGGTGAGAGGTTGCACAGTATTCTCCTAGATGCGCGGCAATTATTTGTTTGTTTGTGTGGCGCGGGCTTTGCCCGGGGGGGCGGCGGGGCGCCTCGCAATGGGAGCATTAAGGATATAAAAGAGGAGAATATTGCTGGTGGGCAAATGATGGGGGGACAGGGCTGAATTGCGCGGGGCAGTGGCGACAATTGTGGGTGGATACGGGAGGTGGCAAGGGGTACATTACTGAGGGACAGTTACAGGAGGCAAGAGTGAAGGGGAGTGTGTCCTGGGAAGGGGGCAAGGGGTAGTAAAGGAATTCTGGGGGGGGGGGGGCGGTTGGCGCAGTGAGGGAGGGCCCCGGTGGTCGGGTCCTGAGGGGGGGGGCGAGCCTTGAGGCAAAAGTGGATATGCCGAGCAAAAAAAAAACACGAACTAAGGGGGAGAAGGCGCCAAAAGATAGTACATATCACGGTAAGGTGGGCGTGCGGGAGTGCATACTGGCGCAAAAGCTGCCTTTGCAAGGACGCACATTGTTCAGGTGGATCCCACCGGACTAAATAAAAAATGTAAAAGGTGCTGGAGGTGACTGTATTTCCTACCCGTTGTGGTTGGCGCAGGTTGCAACAAATTTGGGATACAGTAAAGAGCCTTGGATAGAGATAAGGGAATTCTGCGGGTAGTAGGCAGGACTGGTCATAGAACAAAAATAACTGCGAGATTTCACCACATAGCAGGGACAATACGGATGCTTCCAAAGATACACCGAAATGATGAAACACTTTCCCGGCAGCTGGTCTGTCATCACGATTACTCGGTAATTCTCGTCATGTTAATGGCAGCCGGGGAGGGGCTGTATGTTTAAGTAATAAGCAAGGTGGAGCTCGGGCCTCTTGGAAGGGGTGAAATAACGGAGTATCGTTAATGCGCAGATGGTCTTCAAAGACCGGTTGGGTACTGGGGGGTGGCGGCGTGTGTGCGCATGAAGGAGTCTCAAACAGGGCTGCTGGCCACACACGGCACAGGGGGGGGGGCAGGGCAAATTAACACAGGGTCCGGTTGGGGGGGGAGGAGTAGGATCAGGCTGAGCAGAGCACAACACAGTATACGAGTACAGGAGCACAGCGTTCATAAAGGGAGAGGTGGGGGGTCCAGTCTGCCCCCACCTCTCCTGGCCTTGGTGGGAGTGTGCAAGGCCAATGCCGGGGGTTTGGGGTGTGGGGGGGTTGGGAGAGTGGTGACATCCCAACACCCTGTGCCCCCTTCCCCAGTGTGCCTCCACCAATGCGGATGGGGGAGGGATGCATGGGCGGCAAGGATTGTGGGGAAGGAGCCATTGAGGATTAAAGGGTTTCGAAGGCACACAGGGATTAGTTGCCACTTGGACTTGTGGGTGGCATAAAGAAAGTAGGGCGCCCGAGGGGGTGCGACAGTAGGTACAAGTAGCGCGTATGGGAAGTTAACATGTTATTTCTATTGTAGAGTCGAGCAAGGACTGCACACATTTGGACTTCAAGGGCTGAGGGAACGTACAGGTGGTGTCTAGTGGCGGAGGTCACAGACTGGACGAAGGGAACAGGAACAGGAATTAGGGGTCGGGACTTTGCAGAAGGTAAGTTTGCGACAGCCAAAGGGGTGGTGGGTGATAGGGGAGGTGGCTGGCATCTGGGGGTTTGATCCGGAGGGGTGGATGCTTCTGTGAGGGATTGTTCTGATACGGCCCCAGTGTCCCCCAGTTACTGGTAAGCTCTGTAGGGCAAAGGTTGTTTATGGGGACGCCTAGCTCTCTTGCGGCAACCCGCGTCCTCCTTTAGATCGCAGTCCCTCTCCCTGTCTTGCTCCAGCGGCCGCGCCTCGTGAAGGGCAGAAGGGCCCCTGGGTTGCTGCTGCAGGCACATACCGGTGGGCTCCACCCTCTGCTCTCCCTCACACCAAAGGTTTAATAGGACCATACTGTGGGGAAGGCAGCATGCATAATTTAACTCAAATTATACGGGTAGAGGAATGGGCAGGCGGGCTCGCCCACGACGAGGGTGGCCAACATTGGAAAGAGACATCTTGGTGATGTAATTTGATTACAGGTGTAATTTTACAGAGCTACCATGGCCTCCCTTGAATTATGAGTAGCTCATGCAGTGGCAATAGTCTGGTTTGATAGCTACCCACGGGAAAAGAGGTGCTCAACTACAACTTGAAGTTTAACACCATTTTCAATTTTAGGTCAGCCACAAAGGGGATTGATCCAAGACGCGTTTGAGCATGATGGGAGACGAGGGACTGTGTCACAGCGGGGCTCTGGACCTAGCAGCAAACGAAGAGGCTGGACCAGGCGGGGTGTTCTCAGGACTGGAGTACCGTGGCGGCCAGGACGTGCAGCAGCTGTGGGCCAGCTTTGCAGCGACGGCTAAGGCAAAGAATTGGGAAGGTTGGGAGCTGGCAATGGCTCAAATGCAACCACCTGCCCCGGAAGGTGGTGGACAATGCAAGGACGTGGAAGAGTGGCAAGGGGACGTTTTTCCGGTTAATGGCCATACCTATGCAGCAACACGTGGGGAAAAACGGGGTGCGGAAAAGAAGGCGAGGGGGCGGGGGAGCTCTGTCGCAGGAGCCAAAAAGGCAAGGATGCCCACAGACGACATAACAACAAAGGCAATGATGGGGGAGGACTCACAGGCAGCGGCAATTTTGCAGGTGGTTGTGCCAAATAGGCAGTTGGGAGAGGACAAAGGCAACTCAAGTAAAGAAGGGGCATTGACAACGGAAAGTGGTTCCTTAGGTGAGTTGTCGGAAATAATTAAAAAAGTTGTCGCTAATTGGCAGGAACGCAGGGGCAAAAGGAATGGAGAAGGGGTTATGATGGAGGAGGGGAGCATGGCAGGCAGAGCAGGTGAGGGGTCCCCAATACAAGTCTGGGAGGGGGGAAATAGGGACCATGGGGGCGAAGGGGGGGTGGGAAAGAAAGTGTCGGCCCAATCTGTTAAGAGTGGCGCCATTACGCTGGGAAAAGGAGCCGTATCAAATGCATCCCTGGATAGCGACGAGAAAAACACACCGTCAAATAAGGTGGAATTAGGGGGGCCGAACGGGACACAGTCAGAAGCATGGCATATCCCACTGGAGGTGAAGGAGAAAGTTTGGAAGAGGGAATTCATTGGTATTTTCACTCTACTGGAGCATGTGCGCAGGGGGGTAGACACATTATGGGTAGCTGGGCCCAGCAGAGAAAATAAGGACAGGAAGAGGATCAGGCCCGAGGAGAATATTAATAACTGGTTGGACGCTTTTGCATTATTGGCAGCCATAATGTTAGTGAAGTTCCCGGAGCAAGGTCCAGCATTGAGTAGGTACAACCAAGCTATCCTGGACAGGTTCAGGCGCCATGGAGGCATGGGGTGGCTGCAATACGATCTGAACTTCCGCCAACGCATGAAAGAGTCACCATCGATGTCGTGGGATCAGAGAGAGGCGAAGGAATGGATGGAACAGATGGGGTCCAAAGCGGGGTATGGGTTAGGGGTAGTGGGGGCGGTGGTTGGGACACAGCAGTGGACAACACCAGTATCTGGGCAAGGTTGGCAGGCAAACACGCAGGCTCATTCCTTGGCTAATGCTCAGTATGGATTGGGGCAACAAATAGTGACAAGTTTTCCGCAGCATCAAGTGGGTCAGGTGCAGGTTCAACACGGGATCACCTATGCGAGGAATGGAACAATGGAGGGGTCCCAGCATCCAGGTGCTGGAATGGGGCCCTGTCAGCAGTCCCACCTGGGTGGCGGGGGGCAGCAACAGACGTGGACGGGTCCCATGCAGCCGCAGACAGGTGGAGGACAAACACTGCAACAACAACTGGGGTCGGGAGGATCACATTACACACAGGCGGGGCCTAGCCATCAGGCAGGCACGGGTTTTCCAATTGGCACCATACAGCCTGGGGGACAGCCTACACAGGGTAACAATGGGCTAACAAATGGGCAATTCAGCGGTGGCAGGGGTCAGCAGCCCGCGGTGGGGTTCCCAGCTGGAGTGGGGCAGTTGACAGCAGGGCAGCAGGGGGGACACGGTCAGGGCGGCATGGTTACAACACAAAGTTCCCCAGGGTCAGTTTTAGGCCAGGGGCAGATCATGGGGAGGCACCAGCAGCCACTCCAGGAGCAGCAGCAGGCATTTCGTGAGCCAAAGGGGGCCGACGGGTACAAGCAGCTGCTGCAGCGTAAACAGAGGGACAATACCTGTCGCCTGTTCAATGCAGGCAATTGCACCTGGGGGGTGCAATGCAAATTTCGGCATGGGTGCTCCCAATGTAGCGGGGACCATCCCGCTTTGGCATGCAAAGCCATCGTTAGAATTGCACCCGGCACCACGTTCATGGGTCAGCCATAGCCTGGGCTGGATAACAAAAGGCCCATCCCCAATAAACTTTGAATTGCTAGCAACACTTTTGAATGATTACCCGAAGGAAGAGGAGAGGGAATTACTTTTTTGGGGTTTCAAGGAAGGGTTTAAAATACCATACTGCGGTCCTTTAGCAGGCAGGTCATCTAGGAACCTTCGCTCAGCGGAGGAACTCCCGGAAATAGTCGCAGAGAAGATACAAAAGGAGTTGCAGTTAGGACGGATAGCAGGCCCATTTGATAACACCCCTTTAAGTAACTTTATTATTTCACCACTAGGTATTGTTCCTAAAAAAGAGGCAGGCAAATACCGTATGATCCACCACCTCTCTTATCCCAGAGGCAACTCAGTGAATGACTGGCTAAGCCAGGATATTTGCACAGTCTCCTATGCAACATTTGATGAAGCCATTGAGTTAGTCAGGCAGGCGGGGACAGGAGCGCTCATGGCAAAAGCTGATATAGAATCAGCTTTCAGGCTGTTACCAGTGCATCCCGACAGCTTTCATTTGCTGGGGTTCCAGTTCAGGGATAAGCTGTACTATGACAGGTGTATGCCCATGGGTTGTTCCGTTTCCTGCGCTTATTTTGAGGATTTTAGTTCCTTTTTGGAGTGGGCAACAAATAAGGTCCAGCCAGCGGGGGGCAAGCTGCATTATCTGGATGACTTCTTGTTTGTAGGCGAGGCTTACTCCCCCGAGTGTTCCCAGGCATTGGCAGCCTTCACGGCCGTATCGCAGTGCTTGGGAGTCCCATTGGCAGCAGAAAAAACAGAAGGCCCCCCAACTAAGTTAACTTTTTTGGGTATAGAGTTGGACTCAGAGGAAGGGGAGTCACGCCTCCCGGTGGAGAAAGTACAGGACTTTGCAGCAGCTATTAAAAAGGTATTGGCGAAAGAGAAGGCAACTTTAAAAGACATCCAGGAGCTAATGGGCAAGCTCAATTTTGCATCCAGGGTCATTCAGGTGGGGAGAGTGTTTTCTAGAAGGCTGCAGGTGCTACGGCAGGCATAACTCAGAAACATCACTTTGTCAGGTTGAAGAAGGGGCTGAAGCAAGACTTGCAGATGTGGTTGTCTTTTCTCCAAGGGTTCAATGGGGTTAGAATATGGCCGTCACTATGGACAGCCGATGAGGGGTCGCAACTGTACACAGATGCCTCCAGGCAGGGGGGTTTTGGTGCAATATTGGGTTCTGCGTGGTGTGCCAAGGAGTGGCCACCGGCCTGGCGGCAAGGTGGCCTCACCAACAATATCACAGCGATAGAACTCTTTCCTATTCTGGTGGCATTATCAATATGGTCGGACACCTTGGTTAACAAGTGCTTGGTCGTCCGGTCCGACAACATGGCAGCCGTCCAGGCAATAAATAATCAGTCGGCGGCGTGTCCCATGGTAGTAGGCTTATTAAGGCATTTAGTGAGCAGGTGTCTCCAGTATAATATTCAGATAACAGCCAAGCATGTGCCAGGGGTTCAGAACAAGGCAGCTGATGCTCTTTCTCGCTTACAGTGGGAAAGATTCCGGGCAGAATGGCCGGAGGCGCAGCAAGAAATGACGCCCTTCAAAGAGGAATATTGGAGACTGATGCATTAGAAGGTCTGCTACAGAATATGGCGGAGGAGGCTCTAGCAGTGGGAACAAGGCACCGGTATCGACGTTGTGTGGACACTTTTCGGAACTTTACAGCGGATGATTCCGAGCTTCCAAACAATGTTCAGCAACTGGGGATGCGGGTCAAACAGTTTGTGGTATGGGCCAAGGGAGCCGGCAAATCTAGGTCATGGGTTGGAGAGCACCTGGCAGCAATAGCATACCATTCAAAGCTGAAGGGTTTTGACGATTCTACTAAAGGTTTTGTTCTTAGGGCAGCCTTGAAAGGGTGGGCAAAAGAGGAAGGAAAAAAGCAGGATCACAGGTCCCCAATTGACTTCAAAACACTAAAGATTCTAGTGGACCACCTCCCTTTAGTGTGCTACTCGGATTCTGAAAGTGCGCTGTTTAGAGTAACATTTTCCCTGGCCTTCTTCGGGGCATTTCGCATTAGTGAATTAGTAGCCAGGTCGAAAGGGGATAAAAGCAGCAGGGCCTTGTTGGTGAAGGACATATCCCTAGGCACACAGCAGGTATCCCTACGGGTGCGGCGCTCTAAAACAGATCAAGTGGGAAGGGGACAGTTCATTACACTGGATAGGATGGAAGGGCTCAGCTCATATTGCCCAGTAACGCTCTTGGCAGGGTACATCCAGGAACGGGAATGTGTCAATGGCGACAACTACCTCCTCACTCACGAGGATGGGACCCCGGTAACATTTTATCAGTTTAAAAGGGTGTTAGCAGCAACGGTGCAAGTTGCTGGGCTCCAAGGGTGTCATTACACTACACATTCCTTCCGCATTGGGGCAGCCACCACAGCCTTCCAGGAGGGCATGTCGGCAAATGCAATAAAACAATTAGGAAGATGGCAATCAGACAGGTTTCGGGTGTACATTCGCCCAACATCCGACGGGTAGAGGAGGGAAGAAGACATGGGTTGCGGTGATTCAGTGGTAGGGGTCTTGACTAAACTTATGTACTGCAATTTAAATGTATAATAAAAGGCGGATAGAAGATTGATACCAACATTTCTGTGCTTCTGTTCTACTCCACAGAATACAAAACAGTGTGGGTCATCGGGCACTCTTACGTGTCAATGGCCGCTAACAGGGCCCGCAGCATTGGGTGGAATGCAACGTTCCCGTTCCAACGGACAAGGGTGCGATGGTTTGGCAAGCCAGGGTTGCACTGGAGAGAATTGGGGAGCATCATTGAAGACTTCCGCACCTGTGCAAAGGACCCAAATGTTTTAGTAATTCATCTAGGGGGAAATGACCTCCCAGTGATGGGGCGGGGGGAACTCTTTCACATGTTAAAGAGGGATCTCACTAATTTAGCTAGGAGCATGGACACCACAGAGGTTGTATGGTCCGAAATAATTCCTAGAAGGGTATGGGCTGGTGCCAAAACGGCATGGAGTTATCAAGGAAGAGACTAAATAGCCTCATGGCCAAGTTTTAAAAGGGGTAGGTTTAGGTAGCATCAGGCACACACTAATTAACTTGCGGCAGCCGCACTATTACAGGGCAGATGGGGTGTACTTATCAGACACTGGAACAGATGTCCTGCTACGAAATATGCTAGCAGCATTGAATGCAAGGGGCTGTTGGTAGTTTGCAAGAATGGGGCCGCAGTAATGGCATGGGGGGGCTCTCGCTGGCAGCGATAGCTCCCAGCGAGGCATGGCGGTACTTACAAAGCGATCCAAGAGGAATACAAAAGCAGGCTGTGAAGCGGGCACAGACCACAAACAGGGCAGTCAGGACTCAGGGGGTCACTGGCAAGCTCCCCGAGCTCCCCTGGATTCAGGTGAACCGGAAGTAAACGATTGAGGGCGGAGCCGGTGGCAGGGGGGAAGTGGGGAGACCAATTACCGGGTCACCTCGCAGAGATGGATGGGGGAACAGGAAAGCAGATTGAACGGGCAAGAAGCACATCGGCTTGCCCAGGTAACAAAGGGTACACAACGGAAGCGAAGAGTAAATGGGCGGGGGTGGGACAAACGCGTACCCGGAAGGAATGTGTGGACACCAGAAGTGAAAGGTCACCCGGCCGGGTTGGAACCCTATGGTTACCCGGGAGTGAGTGGACACCGGAAGCAAAAGGGGCCGTCCGGTTGGGTTAAAGCAGACGCTTACCCAAGTAGTGCGTGGCAACCGGAGGTAAAAGGTTACACGTCGGGCTGGAAGCAGAAGCTTGCCCAGAGTGAAAGGAAAGGGTGCGTCCACAGGGGTATGGGTTACCTGGGCAAGGATAGCTGCACTGAATGTAGGGCACAGTGCAGAGCAATGGGGTTAAGGACGGTGATAGGTCACCTTGGCGAAGGTAGCTGCACTGGATGTAGGGCACAGTGCAGAGTTGATGGGGTGAGGATACAGGCTCGCCAGACAAAAATAATGGTGTGGAAAGGATGGCTTGTAAGTTGGAAATGCCTAATAAACTGCGGCCTCAATTCTTCCATAAAACAAAAACTTGTGTGGTCTGAAGTTATTGGGATTCGGGTGGTGCGACCATGTGGGGAGTGCCTCTGCTGAGTTATTCACGAGCTGAAATTAATTTTATTCTCTACGTTTCGCGGGTCACGCGCACTTTGAGGGGCCGTGAGAAGCGGAACTCGCTCCAATTTTTGAAGGGTTTCTGAACAGGAAACTCCGTGTTTGGTTGAAATTAGAGTTTACTGGGGCGGTCGGGCCTTTTTTGCTGCCGTGGAGAGAAGGTTCCCGAGGCGCCACCGGAAGGCGTCACAGGGTCACATGACGCAGAACAAGGCGCCGCGCCACCGGAAGGCGTCACAGGGTCACATGACGCAGAACAGGGCGCCGAGCGTGAACGCGCGAAGGAGCTGGAGCTGCAACGCTCCCTCCTGTCGCTAGAGGTTGGGATGCTCCGGAGGAACCTTCAGCGCGTCACCATAAATCTGCATACCCACAATCCTGTGCGCGACTCATAATGCGGCTTTACTTTCGGAGAGGAGGAGTGGAAGCGGCAGGGGCTGTGGAACCTTTCTGGCATGAATCTAAATGAGCGGTGTGTGATGTACTACGCCATGAGCAGCTCTCCCGCGGATAACGCTGGCTCCCTCTACAAGAAAAGTGAAAGAAACTCTGCCTACCACAAGCGCTGGCTCGTTTGACAGTTCTAAGTGTTATTTTAGTGTGATGACAAGGATAGCAAAGAGCCTGCAGGTGCTGCCCCGTTGAACTGTGCGAGGCTACTGGAGTTCGCCTTTGCAACCGCGGCCCTACCTTCTGCCAGGCTGTCATGAGGCCTGGGTTAAGGCAATCTCCTGGGCTAACTTTGACTACATGAGGCTTGTCCTCAAAGAGCTACAGAAACAGCTGGAGGAGTTGCAGCAAACCATCACTACAGGCGTTTCACTTCATGGCATCAAGGAGAAAGATAAACTAGCTTGGCCAGGGTGTGCGTATGAGGAAGACATGGCAGCGCCCTGCAAATGGCAGCGCTGCCCTTGTACTTGGAGCAACACCACATGGATGCCTAGGACTGCCTCAAGCCGCTGCCTGGCTTCCTCTCTGTAGCAGCCGCTCTCCAGCCAACAGACATTGCATGGATGGCAGTAACAAAATGCCTACCAGTAAAGGCATTTCAACACAAGAGAAACTTGGCCAAAGACTCAAAATGCCCAAGATCAACCTGCGCCGGAGAAGGGACCATCCTCCACTTCCTACGGAACTGTTCCTTTGCGCAGGAAATATGGACGAAAACGGGGAAACTCATCAGAAGAATCACCAAACAATCATCACTCTCCTACGAACTTATCCTATATGGTATTGGCATGTCATGCCCAAAGGAGAAAAAAGACGCACTGTGGAGACCGATAAACTGCATCAAAGAAAGCCTGTGGTCCTCCAGAAACCTAAAACTATTCAAACACAAAGAAATCTCCCCCGAGGAATGCATCAAAATGGCACTTGACAAAGTGCAGACCTATGTATTTGTAGATGAGAGAAGGAGAGGACAAGAATGGGCACTTGACAACTGGAAACAAAAAGACTGGTCAAAACTAATAAACAAACCATAGGCAGTAAAGGTATCTGTGCAATAAGCAAATAAAATATTCTCGATGTACATTTTGCACATGACTGAGCTGCGTCTCTAACATGAATGCAAAATCCAAAATGACGCCACCATATTGGTTTGGCTAACATGTAAATATGTAAAGTTTTAAATAAAGCCCGTTGAAACAAAAAAAATAAAAAATAAAATAAAAATACAGAGACCTTGGAGCAATTGATGTATCTGAGTCAGAAACGACTCCTGACAAGGAAGGACAAACAGTGTCATTGCTTTGTATTGTAAACATGCTGTATTGTTAGCAAGTTTGTAGATATTAAACTATAAATATGATATGGTTTTATGTCTGTGTATGCACTCCACCATCCTTTTGGAATGTACAGTTGCGAGATGTGATAACAATGAGAGGGGCAGAGAGAGAGGTGGGCACAGAGAGGGAGGTGGGCACAGAGAGGGAGGTGGGCACAGAGAGAGAGGTGGGCACAGAGAGAGAGGTGGGCAGAGAGAGGGAGGTGGGCACAGAGAGAGATGTGGGCACAGAGAGAGAGGTGGGCACAGAGAGAGAGGTGGGCACAGAGAGAGAGGTTGGCACAGAGAGGGAGGTGGGCACAGAGAGGGAGGTGGGCACAGAGAGAGAGGTGGGCACAGAGAGAGAGGTGGGCACAGAGAGGGAGGTGGGCACAGAGAGAGATGTGGGCACAGAGAGAGAGGTGGGCACAGAGAGAGAGGTGGGCACAGAGAGAGAGGTTGGCACAGAGAGGGAGGTGGGCACAGAGAGGGAGGTGGGCACAGAGAGAGAGGTGGGCACAGAGAGGGAGGTGGGCACAGAGAGGGAGGTGGGCACAGAGAGAGATGTGGGCACAGAGAGATAGGTGGGCACAGAGAGAGAGGTGGGCACAGAGAGAGAGGTTGGCACAGAGAGGGAGGTGGGCACAGAGAGGGAGGTGGGCACAGAGAGAGAGGTGGGCACAGAGAGAGAGGTGGGCACAGAGAGGGAGATGGGCACAGCGAGAGATGTGGACACAGAGAGAGAGGTGGGCACAGAGAGGGAGGTGGGCACAGAGAGAGATGTGGGCACAGAGAGAGAGGTGGGCACAGAGAGAGAGGTGGGCACAGAGAGAGAGGTTGGCACAGAGAGGGAGGTTGGCACAGAGAGGGAGGTGGGCACAGAGAGGGAGGTGGGCACAGAGAGAGAGGTGGGCACAGAGAGGGAGGGGGGCACAGAGAGAGATGTGGGCACAGAGAGAGAGGTGGGCACAGAGAGAGAGGTGGGCACAGAGAGAGAGATGGGCACAGAGAGGGAGGTGGGCACAGAGAGGGAGATGGGCACAGAGAGAGAGGTGGGCACAGAGAGGGAGGTGGGCACAGAGAGAGAGTTAGCAGGTGACAGGGTGGAGTGAAAGCGGGCAGAGGCAGCTGTTTCTATGCACAGTGTGGAGTGAAAGCGGGCAGAGGCAGCTGTTTCTATGCACAGGGTGGAGTGAAAGCAGGCAGAGGCAGCTGTTTCTATGCACAGGGTGGAGTGAAATCGGGCAGAGGCAGCTGTTTCTATGCACAGGGTGGAGTGAAAGAGGGCAGAGGCAGCTGTTTCTATGCACAGGGTGGAGTGAAAGCGGGCAGAGGCAGCTGTTTCTATGCACAGGGTGGAGTGAAAGCGGGCAGAGGCAGCTGTTTCTATACACAGGGTGGAGTGAAAGAGGGCAGAGGCAGCTGTTTCTATGCACAGGGTGGAGTGAAAGCGGGCAGAGGCAGCTGTTTCTATGCACAGGGTGGAGTGAAAGCGGGCAAGGGCAGCTGTTTCTATGCACAGGGTGGAGTGAAAGCGGGCAGAGGCAGCTGTTTCTATACACAGGGTGGAGTGAAAGCGGGCAGAGGCAGCTGTTTCTATGCACAGGGTGGAGTGAAAGAGGGCAGAGGCAGCTGTTTCTATGCACAGGGTGGAGTGAAAGCGGGCAGAGGCAGCTGTTTCTATGCACAGGGTGGAGTGAAAGAGGGCAGAGGCAGCTGTTTCTATGCACAGGGTGGAGTGAAAGCGGGCAGAGGCAGCTGTTTCTATACACAGGGTGGAGTGAAAGCGGGCAGAGGCAGCTGTTTCTATGCACAGGGTGGAGTGAAAACGGGCAGAGGCACCTGTTTCTATGCACAGGGTGGAGTGAAAACGGGCAGAGGCAGCTGTTTCTATGCACAGGGTGGAGTGAAAGCGGGCAGAGGCAGCTGTTTCTATGCACAGGGTGGAGTGAAAGCGGGCAGAGGCAGCTGTTTCCATGCACAGGGTGGAGTGAAAGAGGGCAGAGGCAGCTGTTTCTATGCACAGGGTGGAGTGAAAGCGGGCAGAGGCAGCTGTTTCTATGCACAGGGTGGAGTGAAAGCGGGCAGAGGCAGCTGTTTCTATGCACAGGGTGGAGTGAAAGCGGGCAGAGGCAGCTGTTTCTATGCACAGGGTGGAGTGAAAGAGGGCAGAGGCAGCTGTTTCTATGCACAGGGTGGAGTGAAAGCGGGCAGAGGCAGCTGTTTCTATGCACAGGGTGGAGTGAAAGCGGGCAGAGGCAGCTGTTTCTATGCACAGGGTGGAGTGAAGCGGGCAGAGGCAGTTGATTCTATGCACAGGGTGGAGTGAAAGCGGGCAGAGGCAGCTGTTTCTATGCACAGGGTGGAGTGAAAGAGGGCAGAGGCAGCTGTTTCTATGCACAGGGTGGAGTGAAAGCGGGCAGAGGCAGCTGTTTCTATGCACAGGGTGGAGTGAAAGCGGGCAGAGGCAGCCTTTTCTATACACAGGGTGGAGTGAAAGCGGGCAGAGGCAGCTGTTTCTATACACAGGGTGGAGTGAAAGAGGGCAGAGGCAGCTGTTTCTATGCACAGGGTGGAGTGAAAGCGGGCAGAGGCAGCTGTTTCTATGCACAGGGTGGAGTGAAAGCGGGCAGAGGCAGCTGTTTCTATGCACAGGGGGGAGTGAAAGCGGGCAGAGGCAGCTGTTTCTATACACAGGGTGGAGTGAAAGCGGGCAGAGGCAGCTGTTTCTATGCACAGGGTGGAGTGAAAACGGGCAGAGGCAGCTGTTTCTATGCACAGGGTGGAGTGAAAGCGGGCAGAGGCAGCTGTTTCTATGCACAGGGTGGAGTGAAAGCGGGCAGAGGCATTTGTTTCTATGCACAGGGTGGAGTGAGAGCGGGCAGAGGCAGCTGTTTCTATGCACAGGGTGGAGTGAAAGCGGGCAGAGGCAGCTGTTTCTATGCACAGGGTGGAGTGAAAGCGGGCAGAGGCATTTGTTTCTATGCACAGGGTGGAGTGAAAACGGGCAGAGGCAGCTGTTTCTATGCACAGGGTGGAGTGAAAGCGGGCAGAGGCAGCTGTTTCTATGCACAGGGTGGAGTGAAAGCGGGCAGAGGCAGCTGTTTCCATGCACAGGGTGGAGTGAAAGAGGGCAGAGGCAGCTGTTTCTATGCACAGGGTGGAGTGAAAGCGGGCAGAGGCAGCTGTTTCTATGCACAGGGTGGAGTGAAAGCGGGCAGAGGCAGCTGTTTCTATGCACAGGGTGGAGTGAAAGCGGGCAGAGGCAGCTGTTTCTATGCACAGGGTGGAGTGAAAGAGGGCAGAGGCAGCTGTTTCTATGCACAGGGTGGAGTGAAAGCGGGCAGAGGCAGCTGTTTCTATGCACAGGGTGGAGTGAAAGCGGGCAGAGGCAGCTGTTTCTATGCACAGGGTGGAGTGAAGCGGGCAGAGGCAGTTGATTCTATGCACAGGGTGGAGTGAAAGCGGGCAGAGGCAGCTGTTTCTATGCACAGGGTGGAGTGAAAGAGGGCAGAGGCAGCTGTTTCTATGCACAGGGTGGAGTGAAAGCGGGCAGAGGCAGCTGTTTCTATGCACAGGGTGGAGTGAAAGCGGGCAGAGGCAGCCTTTTCTATACACAGGGTGGAGTGAAAGCGGGCAGAGGCAGCTGTTTCTATACACAGGGTGGAGTGAAAGAGGGCAGAGGCAGCTGTTTCTATGCACAGGGTGGAGTGAAAGCGGGCAGAGGCAGCTGTTTCTATGCACAGGGTGGAGTGAAAGCGGGCAGAGGCAGCTGTTTCTATGCACAGGGGGGAGTGAAAGCGGGCAGAGGCAGCTGTTTCTATACACAGGGTGGAGTGAAAGCGGGCAGAGGCAGCTGTTTCTATGCACAGGGTGGAGTGAAAACGGGCAGAGGCAGCTGTTTCTATGCACAGGGTGGAGTGAAAGCGGGCAGAGGCAGCTGTTTCTATGCACAGGGTGGAGTGAAAGCGGGCAGAGGCATTTGTTTCTATGCACAGGGTGGAGTGAGAGCGGGCAGAGGCCGCTGTTTCTATGCACAGGGCACCTGGATGTTCCTCTTCAGATACAGCAACGGAGTGAGTCAGCCGGTCCCACCTCACCCGGAGTAGTTTATAATATAATAAGGATAAGCTTCGCCTCACAAAATGAAGCAGCCGGGGCTATCTCTGTAGAATGGGCTGGCTTCATACTGTCGCCAGATGTTTGTTATAACTTGCTGTAATAGGGGGAAATACAAAATGTTAGTATTTAATGAATATTTAATTGACTAATCAAGAGGCATAAAAGTTAATTCTGGAGGCGGGCGGCCGCAGGCTGCAGAGAGCGATGGAGGCCGTGTCCTGCAGCTAACACTGCACCAAAGTTCACTTTTACCCAGTGCATAGCGTGCAAAGCACAATAGCAGTGAGAGCCTGGACGGTCCCAGCTCGTGCAATTGCATGGGGGGTGCAGAAAAGAATTAAAAACAAACAGAGAGGGCAGGGAGTCCCGGCAGGGCAATGGAACTGAAGAATGGGTGAGGGAGAGAAACCAGCGAGAGGCCTCCCCTTTCATCTCCACTTCATCAATTAACCCAGCTGTGCATTCATGGTAGGTAGATGAAATAAACATATTTAATAACTGCAGCAATTGACTACGCTCCCAGAGACCCGCCCTGTTGTGATTATTTAGGGGATGACATTAAAAAGATGAAGTCACATAAATTAATGTGTTTCTTCAAATAACAATTGTTTTATCCAGATTTAGGTTTATGGGACGCGAATGTCCTTTGATTGGAGATGAAAGGGGAAGCAGCTCGCTGATAATGCTCTATCTGAATCTCCTATCCCAACTCAGCCTTTGAACCGCCGCGGGACTGATGAATGCCTTTATTTTAGCCGTCTCTTGCCTGAAATTGCATTTTCTACAACAGAAGTCAATGGGGGTGGGGCGTGGTCTGGCCACGCAGGAAGATGGTCGCCTGTTAGCGCAGCTCCGCCGAGGGACGGACCCCCGACGAGCTTCCCTATCTCACCTGCTCGTGTGGGTCGTCTCTTGGGCGATTACTGCCCTCGGAGACCCATGGAGAGTGCTGCGGTGTTTTCTCTTCCCAGCTGGTGGTTTCCATTCCAGAGATAGCAGCGGGACGGTGAGCCGAATGCTTCTGTGACGTTCGCTGCGGGGTTCGCGCGCTTCTCACGCCGCGCCTCTCCTCAGCGAGGGCGGCGTTCTCAATACCACAGGGCCGCGCCTCTCCATATTGTAGGCCGCGCCCCCCTCTGACGGTGGGGGCGCGTTACAACGAAGCCACAGACTGCCTTTTTTAATACTTTGCCTGCATTTTAGAGCACACGGCGCCCTCCTCAGGATTTTTCTGTGTTGTTTATTTCGAAATTAACAGCAACCTTACTTTGAATAGACACCGTGAAGGAACAACAAAAACAGGGTAAAGTCATTGATCAACTGCCACATTGAAGGGTGTTCTTGTCACACATGTTCTAATGACCTGGTGAAATGAAACAACTTGCACGGCTGCAGCTATGAATATCCTTTGAAGAGTCAGCATTAGCGGTACAGGCAGATTTACTTGTAATAGTACTGCTCCATCTCTCATCTGATTTTGGCACTTTTATTCAGCCGTTTTATAAGACATGTGTCATTTGGGACAGAGCTACTTGTCTCTATCACTTCTTTTACTATGTCACCCTCTTCCTCTACTGCGACGCTTTGCTAGTTCTGCTACTCTTGCTTTAACAGGTGGAGGCAGATAGAGGGTAACAGGATAGAGGCTGCATTTTCAGTTATGATCGCCATCATATGTTATTAGCTCATGTATATTGCTTTATAAGCCAGCGTCATCATCTCACGTTTTCTTTGAGGCAGCCCTGAATGTATAATATTCCTAATATCTCATATACTACCCTCCATTAGAGACACGCTTTACTTTCAAAGTGTACTCTCATATTTTGTACAATTACTTTGTCATTTTTGCATTGCTAATCCACTGTAACACTCATTTATTGTACTTTATGCTTTGTTTCTGTGGTACCTTTCGCACGCATGACCTGACACTTTAGCGCTACTTTGGTTTAGTAGCATGCTATTTGTTATCTTGTGACAAAGCTGTAATAATTTCTTCAAATTTCAGGCATTACTTGTATGCTGTTCGATCTGGACATTCACTTGCTGCTCATATTTTCCTTCCTTCCTATTATTGGATATATTTCATCATTGCCTCCTATTCCAATATTTCCTCTATTCGCTATTGCAGACCATCAATACAGCAGTACTCGAAGATGTCTAATAATCGAAATGGTGGTCGTGGGCCTAAACAACCACTTTTTACTGATGTTATTAAACAATCCTCTACTTCGACGGCTAAAGGTAATGGATCTGCGCCACTTCCTACACCGCCAGCTACATCATCTCAAAGCGACAAATCTTTATCTGACACCATGCAACGTATTCTGCAAGAACTCTCTGGAGTTAACCGACGACTGGAGGGTCTGGATATTGCCATGACTTCCTTAACTGCAGAAACCAAGTCTATCAGGGCAGAACTCACCACTTTCCATACAAGGATTGACGTCATGTATTCTAAAATAGTGGCTATAGAAAGTCGATTGGATTCTATTCAAGGCTCAGATCAAGATCTGCTCTTTCTACACAGTAAGATCATAGATTTGGAGGATCGCAGTCGTAGAGACAATATCCGCTTTTTTGGTTTTCCCGAAAATATTGAAAAGCAAGATGTGAAGTCATTTCTTTGTAATGCTCTTCCTACTTTGACTGGAATTTCCTTTACTCCACCTATTGAGCTCCAACGTGCTCATAGACTGGGCCCACCACGCTCTAGTCCTTCGGCAAAGCCCAGGCCAATGATTGCGTTTTTTCTTCGCCATGAGCAAACTAGACAGATTTTATCATTGGCTCGCGCTCATGGCTCTTTCCTGTTTCAAGGTCATACCATCCATATGGCTGCAGACTTTTCCAAAGAAACGAATGAACGACGGAAAGCATTTCTTTCCATGCGACCCCAGTTACGTCAAATGGACATCCAATATGGCTTATTTGAACCTGCACCGTGTTACCAGGAATGGAGAGTCCAAAGACTTTTATGATCCTGCACTTCTTCAACAGTTTCTGGACGATATCAAATCCAGTGATATGGAGACTCAGTCTTCTTACTCTGCCCCACCTCCTCAGTCTAAGTCCTCCTCTCCCACTCTGCCATCATCTCAATCCTCCACCTCTTCTTCCATATTTCTATAAGAATAGGGAGTTGAGGTGTGTGTTGGTTGTTGTATTCGCTCTAATGTGTGATTTTCAGTTTTGCAGTCATTTAATCATTTTCAGGTTCCGATCACTATATGCTATAAGGATGTTATCTTCCTGCAGGTAGTTTTTCTTTATGTGATTCTCAACCTTACAGTCACTCAATCTTTTTCAGATTCTGCCTATTATATGCTATAAGATTGTTCTTTGTTCCATAAGAGATCTTTTTCTACTATTGTTCGTTATCTTTTCTATTATTCCGCTTCTCGTCATTCACTTCATGTATTAACTATTTTGACTTTCTATGATATTCTTTACTTCACTGAGTCTCTCGTTTCTCACTGTGCTTATTTTCTTTTCTATCTTCTCTACAAAATGGTTTCAGGAGGCCCTTACTTCTCTTCTTTTATCTTTTTATGACAATATTGGTATGTTCCTCATCACCTGTTTTCTTTTTCCTCGTTATTGTCTCATGTTGTGTATTAGGCCTTCTGGTTCTTTTATGCTTTGTACTTGTTGGTTGTCTCCCTTAGAGTATTTTCATCTCCTTTCCATATAAACCTTAGGATGCTGGGGGTTTTCATATGTTGGTTACTTTTATTATTCCATTTTATAACAGACCCCTGAGAAGATATCCAGGAGTTGGTCCAGCTTTTTATGTTGATATTTTCCTGTTTTCAGACTTATGCATTACATGTCACAATGTATCCTCTAAGTCCCCATTTTTTCTTCCTCGAAGGGGGTCTGATCCCTTCTGGCGTTGCTCTCAGTGCACCCAGACCCGCAGTTCACAGTCCAGATTGCTCTCTTTTTTCCTTCTCCCCCTATATTTCCTTACTGACTTTTTCTTCCCCTTTTCCTTCTTTTCTTCTCTTTCTTCCTCCCAGAGTAGCATTTCTTTTTTCTCTCTCTGACTTTCCCCATTTACTAGCCACACAATCCTAATATCATGCGCTCTACCCATCCGTTATCTGTGGTTTCTTGGAATGTTCATGGCCTCACCCATTACATAAAACGTAAAAAAGTTCTTTCCTATTTACATTCTAAACATGTGGATGTGGCACTATTGCAGGAGACTCATTTGGATGATATTGAGTCTAGTAAGTTTAGCAGAGATTGGGTGGGTAAAGTTATCCATAGTTCAGTCTCTAAACCTGATCCCACCAATCCTAACCCTCTTCGTAAGTGTGGAGTTGCCATTCTTTTTAGGAAGTCACTTCCTTTCACAATCTTAAAGACATGGTCGGATCCGGACGGTCGCTATGTTTTTGTTAAATTGAAACTTGGCAATTCCTTCCTTTGTCTTGGCTCTGTATACGCTCCGCTTGGCTCCAAAAAGCAATTTTTTCTCCGATTAAATCGCCTTCTCGCGGAAACCAATGCTTCTCAACTTCTAATTGGGGGTGATTGGAACCTGGCACTGGATCCTGCTCTTGACAGAACGGGTTGCATTGACACTATTAATGCCTCTGACAGAGCCATTTTTGGTGACATTCTTGCTGATGTTGGTCTTGTTGATCATTGGAGATTAAGTCATCCACAGGATAAGGAATATACATTTTTTTCTTCCACCCACGGTACGTTTTCACGTCTTGATTACTTTCTTCTTTTGCAAGATTCGGTCCGGCTGGTTACTGATTCTAAGATTTTGGAAGCAGCTATTTCTGATCATTCCCCTGTCCTCTTGTCGCTGGATTTGGGTCTTATGAATCCGGGGCGCAAATCGTGGCGTTTAAATATCAACAGATATAAAACACCTGCGGGTAAACTTCTTTTACAATCCCACTTACATGAGTATCTTCTCCATAATGCAGACTCGGTTTCCTCTAAACGTATGGTTTGGGCGGCTGCTAAAGCCACCATTAGAGGCCGGCTTATGCGAGATGCTGCTCTGTATAATAAAAAGAATATTGCCAAGGAGACTGACCTGGAAAAAGATATTCGACGACTCTCTCAATTATATATTTCGCCACCATCTCTCCAAAATCGAAAGTTATTAGAACAGGCGCGTATGTCTCTTAATACACTTTTCACCTCTAAGGCGGAGTATGCTTTACAAAAAATGAAAGGCCGCCATTATGAACAAGGAGAAAAAGCTGGCCGGTTATTGGCTGCGCAGTTACGCCAAAGAGAGGCCGCTATGGCGATCCCAGCAATTAAATCAACTGGTGGTGATATCCTCACTCGACCACAGGAGATAGTTGAGGAGTTCGCCTCTTTTTATAGATCTTTATACTCCCCAGGTACTCAGGTAGACAAGACAATGATGTCTAGATTTCTGGATGGGGTTCGTCTTCCACGGCTCTCTGATGATGGCAGAGCTTTACTTGAGGGACCTATCACGAAGGAGGAGATTTCTTCAGCTGTCTCTTCTTTACCATATCATAAGGCCCCAGGTGATGATGGTTTCCCTCCTGAATTTTTTTAATGGACTGGTCAGTCTATGCTTGATACTCTTCATGCCGCTTTTGAGGAAGCTGTGGGGGAGTCCTCTCTGGGTTCTATCTCTAACAAAGCACTCATAGCAGTCTTGCCAAAACCCGGCAAGGATCCTCTTTTGTGTAGTAGTTATCGCCCCATATCTCTGTTGAATACTGATGTTAAACTTCTTGCCAGCATTCTAGCTTCACGACTTCGCAAGGTTTTGCCTTCCTTAATACATAACTCTCAAGTAGGTTTTGTTCCCGGTCGTTCCTCCCGTAATCATTTGCGTACCCTCTCCCATGCCCTATGGTCCGCCAAAAATCTTACAGATGATGCCCTCCTTCTTTCTTTAGATGCTGAAAAAGCATTTGATCGTATTGAGTGGGAATACCTCTTTACCATCATGCAAAAATTTGGATTAGGCGATCAATTCATAGCCAAGGTGCGTCTACTTTACGACAACCCATCAGCCCAAGTTAATTGTGGGGGCTTTCTTTCCACTTCATTTCCTATTCGGCGGGGTACCCGTCAAGGTTGTCCGCTATCCCCTCTCCTCTTTCTTTTGGCTATGGAACCACTGGCTGCTGCAATTCGTCAATCGGCTGATGTGGTGGGTGTTCCTCTTCCAATTGCTCATTCCAAAATATATTTATATGCGGACGATATTCTTCTTACACTTACTGATCTTCCGCGATCGCTCCCTGCTCTTCTCCGTATTATTGAGGACTTCTCTTCTTTTTCTGGATATAAGATCAATTGGGATAAAAGTGAAGCCTTACCTATGTCCTTAGGTACTACAAAAGAAGCAATTTCGGGTTTTCCATTTCACTGGCAACCTTGTAGACTTAAGTACTTGGGTATTCTCCTCAACAGAGGATTAGATAATGTTGTAACAGACAATTTAACTCCCTTGATCACACAAATGCAACGGGACTTCGATAAGTGGAAGGCTTTAGGTTTATCCCTTTAGGGACGGGTTCAGGCAATTAAGATGGTTACTTTACCACGCTTTCTCTATGTTCTGGGTATGCTCCCTCTGTCTATTCCTTTGTCTACTCTCCGGTCCATTGATTCAAAAATCAAACTTTTCATATGGGGAACAATTAAACCGCGTCTCGCCTTTGCGAAATTAAAAGTTCACCAACTATATGGTGGTTTAGGTCTTCCATCTATTGAGCACTATTCTCTTGCCCTTCATCTTTCCCACCTCTCTTTCTTTTTACCTAAGTTCAAGGACGTTCCTCAATGGGTACCACTTGAACGTCATTTGTTGGCATCTGGTCCTGGTTTATCCCTTTTATATGGCAAGGGTTCTAGTTCTCTTGATCCCAAAAACCCTATTTTGTCTGCCATGTTTAAGTCCTGGCAAAGAAGTCATCGTCTCCTTAAGTCTAATCCGCGGCTTCACCTTAATGCTCCTGTATGGTCTAATTCAGCTATTCGAGTGAGAGGTCGAACTCTACTTTGGCCTTTATGGCAAGAAGCTGGTATTCATTCCCTGGAACAGTTGTTTCATGGTGACCATTTCAAATCCTTCTCCCAATTGAGTGAAGAATTTCATCTGCCACTTACTCAATCCTGTAAATACTCTCACCTCCAACAGGCTATTACAAAGCATATAAGTTCCCCGCCTGAGTTGTTATCCGCCTCTCCTATCTTAGCTTATCTGAATTTATGGGGCACTTTTAAGGGTGTCACTTCTGGTCTCTACAAGACTTTTCTACACCCTTTATTTTCGCTACCTTTGTCCAAAGCTCTTCAATTAAAATGTGTAGGAGAGTAGGGTCTGCTATCCTATGGTCACCCCAAATTTTTGCTTTTTGCTTCACTGGTTTTCGACTACTGAGGCTGTGGGCCTGCTGATCAGACCCCCAGCCTGCTGTTCTCTCACTAAATTACTGACACATGTGCTATAGGCACATACCAATTGGAAATGGACTCCTTGTCAGCCCCTGTATAATGCACTATAGGTGCACAGGGCATAGGGGCCACCAAGGCCTACCAGGGGCTGCAGCATATCTTTTGCCACCCCTGGCTGGTTCTTAAATTGACACAACTGGCTGATCACTCAGCTGGGGTAAGGTGGTGTAAACACCCCTTGCTTAGATATAGTATACCTATATCTAAACCTATATCTGGACACATGTAAACCTGTGAGCCACTCCTATAGAAGGCCTCATCAATCCTGGAGGCTGAGTGCGTGGTTTTATGTGAGATGGAGCTCTAGCATGAGCTGAGCCTGTCTGCAGCTGTCGGGAACAAATCCCTAAGCTGTTTCAGGATAATGCCATGCCATATACTCTTAAGTGCCTTATAATCCTCGCGGTTAAATAGCAACTTTGGTTTGGCTTTATCAAAACATGTCGTGTAAGGTGTCATACGATTTGGAATACCATCCCCTCGCCAGTTCTGGCGACGGGGATGGCATTCCACCCCTCTAGAGGGGTAAGACATGTTCCTTTACTGAAACGCGGTTAATCTCTCCAAAGACCTTAGATCCACAAAATGGATGCCTCTGCCACAGACAAATGTCTGGACCCCTGTAGCTGACCGAAACTCAGCCAAAGGGATCCTGGACAAAGGGTTTCCTGTCACAGGAGGGTGTCACCGCCCTCCAGACAGGAGATAGTGGATTGTAGCAGGGAGGTTTGAAAGAAACCAGACACTGCCTGGGGCGCACAAGGCTGCCCCTTGCATAATCCGGCCAAACCGGTTCTGGGGCACTCCAGCCCTCGTGCCAGGGCGGCCTGGATCAAAGGAAGGGGGTGTATCCACCCACTTCCTGGGTTCCACCCATAGGGGTGGACCTAGCAGGTAATCACGCCCCCCAGATTCGAATAAGAGTGGGAGCAGTGCCAATGCACATCAGATTTCCTGGAAGAAACATTTGAAACGAAATTCTGGACCCTTCGCCCTCCATCTCAACGTGGAAGCCCGAAGAATCTCCCTTGTGGTCAAGGAGTGACCACCCTGCAGCAGCAGGCACCATCCAGCCCTCGACGTCTACTTAGTTGCAGTTCCCGCCGGAACTCGAGCGACTGAGATCGACGAGATCAAGCCTGCCTGCCTTCTAACAGCCCGATCCACAGTCCCTGCAAAGCTGAGACCCGTGGAGGCGACCGGAAGCGTGGGGCACGCCATCTTGAATTGACCACGAGACGCTGACCGTGCAGCCCACGAGTGATCCTCGAAGCTGTGCACCGGGGTTTGAGAAGCCCCCACCCTGAGCTGCTCCTGAGCCGAAGTTCAGCCCTCCACACTCGACGAGTGCTGCGTGGGGCCCTTTGGCTCTATTTGGCTCAACGCGTTGGCCCGGTCACTTGCCAGCTGTAAAGTGGTCCCTGTGCCGACGAACTAACTAAGAAGACTCGTGAATCTGGTTGCTCCAGATCCACACCAGCTCCCCTGAAAAGGAGCCCCGACTCTGACCTTCCTGGTCCGAGTGAGAAGCAATCTTCCGATCCCGCGTGGATTGCTCTTGCCAAGGCTTGTTTGCTCCAAACTTGAAGCCGACTGCACCGACGGTGAGAGCCTGCGTGAGACAGATCGTGACCTGCTCCTGGACGTCGCAGATGCCCCAGAGAGAGAAGCGCCTCGACGACCACCTGATTGCGCCCGACATTGCCTGGTTCCGTCCTGGTTCCACCCTGGTCACTGCTGAGTGACCCAGACTCTGTCCCCTCTGCTTTCAGGTACTCTACAACTTGAGTCCACCCTTGGACTCCACCGGACACTTCATCTTTAACCCGCCTGCAGCCCTTTCAGCTTCAAGCACCAAGAGCCTGCGAGACAGAACCCGACGCCACTTCGACCCTGTGCACCCACTTCCTGTGGGTGAGGTAACTTTGCTCCGCCGGTGTTCCCACACTGGTGCACACCTCTAGGGTCTGTGTGTTAAGTTTTGTTCCTCTAGGTTCAGCGGAAGTGTCCTTTAACTTTAACTTTACAACTTTTACGCACCATTGGTTAACATTGGTGCGTGCGTGCGCTTTCCGCACATCTCCCGAATCCCGAGGGCCATTCCCGACTTCAGCATTGCTTGTCCTGACTGCTCCCAGCGATTCCCTAGGCCCTAGGCCTAACCACTGCTCGAGTGGCATCTCTTATACCACTTGTTTAGTATATGGTTTGAGTGGCCCCCCTGCCCTCATCCATAATTGTGCAACTTTGTATGTTTAAACAGTGCTTTTGATTTAACGCTTGTGCCCCTTTATTCATAAAGAATACTGGGGATTGTTTTTAGTAATAAACACATATATTTTTATAATATATACTTGTGTGGTGTCCTTTCATTTGGTATTACAGGATTGTATGTGGTAAAACAGCTCGCTTAACACGACCTCTTAAGTTAAGCCTTTAGGCTGCTTAGTCCATGCTACCCCTAGGATAGCTTGTCTAATAAGGTTGACTTACAACCAGACACCATAAGGGATTGTTTGGTCAGGTAGTAGGTGGTTCCAGAATTGGAAACATCCCCTACCAGGCCAACTTCTCACATTGGTGAGCAGCGGTGCGGATTTGAGCTTGCTGTTGTTTTACCATTGCAATCTTTATATCAAATTGAAAGATCACATCAAGTACCTCTAGGTACATATAAATCAAAAGCTTAGCATATTAAGTTCTACTGAACTTAGTAGTTGTAGATTAAAGGGATTAGCACACCCTGACTACAACTCACTAGCAAGGTACAGTAGGAAAACAGTTAGTGTAGGTAAGTGCACCACTTGCACCTCACTAGTAACCATGTCTGACACAGGAAAAGCCTCAGGGTCTAATCCTGTGACAGTTGACCTTACCCAGGCAACTTTTGGATATGACAAGTTAACCCGTAGAGACTTGATTGCCTTGTGCAAAGCAAGAGGGTTAAAAGGGGGCAGAAGCCCCACCTGCCAAATCCTGGTAGAAATCCTAGAACAGGATGACTTAGAGAAGGCAAAGGAAGCTTCCCTAGAAACAGGAAATGGAGAGAACCCCCCTGTAACTGATCCCCCTCAGGAGGAGGATGATGATGATGATGACTTAGATGAGGACTCAGACGTTGAGGACTTAGAAGTTCAGGACCAGGGTAGCCAGGTTCCAGTTGCCAGGCTTAGCCAGGCCAACTTGGACCTACTGGGGAATGAAGAGGGCCAGCACCTCCCCAGAACCCACCATATTATTCTCCCAGGCAACAGAAGAGTGAGATCTCCCTCAGGGGACTCTCATATTTCTAGTGCCTCCAGAGAATCAGAGAGAGGCATGATTGCTTCTCAGAAAGCTGAGCATAGGGCTAGAATGAGGGCTGTCAAACTCCAGATAGAGAGAGAGGAGGTAGCCCTGAGTCAAGCTAGACTTACCTTAGCTCAAGCTAAACTTGCCTTGGCAAGAGAGCAGAAATTAAGTGGCTTAGATGCCACTGGTGGCAGCAATTTTCCAAGAGAAAAAGACAGGGCCTATGACAATAGAAACCTGACAAAAATTGTGCCCCCCTTTAAAGAAGGGGATGACATCCACAAATGGATGACTGCTCTTGAGAGAGCCTGCATGGTACAGCAGGTTCCTGAGGATCAGTGGGCTGCAATTTTGTGGTACTCCTTTTCTGAGAAAGGGAGGGACAGGCTCCTCACAGTTAGACCTGAGGATGCCAAAAACTACTCTGTTTTGAAGAGTGCTCTTATTGAAGGGTATGGCCTAACCACTGAGCAATACAGGTTGTTGTTCAGAGACACCCAAAAAGCACAGACTCAAGACTGGACTGATTTCGTTGAGTGTGCCACTAAGGCCTTGGAGGGTTGGTTGCAGGGAAGTAAAGTTTCAGACTATACAGGATTGTACAATCTTATGATGAGAGAACAGATCCTTAATAACTGCACAAACCAGCTGTTGCATCAATACCTTATTGACTCTGATCTGACCTCTCCCCAAGAATTGGGAAAGAAGGCAGACAAATGGGTCAGAACAAGGATTAAGCAGAAACCCCAGAACCAAGGTGGTGACCAGAAGAAAACAGACCAGAAGGGTGGTAATCAGAATCAGAAAGATAAAGAAAAAGACCAGAAGTCTTCAGGCCCCCAAACTAATAGTAAGGAGGGTGGTTCCCAAAATGGTAACAAGAAGAAGAAGAACAAAGGTCCAAAGACACCTTGGTGTAATACCTGCAAATCAGTTTCACACTGGGGCAGTGAGTGCACCAAGGCAAATCCAGTTCCCACCACTACAGCTCCTAAAGCAACTGCAACCCCAAGTACAGTAAGCAGTGGTGGAACACAGTCCAAGGGTGTAGCTGGGTTGACCCTGGGTATTGAAGTAGGATCTGGCCTAGTAAGAATCCCTACACAGGCAGTTCTCCTGTATGATGTGGACATTGAGTTGCCCACTGCAGTAAGCCCCACTAACCTGGGCAAATACAGGCAGACTCCCTTAATTAATGAGAAACTGGCTCAAGCTTACAGGGACACATGTGCCAGTGTTACAATGGTGACACCTGACTTTGTGGACCCTGGACAGATTGTACTAGGAGAGAGCTACCTAGTAACCAATGCAAGCAACTCCACTACTTCCCATAGTGTGGCAGTTGTGAACTTCTCCTGGGGAGGAGTTGATGGCCTAAAGAAAGTTGTGGTGAGTGCAGACCTACCAGTAGACTGTCTGTTAGGCAATGACCTTGAAAGCTCAGCATGGTCAGAAGTGGAGTACAGGACTCATGCAGAAATGCTAGGGATTTCAGAGCATGTCCTTGCCATGACAAGGGCTCAGGCTAAGAAGTGCCTTCCTGAACCAGTGGTGGATCTTGAAACAATAGACCAGCCACAACCCAAGAGAAGGAGCAAGAGAGGAAAGGCCCAGCCTTCCACCTTGCCCCAGGTTGAGGATCAGGTTTCAGAGGAAACTTATTCTGCAGTCCAAGAGGAGACTGTCTCTGAGGAGCTTGAACCTGACCAGGTTGAGTTTCTGGGGACAGGGGGACCCTCAAGGGCAGACCTGAGGCAGGCTCAATTAGATTGCCCTTCCCTTGAACCCCTCAGACAGCAGGCTGCTGCTGAGGCTGCTGGGGATGCCCAAGGTACCCATACTGTGTATTGGGATGATGGACTCTTTTATTCAGAGGCTAGAGCCCCCAAGCCTGGCATGACCAGGAGGTTGGTTATACCTCTGCAGTTTAGGGGATTCCTCCTTACCTTGGCCCATGATATTCCCCTTGCAGGACACTTAGGCCAGAACAAGACGTGGGACAGGCTTGTTTCACACTTTCACTGGCCTCACATGTCAGAGGATGTCAAGGAGTTTTGTCGCTCCTGTGTCACTTGCCAAGCCAGTGGTAAGTCAGGTGGCACAACAAAGGTCCCCCAAATACCACTACCTGTGGTGGGGGTCCCCTTTGAGAGAGTTGGAATTGATATTGTGGGTCCAATGGACCCCCAAACAGCATCTGGGAACAGATTCATACTGGTGGTAGTGTATCATGCCACCAGGTATCCAGAGGCTATTCCCCTAAGGACCACCACAGCACCTGTGGTGGCAAAGGCCCTCATTGCAGTTTTCTCAAGAGTGGGCTTTCCTAAGGAGGTACTATCAGATAGAGGCACGAATTTTATGTCTAGCTATCTGAAAGCAATGTGGAAGGAATGTGGAGTAAACTATAAGTTTACCACCCCATATCATCCACAGTGCAATGGGCTTGTGGAGAGATTTAACAAGACCCTTAAAGGCATGATAAAAGGATTACCAGAGAAGCTCAGGCGGAAATGGGACATTCTTTTACCCTGCCTGCTCTTTGCTTACAGAGAGGTCCCACAGAAGGGGGTTGGCTACAGCCCTTTTGAACTTTTGTTTGGCCACCCTGTGAGGGGTCCATTGTGTTTGGTGAAGGAAGGATGGGAGTTACCTCTCAAAAAGCCCAAACTAGACATAGTGGACTATGTACTTGGTCTCCGCTCCAGGATGGCTGAGTACATGGAAAGAGCATCCAAAAACCTGGAGGCCAGCCAAGAATTACAGAAAGCTTGGCATGACCAAAAGGCTGTGCTGGTAGAGTTCCAACCAGGACAGAAGGTATGGGTACTGGAGCCAGTGGCTCCAGCAGCACTCCAAGACAAATGGAGTGGACCCTATCCTATTATTGAGAAGAAGGGGGAAGTCACCTACTTGGTAGACTTTGGAACACCCAGGAGCCCTCACAGGGTAATCCATGTGAATCGCTTGAAGGCATTTGTGGACAGGGAGGACATGAGCTTGCTCATGGCCACAGATGGGGAACAGGAGGAAGAGAGTGACCCTCTCCCAGACCTGCTTTCTCAGAACCCTGATGATGGTTCAGTTGATGGAGTAGCCTTGGCAGGCAGCCTCACTGACCAGCAACAGGTGGACTGCAGACAAGTTTTGCAGGCCCACAGGCATTTGTTTTCACTCACACCCAGCCAGACTGACTGGTGTACCCATGTAGTGGACACTGGTGACAGTCTGCCTGTCAAGAATAAGATCTACAGGCAACCTGATCATGTCAGGGATTGCATCAAGGCTGAGGTGCAAAAGATGTTGGAGCTTGGAGTGATTGAGCCATCAGAGAGCCCATGGGCCAGCCCAGTAGTCCTGGTGCCAAAACCTCATACCCAAGATGGAAAGAGAGAAATGAGGTTTTGCGTGGATTACAGGGGTCTCAATGCTGTCACTAAGACAGATGCTCACCCCATTCCAAGAGCAGATGAGCTCATTGACAGATTGGCTTCTGCCAAGTTTCTGAGCACATTCGACCTGACAGCTGGCTACTGGCAAATCAGACTAGCTGAGGAGTCAAAGGCCAAGACAGCATTCTCTACCCCTAGTGGCCATTATCAGTTTGTGGTAATGCCCTTTGGTTTGAAGAATGCACCTGCCACTTTCCAAAGGTTGGTGAACCAAGTCCTTACTGGGTTGGATGACTTTTGTGCAGCTTATCTGGATGATATTGCTGTCTTTAGCTCCACCTGGGAGGATCACCTGATCCACCTGAAGAGAGTTTTGGAGGCCCTGCAGAAGGCAGGCCTAACTATCAAGGCCACTAAGTGCCAGATAGGGCAGAGTAAGGTTGTATACCTGGGCCATCTAGTAGGTGGAGGCCAGGTTCAGCCACTGGAGAGCAAAATCCAGGCCATACAGGACTGGGCTCCTCCAGTTACCCAGACACAAGTCAGAGCCTTCTTGGGCCTGACTGGGTATTACAGGAAGTTTGTGAAGAACTATGGGTCTATAGTGACACCATTAAATGACTTGACATCCAAGAAGATGCCAAAAAAGTTTCAGTGGACAGTTAGCTGTCAGAAGGCATTTGAAGACCTGAAGAAGGCCATGTGCTCTGCACCTATCCTAAAGAGTCCTGACTACTCCAAACAGTTCATTGTACAGACAGATGCTTCTGAGTTGGGGGTGGGAGCTGTGCTCTCACAACTTAATCAAGATGGTCAAGACCAGCCTATTGCTTTCATTAGCAGGAGTCTGACCCCAAGAGAAAAACGTTGGTCAGCCATTGAGAGGGAGGCCTTTGCTGTGGTTTGGGCATTAAAGAAGTTGAGGTCCTACTTGTTTGGAACTCACTTCCTGGTGCAAACAGACCATAAGCCCCTCTTGTGGCTTAATCAGATGAAGGGTGAAAATCCCAAACTGCTCAGGTGGTCCATTTCCCTACAGGGGATGGACTTTACAGTGGAGCACCGCCCAGGGACTGACCATGGTAATGCAGATGGTCTCTCCCGGTACTTCCACTTAGAACATGAAGACTTATCTGGTCAAGGTTAGTTTAATGTCCCTGCGTTTGGGGGGGGGGGGTTGTGTAGGAGAGTAGGGTCTGCTATCCTATGGTCACCCCAAATTTTTGCTTTTTGCTTCACTGGTTTTCGACTACTGAGGCTGTGGGCCTGCTGATCAGACCCCCAGCCTGCTGTTCTCTCACTAAATTACTGACACATGTGCTATAGGCACATACCAATTGGAAATGGACTCCTTGTCAGCCCCTGTATAATGCACTATAGGTGCACAGGGCATAGGGGCCACCAAGGCCTACCAGGGGCTGCAGCATATCTTTTGCCACCCCTGGCTGGTTCTTAAATTGACACAACTGGCTGATCACTCAGCTGGGGTAAGGTGGTGTAAACACCCCTTGCTTAGATATAGTATACCTATATCTAAACCTATATCTGGACACATGTAAACCTGTGAGCCACTCCTATAGAAGGCCTCATCAATCCTGGAGGCTGAGTGCGTGGTTTTATGTGAGATGGAGCTCTAGCATGAGCTGAGCCTGTCTGCAGCTGTCGGGAACAAATCCCTAAGCTGTTTCAGGATAATGCCATACCATATACTCTTAAGTGCCTTATAATCCTCGCGGTTAAATAGCAACTTTGGTTTGGCTTTATCAAAACATGTCGTGTAAGGTGTCATACGATTTGGAATACCATCCCCTCGCCAGTTCTGGCGACGGGGATGGCATTCCACCCCTCTAGAGGGGTAAGACATGTTCCTTTACTGAAACGCGGTTAATCTCTCCAAAGACCTTAGATCCACAAAATGGATGCCTCTGCCACAGACAAATGTCTGGACCCCTGTAGCTGACCGAAACTCAGCCAAAGGGATCCTGGACAAAGGGTTTCCTGTCACAGGAGGGTGTCACCGCCCTCCAGACAGGAGATAGTGGATTGTAGCAGGGAGGTTTGAAAGAAACCAGACACTGCCTGGGGCGCACAAGGCTGCCCCTTGCATAATCCGGCCAAACCGGTTCTGGGGCACTCCAGCCCTCGTGCCAGGGCGGCCTGGATCAAAGGAAGGGGGTGTATCCACCAACTTCCTGGGTTCCACCCATAGGGGTGGACCTAGCAGGTAATCACGCCCCCCAGATTCGAATAAGAGTGGGAGCAGTGCCAATGCACATCAGATTTCCTGGAAGAAACATTTGAAACGAAATTCTGGACCCTTCGCCCTCCATCTCAACGTGGAAGCCCGAAGAATCTCCCTTGTGGTCAAGGAGTGACCACCCTGCAGCAGCAGGCACCATCCAGCCCTCGACGTCTACTTAGTTGCAGTTCCCGCCGGAACTCGAGCGACTGAGATCGACGAGATCAAGCCTGCCTGCCTTCTAACAGCCTGATCCACAGTCCCTGCAAAGCTGAGACCCGTGGAGGCGACCGGAAGCGTGGGGCACGCCATCTTGAATTGACCACGAGACGCTGACCGTGCAGCCCACGAGTAATCCTCGAAGCTGTGCACCGGGGTTTGAGAAGCCCCTACCCTGAGCTGCTCCTGAGCCGAAGTTCAGCCCTCTACACTCGACGAGTGCTGCATGGGGCCCTTTGGCTCTATTTGGCTCAACGCGTTGGCCCGGTCACTTGCCAGCTGGCTAGTGGTCCCTGTGCCGACGAACTAACTAAGAAGACTCGTGAATCTGGTTGCTCCAGATCCACTCCAGCTCCCCTGAAAAGGAGCCCCGACTCTGACCTTCCTGGTCCGAGTGAGAAGCAATCTTCCGATCCCGCGTGGATTGCTCTTGCCAAGGCTTGTTTGCTCCAAACTTGAAGCCGACTGCACCGACGGTGAGAGCCTGCGTGGGACAGATCGTGACCTGCTCCTGGACGTCGCAGATGCCCCAGAGCCCACGTGACAGCGGAGAGAAGCTCCTCGACGACCACCTGATTGCGCCCGACATTGCCTGGTTCCGTCCTGGTTCCACCCTGGTCACTGCTGAGTGACCCAGACTCTGTCCCCTCTGCTTTCAGGTACTCTACAACTTGAGTCCACCCTTGGACTCCACCGGACACTTCATCTTTAACCCGCCTGCAGCCCTTTCAGCTTCAAGCACCAAGAGCCTGCGAGACAGAACCCGACGCCACTTCGACCCTGTGCACCCACTTCCTGTGGGTGAGGTAACTTTGCTCCGCCGGTGTTCCCACACTGGTGCACACCTCTAGGGTCTGTGTGTTAAGTTTTGTTCCTCTAGGTTCAGCGGAAGTGTCCTTTAACTTTAACTTTACAACTTTTACGCACCATTGGTTAACATTGGTGCGTGCGTGCGCTTTCCGCACATCTCCCGAATCCCGAGGGCCATTCCCGACTTCAGCATTGCTTGTCCTGACTGCTCCCAGCGATTCCCTAGGCCCTAGGCCTAACCACTGCTCGAGTTGCATCTCTTATACCACTTGTTTAGTATATGGTTTGAGTGGCCCCCCTGCCCTCATCCATAATTGTGCAACTTTGTATGTTTAAACAGTGCTTTTGATTTAACGCTTGTGCCCCTTTATTCATAAAGAATACTGGGGATTGTTTTTAGTAATAAACACATATATTTTTATAATATATACTTGTGTGGTGTCCTTTCATTTGGTATTACAGGATTGTATGTGGTAAAACAGCTCGCTTAACACGACCTCTTAAGTTAAGCCTTTAGGCTGCTTAGTCCATGCTACCCCTAGGATAGCTTGTCTAATAAGGTTGACTTACAACCAGACGTAAGGGATTGTTTGGTCAGGTAGTAGGTGGTTCCAGAATTGGAAACATCCTCTACCAGGCCAACTTCTCACAAAATGGCAAACACGTCTTTCTGTGACCTGCTCAGATACTCAATGGGATCTTATTTTAGAAGGATTGCACAAGAGTGTTAGAGAAGCCCGCCTTAAATTTAGTATTTTTAAAATCCTTCATGAATGGCACTGGTCTCCGGTTAAACTGCATCATGCTAATTTACTTTCGCATTCCTTGTGTTGGAGATGTTCAGCTTCCAGGTGTGACATCACGCACATTATATGTGAATGCCCTCGTACTAGATCATACTGGCTTTTCATACGAAATACCTTGGCTCATTCTATGTCATTGCCCCTACCCTTTACCTCTGCAAACATAATTTTACATGACTTTCGTGACCTTCCCAAGTTTACCAAACCACAGGTTCGCCTTCTACACACTGCTTTAGCCACGGCAAAAATGTGTATACTGCGTCACTGGAAATCCTCCCTACCTCCTTCTCAGGAGGAATGGTTGGTGGCAATGATACAAACAGCTTCATATGAGCGTATAATTTATAATGTACAGGACCAAGCTTCCATTTTTCTTCAAGTATGGTCCCCATTCTTGGAAACCACAGTCGATAATGAGTCTGCCTCTCCTACTTCTTCTGCTGCGCCTATTACTCCTTCCTAATCTTACCTTTTTTTTTTCCTTATACCATGTTTCTTTTATCTTACTCATCTATTTATTTATTTTTTGCCTCGTATCGTTCTTTTTATTGCTTTCATTCTTCTTTATAACTAGATTGCTACTCTGGGTTTTTTTTTTTCCCTTTCTTTCTCTCTTACCCTTCTTATTTCTTTTTTCCTTTCTTCTTCTTTCCCTTCTTATTTCTTTACTAAACTACACTTTCAGAATACTAGAGGATATGTTGTTTTACATCTATGTTATCATAATTTAGGAATGCCTTCCTCATTTGTATTGTATATCATTCCTTCTTCTGCATATGTATCTGCATTTGTAATTTGTTTGAAATTTTCTTAATAAATAATTTCAACAGAAAGAAGTCAATGGGGGATTTTCCTTCCCCTGATTTTCTATTTTAAATCTCCCCTGCCTGTCCTGAAATGTTGCCTGTGTGATTATTACTGGATTTGAGACTCTTCGCAGCCTGGACCCAGAGCACAAGTCCCCATGGGGCTGCTGCAGGAGCCTTGCTGTCACTGAACGGGGCGTGGCCAGCCACAGTCATTTGCATACCCAGAAGCCTCTGCGGCAAACACCAGATTCATCACTGCAGGTGATACAGGCGTTTGTTTGATAGGAGAAGGAGCGCCTGTAGCTGTGCACTCTCAGGCATTCATGAGAGTGACTGACACGTCACCGCTGTAAAGTCACCCTACCAGTAGGAATTGATAGTTTTATTGTGATGGTGTGGACAGGACAACTATCCACATTATCCGCATTTTATGTTCTTCATTTTCGTCGCGGGTCACGTGCACTTCGAGGGGCCGTGAGAAGCGGAATTTGTTGACATTTTTGTAGGGTTTCTGTACTAGAGGCTCCGTGATTGGTTGAAATGTGAGTCCTCCGTGTGTGGTCGGGCCTCGCTGAGGAGAGGCGCGCCCGCTGCTTTCTTCAGAAAGGCGCCATCGCAGCGCGCGCGTCACCGGGTGACGGAAGGCGTCACAGGGTCACGTGACGCAGAACGAGGCGCCATGCGTAAGGACTGACGCGCGCCTGCGGGAGGTGCACCGCTCCTTCTTGTCGCTAGAGGTCAGGAGGCTCCAGAGGAACTTTCAGCGCGTCACCAGCACTCTGCATACCCACAATCCTGTGCGCGCCTCATAATGCTGCTTTACTTTCAAATAAATGCAGGGCTCTTTGAGGCATTGAATATGATAAAGAGCAGACGTTTAAGAACGAAGGGGCCAGAGTATCAGTCCTCAAGTAGGAAGACACGAACCGTTGTTAGGCACACTACTTTTCTAAGGGAAATTTCGGGTTATTAGTGTATGGTGCTGAAGATTAAAGGAAATAAAGCATTGTTAAAGTCAATAGTGCCCAATATAGAGACCTTAATTAATAACTGGAACTGCTCCCCATTTGCTGGAAAACATACAGTCGGTTTAATACTGAAGTTTATAAAGCGCGACAGCTACCCCAGACAAGGGGATACCAAGAGAAACTGAAGATTTCCCTAACCTGACCGATAGAAAGCGAGTGAATGTCATGAATGTAATCAACGTGGATGCAGAAGACAGAAGCGGGAGGGACCTACCTCAGAAGCGGGAGGGACCTACCTCAGAAGCGAGAGGGACCTACCGCTGGCTCTAACGAAGATAACGAATGAACACAGAGGACAGAAGCGAGAGGGACCTACCTCTGAAGCGGGAGGGACCTACCTCAGAAGCGGTAGGGACCTACCTCAGAAGCGGGAGGGACCTACCTCAGAAGCAGGAGGGACCTACCTCAGAAGCAAGAGGGACCTACCTCAGAAGCGAGAGGGACCTACCTCAGAAGCACGAGGGACCTACCTCAGAAGCAAGAGGGACCTACCTCAGAAGCGAGATGGACATTCCTCAGAAGCGGGAGAGACGTACCGCTGGCTCTAACCAAGATAACAAATGAACGCAGAGGACAGAAGCGAGAGGGACCTACCTCAGAAGCGGGAGGGACCTACCTCAGAAGCGGGAGGGACCTACCTCTGAAGCAGGAGGGACCTACCTCAGAAGCGAGAGGGACCTACCTCAGAAGCGGGAGAGACCTACCGCTGGCTCTAATGAAGATAACGAATGAACGCAGAGAACAGAAGCGAGTGGGACCTACCTCTCAGAAGCGGGAGGGACCTACCTCAGAAGCAGGAGGAACCTACCTCAGAAGCGGGAGGGACCTACCTCAGAAGTGAGAGGGACCTACCTCAGAAGCAGGAGAAACCTAACTCAGAAGCGGGAGGGACCTAACTCAGAAGCGAGAGGGACCTACCTCAGAAGCGGGAGGGACCTATCTCAGAAGCGGGAGGGACCTACCTCAGAAGCGGGAGGGACCTACCTCAGAGGCTGGAGGAACCTACCTCAGAAGCGGGAGGGACCTACCTCAGAAGTGAGAGGGACCTACCTTAGAAGCAGGAGGAACCTAACTCAGAAGCGGGAGGGACCTACCTCAGAAGTGGGAGGGACCTACCTCAGAAGCAGGAGGGACCTACCTCAGAAGCAGGAGGGACCTACCTCAGAAGCAGGAGGAACCTACCTCAGAAGCGGGAGGGATCTACCTCAGAAGCAGGAGGGACCTACCTCCGAAGCAGGAGGGACCTACCTCAGAAGCGGGAGGGACCTACCACTGGGAGGGACCCACCTCAGAAGCAGGAGGAACCTACCTCAGAAGCGGGAGGAACCTACCTCAGAAGCGGGAGGGACCTACCTCAGAAGTGAGAGGGACCTACCTCAGAAGCAGAAGGATCCTAACTCAGAAGCGGGAGGGACCTACCTCAGAAGCAGGAGGAACTTACCTCAGAAGCGGGAGGAACCTTCCTCAGAAGCGGGAGGGACCTACCTCAGAAGTGAGAGGGACCTACCTCAGAAGCAGAAGGATCCTAACTCAGAAGCGGGAGGGACCTACCTCAGAAGCAGGAGGAACTTACCTCAGAAGCGGGAGGGACCTACCTCAGAAGCAGGAGGGACCTACCTCAGACGCAGGAGGAACCTACCTCAGAAGCGGGAGGGATCTACCTCAGAAGCAGGAGGGATCTACCTCAGAAGCAGGAAGGACCTACCTCAGAAGCGGGAGGAACCTACCTCAGAAGCGGGAGGAACCTACCTCAGAAGCGGAGGGACCTACCTCAGAAGCGGGAGGGACCTACCTCAGAAGCAGGAGGGACATACCTCAGAAGTGGGAGAGACCTACCGCTGGCTCTAACGAAGATAACGAATGAACGCAGAGGACAGAAGCGAGGGGACCTACCTCAGAGGCGGAAGGGACCTACCTCAGAAGCGGGAGGGACCTACCTCAGAAGCAAGAGGGACCTACTTCAGAAG
This sequence comes from Lissotriton helveticus, assembly GCF_964261635.1. Classification (NCBI taxonomy): domain Eukaryota; kingdom Metazoa; phylum Chordata; class Amphibia; order Caudata; family Salamandridae; genus Lissotriton; species Lissotriton helveticus. The sequence continues at coordinate 1,922,652 of NW_027611675.1, forward strand.
CGGGAGGGACCTACCGCTGGCTCTAACGAAGATAACGAATGAACGCAGAGGACAGAAGCGAGAGGGACCTACCTCAGAAGCTGGAGGGACCTACCGCTGGCTCTAGTGGAGATAACGTATAAATGCACAGCTGGAGCTGGGCTCCCCTGCTGCACCTCGGTTAGACAAGATAAAGTATTCTACTCCCGGCCTTTAAAGTGTCAAGGGCTGTTGATTTACAAAAAACTATTCAATATAAGGTGCCACTGCATGACTAATATGCTCTGGTCGCGAATGCTGTACTTGTAATTGTACTGTTGCTATTGCTAAAAAGACAATCTTTTAAATTTGCTTTTAGAAATTTGCCATGTTTTAAATACTTGCACATTACTCATATGTTTGGGTCTTCAGACTGATCCCTTAGTATTCTGTTTTCCTTTCCGCTTGTTGCCTCCTCTGCCTTGTGCCCCTTTCCACCGCGGGTGTTCCCGTTTGCATGGAGGGCGCGTCGGCAAACAGTTGGTCCCCACTCCCATTGGCTGAACTTGGTCAGGTGGGACGCCAGACTCGGGATCGTACATATTTAAACGGGATGACTTTCTCCGCGTTCAGCGGACGCGCGCCGAGGTCGCGCCAAAGTCAAGCCCGTCCGCGCCTGTCCGCGCTGAGGACGCGCCAGGGGCCAGGCGGGCCGGGCCAGGATTCGCTCTTCAGCCAGATCGTGAGTTGTATACTCGGTCCGCTCTCCTCTCTGTCAGGCCTCCTCCTAGGTCATGTCATTTTACCTTATATCCAGATATTTATTTAATATGCAGTGTTGCAAGGGGGCTTTAAGATCTGTACGGTCCCGGCAATTCATTAGAAATCAGGTACAGCATGGGCGAGCAAAGCCCGTAGTAAACCCTATAAACCCTATTAAGGAGGCAGGCTTGCTTATTAATGCTAGGTCACTGGTCCGAAATAATGTGTCTTTTAACGACTTCGTCTCGCAAAGAAAACCCCCCTGGGTTTTTATAACCGAAACCTGGGGCTATGACTCCTCAGGCCCGGATCTTGTGGAGGCAGTCCCAGAGGGCTATACCCTGACCAGGATGGACAGGACTGGTCGCAGGGGTGGGGGGTTGGGAATTTTATTTAGAGACACTTTCATCTGCCGCACTGAGCCTCTTTCCTCTACCTCCGACAATTTTGAGGCAATGTACTTTTCTATAAACTTCACCCCCTTAGCTTCCTTTTCTGGCATTCTCTGCTATAGACCTCCTGGCCCTAGTACTACTTTTTCTCAAAATGTTCTTAAACTTTTAGCGCCTTTTATTGATAAACCCAACTTAAGTATCTTAGGCGACTTCAATTTCCATCTAGAGGCTGCAGATGCTAAAGACACTGCTGCTCTGGTGGAAGGTCTAGCCGCATGCAGTCTGGTCCAATTGGTTAATGGCCCTACGCACTCCGCTGGCCACACGCTGGATGGCATCTTCACTAATAATGCCAGATTAACGACTGGAACACCCATCCCTCTGACTTGGTCCGATCATCGGGTAGTACCATTCCACCTTAATGTTAATCCTATGCCACCTAATCTGCCTAAGAGTAACCTATGGGAGACCAGAAGGAACTATAGAGAGATCAATGATGCTACTCTTGCACCATTTATGAATGCTTTTAGTACTCTCCCTCTGTCTGATCCCAATACGGCCGCACTAGGTTTGTCTAATGCCCTATCCAATGCAATAGACACCAAGGCTCCGGCAAAACAGCACTACTCAGCCCGTAAAAGTCCCTCACGGCCCTGGTACTCTGATCGCCTCAGGCTTCTGCGACAGAAGTGTAGACGACAGGAGAGGTTTTGGCATGCTCACCCTGACTCCATGGGAAAAGCCCTACATAAATCATTGTTGAGAGACTACAAGAAGGCTATTGTGGAAGAAAAAAGGAGTCACTTTACTAACCTTACTTCCTCCCTAAAATCATCGAGAGATTTGTTTAAAATAATTGACACACTTTCTGCACCTAAAGTAGCTGACCCTACTATTGAGACGCAGGAGCTTTGTGATAATATCCCGAGTTTTTTTCACTCAAAAATTGCTGATATTTACAATTCTCTCGAAACTCTCAACCTGGAGCTGGATGCCAACTTGGCACCTTCCTCTCTTTCACTCTCTCCCTCCCAAGTTGAGGCCGTCCAAGTTAACCCCAAATTGCGTCTCATCGGCTTCCCTCTTTTGACCCTAGAAGATCTAAACCGCCTTCTTGACGCCACTAAGTCAAGCTCGCCCTTGGATCCCTGTCCTTTAAAAACCCTAAAGACCTGTAGAGAGGTTATTCTTCCACCTTTATTAGAGGTCATGAACCTGTCTATTAGCAAGGGGATTTTTCCTCTATCATGGAAAACTGCTGTTGTTAAACCGCTACTCAAAAAGGCCTCTCTGGATCCAGGAGTCTTAAAAAACGACCGTCCTATTTCTTTACTTCCAGCCCCGGCCAAGATACTTGAGGCCCACCTCAATCGAAATCTCTCCACTTTTATGGAAAGTTCTAACCTGCTGGATATTTCTCAACACGGGTTTCGTACCGCACACAGCACAGAGTCTGCCCTCACGGTTGTGATTAACAACATCCGTTCTGAGGTTGATAGGGGACACTCGACTCTGCTGGTGTTGCTAGATCTCAAAGCAGCTTTTGACACCCTGTCCCCATCCATCCTGATCTCCAGGCTTGAGGGGATTGGTGTAGAGGGCACTGCTCTCAGTTTACACTCCTCTTTTTTACATCATAGAGAGCAGAGAGTTAAGATGGGTAATTTTCTCTCTTCCTCTCAGTCAGTGCAATGTGGGGTACCGCAGGGCTCTTCGCAGAGTCCTCTATTATTCAACATCTATGTTACCCCACTCGCTAAGGTGGTGAGATCTTTCGGTTTTGAGGTGCTATCATATGCCGATTATACCCAGATTATAGTTTCCATCACTCAGTCGGCAAGCGATTCAGCCCTTAAATTTAGAGCATGTATGGAGGCTGTCTCCCAATGCATGGTGCGAAATTTCCTAAAATTGAACGGGGAAAAGATGGAGGTTATGATTTTTGGAGGAAATCAGAACCTGTGGTCTGAGGACTGGTGGCCACCCTCCTTGGGGGAATGCCCTCATCCTACTCTTTCTGCTAGAAACCTCGGAGTGTTAATCGATTCAGCTCTATCATTTGACTCTCAGGTCAACAGAACGGTGTCCACCTGTTGTGCCATCCTAAGAACTCTGAGGAAGATCGCCCCGTATCTGTCCCATGCAGCACGGAGACAAGCAACAGTTGCCTTGGTCTGATCTAGGCTTTATTATTGTAATGCCCTCTACAGCGGCATTAAAAAGAGCTCCATCCATCGCCTCCAAATGGTGCAGAACGCCGCGGCCAGGATGGTCTTGAACCTTCCTAGGCTAGCTTCGGTAACTCAGGCCAGAAAGGATCTCCACTGGCTCCCGATACTCTCCAGGATTTCCTTTAAACTTCTTTGCCTGGCCCACAGAGCTGTATATGGCTCAGGCTCAGAGGGTATTAGGTCCCTTTTGTGTGTTTACACTCCCAGTAGAACTCTCCGCTCAGCATCCAAGAAGCTGCTTTCGGTTCCAAGATTTGTGAAGGCAAGGTGGGGAGGTAGAGCCTTTTCCACCCTGGCCCCCAAACTCTGGAACTCCCTCCCTCCGGAACTTTCTAGTCAGTCTTCTCTGGTGGTCTTTTGGAAACTCCTAAAGACCTGGCTTTTTTCTCAGGCGTACTAGTGGCCTTGCATTCGGCAGTCTGAGATTTTATGTTTGTTTTCTCGCGCCTTGATGCCCTTTGCGGCTAAGTTTGCGCATTATAAAACTCCTTTTCCTTTAATTTAATTTCATTTCAGTATGCAACACCAGCTGTACAGGGTATGGAAAGGAACAATGTGCAGCACAGAAAGAGCAGACATGTGTTTTGCTGTACACTGACATCCCTGAGTGCACGCACAAATAGCCAAAAAGACTGTACATTTGAAGGAATCATTTGCACAAATGTATGTTATTGCGGTTGGTGGTTTGATTGGTGATGCAAATGATCTTGACAGTAGGTGAGATGTGGCCACCACTATGGCTTAGCAATCCATGCAGCTGACTCGCCGAGCTGTAATCCATCCGTCACACTTTTTCATTACTAGATTCACACACACTGAGGGGCATATTCACAAGGAGCTATCGCCGAGTTAACTTAACTTTATCACAGCCAAACTCGCGATAAAAACATCGTCCCATTCACAAGCTGGTGCAAACTGCACATAGCACCAGTTTACCAGCAATAGCAGCCGCAATAAACATCGCCACAGATGACCACAGCAACCGTCGCTAATGAGATGCAGAGTAGGCGTTCCTGTGCCAAAAGCCGCAACAACACCACTCCTCAACATTCACAACAAACAGCCCAATCGGCCCTAAGAACACAGAACAGACGATAAAGCACGTTTGCACCAGGATATTAACATCTGACCTGGTGTAAAGTCGGACCACAGCCTGCCCCACAAAAGGGAGCCCAGCCCAGAGCCACACCTGAAGAACAACAGATGCCATGGAGCCAACGATCATGCAGCTCGGACCACCAAGAGAGCCACAACACCCACCGATACCCCCCCCAACCCAGGACCCCAACCCCCCCACCCCCTGAACTCTCCCCGGACCACCACAGAGGCAGGGCAGACAAAGACAGCAGATCCTGGAAATGCATCTGCATCACAGACCAAACACCTGACAATGCCATTGCCCCAAAAGGACAACCATCCTACGCATCCTGACCATCATCGCACAACAGGCCGATGGCACCAACACAGCGTACAACCAACATCCCACCACACACAAAGCGGCTGGCTGTGCTGCACATGTTGGCCTCTGGAACCCCCCAAACAACACCCGCCAAAGTCTGAGGAGTCACACAACCAGCCACATCAAAGTCCTGCACACCTATCGTGGACAACACCATCAGCCTGCTACCTCATTCCATATACGTACAACACAATGCGCAGGATCCGTCGGATACCAAGCAAGGACCATATGCCATAGCTGGATGCACACACGTGTAGGTGGCTATCCACAGCACACATGTCATGCTTGTGCCCCTTAGTGACACAGCACAGAAGCACTTCTACAGGAAGCACACGTATTCCATCAATGTGCAACCAACAGTTGACCACCGTATAAACGCCGCCAATGTTGCAACAAAATACCCAGCCAGTGTGCATGAGTCCTTCAGCCTCCGACAGTCCATCATCAACCAGCGCGCCCAGGATGGTACCAAGGAAAATGCACAACCCCTTGTCAAGTTGCTAATGAACACCCCACACAACTCAAATCAAAAACCATGCAACTAACAACTCTGGATATGCACACGTCACAAAATCCCAACCAACATGCAAAACAACATGCCCACCCACCAGACACGACAGAACAACTTACAATGGTAAACTGGGATAGCCGTGGACATGAGCCATCAACGTCATGGCACCTCAGCCACACAATTGCGGAATGTGGGGAGAGGTGGAGCCAGGCATTTGTGAAGGTGGTTGGAGAACCATGTTCTGGAAAGTACACAATGCCAAAATTTGGAAGGGTGCAGTAAACACCCATATCCATGGCGACATACACCGCTGGTGTATGGAGTGTAGTGGACAGTGGACGCAACCATGTCCCCACAGCCAGTGGGGTACCCTGAATCCAGAGACTGTATAGTCTCTCAAGAAAAATATCATGAGAGACCGTGTCGAATGTCGCGGACAGGTCGAGAAGCACCAGCATCGCTGCTTCACCTGCGTCCAAATATTCTCAAATGTTTTCAGAAACCTCCAGCAGCGCAGTCTCTGTGCTATATCCGGATCTAAACCCGGATTGTGAGTCATGTAAATGATGGCACGTCTCAAGATAGCTCGATAATTGCTCCTGAACTACTTTTTCCTGGACTTTGACTCGTTTAGGTAGCAGGGAAATGGGGCGGTAATTTTTTAAAACAGAAAGATCTGCATCCGTTTTTTTCCAAATAGGTATTAGCGTGGCCTGTTTACAGTTCAAAGGGAAAAAGGGAAAGCCCCAGTTCACAGGGAGGTGTTCCAAATCAGGGTCAAAGGAAAGATAATGAGGGGGGCTAAAGAGCTAAATAATAATGCCAGGCAGGGGTCCTTTGTGGAGCTTGATTTACAGGCAAGTAATTTTTGGAGTGCTAAATCAGTGGAGATCGGGTGAAAGGTGGTGAAGGCTCACTATTGGTTACCACTGAGTTATAAACCGGGCAATCCAGAGTAGGGCCGGACGTAGAGTAAATGTCTAAAATGTTATCTTGAAAGAAATCCAATAGTCCATTACAGAGTTCCTGAGTAGGGGGAATCATGCTAGATACTGCGAACGGTTTAGTAAAATCTTTCACTATTATAAAAAGGGTTTTCGAAGAATTACCGGTGGAGTTCACTTTCTTGACAAAATACTCTCTCATTACTGAGCGCTTAAGTTTGTGAAAATTCTTAATCGTGGCTCTGTAAATTGATTTAGCCTCTGTTTCATAGGATAGTCTCGAATTCTGTTTGAGTTTCTTGCACTGACTTTTTTCATCGCGCAGAGCGGGAGTAAACCAGGGGGCAGATGTTTTTTTTCTAGAGGAGACAATAGGGTGCTCAGGGGCAGAGGCGAGCCAATAATTAAAGTTAGATACATCTAGTTCCAAACCCCCCTCCAACTGCAGATGGGTGCGAGAAAGGGCGGGAGCCAAAGTGTTACAAGTGATTTTAAACCATTTCCTACTGTGTTCCCGGGCCAAAGAGGAATTAGTTGATTCAGAGAGAGTAGACACACTAAACAGGATTAAAAAAATGGTCTGACCATGTAAAAGGTATATAAATATGTGAATATTGTACAATGATGGTTTGATATAAATTGGATAATAAAAATAATTGATTTACTCTGGAATAAATAATGGTTCCAAAGACTAATCTGATTTTTTGAGTAAGTTGTGAGGCACTCTACAGGCCCCCTTCCTATTCAGTGGGCAATACTGGTGCTTGTTTTGGTTTGTAGTTTATAGTGAGGCTTGTCCTTATTGCCCGTGAGCCCAGACCCAGTTTTGGTTACGGTACGGCATGTAAGAGGTACAGGCAGAGCCGTGGACAGATTAGGGTTGTACGTAAACAATAAATGTAGAGTATGGTCGGCCCGATGGGTAGGGCCTCTAACCCGCTGGGTTAGATTAAGGCCTTCCAGGGTTTCTAGGAGCTGTCCAGCTTTAGTGCACTTAGTATCATCCACATGTAAGTTAAAATCACCAAGGAATATAATGTGTGTATGTTTAAGCGACATATCAGCCGCAATATTATAAAACTCTGTAAAATGTTGAGGCGGGGAGCTAGGGGGTCTGAAAATAAGAATTCCAGCCATGGCTATATTCGATACAGCAGAGATGCTGAAATACATAGATTCTAAGGGGCTGATGTTAGGGATTTTCCTGGAAGAAATAGCCCAGCCCGAACGCATGATCACTGCAATCCCACAACCCACCTTGTTGTTAGGCCTCTTTATTCCCACAAAACGATATTCAGGGGGGGTGCCAAGATTGAGGTCGGGATTAGAAATATCCCTAACCCATGTTTCCTAGGCATGAGTTGCAAGGAAAAGCAAAACGTCATCCGAATGGCGGGGTAGCGATCTACAATTGAGAAAACAGGTTTTAGTGGGGGTGCAAGACAAATTTGCCCCTTTGTAGGTCCAAAGCGCATTGGGTGTAGTCTGGTAGGGGCTACGGGATCTAAATTAAAAGTGAATAGACAAGCGGCACAATTAAATTGAGACAAGGGGCCGAAAAAACTCACATAAGGTCGGGGCACCTCAGCACTTATCTCTCACTTCAAGCAGTTGCGACCTGGACCAAAGGATTCGAGCACCGGAGGGGCACCCAGCAGAATGGCTGGCGCTGACGGACTTGCTATTGGTGTGCCTTAAGTGCGTCAGTGGCGCGCCCGCTGCGCGCGTCTGCTGCACAACAGAAATGCTAGGTTTAAGTAGTAAGTGGACGGTAGTGCGCTAACCCGCTTGTTCCACCTCCAGAAGCAGCCGGAAGTAGAGAAGCCAGATGTCCTCTATACTCTACACTTCAAACGGGCATGCCCGCCATGGACTGGAGTAAGAGGAAAAGAGGCAGGGGCCCTACATACTAGATAACCAAAGGTGCAATGTGCCAGCAATTGATTAAAAAACAGTTAAAAACACAAATATTAGTTTCAATTTCAAAATCTAAACGCAAATAGCGCGAGTGCCTTACATCTACGAGCGCTGGGTAATAAGAAGATGTCGAATATTTTGGTACGTCTGTATGTGCGAGTGAGGAAACCAGGCCTATTGGAAAAGGAGGCACCTCGTTGGTCTGATCCAGTGAAAACTTGAAGATGGAAGCGTGTGGAATTTATGCCATGTGAGTGAGTGCAAGGATGTTAGCGGATGTAGGAGAGTAGGATCTGCTTCCTATGGTTACCCCCACTTTTTGCTGTGTTTCACTGGTTTATCACCTTTAGTCTGGCTGTGGCCCTGCTAATCAGGACCACAGCCTAGCTGTTCTCTCTCTAAATTGGTTACATGTACGTTAGGTACACTCCAGATTGGTTTCTGGGTTACCCTTGTAAGTCCCTAGTATATGGTACCTTAGGTACCAAGGGCATAGGTACCCCAGAGACCTACCAGGGGCTGAAGCATGTGTTATGCCACCCCTGGGAAGCCTTCCAAAATGACACCACAAGTCTGCGTTTGAAGCCTGGGTAAGGTGGTGTAAGCACCCCTTACTTAGATATAGTATACCTATATCTACATATATACATATAGACACATATAAACCTATAAGTCACTCCTATGGCAGGCCTTGACAATCCTGAGTGCTTGGTTTTCTGTGAGAGGGTGCCCTAACACGAGCTGAGCACCTCTGCAGCTTTCGGAAACCCTTCCTTATAGCTGTTCTATGATACAGCCATACCGTATACTCTTAAGTGTATTATATCCTCGCAGTAAATGCTAACTTTGGTTTGGCTGCATCAAAACATGTTGTGTTTGGTGTCAAACACTTTGGAATCCTACCCCCCCACCAGTTCTGGCGGCGGGGGTAGAATCCCACCCTTCTAGAGGGAGAAGACATGTACACACTGGTATACCAGGTAAATGTTTAAAAGAGAAGAACAAAATGGATCCTGCTGCCACAGACACAAGTCTGACCTCCTGCTGCTGGACAAAACTCTAGCAGGGTAGGCCTGGACAATAGGTTTCTGGTCCAGGGAGGTGCCAGCACCTCCCCAGACAGGCTTTAGTGTATTAGGTAGTTTAGGAGACAAGGGTACCCCATAAAATGAACCTGGGGTTGAAGCGTATTTAGGGTAAACAATGGTTCAGTAGTGACCTAAATAGGTCCTAAGAAACTGGGGGCCTCATTTATGAGGCCTTGCATCAGTTTTGCGCTTCCAATGCGTCACTTTTTGTGACACATCGACGGCGTAAAACATGCATCCTGTTGCGCACTATTTAGAAAGTGACGCATCTAAGCAGATGCGTCACTTTGTAAACCCCTGAGCTACATTATACCTGCGTCAGGTATAAGGTACGCAGGGGGGCGTTCCCTCGCAAGAAGCCTTGTAGAAGTGACGCAGTGAAATGTATGAGATTTCACTGCGTCACTTCTAGGACGCCGTTGCGTCAAAATCTTGCACCTGCCTCACAGCAGGCGTAATACTGACACAGGTCCTTTCACATGGGGATTGCTCCATGTGAAAGGACACATTGCTGGAGTTGCGTCACTTTTGTGACACACTCCAGCAATGCATCACTTTTGCGCTTACAGATACGTCAGAAATACTGACATATCTGTAACTCCTTGCAACATGATGCGTCATACATTAAATATGACGCATCAGGTATGCCGCAAGGAGTGCGCACTGAGAAGTGACGCATCGCTGCTTTCACGCAGCAATGCATCATTTCTCATAAATGAGGCCCTGGAGCATTTAGTTAAGTCACGCTTGGGAGCAGAATATGTAGGGTAGCATATGAAAAAACACTTATTTTCAATTTTTAACATGTATGAATGCGTTTCAGGTGCTCTCGTGAGTGACAAGGTGCATATCGTGACATTAGTGAACAAAGTGAGACAGAACGAAATGGCACATAACAACAAGGTAAAGTCCAGACAGCTATAGGCAATGGGGTGGTGGCATTTCCTTGGATGGGTCGACGAAGTTTCGATCTTTAACAATTTAAGATCATCATCAGGACTGGGGAGCTTCCGGAAATATTGTTTCTCTCGAATGTCCCAGCTTTTGGGCATGAGAGAAACTTCAGTCTTGGAGGTACTAGTTTCAGGGATTTAATTCATTTTTAAATTTTTATCCCAACATGTGGGTTTCTGAATGGAGCTCGGCGTACGAGAATTTATTTGGTCTCAGGTGAGTTTTGTCCCCATTCATGTGGGTTTCGAAGCGAGGGAATAAATCTGGGTTCAATCTCCGGTAAAAACAAAGTCCTATTTGCAGTCCTGCCGGGAGTTAATCTCTGCAGTCCGTGGCCGTAATTGGGGGTCTGTGTTCCTCGCTGTTAGTGTATTAGGTAAGCATGGGCCAAAAATCCACTTCGCTGGGGGAAAGGTCGCAAATTCGCTCAAGGGCGGATTTTTTTTTTTTTGATAGCCCACGGTCACTGGAGGCAAATCTTCTGGCCCTTTACGCAGCTGAAGTGTAGGAAAAGCACTATACATTTACCCAACGATGTAGCACTTACTGATTAGCCAGTAGAAAGTACTCCAGTTGAATAGAGGTATCGCACAAAACGGTGGCGTCTTCTTGGATAAATATGCAGGGTAGGATTCATTCTGGCACGATGCACCTGTCTCAAAAATTAAAACTAAACAGGAAGTACTAACAGATATAAATAAAGCAGGTGCTCGAGTTGAAGCTCAAATTCAGTAAAGCATTAATCAGCCCCAAAAAAACATGAGCTTTGTCGAGGCTGGGCAGGTGTGCCTTCTCCCCATATCCACCGCCGAAAATGAGCTGTGATGCTTGATGGAGACCTTTGGATCCTTGACTTTCACGAGTGCAATCCCCGTGCAGTTCTTGTGACCAGAAGCTTCTTTCTCCTCATCTGCTGCTTTGGTTGGTCTGTGACCTTTTATAAACACAAGAGGCATGTGAACTCGCATAGAAGCCCGCCCGTTTGGCCCCGCCCCCACACACTAGGAGGTGTGCACATTCTTCCCGCCCTTTACACATTATGATGACCAGCTCACTCAAGGGACCCCGGCGCCCTTCAGCGCGATTGCAAAGTAACACACACATGGTCACTGGAGACAACTCTTCTGGCACTTTACGTAGCTGTAGTGTAGAAAAGCACTCTACATTTACCCAACGAGGTAACACTTACTGGATTAGCCAGTAGAAAGTACTCCAGTGCAAACAGCAATAAAATCCGTGAGTTCGCAGGAAAATCCGCAAACTCGCGGATTTTTTGTGATTTCGCGTGAATTCGCGGACCGCAGATCCGCAAAATTCGCCCATACTTAGTATTTGGGCAGGGTGGGTTGCATTCAGTAAATGATTTTCAGACACTGCCTGGGGCACACAAGGCGGCCCATGCATTTCCCAGTTTAAATCGGTTGCTGGAGCACTCAGCCCCAGCTCTGGCGTGAAACTGGACAAAGATGAAGGGGTGTAATCACACTTTCCCCAGGTCCTCCCAAGGTGGGACCCCAGAGTTAGTCCAAACCCTAAACTTGGTATAACTTTAGATTACCCTGGACGAAACAGTGAAACATAAATCTTTGACCTTTGACATTCCATATCGACTGGAAGATAGAAGAAATCTCCCCTGGGGTCAAGGAGTGACTCCCCTGTTCAAACAGTCACCAAAGAAGCATTTTGCCGGTCTGCATTTTCAAGGCTCCTGACAGATCCTAAAGAATCTGCGACACAGGACATAGACTTCCAGACATCTCCGAGGCTGACACGAGTCCCCAGCAAAGCTGAGACCTGTAGCTATCACGAGAGACGTGGGACCGGAACTCCTGGACATCCTGCAAATTTGCTAGTGCATCAACTTACCGAGCTTTCCTGAAGTTTTGCATTCAGGAGACTTGTAGTCCAAGCCCTGAGCACCTTTTACCTCGAGGATTGTGGGCCTACACTCCACGAGTGTTCCGTGGGCCCGCTTTCATCATTTCCGATCAAGGCGCCTTTGCGATCCCTAGTCCGTTGGCTAGTGGGTCCCCATGAAGGAATCTACTTTATTTCTAGGGCTTCTCTGGTTGCTCCAGACATGCCCTGACTCCCCTCCAAAGGGTGAGTCCCTCAAACCTTGCTGGTCTGCACCAAAGCCAATCTTGTCATCTTGCGTGGGTTGCTGTTGCCGAGGCTTGCCAGGTCCAATCCAGATACCGACACTGCAGCACTCGATATCCTTCATTGGACAGCTCGAATCCAGCTTCTGGTTGTCGTCGACGCCTCCTGGACCTCGTGGCTGAAGAGTCAAGCTTCATCTACTTCCCTTGAAAGCACCGGACATCGGCTGGCATCTTCCCATCATCATCCTCCTGGTCACTGGTTAGTGACCCACACTCTGTCCACTCTGCTTTCAGGTTCTTCAGATCTCTGATCCACTCTTGGATCCAACCGGACACTCTTCACCTGGACACCTGCAGCATTTCTTCGCAGCTCTCCATTGGAATCGACCACGAAAGCCAACACGAAAAGACACCTATGCACCCGGCTTCCCTGGGTGAGGTAACACAAGTACTTTGGTGCCTTCGTGGGTCTTGACTCTCGAAGTGTCTAGTTCTGAAGGGGATTTACCGTAGTCCACTCCTAAGTGTCCGTAAACTTTAAAACTGTAACTCCAACTTTCTCCATAGAAGTCAACGGTGATACGCGGCCGTGTTTAGACACTGCACACGTCCCCCGTGGGTCTCCTGCATCGCTACCATGGGTGGTTCCTGGTTGCCCCAGCGGTTCTACAGGTTCTAGGCCTGGTCTCTGTGTTGAGAGCGGTACTTATACCACTTTCTTAGTATATGGTTTGTGAGGCCCCTAGGGCAAAACGTATACTGTGCTACTTTACTGTGTGCTATTTAAGTTCTTGTATTGTACTTTTGCTTCTAGCCTCATAAAGAGACTAGAGGGGTTGTGTTTAGAATAAATACATATATTTTATATATTACCTACTGGCGATAGCCAGTAGGTATATATAGTTAGGATTTTTTTCCTATGGGATTTTTGAAAATTCTATGTCGAATAACTTTGGCGTTTGAGGACAGAATTGGCTGAAATTTTCAGGAAAATGGAACATTTTGTTTCTGAGCAGCCCCCGAAAATTTGGGGGGGTTTCGTCAAGGGGGGGGGGAGAAAAAGGGGGGTCCCAAAACATGTTTTTCCCATGCAATTTTCCATAGGGCGGTTGGCCTCACTTTTAGCCTGAACGGCTGAATGGATTTACACCAAACTTGGCAAAATTGTAGGGACTGGTAGCCCGATGTGCCTTTGCTATGTCTCAAGATATAGGCTCCAGTGGTTTTTACGACAATTAACTTTGAAAAATATATATTGGGCTACATTGGGCTATATATATGTTGGAGCCCAAATGTAGCCCAATGTAGCCCAATGTAGCCCAATGTAGCCCAATGTAGCCCAAAGAAGGCCACCAGAGACAAAAAAAACAAATGTAGCCCAAATATCAGCCAGATGTAGCCCAACTATAGCCCAATTACAGAATGTCCCAGAGTGTTCTAAAGAACAACTAGAGTGCTAACAGTCCTGCTTATTACAAAGGTATGGCACACCTGAAGCCATCTTGATTGGAATAAAGTGGTAACTCTTAAAACATTTAATTTAAAAAGGAACAAAATGAGGGGGTTCATTTTGCCATAGAAAGTATGATTAGCGAATATATGATGAAATCCCGCATACCATCAGTTCGCAAAACAAATCCCGCATGTACTATTAGGCCGCAAATTAAAATAACGAAAACTTTTAGAACGAATATGCCTTTAGCATACACTAAACAACTAAACTACCCTAAACCCTAAAACACTACCCCCAGCATGACCCTACACTACACAAACAGTACAACACTACCCTAAACCCTAAAACACTACCCCCAGCATGACCCTACACTACACAAACACTACAACACTACCCTAAACCCTAAAACACTACCCCCAGCATGACCCTACACTACGCAAACACTACAACACTACCCAAAACCCTAAAACACTACACCCCAGCATGACCCTACACTACGCAAACACTACAACACTACCCTAAACCCTAAAACACTACCCCCAGCATGACCCTACACTACACAAACACTACAACACAACCCTAAACCCTAAAAAACTACCCCCAGCATGACCCTACACTACGCAAACACTACAACACAACCCTAAACCCTAAAACACTACCCCCAGCATGACCCTACACTACGCAAACACTACAACACTACCCTAAACCCTAAAACACTACCCCCAGCATGACCCTACACTACGCAAACACTACAACACTACCCTAAACCCTAAAACACTACCCCCAGCATGACCCTACACTACGCAAACACTACAACACTACCCAAAACCCTAAAACACTACACCCCAGCATGACCCTACACTACGCAAACACTACAACACTACCTTAAACCCTAAAACACTACCCCCAGCATGACCCTACACTACGCAAACACTACAACACTACCCAAAACCCTAAAAGACTACACCCCAGCATGACCCTACACTACGCAAACACTACAACACTACCCTAAACCCTAACACACTACCCCCAGCATGACCCTACACTACGCAAACACTACAACACTACCCTAAAACCCTAAAACACTACCCCCAGCATGACCCTACACTACTCAAACACTACAACACTACCCTAAACCCTAAAACACTACCCCCAGCATGACCCTACACTACACAAACACTACAACACTACCCTAAACCCTAAAACACTGCCCCCAGCATGACCCTACACTACGCAAACACTACAACACTACCCTAAACCCTAAAACACTACCCCCAGCATGACCCTACACTACGCAAACACTACAACACTACCCAAAACCCTAAAACACTACCCCCAGCATGACCCTACACTACGCAAACACTACAACACTACCCAAAACCCTAAAACACTACCCCCCAGCATGACCCTACACTACGCAAACACTACAACACTACCCAAAACCCTAAAACACTACCCCCAGCATGACCCTACACTACGCAAACACTACAACACTACCCAAAACCCTAAAGCACTACCCCCAGCATGACCCTACACTACGCAAACACTACAACACTACCCAAAACCCTAAAACACTACACCCCAGCATGACCCTACACTACGCAAACACTACAACACTACCCAAAACCCTAAAACACTACACCCCAGCATGACCCTACACTACGCAAACACTACAACACTACCCAAAACCCTAAAACACTACCCCCAGCATGACCCTACACTACGCAAACATTACAACACTACCCAAAACCCTAAAACACTACCCCCAGCATGACCCTACACTACGCAAACACTACAACACTACCCTAAACCCTAAAATACTACACCCCAGCAAGACCCTACACTACGCAAACACTACAACACTACCCAAAACCCTAAAACACTACCCCCAGCATGACCCTACACTACGCAAACACTACAACACTATCCTAAACCCTAAAACACTACGCCCAGCATGACCCTACACTACGCAAACACTACAACACTACCCTAAACCCTAAAACACTAGCCCCAGCATGACCCTACACTACGCAAACACTACAACACAACCCTAAACCCTAAAACACTACCCCCAGCATGACCCTACACTACGCAAACACTACAACACTACCCTAAACCCTAAAACACTACCCCCAGCATGACCCTACACTACGCAAACACTACAACACAACCCTAAACCCTAAAACACTACCCCCAGCATGACCCTACACTAAACAACCACCACAACTCTACACTACACTAACACAACACTACACTACACAACACTACACTACACTACACAATCACTAACCCACGAAAAAATTAACACAAACCCACTTACCTCTCTCGTCATCGTGGTTTTCACAACGCAAATGCATTTACCATACATGCCTTTAAAACGCAATTCTTTGTAAAGGCATGCGCGATAAATGCACATGCGTTTTGAAAAAATGCGGGATAATGGTATGCGAGGTCAATGACCTTGCGGGATAATGGTATGCGGACTGAAAGTCTGCGGGATAAAAAATGCGGGAAAATGGCTGCAAACCATGATTAGCAGCAGACTTCCCTGGTGAGCACTAGCTTTACTACAGTGATCTAATGAGCAACTAGAGTGCTAACATTCAGAATTTATGGCAAATGTGTGACACATCTGAATGCCTTCTTGATAGAACCAAAGTAAACAAGCATTGAAAATGCAATAGATCTCGCCCTCGTTTAAGTTAAAGCCATTCTGTTTGTAATGAGGTGGCTTTTTAGCTTTGCTTTTATTAGTGTTTTTAAAACTTTCATGTAAATAACATGCATATGTATGCATATATGTATATGTATGCATGCATTTATATTTATATAGATATGCAGATTATATATGTTTATATATGTATATTACCTACTGGCGATAGCCAGTGGGTATATATAATTAGGATTTTTTCTCTATGGGATTTCTGAAAATTCTATGTCTGATAACTTTGGCGTTTGTGGACGGAATTGGCTGAAATTTTCAGGAAAATGGCACAGTTTGTTTCTGAGCAGCCCCTGAAAATTTGGGGGGGTTTCGTCAAGGGGGGGGCGAGAAAAAAGGGGGTCCCAAAACGCATTTTTCCCATTCATTTTTCCATAGGGCGGTTGGACTCACTTTTAGCTCGAACGGCTGTATAGATTTACATGAAACTTTGCAAAATCGTAGATATGGTTTGCCCGACGTGCCTTTGCTATGTCTCAATATATGTGCTCCAGTGGATTTGAGAAATTAACGTTTAAAAAAATATATATATCTGTGACAGCGCTCCGGTTAGCGCCCCAGTTCGCGTACCTGACGCGTAACGGAACTTCGCGAAGCGAAGCTGATTGGCTCTCCGGTGTCTGTCAACATTCTAAACAGTCCGGAGCGGCCGCCATCTTGTCTCTCGGTACGATCGAGAGACAAGATGTGGTGAAAAATGAAGGGGGAAATGAAGGAAAGGGGGCAAGGTAGACCACTCCTGACCCCCTAGGATTGATGAGGGGGATATTAAAGTGCCCCGCGGGGCAAAAATAAAAAAAATTTTTTTTTTGCAATTTTACGCCGTAGAGGCGCGTCCCGGTACGCGAACCGGGCAGCTCACCGGGCAGCTAACCGGGCAGCTAACCGGCAGCGTAGCTGTCAACATTGTAAACAGTCCGGAGCGGCCGCCATCTTGTCTCTCGGTAGGTTCGAGAGACAAGATGTGGTGAAAAAAGAAGGGGGAAATGAAGGAAAGGGGGCAAGGTAAACCCCTCCTGACCCCCTAGGATTGATGAGGGGGATATTAAAGTCCCCCGCGATTTTTCGCGGTAGAGGCGCTTCCCGGTACGCGAACCGGGCAGCTAACCGGGAGCGTAACGGGAGTCCGCCATCTTGTGTTTTTGGAGCGTCCGGTTCGCGTACCGGGTAGCGTCCTGGTAAGCGTAACAAGGGGAAAACCAAGAGAAACAGTAAAAAAAAAATTAAGGGAATAGATTTCCAGCAAACTTGGCAAAATTGTAGGGACTGTTTGTTTGATGTGCCTTTGCAAGGCCTCAAGATATGTGCACGTGTGGATTTTGTCTAATTAAGGTTAAAAAAAATATATATATCTGTAAGCGTGCTCCGGCACGCTTACGTTACGGGTTTTGTTTGCGCTGCAGAGCCGATACGTCACGGTTATGCGACGCGTCATGAGGCGTCTCACGTGGCTACGTGATACGTCACGTAATAAAGAATATATTTTACAGCTATAGATATTAGCTTTTAAAAAACCAATGAAATTCACTGAAAAAACCATAGGTTATAGACCATATATAGTTAGGAATTTGCATTAACAAAACCTTGAAAATTCACTGAAAAAACCATAGGTTAGAGACCATATATAGTTAGCTGGACATTTTATTGACATAAAACCAATGAAATTCCATATATAGTTAGTTGAACTAACTATATATCGCGCACCCGCAATCCACTGCTGATGATGTCACATATTACATCATTCATGACATGGTCAGTGACATCACTGATGACATCACTGATGACATCTCAAATGACATCACTGATGACATCACTGATGACATCTCAAATGACATCACTGATGACATCATGACACACCAATACCAGTTACTACATACGCACTCACTGATTCCTACGTCTACACACACATTCACTCATTCACCCATACAATCACTCATACATACAGTCACTCATTATTACAACACTATCATATGCACTCATACACCTATGCAGACACTCACACACTGCCACTCATCCATGGAGTTACTCACACACCTAGTCAGTCCTGTGAAGAATCAATCACACTTCGATTTCCTCATCTATACAGTTAAACACAGAACACCATACTTTTCACACATATACTAACACATACTTACTCTCTTATACAATCACTGATACAAGTACACATTGATATGCACAGAGTCACACACCTCCCAGCCAGCCACACACACACTCAGTCTTCCATACATCCACTCATTCTTCAATATGTAAAACATATTTAAACTTTACAAAAACACACAGACACTAGAAGATGTCATCAGTGATATCATTTGAGATGTCATCAGTGATGTCATCAGTGATGTCATTTGAGATGTCATCAGTGATGTCATCAGTGATGTCACTGACCATGTCATGAATGATGTAATATGTGACATCATCAGCAGTGGATTGCGGGTGCGCGATATATAGTTAGTGCAACTAACTATATATGGAATTTCATTGGTTTTATGTCAATAAAATGTCCAGCTAACTATATATGGTCTCTAACCTATGGTTTTTTCAGTGAATTTTCAAGGTTTTGTAAATGCAAATTCCTAACTATATATGGTCTATAACCTATGGTTTTTTCAGTGAATATATATATATATATACCTTGTTTGGTGCTCTTTTCATTTGGTCATTCAAGAGATTATAGACTGGTAAAACAAGCTGCTCTCCACAGCTACCACTAGGATAGCTTTCTATAAAGGTTGTCTAAACCTACCATCAATAAGGGTCGTTTGGACTGGCGCAAGGTGCCCACTAGAATAGTGGACAAATATATGCCAGGCCAACTTCTCACAACGGACATAATGGTTAGGTGTGTGGTATGCATGACACTGTAAGTGGATACTTGATGGGTGATAAGGTGTGTTCAAGGGGTGTGGCAAATGCTAGGGTGAGTGAGATGTGAGAGTATTTCGAAGTGCGAGAGAGAGTAAATTGCCTGGTCATATTAAAGAGTTTGTGATGGAATAATATTATATTTTAGTTATTTACAGTGTGCATATTTATTTCATGGTAGTTGGAGTTCTAAGGGAGGAAAGGGCATGTGTCATTCGTCTATTGTTGTTTTGTTGTGTTTGTTATTTGTATTGAGGGGAAGGTGTGTGGGACATTGGAGTGTTGTGAGTGGAAGGTTGGTGAGGGACATGATCGGGTATTAGAATAGGAACATTGGGGGCACTTGGCCAGGAGTAGCTGTTGTGCTGGGGGTAGCTGGCATCATCTCTATGTATGAGGAACCAGAAACTGATGAATAAACACTTTGAAGTTAATATTACCTATCTGCGGTGGAGTCGTCCTTAACTTGCAGTGCACCGTGTATTATCACCACAGTATAACACCGAGCCTGCACACACTACACTGTTGGATGTGTTCAGGAAACTGTTAATAGTGTGTTTAATGTGCACCCACGCATAAGCCAGCAGCACTGCATTGCTCAAGGTGAGTGCGCGGTGGAAGAGGAGACGCAGACACGCTGTAAACAACACATTATTCAATTATTAAATGCACAGGTGACCAGCAAACACTGCAGAGCACATACCTTTGCCTCATTTATGAGCCCCTTGTGCCAAATCATTACTTCTAATTAATAGTTTTTTATCATTGTCATTTTGTTGTACATTATACATCATAACTAAACTAACAAAAATGCTTCTCACACTTCTTTATTATAACATTTCCGTATACTGCAGACTTCTGCACAACAAAGCTTAAAAACAAACACAAACTCAATATCTCTGCCTTAACACTTATTAGTTCCCAAAGGCAAGACCTATTGGCTATGCCAATGCTTGTTTTGTTTATTTCAGCAGGATTACTTCTGCTGGGACTTCTAGTGTCACTTTTTGTCACTATTAAATTAGCTTCACACATTCCCTTTATTGCTCGATTTTGAGACTCTTCACAGCCTGGACCCAGAGCACAAGTCCCCATGGGGCTGCTGCAGGAGCCTTGCTGGCACTGGAGGGGGCGTGGCCAGCCACAAACATTTGCATACCCAGAAGCCTCTGCGGCAAACACCCGATTCATCAGTGCAGCCGACACAGGCGTTTGTTTAATATTATAAGGAGTATCTGTTGTTGTGCAGTCACAGGCATTCATGAGGGTGACTGGCACGTCACCGGTGTAAATTTGCCCTACCAGTAAAAAGTGATATTTTCATTGTGATTACGTGGACAGGACAACTTTATACCAACAAAAAATAAATTGGCCCTCCTGGGTCACGCACACTTCGAGGGGCCGTGAGAAGCGGAAGTTGTTGAAATTTTTGTAGGGTTTCTATACAAGAAGCTCCGTGATTGGTGAGAAACGTTATAATCCGGGGTCGGTTTGGCCTCGCTGAGGAGAGGAGGGCCCGCTGCTTCCCTTTGGAAGGCGTCATCGTCGCGCGTGTAACACTGGGTGACGGAAGGCGTCACGACGTCACGTGACGCAGAACGGGCGCCGCGCGTAAGGACTGACGTGCGCCTGCGCGAGGGAGCTGGAATGCTCCTTGTTGTCGCTAGAGGTCAGGAGGCTCCAGAGTAACAGTCAGCGCGTCACCAGCACTCTGCATACCCACAATCCTGAGCGCGCCTCATAATGCTGCTTTACTTTCATACTAAAAGCAGGGCTCTTTGTGGCATTGAAAACGATAAAGAGCGGACAGGCTCCGTGGGGTTAGAGTACTTCCACAATGTACTCGTGTGTATACCATGGACCAACAGACCTGAGTGAGACAGGACAGTCCAGACTGACGCTGCAGCTTCTTCAACGCAGAAATGTATCTAGCCCTGCCAAGTGCCACGCATCAGGAGTTAGACTACTCATCTCAGACACTGGGAATTGGAAGTATGGAGTTTTTTCTGAATTTGTTTCAACAAGAGTACCTTCAGGAATGGCTCTGAATCAAAAATTAGCTAGCTTTCGCGCCAAGAATTTTCAATTCTATTAAGAACACAAAGGCGAGGATTATGCTTCTCTTTCTTTACTGTAAAGAACACAGCAGCCAATAAACATACACTTTTCATATGAAAAACTACATTGTCCATGATGCTTTGCATCAGTCACACCCACTTTGCCCTCATAAGAGCCCTAGTAACCGTCCCATCTTCCTCTTTCTTTGCTCGAACTTGCAAACTAAGTCCATGAAATAACTCTTGATCCTCCAACGTGGAAGCCAACCTGGAATTCAATTCCAACTTAAACCATCAGATGACAGAAGCGGTCACTCATTCTTCTTGTCAGCACCTAGAAATAGATATAAAAACATCCCGTAACTTCCGTTTAATATCAGCTAATAGCTTTATAACAACGGGTGGGCATGATAGTTAATAGATTGACAATACCGGGTGGCATAATCCTCGCCTCCGTGTCCTTAATAGAATTGAAAACTCTTGGTGCGAAAGCTAGCTAATTTTTGATTCTATTACAGGACCAGAGGCTTCGGATTATGTTAGTTTAAGGCCTTATCAAATACCACAGATGTTATATCTCCCACCAGCTTATAATAAAACTGTTTGAATGTTGATTCAGACGACCAATCAGCACAATGCATGATATCCTGAATGTTCGCACCCAGCTTGGCAGTTCGGGCTGGACTGTTCCCATGAGGCACAGGGTCAGACTGATTTGCATATAGCCATGTCTGAACTGGGGTGGCATAGTGGGCTAAAGAACGGTGATGGATCAAACCTAGATCTTTGGACTGGGTGTGAGTGTTTGATTGGTTCAGATGCTCCATCCATCACCACCCCCTTTTGTACCGCTTTTGGCCGCCATAAGTGTGGCAGGGTATGCTCAGACATGAGTCCCTTGCTCACTTTGCCACTGGATTCAAGCAAGCCGGGCTGAAGACGGCTGGAATGCCAGAAACCGGTCCTCGGAAGCTTGTTTCCGGTCCAGGGAAGGCATGGCTTTGCAGTTCGGGCTGGACTGATCCCATGAGGCACAGGGTCAGACTGATTTGCATATAGCCATGTCTGAACTGGGGTGGCAGAGTGGGATAAAGAACGGTGATGGGTCAAACCTAGATCTTTGGACTGGGTGTGAGTTTTTGATTGGTTCAGATGCTCCATCCATCACCACCCCCTTTTGTACCGCTTTTGGCCGCCATAAGTGTGGCAGGGTATGCTCAGACGTGATTCCCTTGCTCACTTTGCCACTGGATTCAAGCAAGCCGGGCTGAAGACGGCTGGAATGCCGAAACCGGTCCTCGGAAGCTTGTTTCCGGTCCAGGGAAGGCATGGCTTGGCAGTTCGGGCTGGACTGTTCCCATGAGGCACAGGGTCAGACTGATTTGCATATAGCCATGTCTGAACTGGGGTGGCAGAGTGGGCTAAAGAACGGTGATGGATCAAACCTAGATCTTTGGACTGGGTGTGAGTGTTTGATTGGTTCAGATGCTCCGTCCATCACCACCCCCTTTTGTACCGCACCCAGCAGATATGACTTTGATGCCATGGCACCCCAAACTGAATGAGCCCCAAACAACTGAACATCCACACCAGCCTCTTTCATGATGAACTTAAGCCACCTGGCAATAGTCGCCGCAGAGACAGGCTTAAATGGCGTTTGCACTGCAATCAAAGGTTGAGAAACTCCCACAGGCCTCAAAGGACAAGTACATTCCTCGTAAGCTTTCAAGCATTGGACAACACATAATTTAGGATTATTTGGAAATGCATTATATTCAACATGCCTGGACAGAGTTTTCGTATGACCTGTAATAGCAAAGGAAACTCCTTCCGGAGTAAATACTCTACCTGTAATATCTAGTGCACGCACGTCCGACGAGCGTCTGCAAGCCGATAAACACAACAACATAGCCAATTTTGCGAAGAGTTGTTTCCTAGACAGAAGATCGTTAGCAGGCGAACTGTCAAAGAGTTTAATGAACAAAGAGACATCCCATAAGCCGGAATACTTAGGTTTAGGAGGATTAGCTACTGTGATGCCCTTAAGAAGCTTACATATGAAAGGGTGCATACCCACCGGTTTTCCATCTATTTGGGTATGACCCGCCGAGATGGCCGACCGAAAATTAATCACTGACCTGTAGGCCAGTCCGCTGTCTGCCTTCTCTGACAAAAAATTCACAATATGGGAAAGTCCTGCCCCCACGGGATTCAAATACCGTTCTAAGCACCAACCCATCCAGCCTTTCCAGGCTGAGGAGTATCGTTTTATGGTGGATGGGGCCCAAGCTTGCATGATGAACTCTGAAGCAGCTCCCGAAACTCCTGGCAAATCCCACTGTTGCCTGAAAGTCTCCATACCATCAGCGACAGTCGCTGAGATAGAATTAGTGGATGACGCACCCCCAGAGGGTCCTGGAGGAGAGACTCTGAATAAGGTAACATCCTGGGAAGGTCGCAACACATCCTCAAGAGGACCGGAAACCAAGGTTGCCACCTCCACAGTGGCGTCACTAACACCACTTCCGCCATCTGCTTGAGAATATGAGAGGTCACTCTCGGAATAAGAAGGAAAGGCGGGAAAGCATAATTCACTGCTCCCGACCAATCCTGGAGAAAAGCATCTGTTGCCATTGCTGCCGGATCTGGCCTCCAACTGTAAAACCTGGGAAGTTGGCTGTTCAACCTGGACGCAAACAAGTCGGTCTGACACGGGCCCCACAGCTCCTGGATCCAAGGAACACATTGGGAAGCAGCCTCCAGTCGCTGTAATCCTTGAGGTGCCTTGAATTCCAATCCGTTACTACATTGGACTGGCCCGGTATATACTCCGCAATTACCGTGATCTGGTGATTGAGACAATAGTGCCAAACATCTTTGGCAATCTCCACCAGCATGGATGATCTCGTCCCTCCTAATTTGTTTATGTACCTCACTGCAGACACGTTGTCCATCCGAAGAAGGATGCAACACAACGTCTGTCTGGGGGACGGGGTATGACCCAGCGAGTAATTCTAGGCAATTTATGTGTAATTCCAGCTCTTGGGGGTGGGCATCTTCCTCCTGTGGTACTGAGCCGAAAATGGCTCTGCCGTTCCATGCCTCCACGTGTGCTAACCACCAACGCATCTCCTGAGACAGCGAAACAAGATCTGTGTAGGCCAGACCCTTCTGGAGATCTTGTATCTTCAGTCTCAGCAATGAATGCCCTGTAATGCAAGGGTCCTGGAAAAATCGCTTGAATGGACGATGACAACAGTCCCACAACTCTGGCGATCGTCCGAAGGGATACTATCTGCTTGCTGAGCAGCTTCGCAATCTCCTTCTTTAGATCTTTCAATTTCATTTGCGGCAGGCTCAGCTGAGCCTTCTGAGAGTCTATCACAAACCCCAGAACCTCCATCGATTGAGACGGGCGCAGCGCTGACTTGGTCTGATTGATCACAAATCCTAGGCTCTGCAACAATGACACCGTCATTTGTAGATGCTGCGACACTAATTCCGGACTGAGAGCCATGATTAGAATGTCGTCCAGATAAATTATCAAGCGCACTCCCTGTTCCCGGAGTTGCGCTACTACCGGCTTCATCACCTTGGTGAAACACCAGGGATCCGAGGAAAACCCGAAAGGAAGGGCCGAATATTCGAACCACCGCCCGTTCCATTGAAATTGAAGGAAACGTCGGTGTGGAGGGTATATGAGGATGGACAGA
The DNA here is from genome assembly GCF_964261635.1 of Lissotriton helveticus. Lineage (NCBI taxonomy): Eukaryota > Metazoa > Chordata > Amphibia > Caudata > Salamandridae > Lissotriton > Lissotriton helveticus. The sequence continues at coordinate 1,947,783 of NW_027611675.1, forward strand.
TACGTATCCTTCAGGTCTAGCCTGACCATCCAATCCCCTTGTTGTGACAAGTCCGCCAGAAGGTGGATACCCCCCATCTTGAAATGGTTGTAGACTAGGAAATAATTGAATTCCCTCAAATTTAAAACCAGCCTGTGACCTCTACCGCTCTTCTGAACTAGAAATATATTGCTGCAAAACCCTCGTGGACAGTTGTCGCACACTGCTATGGCGTGTTTTTGCAGCAATTCCTGTATTTCGCAGTCGATAAAACCTTTCTCTTGTTGGGAAAAATGGAGAACTCTGGGATATGTGTCCTGCCTGGGAGTTTCGTAAAACTCTAGTCAAAACCCCTGTACTGTCTGTAAAACCCACGCATCCTGAGTAATCTGACACCACTTGTTCAGGAAAAACTGAGTGCGACCCCCCACAGGCAGAAGAAAAGGATCCATTGCACTCACCTGAGGTATTCTGAGCGTGGAAACCAGCTCTGTTGCCACCGCCCTGGAACCTGCGTTTGTTAAAGAGTCGTCGAGTGGGGTAGAACGTGCCTCCTCTTGTCGAGTCCCACTCTCCTCTACCCCGACCGTAATCTCCTCTGGGGGGACCTTGATTCGCGAAACGGCCTGGCCCCTGCCTCGCCCGCCCCTGTTGAAATGGCTCTGCTGAAATACTCGCTTGATCCCTGACTGCGCTTTGTCGAGCGAGGTGATGGTGCAGACATATTTTGACACATCCTTTATGAAGCGATCTACAAAGAGGTTGCCCTTAGATAAGGGGCCTGGTTCTGCTGTCTCCAGATCCGTTAGATTAGTGTCTATTCGCATGAGTAGAGATTTGCGCCGTTCAGTTGAAATTGCACAATTTGCGTTACCAAGTAAGCAAATGGCTCTTTGAGTCCAGCCTGCCAGGATATCTGGGTCTACGGGGACGTTGGCCTCCTTGACCGCCAGGGCCAACTCCAGGATTTTTGCGAGAGGGCCAACCACATCAAGGAGCTTGTCTTGACAGCCGCGCCAAGCGCGGTCTATTCCCTTTTTTGGATCTTTTGCAAACTTCTTTAAGAACGTGAGCAAACTCACGTCAATTTCTGGCGTCTCAGCGACCTTGTCTGGAACGTCAGGTCGAGGACACTCCGACCTAAGACGGTTCTGTACCTCTTTATCAAATCCTTTCCTGAGGTTCTCGTGAAGATATTCCGCTACCTTTGGCGCCGGGGCCCAGTCGGAAGATCTCGGGTGAACTATCTCACTGGGGTTGAAAGTGAAAGGGGTATTCGAGGGAGCAACTGCACTGGCAGATGACACCTTTTTAGCTTTCTTGTTTGGAGGGGCCTCCTCATCCATGTCGGTAGTATTAGTATCCGTGGTAGTAGTGTACGTGTCCACATATACCTTCTGTTTGGCCTTTGCCTTGCCACCTACGGCATAACCATGGTCTCCGCCAGACGGGGGAGGAAGGGAACTTAAAGCACTGGCGTGCGGCCACTCACTGTCTTTCCCTGACTCAGTAGCTGGTGGAGTCCCTTTGCTAGCCTTATCTTTAGTGAACCCATGACGTTTAGCGAAACTTTCAAGCTGCTTTGTGATAGGCTTGAGTGCAGCTGCCAATGCTTGTTGCACAGTCGTGGGTCTGCGCTCTCAATGGCCCTATTAATCCCCACCCCAGGTGACCCCTAAATGTACATCATTCAAGGTGATCAGTAAATTGCAATAATTAGGTTTAGGTTCTTGATGGAAAAGACAACTTTCATAGTCTTCATTCTGGGATAAAAAATGAAGCCGGTAGGATCTGTCGTCACAGCCTCAGTCTCTTTGACACCTACTTCTTTCATGCGGCGACTTGATTGTGGGTGGGGGTATTGGCAGCGCACCGTGTTTGTACAACATGGCACTACAACCTGCAAAGGCACCGCTAGTTTTAGCCTGAATTGTGAGCATTCTTGCAAATTGTGTAACATTGTTCAATTTATGGGCATTCTGTATTACAAATGAACTGGAACTGCTATTTCAGCTGCTTTCAATGCATTGAGGTTCGATGTTTTTGATACACTAAGGGGCGGTTTTACAAGCCACTTGCGCCACTTTTGTGTCACTTTTCCCATGTTTAAAGTGACGCATAAGTGGCGCAAGGGGCTTGTAAATCTGCCCCTAAGTCTTTGATGATTTATCAGTACATTTTCTGAGTATGACGGATCGTGAATTGAATTGTGACGTTGCCGCCGAGCTGGACCCCACTGGAAGAGGCAGCAGGTGAACTGGTTCCACTGCTTCCACCCTTGCTTGCTTCCTGTCTTCCCACCCTGAAGGGTCTTCACTTAAACCTTTCCACAGACTGTTGCGAGTCCCCATAGGGCCCACTGTCATTGGTCGCCTGCAGCACTTCTTCGCAGCTCTCTATTGGAATCGAAAACAAAACTCGACACCAAAAGGCACCTATGCTTCCCTGGACGAGGTAACACGAGTACTCCGGTGCTCCTGTGGGTCTTGACTCTCGAAGTGTTCTAGTATAAAAGGGTTCCATCATAGTTAACCTAGAAGTGTCCTTAAACTGTAAATTTGTAACTTGTTCATTCTCCATAGAAAGTCAAAGGTAACCTGCGGCTGTGTTTAGACACTGCACACACCTCCCGTGGGCCTCCTACATCCTTAATTTGGTTGTTCCTAGAAGTCCCAGCGATTCCACAGGCCCTAGGCCTGCTTTCTATTCCAGACGTGGTTCTTATACCACTATTTTAGTATATGGTTTGTGAGGCCCCTAGGGCATAACGTATACTGTGCAACTTATCGTATGCTAATTAAGTTCCTTGTATTGTACTTTTACCTCTGACCTCATAAAGAGCGCAGAGGGGTTGTGTTTAGGATAAATACATATATATTTGATATATACCTTGTGTGGTGTGCTTTCATTTGATCATTCAAGAGATTATAATTGGTAAAAACAACTTGCTTAACTCGTCTCCAAGTCTTAGCCTGAAGGCTGCTCTCCACAGCTACCTCTAGGATAGCTATCTATAAGGTTGACTTTATAACCTACCATCAATAAGGGTCGTTTGGACTGGTGAAAGATACCCACTAGAATAGTGGACATCATATACCAGGCCAACTTCTCACACACACTACATACCCATGAGGGTCTCAAGGCGCTGAATAATGTGGAACCATAGAGACAGTTGAGAGGTACCAGAGAGGTACCAGATCGACTATTCTGCTCATTTTGGAGCCATAACTGACCTTTGAACCCCAGCCATCCGTGTGACCTTCTGTCACTCCTTTTTTAGGTCTTGCCTTGTAGTGTAGTTCCTATCTTCCCAATAGGCTCTGCGCATTGGAATAATACCTACAGCAGTAAAGGCCTAGACCAGACGTTAACTAGGTCTACTACTGTCGATACTAGACTTAAAGTTTTGGGTTCGCCAGCTTAGCTCAGAGTTCGCTAGAAACTTTCTCGAATGTTCAAGTAGGACTTAACTTCCCTGATTAGACAAGAAGGGATTTAGTTTCTGACAACCATAGAACATGACAACTTTGCTCTCCCCTAATCAAGAGTAAATCTCGAGAGTCGTGTGAACAAAAGGCAATTTATTTTACTCAGTCAGTACGTGCATTCTTAGTCTCATCAGATTGTAGAGAAAAGGAAGAGACGGGCGTGTTCAATAAAAAGGTGTTATTTATTGATCAGTCTCTTTTCTCATACATGAGAAATGGATCGATATTATTGCAATACTTATAGTTAAGTAAAGTGCATACATTAGAAGCAATAGTATAAAATAATACTGTAAAAACATTGATATGGTTTCTAAGCCATATGATGTTTAAAATGAATAAAATATATTTACATACACATATACATTTGACTAAACGTACTCAACCGGTGTTTCTAAATACGCCTACCCCGTGTACCTGACCTAAGTGTAATGCGTGGGCGGGAATAGAAAGTTACAGTTTAAGTTAAGTTTGTTTTTGCCAAGTGAATAACTAAAGAATTCTCTGCGAGGGGTTATTCAGTTCTGTACCTGGAAGTTAGGATGAATGAGGAATGGTATCTCTTTCTCTGCTCTCGATATTCCAGGCTGCCTGCGAGGGCTACCCGAAAGCGCCGGTGCTGGGTCTCTCGGCAGGAGATAGCAGCGCGTCTCTCAGCGCGTCAGGAAGGCGGGGCTGCTGCCAGCGGGGTCTGCTCTGCTTCTGGGCTTCGGCAAGTATGGCTGCTCCGTCTCGTCACCACGCGTGTGTTTGCATAGGGCAAGATCGGTAATATTTATACCTTAAAGGTGCCGAGATTGACGTAAGGATGGACATAGATACGTCAATAAAGATGTCATACGACTTGCTCGTTAGCACATTCTTTTACTGAAGTTCTCTGTGAAATCAAAACAATGTCCGCACGGATTTTCCAGGTTGTCATCGGTTTGATTTGTTATGAGAACGTCGTATGCCTTATCAGGGGCTGGAGGAATATCGCTTGTCTAATTAGATCTGAAGCGTTATGACCTAATCAGATAACACGTTCCTGTGCCGTAGTGTGACTGCGTCAGATAACGGTATCTGCATCATGGGGGGTTTTCTTGCCTCATGGGCTGACTGTTAGTTAACTTGATAGTTAGTTTAACCAGAATAGGGTCAGGAATAGGGGGATCGATTCAGAACCTATAGGAATACATGACACCCACTCCACGCTAACTATGGTCATATTTACTAATCTATGCATAGTATAACATAGTACAACATACTATAGAGTATAGTGTATACCTTACCACCCCAAAATACATAAATGCATTTTGAAACTTTCAAATATACTGAAAAGTTGCAGTCATATATATTGTATGCACTCAAGCTGTATAATAATGCTAAAGTAAACGCATTTGTATACATTATAGCTATTTGGTATATGAGAATTACACATGAAATGGCTCTTAATATGGCTATACAGAAAAAAAGTTTCGAGACCATTTCATCACATAATAAAATATTCATGAACATACCAGCGGGCAGCTAAAGTTTATAAAGTATCTAAAAATAGAAATCTTAGTTCTCTAGGAATAGTTTCTTAGTTTAAGCAGAAGATTAGTGTCCCGAAAAATTTATATAGGAAAATATTTTAGGGGCTTGCTGAAAAAATTGCTGTCCGTGAACTGGAGTGAAATTGTTCATGTGACTTTATTTTAAAAGTTGAAGGCCGAATTCAGGGAACGCCGTGTGCGAGCTTGCTCAAAAGTCTCTATTTCTGTTCTGGAGAGAACATCATATCATTTAGGCTTTCGAAAAAACTGTCAACAGCTTCATGGGAAAGTTCCACTAAGTCGGAAATAGGTGTAACCATGCATTCGTGCGCATGATTGTCTCTATTGACATTCTGATTCGCATTGCTGACAGAAGGTCGTACCTGATCGATGCTGCTTTCATCTTGAACTTCACTACTCTTCAATCGTAGTGGTGAAGCTTCCACGAATGCCGTCATCAGGATTGGCAGCCTTTGAGGGCAGCACAAAGCGTGAACCTTGGTAGGAACCAACAGTGTATCTGCATCCACTGGCGCATCCGATTGTAGCGTCAGACAGGTGTCTAACACGCATTCTTCTCCGCATAGCAGACACCTTAATACAGGTAAAACACACCTTTGCCACATTGGTCGAAATGATAGAAACCAAGTCATGTTCAGGTCTCTAAGCCGGGAGAGTCCCAGGATTTTTGATTTCCGGTCCCGGTATCCAATGGCTAGGATAGTTTCTTCCATTGTCGCGAGAGTTTGGTCTGTGACATGGGTTGCCATAACGAAAAATAAGGACTAAGAATAGGATTCCTGCAATTAGTCCCAGGATCAGGGGAAGTCCGCCAAAAATCGAATGGACGAAATCTGGAAAAATACCCAGTATGGCTTTGAATGGTGTTAATGCCATCGAAAATACTGTCTTAAATACCTTTGAGACCCCAGTGGTATCAGAAATATTTAAGATTTCGATCAGAATTTCCGCGAAATGTACGGGGGAATTAGTTGATAATAATGTATGTATCTCTGCAGTCGTCCTTGCGACTTGTAGATCATACGTTTCTTTTGATGACGTGAGCCTTGTAGGCGTCTGAAGAAGCACTGTTTTCATTCTGCTTAAAGTATCTATTCGAATAGAAGTAATTTTCAAATTGGGCCATGCCCTTGCCTCCCTGTCTGGAAAGGAGCTGGGGAACAAAGAACGTCCACAGCACTTGACCTTCGCAGTCGTAGTTACTAGATAAGGAGTCCCGGGCGTAAGACTACAACATCTGCGGTCTACAATTAGAATGTAACTCCCATTATAGAGTCTTTGAAAGAATGGTTCTATCTCAATTGCAGGTGCGCCTTGCTGGTGACATGAAAGGTTGTATGAATTCCCTTCACAGGCTCCATGCAAACTAATTCCGTTACACAGAAGCGTGCCACTTAGTGACATAACACAATTGTTGCCACTAAGAAACACTTTCTGTCCTTTATTACTGACACATGCATGTGAATAGGGCAGGTTCCATGTTGTTTTAAGGTACCCCTTTCCCAATTTCTCGTACATGCCAGCCTGTATATATTTTTGGCCGTATTGAAACCTGAAGGTTGAGATTGGAATATTTATGATTCCATGGATTATCCATTCACTGACAGGTCGTTCTGACATTGTCACTGGTAATCTTTCAAGTTTTTCAATGCTCAAGATTGTATAATCAGCACCCTTTTGCGCCATACTGATTTGTCTATCAGTAAGGTTAAAGATTTGGAATAGTGACGTTGTGTTGATTAAACGCCAAGGCACATAACCTGAACGCAGATTTTGTAACGTCCAGCCAAGTTGTACAATAGAACGCAATTGTGACTGACCATGTTGTAGCAACAGTAAGTCTTGCGATAATATATCGATTGCTGAAGACACAATGCTGTCCAAAGAAAAAATTCTGGAGGACAGAGTCATTAACCCATTGTCCACTACAGAAAGTGATTTTTCCAAATTAATACGGTCAATTTCCCGTATTCTCTCTGCTGTTTCAATTTGAGTAACCTTCCAGGCCTCATTGTATGCTGCATATACAGAGGCTGCTATGAAACGCTTTTGACGCTGTTTGCGTGGTCCCATTATGAAATCACGCAAGTCAGCACCATCAGTAAGTAAAGTTAGGTGTTGCTTAATTTCAGGCAGTGTGGAAGTTTGTAGCCATTGAAGGCATAATTTGCCCACACTGTAGGTGGTTATTATCCCTGGGTGTTGTCTTTGGGAATATCTAGGGTCTGGCCTGGTCATTTTGAACCCCTGTGTTTTATTCAGGAATCTGTCTTGACAGTTATTAGTATCTGTGGGCCAGATCAACCATTGTTTCCAATCAGGATGTGTTCTGTTTTGGTTTAAAATATGGTTTACGTCTATCTCTTCATCTGTAGAAGTGTTGCTAAACATTGTTGGCTTTGCAATAGACGGTTTATTTAAATCTTTGATTTTGGCTAAGCCAAGACAGGTGGTTTGTTGAACAGTGTCATTTAAAAATATCATTTGTTCTGGGATCATGCAGGCTCTAAACAAAGCTTCTAAACCCTGTACTTGCCATTCTTTTGTACCCCAAACACTTTTCAAATCAACATTTTTGTCCCAATAATCAAATCCAAAAGTATTCATTTTTTCGAAGAATGAATCTGAATATATCAATTTTGTGTTGGTTATCATAGTTTTCATCCCTGTCTTGTTTGACAATTTAAAATAAAATGTTTCAGCATTACTTGTGTTAAAACCTGAAAAATATGAATATTTGTCGTAAACGGTTCTTGAGCTCCCTTTTGGAGGTGTAGCACAATGTTCCCATTGATTATAATTTAAAACATTTCTAGGCTGTGCAGATTTATGTAGAAAATGGTTACCATAGTGGTTATAGCAATACATACTGTCATAATTTGTAGAACCTTGCAAATAATCATGTTTGGTAAATTTAGCAGACATTACTAAATCAGACATCATATTATTAATGCTTTCGAAGTCCCAATCATCAGCAAATGAGTTCGGTTTCACAAAGTCACTCAAGGAGATCTTAATTTGGTGTGGATATTTCAGGATCTCGACCGGACCATAAATTTCATAGTCAGTGTTGTCCCATGCTACCCCACCCGGTATAGGATTGGCTGTGAAGTTGGCTGAAGAAAGTTCTCTTTTCTCGACGTGTGAGGATGTTTGTGGTTTGAGGATCAAGTTGATGTTCTGACTTGCTGTGTCCATTTTAGCATATTTTCCCTCAATGAAGCGTCCCAAAGTTAATACCATGATGAGCCAAAGTATGAGGATGAATGCACCAAAACCCACCCAAAATTCAATCCATGGAGAAATCAGATATGTTTCTTTCAGTTGTTTCAAAAGTTCTTTAGCTTTGTCTTTAAAGGTTTTTGATGATGGCTGTGTCTTTGATTCACTGAAGCCTTCAAACGAATCATCGAAGTTTATGAAGTATCCGGATGCAGTTCTGTCAATTGTTCCAATTGCTTCAGGATTTCTGTTTCTTGCATCTTCACTTGGTACTTCACTATAGATTGGTGTGTCTCTGCTAAATGTTTTTATTTGGGTTTTCAGAGGTCTGAGTTCTATTGCATTGTTGCATAGTCCTTGTTGTTCTTCTGTAGGCGTTTCGAATGTGATGAGCCTCTTTGATAGGACCTCTGTACTGGTAGCAAACCTTGGTGTTCTGCTACTCATTGGGAGTCCACTTGGCCTACTGTTTGTTATCGGCCACATGTTGTGGTTTTACCAGGTCGATGGATACAACTCGGTTCTCCTTTTTACCAGCAAGTGGCGGTAGTACTACTGATCTTGTCCCGTTGACAGACAAGACAGCAACTGCTTTTCTGTAAGAAGGCCCAAATTCCTTCTTTACCGCGATCTTCTCCCTGACTAGATCCCCGACTTTTGGAATCCAGACAGGTCTTGCTGGGACAGGTGGTGATTCTTCAGTGGTTGTTGGCTGTTGTTTCAACTGTATGTTGTTCAGGTCTTTTCTTGTTTTGTTTAAGTCCTGCAAAAGAGCCAAACGGTCTTTGACATCAAAGCTTTTTTCTTTAACCACTGAAGTCTGACTGTTGAGGTCAGAGATAATCATTCTAGTTCCAAATAATAATTCGTACGGACTGAATCCCTTCAGAGAATTTCTTGGCAAGTTATTTAGACTACGTTGGACACTTATTAGATGTTTGACCCACCCAGCTCCCGAACCTAATATCCTTTCCATTATAGATTGCTTTCTGCCTTGGTTTTTTCTTTACACCGTCCCGTACCCTCAGGAAGGAAGTGAGAAGATTCCCGCTGGGCTGTGCTCATTTGGCCATGTTTCCCCCCCGGCCGGAGGGCTAGAGTGAAAACAATGGTCAAACGTAGCATGCTCTTAGCGTATATGCCATTTAGACTCGCAAATCTTTGTATAACAGTCCGGACGTCAGCCGAGTGCTGAGGATCTACATTATAAGTGGAACTAGCCTGTATATGTTAATCGCAAGCCCTGCTTTTTACTGGTGATATTATCTGCAGTGGGACTCCATGGTATTATACCTTTTCTTTCACCACTGCGATTCCTGTTGCAGTTCGGGCAGTTTTTTACAAACACGGTGTGATGCAGGCTCATGCCTGGCCACCAGTACCTTGATTGTAATTCTTCCAGAGAATCTTTCAGTTTGAGATGTCTGAGACCCTCGCCCATGTGTGCGTCTGCGATTAACAAGTTTCTCCTGTCCATGTTTGGAATCACTCTATCCCCCACTCCAGGGATTCGAGCAAAAGGGACGGAGTTTGCATCGATTATGTATGTGTAATTGAGTGGATAGTTGATCGGTAACGCCGAGGAGTCGCCTTTTGATGACGTTTTCACCGCCAGCACTGTTTCACCGTCAATGTATTTTAATGTACGCTTTTTTCGAACTACGGGAGCCGATTTAGTGGCTGCCGCTGTGGCTGTCTCAGCCAATGAATTCCCTGCAACGTGAACGCCATCACGTTGGTGACTCAGTGAGTGTGTCACGTGAGTCTTTGGTAGTTCTTTTTTTAAAAGAGCTATTTGTTCCCAGAGCAGTTTCTGCTTTATTGGTGCATCTGTGTCATCTTTGTAACCCTTTTGAATCCATGTCTGCAAATCCTTGTTATATGATTTGACGCAGTAATACGAATCTGACACTATAAGTGTCGGGAATTCGCGATCCGCATTATCTAGCGCCATTTTCAAAGCTAATATTTCAGTTTGTTGTTCTGAATTAGTTTCTACTGAGTGTGTCTTTGTTAATAGAGGTCTTAGTTTACCTCCGCGCCACACTTCCTTTGTAATCTCACATGTGGGGTTGTATGCTTGTTCTCCCCAAACGGAGGGTTGAGCATTTCCGTTTGTATAGATTACACAAGCGTAGTGTCGTAAGGGCAGAATGTCGGATGGCAGAGGATATGTTTTTTCATATTCTAGATTTTTCAATTCCTTTAATTCTGGATCAAAGTAGTAGTATACTTTGTCCGTTGTAATTGAATTCACCCATTGTATCCATTTTGGATTCAATGTTGTTGTTGGTAAATTACATGGTGTTGTTAGTGCTTCAAAAGCTGATTCAGCTGTTCTGACTGTGATTTGTCTACCGTCAGCTATGTCTTTTTCTTTTGCTATTGCGGTTTGAACTGCACGAATATTTTTTTCTGTAGTATTGAACTTCTGTTCAGCTTCTGTGTACAAGTGTGATTTGAATGCAATTGGTACCTTTTCTCCCTCATTAGAGGTCAGGTATGTGAATCCGCATCTCCCTGGGATGACTCGGATCACAAGGTTGCGTGTATTATCACGTGTTTCTAATTTTGTTTTAATTAGCATGTCTGTTTGTAAGGATCTCAAAATTTCTGTGTGTATTTGAGTCCAACTGGATCTTTTAAAGTCTGGTTTAATTAGATCATAAAGGGGTTTGACCCTTTCTGCGTGATTTGCAATGTATGTTCTTCCGAAATTTAGGAAGCCTAGAATTGACTGTAGGTTTTTTAGTGTTCTAGGTGCTTGGATTACGGCGCATTTCTCTAGGAAATTGTCAGCCAGGCTTTTGCCTTCACTTGATAATTCATATCCTAAGAACAGGACTGTCAGATGGGCAATTCTGGACTTTTTAAAGTTGAATTTGTAACCCTCTGCTGCGAACCCAAGTATTATGGTGTTCACTCTTTTCAAGTGAGTCTCCAAGTCATCATCTGTTAAGTAAATGTCATCGACATAAGATAATGCTTCATCATCATATAGTTGTAGTAATTCTGTTACTCTTGCTGAGAATACCCCCGGGCTGTTCTTGTACCCCTGGGCTAATCGACAGAATTGTTTTTGAGTGCCATTTACTGAGAATGCAGTTAAATATCTGCTCTCTGGTGCTATGTTTTGGCAAAAGAATCCATTAGAGATGTCTAATGTTGTTTTGTATTTTTTGCGCACTATGGTCCCGATTCACAGAACTAACTTAAGACAAAATCCTAAACTTACTACTTTTGGTATTCACAGAAGGTAGGATTTTGTCTTAAGTTTGTCTTAAGACAGACTTAAGACAGAATCCTAACTTAAGTCTGTCCTAAGTCTGTCTTAAGACAAAATCCTAACTTCTGTGAATACCAAAAGTAGTAAGTTTAGGATTTTGTCTTAAGTTAGTTCTGTGAATCGGGCCCTATGTTATTCATTAGTGCAGCACTATGCAAGTTTTGCACTGCAAAAGTTTTGCAACATGTGTTAAGGTGTCGGTAATCCAAAACTAGACGATATGAATTGTCTGGTTTGGAGACCGGAAACAAAGGATTGTTCATTTGTGAGGTGCAAGTTTCAATCACCCCCTGGTATTCTAGCTGATCTAGTATTTCATTTACCTGTTTTTTAGCTTCTTGCTTAATTGGGTACTGCCTTTGTGCAGTAGGTTGTGATTTTAACTGGATTTTGTGAGGGGGGAGTCCTCATCCCATCCTACATGATTTTTATATAAAGCAGGAGCTAGAGCTACTGCCCACTTTCTAGCAAGTGTATATTTTTTATGAATCGGGATATGATTCGAGAAGGCAGGCATAATTATTTCTTCGCCATGAGGGCACTCCCTGACAAACTCTGGTGGCCAGTCTTTTTCAGCTAGAAGGATGTCATAACCCTTGGAGAGGTTATCCCAAAATAGTCCCCTTATTTTCCTAGTCTTATCTCCCTCTATACGTAATGTTATCTCGTATATCTTGTGAGGTTTGCTAACCCTGGTGTCTGCAGTTTCCACTTGAAGATATTCATTCGTGTCCACTGTCTCCAGATGATTCATAAGGACTTTGCGAGCTATGCTCACTTCTGCTGCGCTGTCTAGCATTGTCTGAGCCCACTCTCCGTTTTTCAGCTGTGTCCTCAGTATTCTCGGCATTGTTAATGACCTTGATACTGGCTACCTTCTTTTTTGGAAATTGTAATTTCTTTTTTAGTTGAGCAGGTTCCTTGTCTTTGGACTTGGCGTGCTCTTCTCTTTGTTCTGATCGTCCTCTTCTTTCCGATTTCTGCGAGGAATTCTGAAAAGATTGAGAGGGACGTGTATCAATGTCTTGATATCTATCAGGCTTTTTTATATTATCCCTATTTCTAAGGTTATATCCTTTCCCAGAGGGGTCACTCTGGGGTGACCTGTGTCTCTGGTTCAGAGATTTCTCCCTTCGCCTAGGAGACCTTCCTCGGGACTGGAATTTCTTTTCTTTAGGATTGGATTGTTTGTTTCCATCCCAGTTCTTTTTTGGTGATGTTGAATTATTATTAAAAAATATTTTTTCAGGACTTTCAATCAGTTGCGGTTTTACTGGTATTCCACCTAAACTATCTCTACCTAGTTCCTCATAGGATTTTTCTATGATTCTGGCAATTTCAGCTGGTTGGTCTGCTATATCTGTCTCTTTTAACCTCTGGCGGATCGCCACGTTTGCTGCTTCTCCCTTTATGTTGGCTAATAATATAGCCGAGACCTGCTTGAAGTCTTTCAGTAATTTCATACCAAGAGTTAAAGCAGGTTCTGGACCATATTCGTCCTGAATTTGTTTTAGCACATCTGGTATCACCGAAATGGATGGAACACCGTGCGTTTTTGTGTAGATGGAAGCAAAGACTGTACCCCAAGTGTCACAGTCCTCTATGTGTGGTGCGATTCCCATTGGGAGACATATAGTCAGAATCCTGTGTTTTTCTAGCGGGGTGGTGTCAGGAAACACCGCCTCTATTTGGGTGATTTTTTGTGCCAACCAAAATGGTATCTGTTCCCGTTTAGCCGGAACTTTACCTAGGCAGGATTGGATGTTCTGTGGTGTAATTTTATTTGTGTTCCCCTGGTGAGGGGTCAGCTGTGGACGTTTAATCGCTGGCTGAATTGTTGAAGTCCGCATCACATACTGAGCTAATTGTCTATGAATTTTTATTAATTGTTTTAGCTGTGTTAACAGCTGTGGTGCAGGCATCTCGTCGATGTCTGGATGTGGTGTGTATCCGGCTAGGACCGGCCACGTTGCTCCTGGTCTACCTAAAGGACCGAGCCTGGTAATGTGATTATTGTGTATTAGGGCGCCATCAAATAAGAGCAAATGCTCTTGAAATTTGAGTGGTACTTCCACCTCCTCGAAAGGAGTGTATATTTCAGGAGGTTCCTCTACTTTGTAATAGTGGAAGTACTTTGTTACAGCATTTGCTGCTGGAAAATGTATCCATGAATAGTATACCTCTGTCTGCCGATATTCGTGTGCCTCAATTACGAATATGACTGTGCCACCTCTAGGTGTCAGTCCATTTTCTATAAGTTTTAGAGTTATAGTTCTCCTTTTAATGACCGGAATGAGTATTATATCCTGGTCTGCTGCCTGCATGGTAGCATCAGCTGCTGCGAGTTCAGTTGCTAATCTAACTGCCTCTCTTTCATCTTCATTGTCTGACATTTTACTGTCTTGAAGGTTATTTTGTTTGTTTGCAGATCAGGTTTCTTATGGAAACAAAGATTAGATGCACAATATTTTGGAACAGTGTATCCTTCAACGTTGACTTAAACCAAGAACCATACATAGGAGTTCCCTCCTGCGAGGTCTGGCGGATATAACCTTTCACCCACTCCAGACGTCTTTGGAGTATAATGGGAAAAGGGGTCTGAGTGAGAAAGCACGACTGAGTTACTCTAAATGTCTTACGTTAGTTTTATCGCCCTTTCCAAACGCGTTGGGCGCCATGTAGTGTAGTTCCTATCTTCCCAATAGGCTCTGCGCATTGGAATAATACCTACAGCAGTAAAGGCCTAGACCAGACGTTAACTAGGTCTACTACTGTCGATACTAGACTTAAAGTTTTGGGTTCGCCAGCTTAGCTCAGAGTTCGCTAGAAACTTTCTCGAATGTTCAAGTAGGACTTAACTTCCCTGATTAGACAAGAAGGGATTTAGTTTCTGACAACCATAGAACATGACAACTTTGCTCTCCCCTAATCAAGAGTAAATCTCGAGAGTCGTGTGAACAAAAGGCAATTTATTTTACTCAGTCAGTACGTGCATTCTTAGTCTCATCAGATTGTAGAGAAAAGGTAGAGACGGGCGTGTTCAATAAAAAGGTGTTATTTATTGATCAGTCTCTTTTCTCATACATGAGAAATGGATCGATATTATTGCAATACTTATAGTTAAGTAAAGTGCATACATTAGAAGCAATAGTATAAAATAATACTGTAAAAACATTGATATGGTTTCTAAGCCATATGATGTTTAAAATGAATAAAATATATTTACATACACATATACATTTGACTAAACGTACTCAACTGGTGTTTCTAAATACGCCTACCCCGTGTACCTGACCTAAGTCTAATGCGTGGGCGGGAATAGAAAGTTACAGTTTAAGTTAAGTTTGTTTTTGCCAAGTGAATAACTAAAGAATTCTCTGCGAGGGGTTATTCAGTTCTGTACCTGGAAGTTAGGATGAATGAGGAATGGTATCTCTTTCTCTGCTCTCGATATTCCAGGCTGCCTGCGAGGGCTACCCGAAAGCGCCGGTGCTGGGTCTCTCGGCAGGAGATAGCAGCGCGTCTCTCAGCGCGTCAGGAAGGCGGGGCTGCTGCCAGCGGGGTCTGCTCTGCTTCTGGGCTTCGGCAAGTATGGCTGCTCCGTCTCGTCACCATGCGTGTGTTTGCATAGGGCAAGATCGGTAATATTTATACCTTAAAGGTGCCGAGATTGACGTAAGGATTGACATAGATACGTCAATAAAGATGTCATACGACTTGCTCGTTAGCACATTCTTTTACTGAAGTTCTCTGTGAAATCAAAACAATGTCCGCACGGATTTTCCAGGTTGTCATCGGTTTGATTTGTTATGAGAACGTCGTATGCCTTATCAGGGGCTGGAGGAATATCGCTTGTCTAATTAGATCTCAAGCGTTATGACCTAATCAGATAACACGTTCCTGTGCCGTAGTGTGACTGCGTCAGATAACGGTATCTGCATCATGGGGGTTTTTCTTGCCTCATGGGCTGACTGTTAGTTAACTTGATAGTTAGTTTAACCAGAATAGGGTCAGGAATAGGGGGATCGATTCAGAACCTATAGGAATACATGACAGCCTAGGCAGCGCGCATGCGCTTCTCTAGGAAAAATGACCTCTTGGAATCGCTCTGGACTTCCCGCCTATGGATTGCTGTTACGTGCATTGGCTCGCAGGTGCTTGTGCACCACTCGCGGGACTTCCGGCCTATGGCTTTATGCTAGATATATATTGGCGACCCAGTTAGCTTGTGCCATAGGTGACTGCCTAGTACTCTCATACGGCTGCACCACTCCCGTGTAAACCTTCATATGGGTGATTGCACCATAAAGGCAGAAACAAGCACGGTCCTTCATAACATCAAACATAGAATTCTGTTTTTGATTGCATTTTTTTCTCTGTCTGTCTGTCTCTTGTTCCAACTAGCTTCTGTGAAGTGCCATTTCAGCTGCCTGCAGTTTTAGTGCTGGGTTAAGTGAGGTCTCCTTAACAAATGATAAAAAGCCTGTGAGAACTGAAAGCATTGGCATTTGTATAACATCACTAGTAAAACAACCACGAGTTGCTGTTTTTACCCTGCACATTTTTATTGCAAGCACATGGGGGCAGTGTTTATCATTTGCTTTCAGTTTGTGACACATGCTTCCAATAAAACTAAGAGTTTCACCTTCTTGCAAGGCTAGCAGCATTGGTTTTGCATATGCTTGCTTGATCTTGTTATTAGCTCCTGTTGGTAAGAACTCCTGCAGCAAGCTAGAGCCTCGAAGGGCTGCATGAATCGAGGGATTTGTTATTTGTAGACGTGCAATGAAGTCTGTGCTGGCCAGCCTGTGGCATGCTCATGCAGACTTGAGGGGGTGCTTTTCCTATAGTCCCCACTTTGTTTCTGGAACTCAGAGTTTGTTGCTTCGGCCTGCATGGCGGTGCTCCCAGGGGGCGTTGTGGATGGTAATCCCCACCCCAGGTGACCCCTAAATGTACATCATTCAATGTGATCAGGAAAAGGCGATGTTGATGAGCTGGTGTCTGAAGGGTGTGATCCAAACCTTGGCTTCTCCACTTGACCACGATTGCATGAACCTGTGACACGAATGTCTCGTCCTGCACCTCTGGCTCTTTACCTGGCGAGCACCGGCAGCAGACTGAACCTCAACATCAAGAGTGTCTGTTTGGACCAGCCACGCCTAGAAGTGTCTCCCTCGCCTTATATTGTACTAGTCTCACTATTCACCATCTGGTGAAGTGAGACCACGAGAGCTGTCTCGTCTGCTACAATAATAACCTTTATGAAGCGCTGCGCCGGCGTCTAGGCGCTGTTCATCATGTGAGGTGCATGCTAGGTGGAGGCCACGATCATGAAAGGCTTCTGCTGTGTATTAAGAGGTTGGCGAGATGCTGCGTGCTTGCGCTGCCGCAGTCCACAGGTGACTGGCCACTTCGACATGTACAGTGGGAGTTGTAGTCCATGTGTGCTGTGCGGTGCATCCTGCTTTTTCCTTCAACACCGGCTGCTTTTGAGTGGAGTGGGAGTTGTAGTCCTTGTGTGCTGTGCGGTGCATCCTGCTTTTTCCTTCCACACCGGCTGCTTTTGAGTGGAGTGGGAGTTGTAGTCCATGTGTGCTGTGCTGTGCATCCTGCTTTTTCCTTCCACACCGGCTTTTGAGTGGAGTGGGAGTTGTAGTCCATGTGTGCTGTGCGGTGCATCCTGCTTTTTCCTTCAACACCGGCTGCTTTTGAGTGGAGTGGGAGTTGTAGTCCGTGTGTGCTGTGCGGTGCATCCTGCTTTTTCCTTCCACACCGGCTGCTTTTGAGTGGAGTGGGAGTTGTAGTCCTTGTGTGCTGTGCGGTGCATCCTGCTTTTTCCTTCCACACCGGCTGCTTTTGAGTGGAGTGGGAGTTGTAGTCCATGTGTGCTGTGCTGTGCATCCTGCTTTTTCCTTCCACACCGGCTGCTTTTGAGTGGAGTGGGAGTTGTAGGCTGTGTGTGCTGTGCGGTGCATCCTGCTTTTTCCTTCAACACAGGCTGCTTTCGAGTGGAGTGGGAGTTGTAGTCCTTGTGTGCTGTGCGGTGCATCCTGCTTTTTCCTTCCACACCGGCTGTTTTTGAGTGGAGTGGGAGTTGTAGTCCTTGTGTGCTGTGCGGTGCATCCTGCTTTTTCCTTCCACACCGGCTGCTTTTGAGTGGAGTGGGAGTCGTAGGCTGTGTGTGCTGTGCGGTGTATCCTGCTTTTTCCTTCCACACCGGCTGCCTTTGAGTGGAGTGGCAGTTGTAGTCCATGTGTGCTGTGCGGTGCATCCTGCTTTTTCCTTCCACACCGGCTGCTTTTGAGTGGAGTGGGTGTTGAAGGCCTTGTAGATACCTGCTGGTGTCCCTTCTATCCACCTGGCCCACCCCCTCCCATGCATACTGTTTGCACTGCGCTACTGAAATCCTTGCACTGCCCTTACCTGCCCTCCACTGCAGGGCATCGAGCTCTGGTGTCCATTGCAGGACAGAAAGGCAAATTCCTCTTCTTGCCATTACATCTTCACTGGATGGGGCTTGGAATAAACCAGATCCTTCTCTGCACCCGTCTTCTCAGTCAGTCATCTATTAAACTTTACTCCTCCCAGAACAGGGTCTGCTATCCACCCCTGCTAGGGGAGCTGCTCCGGGGTGGACCTTACAAAGCATGTTAACAAATTGCTGTATTTAGTGCATGCCTTCGGGTCCCTCACCTCTGTCCTGAGTAGACTCTGCCATGGATGCTGTATCCTGTCCTTGTTGTTGGTTGGACGGAGTAGAGAATTTACCGTCTGTAGCCTGTCCCTGTAGAGGGTGCTTCACCGTCACGCCGGTGTGGCCCCGGTACAGCTTTACTGGCTGTCTGTAGTTAGTGTATGACATGGGTTAGTGGAGTTGTTTTTTTCTTTACTCCTGGGTGGAGTAAACCGGAGCAATGAAATTCAGAAATTTCCATTTCACTTATAATTGGTGATCATAACTAACTCACGCTCAATAACTCACTCACTAACTCTCTCACTCTCACTAACTAAATCTCACTCACTCTCACTAACTCAATAACTCTCTCTCACTAACTAACTCACTCGCTAACTCTCTCACTCTCACTAACTAAATCTCACTCACTCTCACTAACTCAATAACTCTCTCTCACTAACTTACTCACTCGCTAACTCTCTCACTCTCACTAACTAACTTTCTCACTAATTGTATCACTCTTACTAACTCTCTCAATCTCTCACTAACTACCTCTCACTAATTAACTCACTAAATCTATCACTCTCACTAACAAACTAAGTAACCTTCACTCTCCTGTTATTTATACCCACCCCTTTAACAATAAACACCATAAAAAGCAACGATTAGAACAGGCAGATACAAGTTGCCAGCATTCAAACATAAAAGAAACCTCAAATCATTACTTCTAATTATTAGTTTTTTATCATCGTCATTTTGTTGTACATTATACATCATAACTAAACTAACAAAAATGCTCCTCACACTTCTTTATTATAACATTTCAGCATACTGCAGACTTCTGCACAACACACCTTAAAAAGAAACACAAACTCAATATCTCAAGACCTATTGGCTATGCCAATGCTTGTTTTGTGTATTTCAGCAAGATTACTTCTGGTGGGACTTCTAGTGTCACTTTTTGTCACTATTAAATTAGCTTCACACATTCCCTTTATTGCTGGATTTTGAGACTCTTCACCAGGGGCGTAGGAGACACTAAAATTCTGGGGGGGACAGGGACAACCTTGTGGACTTTCCAGTCACCCCATACAAATCGCCGCCCGCTAAACAAATACAATCGCATACTTTTGAAGTGAAATATTGAGAAAAGCAGTTATGTAATCAGTTTGCATTATGCTTTATTGTTATTTACACTCATATAGTAATCAGACCAAATGTTAAAAAAACATGTATATGAATCTTGCAACTTCATTCACCAAGCAAACAAAGGTCGCTGACTTAGGGTGGGGCGTCGTGTTTGCAAGTGCATTATGGTTTGAAAAATACCTGCTGCTGTATTCCTTGTCTCCAGCAATTTTCAGGCAACAATAAAAATGTGAAGATAACTTTGGTGATTAATGTTCTTTATTGAGAGAGATCGGAGGTTTGTCTAGTGGAAGTCTTGACTCATGGTAAGGTAGCCACACTGTGTTAACATGCCTGCTGCAAAGAACGTGTACCACGCAGATCACAAATTGAATATCATGTAAATAAGTCAGTGAGTTACTGCTTTTGTCTGAGAGAATCTTTCGGTATTTGCAGTTTATAAGTTAAAATCCTAACATTGAACAGAGAGCTATTAAACGTCATCAAAGAGCTGCATGAAAACTTCAAGGTATAGATTAGAATCTTATGATTTTTTCCCAGTCTTTCATTATCCTAAGGTTGGAAAATGGGTTCATTAGGATAAAAATCAATTCTGATTATTAAATAGAACCCCCCAACCATGGTGTTATGTTTTAATTTCTGAGTTTGTGCTTCTCTAGTGTTGCAAAGCCGCTCTGTGCCCTGGCACTCCCCAACTTTTTGCTGACTGGTGCTGGTGGTACCTGACTCTGACAGACCCTGGCCTCAGACTAACCAGGCACAGGGCCAGTGCTGTTCTGAAAGAGACACTTACAGTGAAAACACCTACATACACTAGGGTTCCCCTATCATTGGCATGACCTATCCTATTGGGCCCTAGTACATAATAGGGAAGGGGTATTAGAACTACCTTATAAGTCCCTAGAATATAATAGGGCGTGGCGGTTTAGAGGCCAGCAGCCCTCTCTGCACTGCTGAAGCCTGAGGTCAGTTTAGAAGTAGCCCTGTGTTGTAGGACTGCTTTTAAAATGCAAATTGTGCCCAAACTCGACTTTTGGGTTTGGGGAACTTACAAATTGATCAACTACAATGTTGGGGCAACATTAGGTTAAGAGGAAAAATGTTTTCCCCTTAACTATGGATGTATCATATTTGCTAAATTTTTGAGTCCGTCGGTGCACTCTAATTTTTGTGTATCGGCCATGTATTCACAGACCCCTGAGGAAGGGTCTCCCTTACGACCCGAAATGCATTGGGTATATGTGGAAATATGATGGCAAAATGAAACTGATGAAATATAATCTGCAAAACTACTGAATGACCTAAGGAAATATGAAATAAATAATATTTCTCAGGAAAAGCGACTCAGACTGATTTGTAAATGAAAAAGTTGAAAAGACTTGAATGTCAAGTGAAGTGTGCACTCACCAACAAGGTCGGAATGTTCCTATCCTCCCTAATACGTATATCATATTTGCCACATAATACATCATCTGCTGCATAATCTAACAATTTCACCCACAACAATTTTGTAGCTCAAACGTATCAAAAATTATTAAAAGAAATATGAATTATGTTACTGTGAAGTGTAGGGCCCTTTGGAAAGGCTGACCTTTTAGCTTTCCCACTGCTGCATTTGTATGTTACACAGGTACTAATGAGGCAAAAGCTTTGCAGAGGCTGTTAGTATGTGTAAATATGTCACAATAATAAAGTATCATAAAATGTACCGCATTACACTGCAGCCTTTTTTATTGATGCATCATTTAGTCAACACTGCAAGATAATTTTGGTCTCCATTGCTGCATAACTCCAGTGGCCCGAAAGCATGCTGCACATGTTAAACGTGTCTGTGCATGAAGCAGACACCAAGAAGTTTGCAAACTTAGGGGCTGATTACGATGGCAGACGGACTTCAGTCTGTTCGCCATCGAATTGGGGAATGGGACCACTGGCCTTCAAGGTGGCGGCCCCATGATAGGCCTTACAGTGCGACCGCCACTACGGCGTTCACAGTGCATATCTTTTACATTGCAGCAGGTGTTGCTAGCTGCATCATCCGCGGCAATGTAAAAAAAGGGATATGTTACATATTTCACTGCACTACGTGGCAGGCAAAATGCGGTGCCTGCCACATGGTGCAGTGATACCCAGGTCCCATGTCTGGGGGAAAGGGGCCTGCTACGGCCCCCAATGTCCCTTTCCGCCTGCTTTTCCATGGCGGGTGAACCACCATGGTTAGGCTGGCTGGTAAGGGACATCATAATCCCTAGTGCGGTGCCTGATAGGCACCACCAGCATTGTAGGAACCACAAGCCACTCCGCCTCACTGGTGGGCTCAAGGAGCCAGTCGGGTGTGTGGTGGTTGGTCTTTCCGACTGCCAGGGAACCACCCACCACTGTAATATGGCGGGCAGTGATGCAGTCACTGATGGCGGTGGGACAGCTACTGACGTGGTGACGTGGCATTCTCACCGTCATTATAATCACCCCCTAAGTTTGGTGTGCATGCAAATCCTACATTGCCAACACCTGGTAAGTTGTACTACTAATGCTGAAAAAGGCCAATGGAGGTACCAATGGGTGAGGTGGGCTATCCTCAAGGGTCTTGTGACCTCAGTGACAGAGTCACGGTCGATCTAGGGTGTGCTTCTTCGTATGCCTGCTCGCAAGACTAGAGGTGAACTGCACATTGGATTGTGGTAGAGAGGCCTTCAAGGTTAACTCACACTTGCCACCGTTAGGGTCCACCTGCGGGTGCTAACACACCAGGGCTTCTAAGGTCTATCGGGCCTTCTAAGGTGTAGCATCGAAATGAGCTCTGTCAGAAGTGTGGTCTGGTGGACAGGTCATGAAGGCTGAACTTGGTTCTCCAGTTCCAAATTCAGCAGCTCTGGCCAGAGTGCCACATCCTCTCCCACACTGAACACCATACTGCCCCACTGAGAGAAACTCGCACTGC
Organism: Lissotriton helveticus; assembly: GCF_964261635.1. NCBI lineage: Eukaryota > Metazoa > Chordata > Amphibia > Caudata > Salamandridae > Lissotriton > Lissotriton helveticus. Next base: position 1,970,059 of record NW_027611675.1, read on the forward strand.
CTTCAGCTACAAATCAAGTGTGCTGCGACTGAATTCAAATTATGCACTAGACAACAGCAACATGCTGCCTGAAAAAAATGAATAACACCCTGGAAAAATTAAACACTCATATGGGAAAACAAACATAAGCAAAGCTTGTGAACTGTAATCAGTAACAACATTGTTACCGTAACTGTTTAAAACTCATTATTCAGAAATCAGTGAGTAATTTTGCCTGAAAAGTTCAGGACATGGCTACAGGACCAGGAAGGGACCAGTTTTAATCTCCATTGCTTATATCCTTTCAAAATGTAAACAGTTTGGTTTAAAAAATACCACATCCCGAACACAGAGCCACATTTTATAAGCTACAATAATTAAAACAGTTGAAAACAATCACATTAAACGTTTCCACTCCACCCATCAACCAGGTATTGCACTGCCTTTAGGAATGGTGCACTTCCCCACCCTGGGAAAACAATATTAATTAAAGAAAGAAGATAAAAAGAAAGTAGCGCTTTCACTGGCAAACTCTGTAAAGTGGCGCTAATGTGTGTGGCTGTAAATAACAATTTGGCCTGTCTGCTGCCCACTCTGTATTGCTTTATTTAGATATTTATTTATTTTTTTCTCCGTCCTGAAGTTTTTCTTTTGAATAGAAAACGGTCAGAAATGAGGACATTTCCAGCCAAAGTGTTCCACCTTTTTTGGATCCATTTCACAGGGGAACAAATAAAGAAAAGGCAAGAGAGAGTACATAAGAGCTGTCTCTTGAAATCAGCACGTATGGAGGAGAGAGACAGAAAGAGATGGAGGAATAACGAGAGAGGGGAGGAGGGCAGCTGCCAGAGGCAGATCATGAGAAGTGGACACTGTCCTTGCCTTCTCTGGGAACGAAAGGAAAGGGACAGAGTTTTTTAGTTCTCGCGAAAGCACTGTCGCCAGCGAGATCTATTGTTGTCCACTTGCCTCTCAAGGGAGACAAGAGATGGGTATGCACAGGCCGGACTGGAAATGTGAACGCGGCGCACATCTCCTGTCCCCCTTGGGAGGCAAGTCAGCATGCAGTTTCACTTTTACTTTTGTGAAAACTCGCACCATCGTAGGAGCGGCCCTTGCGGGCTCACTCAGTAAATAAACATTGCCACAGTGCCTTCATCAGCACAAATGAAGATTCCTCCAAACTCACCCGGTGTGGCGGCTGGCTTTGGCGCGGTACTGGAGCACTCTAGCTTCTCCAAATTTCTGTCAGCACGATGCGGGGCTCCCTCCTTAGGCATGGGAGCCCCGCACTGCTATCTGCCGCTCTCCCGGCACTTCAGCTCTCGCACTTCACTTCCTCTTTGGCGCCGGGGCTCCCTCTTCATCACGGGAACCCCGGAAGGGGACAGGCGCTGCCTACACCGGCCGCACGCGCGAGCTGCAGGGCACGCGAAAGTAACATGTACCACGCATGCGCGGGCAGCCCTCGCCCTCCCAGGTCTCCTCCCCGCCTGGATGTGTTTGCCGTTCCCTGCCTCCCGAGCCTGAGGCAGGGCTGCAGAGTGTCCTGCTTCGCATCGCTGGGACTGCGGCTGGATTCTTTGGTTAATGCTTGTTTTACCTTTCAGTCAGAACGGTAACAGCGCGTGAATAGCCTTATGAGGCCGCATCTGTCCTACCTGACTGACCCAGTCCAGCTCCGTGTAATGATTCTTGTTTTAACAGTGGGCATCTCAGGAAGCCACGAGAAAGGTGTTTTATCAGTGGCTGTGTTGGTTCAGGCTTGAGAAGTTGGTGGGAATTGCAGCATGTAGCCTGATGCTTAGCGCTACAGTACCTCTCCAGTCTGATGACATGTCAGCCATTTTGAGGTAATATGGGTGAGCTTTTTTCCTACCCGAGATAGGCTGGGAGAGGAGATGGGTATTCAGTGACAGATGCTTTGCACCCCTCCTCTCTGCTGGGAATTCACAGGTCTGACTAGTGTGGTGAACACAACCTTTGTTTTTACCTGTAGTATCAGAAAGCTCTGAGTAAAGCAAAGTATCTTCCTTAGGGCGTTGCATGAGCTCTGAATTTAGGAAGGGCAATGCACATTGTGCCTTTTCTCGGCCAACAGCAGATGAATGACCAAGTTTGGAAGTGTGTAACACAAACCTAAGCACCATTCTGAAATCCCTTCACTAGTCTGTATGTAGCTATTCACCAAGTCCTGCTCTTTCTGCCGAAGAGCCCTGCCATTCTTCATTTTATTCAGCAGGCTTGATCTGTCCAGTCTGTTCATGGTTTGATGCCTGGTGCTGTGGCTCCAGTCTCCGCTCAGCTGGAATCTTTCATAGGTGGCACAGGAAGTGTGCCGTCCTTGTTTTCTGTTCACTGCTGTTGAGAGGGCGATCTTTTGCCCTGTGCGATCATGCTGTCTCCGGATAATAAGAATTCTAAGGTTTGTGCAGAAGCAAGAGATGGAGTGTCATAGCGCCCTGAGTTTCACAGCCTGGACCCAGAGCACAAGAAACCATGGGGCTGCTGCAGGAGCCTTGCTGTCACTGGAGGGGGCGTGGCCAGGCACATTCATTTGCATACCCAGAAGCCTCTGCGCCAAACACCCGATTCATCACTACAGGTGACACAGGCGTTTGTTTAATAGGAGAAGGAGTATTTGTAGCTGTGCACTCACAGGCATTCATGAGAGTGACTGACACGTCACCGCTGTAAAGTCACCCTACTAGTAGTACGTGATATTTTTTATTGTAATTGCGCGAACAGATCATCAAGTAGAATATTTATACAGTTTCTTCCACGGATCACGCGCACTTCGAGGGGCCGTGAGAAGCAGAGGTCATTTCAAATTTTTGAAGGGTTTCTGTACAAGAAACTCCGTGATTGGTTGAAATGAGAGATACTGAGGCGGTCGGGCCTTCTCGGCTGCTGAGGAGAGGAGAGGAGGCTCCCGCGGGCACCACCGGAAGACGTCACAGGGTCACGTGACGCAGTACGAGGTGCCTGCGCGAAGTACTGACGCGCGCCTGCAGGAAGGAGCGGGGAGTGCAACGCTCTCTCCTGTCGCTCGAGGTCGGGAGGCTCCAGAGGGAGAGTCAGCGCGTCAGCAGCACTCTGCATACCCACAATCCTGTGGGCTCTTTGTGGCATTAAAAACGATGAAGAGCAGACATTTAAGAACGAAGGGGCCAGAGTATCAGCCCGCTAGTAGGAAGGCACGAACCGTAGTTAGGCACACTACTTTTCTAAGGGAGGGTTCTGGGTAATTTGCTTCTGAGCTATTGGGATCCTATGAATACCTTTGTAGTCTGATTGTAAATTATTTCAACGTTTTCCCCATTTTGCTGTAGACAGTGTAAACATTTTAGACCATTTGAACGATCTGTGCAGGGGTTAAAAAACACTGGTCATACATACTGGGTGGTGTCCACCTTTGGTAATGGCAGGCAGGTGTGGCACTTTAGTGTCCACCTTTGGTAATGGCAGGCAGATGTGGCACTTCAGTGTCCACCTTTGGTATAGGCAGGCAGGTGTGGCACTTTAGTGTCCACCTTTGGTAATGGCAGGCAGGTGTGGCACTTTAGTGTCCTGTCCACCTTTGGTAATGGCAGGCAGGTGTGGCACTTTAGTGTCCACCTTTGGTAATGGCAGGCAGGTGTGGCACTTTAGTGTCCACCTTTGGTAATGGCAGGCAGGTGTGGCACTTTAGTGTCCACCTTTGGTAATGGCAGGCAGGTGTGGCACTTTAGTGTCCACCTTTGGTAGTGGCAGGCAGGTGTGGCACTTTAGTGTCCACCTTTGGTAGTGGCAGGCAGGTGTGGCACTTTAGTGTCCACCTTTGGTAATGGCAGGCAGGTGCGGCACTTTAGTGTCCACCTTTGGTAGTGGCAGGCAGGTGTGGCACTTTAGTGTCCACCTTTGGTAATGGCAGGCAGGTGTGGCACTTTAGTGTCCACCTTTGGTAATGGCAGGCAGGTGTGGCACTTTAGTGTCCACCTTTGGTAGTGGCAGGCAGATGTGGCACTTTAGTGTCCACCTTTGGTAATGGCAGGCAGGTGTGGCACTTTAATGTCCACCTTTGGTAATGGCAGGCAGGTGTGGCACTTTAGTGTCCACCTTTGGTAGTGGCAGGCAGGTGTGGCACTTTAGTGTCCACCTTTGGTAATGGCAGGCAGGTGTGGCACTTTAGTGTCCACCTTTGGTAGTGGCAGGCAGGTGTGGCACTTTAGTGTCCACCTTTGGTAGTGGCAGGCAGGTGTGGCACTTTAGTGTCCACCTTTGGTAATGGCAGGCAGGTGTGGCACTTTAGTGTCCACCTTTGGTAATGGCAGGCAGGTGTGGCACTTTAGTGTCCACCTTTGGTAGTGGCAGGCAGGTGTGGCACTTTAGTGTCCACCTTTGGTAGTGGCAGGCGGATGTGGCACTTTAGTGTCCACCTTTGGTAATGGCAGGCAGGTGTGGCACTTTAATGTCCACCTTTGGTAATGGCAGGCAGGTGTGGCACTTTAGTGTCCACCTTTGGTAATGGCAGGCAGATGTAGCACTTTAGTGTCCACCTTTGGTAATGGCAGGCAGGTGTGGCACTTTAGTGTCCACCTTTGGTAATGGCAGGCAGGTGTGGCACTTTAGTGTCCACCTTTGGTAATGGCAGGCAGGTGTGGCACTTTAGTGTCCACCTTTGGTAGTGGCAGGCAGGTATGGCACTTTAGTGTCCACCTTTGGTAGTGGAAGGCAGATGTGGCACTTTAGTGTCCACCTTTGGTAATGGCAGGCAGGTGTGGCACTTTAATGTCCACCTTTGGTAATGGCAGGCAGGTGTGGCACTTTAGTGGGGGGGTATGTGTGTTTGGGGGGTGTGGGTGTGTGTGTGGGTGTGTGTGGGGGGGTTGTGTGTGGGGGAGGGTGAGGGGGGTGGGATGGGGGTGTGTGGGGTTGTAAGGGTATGGGTTGTGTGTGTGTGTTGGGGGGTTGTGTGTATCGGGGGGTTGTGGTTTGTGCTCGCTCGCGTTACCGTGTCCCTGAAATTTCTTCCACAAAAAGGTGTGTCACCAACATAGAAAGTTTTGAAAGCTGTGTGTTAAGGAGACCACACTTAACCCAGCACTTAAACTGCAGCCAGCTGAAATGGCACTTCACAGAAGCTAGTTGGAACAAGAGACAGAAAAAAATGCAATCAAAAACAGAATTCTATGTTCGATGTTATAAAGGACCATGCTTGTTTCTGCCTTTATGGTGCAATCACCCATATGAAGGTTTAAATGGGAGTGGTGCAACCGTATGAGAGTGCTAGGCAGTCACCTATGACACAAGCTAACTGGGTCGCCAATATATATCTAAAGAACCCAGTTTCAGAAATGAAAAGAAACACAAAAACTGGGGCACGTACTGCATGGTCTGCCCATGGAGATAGGGTTCATTGCCATGCACCCATGTGTGGGTGATATAATCGAAGATACAAAGTCATGGAAGCAATATAAAGGATTAAGAGATTTAATGCAAGTACAGAGTAGAAGCTGGTGTACCCAGTAAAGGCTCAGGAGCAACTGGCAAACAGAGAATGCAAGGACAGCAGGTAGCATCATGACATCAGCAAAGATAGAATGTTCTCAATTAAAGTGAAATGCAAGCAGAAATAAAATAAGAGAATACAACAGTGGTCTACACAGAAAGGCAGTGAGTGGAGCGGCCACACTGAAGACTGCCGAAGGGCATCTAGACTCCAATCCACTCATCTCCACAAGACCAAAATGTGGGCTTCGGAGCAAAGAGCTTATCTCCCAGCCCCCACTTCTCCCAGATGCAAAAAAACAAAAAAACACACTGGAGCACCTAGACAATATTTACCACCTGCCAAGCCACCCTCTACGTGTACCATTTGCAATGGCAAAAGTTGGCTCTTTCTTTTGAACTTTACGCCTGCCAAGTTGTTCTACACTGAAGAACACGAGTGCAAAGTTAGAGCATCCCAAATGTGCCATTTACACGTCAGAAAATAAAACAAACTGTGCTTAAACAGAACAGAGTCTGGATAAAAGGGGTTTCGTGTATGTTTTCTGCTCACAGAGCGCCCAGCTCCTGGGATAGGATTGTATTCTTCGCTGCTGTCTCCCACGGATAGGACACGCGTATCCCAACACCCATAACAAGAGCTTCAGCACACACACCACTCACACTGGACAAAAGTAACTCCCTGGTCAGGACAGGTCATCTTTGAGAGAGTCAATGGACGGCAAAGCACGGCAGCCTTCCAGCGTCTGTGGACACAGTGGTTCAACAGGTACCGACTGGTATATATCGGTCAGTGTTGCCGAAGTGTGAAGATTAGCCAGCACTGAATACTGACCCAGTGATCCCCATTGTGACAGCTGGTGTAAGTAAGCAAGAGTGAGAAGGGACACGCCCGCCCTCCCTAGCTTGAGGAATGCATGCACTTACTCATGTAGACAAGAAGGGCACAGCAAAGTGTGAGCAATTCGCGTATTTGATTTAAAACAAGCCCGGCCATGAATACAGCTACAGCGTCCCGCGAGTGGTGCGCGTACACTTGCGAGACGCTGCTCACAACAGCAAGCCGTAGGCCGGAAGTCCCACGAGTGGTGCACAAGCACTTGCGAGCCGATGCACGTAACAGCAGGCAATAGGCCGGGAGTCCAGAGCAATTCCAAGAGGTAATTTTTCCTAGGGCAGCGCATGCGTGCTGCCTTGGCAAGACCTAAAATGGGAGTGACAGAAGGTCACACAGATGGCAGGGGTTCAAAGGTCAGTTATGGCTCCAAAGTGAGCAGAAGAGACGCTCTGGTACCTCTCGACTGTCAACAGTGTCTCTATGGTTACACATTATTCAGCGCCTTGAGACCCTCATGGGTATGTAGTGCATGTGAGAAGGTGGCCTGGTATATGATGTCCACTATTCTAGTGGGCACCTTGCACCAGTCCAAACGACCCTTATTGATGGTAGGTTATAAAGTCAACCTTATAGAAAGCTATCCTAGTGGTAGCTGTGGAGAACAGCATTCAGGAACGCTTTTTTCAGGTAGTTGAAGGCGAGGTGTCATCATCAAAGCATCCGCTCAGATGTGGGGTTCCGCAGGGCTCCTCCCTGAGCCCCACTCTATTCAATGTCTATATGCAGCCTCTAGAAAAGATAGTTCTCCCTTTTGGTGTGCGGATTGTCACCTACGCAGACGATACCCAGCTTGTGGTCTCTTTGGACCACGAGCTGGGCTCGTCTAACACATTGGGTCCGTGTTTAGAGGCTGTTGAAGGGTGGATGCAACTCTCCCACCTCAAAGTTAACGGGGAGAAGACCGAGATTATGGTACTAGGTAATTCCTCTCCTACTTCCCTGATGTCAAACTGGCCTTTGTGTCTCGGCACCCCCCCGCTCCCCTAAAGATCAGATAAAGAGCTTGGGTATTTGGCTGGACAGAGCATTGGATTTTTCGGTCCAGGCTACTAAAACTGCCTCGGTATGTGTGGGCCTCATGAAAATGCTCCGGAAAGTGCTCCCCCTACTTCCTTTCCAGGCGAGAAGGGTCATGGTACAGGCCCTGATACTCTCTCGCCTGGATTATGGAAATGTGTTATATCTAGGGGCCCCGGCAACGGTGACAAAAAAACTCCAAGTCACTCAAAATTGTGCCGCACGCCTACTGTTTAATATTCCTCGCTGGCAGTCAGTAAGGACTGCCCTAAAAGAGCTTCATTGGCTCCCAGTGGCGTCCAGAACACTATTTAAAGCCATGTGCATTTTGCACAAATCCTTTCATCGAACTGGCCCGGCAGTACTGTTCCCTTTAGTGGCGCCGTATGTGCCGTCTAGAACCCTTCGTTCGGCCTCATTGCACTTGGCTACCAAGGAAAAAATCAAGAAAGCCCGTTGGGGTGGACGCTCTTTTACTCACTCAGCGGCGAAGGCATGGAACTCCTTGCCTTTACCCCTCAGACAAAACGACAACCTGATGTCATTTAGGAGAGATTTAAAAACCTACCTGTTTTCAAAGGCGTACTAATCTTACCCGGTAGCCAGACACAGTAATCAGCCGACAGCGCTGCGAGGCCTCCGGGTGGTTATGCGCTATATAAGTGGAATTTTTCATTTCATTTCATTCAGGCTAAGACTTGGAGACAAGTTAAGCAAGTTGTTTTTACCAATTATAATCTCTTGAATGATCAAATGAAAGCACACCACACAAGGTATATATCAAATATATATGTATTTATTCTAAACACAACCCCTCTGCACTCTTCATGAGGTCAGAGGTACAAGTACAATAAAAGGAACTTAATTAGCATACGATAGGTTGCACAGTATATGTTATGCCCTAGGGGCCTCACAAACCATAAAATAAAATAGTGGTATAAGAACCACGTCTGGAATAGAAAGCAGGCCTAGGGCCTGTGGAATCGCTGGGGCTATTCAGGACAATCAAAGGTTAGGAAGTAGGAGACCCACGGGAGATGCGTGCAGTGTCTAAACACAGCTGTGGGTTACCATTGACTATTTATGGAGAACGAACAAGTTACAAATTTACAGTTTAAGGACACTTCTAGGTTAACTATGAAGGAACACTTTTAGACTAGAACACTTTGAGAGTCAAGACCCACGGTAGCATCGGAGTACTTGTGTTACCTCACCCACGGAAGCCGGGTGCATAGGTGCCTTTTGGTGTCAGGTTTCGTCGTCGATTCCAATGGAGAGCTGCGAAGAAGTGATGCAGGCAACCAGAGGAAAAGTGTCCAGGTGGTTCCAAGGGTGGATCGAAGATCTGAAGAACCTGAAAGCAGAAGGGACATAGTCTGGGTCACTAGCGAGTGACCAGGATGGTGATGGGAAGCTGCCAACCAATGTCGGGTAAATTCAGGTGAAAGAGGTGAAGTTTGTCTCTTCAGCCACGTGGTCCAGGAGGCGAGATGACAACTAGGAGCTGGTTTCGAGCTGTTCCACAAAGGATCTATCTGGTTGACTGCAGTGTCGGATTCCGAATTGGACCCAACAAGCCTTGGCAGGCGCAATCCACGCAGAATGTCGAGAATGGCTTCGGTGCAGACCAGCAAGAAACGAAGAGGATGAGTGCTGCAGTCTCACCGTTGTCCAGCATGGTCCTGATGTCGTCGGTGGCGGCGATGAGGGCGGTCTCGGTGCTGTGGTTGCTGCGGAACCCTGACTGGGAAGGGTCCAGGATTCTGTTGTCTTCGAGGTATCGAGTTAGCTGTCTGTTGATCATCTTCTCGATGACCTTGGCCGGGAATGGGAGCAGAGAGATGGGCCAGAAGTTCTTGAGGTCTCTTGGGTCTGCCTTGGTTTTTTTTTAGTAGGGCGTTGATCTCGGCATGTTTCCAGCTCTCTGGGAAGGTCACGGCCTTGAGGGAGAGGTTGATGATGTTGCGCAGGTGGGGTGTGATTGAGCTGCTTGCTTTATTGAAGACGTGGTGCTGGAGTGGGTCTAACGGAGAGCCGAGTGGATTGTGCTCATGGTCTTGATGGTGTCATTGGTGCTCACGCTGGCTGAGGCTAGCATGGGGTCGTGGTTGAAGATGTGCTGAGAGTCTGTTGTGTTGCTGTCAGTTGGGGCTGTCTGGGTGTTGAAGCTGTCGTGGATGTCTGCTATCTTGCGGTGTAGTGTAGTTCCTATTATCCCAATAGGCTCTGCGTATTGGAATAATACCTTCAATAGTATAGGCCTAGACCAGACGCTAACTAGGTCTTCTATTGTCGATATTAGACTTAAAGTTTTGGGTTTGCCAGCTAGCTCAGAGTTCACTAGAAACTTTCTCGAATAGGCAAGGAGGAGTTGAACCTCCCTGGATAGACAAGAAGGGATTTAGTTTCTGACAACCATAGAACATGACAACTTTGCTCTCCCCTAATCAAGAGTGTATCTCTAGAGTCGTGTGAAAACAAAAGACAACTTATTTTACTCAGTCAGTACGTGCATTCTTAGTCTCACCAGATTGTAGAGAAAAGGAAGAGACGGGCGTGTTCAATAAAAGATGGTATTTATTGATCAGTCTCTTTTCTCATACAAGAGAAATGGATCGATATTATCGCAATACTTATGGTTAAGTAAAGTGCATACAATAAAAGCAGAAGTATAAAATAATACTGTAAAAACATTTATATGGTTTCTAAGCCATAAGGTGGTTTAAAATGGATAAAATAGATACATACACATATACATTTGACTAATCGTACTCAACTGGTGTTTCTAACTACGCCTACCCCAGTGTACCTGACCTAAGCCTAATACGTGGGCGGGAATAGAAAGTAGCAGTTTAAGTTAAGTTTGTTTTGCCAAGTGACTGACTCAAGAATTCTCTGCAAGGGGTTATTCAGTTCTGTACCTGGAATCTAGGATGGTTGAGGGATGGTATCTCTCGTCTTTGGTCTCGATATTCCAGGCTGCCTGCAAGGGCTGCCCGGAAGCGCCGGAGCTGGATTTCTCGGCAGGAGAAAGCAGCGTCTCGTTCTCAGCGCGTCAGGAAGGCGGGGCTGCGCCAGCGGGGTCTGCTCTGCTCTGGGCTTCGGCAAGTCTGGCTGCTCCGATCTCGTCAACACCGCGTGTGTTTGCTTAAGGCAACACCGGTAATATTTATACCTGTAAGGTGCCGAGATTGACGTAAGGATGGACATAGATACGTCAATAAGGATGTCATACGAACTGGTCGTTAGCACATTCTTTTGCTGAAGTTCTCGGTGAAATCAAAACAATGGCCGCAGGGTTTTTCCCAGGTTGTCATAGGTTTGATTTGTTTTGAGAACTCCGTATGCCTTATCAGGGGCTGGAGGAATATTGCTTGTCTAATTAGATGGCAAGCGTTATGACCTAATCAGATAACACGTTCGAGTGCCGTGGTGTGGCTTAATCAGATAACGGTTTCTGCATCATGGGATGGCTGCTAGTTAACTTGTTAACCAGAACAGGGTCAGGAATAGGGGGATCGATACAGAACCTATAGGAATACATCACACCCACTCCACGCTAACTATGGCCATATTTACTAATCTAGGCATAGTAAAACATACTGTAGAGTATCGTGTATACCTTACCACCCCAAAAGACATATAATGCATTTCGAATTATGTAATATACGGAAAAAAATAGTCACATGTACTATATGCACTCAAGTTGTAGAATAATGCTAAATTAATCACGCATATGTATACATTATTATTAGTCGAATATGAGAATTACACATGAAAATGGCTCTTAATACAGAAGAAAAAGTTTGAGACCATTTCATCACAGAATAAAAATAATTATGAACATACCAGCGGGCAGCTAATGTCTATAAAGTTTCTAAAAATAGAATTTTAGTTCTCTAAGAATAGTTCTTACTTTAAGCAGAAGATAAGTGTCCCGAAAAATCGTAAAAATATTTTGGGGCTGCTGAAAAAACTGCTGTCCGTGAACTGGAGGGAAAATTGTTCATGCTACTTTATTATTAAAGTTGAACGCCAAATTCAGGGTGTTGGGAACGCCGTGTGCTAGCTTGCTCAAAAGTCGTTATTTCTGCTCTGGTGAGAACATCATATCATTGAGACTGTCGAAAAAGCTGTCAACAGCTTCCTGTGAAAGTTCCACTAACTCGGAAAAAGGTGTAACCATGCATTCATGTGCATGATTGTCTCCATTGACGTTTTGATTAGTATTGCTGACAGAAGGTCGTACCTGATCGATGCTGCTTTCATCTTGAACTTCACTACCCCTTAATTGTAGTGGTGAAGTTTCCACGAATGCCGTCATCAGGATTGGCAGCCGTTGAGGGCAGCACAATGCATGAGCCGTTACCGGACCCAACAATGTTTCTGCATCCATAGGCGCATCCGATTGTAGCGTCAGACAGGTGTCCAACACGCATTCTTCTCCGCACAGCAAGCACCTTAATACAGGTAAAACACATCGATGCCACATTGGTCGAAATGAAAGAAACCAAGTCATGTTCAGGTCTCTAAGCCGGGATAGTCCCAGGATTTTTGACATCCGGTCCCGGTATCCAATGGCTCGGATTGTTTCTTCCCTTGTCGCAGGTGTTTTGTCTGTGACATGGTTTGCCATAACGAAATATAAGGACCAAGAATAGGATTCCTGCAATTAGTCCCAAAATGAGGGGAAGTCCGCCAAAAATCGAATGGACGAAATCTGGAAAAATACCCAGTATGGCTTTGAATGGTGTTAATGCCATCGAAAATACTGTCTTAAATACTTTTGAGACTCCAATGGTATCAGAAATATTTAAGATTTCATTCAGGATTTCTGCGAAATGTATGGGGGAATTAGTTGATAACAATGAGTGAATCTCTGCAGTCGTCCTTGCGACTAGGAGATCATACGTTTCTTTTGATGACGTGAGTCTGGTCGGCGTCTGAAGAAGCACTGTTTTCATTCTGCTTAAAGTATCTATTCGAATAGAAGTAATTTTCAAGTTAGGCCATGCCCTTGCCTCCCTGTCTGGAAAGGAGCTGGGGAACAATAAGCGTCCACAGCACATGACCTTCGCAGTCGTAGTTATGAGATAAGGAATCCCGGGCAGTAAACTACAACATCTGCGATCCACAATTAGAATGTAACTCCCGTTATAGAGTCTTTTAAAGAATGGTTCTATCTCTGTTGCAGGTGCGCCTAGCTGGTGACATGAAAGGTTATTTGAGTTCCCTTCACAGGCTCCATGCAAACTAATTCCATTACACAGAAGTGTACCGCTTAGTGACATCGCACAATTATTGCCACTAAGAAACACTTTCTGTCCTTTATTACTGACACATGCATGTGAATAGGGCAAGTTCCATGTTGACTTAATGTACCCTTTTCCCAATTTTTCGTACATGCCAGCCTGTATATATTTTTGGCAGTATTGAAACCTGAAGGTTGATATTGGAATATTAATTATCCCATGTATTATCCATTCACTGACAGGTCGTTCTGACATTGTCACTGGTAATCTCTCGAGTTTCTCAATGCTCAGGATTGTATAATCAGCACCCTTCTGTGCCATACTGATTTGTTTATCAGTAAGGTTAAAGATATTGAATAGTGACGTTGTGTTGATTAAACGCCAAGGCACATAGCCTGAATGTAGATTTTGTAACGTCCAGCCAAGCTGTACAATAGAACGCAATTTAGACTGACCGTGTTGTAACAACAGTAAGTCTTGCGATATTATGTCGATTGCGGAAGACACAATGCTGTCCAAAGAAAAAATTCTGGAGGACAGAGTCATTAACCCATTGTCCACTACAGAAAGTGATTTTTCCAAATGAATACGGTCAATTTCCCGTATACTTTCTGCTGTCTCAATTTGAGTTACCTTCCAGGCCTCGTTGTAAGCTGCATATACAGAGGCTGCTATGAAGCGTTTTTGACGCTGTTTGCGCGGTCTCATAATGAAATCACGCAAGTCAGCACCATCAGTAAGTAAAGTTAGGTGTTGCTTAATTTCTGTCAGTGTGGAAGTTTGTAGCCATTGAAGGCAGAGTTTGCCCACACTGTAGGTGGTGATTATCCCTGGGTGTTGTCTTTGGGAATATCTAGGGTCTGGCCTGGTCAATGTGAACCCCTGTGTTTTGTTCAGGAATCTGTCTTGACAGTTATTAGTATCTGTGGGCCAGATTAACCATTGTTTCCAATCAGGATGTGTTCTGTTATGGTTTAATACATAGTTTACGTCTATCTCTTCATCTGTAGAGCTATTGCTGTTCATTGTTGGCTTTGGAATAGACGGTTTATTTAAGTCTTTGATTTTGGCTAGGCCAAGACAGGTAGTTTGTTGAACAGTGTCATTTAAAAATATAATTTGTTCTGGGATCATGCAGGCTCTAAACAATGATTCTATACCTTGTACTTGCCATTCTTTCGTACCCCAAACACTTTTTACTTCAACATTTTTGTCCCAATAATCAAAACCAAAAGTATTCATTTGTTCAAAAAATGAGTCTGAATATATCAATTTCGTGTTTGTAAGCATGGTCTTTGTCCCTGTCTTATTTGACAATTTGAAATAAAATGTTTCAGCATTACTTGTGTTGAACCCTGAAAAGTATGAATATTTGTCATAAAAGGTTCTTGAGCTTCCTTTTGGAGGGGTTGCACAATGTTCCCATTGATTATAATTTAAAACATTTCTAGGTTGTGCCGATTTATGTAGAAAATGGTTACCATACTGGTTGTTACAGTACATACTATAATAATTAGTCGAACCCTGCAAATAATCATGTTTGGTAAATTTAGCAGACATCACTAGGTCAGACATCATATCATTAACGCTTTCAAAGTCCCAATCATCAGCAAATGAGCTTGGTTTTACAAAGTCACTCAACGAGATCTTGATTTGGTGTGGATATTTCAGGATTTCAACCGGACCATAAATTTCATAGTCAGTGTTGTCCCATGCTACCCCACCCGGTATAGGATTGGCTGTGAAGTTGACTGAAGAAAGTTCTTTTTTCTCGACGTGTGAAGATGTGTGTGGTTTGAGGATCAAGTTGATTTTCTGGCTTGCTGTGTCCATTATAGCATATTTTCCCTCAATGAAGCGTCCCAAGCATAGTACCATGATGAGCCAAAGTATGAGGATAAATGCACCAAAGGCCACCCAAAATTCAATCCATGGAGAAATCAGATAGGTTTCTTTCAGTTGTTTCAAAAGTTCTTTAGCTTTATCTTTAAAGGTTTTTGTTGATGGCTGTGTTTTTGATTCACTGAGGTCTTCAGAGGAATCATCGAAGTTTATGAAGTAGCCGGATGCCGTTCTGTCAATTGTTCCAATTGCTTCAGGATTACTGTTTCTTGCATATTCGTTTGTTACTTCATTGTAGGTTGGTGTGTCTCTACTAAATGTTTTTATTTGGGTTTTTAGAGGTGTGAGTTCCAATGCATTGTTGCATAGTCCTTGTTGTTGTTCTGTAGGCGTTTCGAATGTGATTAGCCTCTTAGTTAGGACCTCTGTATTTGTAGCAAACCTTGGTGTTCTACTATTTATCGGGAGTCCACTTGGCCTACTGTTTGTTATCGGCCACATGATTGTGGTTTTACCAGGTCGATGGATACAACTCGGTTCTCCTTTTTACCAGCAAGCGGCGGTAGTACAACTGATCTTGTCCCGTTGATAGACAAGGCAGGAACTGCTTTTCTGTAAGAAGGCCCAAATTCCTTCTTTACCGCGATCTTTTCTCTGACTAGATCCCCGACTTTTGGAATCCAGACAGGTCTTGCTGGGACAGGTGGTGGTTTTTCAGTGGTTGTTGGCTGCTGTTTCAACTTTATGTTGCTCAGGTCTTTTCTTGTTTCGTTTAAGTCCTGCAACCCCCGAGGACCCCGAGGTCCCCGAGTCCTCTGAAACCCCCGAGCTGTTCCCCGGAGAGAGCTCCCCCTCCGGCGCAGGTCCCCTCGGCCCTGACTTCGGACAGACCCCGAGCCTGGACGACCTTCCTGAGCTGGCCCAGTGGCGCCAGGAAGGGGGACCGTCTCGAGAAGAATTGTGCCTAGAACAGACCTCCTGCCCGTCCTTGGTTGGACCACGACAGCAGGCCGCTGCCCAGGCCGCCGGTGACCAGTCCGGCTCCCACTTTGTCTATTGGGAAAACGGCCTCTTGTACAGCGAACAAAAGTCTGCCGAGCTAGGGTCAGCCCGAGTGCTGGTGGTACCCCTATGCTTCCGCGGCTTCCTCCTGAACCTGGCCCACGATGTGCCCCTGGCGGGACACTTGGGACAAGACAAAGCGTATCATCGCCTGGTCACACACTTCTACTGGCCCGGCATGCGCTCCGATGTGGAGGCCCACTGTAAGTCCTGCCCCACGTGTCAGTCCAGCGGAAAGAGCGGCGGGAGGCGCAAGGCCCCCCTCCAACCCTTCCCCGTGGTCAGTACCCCATTTGAGAGGGTGGGAATCGACATCGTGGGCCCCCTCGACCCCCGGACCTCCTTAGGTCACCGCTTCATTCTGGTGTTTGTGGACCATGCCACCCGCTACCCCGAAGCCATTCCCCTTCGAACGGTGACAGCCCCCGTAGTGGGGCGGGCCCTCATGGGGATCTTCTCTCGGGTAGGATTCCCTCGAGAAGTCGTCAGCGACCGAGGGACCAACTTCATTCTCGAAATACATGAAGTCCCTCTGGCAACAATGTGGGGTGACCTACAAGTTCACCACCCCATATCACCCCCAGGGGAACGTTCTGGTGGAGCTATTCAACCGGACCCTCAAGGGAATGATCATGGGTCTCGAAGAGCCCCTGAGGCGTAAGTGGGACGTCCTCCTTCCCTGTCTCCTCTTCGCGTACCGCGAAGTCGCCCAGAAGTCCCTGGGGTTCAGCCCTCTCGAGCTGCTCTACGGGCACCCCGTCCGAGGACCCCTCAGCCTGGTCAAGGAAAGTTGGGGGACGGCGGCCCCTGAGCCCCCTCCGGATGTGTTTCGATACATCCTGACCCTACAGAACCAGACCCGGAAGTTCCAAGAACTGGCCGAGGCCAACCTCGAGGCCAGTCAGGAAGAAATGAAATGGTGGTACGACCAGAATGCCACTCTGGTCGAGTTTCAACCCGGACAGCAGGTCTGGGTGATGGCCCCCGTGGAGCCCTGTGCCCTACAAGACAAGTGGACAGGGTCCTTCAAGGTGGTAGTGCGCAAGAGTCAGGTGACCTACCTTATCAACGTAGAGTCCCCCAGGAACCCCTTGCGGGTCCTCCACGTGAACCGCCTCAAGCCCCACTTCGCCCAGTCCGAGTTGAGCTTGCTCCTCACCACGGACGATGGAGAAGAAGAAGAAACGGAGCCTCTCCCCGATCTCCTGTGCACCGAAGAAAAAGATGGCTCCGTAGAGGGAGTGAGTCTCGCCTCCTCCCTCTCTCCCGAGCAGCGCGAGGACTGTCGCCAGTTACTGGGACAGTTCTCGACCTCTTCTCCCTCACCCCCGGCGTCACCAACTGGTGCGTCCACGACGTGGACACCGGGGACAGTCCACCGGTACGGCACCGAGCCTACCGCGTCCCCGACAGAGTCCGGGCCTGCATCAAGGCCGAGGTATCAAAGATGCTAGCTCTCGGGGTGGTCGAAGCCTCTGACAGCCCATGGGCTAGCCCCGTGGTCCTGGTTCCGAAGGCAGCCGCCCCCGGCGCTGTTCCGGAGCTGAGGTTCTGCGTTGACTACCGCGGACTCAACGCAGTCACCAGAACCGATGCTCACCCCATCCCCCGAGCAGACGAGCTTATTGACCGCCTCGGGGCTGCTCGCTTCCTCAGTACCTTCGACCTGACCAGCGGATACTGGCAGATCGCCTCACCGAAGGGGCCCGAGAGAGGTCCGCCTTTTCCACCCCGGATGGTCACTACCATTTCCGAGTGATGCCCTTCGGAATGAAGAACGCCCCCGCCACCTTCCAGAGACCAGTTAACCAGGTATTGGCGGGGTTGGAAGAGTTCAGTGCTGCCTATCTGGACGATATCGCAGTGTACAGTTCCCACTGGCCCGAGCACCTCCAGCACCTCTGGGCGGTGTTGACCGCCCTGAGAAGGGCTGGTCTCACCATTAAGGCAAGCAAGTGCCAGATCGGACAAGGGTCCGTAATATACCTCGGACACCAGGTCCGAAGCGGCCTCGTAGCCCCCCTCCAGCCCAAGATCGATGCAATCGTGGCCTGGGAGGCCCCCATGACCCAGACGGAAGTGCGGGCGTTCCTGGGACTCACGGGGTACTACCGGAGATTTATCAAGGGGTACGGCAGCTTTGTGACCCCCCTCACGGAGTTAACCTCCAAAAACCAGCCGAAAAAGGTCAGCTGGACCCCCGCCTGCCAAGAGGCGTTCGAAATCTTGAAAGACGCCATGTGTACGGCCCCAGTCCTACAGGCCCCCGACTACTCCCGAGAGTTTGTAGTCCAGACGGACGTGTCCGAGCATGGCATCGGAGCAGTTCTGTCCCAGGTGAACGAGAACGGCCTGGATCAGCCAGTGGCGTTCATTAGCCGGAGGTTACTCCCTCGAGAACAAAGGTGGAGCACCATCGAGCGGGAGGCCTTCGCGGTGGTTTGGGTTTGGGCCCTGAAGAAGCTGAGGCCCTACCTGTTCGGTACTCACTTCCGGGTCCAAACCGACCACCGACCTCTCCCGTGGCTAATGCAGATGAGAGGGGAGAATCCCAAATTGCTGCTCTGGTCCATCTCCCTCCAGGGGATGGACTTCACTGTTGAGCACCGGCCTGGTGTTGACCACGCCAACGCAGATGGCCTGTCCCGATTCTTCCACCTCAGCGAAGAGAACCCCCAAGAGGATGGGTAGTTCTCCCCGCCTTCAGCTGGGGGGGACGCGTGTTGGACCCGGCCTTGTGGCGTGGTTCGCGCCTGTCCATCCACACCCTGTGAGCGTAGGCCTGCACCCTGAGCCCCCTGCGCAGCATCCCCGTAAGTGTAGCCTGCACCCCGAAGCCTGGTCGTCTCACCCCCGATAAGCCGAACCCCCGTAACCCACGACCAGGCCCGCATGTCCCCGTCCCGCTCCCGGCTCCGAGCGCCTAACCTTGTATGCCCCACAAGGCCCGGCAGCTCCAGACCCGCTGGGCGTCTGGGAATCCCCGGACCCATTTCTCAAAGGATCAAAGAGCCAACCGCCGGACCTCGCCAACGACCAGCCCCCCGTGCTAGAGACCTCTGCCTGCGAGGGTCCGGACATCAAAGGGCTAATGGACTATATCTGGGCCCGCCCGACAACTAGCGGGCAGTTGTATCTTGGACCTGAAGCCCTGCTGATCTGATCGCGGCTGATCCTGAGAAGAACTCATCTTGAATCGCTGAGCCCTGCTGACGCTGTCGTGGCTCCCTCTTCGCAACACGGAACTGAACCACCTGAGCCCTGCTGACGCTGTCGCGGCTCGAGCTGAACTCATAACCATCGGAGCCCTGCTGACGCTGTCGCGGCTCGTCCTCTCTAAGACCTCGGAGCCCTGCTGACACTGTCGCGGCTCGAGCTTGAACCTGCAACCATCTGAGCCCTGCTGACGCTGTCGCGGCTCCTCAAGAACTTCTCCGGATCGAGCCCTGCTGACCTCGTCGCGGCTCGAGGAGTACTCTGGTCCGGCTGGACCATCGAGACCACCATCACGACCGAGCCGATTCGACGTGAGTGAAGCAGCCAGTACGACCATCATCTTTCGTATCCCCCGGCTCGAGGATTGATAGCTGTGCGCAGGGTACGCTTTGTACTGGCCCAAAGGCTAAAAGACTGTCCCGCTTCCCTCTCCCCGAATCCTCTAAGACTTTTGTGATCCTTCGATCATTTGTACATAAGAGTGCTACTTTCCTTTTACTGCCTATAAAGAACTTGCTACTGAAATCCAACGTTGTGGTGTCCGTTCGTAAGTGTGGTGTGAGCTCAGTGTGTACGATCCTAGACTCGAAGTCCTCCCCGGTGAGGACCTCACGATAAGACTCGGCAAGATCTGTGGGAGAGGTGGGTCCTGGGGTGGTCGGGTGAGCACAACCTGGCCCTCTGAGATCGCCCCTTCTAACATATGTCACAAAGCAATAGTTCCATGTAGAACATTCTTAACAAAACAATTCCAGTAAGCACTAGGCAATCAGCCTCTTTTAACCCCTCCCATGCCCGTGACGGAACCGTTCCGTTACGAGCCTCGGGTGGGCTGTGCTGGTGACGGAACGGTTCCGTCACGGCCCGCTGCCGCGCCTGCGCGGCCCGTTCTATTGAGCGGGCGGGGCCGTGATGGAACCGTTCCGTCACAAGCACAGCTCACCCGCGTGCCGTGACGGAGCGGTTCTGTCATTAGCAAGGGACCGCCGCGCCGCTGCCCCGCCCCCTTAGCGCTGCGGCGGAATAGCCGCTGCAGCGAAGGGGTTAAATAAGGAGTAAAGGAGAAAAAGGAAATGTCCCAATAAAAACTTCAACGATGAGACTTCACAAAATCAAGGTAGATGAAGGACAAACGAAATCTCCAAGATTCGTAGAGAAAGAATCAGGAACATGAGTTCATGAGAGGTTATCTGAAAAGAAAAGAATTGTAAATAAATTCAGAAATATAAACAAAGATTAATCCTGACAAGGAACGTTAAGTGAAAAGGAACATTAAGAATTCAAATAAGCATTTCTTTTATTAAAATATGTTTATTGTCATAGCAAGTTCACCATTGTATTTATAAACATATTACATGAAATAAACAGTAAGCAAAAGATCAGAAGAACCATATGAGATATAGGGGAAGGTGGTCACATGCCCTTTGGTGTAAAGTGAATACTGCCATTGGTAATGTCACTTCTAAAGTTTACCCTTCTTCACTTTTCATCTTGGTCTGTCTCATCTGTCTGCCACCACGGCACACAATCTAAGTTGTTTTGGGGCAACACCAACATTTCATTTGAACAAGCTGGGTCCTTGAATGATACTAATCCATTTTCTATTCTGGCAGATTAGTGTCTTCAGACAAGCAGGAGGCAATTCTGCTTATGATACTGAAGCAACACTGTGCCTAGTGTGGGCTGCAGCAGAACAGGGGAAACGGACAGCATGCAGCTGTACTTTCGAAGGCAGTTATCCAATGTGCAGATCTCCAGGTGTTTACTTTAACAAGAATTGGCATAGCCAATAGGTCTCGCCTTTGGGACCTTATAAGTGTTCGACAAGAGCTAGGCTGACCATAGGGTCGAACTAAAAAGCCTGTTCATTAGTGAGACACGCAGTTTTTAAAAGTAGGTGCTAAGATTGGTCAACAATACCCTCCCCCCACAACTGCCATGGTCACCCCATGCTGGCGAACTCAAACCAGCTGTGTGCCTACTATTGGTGCAGCAGGTGCAGTGCCGCCAGGAACTAGAGCCCTTAGGGGCCTTGGAATGCTGACATTGGTTGTGTTTTATCGCCGCCTCCGCAGCGACAAGGACAGCTTCACTTGCTGGCACCAGGACCCATGGCATCGTGCCCACTAATAACCCTGGTACAAAAGGGGGTGGTGATGGACCCTGGGCGCTTCTGTGGGAGTCCCGCGGCCCCTCACACAAAAGCTGCGCGCGGATGTTCCCATTTAAAGTACAATCTTCTGCGCATGCTGCTGGGGAACAGAGAGGGTGCGACGGGCCGCAGCACGCGCATCAACCCATCGGGCTGTATGAAGCAGGCTGGTGAGGGTCGGCGCTGCCCTCTGCACGAGAGGCCGGCCTTTGGGTGCGCTGTGGTGGGCCACTGAATAGCATGCGGCATAGCATGGGCAGCTGCGGCCTCTGGGGCTATTGTCCACTCCATAGCGTGAGAGTGCGAGACATGCCGAGGGGGGGCCCTCCACAAATGAAGATGACCTTCCGCCACTCTCTGCAATGAGGAAGTATTTCAAAACGATAAACATACGCCCACATCATGTCTAAAGCGTATACATTAGACATGTGAAATGTGCACAGGTGTGTTCTACTTGCGTTTAGACAAGGTGCGTGCATTGTGTGACTTGCAGCCTTATTCATCAATGGGCCGTTTTGCGAGCCCCTAATAGCGATTCATAGCGAATCGCTATTAAGGACTCGCAAAACGGTATTCATGTAGGAATTGCTAAATAAATAGCGATTCCTACACATTCCTTATTTGCGAGTAGCAAATTGCTAATCGTAAATAAGGAATAACTCCCCATTCATTCCTATGGGCCAAAAGGCCCATAGGACTGAATGGGGAGTATTCCTTATTTGCGATTAGCAATTTGCTACTCGCAAATAAGATAGCGATTTAAAGGGTGGCAGGGGTGTCCAAAGGACACCCTGTAGCACCCCTTAAATGCAAATTGTAACAGGTGTTGCACACACACATGTCCAAAGGACATGTGTGTGTGCAACATGCAACTTAGAAAAATGCTTTTAAAAGCATTTTTCTAAGTTTTTGCTATTTACCGAGAGGTCTGACCTCTCGGTAATAGCGGCCCCAAATTGCGAATTAGCAATTTAAAAATGGTTGATGAATTGCATTTAAGGAATCTCAAATAGAGATTCCTTAAACGTAATTCCTTGCAATTTAGCGATTTAGCAAGTACCGATTTTTGCATTGGGATGAATCTGGCCCTTTGTGAGCGCAATTCGGCTTGATGAATCAGGCTGTTAGTACCTTCAACTTTCATTTGCCCTTAATTTTGAAGCCACCAGCCAAAAACAGGGCAGAACTCAGAACACACCTACATGACGTTGACTTAAGATTAAAAGCACAAGTTTGACTTTCGTAGTAAACGGAGCAGTCGGAAAATGCTACTTTCTTCAAAGACATTTTAATAAATATTTCAGAAGGAGAGGCCACAGCAGATAATCGCTGTGCGGCCGCATAGAGAGGCTGCTTTCATTTCTCTGTCTCTGTCTCCGTGCCCTCTGTGGGCCGTTTTTTTCAGAAAAATGGGTAAATAAAAATAAGACAATATTTTTTGAACAACTTTTGCTTGTGGGACAATGGTATTTTTTATGCGAATGTAGGATGTACTACCGAGTTTAAAGTATTATTAAGTGATGGGATTGTTCTTGCTGTTGTTCATTTTTCCCTGCCCCCCCCCCTCACTTTATCAGTTTTTAGGGACCCTCTTGTGTTACTGTTGCCGTTTTTTTCTCCCCTTTCCTAGTCCACAGAGAGCACGGAGACAGAGACAGAGAAATGGAAGCAGCTTCACTGTGCAGTCATGATTCTCACGGAGAGACCTTCAAAGCATCTACTTTATGTAAACCTCTGTTTTATAATATACACAGTAAAAGAAATTGTTCAGAAATGACGCTCAGAGAAGGAAGAAACAAATACAGTGCATCCCCCTATTGTTGGAAACGACTCTAGACGAAAATTATGCATTTGGGATCCAGAGCACAAGTCCCCATGGGGCTGCTGCAGGAGCCTGGCTGTCATTGGAGGGGGCGTGGCCAGGCAGCAATATTTCCATACCCAGAAGCCTCTGCGGCAAACACCCGATTCAACACTGCAGGCGACACGGGCGTTTGTTTTATATTTTAAGGCGTATCTGTACCTCTGCACACAGAGGCATTCATGAGGGTGACTGACACGTCACCGCTGTAAAGTCACCCTACCAGTAGGAAGTTATCGTGATTGTGTGGCACAACTTCCAAGGCAGCATCTTATTCTTCGAGTAACCTTTCTCCGCGGGTCACGCGCACTCCGAGGGGCCGTGAGAAGCGGGAGGTTTTAATTTTTTGGAGGGTTTCTTTAGAAGAAACTCCGTGATTGGTTGGAACGTGAGGTTTCCCGGGGCGGGTGAGGAGAGGAGCGCCCGCTGTGTCAGCAACACTAGGTGACGTCACAGAGTCACCGTGCGTACGGACTGACGCTTCTTCCTGCCGCTAGAGGTCAGGATGCTCGAGAGGAACAGTCAGCGCGTCATCAGCACTCTACATACCCACAATTCTGTGCGCGCACCATAATGCTGCTTTATTTTCATATTAATGCAGGGCTCTTTGTGGCCTTGAATATGAATAAAAAACAGACTTTTAAGAACGAAGGGAGCAGAGTATCAGTCCTCATGTTGGAAGGCACGAAACTAGGCATACTACGTTTCTAAGGGAAATTCCGGGTTATTACTGTATTGTACCATATGTCATAAAAGAAGCATTGGTAAAGCCATTAGTGCCCCACAGAGGGACCTTGAATAATACTTGTAACTGACGGATCGAAGTCAGAAATGTCGCCCTGACAAGGAAGGAAGCAAATGAGGTGTTCTCTTCCCTCTTCCCCCGTTGCTGGAAACAGAATCGAGACGAAAATTGTACATTTGGGATCCAAGAGCACAAGTTCCCATGGAGCTGCTGCAGGAGCCTGGCTGTCGCTGGAGGGGGCGTGGCCGGCCACATCATTTGCATACCCAGAATCCTCTGCGGCAAACACCTGATTCATTAGTACAGGCGACACAGGCATTTGTTTAATAGGACAAGGAGCGCCTGTAGCTGTGCACACAGAGGCATTCATGAGAGTGACTGATACGTCACCGGTGTGAAATCACCCTACCAGTAGGAAGCGACATTATTATCCTGACTGCGCGGACAGAATAATTTGTTACTGTCAAAATAGGTTTGGCCCCCGGCACCCCGCGGGTCACGCGCACCTCGAGGGGCCGTGAGAAGCGGAAGTTGTTGAAGTTTTTGGAGGGTTTCTGTGCAAGAAAGAAATTCCGTGATTGGTTGAAATGGGAGAATCCGGGGCGGTTTGGCCTCGTGAGGAGAGGGGCGCCTTGAACTTCATTATGATTGGCATGACCTGGTTCTTATTAACACTAATAATTTGGTCTGCAGCTCTATACCCCGGTGTCCCACTGTTAGACCTAGGGTATCCTAGACTACATAGGGTAGCCTGGCACAGTAGGGGAAACAGCTAAACTCCAAGGCGTTGGTTAAGTGTTTACAGGACCCACTCACAGTAACTCAATGACTGACCACTAAAAATAAAAGACGCTACACCAGTTTAGAAAAATACCAGTACCTTTTATAAAAATTCTCTTTTGTTCTTTTCTTAGGCAAAAGCAGTACACTTTTAGTTCAGTACAGATTTCATATATATCACATCAACTTCAATACTTTTCTCAATTCAGTGCAGATCAATCAAAGGTACATCACATTTGAGGTAAATTACTATCAGTTTCACAGAATGCTTCTTCACTTAGTTGTTACAGAAGGGAAAACTCGCTTTACACAATCTTGGCATGTACATTACCCATCTGCACTCAGGGCCCAGGTCAAGCTTGTCAGACTTCTACCCCCAGCAGCGTTGTTCACAAAGCCCACAGCCAACTATATAGTTAAAGAGGAGACAAGGTACATTAATTAGGCTTCCTTGGGACTATTCTACGGCTACTCCTCTCCTGTAATAGAACTGACTCCGAGTGATTAACTGCCTGGGAAGTTGTTGTGACTGAGCTCTGTTCGTTACCGGCACCCTATGGCCCAACTTGCACCACTCCTACGCAAGGCACAAGAACCTCAAGCTTCGTTTCCCTTTGTCACTGCTCCCCTTGTTATTAGCTTGGTCTTAACGGATACTAATATACTGAGAGGGTTGATGGCCAAGTTCCTCACGTTTCTATTCCTGACGGTTCATTAGTTTTTCAGTTGTTTTTCCCAACACTGCCGCTTCAATGCTCTGTGTCAGCCGGCTCTGCCGCCTCCCGCTTCCCCTCGTTTCTCCCCCGCTTACTTTATCTGAAGGCAATCCGGCTTGAGATGTCCTCGCGCTCGGTTGTTCTCTCCTAGCGCTGACGGCGGGGCCTCTGAGGAAGTCGGCGTCGGGGCGGGGAAAACGGGAAGGGCTTACTCTAGCCGGGGACGCTCCTCTGGCGGTTCCGTGGCGGCGCTTCTGCCTCCTTCCGCGTTACCTCAGGCCGAAGCTCCGCCTCGGGCGCACCTCCTCTGACGCGCTGGGTCCTTCCTCCTGGCTCCGGACTCCGCCTCACCTCCAACGACGACTCCTCCCGTCAACACACGGGACAGCTGGGCATTTCACTCGCGTGTGGGTCAGGCTTGATGACGGCGCTACACACAGGTAGGAGCCTCAGCCGATCTCACCGCCTTTCTCCACAGTGTGAGAGCTGGTCTCGAGTGGGGTGAATGTGGCTGTCCTCACTCCTCAGCCAGACAATACAGCTCTGGATCGACGTCCACCTGCTCCGCCCACAGCCTTCAGGGCAGGTGTTCAGGTCACCCACAAGGGTCGCTTTACAGCAGTTTGCGAGGGTCTTTTCAACACATGACCCGGTGATTTGAAATCTGGTCACAATGTCTCTGGTCACAATTAATGGATGACGTGACAGTGGGGTTTGGTCAGCCTGAAAGGGGGCACTTCCCAATAACGCGACAGCCGGCCCACAGGTCGATCTGGTCACCACTGGTGCGCAATCCTCCTCCACAAGTCGCCTCTCTCCTCACTGGTCACTCCTGAGACTGCACAAAATGGCTGCTGGTCACTGGCCTTTTATAGAGTGGCCTGAGACCTCTGGAAGCCACTAGATGTTTCTGGAACCTTCCTCATGTTAGTCTATGGGTCTGTCCTCCTGGAATGTCCGTTATGGCAGTTGGTGGACACCATTTTAGGTTCATGAGTGTCCCTAGATTTTCCAGGAGCTAGACTAGGCCTCACAGTGTATGAAGGGAAAGTGGCGTCATAGTCAAGGAACACCTAGCCCCCTGACAGCACTGAAAAATCCTGGTGGACATAAAAAATAAAAATAGAAACACTGGGAGGCTAAGGGGGACAAAAATAAATCATGATGGTTAGAACACCCCCAGATGCAGACAGGTCTAACACGCGTCCCCCCCAGCTGAAAGTGGGGAGAGCTACCCAATCCCTTGGGAGTTCTCATCACTAAGGCGGAAATACCTGGATAGACCGTCTGCGTTGGCATGGTCCAATCCAGGCCGATGTTCCACCCGAAAGTCCATTCCCTGTAGGGAGATGGACCACCTTAACAACTTGGGGTTCTCCCCCTTCATTTGCATCAGCCAACGAAGGGGCCGGTGGTCAGTCTGAACCAGGAAGTGCGAACCAAACAAGTATGGCCGCAACTTCTTCAGAGCCCAGACCACCGCAAAGGCTTCTCGCTCAATGGTACTCCACCTCCGTTCCCTGGGGAGTAGTCTCCTAGACAGGAAAACCACGGGTTGATCCAAGCCCTCATCATTTAGCTGCGATAACACTGCCCCAATGCCATGTTCTGACGCATCTGTTTGGACAATGAATTCTCTAGCAAAATCAGGGGCCTTGAGTATTGGAGCAGTACACAATGCTTGCTTCAAGGTCATGAAGGCTCGCTGGCAAGCCTCCGTCCAGACTACCCGTCGGGGTTGTTTCTTGGAAGTAAGTTCAGTGAGGGGTGCCACAATGGTGCCATACCCCTTCACAAAGCGACGGTAGTATCCAGTGAGGCCCAGGAAGGCTCGGACCTCAGTTTGAGTCTTGGGGGGCTCCCAGGCTATGATAGCCTCAATCTTTGCCTGGAGGGGCTGCACCGACCCTCTGCCCACCAAGTGGCCTAGGTACACCACCGACCCCTGCCCGATCTGACACTTGCTGGCCTTGATTGTCAAGCCAGCCTGTTGCAGGGCATGAAGAACAGCTTGCAAGTGTTGCAAATGATCCTCCCAGCTGCTACTGAAGACAGCAATGTCATCCAGGTAAGCAGCAGAAAAAGCTTCCATACCAGAAAGGACCTTGTTCACCAGCCGCTGAAAAGTGGCAGGGGCGTTCTTGAGCCCGAAGGGCATCACACAGAACTGGTAGTGTCCCTGAGGTGTAGAGAAGGCTGACCTTTCCTTCGCCCCCTCAGTAAGGGACATCTGCCAGTACCCTGAAGTTAGGTCAAAGGTACTTAAGTATTGGGCAGCTCCCAGCCGGTCAATAAGTTCATCCGCCCTAGGGATGGGATGAGCATCTGTCTTGGTTACTGAATTTAGTCCTCGGTAGTCCACACAGAATCTCAATTCAGGTGTGGTGCCCGGCGGGGCAGCTTTCGGTACCAAAACCACCGGACTAGACCAAGGGCTACTAGAAGGTTCAATCACTCCTAGCTCCAGCATCTTAGCGACTTCACTTTTGATGCTGGCCTTCACCTTGTCCGACAGCCGGTAGATCTTAGACTTCACAGGTGGGCTGTCTCCTGTGTCCACGTCATGGGTACACAGGTGGGTCCTACCCGGGACAAGGGAGAACAGAGAAGAAAATTGCTCCAGGATCTGACGGCAATCTCTCTGCTGTTCAGGAGTCAGGGCTGGTGAGAGAATCACTCCCTCCACTGACCCATCCTTTTCTTGAGACGAGAGAAGATCAGGGAGAGGTTCACTTTCCTCTTCCTCTGCTCCATCGGTCACCATCATTAAGACAACCTCGGGCCTCTCATGGTGTGGCTTGAGGCGATTGGCATGCAGTACCCGGTGGGGCTGTCTCGGGGTCTTAAGATCCACCAAGTAAGTGGCTTTACCCTTTTTCTCCAATACCTCAAAGGGGCCTGTCCAACGATCCTGGAGGGCATTTAGCTCTCCAGGTTCCATCACCCACACTTTTTGTCCAGGCTCCAGTTCCACTGGGTGAGCATTGTGGTCATACCACTCCTTCATAACTGCTTGGCTGGCTTCCAAGTTGTCAGAAGCTTGCTTCCACAACTTGGCCATTTGGCTCCGGAAGGCCAGCATGTAGCCCACCACGTCCTGGGGAAGCTTCCTGGGAGTCTTTTCCCATCCATCCTTCACCAGGCTGAGAGGACCCCGTACAGGGTGCCCGTACAAAAGTTCGAAGGGGCTGAAGCCCACTCCCTTCTGTGGCACTTCCCTGTAGGAAAACAAGAGACAGGGTAGGAGGACGTCCCATTTCCTCCGCAGGCTCTCAGGCAGACTTCTTATCATGCCTTTCAAGGTTTTATTAAACCTTTCCACAAGACCATTGGTTTGTGGGTGGTAAGGGGTGGTAAACCGATAGGTAACACCGCACTCCTTCCACATAGCCCGCATATATGCTGAAAGGAAGTTAGTCCCCCTGTCGGACACAACCTCCTTGGGGAAACCCACTCGGGTGAAGATCCCCATCAGGGCCCTTGCCACTGCGGGTGCAGTGATGGTCCTCAGAGGTATTGCCTCTGGGTACCGTGTGGCATGATCCACTAAAACCAGGATGAACCGGTGACCAGCTGAAGTTGGTGGATCCAATGGCCCTACAATGTCGATGCCCACCCTCTCAAAGGGGGTGCTAACGACAGGTAGTGGTTCCAGGGGAGCTTTTAGCTTCACCCCTGTTTTCCCACTGGCTTGGCAAGACACACACGTCCGACAATATGTATCGGACGCCACTCTCATCCGAGGCCAGTAAAAGTGGGGGACAAGCCGGGCAAAGGTCTTGTCCTGTCCTAGGTGTCCTGCCAATGGTATCTCATGAGCCAGTTCCAAAAGAAAGGCTCTAAAGCATTGAGGGACCACCAAGGCCCTGGATGAACCATGTCCAGGTGCCTTGGGCTCACTGTAGAGGAGTCCATCCTCCCAGTAAATCTGGTAGCTCCCTACAATGTTCCCTGCTGCCTGGGCTTTGGCCTGTTGCCGCAGCCCCTCAAGAGTAGGACACTCCTTCTGAGCTTTGCAGAACTCTTCCCGGGAAGGACCTCCCTCCACATGCCATTCAGTAGGGATGGGTAGGTTCTCCAAGGAAGCAACATTCTCCCCTGTGGACTCCAGATCCACCTCCGCAGGTGGCCTGTCTGTCTCACGAGGTGGAGATGCCGAGGCAGGGTCCTCCGGCCTCCTGTCCTACTCTTCTCTGGCAGCCGGCTGGGCCATTGTTCCAGGCTCCAGCGTAAGTGAACTCCCCCTTCGGGTAGTCGCGGACCTTTTGCTGACACAGGCCCAGTCAGGGGGTCCCAACATCTCAGAATGAGTCTGGTACTCCACCCTCCTCCAAGCATTGTGCTCCATATCATTTCCTAACAGGCAGTCAACAGGCACGGCAGGGCTTACGGCAACTCGAAGTGGGCCTGCAACCCCTCCCCACTCAAAGGGAACCTCGGCCACAGGATAGTGGCCCAATCTGCCGTCAGCCATCACGGCGGGATGGAGTACATCTGGGATGACCTGCTCTGGAGACACCAGTTGACTCCTTACCATAGTCATACTGGCTCCTGTGTCTCTCAGAGCCTCCCCTCTACGGCCGTTGATGGTGACCCACTGCTCATACTTGGTAGTATTAGAGGGCAGTTGGGTCTTTGGCACCATCTCCTTATCACCCAGGGACACTAAAGTGACACCTGCCCGCTCCCCTCCGTTACCCAAAGGCATCTCCTCCACGAGCACTACACTAGTTATTCCCGGGGCTTTTCCTCCAGTGGGAGGGGGTGGTCTTTTTGGGCATCTCACATCTCCTTTATAGTGTCCCACACCACCACACTCGAAACAATGAACAACCCTTGGCTGCGGGCTTTGGCCAGGATTAGGGTTGCGAGGGGGGTTACTCTTAGGGATGAATCCTCTGCCCCTTCCTTGTGAAGTATTTTGTGGACCTTTTGAGAACTCCCTCTTATTATCCCCGCCCTCTTTCTTCTGGGGGGCGCCCTGTCCAGACTTCTGGGAATCCCCTCCAGTCCCCTTAGATGACACCCGGGTACTAGCCCAGATGTCCGCCTCCTCAGCAAGCTTCCTGGGGCTGGTCAGCTTGCTGTCCACCAGATGCTGGCGCAGCTCGGGAAAACATTTCTCGAGTAGGTGTTCCTTGAGTATGAGGTCATATAAACCTTCATAGTCCCCTACCTCGCTGCCTTTCACCCAACCCTCCAATGCCTTCCTGGCGTAATCCAAAAAGTCCACCCAATTCTGCGTGCCTAGTTTGTGGCTACCCCATAACTTCTGCCTATACTTCTCAGGGGTTAGCCCAAACTTCCTTATCAGCGCCACCTTCATAGCAGGGTAGTGGGTTTGCTCACGCTGCTCCAGGGCCAATAAGGTATCCCTGCCAGCAGGTGGCATGTATTTATATAACCCACCCCCCCAGTGGGCTTCCAAGATCCCATGGGCCCTCAATGAGACCTCATAGGCGGCTAGCCATTTTGCAATATCATCACTGGGTGCATAGCTAGCCATGACATCTTTGGGTAAGTAGGGTCTGGGTTCTCTGGGGTTCATCTTGGTTTCGCTGCCACCATTATCAGAATTGGGAGACCTTAGGTTTAGAGCTTGTAGGTCCATTTCTTTAATGGTTCGCTCATGAGCTAACCTCTTGTCCTCCCTTTCCATATCCATCCTGGCTAGTTCCAACCTCATTCTTCTCTCCTCCCTCCTATCTTCTAGCTCGGCGTCGGTCAAACCCCTCTCTGAGACACTGCTGCCCACCCTGGAAGGTGTCCTGGGACCTGTCAGAAGATTCCCCCCTCCCGCTTGGTACAGTGTTGCGGTCTCAAGGACAGTGTCCCGGTCACTCCCCTCTGGGTCTGGTTCCTCCCCGGAATGAGCCTCCACCCATGCCCGTATGCTTGTCAGCAGCTCGCCCTTCCTGGCACCTTTCTTAAAGAATACACCTTGCTGCTGACACCATTCCTTTAGTTGGGTCACGGTATAGTTTTCCAGCTCTTCCACATTTACCTCCATTTTCACTAGAGAATAAACTTTTTACACAGGAGAAAACCAAAAAGTGACCTGTGGTCAACCTCCACCCACCACCAAAAATAAATTTAGAAAAAACAAAATTCAGATTAGGAGGGCCGCAGGGAGAAAACTCCAGGTGTAGTCCCGTGATAAGCACTGTGTTACTATTAAGTGAGTAAATGTAAATGTAAATGTAAATGTAAATGTAAGCACAAATCCGTAATCCCACCGCTGAAACACCAATTATGTTAGACCTAGGGTATCCTAGACTACATATGGTAGCCTGGCACAGTAGGGGGAACAGCTAAACTCCAAGGCGTTGGTTAAGTGCTTACAGGACCCACTCACAGTAACCCAATGACTGATCACTAAAAATAAAAGACGCTACACCAATTTAGAAAAATACCAGTACCTTTTATAAAATCTCTCTTTGTTCTTTTCTTAGATAAAAGCAGTACACATTTAGTTCAGCATAGGCTTAATCACAGGTACATTTCATTTGAGGTAAATTACTATTAGTTTCACAGAATACTTCTTCAGTTAGCTTTACAGAAGGGAAAATTCACTCTACAGGTTCAATGTGCTACTTTACATAACCCTGGCATGTACATTACCCCTCTGCTCTCAGCTTCCAGATCAGCTCAACAGGCTTCTACCCCCAGCAGCGTTCCTCACAGATTATGCAACCAGCTAGATGGCTAAAAGAAGACAAGGTAAATTAATAAGGCTTCCCTTTGTCTATCCTCTGGCTACACCTTACTTGTGGAAGAACTGCCTCCAAGTGAATAACTGTCTGGAAGGGTTTTTAAAGATGAGCCCTGTCCGCTTCTGACACCCTGGGGCCCAACCTGCAACACTCCTATGCTAGGCACATGAACTTAATGCTTCGTTTTCCCTTTACACTGCTTTCCCCCCGTTATTTAGCTGGGTGATAGCAGTTCAAATGTACTGGGAGGATTAATAGCCAAGTTCCTCGTGTTCTAATTCCTGGCGGTTCATCAGTTAATCAACTAGTTCTCCTAATACTGCCGCTTCAGTGTTCTTGGCCAACCGGCGCTGCCGCCTCCCGCTTTCCCTCGTTTTTCCCTGCTTACTTCAGTCACTGCGAGTCACCCGGCTGGAGTCGCTCGGACTGACACCAGTCTCCGGCGCCGTGGGTGAGAGCTCCGCAGGAGTTGTCGTCAGGCGGGGGTGGAAGAGCGTGAAGAGGCTCGGTTCGTCGCTGTCACACCAGCGAATCCGACGGCGCTCTCGCTGCTCCGCTGACGAGTCTGACGGCGCTCTCTCAGACTCGGGCTCCGCCTCTTCCGTCCAGCTGGGTGGGCTTCAGGCGCGCCTCCTGTGACGCCGTCGGCTTCCTCTCGGCTCCGGACTCCGCCTCTCCTCCAGCGACGCCTTCTTCCGTCAATACACGGAACAGCTGGGCACTTCCCTCGCGTCTGGGTCAGGCTTGGTGTCGGCGCCTCATACAGGTAGGAGCCTCAGCCGATTTCACCGCCTGTTTCCACAGTGAGCGAGCTGGTCGCGGATGTTGTGAACGGGACAGTCCTTACTCCTCAGCCAGTCAGCACAGCTCTAGTCCGACGTCCACCTGATCTGCCCACAACCTTCAGGGCAGGTGTGCAGGACACACGAGGGTCGCTTTCTAGCCGTTGGCAAGGGTCTCCTCACACACGACCCGGGGATTTAAGAACTGGTCACAAATGTCTCTAGTCACGCTTTATCAACGCCGTGACAGTGGGGTTTGGTCAACCTGAAAGGGGGCACTTCCCAATAACGCGACAGCCGGCCCACAGGTCGATCTGGTCACCACTGGTGCGCAATCCTCCTCCACAAGTCGCCTCTCTCCTCACTGGTCACTCCTGAGACTGCCCAAAATGGCTGCTGGTCACTGGCCTTTTATAGAGTGGCCTGAGACCTCTGGAAGCCACTAGATGTTTCTGGAATCTTCCTCATGTTAGCCTATGGGTCTGTTCTCCTGGAATGTCCGTTATGGCAGTTGGTGGACACCATTTTAGGTTCATGAGTGTCCCTAGAGTTTCCAGGAGCTAAACTAGGCCTCACAGAGTATGAAGGGAAAATGGCGTCATAGTCAAGGAACACCTAGCCCCCTGACAGCACTGAAAAATCCTGGTGGACATAAAAATAAAAATAGAAACACTGGGAGGCTAAGGGGGACAAAAATAAATAATGATGGTTAGAACACCCCCAGATGCAGACAGGTCTAACACGCGTCCCCCCCAGCTGAAAGTGGGGAGAGCTACCCAATCCCTTGGGAGTTCTCATCACTAAGGCGGAAATACCTGGATAGACCGTCTGCGTTGGCATGGTCCAATCCAGGCCGATGTTCTACCCGAAAGTCCATTCCCTGTAGGGAGATGGACCACCTTAACAACTTGGGGTTCTCCCCCTTCATTTGCATCAGCCAACGAAGGGGCCGGTGGTCAGTCTGAACCAGGAAGTGCGAGCCAAACAAGTATGGCCGCAGCTTCTTCAGAGCCCAAACCACCGCAAAGGCTTCTCGCTCAATGGTACTCCACCTCCGTTCCCTGGGGAGTAGTCTCCTAGACAGGAAAACCACGGGTTGATTCAAGCCCTCATCATTTAGTTGCGATAACACTGCCCCAATGCCATGTTCTGACGCATCTGTTTGGACAATGAATTCTCTAGGAAAATCAGGGGCCTTAAGTATTGGAGCAGTACACAATGCTTGCTTCAAGGTCGTGAAGGCTCGCTGGCAAGCCTCCGTCCAAACTACCCGTTGGGGTTGTTTCTTAGAGGTAAGTTCAGTGAGGGGTGCCACAATGGTGCCATACCCCTTCACGAAGCGACGGTAGTATCCAGTGAGGCCCAGGAAGGCTCGGACCTCAGTTTGAGTCTTGGGGGGCTCCCAGGCTATGATAGCCTCAATTTTTGCCTGGAGGGGCTGCACCGACCCTCTGCCCACCAAGTGGCCTAGCTACACCACCGACCCCTGTCCGATCTGACACTTGTTGGCCTTGATTGTCAAGCCAGCCTGTTGCAGGGCATGAAGAACAGCTTGCAAATGTTGCAAATGGTCCTCCCAGCTGCTACTGAAGACAGCAATGTCGTCCAGGTAAGCAGCAGAAAAAGCTTCCATACCAGAAAGGACCTTGTTCACCAGCCGCTGAAAAGTGGCAGGGGCGTTCTTGAGCCCGAAGGGCATCACACAGAACTGGTAGTGTCCCTGAGGTGTAGAGAAGGCTGACCTTTCCTTCGCCCCCTCAGTAAGGGAAATCTGCCAGTACCCTGAAGTTAGGTCAAAGGTACTTAAGTATTGGGCAGCTCCCAGCCGGTCGATAAGTTCATCCGCCCTAGGGATGGGATGAGCATCTGTCTTAGTTACTGAATTTAGTCCTCGGTAGTCCACACAGAATCTCAATTCAGGTGTGGTGCCCGGCGGGGCAGCTTTCGGTACCAAAACCACCGGACTAGACCAAGGGCTACTCGAAGGTTCAATCACTCCTAGCTCCAGCATCTTAGCGACTTCACTTTTGATGCTGGCCTTCACCTTGTCCGACAGCCGGTAGATCTTAGACTTCACAGGAGGGCTGTCTCCTGTGTCCACGTCATGGGTACACAAGTGGGTCAAGGGAGAACAGAGAAGAAAATTGCTCCAGGATCTGGCGGCAATCTCTCTGCTGTTCAGGAGTCAGGGATGGTGAGAGAATCACTCCCTCCACCGACCCATCCTTTTCTTGGGACGAGAGAAGATCAGGGAGAGGTTCGCTTTCCTCCTCCTCTGCTCCATCGGTCACCATCATTAAGACAACCTCGGGCCTCTCATGGTGTGGCTTGAGGCGATTGGCGTGCAGCACCCTGTGGGGCTGTCTCGGGGTCTTAAGATCCACCAGGTAAGTGGCTTTACCCTTTTTCTCCAATACCTCAAAGGGGCCTGTCCAACGATCCTGGAGGGCATTTAGCTCTCCAGGTTCCATCACCCACACTTTTTGTCCAGGCTCCAGTTCCACTGGGTGAGCATTGTGGTCATACCACTCCTTCATAACTGCTTGGCTGGCTTCCAAGTTGTCAGAAGCTTGCTTCCACAACTTGGCCATTTGGCTCCGGAAGGCCAGCATGTAGCTCACCACGTCCTGGGGAAGCTTCCTGGGAGTCTTTTCCCATCCATCCTTCACCAGGCTGAGAGGACCCCGTACAGGGTGCCCGTACAAAAGTTCGAAGGGGCTGAAGCCCACTCCCTTCTGTGGCACTTCCCTGTAGGAAAACAAGAGACAGGGTAGGAGGACGTCCAATTTCCTCCGCAGGCTCTCAGGCAGACTTCTTATCATACCTTTCAAGGTTTTATTAAACCTTTCCACAAGACCATTGGTTTGTGGGTGGTAAGGGGTGGTAAACCGATAGGTAACACCGCACTCCTTCCACATAGCCCGCATATATGCTGAAAGGAAGTTAGTCCCCTTGTCGGACACAACCTCCTTGGGGAAACCCACTCGGGTGAAGATCCCCATCAGGGCCCTTGCCACTGCGGGTGCAGTGATGGTCCTCAGAGGTATTGCCTCTGGGTACCGTGTGGCATGATCCACTAAAACCAGGATGAACTGGTGACCAGCTGAAGTTGGTGGATCCAATGGCCCTACAATGTCGATGCCCACCCTCTCAAAGGGGGTGCTAACGACAGGTAGTGGTTCCAGGGGAGCTTTTAGCTTCACCCCTGTTTTCCCACTGGCTTGGCAAGACACACACGTCCGACAATATGTATCAGACGCCACTCTCATCCGAGGCCAGTAAAAGTGGGGGACAAGCCGGGCAAAGGTCTTGTCCTGTCCTAGGTGTCCTGCCAATGGTATCTCATGAGCCAGTTCCAAAAGAAAGGCTCTAAAGCATTGAGGGACCACCAAGGCCCTGGATGAACCATGTCCAGGTGCCTTGGGCTCACTGTAGAGGAGTCCATCCTCCAAGTAAATCTGGTAGCTCCCTACAATGTTCCCTGCTGCCTGGGCTTTGGCCTGTTGCCGCAGCCCCTCAAGAGTAGGACACTCCTTCTGAGCTTTGCAGAACTCTTCCCGGGAAGGACCTCCCTCCACATGCCATTCAGTAGGGATGGGTAGGTTCTCCAAGGAAGCAACATTCTCCCCTGTGGACTCCAGATCCACCTCCGCAGGTGGCCTGTCTGTCTCACGAGGTGGAGATGCCGAGGCAGGGTCCTCCGGCCTCCTGTCCTTCTCTTCTCTGGCAGCCGGCTGGGCCATTGTTCCAGGCTCCAGCGTAAGTGAACTCCCCCTTCGGGTAGTCACGGACCTTGTGCTGACACAGGCCCAGTCAGGGGGTCCCAACATCTCAGAATGAGTCTGGTACTCCACCCCCCTTCAAGCATTGTGCTCCATATCATTTCCTAACAGGCAGTCAACAGGCACGGCAGGGCTTACGGCAACTCGAAGTGGACCTGCAACCCCTCCCCACTCAAAGGGAACCTCGGCCACAGGATAGTGGCCCAATCTGCCGTCAGCCATCACGGCGGGATGGAGTACATCTGGGATGACCTGCTCTGGAGACACCAGTTGACTCCTTACCATAGTCATACTGGCTCCTGTGTCTCTCAGAGCCTCCCCTCTACAGCCGTTGATGGTGACCCACTGCTCATACTTGGTAGTATTAGAGGGCAGTTGGGTCGTTGGCACCATCTCCTTATCACCCAGGGACACTAAAGTGACACCCGCCCGCTCCCCTCCGTTACCCAAAGGCATCTCCTCCCCGAGCACTACACTAGTTATTCCCGGGGCTTTTCCTCCAGTGGGAGGGGGTGGTCTTTTTGGGCATCTCACTTCTCCTTTATAGTGTCCCACACCACCACACTCAAAACAATGAACAACCCTTGGCTGCTGGCTTTGGCCGGGATTAGGGTTGCGAGGGGGGTTACCCTTAGGGATGAATCCTCTGCCCCTTCCTTGTGAAGTATTTTGTGGAGCTTTTGAGAACTCCCTCTTATTATCTCCGCCCTCTTTCTTCTGGGGGGCGCCCTGTACAGACTTCTGGGAATCCCCTCCAGTCCCCTTTGATGACACCCGGGTACTAGCCCAGATGTCCGCCTCCTCAGCAAGCTTCCTGGGGCTGGTCAGCTTGCTTTCCACCAGATGCTGTCGCAGCTCGGGAAAACATTTCTCGAGTAGGTGTTCCTTGAGTATGAGGTCATATAAACCTTCATAGTCCCCTACCTCGCTGCCTTTCACCCGACCCTCCAAGGCCTTCCTGGCGTAATCCAAAAAGTCCACCCAATTCTGCGTGCCTAGTTTGTGGCTACCCCTGAACTTCTGCCTATACTTCTCAGGGGTTAGCCCAAACTTCCTTATCAGCGCCACCTTCATAGCAGGGTAGTGGGTTTGCTCACGCTGCTCCAGGGCCAATAAGGTATCCCTGCCAGCAGGTGGCATGTATTTATATAACCCACCCCCCCAGTGGGCTTCCAAGATCCCATGGGCCCTCAATGAGACCTCATAGGCGGCTAGCCATTTTGCAATATCATCACTGGGTGCATAGCTAGCCATGACATCTTTGGGTAAGTAGGGTCTGGGTTCTCTGGGGTTCATCTTGGTTTCGCTGCCACCATTATCAGAATTGGGAGACCTTAGGTTTAGAGCTTGTAGGTCCATTTCTTTAATGGTTCGCTCATGAGCTAACCTCCTGTCCTCCCTTTCCATATCCATCCTGGCTAGTTCCAACCTCATTCTTCTCTCCTCCCTCCTATCTTCTAGCTCGGCGTCGGTCAAACCACTCTCTGAGACACTGCTGCCCACCCTGGAAGGTGTCCTGGGACCTGTCAGAAGATTCCCCCCTCCCGCTTGGTACAGTGTTGCGGTCTCAAGGACAGTGTCCCGGTCACTCCCCTCTGGGTCTGGTTCCTCCCCGCAATGAGCCTCCACCCATGCCCGTATGCTTGTCAGCAGCTCGCCCTTCCTGGCACCTTTCTTAAAGAATACACCTTGCTGCTGACACCATTCCTTTAGTTGGGTCACGGTATAGTTTTCCAGCTCTTCCACATTTACCTCCATTTTCACTAGAGAATAAACTTTTTACACAGGAGAAAACCAAAAAGTGACCTGTGGTCAACCTCCACCCACCACCAAAAATAAATTTAGAAAAAACAAAATTCAGATTAGGAGGGCCGCAGGGAGAAAACTCCAGGTGTAGTCCCGTGATAAGCACTGTGTTACTATTAAGTGAGTAAATGTAAATGTAAATGTAAATGTAAGCACAAATCCGTAATCCCACCGCTGAAACACCAATTATGTTAGACCTAGGGTATCCTAGACTACATATGGTAGCCTGGCACAGTAGGGGGAACAGCTAAACTCCAAGGCGTTGGTTAAGTGCTTACAGGACCCACTCACAGTAACCCAATGACTGATCACTAAAAATAAAAGACGCTACACCAATTTAGAAAAATACCAGTACCTTTTATAAAATCTCTCTTTGTTCTTTTCTTAGATAAAAGCAGTGCACATTTAGTTCAGCATAGGCTTAATCACAGGTACATTTCATTTGAGGTAAATTACTATTAGTTTCACAGAATACTTCTTCAGTTAGCTTTACAGAAGGGAAAATTCACTCTACAGGTTCAATGTGCTACTTTACATAACCCTGGCATGTAAATTACCCCTCTGCTCTCAGCTTCCAGATCAGCTCAACAGGCTTCTACCCCCAGCAGCGTTCCTCACAGATTATGCAACCAGCTAGATGGCTAAAAGAAGACAAGGTAAATTAATAAGGCTTCCCTTTGTCTATCCTCTGGCTACACCTTACTTGTGGAAGAACTGCCTCCAAGTGAATAACTGTCTGGAAGGGTTTTTAAAGATGAGCCCTGTCCGCTTCTGACACCCTGGGGCCCAACCTGCAACACTCCTATGCTAGGCACATGAACTTAATGCTTCGTTTTCCCTTTACACTGCTTTCCCCCGTTATTTAGCTGGGTGATAGCAGTTCAAATGTACTGGGAGGATTAATAGCCAAGTTCCTCGTGTTCTAATTCCTGGCGGTTCATCAGTTAATCAACTAGTTCTCCTAATACTGCCGCTTCAGTGTTCTTGGCCAACCGGCACTGCCGCCTCCCGCTTTCCCTCGTTTTTCCCTGCTTACTTCAGTCACTGCGAGTCACCCGGCTGGAGTCGCTCGGACTGACACCAGTCTCCGGCGCCGTGGGTGAGAGCTCCGCAGGAGTTGTCGTCAGGCGGGGTGGAAGAGCGTGAAGAGGCTCGGTTCGTCGCTGTCACACCGGCGAATCCGACGGCGCTCTCGCTGCTCCGCTGACGGGTCTGACGGCGCTCTCTCAGACTCGGGCTCCGCCTCTTCCGTCCAGCTGGGTGGGCTTCAGGCGCGCCTCCTGTGACGCCGTCGGCTTCCTCTCGGCTCCGGACTCCGCCTCTCCTCCAGCGACGCCTTCTTCCGTCAATACACGGAACAGCTGGGCACTTCCCTCGCGTCTGGGTCAGGCTTGGTGTCGGCGCCTCATACAGGTAGGAGCCTCAGCCGATTTCACCGCCTGTTTCCACAGTGAGCGAGCTGGTCGCGGATGTTGTGAACGGGACAGTCCTTACTCCTCAGCCAGTCAGCACAGCTCTAGTCCGACGTCCACCTGATCTGCCCACAACCTTCAGGGCAGGTGTGCAGGACACACGAGGGTCGCTTTCTAGCCGTTGGCAAGGGTTTCCTCACACACGACCCGGGGATTTAAGAACTGGTCACAAATGTCTCTAGTCACGCTTTATCAACGCCGTGACAGTGGGGTTTGGTCAACCTGAAAGGGGGCACTTCCCAATAACGCGACAGCCGGCCCACAGGTCGATCTGGTCACCACTGGTGCGTAATCCTCCTCCACAAGTCGCCTCTCTCCTCACTGGTCACTCCTGAGACTGCCCAAAATGGCTGCTGGTCACTGGCCTTTTATAGAGTGGCCTGAGACCTCTGGAAGCCACTAGATGTTTCTGGAATCTTCCTCATGTTAGCCTGTTCTCCTGGAATGTCCGTTATGGCAGTTGGTAGACACCATTTTAGGTTCATGAGTGTCCCTAGAGTTTCCAGGAGCTAAACTAGGCCTCACAGAGTATGAAGGGAAAATGGCGTCATAGTCAAGGAACACCTAGCCCCCTGACAGCACTGAAAAATCCTGGTGGACATAAAAATAAAAATAGAAACACTGGGAGGCTAAGGGGGACAAAAATAAATAATGATGGTTAGAAGACCCCCAGATGCAGACAGGTCTAACAGCAGCTAATAGTTTTTTGCAGTGCGCCTGTTGAGGGTTCACACCAGAATGCCAGGGGCCCTGTTAGTGCACCACCCATCCCAGCCCAGGGCCACATCTCACCTTCTTTCATTATAGCTTCTCCTTGTTGCACACAATGACGTCATCTTCTCGTGCCTTCTGGTGCCTCTATTCCAGGCCTTCTGCTGGATCGGCCATCTTACCCCCATCTCAGGCTAGACACCCTATTGCTCCACCTTGCTGCCTCCAGCGTGAGTTGACTTGAGCTGAGCTGCTTTTAAACTGGATGACTGATGCTACAATTATGCAGAGGCCCCCCTGGATTTCAGCTCCCCGCCCCCTCCCACCCCCCGCATTGCAGGGGTTGCGAGGGGTTGATGTTACGCCACTGGTTGGTAGGCATGAATGTGCAGTCATCCAGGCAATGTTCTTCTTCTCGTTTGTGAGTCTTCTCATACTCACTTGTTGCCAGACTTGTGTGATTTTTGGTTCTGTCCAGTTGCTGATGTTGGTTATCTGCTCTGGTGCTGTGATGATTTCTTGCACTGTTGTTTGGCAGTCTTGCTATCGTCAATGTTCTTTATAACTGTCTTATACTTTGCAAGTAAAGGTTCTACGAACAAATACATTGTTTGTACAACATGCTGAAATACTTTGTGACTTAGTACAATTCGTACCTGTGAAAGAGTAATCCAGCACAAAATCTTATGTAGTGTGCACGTTTTATCTGTTTTTCTTAGCAGACATTGTAACATAACATGAAATATTTGGAGAGCAATAAATCTTCTAAATTGGGCATGTTTTTCTCCCCATTGTCGTGTGTCTTGAAGACCACTTCTCTTTTGAGTTTTTCTGCTCGTGAGTTCCAAAGGAAGGTGAACAGGAGTTTGTTTAGATGTCTAAGGTTGTGTTTTTATGGGTGGATATATTTCTGCCAGGTACAAAAGGATGGGCAGTATCACAGCTTTTTTGACTAAGATCTTACCTTTCATGGTATGTTTTCTCAGTTGCCATAGATCCAACTTATTCTTAACCTTTTTTGTGATTGTTTGCCAGTTCTTCTGACCTTTGGCGTCTTGCGAAAAATTACTCTGTTGTATTGGGAGTTTTGTCAGGTTATCCCATTGTCCTATTGTTAGGCATGTGCTTTTTTTCTTGGTTTAGGATTAGGCCTGAGGCTTGCCCAAACATTAGTACGTGGTAGATGGTTCTTCTGACTTCTTATGGCATCTTGCAGATGATGGAGAGGTCGTCCATGTAGGCGGTGCACTTTGCTTCTGCTCCTTGTGCTCCTGGTATAAAGCCACCTTTGATGACCTTATCCTTACTGATCTGTAAAGCACAGATGAAGAGTGCTGGTGAGGGTGGACACTCCTGTCTCACTCCTGTTTGGATGTAATAGGGGTTAGTGACACGGCCATTGATATTAACACTGCTTGATGCACTTTTGTAGGGGTTACAATTACATTAGTAAAGATTGGGGGAAACCCATCTTCTGTAGGACCTGAACAAAACACTGTGAGAATTCGTCAATGGCTTTGTTAAAGGCCAAAGCCATTATTCCTACTGCCTTTACTGTATTTTGTGGTCCATATAGAGTCTCTGATCGTGATCAGATTTCCCAGATCTGTCTGCCTGGGACCGCAGAGGTTTGATCTTCATGTATCATCGAGGCTAGGGCTACTTTCATCCTGTTTGCCAGAACTTAAAAGATGAGTCCCGCCTCCCCAAATATTTCAGAAATAGGAATAACCCTCACCTGTAGGCCCAGAGGCCTAGGAAGATCCTTGTGGCCCTCTGTGTTTTCCTCTGCAGAAGTGGTTACTCCTGCGAGTTTGTTATGGGTTGAGGAGACCCGCAAGCCTCCATGAACACCAGCAGAATTGTCTCGCTGGGACCTCTGGTGGTATTCATGGCCTGACGAGTTCCCCCTAAATTGTCCACCCTGCCAAAAAGTGTTAGTCAAAAAACTTTCTTGAGAGAAAGTTAGGCCGTGTCCACGGTGCTATATGTGGATACAACTTGACCAAGTCTTTCATGAAAGGTCCACCAAAAAATGGATCTGAGGCCATGGGGCTGGCCTCAGATGCGGCTAGTTCATTAAATTTTGGTTTGAAACAGAACAACTGCGTTAAGTGGATATCGCACATTTACGTTTCCTAATTACCACACTGCCCACTGGGACCAGCCAACCAGAAAGTCGAGATCCATTGGGTTAGATGATTATTTTGCTTGTGGGGGAGCCCAGCAGGATGATTGGGGTGCACAATTTCACTAGGCTTGAAGTCCATAGCTTGCACAGACTTGGAGGGTAAGGTGGAATCACTCAGATACCCGGATCACTTTTCCTTACTTGGCCCCAGCTCATCGGCCTGAGCGCTATCACTGGAATGGGAGGAATCTGAATCTCCAAAGGAATCCAGCTTGGAGGGCTGAGTTGCCCAGTGGTGAGCGTGGGGGGCACCATAATCATGATCTCCAACAAAGTTGTCGGAGAGTTTCTCAAAAGCCTAAAAATGAGGAAACCTAGGGGCATGTTAGCAAGAAACTTGTTAAAATTCTCGCCGCTTTAGCGGCATGAAACTGCCGCTAAAACGGCAATATTAGGCTTGCTAATATGCGTTATAGAATTCCCATAGAAGCCCAGGTTTAGATGTCCTGGGCTTCTATTGGAATTCTATAACGCATACTAGCAAGCTTAATATCGCCGTTTTAGCAGCAGTTTCCTGCCGGTAAACAGCAATAATTTTAACGAGGTTCTTGCTAATATGCCCCCTAGTTATCTTGATTTTAGCTTTCCTGGGTCATGGAGTGGGAGCTACATCATCCTCCCCAGGGCAAGAGGAGGAATCCCACCCTGTTGCCGGGCATGCCTCGCAGCTGTTGCCTAAAGGGTCTCAAAGCCCAAGCCAGGGATTTCTTCACTGATTGCTGGACACTGAAATCCATCACGTTAATGGAGTCCTGCTCTAAGGAATCTTAAGGGCCTTTGTACTGCTCCAAGTCATCCTCATAAGCATTGTAACGTTCCGTGTTATAAGGCACTCCTCAACATACAATAAATATAGCAGTACTAGACCCAGACATTTTCTAATGACATCAGCAATGTACACACTTTGGAAAGATTAGATCCAAAAAAAAACCTGCACCCTTATGGGATGCAATAGATTGTCCACCCCAGACCCACCCCAACAATTGTTATACGCCAATACCCCACAGCGAGGGAGTGCACCCCTGTTCACAACAATATCAAAAATATGTAGATATGCCGACTTAGATCACTTTTAGAAGCAACCGGGTCTGAGGTGGCACGGGTAATACCAATGTCAAAGGTAAATGCTTTTCTAGCAAGAAATCGCAAATACGGCAAACCGGCAGACTTTGTCGTGAATCACATGCAGTTCATCTGCTGTCACGCTCACACACACACTCCCTCTGCACCATATTGTAGTGCAACAGCTATCAGTCACGTCTGTATAACACACACTTGCACACATACGCACCTACCACCCTAATGTGGTCCTACTGATACACAGCAGGTCAATTGGTAATGCACTGAAAATCTTGTGGCCCAAGCCTCCCTCCATCCTTCAACTCACCCGACTATTCTACACCCCGCTGATTGGAGACACCCCGCCCTTCCCCCCAGGCACTCGGCCGATTTGGCTCTTAGTCGGGGTCTCAGGGAAGCAAGTGGGCGACAGACATTAAGGTTAAATAGGAGGCAGTCGGCAACAGGGGTTAAGCAGCCACTCCAAAAGTTCACGTACTGTATGCGGATCATCAATGGACTGAGGGCAATAGTCGGTCACACCAAAGGGGTCCACAAGGGCCTCCTGGGACCAGCCTAGTTCTACAAATCACAGGGGGGTGGTCACGTAGTCTGTTGTCCCACTTCTGATCATTCTCTGAAGCATTCATGCAGCCCAGTCAATCACTCGCACCAACCAGGCCCCAGCCAGGCAATACTACCTGGCACCACAACGTCCTTGGGGAAGGCCGGGTGAGGAGATGGCAGTTGGTCCACAGCACTGAGGGCCAGAAAGGAGCAAACGAGGAATGAG
This sequence comes from Lissotriton helveticus, assembly GCF_964261635.1. Classification (NCBI taxonomy): domain Eukaryota; kingdom Metazoa; phylum Chordata; class Amphibia; order Caudata; family Salamandridae; genus Lissotriton; species Lissotriton helveticus. Next base: position 2,014,378 of record NW_027611675.1, read on the forward strand.
GAATGAAGCAGACACTGTGGGGCCTCTTGGAAGGAGGAGGAACCCCATCAGGTATACGTTGAGCATAGTCACACCCAGGCCAGCCCGGGCACAATGGCTGGTGCGTAATGATATATGGTCGCACCCGGCCGTTCCGCTCACCCACAAAGATGAGTTGCAAAATCAGTACCTTTCTGCAAATTAGGCACCACGTCCGGTGCACAGTGATCTTGGTCACATCAGAGAATCCTGACACAACGTCTGGGGCACGATGATAAGGGTTCCACCAGGCCATTCCGGTCACACACAAAGAGGTGCAATTTTGTACCTCCCTGGAAATGAGGGTCCACGTCGGGTGCACGTTGATATTGATCACACCAGACAGTTCCAGTCACAAACGCACAGGTGCAAGTTCAGCAATATCTCATTAGGACGAATGGGGCACTACTACATTTACTCCACCCCCTCAAGATTTGCCCTATCATCAGGGTGAGATATTTGGTATCTGTAGATCCTATACAAATTGTAACAGTTGAACTGTGGTCCCGTCACCCCTGGGGCGGATATATTTCCCAGGTGATTGGCTAAAGTCTCTGCAATGTCAAAGGCATACAAATCCTCCAAACAAAAGCACTTTTAAACAATGCCTACCAGGATGGATGACATGAATCCTACACCTTCGTCCCTTTGCCTTATGTAACATTTTTATACACTGATTTACAAACACACATGAGTCATTGTCTCTGTATGTGTGTGATGCAAAGGGCTCGGACACGCTACCTACACTGAAATGAGAGGTGCTATAGAACAAATTAAATACTTGTGAGAGAGGGGCTACGGAGCGGTGAGAGGCACTCTGGGAGGGTGATAGTGAGGGAATCAGTGAAGAGCCACAAGAAGATTCTCGTATCCGGGTGCACATTAAGGTCATTACGAACTATGTTTTAAAAGCTAGTAAAAGTGAATATATAATTACAAATGTGTTGTTGAATACCCTATGCTTTCCCAAATTTTCACAGGGGAAAGCCCCCTGAGGCCCCTTTTGTAGTGGTCAGGCTCGCTCACTACACTCGCTGTGTACCTTACAGGTGCTGGTCTGACAAAATTTGCCAGGGCTGCTTTGGATTCCCAGTCCACCCATGGCAAGTACAGGATCCTCCTACCGCTAAATAAACCCTATATGCATACATACCAACAGACCCAATTGAGGCTGTCTCTCCGCCTGAAATTACATCTGCTTGTATAGACATCAATTTGGAAAAGCCATTCTCCTGTATATTTTTTATTTACTCTCCCACTTTCCACTTCTCAATTGTTGGCATCTATGTGTATGTATTTATGTGAAAAATCTATTTTAGATCTTATGTACCTAAAAAATAAGCACATCAATGGCTTGGGAAATGTAGAATCTGGCCTGAGGATTCAACTATCCAAAATAAAATCAAAAATTGTCAGTCTGATAATTTTTTTTAATATAAAATAATAAAATCTTTGGTAATTCAAGTACTTGTTTGTGCATTTTACAAATGAAATTGTTCGGTGGAACCACAGCTTTCAGTAGTGATTCAGTGGGGGCCTCAGCCAGGAGTCAAAATGTTAAGAACCACTGATGTAAAGCGCTCCAAAACCTTCAGATCAAGTTGGAGCTGTACAGAGCTGCAACTTAAATTGAATGGGTGCCGTACCACAGATCATCACTAGAGGGCCCAAATCAAGTCAACCAATCACCTCACTGTATATCCCACACAGATACAGAGACAGATTCTTCCTAGCAGCAGCGGAATCCTGCACGAGTGAACTGATCACGGCTACTATCCAGCTGAGTGCTCCTTCGATCATTTGAAAATCTTTTTATCTTAACTTCCGTGACGAGGTCTGCTTTCACAGCGACCCTCCAAAAATTAAATGTGCACTGAGTATCATCGCCACACAAGGTGCAGATGACGATCAGTCCAGAAAAAGGTATAAATTGGATAAATTTATCGTTCTTTCCCGCCACCTATCAAGAAAAATCGCTCACGAAAGTTACTGTAACTTTACAAACATAAAACCATGAGTAAAACTGTAACGCTATCTTAAAAAAACACGTACACAAATAAACTACTTCTGATTCTCAAAGCTAAAAAGACTCCTTCAACCTTACAAGCAAACGGAAGGGTTTGTGGCTTTGCAGTGGCTTCTGGGTATGCAAATTTCCCCAAAACAGCTGGTTGCTGTCAGGCCGCCTGCCCTCTAGTAACAGCAGTTGGTACTGCACCTGCAGCTTGGTTGAAGCGTTCCATTTCCACCCTCATTTTTTTATTTATTTTTATTTATTTAATGCGATTTTCTATAGCGCGAACATTACTCGAAGGTGTCAGAGCGCTTTACAAAAAAACCCAGGGGCATATTATCAAGGACAGGCGATACATTATCGCCCCTTTTATCGGCAGGAAACTGCCGATAAAGTGGCGATAATGGCCTTGATAATATGCTCTATGATTCCAATCGAAGCCCCATGTTAAATGTGAACACATCTAACATGGGCTTCGATTGGAATGCATAGAGCATATTATCAAGGCCATTATCGCAGCTTTATCGGTAGTTTCCTGCCGATAAAAGCGGCGATAATGTATCGCCTGTCCTTGATAATATGCCCCCCAGTTGCGATACATACAGATTTAGGATTACATGAGTTACATAAAAGATGCAAATAGGAAAAAAAATTGCAAATGCACAATTTGTAAAGTCACACAGGGAAGAGATGCAAATAGAAAAAATTGCAAATGAACAAGTTATAAAGTCACTCAAGGAAGAGATACAAATGGATAAACTAAAAGAATCGCATAAGAATGGCAGTGAGTATAAAGGTCTACTACATATACTAGTGGTTAGAATTATCTCTATATACATATATATACAAATAGTAGATTTTCTCAGTATTCAATTTTAGCAACGATTCGGCTTGGACAAGTATATATCACATATTTACAGAGTGAAAAGAGATATGTATAAAAAAAAAGGGGTAGAGAGTGGTATGTGGGGCAGAAGATTTGGAGGCTGAGATTGGTGAGAAGAGAGTGGGGGGACCTGAGGGGGTGAAAGAGATAAGGCAGTCCAGCGTAAGTGAAATGTCTGAAGGTCAGCAGGATGGAATCCAAGGGATCAAAGGAAAGGACAAGAATCAACAAAATGGCAGTCCCGCGTCGTGGGCATCGATGGAAACCATCTCAACATGGCAAGATGCACCCAAGGCAAGAGAGACAACATGACCCTGCCATTTGCAAATCAGTCTTGATCCTGCTCCTCATAGGAACAGTCCAGCCCGAACTGCCAGGCCAGATCCTCCCTCGACTGGAAACAAGCATCCTTTAGATTGTGTCGCCCTAGGTGGGCAAGGTATGCCCAGACATGGCTGGGGCGGTTCTTTCATGTGGGTTTGTGGGCGTCACCCCACTGATTATTTTGCCCCAGGGCCCAGGAAGTTGTGGCCAAAAGTATTAATTTACTTACAAAATCTCAGCCCATAGCGGTCAGCTGTCTTAGCCGCTGGCCAATAACGTTATGTCACAGTTTACCTATGGCAGGCTTAAGGCGGTGGGGTAGGGTTAGTAGTCAATAGTGACACCAACTGCGCAATACGCATTTTGGGTTGGCCGGGTACCTTTCCCTGGCCATCCCGGCATGCACAATCTTAATATTCTCGCCTCAGTACCATACAGAGCGGAAGGGGTCGCAGCCGCAGCCCACCGGTCTCATGGTGAGCGGCGAGTTTTCCTGCCCAAGCCAATCCAACCTCTGCTTTAGCAGCGCCTGGATTGGCTGCTTAGGTCTCTTGGCAGAGCCTGGGAGCATGCCCATGGGGAGCATAATCACCAATTACTGCAATCACAGGATGTTGAGCTGACAACGCCGATACTCGAACCTGGTTCCCCTCAGGAGAACTAGGTTCGACTCAACATTTTGTGCAGTCATGGCCATTGGGCTTTAAGGCAAATTTCTCTTAATAAATGTCCCCGTGCTGCTGCCTACCAAAAATACCACTGTACCCCAAAACCCAAACCTACCCCATAACCCTAAAATACCCCTGTGCCCCAAAACCCAAACCTAGCCCTGAACCTTAAAAATAACCCTGTACCCCAAAACCCAAACCTACCCCTGAACCCTAAAATACCCCTGTACCCCATAACCCAAAACTATATCTGAACCCTTAAAATACCCAAACACCCCAAAACATATACCTCAGTACCCCAAAACATATACCCCTACCTTATCCAAACATTAAAAAAAACATGCTTTTACCATTCATGCATTTACAACGAATTTCGTTGTAAATGTATGCGTGGTAAAAGCATATAAAATGTAATGCCATGCGTTATAATGGCTTTGCGGAGTCATGGGGCCTCATTTATGAGGCTGTGCGTCACTTTTACGCCGCCAGTGCGTCATTTTTTGTGACACACCAGTGGCGTAAACAATGCGCCTTGTTGCGCCATATTTACAAAGTGACGCATCTAGGTAGATACGCCACTTTGTAAACCACTGCGCCACATTATACCTGCGCCAGGTATAATGTATGCAAGGGGGGCGTATGGGTCGTAGAAGTGACGAAGTGAAATCTATGAGATTTCACTGCACCACTTCTAGGACGCAAATGAGTCTATATCTTACGCCTGCCTTACAGCAGGCCTAAGACTCATGCAGGCCCTTTCACATGGGGATTGCCCCATGTGAAAGGACACATTGCTGGAGTTGTGTCACTTTTATGACACACTCCAGCAATGCGTCACTTTTGCGCCTACAGATACGTCAGAAATACTGACGTATCTGTAACTCCTTGCGACATGATGCGTCATACAGTAATTATGACACATCTATCATGTCGCAAGGAGGGCGCACTGAGAAGTGATGCATCGCTGCTTTCACACATCGATGCGTCACTTCTCATAAATGAGGGCCCCGGTACTTTCGTAATGAAAGTATGCAGAGTCTTGGTATGCGGAAACAAAAGTTGCTGAATATTGGGTGTTTACCCTTCCCCGGTAAGTACATTGGTGGCACGGCGGCCCACATCTCCAGCAACATACTCATATTTTTGCACCACCCATTTGAAAAATGCCCATGTCTCTCTCATTGATGGCCAGCACCGACATGCACTTTTAGACACACCTCCCGCCACAAGTTCTAGAATTGCGAACTTTAGAGCTGGGGAGCTACGTTCGAATCTCGGCATCAGCTCAACATCCTGTGATTCCAGGCCGAGTTCACGCTATATAATATTGCAAGGAAAAATAAAGTAGGGAAACTCGTGTTCACACACTACTGAACGCGCACTCTTAAGGGCATCAGCAGTGCACTGTGATTCGGAGCGTTCCACAGGCCTGTCACAGATAAGAAATACTATCAAAACGAAACCCTACAAAACAATATACTACTGGCCGGCAGCAATTCATACCCTGACAACGTCAGGACGGGCTGCTAGTTCAAGGTAAAATAACAAGTATTTCTACATGCCAAAATGCATATAGTCATTTCACAAAAGTGAAATTAGCTACCAGCAAGCAGTGAGAGAGGTGATGATTTTGAGATCAAGCCCCTGCAAAGCATTATGGGACGAGATTAGCAGTGGGAAGTGAATATTATAGTATCCAAATAATTCTACAAAGAGCTGCAGTTCACCTCATCGTCCCCAGTTGTCCCCGATGAGGCAAATGCAATAGCATTTTAAATATTATACATCAAACTGCAGTTCACCTCGTTGTCCGTAGATGTCCCTGATGAGGCAAATGCAATAGCATTTAAAATATTACACTTCAAGCTGCAGTTCACCTCGTCATCCCTAGATGTCCCTGATGAGGCAAATGCAATAGCATTTAAAATATTATACATCAAGCTGCAGTTCACTTCGCCGTCCCTAGATGTCCCTGATGAGGCAAATGCAATAGCATTTAAAATATTATACATCAAGCTGCAGTTCACCTCACCGTGACAGTGCGAGCAGACAGAGATACACATAAAGTATCTTGTCAAGGTAAGAATGACCAAACAACTAAATGAGATTGTCTCTCAAATAGCGGTAAACTGTCAGATGTGTAATAAATTCCTCATATGTTTCCAGGGAATTTTTTCCCCCAAATTCGGCTGGGCAAGAAGTAAATACCACCGTCCACCGTAGGATTGTAACACAAATAATCCAGGTAAATAATGCTTTAAACAAATTAGCCACAAATAATCCAGGGAAATAATGCTTTAAATAAATTAGCCTAAGAGATGGAAGTGATTTGAACGAATGAAACCACGCTTCAAAATACCCTCTAAGTCTTTAGATAAGAAGCAATTGCGCATTAGAGAGGGACCCAAAACCGATATGATCAAAAGAGTAAATAGAACAGAAATGAGTTATTGTCAAAAAATAATTGAATAAATCTTATTCTGCCATATAGAAAGAACGATTGCCAGATGCATTTTAACTACATGGGAAATGGAAACCCTGCCTGTATGTGAAAGGTCACAGAATTAAGGTAGATAAAAGATATGAACAAACACCCTATTTCACTTAAAGGAAATGTTAAATCCAATAATCTAATGCCGCCCGTGTCTTTTACTCTTAGAAACTGTACTGAAAAGGGTAAAAATTCCAGAAATCGTGCATTGAATAAAGCGATCAATGAACTACCAAGTTGGTAAGTCCCACAATAAATATAAGTTGGAGTGTTTTGAGCACTAGTCCATTAAAACGAGAGGAGAGAAGAAATATGTTATTCCTCTAGGGCAGGAGGTTTGTCAGATTCATTAAAAACCGAGTAGCCTAGAAAGGTCACCCAATTGAACGAGGTGTCGCTCACTTTGTAATAAAGATAGCACAATTGTAAAAAGGTGCCGATGAAAAATGAGGGATATCACAGAAAGGTTGACCATAGAAGGTTGCGAGATTGACAAATGTTTTTTAGGTTTGTTAATGTTTTGTCTCTAAACAACTGTCATGTGTAGATCAAGACAAAATAGAGAACAGTTGAGATCTTTAAGAATATGCACAGGTATATTTAATAAAATGAATAGATCAAATGTGATTATCACAGTAACACCGTACCACCAAGTTTGCTAATATTTGTTAAAAATAATCGGTTGCTCAATAGATTGGAAATAATTGTAATCTTTGTATTTTTTTAATAGTGATTTTAACATTGAAATACTGTCCTGAAGAAGGTGACAACTGACATCACCGAAACGCCGCGTCGACACATTTCTCTTTTTTTAAAAAGATTTTATTGTTTGTAATGAATAATTGTGAATTTCTTCTGTTTTTAATCAAATGGTCGGTTCAACCATTAAATAAAGAGGTTTTAATGAAATTTTCCTGTGAGTGTGCATATTCTCATTAGCCCGTCAGAGTGCAGCAATTCTGGATACAATTCCTGTATTGTAGGTTGTCAATAATCTTAAAACAGACTGTTTGTGAAAACTGTTACACTTGTGAATTTGTTAATTTCTATGCAACCCCAAATACATCATATGGCTCAACCTTAACCTGTTGAAAATCCCTCTGAGGGTGTAATACCTCTTTAAAAACGTAAGAAAAGGGAACTGTTGTTTTTTTAGAGTCCCCCAGAGCCTTACCTCATCCGCCCCACCTCCCCGCGCTCCTGAGTTCACCGGTCCACCGCTCCTCGCCGCTCATCCCCTCTCCCCCCTGCCTGCCCGCGGCTCCTCTCCGCTCCTCCCAGCCTATTCGCCGCTCCTCACCGCTCCTCCCCGCCTGTCCGCCGCTCCTCCCCGCGCTCATGTCCGCTGCTCCTCCTCGCGCTCCTGGACGTCGCTCCTCCCCGCGCTCCTGATGTCAGCACGCACGTCGCGGCCGGCGCTACTTCCATGGGACTATTTTTTTTTTTCTCGTAAATTTTTTAAATAACGTATATTTTTTAAATTTATATAGCCTATGTCCATCTGCACACCCTGACAATTTCAACGATGTATCGGGTGTGTGGATTGGCGCTGTGGTTCCCGAGTTTACCCGCCTCAAAGGTTCAAAGTTCTTCCTTTATAATAGTAGTATAGATTTCTTTCCTATTTTATTTCTCTCTCCTCTTCATCTTTAATATTAAATCCTTTCATTTCCACACACTCTTCGTGTTACTTAGGTTGATGGTGAGGTGTCCTTTTCTTCTTTTCCTTGGACCCTCGTCGCCAATGAAAAGTTCTCAATAAACATACAAAGATGAGAGAAGTTGTTCAGAGGTTTATTCATGGACACCACATCCATCAGCTACCTCTTGAAGAACATCCATAACCACAGCATTCTAGGTTCCACAGAACCTTCAGAAATGTAGAAGATAGAGAGAGGACACTACACACAGTGCACCAGCACAAGGAGAGAGCAGAAATGCTCCAAATATTTGTAAATGTGGAACATATCTGCTCTCTCCCTCTGCTTTGCTTGCTGCCTTGGTTTGTGTGAAAGATTAGCAAATCTGCCTATTGTGAAGGAAAACAGGAGAAGGTCTGGCTTTCTTTCTGTCGATTTATTTGTAGTTCAAAGCACCCACGACCGGAGCCATCCAGCCACCGAGGATCCAACCACCGTCCGGCGTTGCTAGGATTCTTGGCAACCTGGTGGCAACGCTTGAGAATGTGGGAAGGAACATAAGGAACAATAGCAATGACTACGGGCACGATTCACAGAACTAATTTAAGACAAAATCCCAACTTCTGTGAATACCAAAAGTAGTATGTTTAGGATTTTGTCTTAAGTTAGTTCTGTGAATCGGGCCCCATGAGTCTCGTGGAAGCATGTGACTCATGGTGAAACATAAGGTAATAGCACTGAAAAATAAGGTAAAAACATTACAGATATATGATGGCATTACAACACTGCCCCTAAGCGTATTGCTCCTAGGATTTTAGGGGCAGATTTACAAGACCCGTGCACCACTTTTGCGTCGTTTTCCCCATGTTAAAAATGACGCAAAAGTGGCGCAGTGGTCTTGTAAATCTGCCCCTTAGTACTTTCTCTCTATGGAAGTGATGTTCAGTGATTACATGGTTGAAGATGCATGGCCTGGTTAGGCCAGGGCTCACTGGGGCGTTTAATTTGAGGCACTAGTTGCTGGTGGGGTCCACTGGCGCTCATTATAGGGACTGGCATGTATCATCAAACTTTCTTCCAGATTTAAATACTAAAGAGCTAATATTGGTGAAAATGAAAGGGAGACAAATTAATTTATAATAAACAAATGCAAAGATAGTTATACAATTTTTTATGATCCCCCACTCTTGCTGCACAAATACAAACACCAACATTTAGGAGACTTTCTGACGCTATTGTTGAATCTTACACTATACTGTGTAAATAGAGCGCTTGCGAAGAGGTACAAACAATCCTCCAAGAATTCCCAACGGTTCGCAGGCGCCCCACTGCCACCCGAGGTGCAAGTGATCAAACCCTATGCGCATCGGCAATCTTATTTTCACTGTAATGAGACTTTCCGTATGTTAAGTGAAAAATATATACCCTGGAAAGATAGAACGACTAACAAAACAAGTTTAGTAAGCAGATACACTTATTATAAAACACATGCGCTTTTATGAAAATGAAAGTCTACAGAAAATAAATGGTGAAAATCTAGTAAATGCATCCTAGGTATGCAGACATAGCCCAAAGGATTATGGGTATGGCGATTAAAAGGCTATGAGTCCCATGCATACTCAATGGAGAAGGCGTGATCTCGTAGCCCCTCCCCCACCTCGAAGCATAAACATTGGACTCGGGTGTGGCCTCTGGTCCCGCTCCTTTGATCTGAGCTCAGGAGCACGTGCGGCTGCTGAGGCCAAGTTCCCGGTCCAGGATCCTGCACCTCTGTGGAAGTGGATGGGAATTAACATACACAAGCTGCAGTCCCACCGACAGCAGAAAGAGGGCCTACTGCTGCACCCTCAAAACACAACAAATTTACCATTCATTTGGTGATGATGCAGATATCGGCAGGACACGCAGTTATATCCAAAGTGGATTCATGTTTGTGCGGAAACAGATCCCACATGTAGTGTCCTGCTGGACACGTTCTAGTCTTTTTGCAAATCTGAATGGAGCGTGAATGGTGTTGGAAGAATGTGTGCGCGAGTGAATATTGCGGCTTTGAACGATGCACTGCAATTACGCTGTAATACTGTTTGGTTTAGCACCATCTCCTCGCATCGTGGACAATGTTAACGCCCACATCTTGCCCCTCGGACAATGTTAACGCCCACATCTTGCCCCTCTGACAATGTTAACGCCCACATCTTGCCCCTCTGACAATGTTAACGCCCACATCTTGCCCCTCTGACAATGTTAACGCCCACATGTGGCCCCTCTAAATGTTAACGCCCACATCTTGCCCCTCTGACAATGTTAACGCCCACATCTTGCCCCTCTGACAATGTTAACGCCCACATCTTGCCCCTCTGACAATGTTAACGCCCACATCTTGCCCCTCTGACAATGTTAACGCCCACATCTTGCCCCTCTGACAATGTTAACGCCCACATCTTGCCCCTCTGACAATGTTAACGCCCACATGTGGCCCCTCTAAATGTTAACGCCCACATCTTGCCCCTCTGACAATGTTAACGCCCACATCTTGCCCCTCTGACAATGTTAACGCCCACATCTTGCCCCTCTGACAATGTTAACGCCCACATCTTGCCCCTCTAAATGTTAACGCCCACATCTTGCCCCTCTAAATGTAAACGCCCACATCTTGCCCCTCTAAATGTTAACGCCCACATCTTGCCCCTCTGACAATGTTAACGCCCACATCTTGCCCCTCTGACAATGTTAACGCCCACATCTTGCCCCTCTGACAATGTTAACGCCCACATCTTGCCCCTCTGACAATGTTAACGCCCACATCTTGCCCCTCTGACAATGTTAACGCCCACATCTTGCCCCTCTGACAATGTTAACGCCCACATGTGGCCCCTCTAAATGTTAACGCCCACATCTTGCCCCTCTGACAATGTTAACGCCCACATCTTGCCCCTCTGACATTGTTAACGCCCACATCTTGCCCCTCTGACAATGTTAACGCCCACATCTTGCCCCTCTAAATGTAAACGCCCACATCTTGCCCCTCTGACAATGTTAACGCCCACATCTTGCCCCTCTGACAATGTTAACGCCCACATCTTGCCCCTCTGACAATGTTAACGCCCACATCTTGCCCCTCTGACAATGTTAACGCCCACATGTGGCCCCTCTAAATGTTAACGCCCACATCTTGCCCCTCTGACAATGTTAACGCCCACATCTTGCCCCTCGGACAATGTTAACGCCCACATCTTGCCCCTCTGACAATGTTAACGCCCACATCTTGCCCCTCTGACAATGTTAACGCCCACATGTGGCCCCTCTGACAATGTTAACGCCCACATGTGGCCCCTCTAAATGTTAACGCCAACATCTAACGCCCACATCTCCCCGCATCGTGAACAATGTTAACGCCCACATCTTGCCCCTCGGACAATGTTAACGCCCACATCTTGCCCCTCTGACAATGTTAACGCCCACATCTTGCCCCTCTGACAATGTTAACGCCCACATCTTGCCCCTCTGACAATGTTAACGCCCACATGTGGCCCCTCTAAATGTTAACGCCCACATCTTGCCCCTCTGACAATGTTAACGCCCACATCTTGCCCCTCTGACAATGTTAACGCCCACATCTTGCCCCTCTGACAATGTTAACGCCCACATCTTGCCCCTCTGACAATGTTAACGCCCACATGTGGCCCCTCTGACAATGTTAACGCCCACATGTGGCCCCTCTAAATGTTAACGCCAACATCTAACGCCCACATCTCCCCGCATCGTGAACAATGTTAACGCCCACATCTTGCCCCTCTGACAATGTTAACGCCCACATCTTGCCCCTCGGACAATGTTAACGCCCACATCTTGCCCCTCTGACAATGTTAACGCCCACATCTTGCCCCTCTGACAATGTTAACGCCCACATGTGGCCCCTCTGACAATGTTAACGCCCACATGTGGCCCCTCTAAATGTTAACGCCAACATCTAACGCCCACATCTCCCCGCATCGTGAACAATGTTAACGCCCACATCTTGCCCCTCTGACAATGTTAACGCCCACATCTTGCCCCTCGGACAATGTTAACGCCCACATCTTGCCCCTCTGACAATGTTAACGCCCACATCTTGCCCCTCTGACAATGTTAACGCCCACATGTGGCCCCTCTGACAATGTTAACGCCCACATGTGGCCCCTCTAAATGTTAACGCCAACATCTAACGCCCACATCTCCCCGCATCGTGAACAATGTTAACGCCCACATCTTGCCCCTCGGACAATGTTAACGCCCACATCTTGCCCCTCTGACAATGTTAACGCCCACATCTTGCCCCTCTGACAATGTTAACGCCCACATCTTGCCCCTCTGACAATGTTAACGCCCACATGTGGCCCCTCTAAATGTTAACGCCCACATCTTGCCCCTCTGACAATGTTAATGCCCACATCTTGCCCCTCTGACAATGTTAACGCCCACATCTTGCCCCTTTGACAATGTTAACGCCCACATCTTGCCCCTCTGACAATGTTAACGCCCACATGTGGCCCCTCTGACAATGTTAACGCCCACATGTGGCCCCTCTAAATGTTAACGCCAACATCTAACGCCCACATCTCCCCGCATCGTGAACAATGTTAACGCCCACATCTTGCCCCTCGGACAATGTTAACGCCCACATCTTGCCCCTCTGACAATGTTAACGCCCACATCTTGCCCCTCTGACAATGTTAACGCCCACATCTTGCCCCTCTGACAATGTTAACGCCCACATCTTGCCCCTCTGACAATGTTAACGCCCACATGTGGCCCCTCTGACAATGTTAACGCCCACATGTGGCCCCTCTAAATGTTAACGCCAACATCTAACGCCCACATCTCCCCGCATCGTGAACAATGTTAACGCCCACATCTTGCCCCTCGGACAATGTTAACGCCCACATGTGGCCCCTCTAAATGTTAACGCCCACATCTTGCCCCTCTGACAATGTTAACGCCCACATCTTGCCCCTCTGACAATGTTAACGCCCACATCTTGCCCCTCTGACAATGTTAACGCCCACATCTTGCCCCTCTGACAATGTTAACGCCCACATGTGGCCCCTCTGACAATGTTAACGCCCACATGTGGCCCCTCTAAATGTTAACGCCAACATCTAACGCCCACATCTCCCCGCATCGTGAACAATGTTAACGCCCACATCTTGCCCCTCGGACAATGTTAACGCCCACATCTTGCCCCTCTGACAATGTTAACGCCCACATCTTGCCCCTCTGACAATGTTAACGCCCACATCTTGCCCCTCTGACAATGTTAACGCCCACATCTTGCCCCTCTGACAATGTTAACGCCCACATGTGGCCCCTCTAAATGTTAACGCCCACATCTTGCCCCTCTGACAATGTTAACGCCCACATCTTGCCCCTCTGACAATGTTAACGCCCACATCTTGCCCCTCTGACAATGTTAACGCCCACATGTGGCCCCTCTAAATGTTAACGCCCACATCTTGCCCCTCTGACAATGTTAACGCCCACATCTTGCCCCTCTGACAATGTTAACGCCCACATCTTGCCCCTCTGACAATGTTAACGCCCACATCTTGCCCCTCTGACAATGTTAACGCCCACATGTGGCCCCTCTGACAATGTTAACGCCCACATGTGGCCCCTCTAAATGTTAACGCCAACATCTAACGCCCACATCTCCCCGCATCGTGAACAATGTTAACGCCCACATCTTGCCCCTCTGACAATGTTAACGCCCACATGTGGCCCCTCTAAATGTTAACGCCCACATCTTGCCCCTCTGACAATGTTAACGCCCACATCTTGCCCCTCTGACAATGTTAACGCCCACATCTTGCCCCTCTGACAATGTTAACGCCCACATGTGGCCCCTCTAAATGTTAACGCCCACATCTTGCCCCTCTGACAATGTTAACACCCACATCTTGCCCCTCTGACAATGTTAACGCCCACATCTTGCCCCTCTGACAATGTTAACGCCCACATCTTGCCCCTCTGACAATGTTAACGCCCACATGTGGCCCCTCTGACAATGTTAACGCCCACATGTGGCCCCTCTAAATGTTAACGCCAACATCTAACGCCCACATCTCCCCGCATCGTGAACAATGTTAACGCCCACATCTTGCCCCTCGGACAATGTTAACGCCCACATCTTGCCCCTCTGACAATGTTAACGCCCACATCTTGCCCCTCTGACAATGTTAACGCCCACATGTGGCCCCTCTAAATGTTAACACCCACATCTTGCCCCTCTGACAATGTTAACGCCCACATCTTGCCCCTCTGACAATGTTAACGCCCACATCTTGCCCCTCTGACAATGTTAACGCCCACATCTTGCCCCTCTGACAATGTTAACGCCCACATCTTGCCCCTCTGACAATGTTAACGCCCACATCTTGCCCCTCTGACAATGTTAACGCCCACATGTGGCCCCTCTGACAATGTTAACGCCCACATGTGGCCCCTCTAAATGTTAACGCCAACATCTAACGCCCACATCTCCCCGCATCGTGAACAATGTTAACGCCCACATCTTGCCCCTCGGACAATGTTAACGCCCACATCTTGCCCCTCTGACAATGTTAACGCCCACATCTTGCCCCTCTGACAATGTTAACGCCCACATCTTGCCCCTCTGACAATGTTAACGTCCACATCTTGCCCCTCTGACAATGTTAACGCCCACATCTTGCCCCTCTGACAATGTTAACGCCCACATCTTGCCCCTCTGACAATGTTAACGCCCACATGTGGCCCCTCTAAATGTTAACGCCAACATCTAACGCCCACATCTCCCCGCATCGTGAACAATGTTAACGCCCACATCTTGCCCCTCGGACAATGTTAACGCCCACATCTTTTCACATGTTAACGCCCAACGCCCACAAGGGACTACTTTACCACTGAGGGAGCCCCCCCTTTTTAATGTATATGGTGTCCGTATATATATATAGCCTATGTCCATATCCTGGACCTCCCCTTTCCAACGCTGTATTGGTTATTGTGATAGGTGGTGTACTTTTCGAGTTTACCCGCCTCAAAGGAGACAGTTCTCTCTTTATAATAGTAGTATAGATAGATAGATTTGACTTGTCCTGCACAAATGCAATCTCAACCCCATATACCCCCTTTTGGTGAACTTTCAACAGGAGGAATAATCACAGCATCATTGATTATGTTCTAATATTAAATTACCTGAGTTGCTATGCCTTTAATTTTAAAACACATGACATTCTATTAAGCGATCACTATCCGCAATCTTTGCAAATCACAAGGACTTTATTCATTTGGAAAGAGAACGGACATTGCCCTGCTCCTGATGGAGAGCTTGAGATAGCCACCCTTAATGGATATTCACTATGGTGGCATCAGGTTATTTTAACTAGTTATGATGTTCAATTATAGTTGAGAATAATACCGATTCAAAAGCACAGATCTGTTTTAACTCGTTTTAGAATGGATGTTTTTCACCGTATGGTCACTTTGTCAGAACTAATTGACTGGTCCTCAAATCTATCTAAATGCCCCTGTGACGGCTCCTCAACGTAGAGCACCATGCATGTTGTTTTGTTTTGTAAATATTATAAAAAGTGGAGGGCATACTATTTACTAAATCTTTTAAAGCAGCAATCATTTACTCATTGTCGACCAGCGTATCTTCTCCTACAGTCATTACCGACCATTGATATATGTGTAAGAATGTCTGGCTTTTTATGGAGTGTTTTCATGCCAGAAAAAACATTTTGCTGGAGGGCATTAATACTCCAGATGGATAAGGAAAGTGCGATCCAAGATCCATGTAGGTACATTGAATTGTTCTGGTCTTTGGGATCATCTACTCAGTATTTTACTTGTAATATGACCTATTATAAGTGGGTGGAAATAGGATGATACGGCGGACCCACTAATAAGGTCTGTATCCTTCTGTATTTCTTCACTATTATTGACTATTTGTATGTACTTTAATGAGCGTGAACCAATATAAGGTATAGATGAAATTTAGACCGGTATGCACTGCAAAGTTTTTTAAGGGGATTATTACTGAGAATGTATTAAGACTTGATAATGCTTGACATTTTTTTATTGCTTATTAATCTGTGTGATAATGAAATGAAACTCGATAACGTATTGTACTATGTATTTATATATGTGCATTTTATATTTTTTGAGCTTTTATGGTCATATATATTTAACCGAATAAAGATGATTGATTGATTACTTGCATCATTCCAATCCATCTTTTAATACTGATTAGAACATTGGAATGTGGAGCACTCCATTGAATACAATGGAGAGCTTTCTGCATCTATGGGCCGGTAAGGCCAGCAGCAAAAACCACAGTTGATGGACAGAAGGCAGAACAATGTCATACTTTCACCCCAGTACAGAGATCTGGGCCTAAATCCATCGTTTTTTCCACAAAAACGATGGATTTAGGCCCAGATCTCTGTACTGGGATGAATGTATGACATTGTTCTGCATTCTGTCCATCACCTGTGGTTTTGCATTTGTCACCCCGAGTGGGCTGGGTATGCTCAGACGTGAGTCCCATGCACTCCACACCACTGGATTCAAGCAAGCCGGGCTGAAGATGGCCAGAAACCAGTCCTCGGAAGCTTGTTTCCAGTCCAGGGAAGGCATGGTTTGGCAGTTTGGGCTGGACTGTTCCCATGAGGCACAGGATCAGACTGATTTGCATATGGCCATGTTTGAACTGGAGTGGTGTGGAGTGCAAAAAAACAATGGATTTAAGCCCAGATCTCTGTACTGGGGTGAATGTATGACATTGTTCTGCATTCTGTCCATCACCTGTGGTATTTGCGGTAAGGCCAGCAGAGCAACATTCTAATGTTGATTTTGTTCACAGTTGTTGCTGTGCACAAAGGCCTCTCGGAGCCCGAGGGGATGTAAGGGGCACATGCATCAAGGGTTTTTGCATTCGCAAACGGTGGGAATCGCAAAATTCGGCCGTTTGCGAATACAAATCCCTTTTTTGGGATGCATTAAGGTTTTTTCTTTTTCCCCATTTAAGAAATCGCAATTTATTTGCGATTTCTTAAATTGCGATTGCATTTAAGAAATCGCAATTTAGCAATTTCTTAAATGCAATGCATGATTTTTTTTTAAATTGCGAAATCGCAAATAGGAAGTGGTAATTACCATGAAGTTAACCTTCATGGTAATTTGGAAAAACTTACAAAAAAAAGTTTCATTTTCCACACACACATGCCCTTGGGCAATGTGTGTGTGGAAAAAGTACTTAAAGGTACATTTTTTGGGGTGCAGGGGGGTCCTTTGGATCCCCCTGCACCCTTGAAATCGCATTCTCATTTTGCGATTCCTTAATTGCGATTCTCAAAATGAGAATGCCTTCACATTCATTCCTATGGGCCTCTAGGCCCATAGGAATCAATGGAAAGGGATTCCTTAATTGAGATTCGCAAATTGTGAATCGCAATTAAGGAAGATTAAGAAATCGCAAAAAAAATTGTGATTTCTTAATACATAGCCGTTTGCGAATTCTTAAGTGCGATTCCTTAATTTTCGCAATTAAGGATTCGCAAACCGGAACATTGATGCATGTGGCTGCAAATCCCTTCATGCTTCGAGAGACCTTTGTTTTATTTGTTACTAGCAGCCCCTCCCGATGTTGTCCGGGTATGAAATGTTATGTGTGTAATGTTTGTAATGGTAAATTGTAATTTATTTTAAAATTTCACGGTATACAAGATTTTTCGTCTTTTTGTTACTTTTTTCAGTGTTGTGTAGTGTGTTGGTTATGTATTTTCCAAGCTTGTTGAGTTAGACGTTAATGTGACCGTGCCCCTTGAATTTATCGTATTTTATTAACGTTTATTTTTTTTAATTTCTGCATGCATTGTTATTATCATTGTTTTTCATCTGTGTCTTGGTATGTCGGTCGTATTTGCAGGTCTTTGGTTGTGTGTGCGTCCTCAGGTTTAAGTATTGTCCGGTGTGATTGTGTGCTTGCGAGGGCTGCTTTGAGTCCCAGCGCATGCATTGTGTTTCACATATGTGGCTTGTTAGCTGGTCAGTATTTGCATCTCTTTGGTTGTGTGTGCGTCCTCATGTTTAAGTAAATGATTGAATGTGAATTCCTTTATTGAAGAATAGGCGTTTGGATGTGAAGGATCATTTAATGCGGCACAGCGTCTTTGTAGACGTACGTCTGAGAAGTGATCCGAACCACGTTGGCGAAAGCCGCGCCCCTTTATTTCATCATAATGTAGCGCATCCCTCTGTGAGTAAGGTGACGCCCATAAAGTTATTGTCGCACTAACTTTTCGGCGCACTATCATGATAAGGGCAAGGTGAAGCGTGAATGTGCGCGCATATTGCTTGCGTCAGGCGTGCCCCTTTTTATTGTAATTGTGTTTTATTCCCAGTGGAGAACGTTAACGCTTATGCCCAGAATGCTTGGTTCGCAACATATATTATTAACTCCGCATGAAGGGCAATGTGCGTGAATCCGGCGCACCTTGTGGTTTGTATACGGATGTCTATATGGACCTGGGAGAAGTGATTACAACTCGCGAATGGAAAGGCACGCTACTGAATTACACAGACTTTTTTTGTTGTTAAATTTGTGGCACGGCCCTCTGAGTGTGTACTTTGACACGCCCACGCCCCTCTGAGAAGGGTTACGCCCTCAAAGTAATAATGTGCGTAGTTTGACACGCCCATGACCACGCCCCCGACACGCCCACACCAACGCCCACAAGGGACTACTTTACCCCTAAGGTTCTTTGACGTTTCTAATGTATATGGTGGCCACCTGTGTAGCCTATGTCCATCTGCTGCAACTCCCCTTTACAATGCTGTATTGGGTGTTGTGATTGGTGCTGTACTTCTTGAGTTTACCCGCCTCAAAGTTTTCAGCTCTCTCTTTATAATAGTAGTATAGATAAAATTCTGCGCGCTACTCGCCCGTGAGGGTCTCAAGGCGCTGGGGGGTCGCTACTGCTCGAACAGCCAGGTCTTGAGTTGATTCCTGAAGGAGAGATGGTCCAGGGTCGTCTGTAGGTGAGTGGGGAGGGCGTTCCAAGTCTTGGCCGCCAGGTAAGAGAAGGATCTTCCTCCAATGGTGGATTTCCGGATTCGAGGGGCGGAGGCGAGGGCGAGGCTGGCGGATCGGTGCTGGCGGGTGAGAGTGTAGAAAGTGAGGCGGCTGGTGAGGTACTTCGGGCCTGTGTCATGGAGAGCCTTGTGTGCGTGGGTGAGGAGTCTGAACGTGATCCTCTTGTTGACTGGGAGCCAGTGCAGGTCTTACAGGTGGGTAGAGATGTGGCTGCGGCGAGGGATGTTCAGGATGAGTCGAGCTGAGTCGTTCTAGATGCGCCGGAGTCTCTTCTGGAGTTTGGTTGTAGTTCCCGCGTAGAGGGTGTTCCCGTAGTCCAGACGGCTGGTGACGAGGGCCTGGGTGACCGTCTTCCTGGTTTCGGTGGGGATCCACCTGGAAGATCTTTTGGAGCATGCGCAGGGTGTTGAAGCAGGAAGACGAGATGGCGCTTACTTGCTTGGTCATCGTGAGGGAGGAGTCCAGGATGAAGCCTAGTTGCGTGCGTGGTCTGTTGGTTTGGGTGCGGTGCCCAGGGCAGGGGGCCACCAGGAGTTGTCCCAGGCAGAAGGAGATGGTCCTAGGATGAGGACTTCCATTTTGCCTGAGTTCAGTTTAAGGCGGCTGGTCTTCATCCATTCTGCGACGTCTTTCATTCCTTCCTGGAGGTTGGCTTTGGCGGTGGCAGGGTCGTTGGTGAGGGAGAGGATCAGTTGGGTGTCGTCGGTGTAGGAGATGATGTTGAGGTTGTGTTGGCGAGCGATGGCTGCGAGGGGGCTCATGTAGACGTTGAAGAGGGTGGGGCTGAGCGAGGATCGTTGCGGGACTCCGCAGATGACTTCGGAAGCCGCGGATTGGAACGGGGGAGGCGGATTCTCTGGGTTCTTCCGGTGAGGAACGAGATGATCCATTTCGGGGCCTCTCCTTGGATTCCAGTGTTGCTGAGGCGCTGTATCAGGGTGTGGTGGCATACGGTGTCGAAGGCTGCTGAGAGGTCCAGGAGGATGAGGGCCGCAGTTTCCCCGTTGTCGAGCAGGGATCTGATGTCGTTGGTGGCTGCGATGAGGGCAGTCTCGGTGCTGTGGTTTGCTCGGAAGCCAGACCGTGATGGGTCGAGGGATCCGTTGGTCTCGAGGAGGGTGGAGAGTTGTCTGTTGACGGTCTTCTTGATAATTTTGGCTGGGAAGGGGAGGAGCAAGATGGGGCGGAAGTTCTTGAGGGCCGTGGGGTCCGCGGTGGGTTTCTTCAGGAGGGCGCTCAGTTCGGCATGTCTCCAGCTTTCCGGGAAGTTGGCGGATGTGAAGAGCTGTTGCTGACGAGTCGGAGTTGGGGCGCGATGATGAAGGCAGCTTTGTTTAAGACGTGGTGTGGACAGGGATCGGTGGATGGTGTTCATCAGACCGGCTGTGTCTTCGGTGCTGACAGGGGTCCAGGTGCAGAGGGTGGTAGTGGTGGGTGCCGGTTCGGTGGTGGGGTGCGTGGTCATCGCGGTTGAAGCGCCGAAGCCGTTGTGTATGTCGGCGATCTTGCGGTGGAAGAACGAGGCGAGAGAGCCGCAGAGGTCTTGCGAGGGTGTGATGTCATTGTTGCAGGCGCTGGGGTTGGAGAGCTCTTTAACGATGCTGAAGAATTCCTTGCTGTTATGGGTGTTATTGTCCAGTCATTTTTTGAATGCTATCTTCTTGGTGGTGTGGATCAGCTGGTGGTGTTTGCGGGTGGCGTTCTTGAGGGCTGTCATGTTTTCTGTTGTCTGGTCGCCAGGCTTTCTCGAGGGTGCGGCAGGGTTTCTTGGAGTTCTTGAGGTGGTTGGTAAACCATGAGGCTTTCCTGCTGCCCGATCTGCTGGGAGGATTCTTCAGCGGTGCAAGTTCGTCGGCGCAGTCGGTGAGCCACTGAGTGAGGTTGTGGGTTGCTTCGTCCGGGTCAGGTGTGTTGGTGGGGGGGTTCTGGCTGAGGGAGGTGGTGAGCTGGTCGGCGGTGATCTTGCTCCAGTTTCTGCGAGGGGCCTGTTGCGGGTGCTGGTGGGTCATGGTTCTCCTGAAGTTGAAGTGGACGCAGCTGTGGTCTGTCCAGTGTAGTTCGGTGGAGTGGCTGAAGGTGATGTGCTTGCTGGAGGAGAAGTTCGGGTCAAGTGTGTGGCCGGCGTATTGGGTAGGGGTGTTCACCAGTTGCTTGAGTCTGTGATTGGCGAGGTTGTCCAGCAGGGCGGCGGTGTTGCAATCCTTATTGTTCTCCAGGTGGAAGTTGAGGTCCCCTAGGAAGATGTAGTCTGTGGAGGTGAGGGCGTGCTGACTAACCAGGTCTGCGATGGCTTCGCTAAATTGTGTGCGTGGTCCCGGGGGCCTGTAGATGAGGGTGCCCCAGAGGGTGGTTTTGGGGTCGATGTGTATCTGGAAGTGGAGGTGCTTGGCGGCGGTCAGGGTGTCGTCTGAGTTGGTCGTGATGCGGATGGTGTTTTTTTGGACGATGGCGATGCCTCCTCCGGTTCGATTGATGCGGTCCTTCCGGGTGATCTTGTAGCCCTCCGGGATGGCTATGGCGATGTCGGGGGCTGAGGAGGCGTTCATCCAAGTCTCTGTGAGGAAGGCGACGTCTGGTGATGTTGTGTCCAGGAGGTTCCAGAGTTCGACTGCGTGCCTGTGGACGGAGCGGATATTGAGCAGGATGCACTTGAGGTGGTTGTTGCTGGTGCTAAGCTTGGCGGGTGCGGTGTCGGTTCGGTGGCAGGTGAATTTGCAGGCTTGGCAGGTGAATGGTCTGTGGGTCCGATTCGGGGCGGCCTGGTGGCAGGCGGGGTTTTGGCCAGTGCTGAGTCCATGGAGGGTGGCCGCATCGTAGGTCCGTCGGCTGGGCTGGCGTCGGTGGGGTCCAGGGGTCCTGGCTCTGGGCACGGTCCAGGTGCGGACGGGCGCAGATGGACTTGCCTCGGCGTGCCTGCTGCGCGTGACCACTGCGGGTATGAGTGGATTCCACCATATGTGGTGCGGAGGGAGGGAAGAGCAGCTGGGAGGTGGGAGCGGGGTGGGGCGGGGGTCGGGATATAGACTTATAGCCTTATAGCCTTATAGCCTTTCGTAACTGGGCTCTATTAACCATTAAAGTCCCACCTTCGGCTCAGCCCTTTAACGCTGGAGAAGGCCTTTAATGGCCGGTATAGCCCGCTTCGGCAAGCTATAAGGCTATATTAAAAGATGGATTGGAGTATCCAGTGAAAACAATGAAGTGATTCAGGGATTGTAATGGCAGGTGTACGCTCTCAGCTCCAGCACATCAGTGTTTGTTTTTAGCATAGAACCCTCAGTGGATGGAATGTAATAATAGCTTTATAGTCCAGCTGCCTCTGGCTATACCAACTTGTTAAATGCTGTCTCCCTTGCCTTGTTATAGGCCCTCACCTGTCGCACGAGACATGTCTGCCTCAGGGCCTTCAACAAGTAGTTTGGCACACTGAGGAAGCATCCCATAAGGTTGTATTTTTTAAAGTCATGTTGGGCAAAGAGGAGCTGTTGGAGATATATTGCTATAATGCACAAGATACGTATTTATACAGAAATGTGATGTTTTTCCACCAAACCTTATACATTGTACTTTGATTATAGACAGGTAACTTTAACTCGTCCGATGTCCAGGTGTGCTTGTGCGGAGGACGGCCGGGGGCAGTCCGAACAATGCTCACTCATTATTTTTCCCGCACCGCAGCAGAATTTGTGCCGCGGTTAACAGGTTAACATTGGTAAGACACCATGAATACTGTACAGCAGCTACTTGCAAGGCCATGCATTGGACTGAGACTTGAAGACAAACTAACTGTAAAACGACGATTAGGACCCGACCGGCCGACCTAAAACTAAAACAAAGTGCCCAAGACAGAGGGAAGACTTACACAGGTACATTCTCAAACATCTGGTACACAAAGGTTGATTGCTTACAGGGTGTACACAAATTCTCTATTCTGCTTTCCCTGCTTGCTGTTTGGTGGTCACATTCCTTGGATAAAAAAAGGAGTAACAGACTGGAAGCCTTTGTCAGATAAAATAAAGAAGCATGCACACAAAAGAAACCATATGGAAAACCTGACAAGACTGAGAATGTTGGGAGACACACCGATTGAAGTCCACATAAGCGAAGCATACCACAAATCAATACAGAAACACAATGAAGCAGTTGACAGGAATAGGTACTGTTGAAAATAATTGGTTACATTAGTTTCCGTGATACTTTTGAACTGGCTTTACGAGGGCGTGATGAATCTGAAAGTTCCTCAAATCCTTGTGTATTCAGAGGCTTTGTGGATTTATTATCAAACATAGGCAAAGAAATGGGAGCACATTTAGCAAGTGCTACAGTCTTTAAAAGCACCATTAACCCCTTCGCTGCGGCGGCCATTCCGCCGCAGTGCTGGGGGGGGGGGCGAGCGGCGCTCGCATGCCCGTGACGGAGCCGCTCTGTCATGAGCCGCGGTTGCGCTGTGCTCATGACGGAGCAATTCCGTCATGGCTCCGCCCGCCCAATAGAACGCGCCGCGCAGGCGCGAAATCAGCGCCGCGCAGGTCATGAGCGGCTCCGTCATGAGCATGGGAGGGGTTAAAACGATACAAAATGAGCTCCTTGAGTGTATTCTAGAAATTATAAGAAGCTATATTATCCAACGGTTCCATGATAAAATATCGATTACAAAAACATCGTCAAAAAATAATATCGTCACAAAAATATCGTTTACTAAAATATCGTCCTCCTATACTTAAACAAGGATTCACACAAATATCGTTTTTTTTTATCGACTACCCTAATATCGTTTACACTAACATCGACTACATAAATATCGACTACTACATTATCGACATTCTTTTAAATAACATTACCTTCTACACAAATATTGACTACACTAACATCGACTACCTCTCGACTTATACAAATATACAAAAAATATCGTCATATTATTAACAACACAATATACACAATTCTTTCATATTATTCACTTTTTTATAATTATTTACTTAAAAAAAACTATTCGCACATGTATGTATTTAGTATTCCTATTAATTATTTATATATAAATATACTATATAGTTAATAATAAATACATTTACTGACACTATCATACACTGCGATTGTATACATTTAAAACACATTTTACTATTTTCTACATGTTAACATTTTCATTATAAAACAAGAAATCACATATAATACTTTTTACTATTTAAATTAACAAACAATTACTGATGCAACAAACCCTTCCCAAAATAAAAGTTTTTAAATTCAAAATAATCTTCTCAACCAATGAATTTAAAATTTAACTAATTGAACCAATCAAAAGCTACCATTAATTAGCTCACTACTATAAAAACAATTACACACTTAACGTAATTTACCATTTTTGGCCCAAACTTGGAGAAAACCGGTTACCTTGCTGAGAGAAGAGAAGACAAACCTACGACAACAACTACAAAACTTCATACTACAATTCAAGTAAGTAAAATCCCATTTCTTTTATCATTCTAACCTACCGAAAACTACCTAAACTCCCTAATTTAAAACCTGTTCTTCTTTCCTGTTAAAACACAAATAGTAGAACTTACCAACAACAACCAGAAAATTAGAATTAAATACATTTATGAACTGCCTTATCCATGTCTACTTAGAGAGCTGTAAAATATATTTGAAATTAGCAAAGTACATGTGCAATAGACTTCATATGTTATGATCTAATATTATCCTAATACAATAAATAACACAATTAATCTTTTTTCAACAGATTATACAAACTTCATTTCCAATCTACAACTACACTACCAACATATTCTACTACATCAAGTAAGTATAGTCACTGTATGTATAAAAATTCTGGAAGTTAAAACAAACAACTATAACACTAACGCATTTTTTTTTATTATTCTTTACCACTACTACAGAACATTAAAAAGAGAAACTCCAGAAAGAAAAATACGAATTAAAGAATCACCAGTAAAGCAACATAGTAAGTATATGTTCACACTTTTTCCTGCTCTTATACACACCTCTATAAATGTTTTTCACTTTTCTTAAAAATACATATATATGTTTCCACAGATCTACCTTAGACATGGCAACTGGAGCTACTTTCATTACTTCTCAAAAAGGGAAACTAATGCTGAGCTACATGGGTTACACCTACACCCAAGAAAGAATCAAAGGGAATAAGACCCATTGGAAATGTAGTAAATATTACTCAAGTGCATGATATGGTAGAGCAACTACTGTTGATAACAATGTGGTAAATGTACGTGAGCATAACCACCCACCCAATGTAACAGAAGTGGAAGATAGAGAAGCACTGGAAACCTTGAGAGATGCTAGTACAGGCTCACAAGAAACAAGCACTAGTATTTTGAAAAATGTTTTAAGCAACGTGCCAGAACATGTAACAGGACAGTTACCTTCAATTCCCAACTTAAAAAGATTAATTGCTAAAACTAAACGTGCTTCTGATCCAACTCCACCAACCCCAGAAAGTTTTCAAGACATAAAAATATATCCTGAATATACCATTACACATAATGAGGATAAATTCTTAATGTATGACAACCACAGTCATGACAAAAGAATTTTATTTTTTGCAACAAATAGCAATTTGCAAAAACTTAAATCATGTGAAACATGGATGATGGACGGGACTTTTACAGTATGTCCCAAACCTTTCTATCAACTTTACACCATCCATGGTGAATACCAAGAAACAAATATCCCTCTAATTTATACTCTGCTGCCAAATAAAACAAATGCTACCTACATAGAAATTTTAACAACTATCAAAGAATTAACAGATAACTACTGTCCACAAAGAATAATAATTGACTTTGAAATGGCCATGATTCAAGCTATCCTTAAAATATATCCCCACACCTCAATACAAGGTTGTTATTATCACTACAACCAAAGTATATGGAGGCACTTACAAAAATCTACTTTAAGCATTGAATATTCAACAAACAGTAACTTTGCTTATCAAATTAAAAAGTTGATTGCATTGGCATATGTGCCAACAACAGAAGTAGCTAACTACTACAATTTATTACTTGACAGCCCTTTCTACCGCACCAATGAGAAAAAACTAACTCCCTTCTTAGACTATTTTGAAGATACCTGGGTGGGAAGATTACATCATTCAGGCCACCGCAGACAACCTAAATTTCAAATTCCATGGTGGAATGTGTATGCTAGTACAATAGCACAGAAAGCAAAAACTAACAACACAGTTGAAGGATGGCATAATGCCTTCCAAGCCACTTTAGGAAGAACTCAACCAACACTTCACAAACTAATCCAAAGCATTAAAAAAGAACAAAGCTACCAAGAACTCAGAATAGAGCAATCACTTTCTAAAATTGGCCCTAAACTAAGTAAACAAACATTAAATATGTACGAATACCTACAGCAAAAAACAAGAATGTACCCAAGTATCGAAGGTCTAGAATACTTAGACCTAATAGCAAAATCCATCCTTTTAGAAGCAATTCCTAAAAATGTAGCAAAGCATAACAAAACATACTATTTTTTTCAATGTAGTTATATTATGTCATGTAAAAATAAATGTAATATATTATTAAAAGACATAAGAAAACTACATTAAACTAAATTGTACACTATAACACAATCCAACCCAAAATTAAATATAAATTTTACTTACGGTTCTGCTGCTGTAGAATATGTTCCATGGTGATTATTTCCACAGGAATAAAACCAAAAGCAATCCATATAGTATTTAAAAATCCCAACAAAATGCAAAAAATGCAACTGTTTGATAAGAGTCCCACGTCGCAATCCTCTCGAGAATGGAACAATTTAAATCGCGAGAAAAAATCACGAGAAAAAAGGTACAAAAACCCGAAAAATCAGAAAATGTAAAAAACATGTACCTGTTTTAACCCCTCCCCTGCTGATGACGGAACCGCTCCGTCATCAGCTACAGTTGAGCTGTGCTGATGACGGAGCGGTTCCGTCATGGCCCGGCCGCCGCTGCGGCGCTGATTTCGCGCCTGCGCGGCAGTCTTAATGAGCAGGGTGGGTCATGACGGAACCGCTCCGTCACCAGCACAGCTCAACTGTAGCTGGTGACGGACCGGTTCTGTCACCAGCATTTTTATTATTGTGAAACAACATATGAATATTGTAAAATATACATTAATATGTTTAATATAATTATGCATTAATTGTTTATTGTATATTAAAATATGTTTTAGATTGTTAAATATTTTTCTCTGATGTAAAAAAGGAAGAATTATTTTATGTACATATTTTTGAAAAATACAATGACATGAAAATTATGTAACATATTAAATTTTAATTAAAAATATTAAAATTTAATATACTAATTTATGTAATATTTAAAATGTATATATGTTAAAAACTGCAATATAATTTGTAAACAAATATTATGTTAAATTTGTAATAAAATCTTCAAAATGTTTGCATTTAAAAATGAAAGTATGAATAAAAAATAATTGTACAAAACTAAAAAACAACTTTATTTTAAAAATTTCGAAACTTGTCATATGTATGTAAAAATGTTTTAAAATGTTATTACATTTATATTGTTTAAATGAATATTACAACATGACATATATTATTATTATTAAAACTTGAAAATATTTTGTAAAAATATAATAGACAGTAAACCATAATAATGTACTATTCTAACTCCAAAATGAACATTACTCAGGAAAATGCTGGATAGTAAAGCATAATAACTTACTATTCTAACTCCAATCCAACATAACTCAGAGAAAGTGCTGAATAGTAAACCATAATAAATTACTATTCTAACTCAAATCCAACATAAGTCAGGGAAAGTGCTGGATAGTAAAGCATATTAATTCACTATTCTAACTCCAAACATAACTTAACTCAGGGAAAATGCTGGATACTAAACCATAATAAATTACTATTCTAACTCCAATCCAACATAAGTCAGGGAAAGTGCTGGATAGTAAACCATAATATTTTACTATTCTAACTCCAAACATAACATAACTCAGGGAAAGTGCTGGATAGTAAACCATAATAAATTACTATTCTAACTCCAATCCAACATAACTCAGAGAAAGTGCTGGATAGTAAACCATAATAAATTACTATTCTAACTCCAATCCACCATAACTCAGAGAAAGTGCTGGATAGTAAACCATAATAAATTACTATTCTAACTCCAATCCAACATAAGTCAGGGAAAGTGCTGGATAGTAAACCATAATAATTTACTATTCTAACTCCAAACATAACATAATTCAGGGAAAGTGCTGGATAGTAAACCATAATAAATTACTATTCTAACTCCAATCCAACATAAGTCAGGGAAAGTGCTGGATAGTAAACCATAATAATGTACTATTATAACTCCAAACATAACATAACTCAGGGAAAGTGCTGGATAGTAAACCATAATCAATTACTATTCTAACTCCAATCCAACATAACTCAGAGAAAGTGCTGGATAGTAAACCATAATAAATTACTATTCTAACTCCAATCCAACATAACTCAGAGAAAGTGCTGGATAGTAAACCATAATAAATTACTATTCTAACTCCAATCCAACATAAGTCAGGGAAAGTGCTGGATAGTAAACCATAATAATTTACTATTCTAACTCCAAACATTACATAACTCAGGGAAAGTGCTGGATAGTAAACCATAATAAATTACTATTCTAACTCCAATCCAACATAAGTCAGGGAAAGTGCTGGATAGTAAACCATAATAATTTACTATTCTAACTCCAAACATAACATAACTCAGGGAAAGTGCTGGATAGTAAACCATAATAAATTACTATTCTAACTCCAATCCAACATAACTCAGAGAAAGTGCTGGATAGTAAACCATAAAAAATTACTATTCTAACTCCAATCCAACATAACTCAGAGAAAGTGCTGGATAGTAAACCATAATAAATTACTATTCTAACTCCAATCCAACATAAATCAGGGAAAGTGCTGGATAGTAAACCATAATAATTTACTATTCTAACTCCAAACATAACATAACTCAGAGAAAGTGCTGGATAGTAAAGCATAATAAATTACTATTCTAACTCCAAACATAACATAATTCAGGGAAAGTGCTTGATAGTAAAGCATAATAAATTACTATTCTAACTCCAATCCAACATAAGTCAGGGAAAGTGCTGGACAGTAAACAATAATTTACTATTCTAACTCCAAACATAACATAACTCTGGGAAAGTGCTGGATAGTAAAGCATAATAAATTACTATTCTAACTCCAATCCAACATAACTCAGGGAAAGTGCTGGATAGTAAACAATAATCATTTACTATTCTAACTCCAAACATAACATAACTCTGGGAAAGTGCTGGATAGTAATGCATAATAAATTACTATTCTAACTCCAATCCAACATAAGTCAAGGAAAGTGCTGGATAGTAAACCATAATAATTTACTATTCTTACTCCAAACATTACATAACTCAGGGAAATAAGTGGATAGTAAACCATAAGAATTTACTATTGTACTCCAACTGTACAAGATTATAATTGTATACTTACAATAAATAATATTAGTGATAATAATATTTAACAATTGCAATAATTATTTTTTTACAGTAAATTTAATGTTATTTTTCTTTCTAATTTTTTCATACTTGTTTTTAATTATTAGCATATATGATACCTAAAAAATCTATTAATAATAATATTTGTTTTTAAAAATTGTTATTTGGGAAATTTCGCTTTATACATTTTTTTCACTAATTTCAAAATTAAAATTTTGCAATTTTTAATTTTTTATTTACTTTTCTACATTACATTTCAATTTTCACACTATTTATTTAAATAATATTACATATTATCTACAATTGAAAACAAATAAAACAAAAAATTAGTTTTCAAAATTATGTATATTTACAATTATATTTACAATTCTTATCACTTATTATAATATACTACACACCCTTATCCCCTGTAGCAACAAAAACCCACTTAAATATTTTTTTGGATACATTTTTTATATTTAAAATTTTAATTTCGTAATAAATTTGAATTTTCGAATTTCAATTTCGAAATTTTAATATAATTCTAAATTGTTAATATTCTATACAATTTATTTACACAACATTTTTAAAGTACTACCCACCCTTATCCCCTACAATACCAATAACCCGCTCCTAGAATTTTTACTATTATTTTTTTTTAATAATTTTACACATATATTAATACTAGTGAAGAAAGAAACGCTTCTACCGGAGTGCTGGAACCCGATGGAAGTTGGCGCAGATCCCGGCGAAGCAGTCCGGGTAAAATGTTCAAAGTGAATTCAATTGCAGAATGTCTTGCGCTCTCAGGCAAAAAGACAGCAGGGGATCCAAAATAGCATGGAAGCAGTTTAATACACAACGCGTTTCACCAAAACAGGCTTGTTCACGTGTACCTGCACACTGGAACACCCACTTTTAAATAAAGTTTACATGCTTCAACCCAAATGGTAGACATGAAAGTCGGACTGACAGAAAATACGTGGCAGACATCTTTAAATGGTTTGCAGTACATGACAGTAACCTGCGCAAAGTGAAAAATATAAACATAAATTGTTGCTTGTATTAGTTAGATGTCAAAAGTGGGCTGCCCAAATTACATCATGTTGCCTGAGTAGCTTCTCGTAGTACAAAATGAATAATCAGTATTATCTACATCTTGGTGAAGTCACTGGCAAAGGCTGACATATTGGAGCGTTTAAATTACACAATTCTAGTTCGAAGCCCCTTGAAACAGGTCTGTCGTAGGTCGCCCGACAATAAAGCACAGAGATTTCATCATGTGGGCGCAGTTCAACAGTTAGTTAGACACTGTTTACGGGGTACACACTGCAAATATACATTGTGAACTGTGACATGCAGTAGCTTGGCAAAAAAGTTTGGACATTTGCGCTAATAGTCTGACAGTTGGATATGTATGTGATCATACCTCACGCACAGAAAATGTAAACCTTGATATGACATGTACAATATTGGCAGGTAATGGCACATGAAAAACAAGGCGGAATAGACTGAATAGTGAGAAGTGAAACGCTGTCGTCCAGTATAGCGTGCGATGTCAAATTAAATATATGACATGCTTACAAACGGCGTGGTAACGCCGGTAAGGGCATGAGTTGGTAAACACAGTTCTGCATGCAGCCTAGAGCAGACACACGTAGATGCATAGTGCAAGGGCAGGGCGACATGATACATCGCTGCAACTGTCAATTAAAAAGTAAAAGGCAAATCAAGAACAGAAAATATTATCTGTGATAATTCTCATAATGAGAAACCCGATACAAGCATAATGCTGTTCGGTTAAGTCAAAGTGCCATGTCCGGTATGGACTATCATGTTGGAGGAATTCCAAAATAGGGAAGGTCTGACCTTATAAGTTGGTGTCTCATAGTGTGATAAAGCCAAGAGCAGTGATTCCTGGAGTGCAAGGTTGGGTACGCCCGTGCAAGTGAAGTCCAGTGTTGGGCCCCCTCCTTTCCTCCTGTGGACAAACAAACAAAAATAGAAAAACAAGAGTTAAAATCACACAAGTAGAATATGAATAATACCAAAAAATTACATCTCTTGAAAAATACACTGTCAGAAAAGGAAATGTACAAAATAGGAGAATGAGTTAGTAAATATCAAATGCTAGTCATAGACATAGTTTATTCTTTTAAATGAATTGCTAATTCCTCATCGATATTGAGGCCTCCCGGGAATCTGGTTTGGAATTCAATTATGAGTTTAGACTCACGTTGCCTCAGATTGAGTAACCTGTTACCTCCTCTCGGATGTCTGGGGACCTGTTCCAATATGAAGAAATTTAAATCAGCAGTATTGGAAAAGTGTTGTTGTTCGAAATGACGCGCCACCGGGTATTTCGGGTCTTTGTTCGTGATGGCCCTGAAATGTTCCAAGATTCTTTTTTTGGCAGCACAACTAGTGCTGCCAATATACCAGAGTTTGCAGGAGCATTCAATGGCATAAATGACAAAGGTGGTACTGCAAGTGAGAAAAGTGGTCAATTTTTTGGTAATGTTATTGTATTCCACAGATCCTCTGTATTTGCTGTTTTTGCAGGCTTTGCAGTGGCCGCAGGGATAGAAACCGACTAGACCATGATCTGTGTCTGTCTTGGTATATTGGGTGATGTCATTTCTGACCACTAGATCACGTATGTTCTTGCCTCTCTTGTAAGTAATCATGGGTCGATCAGAGATGGTATTGCCTAAAACAGAATCGGTTTTGAGAATCCCCCAATTTTTAGCAAGAAGTTTCTTAACTTTTTGAGATTCAGAACTGAAAGTGAGGATGAGTCTGGTCGATTCATCGGTTTCAGTAGTGTCAGGCACACGGTTATTTTCCAGTGTCTCAGATCTTTCTACACTCTGTGCTCTTTCTTTGGCTTTTTTGAGAACCCAACTGGGGTAACCTCTACTCTTGAACCTGTTCATGATGATTTCCTGTTCCTTAAGAAAAGAATCATCAGTGTTGCAATTGCGTTTCGCCCTCAAAAGTTCCCCGTAGGGGATGCTCCATTTGAGAGCCTCAGGGTGACTACTTAGAGCATGCAACACGCTATTCCCAGCTGTGGCCTTGCGATACAGTGAGGTGCGGATTTTTTGTTCTATGATCTCCAATTTAACATCTAAGAATTCAGTTTGGCTGTTACTGATGCTGCCTGATAGAAAGATGTTGTAGCTGTTACAATTGAGTTTAGTGATGAAGTCAAGTGCTTCAGCTTTGGTGCCTTTCCAGACAATAAAGAGGTCATCGATGTAGCGTAGCCACACCACGACCTTTTCAAAGTCTTCCCTCAAGGTGGCACTGTCATGGATTTCCTGCTCCCAGAATCCCATGAACAGATTCGCTAGACTGGGAGCAAAGCAAGAACCCATGGCAGTACCATATTAATACTAGTAGACATTTTGTAATATTTTTTAAACATAATACATACTTTAAAACAATTATATAACACATTCTATTTTTTTGTCATATTATATACAATGATATTTTACTAAACGATATTCTGTTCATCGATATTTTATTTTGACGATATTTTTATCATTCTTAAAAAACGATATTTATTACAACGATATTTACTACTACGATATTTTTACTAGTCGATATTCTTACCTCGATATTAATGCAAGTCGATATTTTCCCGTCGATATTCATGCTTTATACCTTATCCAACAGGTGAAAAACACAGACTTTGTGACTATTCAGGCTGATGACACCACTGATGTGGCCACTAAAAGCCAGTCTGTATTCATTTTTCGGTACCTTCACAATGACAGTAAAGTTGTGAAGAGGTTCTACGGCTTCACACATTTAAGAGACTCTACTGCAGAAACCATTACTTCAGCATACTACGTAAACGGAACTTGATTTTTCCAGAGCAGCCTCAAAAACTTATTGCACAAAGCTATGATGGTGCGTCAGTGATGAGTGGAAGCCTTGATGGAGTACAAAAAATCGAAAAATACAATCCCAACCAAAGACCCTGCAAAGCATTATGGGACGACATTCTAGAGTGCAGTGAATATTATAGTATCCAATATCAAAACATTCCTCAAGCAGCAGCACTCTCCGAGCTCAGCTGAGCACTAATACTCACTGCACTCTAGAATCTCGCCCCATAATGCTTTACTGGGCCTTTGGTTGGCATTGCATTTTTGCCCATAACTTGGGCTTGGGTGGTCAAAGGAGGATGGGACCACCACTGAATCCTTCATCATGATACGCTCTTTGTGTTCAAGGCATTTGCTTGGTCTTCCCCCAAGGTTAGGGGGGACCCCAAAATCATCACCTCTCTCATTTTCTGATATTTTTCAAAGCTCACATTTGTGAATTGTTTATATGCTTTTTAGCATGTAAAGGTAAAGTTGTTTTATCAAAGGGTTGTGGGTGCAGGAGCTAAATCTGTGGCGGTGATCAATGTAGGAATATATATACAAGCACTGACCTATTGAGGCGGAAGCCGGGAGCGTGACCTGTATTTTAAAAAATTGAATGTCACTGTTTTAGTATTGTTTTTAAACTCACCCAGTCACTCCTGATCAGCTCGCGCAGCGGATTTAGCGCTGCTGCGGCACCAGAATCTAACCCACTTCTTGCCGCCATTCTGGCGAGCCCGGAGGCCACGCCCCTTTTCCGAGGCCACGCCCCCCCGCCGAGACCTATAAGTAGACGCTGATTGCAAGCCCCTCTTTCACAAGCACTGACCTCCTGAGGCGGAAGCCAGGAGCGCGACCTGTATTTTTAAAAATTGAATGTCACTTGTTTAGTATTGTTTTTAAACTCACCTAGTCAATCCTGATCAGTCCGCGCAATGGATTTAGCGCTGCCGCGGCACCAGAATCTAACCCACTTCTTGCTGCCATTCCGGCGAGCCCTGAGGCAACGCCCCTTTTCCGAGGCCACGCCCTCCGCCGCCCCACTTCCCTTTAAATCATGTGCATCTTCCGGACGCGCAGCGGACGAGCGCAGCGGGCGCGCCGTCTGCGTGCCGAAGGCGCGCCTAAGGCAAGCCCGTCTGCGCCCGTCCGCGCCAGGCCAGGCCCAGGGCCCGTAACCCCTGGAGGAAACTCCAATATAGTTCACTCCTACACGCCCGAGCTGCTACTTGCCTTGCGACCCCCTGCCAAACACAACTGTGCAATTTTACCCAACGACAGGCACAACCCTATCGCATGCCCTGCATGCAACTTTCAATTTGACGTCCCGCAGCTCTGTCGGCCCGGATCAAAGGGCCGTAAGTCGACACTCACATGGCTTCTTAGTAGCCTGAACTGCAGGTCACTCAGCAAACATAGAAGAGACATATTTGACCTCCTGTCCGACAACTCACTAGATGCTCTTTTTCTCACTGAGACATGGCTACATGCTAGCTCCGGCCCAGACATCACTGAAGCCCTACCTTCAAACTATGCCATCATCCATAATGACCGAACCACCGGTATTGGAGGTGGGATAGCAGTCATCTTCAAAAAAACGCTACAATGTACCTTGGAACCCATTCCCTTAACCACCTTAGAGATGGCCCTTTTTAAACTCCAACTCCACCCGAATTTCAGCCTCACGGGTCTCCTGATTTACCGTCCACCTGGCCCTATACAACCTTGGGCCACCCAACTAGTGGACTGGACCGCATCAGTAAGGGTAAACTATAACAACCTATCTATCGTTGGCGACCTGAACATTCACTTCGACGACCCAACCAACAAACCAGGAAACAATTTAGTTCATGACCTGGCCGCCATGAACCTTACCTTAAGGAACTCGGGCTCAACACACAAAGGGGGCCACCTCCTGGAC
This sequence comes from Lissotriton helveticus, assembly GCF_964261635.1. Taxonomy (NCBI): domain Eukaryota; kingdom Metazoa; phylum Chordata; class Amphibia; order Caudata; family Salamandridae; genus Lissotriton; species Lissotriton helveticus. The sequence goes on from NW_027611675.1 coordinate 2,049,844, forward strand.
CCTATTTTTTCCTTTCCAGCCTTCCCCTGCTACACTGCCAGCCTGCTCTACCCTTAGACTGGTCAGACCACTTCTTAATAAAATTCAATGTGGACGATCATATGACTTCTAACCTTCCGTGCGGGACAAACAAGTCCTTCACAAGAAATTGGAAGAATTTGGACATAAACCACCTTGCGTCCGTCCTAATCTCTGCCCCTCTGGACGATATATTTGACACTGAAGACATGGAGGTCGTAGCCTCCAAGACTAACAAATGGCTCCTAAGTGCCCTAGACATCTGCCTTCCCCTGGCTTACAAAAAATCCACCCCTCACAACTCACCAACTTTATGGTATGATGAACGACTGAAGGCCACTAAATCCACATGCAAACGCTTGGAACGCATCTGGAGGAAAGATTACTCCCCGGTTGCCAGCTCGAACTATAGAAACGAGCTCAAGCTTTATCATAGAGCCTGTAACACGGCTAGAGCCAACTACATAGCCAAATCTATCTCTGAAGCTACAAATAAATCCAAAACTCTTTTTAACCTTGTAAAAGAGTTAGCAGGCTCTAATACACCAGCCAAACCTCTTCCTCTGAACAGTTTCCAGTGTGAAGAGCTAGCGAAATATTTCACAACGAAGATAGAGACAATCTACCAGGATATATTAAAACACCACCAGGTTCAAACTATAAGGGCGCAAGACCCCGGCCCTAACACAGAGGACATCTCCCCTCAACCTCATCTGTCCTGTGAGCCATTAACATCATGGCCCAGGATCGACATTCAGGGTCTGCGAGACATCCTAGGGAAAGTTAAATCTGGTTCGCCCACTGACCCCCTCCCCATCCCAATACTCAGACTCCTGGACACCCCGCCGTGATATGCCAAACCTTGAACCTATCCCTTTCCACGGCAAAGGTCCCGGCACCTTGGAAACATGCTATGGTTTCACCTCTTCTCAAGAAACCATCGGCTGATCCGAAAATCATGGCAAACTTCCGTCCTATATCCCTCCTGCCCGTCTTCTTTAAAATTTTGGAGAAACATGTCCATGAACACCTCGCAAGGTTTGCGGAGGCAAACGATATTCTGCACCCCTCCCAATCGGGTTTCCGCCCCGGATTCTCAACGGAGACAACACTACTCGGAGTAATGGAAAATCTCCGCCTCCTGGTCGATAAAGGGGACTCAGCTGCGCTGATTTTACCCGATGTCAGCGCAGCGTTTGACACCATCTCCCACAATATACTGCTTGCCTCACTCTCCAACATGGGCATTAGAGGAAAGGCACTTAATTGGATTGCATCCTTCCTCCACTAGCAGCGCAGCATCCAAAGTCCATCTCTCCCCCTATGGAGTGCCACAAGGATCGGTGTTAAGCCCCCTGCTTTATAACCTTTATGTAACCCCGCTCGCCCAGATCGCTGAATCAGCTGGTCTCAAAATGTTCACATACGCCGACGATTCACAAATCGTATTCTCCCTCTCAAACAATGACCACGATTCCCCCTCCCTCCTGCAGACAGGCCTCAGGAACATCGCCACCTGGATGAGCACTAATATGCTTAAACTTAACGGCAGCAAAACAGAGGTCCTAATAGTGGGCCCCAACCCGAACCTCTGGAATCCAAGACATTGGCCATCCGAAATGGGCCCCTTACCAACTCCGTCACAACAAGTCCGTAATCTTGGCATTACCATCGACGAGGGCCTAACCATGGAACCCCAGGTCAACAACCTCACAGCTACCTGTTTTACAATTCTGAGATGGCTCAGAAAAATCCATTGGATGCTCCCGGACGACACACAAAAAACTGTGGTCAACGCACTGATCACTTCCCGTTTAGATTACGGTAATGTCCTTTACTTAGGGGCATCACAGGTAGTCATGCAACGCCTCCAGTTGGTACAAAACGCTGCAGCAGACTGCTATGCAAATGCCATAGGAAGGAACGTACGTCTGGTCAGACCATCTATAGGGCCTTCCCCACCACTGCACAAACCAGTATGGGGCCACCCATCCTGCCGGATCAGGTGGTGCTAGACTCTCTCCCCTATCTCTCTTTGGGGTCTTACACGGCCCTGGCTCTCCGAGTTAAGTCTGGGTCGCCGGCCGACCCGCTCAAGCCACCAATGTTCAGAGACCAGACTTTTGCTCGCCCGGTTTGCGACTTAATCAACATGTCGCTATCATCTGGCCAGGTGCCTTTGAAATGGAAGCATGCGGTAGTAATGCCCATTTTGAAAAAAACATCTCTCGACCCTACAAAATCGGAGAACTACCGCCTGATTTCGCTTCTCCCGTGGCCAGCCAAACTCGCGGAGGTGCATGTTAACACCGCCCTCACTGATCATCTGTCGCGTGCCAACATTCTGGACGACACCCAGAATGGTTTTCGGGCCGGCCACAGTACGGAGACAGCATTGCTATCTATGGTCGAGCACCTGCGGGTAGTTCTGGATGCAGGTCAAACGGCGGCGCTTGTTTTGTTAGACCTAAGCGCCGCCTTTGACACGGTCTCCCATGATATTCTCCTGCAGTGTCTTGAGGAGATAGGAGTGATCGGCACTGCACACCAGTGGTTTCGTTCGTTTCTCAGGGATCGTTCCTTCTGTGTGGCGTCCCCGCCCTATCAGTCCAAATGTCATCCTCTGTCTCTTGGGGTCCCGCAGGGTTCCTCGCTGAGTCCCACGTTGTTTAACATCTACGTGAGGCCGCTGGCTGAGGTTGTGAAGCTCTGTGGTATGACCATGGTGTGGTACGCAGATGACACCCAGCTAGCGGTCATGATCAGCGGGGACTCTGGGGTGGATGCCCCAAGATTCAGAGAAGGACTTAGGGCGGTGGCTGGTTGGATGACGTCCAACTGTCTCCAACTAAACGCCAAAAAAACGGAGGTGATGGTCTTTGGGAAGCGGACGGACCTATGGGGAGATACTTGGTGGCCTCCTGAGTTGGGGACGACCCACACTCCGGTTGCGGAGATCAAAAATCTTGGTGTTTGGCTGGACCCTTCCCTCAACTTTGTTGGCCACACCAAAAGGACGGCGGCGTGCTGCTTTGGCATCTTGCGCAATCTGCGACCTGCCCTTAAATATTTTGATGCCGCAACTCGTCAACTGGTGGTACAAGCAACGGTTTTGGCTCGGCTGGACTATGCCAGCTCCCTTTTTATAGGGTTAAACCAGGCCGAGCTAACCCGACTTCAAAGAGTGCAGAACGCAGCGGCCAGAGCAATCGTAGGTCTTCCTAGGTTCTGCTCGGCCGGTCCAACTTTGCGAGCCTTGCATTGGTTACCCGTTAGGCAGCGGATCCACTTTAAAGTACTGTGAATTTCTTTCAAGATTCTGAAGGGCCTATCGCCTCCCTTACTGCGCCAACTTTTGTGCCCTTATATCCCGGGCCGCACTTTGCGCTCGCTGGACCAAGAATTAGCGGTAGCCCCTCGGTTCAAACTTAGTCGGGCGGGGGGTCGCTCTTTTAGGGTGCGGGCAGCCGCACTTTGGAACGCTCTCCCCTTGAAACTCCGGACCCTTGGCGACTTGCTTTCTTTCCGCAAGGCCGCTAAAACTCATCTATTTTCTGAGCTATGTTAAAACCTCAACTCCCCCATTTTTAATAATATTTTCTGTTTTCCTGTTGTGTTGTGTTCGCCACCTTGTCGGTGCGCCGGGACGCTCCTTCGCTGGAGCAGCCGTGCGCAATACAAATAGCACTAACATAACATAACATAACATAACATTAAGGCGCTCCACTGGCTAAGAGTCGAAAACAGGATCAAATTCAAAACTCTTAGCCTCGTGCATAGAATAAAATGGGGCAATGCACCCAAATACCTTCAAACCCTAGTGCATACCTACACGCCTGCCCGATGCTTAAAATCCTCCACCCAAGGCCTTTTCTGTGTCCCCAAAACACGCCGAGCAAGGATGGGAGGCCGATCCTTCTCCCTTCTAGGTCCCAAGCTCTGGAACTCCCTCCCGCACCGCTCCGCTTAGAAACTCGCTACAATCATTTCCGTAAAGCCATCAAAACCTGGCTATTCAACCAGTAACTTGCCCCGGTCTCTTCATCTGGACTTTCTCCTCCCTCTTGGTTCAGTATCTTCTAACGCCGGGAAACCCTTTTTGGGTAGCTGTCGGGCTCAATAAGCTCAATAAATAAATAAATACAAGGTTATAACAGTCTAATTCACTTGTTGAAAAAGCAGAATTTCCCCAGATATCCTCAAGCACTGCCGGCGATCAAAGCCTTAATTCTCTCAGTAAGCTATCAAATAAAGAGGCGGGTGCTGGAAAACAGGAAAGCAGGAAACTTATTTATTCTTCGAAGGAAAACACGTCAGATCGGACCAACAGGGTGTCGTCTCGAGGTGCTCTAACTGTACTTCTGCGGCCTGGCCTTTTAAACACAGTTTTATTTCTTTATTGCAGTGTAACACATTCCTGACATTACTTTGATGCATTGTAAACCTTCTCTGGAATTCCCGCTTCAGGCCCGTTCCCACACATATCACCCATACTGTACCCCACCCTGGTTTCAATAGGTGATTGCTATCGCGCAGCTGGGCATTCTGGCAGGAGCTGAAATGCGCGCAATCGGTCGGATCTCATGGGGTTGTGGCATTGATTAATTTCAGCTCCTTTGATGTGAGGCGGAATCCTACCGTAAGGGGGCAATAAACTGTATTCGCAGGGGTTGATTGTGGCCTGGGATCGGATCGAACAGCCAGGCGCAGGGGAGGAGATTATCGAAGGGCCTGTTCGAGCGCAAGGGATGAAAGGGTATGTGGGCTTGGCACGGGAAGTGGCTCCGGGGGAAGGGTCATGCTGAGGATGCTTTATGACCCTAGCATTTGTGCTTGGGGGCTGCCAGCGCGTGGGGAATGATTGTGAGGTCGGGAAGACGTGCAGGCGATCGGCAATGTTATGAAGTAGCCACAGTGTCTAAAATGGCTGCCGCTTACTCGCTCGTAAAGGCCTAAGTGGGACAAGATGGGTCTGGTAATGTTCACAATGCATCCTAATATTTAACACACTCCTACAATGCAAACCCTAGGGGCTCCAGCATGCAGGGACTCCTCAAAGTCAGCAAAAGTGCCTCTTCTGATTGTATTGGGAAACAAAAGGTTATTTATAGAAAAAGGCACCCTTGCCCCCGATTTTGGTAAGGCTGCCATTGTTTGTATTTCACGGATAGCTGTGTTGCCATATTGACGTAATAATGATATATTTGTATCATGCATGTGAGGGCCTTGCGCATAATGCCAAGGCAGTGCAATAGTGTTCTCACAAAGTTCTTCATGTCAGTAAGGCTGGTGTTTCTTAGAAACGTACCCAAGAGTTGCAAATACAAATGTGTGTCAAAAGTTGATGTCACGAAGCATGGCGGACGTGCCTCAGTAGAGCTCCGTCTGCCTGAGCCATATCTGCCATTAACCAACACTACTCTCCTGACCCCAGTTGAGTCACGGACCATACAGTGATCCAGGAAGACATCTGCACCGGCCACGGGTCTGGGAGTTGCTGCGGTGTTGATATTGGCCATGGTCTGACGCCGGTGAAGCAGCAACCTGTACAGAGACTGCGTGGAGCGGGAGGCAGGTCACTAGCATCTGCACCCTCAGAGACAACACGGGATAGCTGTGTGGAGGTCGGGCCGCCATGCTGTGACTGTACCTGTGTGGTGGCGGCACGATCGAGGTTTCTGGCAGGAGAGCCATCCTGAGACCCACGCGACTCGAGTTTGCCCATATCGGGAGGCCTAACTAAGGTGAGACCCCGGGGCCCGGCGGTGCTTCCTGGCGGGTGCGATCAGAAGGCTACAGTACTGGGCGGGTGGACGTTCTTCTCTCCTTTCTGCCCCTCCCTTGCAGGCAGAGTGGCTATGGCATCGTGGCTGACTATTGGGTGGTGACGGCGCCCAATTTTGGATGTGTGGGCTGTGGATCTGGTGAGCGCCTTTGCCAACATCGCAGTGAGTGAGAAGGGAACCTGGCCCCATTGTAGGACCCTCATCTGGTGCGGCAACCCCTTTCCCCCGCTTGCGCCTACACACTGAGGTGCGGGTGGTCCGCTGGAGCTCCTGAGGGGTGCGTTGAATTGGGCCACATATGGTTGGACTGCCCTTAAAGGTGATTCTTTGCTGGCATCCCCATACACATCGGGCGGCTCAGCTTTGAGCGGCGACATGGTGAAGGGCTGCCTCATTGACCCCCTGTATATACAGTCAGAGAGGCTACCGGGTCAGAGGTCGGGCGAGTCTGGTCCCTTTAGGGGACCTACTTGGCCCTCCTCCCCAGGCAGCGGAAGCGGCCTGGCTTGGCCTGGTTCTGCTTTCTGTCAGGGAGGCCAGAATCCATGAGGCCTGTCCTGGAGTCCTGCCCCAGTCCTGATCGGGGGGACTACCGCAACGCATCGGGCTCCGCATTGAGGATAATTGCCCTAGATAGAAGTGTCAGCAGCACTTTGAGAGAGGGCTCTGGTTTATCCTTCCTCGACGCTTCCTCTCCTTCTCCAATTCCAGCCTGTTCCTTCTCCCCGCCATGGGCAAAGACAAACCGGGGTCAGCCACCTCTAAGCAAAGCACTCTGGATCACTACACCACTACAGGTCCAGGGAATGAATCCGCCGTGGGTCAGGCCCCGGATAATGCTGCCCTGCTGGTGGCGATTAATGAATCGTGGGTCACGCTTGAGGTGCAGATCGGGGCAGTAGGTTCAGAAGTATCCTTCTTACATCAGGACCTCCGCAAGGCAGTGGACAGGATCACGGAGGCGGAAACCAGGGTCTATATGGTGTAGGATTTTGTGACGACTCCACAGAAGAAGGTCAATAACTTAGAGTCATGACACAGGAGCTGGCTTTGCGGGTCGAAGACGCGGAAGGTAGAGCTCAGTGCAACAACTTACGCCTTGTTGGTTTCCCGGAAGTATGCAAAGGTACATCGATGGATGATTTTCTTACTGGAGGGTTTAATTCCTTACTGCCCTCTGATGCTAGGCACCCCTGCTTCGCGATTGAGAGGGCCCATCGTGCTCTGACCAAGAAATCATTGCCAGGAGAATGAACAAGACCCGTGTTTGCCCGACTCCTCAACTATGCAGATCGAGATGCCATACTTCGGTTCGCCAGGGGGCATAAGGACCGAATGCTCTTTAATTCTCACCAAATTATGGTATTCCCTTACTATACTAGCTTGGTCAAGCAACAATGCCAATCTTTTGTGGTGGCAAAATGCAGACTCAGAGAATTTAACATGTCCTATATGCTGCTATACCCCGCCAGAATGAAGGTTCTCTATAACTCTAAATTGTTCTTTTTTACTCTCCCGAGGAGGTATTTGCCTGGACCGACGAAAGGGCATCTTTAACCTCACACACCGCCTCCACTGGGTTCTGACTCATCGCAAGGCTCACACAGGAGTCGGCAGAACAGAGACACGTCGAGACAGCGGAACATATCCATTCCAATTAGAGAGCTCATGATCAGGCCGAGACAACCAAGTGATCCTGTTCAGCCAGACATGTGGTCCAATGGTGCAGTCACTGACCTCTTAGCGGGTATTTTAACACTGTATACTGGGGTCCCACCTGTGGCTCTAGGCAATGGTTGGACAGACCATGCCCCTGGACATTTAGTGTTACGTTGTATACTTTGGGTTTGGGTGGTTTCTTTTGGTGGGACTGCTTAGGACTTCTCGTTTTGGGCCCGAGTAATGTCTCTACAGCGACAGGTACTCCGTGTTTTTGGATATATTGGGGAGGGGGTAGGTGGGGGATTGTTGATTTTTTACTGTTAGCACAGTTTTTAGCACCAAACACACTGATACATCTCATTTCAATATGGAGATCACGGACCTAGACTATGACATGAGTTGATAACACACCAAATGTGTAACTCTACGTTGGGAGAACTGAACATTATATCGAGGAATGTACGTGGTCTGCTGAATAAAATTAACCGAGGGGCGATTCTCCATCGAGCAAAACGATACAACGCAGACAATCTTTTATTGCAGGAGACGCATCTTTTGGGCAATAAAACTCCATGCCTTAGTAGATTTGGTTTACCACGGTTTATCACTCCGGGTTTACACAAGGTGCAAGGGTCACAGCGATCCTGATACATCGCCGCTTGATGATTCTTTATGCCCCTCCCCCACTGGAACAAACATTAGTAGACAGAATTACACAACTTTTTCGGGTGGCTTTCCTGACGGTCTGGCGATCCTGGGTGGTGACTGGAACAACGTGAAGGCTCCCTTAGATAGGTGGTGTGCAGTGCAACCAGACAAACCCCCCTCTACATCCAAGCTTAATGTCCTGGCACACACATTGGGATGGTCAGACACATGGCACGCGTTTCACCCTACGGCGCCCGGGTTATTATATACATCGGCCGTGCACCACACATCATCGCGGTTGGACTACATATTCCTTCCACACAGCCTCCCACACAGATTAGCGTATACCTCCATTCTACCTAGGGTCTCTCTGACCACTCACCCGTCCAAATTAAGTTATGCCTGCAGGTTCAGCCGGCCCCATGCAGGTGGCGTATGTCCCCATGGCTCCTTCACGACGCTCAGTATCAGGAGAATTTATGACTTGCCATTGCAGGGTATACTATTATGGGAAGCCCTGTAGCCAACGATTAGGGGTCATACATAAGCTTCCGTACAGGCGAGAAACGCCTGACTCAGATACTTGAACTGTTAGGAGCGCCGAAGCCAATTGGAGCTGCAAATGCTGGGAGGGTCGGACCCAAGTTCTCGGCGAAATCTTCAAATTACTCAACAACAAATTCTTCAGCTCCTTACTGATGAGGCCAAAGAAGCGTGGCTGGAGACCCAGCATAAGATCTCCCAATGGGGCGATAAGTGCTTTATCGGCTATGTCAGGTTAGGTCAACCCCTGTGCAGGTACCCCTCCTGAGGGACCTGGATGCTACGCTCTGCACATCCCCCCAAAACAGTGGCTCAAGCTTTTGCATCCTCTAATGCCGATCTCTGACAACAGCAGGAGCTGATCGGAGACCCTCATAGGTGAATTTCTATTGGATATCCCCCCACGTTCTCTCTCCGATCCAGTGCAGGACTTGTTTGATAGCCCTATAATCCTAGATGATTTGAAGGCAGCATTAGCGAGCATTCATCCAGCTAGGGCCTGGGTCCAAATGGTTTTCCCAGCGCCTTCCTTCATCCACATATGATGACCTTGGGTCCGCATCTGCTGAAGGCACTACATGAAGCCCTAGAGCAGCATATCTTGCCCACGGACTGGAGGCATGCTGAGATCGTAGTGTTCCTCAAGCCTGGCCATCCCCCTGAGGACTCAGCTTCATATTGTCCTATCTCATTGCTCAACTTCGAGCCCAAACTTCTGGGAAAGGTCCTGGCAGACTGCCTCCGTTCATGCATCCAAGATCTTATTCACCCTGACCAGTCTGGCTTCATGCCACAGCGCTGGCCCAGACATAATATTGGGCGAGTCCATAACGCCATTGCAGGAGCCAACAGACTTGGTCGCCCAGTGGCTGTTCTGCTGGCGGACATAGATGAAGCATTTGACTCCCTGAGCTGGACCTACCTTTTCAAACTCCTTCATGCCATAAACCTAGGGCCTCAGTTCATAGCTTATACCCGGCTGTTATACACTGTTCTTTCCGCATCTGATCTTGTGGCAGGTTTTTGGTCTGCTCCCTTTCCCATCCATCGGGGCACGAGGCAGGGATGGCCCTTGTCCCCGCTCTTGTTCACTCTACCCACAGAGCCCCTAGTGGCGTGGGTATGTCAGGACCCGCTGTTTCTGAGGATAGATTGGACACAGGAATATTCAGACAGAATTGCGCTTTATGCACATGATGCTCTTTTTATATGTCGGACCTTGGTTCTCGGGCCCAGTGTCCTCCAGATTCTTTGGATTTTTGGCAAAACCACTGGGTTGAGTCCCAACCCATCTAAATCCAGACTCTTTCCTATTTACGGGGAGCAGAGGAGTCAAGTTTTGGCTTCCGAATTATCCATTGTTACTACAGCATTTAAGTACTTGGGGATCATTGTATCGCAATGCCCTAAGGCCTGGTTGGTGCACAAAATCGCCCCTTTACTCTCGGTTGCTCACGATGAGACAACGGTTTGGTCCCAGTTGCCTCTATCTTTATATGGCTGATCCACCATCCTCAAGATGGTTTCCTTGCTGCGCCTATTATACGGGCCTCAGAATTTTCCGTATACCATCCCTCCTACATGGTTTATGCAACTCTATGCGATCTTGAACAGATTCCTATGGCATGGAGGTGCCGTTCGAGTTGCACTCCGCAATTGTGTACAATCTACATATTGCGATGGCATTGCAGCAGCCGACGTCCAGGCATATTATTTCGCCTCTCACCTTTTGGTGATAAATGAATGGTGGTATGGGTCAAGGGAGGATCCAGCCATGGCCAGCAGTGCACCCACTTGCTGCATCTCCTATACAGTAACGCATCCCAAGAAGCACTTCCTCCAGCATGTCGGACAGTCATACAAATCTGGAGATGCACAGTTAAATCCATGGGATGGTGGGGCAGATTAACAGGTTCCACTCCACTTTGGCAGGGCACATACCTATGGCCCGTCTCCGTTCTGAATGGGTTCTGTAAATGGGACCTTATTGGGATATATCATCTGGGGCACTACCCTTAAGTCTTTTCAGTGGCTGCAATCCGACTACGACTTGCACAAGTTTCAGTTTCTTCGCTATCTCCGGCTTCGCCATGCCATAGACCCACAGATTTGTCATTTGAAGGCCCTACCAGAATTCCACCCACTGGAAAGCCGCCTACTGATGGGGGACATAGTAGATCACAAAATCAGAAAAATATGTCAGACGCTCAACACGCGCACTAAAACCACCATACACAAAACTAGACCAGCTTGGGAGGCCGATTTGCTCACACTCACGGACTACGACTGGACAGAGGTCCTGGCTAGCCCCTGATATGTGGCGGTGTCATCCTGGTACTGACTAATCCAGTTTAAATACCTCCACCGGTTATATTACACTCATCTTAGGCTGTGGAAAAAGGGTGTCATTCAGTCTCCTCTGTGTCTCCGCTGCAGCACTGACAACGGTTCCTTTGCCCATACTGTATGGAGCTGTATGGGGATTCAGCCATTCTGGACTCGAGTGACGTTCTGCCTGAGTCAGGTTCTGACTTCTTTCTTTTTTAGTCAAGAAACTGTTACGAATAAAACATAACAGTCTATTTTCAATTTCGTCGCCAGTTTATTTTAGTCATTTTTTCTAGTCAGAGAACTTTTTCATTTTTTCAAAAAACATTTCTTGTGCATATACAAATATACAAAATATACAGATTTATACAAAATTTACAAAAACTTCATGACTAAACAACACACTGGAGAAGTGTGGCTCACTGGTTAGAGGAGGCAGACCTGGAAGCAGAGGTCAGCCCAGGACCAAGGTTCAATTCCCGGCCCTAAAATGTCCATGGACTCGACAATTCTCGCTCCGGTGCCTACTCGATTCACGGGTTCACACTCTGCGACTCTGGGCAATAGCTTGCTGCCCAACGGCCCCTCGCGGTGGGATGCTGGCTTTCACCTTGCGGATACCCTGCCGGGGTTATCTCACAGGGGAATACCAGGACGGGTTCCCTAAGCAAGCGCTTAGAAACCTCTCGGTGATTTGCACTATATAAATTCCTGTACATTTACATTTACATCCATACCAACCTTTCTCACTACATACATTCAAAAACATTCACACTCAAACAAGAAAACAGTACCTCTGAGGTATAGGTCAATGTCAACAATAATGCTATTTTTAGGTAGAGTAGTTTGATGAATCCTACATTTTTTATGTTCAAACAATCTAAACTATTAGAACCATATTATGTCCTAATCGCGTCGATCCTCAGTGGTCAATTGTCAACAATATAAAAAGATCAAAAAGACTGGTTTAGGACCGGTGCGGGCGGTTACTGGCCAATTGACTCCGGTTGGCCCGGCAACATCAGAAAGTGAAGGAAATCACGCGCACTGATGGGCCTACTGTATTGGAGGATGCACAAATAGCTGAGACGTTCCGCGACTTCTATGCTCACCTTTTCGAGGGCACGCTTCCGAATGTCACTGCAGCAACTAGGTATCTGGACTCGGTCACACTCTCATCTCTGGCACTGGAACAATCCGAATGGCTCGAGAGAGAGAGAAATCCGCATCGAGGAGGTGGTCGCTGCGATAGCGCGTCTTAAGGTGGGGAAGGCACCAGGACCGGACGGCTACTCCTCCCCCTTTTACAAAACCTTCTGTACCACCCTAAAACCATTGCTCACTCGCCTATTTAACTCATTTGCGGATCCGGCAGCCATTCCACCAGATCTCCTATGTGCCTTTATCGCGGTCATCCCAAAGCCGGGGAAGGATAGAACTCAATGTGGGGCATATCGACCAATCTCCCTCCTTAATGTTGACCTTAAATTGTACACTAGCATCCTTGCCACACGTTTGGCAGCCCATCTGCTAGGCTTAGTAGATCCCAATCAGGCGGGCTTTGTCCCTGACCAGCAGACAGTTGACAACACAAAGAGAGTAGCCCATCTGATCGAAAAAGCTTCCCGGATGCCAGGGGAATACATGATGTTGGCGGTCGACGCAGAGAAAGCATTCAACCAGGTCCACTGGCCTTATCTTGAAATGGTGCTCGCCAAGTTTGGGATAGGGGAGAAGTTTCGAGCCCTGGTCTTCAACTGCTACAACGCGCCCTCCGCGGTGGTAAGTGTCAATGGCTACACATCGACTGCCTTCCCCATTGAGAGAGGGACGAGACAGGGGTGCCCACTGTCGCCCCTTCTCTTCGCCCTCTACATGGAACCCCTCGCTTGTCGGATTCGGTGGCGTCAGATGGATCTGGGCATCAAGTTTGGCGGCGATTTTAATGCCATCAGCCTCTATGCGGATGATGTCCTACTTGCCCTGGACCGTCCGCGGATGGCGCTGCCGGCGTGCGTAGCTGAGCTTGAGGCCTTTGCTGCGGTGTCCCGGTTCAAGATGAACACGGAAAAATCTATAGCACTATATCTGTCCCTCACAGCCTCGACTCGGGCTTACCTACAGACCCTTTTACCAGTTCAATGGGCTACGGACACGGTTCCATACTTGGGAATTCAGCTCGCGCCGACCCTGCCCCGAATGGTCACGGCAGACTACACTACCTTGCGCACTCGCATCCGAGCAGAGATAGATCGATGAAGACATCTTCCTCTATCCTGGCTGGGTCCCATAGAGGCAGTTAAGAGGACCATCCTACCGCAAATATTATAGCTTTTTCGCACCCGGCCACTATGACCTCCGACGGGCTGGATACGACAAACCCAATCAGACCTTGCCAACTTTATTTGGCAGAGTCGGACACCCCGGCTGAAGAGGACACTCGCCACTTTGGCTCCGGAGGAGGGAGGTTTGGGTGTCTCTGACCTGCATAAATACTACCAGGCAGCCCAGTTGCGTTATCTGGTGGAATGGAGTAAGTGGGAGTCCGACAAACACTGGCTCTTTCAGGACCAGGCAGTGGCCGGGCGCCCATTGCAGGAGATACCGTTTCTACCTCGAGTTTATAGGCCACCCAACCTCTATGCGTCTTTAATCACTCGGGCTCCCCTGGAAGTCTGGGACGTGACTAACATAACTCACGGCTTGACAACATTCCCCTCTCCACTGACCCCTCTGGTGGATAACCCTGACTTGACCCCCGGCGCGGCTAAGTGGGTCTTTGCACACTAGAGGCCGGCGGGTTGCCGCTTCCTGTATCATGTCTACAGCTCAGAAGGGGTGCTCCCCTTCCAGCTCTATAAGCAAGAATATAACTTCCCCAAAACAGATCGCATGAGATACTTGCAGGTGCGTCACTGGGCGTTGCAGCTGCAGGTGCGAGTGACGGCCGATAGGAAATTCACTGCATATGAACGATGGATCTTCTCGCGCACTTCCAACTCCAAACTCATTTCAGACCTCTATAAACTGATTCAGACGCCAACCACGCATATCTACAACCCGGGCAGGGTGCGATGGGAAAGAGAACTGGGTAGATCCCTGAGCCATAAGGAGTGGGGGAGCATCGCATACAGGGCCAGGCACTCAGCATACCACATGGGTCTCACCGAAACACTCACGAAAATATCTCTATATTGGTACTACACCCCTGAGAGACTATCCGAAATGGATCCCTCCAAAGATAAGCTCGGCTGGAGGGGCTGTGGGCACACGGGGACTTTGGTACACATTCTGTGGGACTGCCCGCTCCTCCAATCATATTGGACACACATCTTAGATGAAGTGGACACACACTTTCGGACAGAACTACCCCGCTTTCCTGCCTATATCCTGCTGGGCCTTCCCAATGCACTAACTTACCCACTACGCTCTCGTAGGGGCCGTCAAATAGCCATAGCTCTTGGGTCTGCTTTGCAGAACATCCTTGTACACTAACGTACTGCTACTATCCCCAGCAAAACAGGTTGGCTCCACCGGATGTGGCATGTGTTGGGCATGGAGAAACTGTCACTCACCGCAGCGGGGAAGGGGGAACAATTTGAGGTACTCTGGCAGCCCTTTAGAGCGCTACTGCTGACTCAATTTACGGAGATAACTTGTCCTAGATATCTCAGATTGTTGTGCCTGTCGACACCCATAGCTACGGACCCCTAGATACTCGAGACATGAGATATTCAGACACTAAACTGTTGAACCATGGGGAGACTGATGGGAGCTCTGGACTGGGTGGGGGAGAGGGGGGACGATGGGGGTTTTGGTAGGGGAGGTTGGGTTAAGGGTGGAGGGAGGTTGTTCCTGGTTTTTTCTAGTTCTCATATCTTCCTGGTTCAGTGCGTTTTCATCCCCAACAGGTTGGACATTGCTGTTATTACCAGTATTGAATTGAGCATCCTGCCTCCACTGAGGATTACTACTCGTATCTGGTGTAACCACACTGCTTATTGTACTATTTTGCATTGTCTTTCCATAATAAAAAGATGTAAACCTAAAATCGAAAACTATGCAATTCTTCTATTTGGAGGCCCATAAAATAAAGAAAGCAAAATGTATATATATATTTTTTTATTATAAAATTTTATTGAAGTAAAACAATGCAGAGACATTATTACAGTAGCACACACAGATGTATACAGGAATCAATAAGGCAGACATTTTAAATAATGAAAAAATGATATCAGCGGCCTCGGTGGTGTACGGGTCCAGCATTGTCCATTGCCATATCTGCGGCGGGGGAGCTGCAGATTTCTCCCCTATATGTGTTCCATTTCCCCCATTTCTTGTCCCATTTTTTGGGGCAGCCTCTGAGTTTATAGACTTCCTTTCCAGCAATCATACATCTGTCCATTTCTGCCACCCATCCAACTGTCAATGGTCGTATATGAGCTCCCCAGTGCATCGCAATTGAACGCTTCACCAGCAGGTACCCCAGTGCCACCCACTGTTGTTCAATCGCTGTTAAATTAGTGCCCCCCCAAATGTTTAGGATCCCTCCTTGGGGTGACAGTGGAATGGGTTTACCTAATGTATCCGTCATCTTCCACGTCGCCCCCTTCCACAATGGTTGAATTACTGGACAGTCCCACAAGATGTGGTAGAAAATACTTGTTTTACCACAACCTCTTAAGCACAAATTGTAGGGGAGTCTACCTATCCTGGCCAGGAGGGGCCCGACACATAGGGCCCGATTCACAGAACTAACTTAAGACAAAATCCTAAACTTACTACTTTTGGCATTCACAGAAGTCATTATTTTGTCTTAAGACAGACTTAAGACAGACTTAAGTTAGGATTCTGTCTTAAGTCTGTCTTAAGACAAAATCCTAACTTCTGTGAATACCAAAAGTACTAAGTTTAGTAATTTGTCTTAAGTTAGTTCTGTGAAATGGGCCCTCAGGCTCTATGTAATACTTTCAGTTGCATCGGACGGAAACAGTGAATATTGCTGTCTCTCTGGGGGCACATCAGTGCCGTTTGCCAGTCCTCATCCTCCAGGTGACCTAGGTCACCTTGCCTTTTATCACATTGGGCCCGATTC
This sequence comes from Lissotriton helveticus, assembly GCF_964261635.1. NCBI lineage: Eukaryota > Metazoa > Chordata > Amphibia > Caudata > Salamandridae > Lissotriton > Lissotriton helveticus. The sequence continues at coordinate 2,065,924 of NW_027611675.1, forward strand.
ACAGAATAAACTTAAGACTCAATCCTAAACTTACTACTATTTTGGTATTCACCGAATGCACTTACTACTTTTGGTAGTCACAGAAGTTTGATTTTGTCTTAAGTTTGTCTTAAGACAGACTTAAGTTAGGATTTTGTCTTAAGTCTATCTTAAGACAAACTTAAGACAAAATCCTAACTTCTGTGAATACCAAAAGTAGTAAGTTCAGGATTTTGTCTTAAGTTAGTTCCGTGAATCGGGCCCAAGGTATTTAAAACCTTCCAGGGCCATGGTGATGGAATAGCCTTGTGGCAAAATGGGCGGGGGCCATGCAATACATACAATACTGATTTGGACCAGTTAATTGAGTAGCAAGAGTGTTTCCCAAAAATAGTGATGATGTGGAGCAGGCTGTTGATGGATGCACGAGGGTAGGTTACATAAATAGGGATGCTGTCTACATAGAGTGAGATTTTATCTACAGTATCTTCGCCCCATTTGAGACCTCTAATTGATGCATCAGTACGGATCCAATGGGCCAACGGTTCCAGGGTCAAAGCAAACAATAATGGTGACAGTCTTCGAAGAGATAAGACCACTCTATCGAATCAAACGCAATGGTGGTGTCAAGAGAAAGTATTGCAGCGTCCTCCTGCAAATATGACTGCCTTCCCATTACGTTATGTACCGTACAAACGTTCAAAGCCGTATTACGACCTGGGAGGAAGCCCCATTGATCTTCATGAATCAGAGATGGGAGGACTATAAGACGTCTAGTCGCTAAAAGTTTCGCTAAGACCTTGGTTTCTGCACTGATCAATGAGATTGGTCTATATGAACTACACTCAGTTGCTGGTTTATTCGGTTTGTGAAGGACCACTATGGAGGCCAATCTTTGGTTTAGGAGTAAGATACCTTTATCCCAGCTCTCTTCAAACATGCATTTTAGATGGGGGGCCACTCCAAGAGCCATCCCCTTCAGGAATTCAATGGGAACGCCATTAGGTCCCATGGCTTTCCCTGACTTAATCGCAAAGATGGCATTGCAGATTTCATCAGCCAGATATCCGCGTCTAAAGCCTCTTTATCATTTTCCGAAAGCGTGGGTAGAGTCATCTCTTCTAGAAGCTGACGAGAATCTTCCACGGTGTATTGTGTCCTGGCAGTATATACATCTTCTAAGTAGTCCACAAATGTTTCCGCTATATCTTGGGGATCTGTTACTTGTGTATCATCTGACCGAATAAGTAGTGGGACCCACCTAGCCCCTTGCTCTCGCTTTTCCAGCCGCACCAGCATCTTGCCGGCCCAATCCCCCAGTGCATAGCCCCGATGGCGAGTCTGGAGCTATCTTGCTTGGGCTTTCTTTCGTGTCATGGCCTTATATTCCATTTGTTTGGTCCTGAGCTGACTAGCTCTATCATCTGTGGGGTCTGTAGTATGGGCAGATTCAATGCGGAGCAGATCACTTTCAATCTGAGTCAGTTGCTCGTTCTGTTTGCGTAAATACCCCACTTTTAGAGCTAGGGCCCGACTGCCTTGTACGCCTCCCATATTATAACGGCCAAATCAACCGACCCCACATTTTCAGTGAAATAATGATCTGTGTGTTCAATCAAGTCTTCCTTGATGTCCGGAATTTTTAGGAGCCACGGGTTAAGGATGATTGGTCCCCTGGTGAACTGCATGTGGTATGTAAGCTCAACACTGAGGGGGGAGTGGTCTGAGATGCCACGAGGGAGTACCTTAAGACGCTGAAAGTGTCCAATGTCTGCTGTGGGAATAAAGAAATAGTCAATACGGGACATGCTATTATGGGCATTCAAATAGTGTGTGAAGTGGGGGACGCCCTGGTGTAACATTTACCATAAGTCTTCAAGCCCCATTGCCTGTGTGAAGTCTGCCCGCTCCGACCGACGGCGGTGAGACTGCCTCTGGGGGTGTCTATCAAGCTCGTCATTCATCGTCATATTGAAATCGCCTCCCATGATGATCGTGCCCTGGGGGAGATCTAACAGTATTTTGCCCAAATCCCGCAATGCTAACCCGCCCAGTTCCGGCGGATAGTAGGCCGAAATGACATTTAATGGCCTACCCTCCCAGATGGCCTCTAATACCGCAAGGTGTTGGTTTGTGTAAGGGCCAGATTCTTCCTTACTAGGATGCCCGTACAACGGGACCCAGATGTGAACTCCGCATGTACTAACAATTTGTAGCCCCAACGTTGGAGCGCTCGACAATTATTGCCCACCAAATGTGTCTCTTGTAGTAAGACAAGGTCAGGTGCGTTACGCTTAAGGTATTGCAGGACCACCCCTCTCTTTATTTTATTACCTAGACCATTTACATTCCAGGTCATAATCAACAGTGTTCTCTCCGGGGAATTCGTCATGGTGGAGATTTAAACCTGGACAGCCACTGGAAGGACCCGCACCCCTCCCAAGAACCGCCTCCGCAGTCACAAACGTGACATAAGTTGCAACTAGGGGGGAGCAAGTGGTTCCCCACTCCGGCCAACCACCGAGCACGCAGTCTGGACCTTGTTGCCAGAGAGACCCTGATCTGTGGAATGCTCTGCTTTAAAAGGAAAATACAGTAACCATCAACATTACAACTCCCCCCACCCCCTTCGCCCCCCCTCCCTCCCTGCCCCCCTACCAGCGGACTTTAAACTATCCACACCCCAGCTAAGCAGAGTGCCCGTCGCCCACCCAACCATTTGCGGGGTACCTGGTTAACCACTATTTTGTCCCTCGCCAAATACTGAGGTACGAAGATCAAAAGTGCAGTGAAACTTGAAATGTAACATTCCAGTCCTTGTTTTAGCACAAAGTAAGTCATTCAGCTTGGCTTGTGCACCTTTTATAATCTGGAGAATACAGATATGAGGGTCAGAGAATTACGGGTGACTTTGCATTTAACTAAAAGCGAGGAGGGTTCACAAAATCAGTTGCTTCGTTGGTCGATCAATACATGTGATCTGTCCTTTAACTTTTACTAGCAGCCCGTCCCGACGTTGTCCGGGTATGAATTGCTGCCGGCCAGTAGTATATTGTTTCGTAGGATTTCGTTTTGATAGCATTTCTTATCTGTGACAGGCCTGTGAGCCGATTCACAGTGCACTGCTGATGCACTTAAGAGTGCGCGTTCAGTAGTGTGTGAACTCGAGTTTCCCTACTTTATTTTCCTTGCAATATTATATAGCGCAAACTCGACAACATGGCATGAGCACAATTTACATTACAGAAGAACACATTCATTTGTGGTAGGCACGGGGAGACAAAGCGATTTGACTGGACTCACAGGATGTTGAGCTGATGCCGAGATTGGAACGTAGCCACCATCTCTAAAGTTTGCAATTCTAGAACTTGTGGTGAGAGGTGTGTCTTAAAATGTGTATGTCGGTGCTGGGCATCAATGAGAGAGACCTGTGCCTTTTTCCAATCAGTGGTGGAGTATGTTGCTAGAGATGTGGGCCGCCGTGCCACCAATGTACTTACGGGGGAGGGTAAGCACCCATTATTCCGCAACTTTCTTTCCACATACCATCACTCCGCATACTTTCATTACGAAAGTACCATAACTCCGCAATGCCATTATAACACATGGCATCACATTTTATATGCTTTTACCACGCATACATTTACAACGAAATTCGTTGTAAATGCTGAATGGTAAAAGCATGTTTTTTTAAAAATCTTTGGATAAGGCAAGTATGGGTGTAGGGGTATATGTTTTGGGGTACTGAGGTATATGTTTTGGGGTGTTTGGGTATTTTAAGGGTTCAGATATAGTTTTGGTTTATGGGGTACAGGGGTATTTTTAGGGTTCAGGGCTAGGTTTGGGTTTTGGGGTATAGGGGTATTTTTAGGGTTCAGGGGTAGGTTCGGGTTTTGGGGTACAGGGGTATTTTAAGGGTTCAGGGCTAGGTTTGGGTTTTGGGGTACAGGGGTATTTTTAGGGTTCAGGGCTAGGTTTGGGTTGTGGGATACAGTGGTATTTTAGGGTTCTGGGCTAGATTTGGGTTTTGGGGTACAGGGGTATTTTTAGGGTTCAGGGGTAGGATTGGGGTTTGGGGTACATGGGTACTTTAAGGGTTATGGGCTAGGTTTGGATTTTGGGGTACTGGGGTATTTTAGGGTTCAGGGGTAGGTTTGGATTTTGGGGTACAGGGGTATTTTTAGGGTTCAGGGGTAGGTTTGGGTTTTGAAGTACAGGGGTATTTATAGGGTTCAGGGCTATATTTGGGTTTCGGGGTACAGGGGTATTTTTTAGGGTTTAGGGATAGGTTTGGGTTTTGGGGTACAGGGTATATTTATAGGGTTAAGATAGGTTAATGTTTAAGGGTGTTGGGGTATTTTATAGAGTAAGGGTGGGTTATGATTATGGCATGCAGGGGTATTTAAAGTAGGGGAGGGCGGAATTGGCGCTAACTTGGTACAATAAATCCGCAATATTTTGTTCCGTTAGATTTCCAATTATTAAAACAGAAACCTCATATATTAAAGATAAAATAACAAGTATTTCTACATGCTAAAATGTATGTAGTCATTTCACAAAAGTGAAATTAGCTTCCAGCAAGCAGTGAGAGAGGTGATGATTTTGAGATCAAGCCCCTGCAAACCATTATGGGACGAGATTAGCAGTGGGAAGTGAATATTAAAGTATCCAAATAATACTACAAAGAGCTGCAGTTCACCTCGTTCTCCCCAGTTGTCCCCAAGAGGCAAATGCAATAGCATTTAAAATATTATACATCAAGCTGCAGTTCACCTAGTGGTCCCTAGATGTCCCTGATGAGGCAAATGCAACAGCATTTTAAATATTACACATCAAGCTGCAGTTCACCTCACCGTCCCCAAATGTCCCTGATGAGGCAAATGCAATAGCATTTAAAATATTATACATCAAGCTGTAGTTCACCTTGTCGTCCCAAGATGTCCCTGATGAGTAAAATTTAAAAACATTTAAACCCTTTCATGAATGCTAAAAATGATGCTAAACTTACCCCATAATGCTTTGCATGGCCTTTTAGTTGTATTTTTGACCATAACTGTGCTTGGAGTGGTTCTAAGAGAATGGGACCTTGACTGAATTACTATTTAAAGGGAGCAGGAATGTATAGAACCTGGGAAGAAAAAACAACACTCGAGACGGAATGCCCCTAGCGATTGTCACGTCCCCCCAGCACGCCCCCCAGCACACACCCACAGCACAATGCAGACACGCCCACAAGGGACTACTTTGCTGCCACGGTTCTTTTACCTTTTAAATGTATTTGGTGGGCGTCTGCATAGCCTATGTCCTTCTGCTGCAACTGCCCTTTCCAACGCTGTATTGGGTTTGTGATTGGTGCTGTGGTTCCTGAGATTACCCGCCTCAAAGGTTTGGGCTCTCTCTTTATTATATTAGTATAGATTAATTGTGTTCATTGTGAACCATCCTGTTCAGCACTCGAATTCTGTTCTCTTGTTGTTGGCGGGTTCCTTCGGTTATTATTCATGCCATCCGTTCTCTGATTTTCTGATTGCTTCCCCATATGACGCCACCCTTCTATCCATTCCCACGCCTCCTCAGGGATAGGAAAAACCAGGCCCTGCCCTCAGACTCCACTAGTAGCTTCGCGGGGAACAGCATGGAGTATTTTATGTTTTTGTCCCTGAGCGCTTTTTTTGACCTTTGTAAAGCTGCGTCAACATGCCTGCAACTTCACAGTGAAATCTGGAAAGAATGTGATCTGTGTTGGTGTGCAGGTTGCAAAATCACGTCCCTATCTCAGAAGTTAAAAACTCTTGCTATGATAGAGCACGGGGGCCCCAGGTTTTGGCCTGCCCCCAGGGACCCTGTGAGCCCGTTCGATAGAAAAATAGCTGGAGAGACGTTTAGGTTGGAGGTTCTTAAGTATGAGGTCTTCCACGAACAGGTCAACGGTGGGCCCTTCCATTCGCTCCGGGACCCCAAGAATACAGATGTTGTTCCGTGTTGCCCTCCCTTCATAGTCATCCAAGAGCTCACCCATCTTCTTCTGTTGTTCTTGGAGTTGAGCCATTTGCTGCTGAAGAGTGGAGGTATCAGCTATGAGGGTTGTTGTTTTGATCTCAACGTTTTCTACTTTGGAGTCCATCTTTCGCAGGTCTGCTCGTAATAGGGTGACCTCAATATTGACTGAGTCTATTTGAGGTCTGCACTCCACTCCATGGCCTCCATGACATCTTCCAGGGTCAGAGTTTTTGCCGTGGGAGAGGAAGGCGAGGCCTTCGGATCTCCCTCAGAAGCCATCTCTTTGTTCTCTCCTCTGGAGTTCCATGAGAACTTTGTTAGTTGTTTTTGCGTGGTCGATTTGCCCCCTCTGTTCGTGGCCATCAGTGCTGAAGGTGGAGCAGCATCGACAGGGAAACCAGCCTGTAGTGGCCACCGCCGATGTATGGGAGGGGACACCTCTTGGTTTGTCTAATGGACTCCCGAATGGGACCTGCAGGAGTAGGGAAGGAGACCCCCTCCTAGCCAAGCGAGTACTACACGGCGCCAATCCGGGTGGTCCAGTATTCACACCGCCATCTTCCCCCTTGATGCTGTCTTTGTCTACCTCGCCAATGTTCTCGTCAATGGGACCCCGATCCCAGACTCCCCACAAGGAAGTATTTGAGGGCTGAGGGCCCAATAGGGATAGATTGGGATTCAATTTTAACTGTGACCTTCTAGTTGAGAAAGTCGAGCGAAAAAGTAGCGTTTCTGGGCAAGTCTACAGGCCGCGGTATAGGGATCATTGGTCGTTGCTTCACCCTTTCACCACCATCTCAGGGTGTAGTGCTCTGAACCATGCGGCCATTCCTGTGTGCCCCTCCTCACCTGCGCCTCATGACCGAGTGTCTGAGTGGAATGCACAATGTCCACTGTCCAATGGGTAGATCCAAGGGCAGGAAGGCCCGGGCAGGCCTGAGAGCCGGGAGACCCGTGTAGATGGCGTCCAGGAGGGGCCTCGCTGCAGGCGGGCCACAGTTACAAAGCCCCTGGGCCCGTTTATGGTGTCCTCTGTGTCGCACTCTCAGACGGATCCTCTCCAGGGCTCCGGTCAGTGCCGCGCCACCCCAGCCAGCGAGGAAATGTGCTTGTGCCCTCAATATTTGAAGTAACCTATTTCCTCAGTTAGGTGATGAGTCAGCAGGTCTCCGGTTCGGGGTTTCCGTAGGTCAGTCATGTAGGCCACAATCATGGGCGCCAAGCGTGGGAGGTGGCACCCTGCTCCCAAATCATAGGCAGGCGAGTCTTTCAGCAACATCGGGAGTAGTGGCCAGCCCCGCTGGGCAATCCACTTGCTCTTCGCCCGGCAGTCTCGCCTCCTCACCCTCAATCAGCCTCAGGTCTCCCTGGGTGATCCGGCGGTATGCAGGTAGGCCTCCCAGCCGGGGACCACGCGTGATTGGACTTCCGCTGGAGCTCTGCTGCCAACTCGCCGTAGCCGCGGCTATTTCTCAAGTCCCCGGCACAGCGTTCTCCGTCGTGTCCTCGCCCCACCTTCTCCCAGGGCTCCGGTCCACCCCGCTATCCTCGCCGCTGGTGGGTGCCGCTCCTGAACTTCTGAGGCAGTGTTTTCCACTTCTTCGTATTAGGCGCTCTCTCCACCTCCAACTTTCCCCTTGATGCAAGTCGCCAAGCCATCTACAGGGGCTAAGATGAGATGCCCGACTGGTATTACAAGAGGTCCCCTATGTGTGGGGAACTCTTTGGTGAATATAACGGATTAATGAAGCGGATTTATCAGCGAGGGATGAGGAGCCGCTTCAGCAAGCGACCGTTCCCATCGGCTGTCAGCCACGCCCCTCCCAAAATGTGTATATTTAAAATATAAAAGCAATAAACACTAAAGACAAATTTTGAAAACAAATTTGAATGTTAAAACCAGGCTGAATAAAAAGTTCCCACCACATGGAGATCCAGATGTTTACATGTTCCTGGTGGCTGATGAAACATTGCTGTTCCCAGCAGCCAAGAGGCACACCTCGGAAAAAATCGATAGATCAAATATGTTCCCATTCAACCCCCACAGCAGCCGCAGAGGAAGCCAACATAGTACCTGATGTTCCGTAGGGACAGAGCTCACATACAAACCAACAGATGTGGAGGCAAGCTTGGTATTTCATAGAAGGCAGCCATGAGCAAATGCATCAGCAAGGGACAGCGGCACAGATGAGCCTTCAACGGGTCCACCAGTATATGTTTGCCCAAAGGTTCAACCAACCACAACGCTAAGCACAGGTCCAGGGCACACTCGTAAGTGCACAAGAGATAGTGGAACAAAGGCTGTATGCAATAAATTCATACAGGCTGAAACAACAGGAACCAATGCTCATCAAGTTCTTGAAGCATAGGTGTGTCCAAGAAGTGTACCATGCATTAACGGCAAACCAGGACGCAAGGCAGTTCTAGCTCCATGTGATCTTGAACTGGGATATCCATTGCGGAGCAAAAATATTAAAAGTAATATCCATGCAACTAGGATCAGGACCAGCAGAAGACCTCAAATGATGCTACTGAAGACAGAGAGGTTAAATGATGGAACTATCCCAAATACAGTCTGGAAAGTGCTGACCAACCCATAGCCAATGCTCTTAAAAAATCCTACAATTCCTGGTGTATTACTAGACATGTTAAAATATGAAGGTCCAGATCCCCAAAATGTAGTGGGAAGTTGGTATGGAGAAGCGCCTGTATTTCAGAAGAAGAACGTGCCACCTGAATATCAAACATCAACTTTGCCGAAGTTAGGGCCACATCTTTTTGAATTAATAAGGCTTTCAGTTTGCTCAGGGCAGAAAAACACACGATGGTAAGATTAATTGAAGGTCATAGGTTATCATCCCTAATTACACAGGCGGGCGGAAATTAAACTTGTGCACAACATGTAACAATGAAAGACACAGTGATCACATAGGGAACCTCTGATGTCATTCCACAGCAACCTTGAGCATTCAACATCAGGTAACTCCCATAGAGAGAAATCTGAAATTCAGATGCATCACGGCAGCTGGAACCCTTTCTAGTAGCCAGATAGGTTCTCTATAGATGCATTTCATGCCCCGTGCAAAGAAACTTCCTTGCATACTAGGGACTCACTTAAAGTATTCTCACAGTCAGAGCAGCTGAAAAACACTTCAGTCTCCTTATTCTGAAACCATAATGTGAATGGATGCTCCCATTGTTCATGTATGAACCCTTCACCTAATTCCTCATATCTGCCCACTTGATGGTGTTGTAGACAGTACTGAATTGGAAAAGTTGAAATTGGCAATGTAATCAATCAATCAATCAATCATATCATTTATAAAGTGCACTACTCATCCGTAAGGGTCTCAAGGCGCTGGGGTAGGGAATGCTGCTACTGCTTGAAAAGCCAGGTCTTGAGGAGTTTTCTGAAGGTCAGCAGGTCTTGGGTCTGCCGTAGGTGGATGGGGAGGGTATTCCAGGACTTGGCGGCGAGGTGGGAGAACAGTCTGCCACTGGAGGTCGCTCTTCGGAAGTGGGGGACTGTGGTGGGGGCAAGGTCGGTGGAGTGTAGCTGGGGGGTTGGGGTGTAGAAGCTGAGTCGTCTGTTGAGGTACGTTGGTCCAGTGTTGTAGAGTACCTTGTGTGCGTGGGTGAGGAGCTTGGAGGTTATCCTCTTGTTGACCGGGAGCAAGTGCAGGTCTCTCAGGTGGGGTGTGATGTGGCTGCGGCGAGGGATGTCGAGTATCAGGCGTGCAGAGGTGTTCTGGATGCGTTGGAGCTGTCTCAGCAGTTTGGCCAAGGCTCGTGCATAGAGGGTTTTTCCGTAGTCCAACCTGCTGCTGACGAGGGCCTGAGTGACCGTTCTTCTCGTTTCGGTGGGGATCCACTTGTAGATCCTGCGGAGCATGCGGAGGGTGTTGAAGCAGGAAGAGGAGATGGCGTTGACCTGTCTAGTGATGGAGAGGGTGGTCGAGGATAACCCCTAGGTTGTATGCGTGGTCGGTTGGTTTTGGAGCGGTTCCCGGTGCGGTTGGCCACCAAGAGTCATCCCAGGCCGGTGTGGGGGTCCTTGGTGAGGGAGAGGATCAGCTGGGGGTCATCGTCGTAGGAGATAATGTTGAGGTCGTGCCGACCGGTGACATGGGCAAGCGGTGCCATGTAGATGTTAAACAGAGTTGGGCTAAGGGATGAGCCCTGGGGTACGCCGCAGATGATCTTGGTGGCTTTGGAGCGGAAGGGGGGAAGGCGAACGCTCTGTGTTCTGTCAGAGAGGAAGAAGGTGGCCCAGTCCAGGGCCTTCTCTTGGATCTCGGCGTCGTGTAGGCGTGTTCGTAATGTGTGGTGGCAGACCTTGTCGAAGTGTTGAAGCGGCTGATAGATCCAGGAGGAAGAGGGCCGCCATTTCTCCGTTGTCCAGCAGGGACTTGATGTCATTGGTGGCAGCGATGAGGGAAGTCTCGGTGCTGTGGTTGCTGTGGAACCCAGACTGGGTAGGGTCCAGGATGTTGTTCTCCTTGAGGTAGTGGGTCAGTTGTTCATTGACGGTCTTCTTGATGACCTTTGCCCAGAATGGGAGCAGGGAGATGGGCCAGAAGTTCTTGAGATCCTTGTGGTCCGCCTTGGGTTTCTTGAGTAAGGTGTTGATCTCGGCGTGCTTAGATGGATTATCCAAGATGAGGATGCTATCTCTGCAATGGTAAAAGGTTGAGCTGAGTTGAAGTTTATTTGCATAAGTCAGTTAAAACCATTGCATTACAATAAAATAATAATAATAATTAAAAAAAGAGAATCATAGTATTTGCACTTAACCCTTGCAACAAGGTTTGAAATTAGCTAAATGTCTTCTGGTTATGTGCAAGAAAGTGCACATTGCTCGTCGGACCGTGACCGGTAAACAAAGTCGCAAAGTCGCCAGTTTTATGGTCCATCAGTTCTCCATCTCCACGGCACTCTCCCTTTAGCAGTTTTACCTTTAGGCCCGACTTTCTAGTAAAGTGCATGTGCTATATGCTGCCATGTGGTCCAGAGCTTAAATTTCATGTTTACAATTGCCCGTTGTTTTACGACCAGCCCCATTGAAATTTATCTCCCATCTAACTAGTCGGTTTTACAGTTCTTCCTTCCATTCCCTTACCCTTTAGCACCACATGTTCTGTACTTGGTCCTAGTTCTCTGGAGAATGTGCTTGTGCTTAACAACCTTATGAAATTTAAAACAGGCTTTTATTTGATAAGATAGTTGGGATCCCCAATCTCTGATGTACTTCATTCAGAGCAGGAACTGAGTTCAGCTGGAGTGCTATGAACTCCGTCTGTAGACGTATATTTGAGAAAATGTCTTCTTGATTTCATTTCAGGTCGGCATCTCCTGGCTTCCATTTAAAATAATCCAGAATCAGCTTTTGTACTATGCGTGGGCAAGATAAGGGACCAGGGCAGGGTTGGAGAGCGTCCTTGATTGATTGTATGCATCTTCCGCAGCGGGCCAGGGTGTCGGGCTCCTTTTGTGAAAAACATATTGCTGAAGCCTCTAGGCAGGTGGTTACATTTTCCCTCAAGAATAAACGTACATTTTCAAGCCTCTCAATGTATAACATTGGGTATTTATCATCTTTCCGTGCCTCAGCTATCTGTTGTTCAGAAAGATGATAAGGTGAAAACAGATTTGTGATGTTTATGTGTTGCCACGGTGGTGACCTGACCGTAATGTCCAGAACATAGAGTCCAGCTCAGCAATAGAATTGATCTAAGCTGGGACTACACATGTTGTAACACAGATACGTCCTTCTGAAGCACATCTATTGTAGGTGAGACAATGTTACCTAAAGAATAAATTCTAGATGATAAGGTAGTCATAGAGCTCTATTGACGTGTTTTCTGAAGACCCAACAACAAGTCTTGTAATTCCAAGTTATCAGAAAGAAGGGACAAGTGTTGTTTTATTTGAGACAGTGTTGAGTTTTGTAGTCAATCAAGGCACACATTCCCCACACTGTAATTTGTTACCACCTCTGAATGTTCACTCTCAACATATCACATGTCAGGCCTATGGGCTGTATATCCATTACAATTACATAGGAATCTATCCTGTCATGTGTCTAGTGGCCATACTAACCATCCCTTCCAATTGGGAGCTGGTGAATTCTGTCTACTCTTACACAGCATGGTGTTAATAGTATTTTCATCATAAGGTGTTGACTGTGGCCAGTTGTCAAGTTGTGTAAGAGTGGAAACCTTTGGTGTGTTCAAATCTTTTTTTCTTGGCCAGGTGAAGACTTGTCTGTTGCACAGTTTTGTTCAGGAAAATAATCTCTTGTGGTATTCAACAGGTTCTAATTAAAGCCTCAGTTCCCTGAACCTGCAAACCTTTGGTCCCCCATATAGATTTTACATCTATTGTATCCCTCAAAAAGTCCAAACTTTGTTCAGAGAGCCTGGAAAGGAAAGAAGTAGAGTATATCAGCTTGGTGTCAGTTAACATGTTTTTCTGTGGAGGTGTTTGTGCAAGCCTATAATAAAACAAGGCAGGATCAGATGTGTCATAACAAGAAAAATAGTCGAACTTCTCTGCAAATGCTCTTGGTTGTGTAGGGCAATGTTCCCATTGTGTAAAGTTAAAAACCTCATGAGGTGCACTAGCCCTATGGAGGAAACGATGACGGTAATGTTGAAAACAGAACATCTCATCAAAATCAGACCATCAAAACCATCATATAACTCATCAGAAGAAAACATATCTGAATGTTCTAGATTTTTTAACATTTCATGTATTAATGTCCGAATAATCAGAAATAGTACTAGGGGCGATAATGTAATTCAAACAAATTTTAAACAAATGCGGAATTTGTAACGGTTCATTAGGACCATACACTTCAAATGATAAATTGTCCCATACAATCCAACCTGGAACTGGACCAGCTGAAATGTTCACTAGGGACAAGCCTCTCTGTTGACGGTGTGATGATGCATTGTCATATGGTTACTACGTTTCTATATATTGTGTTAAGTTAGCATGTGCTTATTAAATGTTTAAACGCCATATTTTTCTTTCTGCTTCGGTTTGCACACGACACCTAATTGTTATTGTAGCTTCTAACCTAGACGAAAGATGTGATTTATTTGAGAATAATATGTTATTGCACTGGTATCAGTCGTGCTTGGAACACTTGGTACAACTGTCTGCACACTGAGAACTGCACACTCTAAGAATAACCTAACACAAGGTTGCTGTAGGCCTGATCCTCGCACCACGTTAGTCATAACACAAATAATGTTGTTGCCAATATTGGGCTCTACGCGGGTTTAAGATAGAGTTACAGGGAATGAATCAACACACTTGATGCTTCGCATGCTGAGAGCTGGTAGCGGTTGATGTGATCTCCTTCTACTGAGAATTATAGGTATGGGTCCGCCCTGCTAGGAACCCCGCTGAGACCTTCTTAGATATAATATAATATGCTAATTAGGGTGCGCGAAATATAGGTGATACAGAATTTCAAAGATCTTTGCATCATAACATGCTATCACCTTTTGCTTATTATGGATTAGTGACTATGCTGCTAACTCTGATTTTTATAATATGTATTTTGATATTATATAAGATACTGCGTTTGAGAATGTTGCATTGAAAAATAAACATTTCAAACTTGCACGTGTGTTCTCTGCCTCCCAGTTTCGGTTTGTAATGATTATATAACGAAAGAGTGTTCATGTGTTCCACGATACCTGAGGTATTCTAAGTTCATGTTCTGGATTGTCTAAGTCATTGGGAAGTATTTACTACCGATGAGACACTGTAGCTTGCTAGGTAAAGGGATTTCTGAAACAAAGGTGGGTTCTGGGTCACCCTGACTCACCCAGGTTCTAGATCTCTGTGCACAGTTCTGTGGGAGAACGGAAACCCTAACACATGGCGCCCAACGTTGGTTGGCCTTATATCATGACACTCGAGTAGTATAACATTCAATCCTTAACGCCTTCATTCCCGTTTCCGGAAAACGGCGGTGTCGGAAAAACCTACCTATTTTTGAAATAGGTCATTTTCAAGCTTGAATCTAACAGTGAAAGGTTTCTTTGAATTACTACCCAGTTGTGCTACAAAGTAATCTTTGTGTTTTCGCTTTCCTGTGCTGACATGGCTCAAGCCGTGGACATCCCGCAGCATAGTCGCATTGCGGTGCGTGACCATTTGCGGATGTATGATGTTCCTCTGGATGGCTTGGCTGTGGTTCTGGTGGTGAGTGCGGAACATGCATACCCGTACGAACTATTTTATTCGTGGGTGACATTTCCGGCGGTGGACGCTAATTCTGGTGTGTTCCACTCGTACACTGCTTCAGATGTACCGGCTGCATATGCTCCGTACAGAGCACTGGAAGTTCCTATTGACGCTTGGCAGCATGGAGTTTGGTTTGGTGGCGCCCTACCGCACGCTTTAACCGCTCCGAGATTAGGTCCGTTGTCCATTCCGGGCACTCTTTGGCCCGCTTTGGCTGGATTTACACCTCACCCCCGACGTGCCACTTGTAACTTGGGAGAGTTGCGGCGGCTTCATGAAGTCGCGGTGGAAGTGATTAGAGCGCTTGTTCATTACACTAGCCATAATGTTCAGGACGCGGCCCCTAGGGGGGCACAACTTCGTGAACATGCTGGTCTGAAAATCAATCCGGTCATGGTTAATTCCGTGATGGGTAAAAAGCCCCAGGAGAAGGACGATTTTCCGTTCTGGCTTGCTGAGAAATTCGGCCAGTTGGAAGCTGTGTTTCCCAATACGAGTCCGGGTGATAAACACCGGATTCTTACACTAAGTTTGCCGAAAGATCTGGCTCCTGACCTTGTTGACTGTGAGACCTGGGGCAAAACTTTTGCAGCGGTCTATTCGAGGTGCTTTGGCTCCCCGTCGGTGACCAATCTAGGTGGGGTCCTTAAACGTGTTCAAGACGAACACGGATCAGAGGCGGCTGTTGAATTGGGCATGCGCCTGTGTGGCTCATTTGATGTGGTTTGCAATCTAATCCTTGCGAATGTCAAGGGGGATGCAGTGAACTTTCAGGTGGCTAACGCGTTGGCGATGGTTCAGGAGGCCGACCGACCCCGACAGTTGGCAAAGATTATTGTGGCTGCTTACCAAATGGTTGGCCGCAACGCGAAAGGGGTTAAAGCTTTTCCTGAGAAGGAGAAGAAACAGCCCCAGGGTCAGACATCGGAAACTAGTGGTCAACAAAAATCCAAGAAGCAAAATTGGCCTAAAAAGCAGAATCAGGGTAAGCAACAACAACAACAAGCACAGGTTTCTGCTCCTGCGTCTCCGTTGCCTGCGCAGTCGGATCGTGTTTATGATTTGCGCGACCGCGCGATGATTAAATCGCCTGAGAGGTTTCAGGCTTCTGACCAACGCTCTCCTCGTTCCTTTCAGGACTCATCGGCTCCGTCAACCGGTGGTGGAGGGGGCGGCAGGGGCCGGGGTGGCCAGCAAGGACGTGGTCAGCCCCGCCCGCGAAACAGTGGAGAGCAGCAGGAAGGCTCTACGCCCAAGAGACCTCAGTTTGCCGCGAAGAAAGTCGCCGCCCTGACAGCGCATCGTTATGCCCCAGATAGTGAGAACGCGGCTTCGGAATCTGACGTGGGCTCTGACCTTGCTGGACAGCGCAGCAGAGATTACCATAGTGAGAGAGGCCCTCCGTCCACTGTTGAAGGTGACAGCGACTGATTCTTATGTTGTGATAGAAACTGCTGACACGCATGTTGCTCCCCCTGAACGTCTTTTTGAAATTGTCCTGTTAATTGAAGGTGACATGCAGCGAACTGTAAAAGGGGTATTTTTGGAAAATCTCTCGTCTACGTATGACATTTTGCTTTCAGAGGCTGACTGGCCCCCACCTTTCGTTCTCGCAGCTCCGCGAGGGGAGGAGGTAATCCTGCCCAGTTTCGCGCACACTGTACCGAGAGTGGAAGCGCTGCATTTTGCAGAAGAGTGGGCTCTGGCGCTTGCGCCGGCTGTGTACCGCAATCAGTGTGGCTGGGATAAATTGTCACCAAGCCACGAGATTCCTTTACGGTCGCAACCACAGCCTCAACCTCAATATCCCATACGGTGTGAAGCGAAAGCTTCGGTCGCAGCTATCCTTGAACAATTGGAATATCAAGGTGTAATTGAAACGTGTGTGTCACCGATGAATAACCCACTTTTTACTGTAAACAAGCCTGACGGCTCATATCGTTTGGTTTTGGATTATAGGCATTTGAACTCGCATTGCCGTAACTGCGCAGAACAGAATACTCATGGCTCTGCGTTAGTGAATAGTCTTGAGCGTAAACGGTTCAAAACCACGCTGGACATTTCCAACGGTTTTTATGCCCATAGATTAGACGGTCTAAGTTCCCAATGGACCAGTTTTACATGCGCCGGTGTGCAAAAAATGTTTAAACGACTCCCAATAGGCTACAAGAACAGTCCTGGAGTTTTTTCCGCGCGCATTGTCTCTCTTTTGGAGATATTCGACCCAGTTGCTTGTTCATATGTGGATGACATTTATCTCACAGACGACGTTCTTTGGGAGCATCTGTGTCGAGTAAATAGCATAATTTGTAACTTTGCTGACATGGGTTACAAGTTTAACTTTGCAAAATCGCACATTGCGGAGTATACAGTGTTGTTTCTGGGTTACGAGCTTAACCATGAAGGAAAGGGTTTAGCACCCCATTTCCTGGAGAAATGCGCACAATTGAGCTCTCCGACAACACTGAAAAAATTACAATCTCTTCTGGGCTTTCTGAATTTCGGGAGGACTTACATTCCGGGATATGCCCAGCGTATCAAGCCTTTGTATGCTTTGATACAACCAACTTTTTCCAAATCATGCTGGCTGCCTGAGCATTCTGCCATTCTGCAGTCTTTGCAGGCTGATTTGCTCGCTTCTGAATACTTACAAACTCGTGATAACCAGACCAACCTGGTGATAAGGATTATCCCTGGGGCGGTGGGTTTCACGTACCTGACTTTTAATGAAGGAGATACAGTACCTATTGCTTACAAGTCACACTTGTACACTTCGGCTGAACTGCGATTTTCCACTGTAGAAAAAGTTTTAACTGCTGTACAGATGGCAATTCTTAAAGAACGTGCTCTGTCACAAGGAAAACGCATGTTGGTTGTTACCCCGTGTCCAGCCTTAGAGGCGGTTACGAAAGCCAGTGTACCTAATTCCAAAGCTTTGCACCCTCGGTGGATTCAATGGGCTGCATCCTTGGCATCCCAGGATGTCACGTTTATTTTTGACGCCACTTTACGGTCACAGGAGTATTTACAGTATGAATTTGTTCATCCTGCTACATTAGCAATGCGGCCGTTGGAGGATTTCCATTGCATCATTTACACAGATGGTTCGGCGCAGGTTGCGCATGGCTCTAAACATGCCAACGTTTCCGCTTGCGCCATTGTGGTCGGTGCCATGGTGAACGATGAGTTCAAGTCCAGTGTCGTGCACACGCAGACGCTTGGAGACTGCACCGCACAATTAGCAGAGCTTCGTGCTCTGATGCTTGCATTGGAGTACGCAGATCCTAGTGTGACGACTTTGATCGTAAGTGACTCTTACTACTGTGTCCAGTCTTACAATGAGAACTTGTTCTTTTGGATTCAGAATGAATTTCGTGATTCCAAAGGTAGCACAATAAAACATAAAATGATCTGGGTCCGAGTGGCGGAACTTAAAGAGAAGCTGCCACTCGTGTTTGTGATTCATACTCTCGGTCATCAGCGCGTGGGGGTCCACGCTGTTGGCAACTCGCTTGCTGATGAAGCAGCGAAGTCAGCGGTATCGAAATACTTAGTTGCAGCAGTCACGAGGTCCAAAAGCAAAATAGATGACGACATCTTGGCAGCTATTGCTGCAACAGAGAAGGGAAGTAAATATCCTGCGGGATTCCCTTCTAAATACACATACCACTTAAGTCCCGATAAGGTTCCTTATGTGAAAATCCCTGAAGTTGGCGAGCGTCTAGTTCCCAACTCGGATCGCAGAGCTGCCTTGATTACAGCGGCGCATGAAGGTGTGGCGTCTGCGCATGCGGGCGTCTCGGTCACTGTAACTCAGCTACAACAGAGATTCTGGTGGCGGGGACTGTACAAACAGATGCGTGAATATGTTCTTCAATGTGACATTTGCCAGCAGATTAAGCCTTCGACTGCTGCGCGTCCGCCTCAGACACAGTTGTACATCTTGAATAAACCACTTGGATGTGTTTATTTGGATCACTGCGGTCCATTTTCTTCTGATACTGCGTATAAATACATCTTAGTCGCAGTTGATTCATGCACACGCTTTGTGTGGGTATGGCCGCATCGGAGCGCTGATTCACGTACTGTCATTAAGGATTTGCGAGTCTTTGTGGGAATTTTTGCCTGTGGTACCTTCCATTCGGATCAGGGTCCGGCTTTTGCCTCTAAGGCATATAAGGATGCTATGGTTTCGATGGGGGTCCAAGTCAAGTTTTCGAGTCCCTACAGACCTGAGGGTAATAGTGTAGTTGAACGAATGAACCGCGACTTAAAGCAATCTTTGACAGCTCGAGTTATAGGCACTGGCAGAAACTGGTTAGCCCACCTCATAGGCGTGCAGCGTGCGCTTAATAATCTCCCTAGAAGGTCTCTGGGTGGGCGGACCCCATACGAAATGCTCTTTGGTATCAAGATGTATGTACCTGACCTTGATGGGCTGGACTACAAGGCCCAGGCCACGGCCTTTGACGTAGATGAACATTGCAATGTTTTACAGAATCTACAAAAGACCAGAGACAGTCTTGCAAAGGAACATTTGCCCTCCACATCGGATGATGCGCTGCAGATCCCGGTAGTTGGCTGGCTACCCCAAGTTGGAGAACTGGTTCGAGAGAAGATCGATAACAAGAAAGAGTTTGGTCCCTCATATCGAGCACCGGTTCGAGTTCTTGGAGTGAAGGGCACAAGAACAGTCATTTTACCACCACTTCCTGGTCGTAAGGAAAACAGATTTATTTCTATTGACAATGTCAAGACACACAGGGTGGCCGATTCTTCATAGCATGACACCGGCTGTATCCTGTCCTTCCATGGTGAGGCACTCTGTACTAGCAATAACATCTGGCGCAGAACAGGCGGTATCCCTCGAGATGCCTGCCGTATCCAGTCCTTTATTAAATACTATTCCTGTTACTAACATTGATGAGCTGACCTACACTTATCCTGCTGATTTATCGATGCCTGATTTGCAGACCCGTTTGGCCAATCAGTCCAGATTCTCTTTTGACTCTGATTCGGAACTTTCAAAGAAACCCTCAAACATTGCAAGATATGCCACGTTGTTTAAAAAACATTTTTTAATTCCCCCTTGGACATACATTTGGTTGATCCTATTTTCATTTTATCTTTTTATGTCAATTGGTTCTGTGTTTTATTTTTTCCGCCTGATCGATGGTCACTACGTTAAAGAAAGAACAGGAATTCGGTACTTAAATGGAACATTGGCCCCTCTTTCCTCTTCACATTCAGCGCACAGACTGAAACGAAACTTAAACACAGTTAACATTACTGCTTGGCCTGTCCTTGATGGGATTGTGTGGGATGCGGTTAGGTTTCAGATACATGGGCCCACTGAAGTGATTAATGTTCCAAATGTGCTTAGAGTAAACATGGGAGATGTGATTAAACAAAATATACGTTCTGATGATTGGGATATTCAGGCCGTAGAAGCATTATTCTCGGATTTGAAGTATTATGCTGCCTTCGATGCTGAGGATCTGTACACAGATTCTATTAATTATGGTGATTTGTTTTGTTTTCAACACTATGGTAATCATTTTTTACATAAAACAAATTCCAGGAGGGTTGCTGTAAATTATACACAATGGGAACATTGCCCTGCTCCATTCGGTGGCAGTTCCAATACATTTCTGAAAAAATATACCTATTTTACAGACTTTAATCAGTCTAATCCCGAGTCATTTTATTTTAAAATGACACAAAAGCCCATTTCCAAAGTTAGACTTACCGATACAAAATTGCTGTATTCGAAGTCCTTTTTAGACAGGTTGGCTGTAGATGGCTACGAGTTCTGGAAAGGAACAATTGACCTTAAATCGGTTTGGGGTACCAAAGATTGGCAGGTACAAGGCACTGAGGCTTTGCACCATGCATGTCTCATCCCGAATCACATGTTGTTTTTAAATTCGACCATTTTTCAGACAACATGCTTTGGATTGGCTACTTCTAAAAAATTAAATACACCCACCATCCCAGATTTAGATGAATATACAGGTTGGGGTAATTTTACTGATTCCTCCATTCAGGAGTTGCAAACTCTTTTACACAATTCATCCTTTAACATTTCCAGTTTGGATTCCAAGGGTTGGCTGGTGTGGCAAAAGAGTGCTGATTCTTGCCAACGCCGTTTTATGGGTTTGGCTGAGGGGTTCACAAAACTCAGGCCGATCCACGTTTTGAAGAAGATTATACTGTCACAACCTATTCTGTGGGCAAACTGTGTCAAAATTGGTTACAACATTCCACGTTAACTGCAGTTAAACTACATCTGTCTCAATTAAATGATAATGTGGATCTGAACGATTTTATAAAAGGTCCGGCTAAAGGTAGATCTAAACGATGGCTGTATGCAATTTACAATGAAATTTGGAAAGTTACCCAGGTTGAGGCTGCTAAACGCCTGAGAGCTATTGATCAAGCAAATTTAGAAAAGGTTCTTGCAGTTGTTGATAACAGTATTAACACGCTTTCTTCCCGAATTTACACGTTAAATAATATTGTGTCTTCTGTTGTTGACATTGCACATGATGAAGTGTCCGTTTTATATCATGGTCAAAATCAATTACGTTCTGTGATGCAGTTTGCTTGGACACTACAGACTCTAAAGAGTGGCCGAGTGCCGTGGAATTTTATGAATGTATCTTCACTATTTGCCCCATTTAATTTGACTGAAAAACAGCGCATGTTATCAATGAGAGATGCAACATTTTCTATGTTACATATTGAAAAATTAGAATCCCTGCCATTTTCAGTGGCTGAAGTGACTGCGGCTACATGGCTTATCCATGGTGTTATTACCTTACCTTTTGCTTTGTACAAATTTACAAATTGTATGAAATATATAGCTATAGGGCGATATGAGCCATTAGGCAGTGCTTTTCTCCATGAGACATGGTCTTTACCATACACTTATAGATGCCTAAAAGAGGGAAATGAAGTGAATTTGAATGGTGAAGAATGTACACAATCGCCTGACCGCTCACTAATATGCAGACACATTCAGTTGCATGGTTCTTGTAATCAGGACAAACCTAATTTGGCCTGTGTTTTGAAAGGGACACCAGTTCCTGCAATAGTTCCCACGTTCACTTTGTTGTCCAACGGTAGTTATTTGCTTTTGAATAACGAGTTTTGTTGTGGGTTAGAGGCCGGTATCGCATACGTGGTTACCGTGTCTGAAAGGGTGGTTTGCTGCAAGAATGTGTTATATCCACCCACGCATGGAAACTCAGATGTTTTAATTTGGCCAAGAATACCAACCTTGAGAGCTGAGTTCAATGGTTTAGGCCGTATAAGAGCCCTATTGTCTCAAAAGCAGGTGGCCCTGAGCTCTGCCCGTGAAACTTATGTCCTTCACATAGCAAACACACGCACAGAAGTACAGGCACTTTTAAGTACTGATTTGCCGTTTCATTTTTGCGAGCTGGTTCATCAAATCTTCAATGCCTCCTCCACAACGAGCCTGGCTCATTTTTTTAAAATGGTTAGCAGTGGTCTCGTGACTACATTTGAAAAAGTTTTTGGTATTATCCCTGCGTTCTTTCATTCTATATTCGCTAGCCTGTTTGGCGGATTCCCTGTTTTGCTGGCTTTAGCTGCAGGCGTTCTGGTGATATTTTACTTTATAAAACATGGATGCCCATCCTGCGCAAGGAAACGCTCAGCCCCTACTGATGCAATTTCGCAACCGGATGCTTGATTATTATGGATCCCTGCCGCTTGCGACTTTAAGCACGGCTTTTGGATTATCCTTCAGATTTTCCTATTTCACATGTGTCCAGCCCGTGTTTCATTGCCTGAGCTGTGATTTCGACTGGGCCATTGATTTGTGTCTCAGTTTACCGACTTCTCCTGACGTCGATTTTGATCAGCTGATGAACCCCGTAGTGGCTCACGAGTTGGTCTGTTCTGGCGAAAGGGTTATGGCTGTGGCAGCGATGCATGGACTAATGGGTCAGTGGGACATATTCGCAGCGGCGCATGACTTTCTGGCACATAGTGTTCTCGAGAACCCACTGAGTTGTCCTCTGATGTTGCTAGAGGAATCGGTGTTGGAGGAGCACGTATGTTCTTTCCCATTGTTTAATTGGATGGCTGAACTGTTTTCGGATGATGACAGTGATTTCATGTTGGAGGCTGTGGCTACCTATTTTGCATATTCATTCAACCATGAGTGACTTTGAAGACTTCCATCATTATGGCACGTGACTTTTTAGTAATTCTGAATGGTGCCTTTTTCAATACGAACATTCGTTTTTCATATGTTCTGGGCCTATGAACTGAGAGTAGGCCTTAAGTTCGACTTTTATATTTTGTGTGGCCACTATAGGCATTCATACATATTTTTGTTTTTAAATTTTACATACATTTGCATACATTTAGCTTGGCTCAATATCATTGAACTCTGCTTTCATGTTTTACCTTTCATATGGTATTTGCTTGTGTTTTATCCTTTTTAAACCGTCCTCGGATCATTGAGGGGGTGTCATATGGTTACTACGTTTCTATATATTGTGTTAAGTTAGCATGAGCTTATTAAATGTTTAAACGCAATATTTTCTTTCAGCTTGAGTTTGCACACGACACCTAATTGTTATTGTAGCTTTCAACCTAGACGAAAGATGTGATTTATTTGAGAATAATATGTTATTGCTCTAGTATCAGTCGTGCTTGGTACACTTGGTACAACTGTCTGTACACCGAGAACTGCACACTCTAAGAATAACCTAACACAAGGTTGCTGAAGGCCTGATCCTCGCACCACGTTAGACATAACACAAATAATGTTGCTGCCATCATTGGGCTCTACGCGGGTTTAAGATACAGTTACAGGGAATGAATCAACACACTTGATGCTTCGCATGCAGAGAGCTGGTAGCTGTTGATGTGATCTCCTACTACTGAGAATTAGAGGTATGGGTCCGCCCTGATAGAACCCAGATGAGACCTTCTTAGATATAATATAATATGCTAATTAGGGTGCGCGAAATATAGGTGATACAGAATTCTATAGATTTTTGCATCATAACATGCTATCACCTTTTGCTTACTATGGATTAGTGACTATGCTGCTAACTCTGATTTTTATAATATGTATGTTGATATTATACAAGATACTGCGTTTGAGAATGTTGCATTGAAAAATAAACATTTCAAACTTGCACGTGTGTTCTTTGCCTCCCAGTTTCGGTTTGTAATGATTATATAACGAAAGAGTGTTCATGTGTTCCACGATACCTGAGGTATTCTAAGTTCATGTTCTGGATTGTCTAAGTCATTGGTAAGTTATTACTACCGATGAGACACTGTAGCTAGCTTGGTAAGGGGATTTCTGAAACAAAGGTGAGTTTTGGGTCACCCTAACTCACCCAGGTTCTAGATCTCTGTGCACAGTTCTGTGGGAGAACGGAAACCCTGCTACAACATACTGGCACTGATGATACACACCCAGACCGGCTACCGAAGGAGGTGGGCGGACGGGAGGGGGAGGAACACCAAGAAGGGGTGGACTCATGAGATATTGGATGAGGTGGTCTGACAGGCGCTGCACAATCTGAGGGGCTGGGAGCGGCAACTGAGAGGGATGGTGGCACATGGCGAGGGAAAGTGGTAGCGATAGTCGACCCAGATGAAGACTGGTGGCAAGAGAATTGTGGCCTTTCATGTTTTTTGGGATATTTATGTGGTTAGAGACCTTTATAGATGACTGGTTAACTTGCATGCCCTCCTTACGTGGCCGGCCCGATGGGTTGTAGGCGGCTTGCTGTGCTTCTTCCCATACCCCCTCAGATGAGAATACAAATGGGACGCAGTGCCGGCCCGCTGGGATGTAGTCAACCTGCTGTGTCAACTTTGCAAGCAGTCAATAAAGGTCTTGTTGAAAGAAAGAAAGAAAAGAAAAAATAAACAATCTGCTTTCACTTTGTCAGAAAATAGCACACATGATTAAAAATGGCAGCACCGTAAGGTTACAAGATTTCACATTTATGGAGACAGCGGGTCATCTTCAGTAGGAGTAGCAGGTGCAACACATATACCTCCCCTATAGGAGTTCCACTGAGCCCAGACTCAGGACCAATTTCGGGGGCAGCCCCGTGCCACATACACAGTCCGTGGGTTCCCACACATTAAGTAAACATCTTTTGTCTCTGGACTGACAGATTTGTGTAGGACCTCACACATGACCTTATGGATCTCTTTCCAGTAAGTCTGAATGTACTCACACTCCCAAAGAATATGCATGAACGTGGCCACCATTCCACATTTTCGCCTACATTTTACATCATCACCCCGCCCCATGTGAGCCAGCTGTGGCCCCATAATATAAACCCTGGGCAGGATTTTCAGTTGTATCAGGCGGAGACGTGTGGAAATCGCTACCTCCCTTGGTGAGGCCACTCCTGCAGTCCAATCCTCGTCATCAAGTAAGAGGCCATCTGCCTCCCACGTCTCACACAGTTTAAATAGGGGACCTGGTTTGTTTTTAATAAGTTTCTTGTATGTCAAAGAGATGGCCTTCTGCGGGAGGAGCCCATCCAGTAGCCTATCTTCCAGTGGGCAGGAGTCAGGGGGAGTGGATCCCTCGCCAATGGTGGTGGTTAGAGCATGACGGATCTGGAAGTATCGGAAAAACTCCATGTCCGCAAGCTCATATTGCTGCTTAAGCTGGTCAAAGCTGAGGATTTGGCCCTTCACCCACAGATCACCCACACCAGAAATGCAGAATGAAGTTCCACTTGTCAAAGCCTTTGGAGGAATGAAGACCACCCAGCTGAGCCATGTCCCCGAGGGGGGTCGCGAGTGTCAACTTGCGCTCCCATCCCAGACTCCTGTTAGCTGCGTGCCACACCTGGACCGACTGAGACGCTGGTCCGGTCAAATGTAGGGTATTGGGATTAGAGTAGAGGGCACGGTTGTACGAGCTGCCTAGTATTAACCATCTGTCCATGGTCTCCCTGGGCCTGATACGTACCCTGGTTGATGGCAGTGAGGTGTCCCGCCCAATAGTATTTTTTAATGACAGGGAGGCTGATCCCACCATCATACCAGTTAAGGGTTAACTTGTGGAGTGCAATCCTGGGTCTCCTGTCGCACAGCAGCTGCCTCTGTAATCCCTCTAGCTCCCTGAAGTAGCGTGCCGGGACTGGATCGGGGTAATTATGAAGGGCATAAAGGAAGTGGGGAAGGGACATCATCTTGAAAAGAGCAGCACTTCCGAGCAGCGAGAGTGGTAGGGTCTTCCAAACTGCGATATCTCGTTGCAGACGCTGCATGGGCGGGAGCAGGTTTCTGTCATACCGGAGCTTGGCATCGGCCGTAACATAGATCCCTAGATAGCGGAAACCATTGGCCACTACTTTTATTGGACAGTCCCTAGGAAGAGACGGGGTTCCGCCGGATAAGACATAGAGAAGAGACTTCTCCCAATTGATAGAGTAGCCAGAGGATCTACAGAAGGACGTAAAAATGTCCAAGACACATCTGAGCGATTTATAAGGGGAGGCCAGATAGAGCAGAATGTCGTCCCCGTAGAGGGAGATGCGGTCCTCCCAGTCTGCCGACAACCGCAAACCCCTGACGGACAAATCCTGCCGAAATCCAGGCCGCCAAGGGCTCCAAGTAGAGGGCGAAGAGCAGGGGCGACAACGGGCATCCCTGCTGGTGCCCCGACCAAAAAGAAAGGGGTCAGAGCACTTGTTATTAAAAACCACTTGCACTAGAGGGGCGGAATAGAGGAGTCTGACCCAAGAGATGAACTGCGGCCCAAACCTGAATTTAGAGAGTACTGCAAATAGGTAAGGCCATTCGATGGTGTCAAAGGCCATTGACGCATCCAGAGACAAGATGACAATGTCTTCCTGTATTGTACCAGCTCGTGCTATCACCCCATGGACACCTCTCAGATTTAAAGCAGTGCTGCGGTGGGGCATGAATCCAAACTGGTCAGGGTGCACCAGGGAGGTGAGCACTCGTGATAGCCAGGTGGCTAGAAGCTTAGCGAGTATTTTTGGTTCCACATTGATCAAGGAGATGGGTCGATAGGATGTGCAACTGTCTTTCGGCTTTCCGTCCTTCGGGATAACTATAACGGAGGCAAACCATTGGTCGGGCGACAGCTCTCCCACCACTCTGCTATCTTCGAACATGGCCCACAGTTGTGGGGCCAGCTTATCCGGACACATTTTGTAAAACTCGATGGGGAGCCCGTTGGGCCCCAACGCCTTACCCGGTTTAAGGGCCCTGATTGCTTGTGCAATCTCATCATTAGTTAAAGCACTGTCCAAGTAGCCCCGGTCATCCTCTGATAGGGACGGAAGACCAATGTCTGTAAGGAGATCCACCGAATCCGCCCTCCCGAGGGGCGAGTGTGATGTGTACACCACCGAGTAATGTGCCGCAAATACACCAGTTATAAGGGCCGGATCCCGGACCTTCTCACCCGAATATGTCGTGAGTTCAGCTACCAGTCGACTATAGCTCGCCCCCTCTTATCCAGTCATGCAAGAAGTTTCCCGGCCTTATACCCCCATTCATACACCCTACCATCCCTCTCTTTACCCCAGAACTTGGCATGCTCAGTGGCGAGAGCCTTGTACTCATCCGTTTTAAGACACAAAAGATGCTCTGCGTCTGGGGCCCCCCTCTCCACTTCCACCTCCAGGTGTATTACATCCCTTTCAATCGCCTCAATGTCCTTGGAATTCTTATTCCTGATCCCCGCCACTAAAGGGCAGCCCCTCGCACAATGGACTTGAATGCCTCCCAAAGCATCTAAGGGGAATCCACCGACCCGAGGTTCTCATCAAAGTAATGGTCTATCACCTTCTGCAGGTCCTTACGAGGAGATGGGTCACGTAGAGGAACCATGGATTAATAGGCGCCACCATGTCAACCCGCACTCTCCCAGCGCCAATCTTGCCCACACCGGCTAGTGGTCAGTTATGCCCCTCGCCAGGTGGCGGACCTCTTGCAGGTGTAGCAGTTGGGAGGCTGGCAAGAGTAAGTAATCAATGCGGGAGAAGCTGTGGTGGCCACCGGAAAAGAATGTGTATTGTGTGTCCCCAGGGTGAAAGGCCCTCCAAGCATCAGATTGGAATTAATATTGACCAGCCAATCCAGCCAAAAACATCGGCATCATCTCAACCATTCCTTGCAGCTACTCGGCATCAAGGAATACAGGGGAGCAAATCCATCACAGCCCGCGTTAAAGACTGTTATTAAGAGAAGTGTCGGGCTATGGTCCTTTCATTCCGACAGGGTAAAACTGTCCAGAAGGAAACATGCCTGGGCGGGTATTTCTGACTTCAAACCGGGGGTTGAATCATCTTATTTATCATGCACGTTCGTACCTTTTTGGAAGTTAAAATGTATGGTCCTGAGATTGGGAGAATGGCCTTTTTTAGAGCTTTTACTTAAATGGTGGCACCCAAACGTCAGTACCGAATGTAGAAAATGCGGTTACCACTCTGAAGCAATGTAGCACCTAGCCTGCTCGTGTCCCACATTGCTCAATGACAGACGGAATTTACTGCGTGACGAATGGAATAAACATGGAACTCCTACATGTCGCCAGGCAATATTAGTCACCATGAGCTCTGAAAATACAAAGCTGAACATTCGGTTCACCCAATTTGCCACCAGAGCGGCCAAATCACTGGGCAAATACGGGGTCGCAAACCTCCCTTTCTCTGGTCGTACCGTTACGCAACCCCATGATGAACTCATGAACATTTGATCACCCAGTATAGTTTATTTGACCATTTTTTTTTTACCTAATACTAATTGTTCTTACTTACTTACTGCTTGAAAATATATGTCTAAGTCTCCCTCTCCCTCTCCAGCTTTTTAAAGTAATGCCATGATTGTCTTGTCAACCAAGGCTTTTAACTTTTTGGGCAATCGGTCATTATCCAGACACTTTAACTACACCTCACTTTTTAGCAAGATTAACACACCTTTTTAGCACTAATTGTGTCTAAAAAAAATCCTTGTATACATGAATTACGCGATTTTAAAATTGAATGCTTGACATGTATGTCTAGGGTGGAGGTGTTCAAACTGATGGGTGCCCCCGTAGGGGGGCCTCAGGGGATCCCAGATGGGGCGCCAGGCTCGGGCCACAAAAAATTATACTGATAACAGTGCTTTATTTTAAGCTGAAAATAATGAGCGACAGTAAGCTGCTCTCCAGTGGGCCATCACTAACATGTTTTGTCATTTATATCCTAGCTGGGAGTATGTGTCAAAAGGGACTGGACTCCAAATGTTCTTCAAAACCTCCACCTCTGCTTCAAATAAACTTACTGTGGGTACTTGTACCCGTTATTAGAACATTAGAATGTTGGGAGCTCCATTGAAGCAGCTCCGGGCTTGTAATGGCTGGCATAAGTCTGGAGCTCCAACATTCCAATGTTTGTCTTCATGTTTTTCTCTTTTTAATTTAGAACATTCTACCCTTAGTGGGTGGAATCTTCTAATTGCCTTATAGGCCTTCTGCCTCTGGATATGCCGGTCGTTAAAGGCCCTATACCGGTTACAGGCCCTAGACGCAGGCCCTCGGCAGCGGGCCATAAGGCTATATTAAAGCCTGCCTGACATTGTCAATTGAATAGAATAATTGTGAAAAATTCTGAGGGGTGCCCGACGATCGCTGTGGTGTTGGGGGCGTGGCATCAAAAGGTTTTAAGACCACTGGTCTAGGGTGTTCCTCATCAGGAGGTGTGAGGGGCCTGATGTAACACTGTTGATTGGTCAAATCTTAAAGGGAAGGGTTCAGAGCCGATGGATTTCAATGTCAAACCTGTTCATCACCACTTAATCATCCTCCCAATTGCAAAAACTGACT
This sequence comes from Lissotriton helveticus, assembly GCF_964261635.1. Taxonomy (NCBI): domain Eukaryota; kingdom Metazoa; phylum Chordata; class Amphibia; order Caudata; family Salamandridae; genus Lissotriton; species Lissotriton helveticus. Next base: position 2,095,031 of record NW_027611675.1, read on the forward strand.
GGATCAGGCCCCCACCTCCCACGTCCTGATGTGCTGCGGGCTGAGTATATTCAGCACAGGTTTGGAAATCAAGGTTTGAGATGTAAAACATGAAATTAATAGCAACATGTGGTGATGGTGATGCCAAGCACTATGTGACACTGTTAGTACTGCTAGCAAGAGTGTGTACATTTATCTGCTAACAGCGCCGCTCCATAGAACAGGTCAGCCATCCCTCATCATACCTGCAAACCCACCCTATTCTAGACCCTCTCCAGCAGCACCTGTAGGTGGCTGGCGAGTGAACAATAAACTCTCTCTCATAAACCCACCTTTAGCAGACATGGGGTGAGCACTTCAGGTGAAAACAACAAAAATAAGGTTGCTGATTGACCCAATCACAGGACCAGAGTGTTTGGTCCTAGAGATCCACAAGGACTAGTTTGGTCCCATGTGGTGGCTGAAACGTAACTGGTTCCTTACAGAAATACTGAGTGTTGACAGGGAACAGACAGCCCTTGTTCTGGAAGAGCATGGGCATTCACTGCTTATGACCATGGCTTGCTCAGTCCCTTAAAATAATTAGACAGTACATAAACCAATAGGACAGCGGCTGATGCCAAAAGGGGGAAGAGTTGCGTTCCCTAAACCGCTGCAGTTTGAGCTGACCCTAGGAAACCACCCAAACTTCATGGAACTTGGCCTCCACTGGTTCTTTTTGTAGGGCACCGGCAGAATCTCCTTTAGGCTTACTTCAGGAAGTAGTGGGTTTGAAACTCTGTGACTTGGATTATAGTCCGTCTTTGTGTAAGTAGCCCTAAAGTTGTAGGGTGCTTCATAGGGTTAGCATTAGAGTTGGAATAAGAATGTCCCCTGCATTTTTTTCGAAGTTTTATTAAGCTCGCACTCGACCCTGAGGTTTCAGGGATCATAGTGCTGTATATGAGCCCCAGTTGCATTACAGATGGACACATTCATTTTTGTTAGGCACAGGGATATTGAAGGATTTGCCCAGAATCACAGGATGCCCACGTGACAGATTGGAGTGCCATGCATGAAAGTAGCTAAACCAGAACCCCTAAATGTGCTCTGCCAGCTTTGCTCAGTTTGACTTCTAATTATTGTAGCCGCGCTTCAGCACTTGACAGCTCAGGAAGCCATAAAAATGTGTGTCTTTGCATTTCAATACGGCGATGCGGGCCACCACATTGAAATGTGTTACTCTAACCCCTGATGTGTGGTACTTGTCAGGCCTGTTCCCCTCAACACAGGCACCCTTGCAGTATGGTGCAAGGCTGCCTGCATTGATGCTAGGCAGCTAAATGTAGCACCAGCACAGGGTGAAATGCAGGGCTGCACCGTATTCTTGTAAATACGGTGTAGCTCTGCATTTCAGAAGTGGAGAGCGTGACGTTAAGTCAAGGAGGCCAACGCCGTGCTCCACCACTTCCTTGTAAATATGCCCCTTAATGTCAACAGCCTGACCTATTTTATCAAGAGACAGAAAATCCTCTCATTTCAGAAGATGCACGGCCTTGATGTAGCATTGCTCCAGGAAACACACCTGCACCTATTGAACATGATGAACTCAGAAGGGATTGGATGAGTACGGTACTACGTGCCAGCGGGATCCAGATTACCCTTACACACCCATCTACTCCTTTCTCCTTTCTTCTTTTTAGACCCATCTACTGCCCCCCTGGGCAGATATATAATTTTGCCAAGGTTCAGATTCTCAATGAGTCTTTGTGTGTGGGCTCTATCTATGCCCCGGTGGCTGACCAAACTCCTGCTCTCCTTTGGACAGCCAGGGTATTCATGAGGGGGGGTGCGGGAATATGCCACCTTGACGAGTCCAGAAACCATAAACCTGGCAGCCCCGAGACCGGTTCATCCTCTCTGACATTATTGATGATCGTGCCTTGATGGATCCAGGGTGATTGACGCACCTGAGGGACGCAGACTATACTTTCACCTCCTACGTCCATTATAAATGTTTATGCTTTGATCCTCCCAAACAGTACCTCTGATCATGATCTTCTGTAACTCGACCATAATCTTCGACTGTTGCAAACCCCTCAGGCCCGTTGGTGTATGTATACAGCATGGTATAAAGCTCCTGAAGACAAGCACAGATGGTGCCAATATCTGAGCCAGTACTTGGAGGAGAACGCTGGGTCCATCTCCTCTGCACAGGTGCTGTGGGAGGGCAGGAAGGCCTTTGAGAGGTAATTTGATGAATGATAAGTGCCACTGTGAGGCATAACAGCGTTGGTTGACTGACCTCATGCTTCACCTGGCTCAGACGTATAACGCATTGCTGACCCCTGCTCTTCTCAAGGAGCTGCTTGGGGCCAAGTATGATCTGAACTCCCATTACACAGTGGAGGGCCAGAGGGATACGATCTGTTGACGATATAGTAGGGGACGTTGAGTTGGCCCCCTTTGCTACTCTCATGCGTGATTATGGGCTGCCACAATCGCATCACTGACAGTGTCGACAGCCTATGCATAGCCTGCCACACATGCTTGGTGCTCCCCCTTATGATCTTAAGACTGCCCCAATGTTGAGTTATACACTGATGTGGAAAGGATTCAAGGACACTAGGGGCCCGATTCTGATGCGGTGTGGAAAGCTTCCCAACCAAATGGGTTTGGGAATGGTTTCCAACCAAATCGGATCGGGAGATTCCAACCACCCGAGTATGATGCATCGGGATGCTTCCAGATATGATTTGGTTGGACTCCCATTGACGTCAATGGGAGCCTATGTTCCTAACCTCATCTTAATCGGGCCTGAGGTGGGAATGCTTTCGTAATCGCATCGTAATAGGGCCCTCAGTTGGTAAGACACGTTCCCGATCCGATTTGGACATAGAAAATGCCGTTTGGAGGCCTTCCTAACCACATCAGAATCAGGCCCTAAGGTGGGATTGTATGTTACAGCTGCGGACAGCCATTTTTAAAGCACTGCTGCCTTCAATCTATGCTGTTTGCTGGAGCAGAGGTTGGGCCTCTCACTCTCTGAGCAGGACTCCCATGACCTTTGGAAAGATCATGGCAGTGTACCTCAGGAGGTCAGGTTGAAATCAGTTATTTCAAGTTCCTACCCCACTGGCACTGGACGCCGGAGTGGATCTATAAAGCAGACGATTCCAAGTGCTGGAGGTGCTGATGGTGTAGCGCACTCGCCTGTGACATTTTGGATTTCCTGTGGACTGTACAGTACTTTGTGCTACTGCGGCTCCGTTTGGGATAACTTGATGACCAACCAAGGGGTGGCACCGCAATTCATGGCCCCTCAGACCTTGCTTCACAAAATGTCAATATTCCAGGATTTAGCACCTCATAGTCAGAGTAAGCTGGCTACGGCCGTCATAGTGGGAGTTGGTTTTTTGGGGGGCGACCATGGGGCCTGGCACCCTGACTTTTCTCTCCTGTTTCCATGTCCCTTCCCCTCCTGTTCCCCCTCGTCCTCCCTCCCTGATCTTCTGCGGGATCTTCTAGGACACATCACCTCTATCTGGAGATGTTATTTTATTTATCATTTTCCTGTTATAAATGTCGTCCCACCAGTTCTAGTTTACACAGTGTCTTGGACTCTGCTGAATTGATAAACTTCAATCCCTGTTATATGCTCATTGTGTATGAAAAGTCAATAACAAAATTAGATATTTAAAAAAGACACAGGGAGTGGTGTCACTTAACATTTGACTTTGACAATTCCAAAGGAAAATACATTACTGAATTTATAGGCATGATCAGAACACATGTAAAGTTATAAAATTGACAACCAAGTCTCACTAAAATAGACATTCAATGTAACATTCTACTGAACTGTGCGCAGTACTCATGGTGAAATATGAGAAAAGTGTTGCCAACAAAATATGGGACGGAGGGTCTGCTCTGTGCTGAATAGTCACGTGTGAAGTTCTAGTTAATCCCCATAGTTTGGAAGAATGGGCCAGGTTTGAGTGAGACTGCAGACCGATCTCCAAATGTGTGAGTGTCACTCGTGATGAGTGAGGCTTGAGGGCTCTGATGTATGCAAGTCCAAACTAATGTCGCTGTTGAGGCACTCAAGTCTGCTTGCATGACAATGCTACAAAGAGTTGACGCACTCACTAATCAACGGTGTACTGATTACGAGTGTACTATGATATACGGGCCTATGTGAAGGAGAACAATATTTTCGAGTAGTGAAATGCCCCTCCCCTGTTCTTCAGACCAGTAACACCCACTCATTTTTATGATACAATGCAAACTGTGTGAGACATTTCTGGTTCATACTTGATATCTCTATCTTAGGAATTAATTGTTTCAAAGATAAATTGTTTTCTTTTTTGTCAGTGAATCTTTGTTGAGAGAGGGAGGTGGTTACTGTAAACAAAACAACAAAGCCTGGAAGAGGCCGCTATCTTGATAATTTAGGAGAAAGTTGGGCCCTTAACCGCTTAACCACAGTGCGAATTCTCCCGCAGAGCGGGAGAATTAATGAGTAGGCGGGGCTGCGTCGGCCAACAGACTTGTGCAGCACCTGCGAGGTAGTGCTTGCGACAGCTGTTGGCTGGCGAGAGCACGGAATGGGTTAAAGCAGAAACTCAAAACCTAATTATAACCTAAATTTCAGTCTTGTTCGAGTATAAGAAATAAGCCACAGACACATGAAAATAAATAAGCTGTTCCTTTAGTTGTCGCTTTGACTTATGACCTGTGCCTCATTGTCACTGATCTGGTATTTTCCTCTGTTTACTTTCCTATGTACCACGCTGTATATTTGAAAATACTGCAAATAAATTATTCAAGATAAATAAATAAGCTGCCCAGTTTAATTGCAAATCTGACCGATATGCTCATATATTCATTGAAATACAGACTGCCACTTCCAGTTGTCACCTTTCTGTAAATACTCTTAAGTCCTTTACATCAGTGTTTGGAAGATGCTCATCTGAAGTGAAGCTATAAATACTTTTTTACAGCAGCAGCCAAGTGTGAAGCCCTGTACTTGGACTTTCTGACCCTTAAAAACATGCACGTCTGTGACATCTGAAATCCCAGGTCTTTACAGGTATAAATGCTTGTTTGTGTGAAATGTATTCACTGCTGGAGCCTGAAGGCGGCGGTTCCGTCAGCGGCCACCAGAGGGCGCTACTCGCCTGCTGGTGAAACTCACTGAGCTGCACGTTGGATGAAAGGAGAAGGGTTTCCTCTTCCAAGTCAGCGGCGGCAGAGACAGCACCAGCAGCGGAGTTGACATCACTTCCTGTCTCTCCTGGTGTTCAACCTGCTACAGAGGAGGAAGGAGCCCTGTCTGTCTGTGCAGTTACCTTCATCTCGAGAACCCCTTCAGACCCCAGATCTGCCCCTCAAACCTTCTCTTGTAACACACTGTATGCTACCTCTCACATTTTGTTTGCTTTTGATACTTGCACTAGTGCCACCACTGCCTACGTAATGTTTGTTCTTGTACTGGAGTGTCTGCCATTTATTGCAGCATTATACCTCTACTTGTACTTTGTACGCTTTTGTAATCTGAACACATATCACTTTTTCCTCCTGTAATGTACCGATTGCTACCTCATGTATTTTGGTTGCTCACTATTGCCACTTTTGAATCATGTAACTTAATGTTTGCTTTTGTAATTTGTTCACTTGTAATTTTCTCCTCATGTATCAATACTGTTCCTATTGTGAAGCACTCTGACACCTTTGGGTAAAGTCCACGCTATATAAAATCGCATAAATAAATAAATAAATAAATAAAACCCCAGATCTGCCCCAGATCTGGGCTCTTCTATCCGGGGGCCTCTGGGGCTCAGCTGGGCTCCTCTATCCGGGGCCCCTGGGGGGGCTGAGCTGGGCACTTCTATCCGGGGGCCCTGGGGGGATTTTCTTCTGGCCCTGGGGTGTTTGTGGGCATCATTTGTGTCAGAAAACCCTATTCTATCGTTTGTGTTGAAGAGGAACTCTGTGCACTGCATCTTACTGCGCTGAACGAATTCCCCTTGAATACTGGCGGTCCCTGGGGGAAAACTAGCCCACCAGGAACCTGCAGTATGCGCCAGGGGGCTGCCTTGCAGAGAGGTGTTCTGAGGCCACGCCCCTTTTTACACCTCTCTACAACGCAGCTCTGTGGCGCTTAATGGAGGTAGCTGGTGGGCTAGTTGTGCCCTAGGGACCTTCAGGATTCAAGGGGAGTTAATCCCTCAACTTAAAAAACGCCACGGGCGCGTTTGCACAATGGTGAATGTAGGGGGCGGGGCCTGAGGTGACATGTGTGCAAACACGCCCTGTGGCGCGTTTTAAGTTGGGGAATTAATACCTCTTCAATCCTGAGGGTCCCTGGGGGCCAACTAGCCCCGGAGCTGCGTTGCAGAGTATTGTAAAAAGGGGCATGGCCTCAGAACACCTCTATGCAATGCAGCTCTCTGGGGCATACTAGAGGTACCTGGTGGGCTAGTTCGCCCCCAGGGACCCTCAGGATTGAGGAAGAATTAATTCTCCAACTTAAAACGCGCCACAGGGCGTGTTTGCAGACATGTCACCTCAGGCCACGCCCCCTTCCTTCACCATTGTGCAAACGCGCCCCGTGGCGAGTTGTAAATTTGGGAATTAATTCTCTTTCAATACTTAGGGTCCCTGAGAGCCAACTAGCCCACCAGGTACCTCCAGTGTGCACCACTGTGCTGCGTTGCAGACAGGTGTTCAGCGCCCACGCTCCTTTTTACATCTCTCTGCAACGCAGCTCTGTGGTGCTTACTGTAGTTACCTAGTGGGCTAGTTTGACCCTAGGGACCCTTAGGATTCAAGGGGACTTAATTTCCCTACTTAGAACGGACACAGGGCGCTTTTACACAGTGGTGAAGGGAGGGGACGGGCCTGAGGTGAGGTGATCAAACACGCCCTATGGCGTGTTTTAAGTTGGGGAATTAATTCCCCTCCAATCCTGAGGGCCCCTGGGGGCCAAGTAGCCCACCAGGTGCTTCCAGTAAGTGACACTGTGAGAGGTCTGTCTGTTGCATATGACTCACAGTAAGAGGGTGTTTAGAGTTTAAGAAATCTCTGCACTCTGTGCTGATGTTTGCTCACACTGCGAGGGGCATTTACTTTTTGTGGAAACCCTTCAAACACTGTACCACTTAGGGTGGAGTCATTCGAAGAGCCAGGTCTTCAACTTCTTGCTTAACTCAAGAAGCGAGGAGGAGGCTCTGATGTGGCTCTGATGTGTTGAGGGAAGTCGATCCATGCTTTAAGAGCGATGTATGAGAAGGTGTGGCCTCCGGTTCTGTTTCTGTGTATGTCTGTGATGTGTCTGAGTAGGAGGCCGGCTGAGCGGGGGTACCTAGGGGTTTGACAGAAGTAGTTGTGGTTGTTAATAAAGGCAGTGCCTTTTTTGTGTAGTGCTGTGAATGTGTGGGTGAGTAGTTGGAACTGTGGGTGCTTATGTATCTGGAGCCAGTGGAGTTCCCTCAGGTGTGGTGTGATATGTGTTCTGAGTGAGAGGATGAGTCTGGCAGCTGCGTTCTGGGTGGTTTGCAGCCTTCTGGTGAGCTGTTTGATGATTTCTGCAGAGAGAGTTCCCGTTGTCAAGACTACTGGGGATGAGTGCATGGCTTCTGGTGTTGCTTGGGAGCCATTTGAAGATTTTCTTCAGCCTTTTCAGGGTGTGAAAGCAGTGACGACGTTGGCCTGGGCGATCATGAACCCTAGGTCACGTGTGTACAAGCTGGGGGTGGGAGTCGGTCCTAGGGTGGAAGGCCATCTGGTGGATTCCCATGTGCAGATGTTGTTTTCAAAGATCAACACATCTGTCTTGTCAGTGTTGAGTTGGAAACAGTTGGATTTCATCCATGTCATTCCGTCGGTAGGCGTGTTCCTTGTGTTGTGGGTTTTATTCAGAGAGGGACAGTATTAGTTGCATGTTGTCTGTGTAGAAGAGGAGGGTGATGTATTAAGTGTGGATGACTTTGGACAGTGGGGTTATGTAAGTTTTGAAGAGGGTCTGGCTGAGAGATGAACCTTTGGTGCTCCACAGATGAGATTTCCGGTTTCCAAGGACTATGATGTCAGATTGACTGTCTGAGTTCTTTTTGCCAGGAAGGAGAAGAGCTATCATAAGCAGGTCCTTGAATCCCGATCTCATGAAGGTGTCCATGAGGATGAGGTGTAATACTATGTTAAACGCCGCCAAGAGGTCCAATAGAATTAAGGCCCACTCTCTGCTCTGCCTATGATTATGTTTATAGCATAGGTGGGTGCGATGAGTGGTGTTTCCATGCTGTGGTTGGGCATTAATCCGGACGCGGTGGCCTAATGAGCTGGTTGTTGATGAGGTAGTTGGTCAGATGCCTGTTGATGGTTTTCTCTAGGACTTTGGCCGTGTATGGTAGGAGGGAGCTCGGTCAGTAGTTGTAGAGTTTGTTAAGGTCCATGGAGGGTTTATTCAGCAGGGCTGTACCAGCGGCCTGTTTCAAGGCTTTTGGGAAACGGGCTGCATTGATGGAATCGATCAGGATGGGAGTGAGGACTTCACTGATGGAGTGTAGGTCTTTTTTAGGTCTCGCCTACGCAGCGCGCTTGCGCTATCTGGAAAAAGACCTTTTGTATTCCATTCACTTTTCGCTCTAAAAACGTGCACGCGTTGCATTGCTTTCAATGGCAACGCGTGCACGTTAGACGATTCCCTTGCGGGAGTGAGCTTTGACACCATATGTTTGTAATTAACTTGTAAACATATGGTATCCCTGCTCGCTCCCGCAAAGGAGGAAAACGGTGCAGGCCCTCTCCCCTCTCCCCTCCCCCTGCTGCCTCCTTTCAGCACGAGGCGCATGCGCGCTTGTTTTTCTTGTACTGAAAAAGTGTAAAACTTACACAAAGTCTGCCTGGGCACTGAAATGCACTGTTCCCAACACTAGATGCAATAATTTGCACTTCAGAAGATTAGTGCACGTCTCTTACAGGCACATGCATCAAGCTAGGATTTTGTGAGTCCTTAATTGCGATTATTAAGGAATCGCAATTAAGCTTTCGAAAAAGCCTATGCATGTACAAATCGCTATAAAAATAGCAATTCCTACACATTCCTGATTTACGAGTCGCAAATTGCGATTCGCAAATAAGGAATGGCTTCCCATTCATTCCTATGGGCCTACAGGCCAATGGGAATGAATGGGAAATTGCATGCGCAATGTGCGAGTACCAAATTGCTCATCCAATTTCAAGGGTGCAAGGGTGTCAAAAGGACACACTGTTGCACCCCTGAAATTGATCTGTGCAGTGCACACACATGTCCCAAGGACATGTGTGTGTGTGTAACCTACAACTTAGAAAAATGCACCTTAGTGCATTTTTCAAAGTTTTTGCAAATTACCATGAAGTTCAACTTCATGGTAATTTGCGACCCCTAGTAGTGAAATCGCTACTTCAAAGTGATACTTACATTGCATTTAACGAATCGCATTCCTTAAAAGCAATCGCAATTTGAGAACTCACAATTAATTGCAAATTCTCAAATTGCGAGGGCCTTGACCCTTGATGCATCGCAAAAGCTAATTTTGCGGTCGCAAATGGCCGATTTTTGCGAATCGTACCGTTTGCAATTGCAAAAAGCTTTGATGCATGTGCCTGTTAGTTCCCAGAGACTATTCTTCTTGGACACAACTACATGCGAGAACAGACATCCCTCTCTGTCCTGCCCGTATTTGTTTTTCCTCTTGTTAACTTTTTTCCAGTTGTAGTACCCTGACAAGATCAATCCATATTGATTTATTTATTTGTCTTCACAGTGACAGTCTGCGGTATCCGTCTTGCGGCGGTGTTTGTTTAAACACAGTGCTACTGCAAATATCTGATGTAAATCTACTAAGCTCTGTATCCAGTTCCGTGGATTTCCGACTTACATGACCAAATGACTGTGATGCGAAACTTCAGCGAGGTAATAATTATGATGAACATATTTAAAAGCACAATAATTCTGATTGTCACAGTAGCTGCACTGTAATGCAAATTATTTGCAACTGCAGTTATGTAGTGCTTTTTAAACCACCTTGAAATGCCGAAGCGCTGTGAAGGACCACGACTGAGCTCACTGGGATTAACATGAACTTGATTCTCGGCCAAGGCGGATAATAAACTTGCTCCTAAGGCCCCTCTTTGCCCAGTGGCATGCCCACTGAAGTTTAAAAATGCAAACTTGAAAAATCCCCCAGATGCTGTAGATACGAAAACATCAGTATTCCTAAATCACTTCAAAATATCCGATTAGCCCAATTAAATCTGCCCCCCCAAAAGCACGGTAAGGTAGAAACGCCAAAGTACAAGGCAAGAACATTGACCAACTGTTGCCGAAAGTGCCCCCTCCTCCCCCGCTTTCCATGTGGCCCCGCCGGACCCACTAGGGTGCTCCCCCCAGCTGTGCAGCTCAGCTCCCTCTCCCCTCTGTTGCTGCAGGAGGTTTATCCATCGCAGGCTAGAGAGGGGTGCAGGGTCTCAGGGTGACATGTCCCGGCCTGACACCTTTGCACCTCCATCTCAAATGTACAACAACAACAGCTTCTATGTGGCAGGCTCTGCAGGTCTGTGCATGGAAAGGGGGTGCAGAAGAGGGGGCTTAAGAGACCAGGGTAAGGTGGCATAGACCACTTTAATATTAGCAGCATAGGTGTGGCACTTTATAAATCACAGCAGCACGACTGCCCTCACTATCCTCCTCGCTTGACAAACGTGTGCGTGAGTATGTGCGTGGTGTCCTGAAACAGCATGAAGCTTGCAAGGCGCCCCACTCAAAACGACTCTCTTAAGAATAAGGCAGCACTTCTTTGGAATGTGATGCCAAAGGTACCCAGCTTCTAAGAGCTACACAGAACAGGCATTAGTTAAAGCCGCACCCAGTTTAACTCATTCCGCTGACCTCAGAAGGATGAAAGGCGGAGCTCACTCTACCGGGGTTAGAATATGTGATGGCAGATTGCAGCAGTTGTGTCACCCACTTGTTGTCACCGCTTCAGAGAGCAATACGAGCAGCCAAAGAAATAACAGCACCTACACAAACGGAGTTTAGGGGGCCTGCAAGCATGGTTTTCAATGATATTGATTATTTTTTATTTAGCTTCCAAAAATACATTTCGTTGCACGGTAAAATATTTCTCAGCAAGGGCATTTTTCGCGTCTGAGCCTGGTTCTCAGTTCATCAATTTTATTTCAAATGGACTCGCAGCAGAGCATTTTATAGCAAAGCACCGAATGAAGCGGTATGCTTCAAGACAAGCCGCCATCTTTGTCCTTTCAATTGCTCTAAAATGGCCTCCATCATCCCTGACCGGGACTCTTCTCTGTTTCATCTGCATCTCGGCACATTTTTTTGCTAACCATTCGTCGAGCTATGAGCTCTAATAAAAGCGGTTCATATTTACTGGAACTTATAGTCCTGTTTGATAATGGAATACACAAGACTACAAGTCCCAGAATTCAAACCAAATAAGCATTGGCATAGCCAATAGGTCTCGCCTTTGAGACCTTATAAGTGTTTAGCCATGCAACAGTTGATGTTGTTGCACCAAGGATATTGTGCTGCATAACTAAATACTTATAAGGTCCCAAAAGCGAGACCTATTGGCTATGCCAATGCTTGTGTAAAGTGTGGTGAGGTGGGTCTGATGGGGCACCGGAGTGGATGGCCTTCATGGTTGTGGCAGCCTCATTTCTGGTGATGGCGTTCCACATGGCCAGGGTCCATTCTTTGGCTGAGATTAGAAGCCTGGCTGCGAGGTTCAAGGGGTCATGTCGAGGGTTGATGTTGTCATATATGGATGTGATCTTGCTCCAAAAGGATTTACAGAGATTGATGCGGGGGTCTTGTAATGAGGGATGTTGCCGGTGGTGGCTGCAGGCACCATGAATTCTCTGATGATGGTGAGCATTTCTTTGCTGCTGTTATTTGCTTAGATGCGGTTGGCATGGGCTGTTCATTTGGCATTTCAGACTTACTGTTGTCTTGGCTCATTCACCACTTGCTGTCCAGTTGCTTAAAAACATCATGTGTGGTTGAACACCTTGAACACAGACTCGAGTTTCTTGTGATCAGCAAAGGAAAGGGGATGGGAGCAAACAGCATGTAGGAGCAAGAAATGACAGAATGGCTAAACAATGTGGGACAAAGGTCAAATGTTTAGCTGCTGTTCACAATGCAGGTTACAGGTTAACAACTGAATGTTATTTGAGACCTCAGCTCGTGCAGCTAAACATAATAAATGTTTTTGGCTTTGTATCTCTTCCTAAGATGGTATCAGCATCTTCTCTATCGTTTAGCTGCTCCTTTTTGTATCTCTTGGCGAAAGTCCAATTCCTATTTATCGTTGTATCTGTGGTTGAACATTTGCCTTATTGTGTCTTTTACTATGTTGTGCTGTGTCTGATTTCTAACCTGATCCAGCTCATGCCTTAACTGCTTGGCCTTACTACTTCAAGAGTCATTTACTCCAAGGAAGCAGCCTGGTCATTCGGTTGAAGTGCTGTAGCATTGGTGTCCCTGCGGAACACTGTGCCTGCCAGTAATACTGCCCCATCACCACTGACTGATCACAAGACCTCAAGAAAAGGCATCTCCCGCTCCTGTATCTGACAGCTCCTGCCTGAGAGTACCCAGGTGGAGTGTCCAGGAGAGTGTTTTCAGCTGTTTTGGTCAGCACTTCCTCCTGTCAGAGCTGATGCACCATGTGATATATTTCCATCTTTGGGAGTCTCAGTCCCCCTGAAGTAGCGGCTTGGAGTTTGGACATGGCCAGTCCTGGAGTCTCACCTTGCCACAAGTATGTTTTAATGGCTGCGTCTATTAGGCATACTTCTGATGCCGGGACCAGTATAGGCAGCATTCTGAAAATGCAGTTAAACCTCGGGCTACCACCATGTTCACAGTTTGGACTCGTCTCCCATAGCGAGAATTGCGGCTTGCTCCATTTAGTGAACTCCCTGTGCATTTGATCAGTCAGTGCAGTCATATTGTCTTTGATCATCGTTGGAACATCGGTAGTAATCAATACTCCATGATATTCCATCCTGGATGGGATTTACTTAAATGTTTGTGCAAGGAGGGCTTCCCTTTTGGTATCAGATCATCAAGGGTAAGACTTCATTTTTAGTCCAGTTCATTTTGTACCTAGAAAACGCTGTAAACTCTGATAGGGTGAACATCAGTGCTGGCAGTGAACGTTCTGAAGAAGCTAAAGTGAGGAGTATGTTGTCCCCATAGAGCATCATTTGCAGGTTCCCAGCTATGATTTCAGTTTCCCAAATGTCCTCTGAGCAGCATATGGTGATTGCGAGGGCTCTGTAGCTATCAGGAAGAGTATGGGGGAGAGAGAACATCTCTGCTTCTTGCCACACGCAGTGAGTTTCTTTCCTTTAAGCGCTTCCATGCTTATTTTCTTGTCTGCCATCTGTTTGTTCTAATCCAAATACACACTTCACATTATGTGTTGTGTGCATGCTCAGAATTTAGATTTTCCTAAGTGTAAAGAGCCAGAAAGTCTCTGATATTCTGCATTTCATCCCTAACGTTATCAGCATCTACATTAAATGCAGTTACAAAATCACTGCACTTCCCAGAGCCCATTGGGATGCATGACTACAGATAACTGCACCTGGTGCACCGTCATGGCACACTATGTCTCGCTATTAATCCTCCCGTGCATGCAGCAAGTCCTCTTCTCTGATGATGCACATTGAAAACAAGATGCACAGGCTTTTCTGTTTCAGTGTCTCTGGGTTCTAAATTGTTTTTTGTCCAGTGTTTTACTAAATCAAAATAATTACATCCTATTTTTGATCTGGCGTCATTCACTGGGCTGATGTTTATCCCCAAAAAAGTTGTTTATTTCTTTTTCTTGTTTGTTCTTATTGCCGTTTCTAATATCCGTATATCTTCTAACTCTTTGCTCTTTCAGGTAACATTTCATTTTTTTTGCTCACCTCCACACCTCTCTCATTTTCCATCGATCTCTTTCCAACTGGATAGTCCCTCCACACAAGCAGAACAGAGGTATGTTTGCATCTCGTTAATATTTGATGGTTAATGTTTGTCATTTAACACCCCTTCCTGTTCATCTTCATTGTACCCAGGTCTTTATCTCAAAATGGTACTAGGCTATAAATATATTATTTTTGTATGTTTCGGGTCTGTGCCTGCTTTACCTGATAGCAGAGGAGAAATGTGCAAAGGAATTGGCGCACATGCTGTTAGTTACAGGCTCTTCGGTCACAATGCAGCTATTAACCCATCACCCAGCTAACCTCAACTATCACTTGTAGACTCTGTCCCTGCCTTGGACCCGATAGGAAGCACCACTGCTTTTTGGCTAGGTGTGTGCTGTACAAATACCACATGCATAACACCTTTTTAAGAAAGAACACTTTGGTGCTAGCAAGCTGTGCTGCTGTAGGAAGGACCAGCTGAAATAGTAAAGAAATGTGGTGGCCGCACCACACTTTGGATCATTTGTCAGTGCGTGTCGCTCCATTAATTTATTTTATTTTACATTGTTGACCTGTGCCTATGGGATTTTGTGTGTATTGGAAAAGCAGTGCTAAGCATGTGGGCCTTAGCAAAAGCTGTGTAGGGACTGTGTACTTGCTGGGCATGTGCGAGAGTCGCAGAAGGCACTTTATCTTTCTGTGATGTGGAGCGTGCGTTGTTCTGGTGCATTCTTCGTCCTGTGTAAAGAATGAGCGCACCTCAGTATTGTTCCATTAAATGTGGCCACGGTGGTTTGTACAGGTGATGTTGAAAAGAATGAGTGGGAGGAAAGACCCATGAAAAGTCATAAGAATTACGTGGTTCGAAGATCTTGTTCAAAGGCTTTTGGGGTAGAAAGGGAATGTTGACAGCAGGGATATGCCAGCAAGAACAGGTCCTACTTTATGGCTGAAAGCGTGGAGGGCAGCCGAGGTATAGGAGGTCTGGACAGAGCCATTTGACTTGAGTGCCTCGGGTGCTGGTCCAGGAGTGAAAGGATGCTAACAGGCTTTGGTTTTGGCTCACCATTCATGCCCTCGCTACACAGATGCACCACAGCTATCTCAAGCTCTAAAGTTCAAGGTGGGACAACTAAACAACAGACCAGCCCAGCCTCAAAGATGGCAAACTAAAAATGGCTAAAAAATATTTGAGAAAAGTAAAACCACAGAGTAAATAAAATCAATAAACTGCTGCTCTACAACATAATGTGGGAGTAGTGAATGAAATCCAGGCCCCTCTGCAAACAGTCAGATTTGACGTATGGTGCAGCATTCCGATGTTCACGCCGCTGTCTTGGGTCTTCAATGTATATCTATTACTCCAAGAGCTGTCCTTGTTTTAACAAAATCTTGACCATATGCCTCTGCGTAGAGCTGTAACTAGTGTAAGTGCTATGCGACTGCGCGCTTTAAAAACATTTTTTTTTTACTAAGTTGCTCCATTAACACTGGTAAATAACCACCTTTGCTGAAATAAATAAGATGTGGCATGTTCAACAGAATTTGTATTTAAATATCTGTGTACGGTATACGTATGAAGGTACTGTGTGCCTTCATATGTTTCAGAGATGGCAATGAAGAGATGTTTTTACAATTAAAATGTCTATGCACGTTCCAATATGTTTCCATTTAAGTAATGTTAACTCTCTTTACATCCAACAGAAAACAATCCTTGAATTTACAAAATGTTTAAGACCAATGAAGATAATACTGTAAAGCTGCAAAAACGCAGTCCAAAATTTTGAGTTCCATTGTTCAGGAAAACATAAGTGCCACCGGAGACAGCCGATTCTGAACATAAACTGACAGATCCTGAATGAAGCAGACAAGGGCAATTCCGTGATTCTACGAGTCTCAGCTGTGCACCTCCACGCCACAAGACGAAGAAATGACCTCTAGAAAATTAAGACAACCCTGATAAACCACCTCCTTTGGAAACATGCCCAATGCCAGCTCTGATTGTGCGAATGCAGGATGTGATTACAGCACTGCTTTAATTTCTAAATGATATCAAACCACTATTCAGTGCTAGAGGTGTATTATAAATTATTTCAGGCCGTTCCACAGCAACCAGAGAAAAGCACAATAGAATGGAGCCAGACAACTAAAAGTTAAAGTAAAGAGGAGTTATGCTGTCTAAAATACAGAGTACTGTCCCAATTTTCACCGACCAAAAGGAGAACAGATCTAAAGACACAATTGCCCACAAAGAAGCCTTACACACATTATAAGTGTGGCAAGTAGTTGGTGACCATTAAACTTTTTTGTTAAATCAAAATGCAAATGTGCAAAATATCACACACATACAGGGAATGTGAGAATAATACACATGCTTTATCAGCCATGTTGGCCCATCAGGAAGTACAGTCATGGTATGTAAACAAATATATACCCAACTCAGAGACACTAACCAAGAGCGAAGTATCAGACACATGCTGTGCGTGCTTTAGTTGGTCATCAGAACTAATGCAGCTTCAGCAAATGCACACAGGAGAAAAACAATTCAAATGCACTGAATGTGTAAAGAGCTTTAAGAAATTATCAGTCCTACAAAGACATCAGCGAACACACACAGGGGAAAAACCATACCATTGCTCTGAATGTGTAAAGAGTTTTAGTCAGTTATCATCTTGCCAAAAACATCAGCAAACACACACAGGGGAAAAACCGTATGATTGCAGTGAATGTGAAAGTAGTTTTATGTGTTCGTCAACATTAAGGAAGCATCTACGAACACACACAGGGGAAAAGCCATACAAATGCAGTGAATGTGTGAAGAGCTTTAGTCAATCGGCACACCTAAAACGGCATCAGGCAACACACACTGGGGAAAAACCCTTTCATTGCAGTGAATGTGGAAATAGTTTTAGGGATTCTTCAACATTAAGGAAGCATCAGCGAACACACACAGGGGAAAAACCATTCAAGTGCAGTGAATGTCTGAAGAGCTTTAGTCAATCATCAGACCTAAAACACCATCAGAGAACACACACAGGGGAAAAACCATATCATTGCAGTGAATGTGTGAAGAGGTTTAGTCGATTATCACACCTAAAAGAGCATCAGAGAACACACACTGGAGAAAAACCATATAATTGCAGTGAATGTGGGAAGAGATTTATGTACTTATCAAGACTAAAACAGCATCAGAGAACACACAAAGGGGAAAAATCATTCAAGTGCAGCGAATGTGGAAGTAGTTTTAGTGCATCTTCAACATTAAGGATTCATCATCGAACACACACAGGGGAAAAACCATTCAAGTGCACTGAATGTGAAAGTAGTTTTAGTCGATCTTCAACATTAAGGATTCATCAGCGAACACACACCGGGGAAAAACCATACCAGTGCAGTGAATGTAAGAAGAGGTTTGTTCGATCATCAGACACAAAACGGCATCAGAGAACGCACACAGGGGAAAATCATTCAAGTTCAGTGAATCTGGAAGTCGTTTTAGTGAATCTTCAACATTAAGGATTCATCAGCAAACGCATAACGGGGAAAAAACATTCAAGTGCAATGATTGTCTGAAGAGCTTTAGTCGATTATCACACCTAAAACAGCATCAGAGAACACACACTGGAGAAAAACCATATAATTGCAGTGAATGTGGGAAGAGATTTATGTACTTATCAAGACTACAACTGCATCAGAGAACACACAAAGGGGAAAAATCATTCAAGTGCAGCGAATGTGGAAGTAGTTTTAGTGAATCTTCAACATTAAGGATTAATCAGCGAACACACACAGGGGAAGAAACATACAATTGCAGTGAATGTGAAAATTGTTTTAGTTACTCTTCAGCATTAAGTTATCAGTGAACACACACTGGGGAAAACTATTCAAGTGCAGTGATTGTGGGAAGCGCTTTAGTCAATTATCCCACCTAAAACCGCCTCAGAGAACACACACTGGAGGAAAAATCATTCTAATGCACTGAAAGTCAAAGTAGTTTTAGTTACTATTCAGCATTGAGGTATCCAGGAGAAAATCTTTTCAAGAGCTGTGAATTTGTGAAGAGCTTTTATTTCTTATCAAACCTACATAGACATCAGTGAACAGCCACAGAGGAAAAGCCATAGCATAGCAATGAATGTGTGAAGAGCTTTTGCCAATTTTTAACCCTACAAAGGCATCAGCAAATACTCACCATCACTCGACAAGCATGGAAAAAAACATAGAGATGCAGTGAATTTGGTAAGGAATTTAAGTACTTCAACAATAATACTGACCCTTCTGTGGACGTACACTGAAGCAAATAAAGTGCAGTTATTGTGGTATGAAGGCTGTAGGACTTGGCCTTTTTTGTTCCCAAAACCTTTTGCTTTCCCCTTAGACTATTTTCCTGACAAAGAGATGCCAATTTAGATCTTTTGGGTACTTTGCCACTGCTGATCAGTGTCAAAGTACAGGCGTTCCCTATGTAAACTGTAATGGTGATTGGTTGGCCATGATTGGTATGTTGCCTTACTAGTAAAAGTCCCTAGGGATATGCACTGTGTGTGCAAGGGCTAGTAATGCATAGGCGCGCAGAGAAGGGAACTCAGACCTTTAGTGCAGGGCCAGCACACAGAATGCTAAGTTAGCATGTAGTCCTGACAAATGTAACCACTTGACAGGGCTGTCTTTCCCTTTTACATACACATGGGGCACCCATGTGGTAGGTACCAGGTAACCCCTGGGCAGGGTGCAGTGTAGGTAAAAGACAGAACATAAACTGTGTGTGTGTGTTATGTTCTGAAACTGAAAATCTCACCATTTTGTTTTTCACTGTTGAACGGCCATTCTGCCCATAGGACAGAATGGGGGAGGCAAGGTGTTGTGTTTGTTAGCGTAGTTTATAATGGAGAGGTGAAGTTTGTTATGTATGGACTCACAGTGTCATAAGGCATCTTTCTGTGAAGGTGGCTTTGTCATTGTGTGTTTATAAGCCACTCTTTTAGAAAGTGTCTGAGTTTGTACTCTGAGCATTTCTGTGTGTCTCTGAAATGTGGATTGTCTGTCTGGAACTGAAAGGTGAAAGGAGTTGGGAGAGGTCTTGACCCAGGGAGGGGTTTAGCTGGCACCAGGCTGCCCTGCATCTGGAGAGTAGGGGGAGGAGAAGCCCTGGAGGTGAAAAGGCCTGGGCTGGTGTTGTAAACCAATTGACCCATCTCCTGCTGAAGGATTAAGGCTCCAGACCCCCAGTATCAAAGGGAGAGAGGTGACACTGGGAGGGAGACACCCAGAACTGATTTAGGGAAGGGGTCAGGGACCCCTGAGCACATACAAACTTCAAAGACAGTTAGGAGTATAACTATGAGAGCTAAACCCCCTGAACGTTGGAATGAAACAGATATGGATTGAGACTGAAAAGGCTTGGACCCATTTTGTTGTCAAGAGGACCCTCTGCTAAAGAAGGAGCAACTGAAGAGACTGCAGGGAAAAGTCTAATCCTTGATTCGTGATCTGGGGCTGGTCTGCAGTTTGCTTTTCTAACTAAGGAAGATGCTGTTGGGACAGTGTTTGGAGGTGCTGGGTCCCCCTGCTTGAAAAAAGACTGTGGTTTGTGCTCTGTCTTGAAATCCCAAGGGCCCCAGGTGAGCGGGCACCCTGTTTTGGAAACTCAGGAATATAAAAGTTTCCAAAGGAGACTCTCAGTTACCCCGTGGGTGTGTGTGCTCTGTCTAGCCTGAGACCTTTGCAAGTTGTGCCCTGTGATCTAGGGCACCTGGAGTTCCAAGGGAAAAACGGACGCGCTGGGTGCATGTTGCGATGCAGCCCGGGTGTTGGTGAGGAGCGCCTGGGCCTCAGAGGCACCAAAAGAAGAAGTGAATCTCTGACGTGCAGGAGTGCGTGTCGTGGTGCAGCCAGGGCGTTGGTGAAGAGTGCCTGGACATCGTGTGCACCGGGAGAAGAGGAGAGGCTCGAACGCGCTGGGTGCGTGTTGATGTGCAAGCGGAGCATTGGTGAAGAGCGCTGGATCGTTGTGAGCACCAAAGAAGAGGCGAGTCTCGGACGTACGGTGTGCGTGTTGAGGTGCTAGCGAGGAGTGCCGGGTTCGAGTGTGCACCGAATTGAAGTAAAGTCTCCACAGTACTGAGGGTGGGTCTTGGTGTGAACTGAGACTACAGGAGTGAGGGCTAAGTCATTGGGGCCCTCAGAGTCAATCAGCAGCAGCCCAAACCGGCAGCCACAAAAGAACTGAGCCACTGGCCCGAGTCCGCCACAACCCGTGAAGGAGTTCTGGATCAAGGCCCAAGTCGCTGATGTCGGGGAGGAGAATGGGATTGCGCCCCCTCAGGTAATGTGGTATAACACCTGGGGTGGGGTGTGGGCCCGGAGGGACACTCTCCTGGCCTCCCACTTCAGTCAGCTGCGCGAGCCATTGCTTCGGCTCAGATCCTGGCCCGGACTGACCCAGGACGGAGCAGTACTGGGACCGGAGTGGGAAGCAGTACTTTTTGTGTCAACATTTGATCCATAGCGGGGGCACTGTTAACAGAGCACGTAAAACTGCTGTATTACACGTTGCCTAATTGCTGCTAACGAACTATCGAACCGTCGTATGACGCCTGACCACATTTGTGCATGACAAACTTTATGCTTGGTGCCCTACGCACTACGTTATTTCTCCCTTGCATATTACTTGATTGTAATGTCGCAAATTGCATTATTTCTTCAGTGCACAGTATCTGAGTATAACGTGGAACAGTGTATTATTTCTATATTGCACTGTACAGGATTGTAGCATGACGCATTGCTTTGTTTCTTCCTGTTACAGGGCATGCTGATGGTGATACACACTGCATTATTCCTTAATTTGCAAGTACATGACTGTGGTGCTACGTATGGCATTGTTTCTCTGTTGCACTGTATAAGAGAATATCGTCACGCATTGCAGTATTGTTTCCTTTTGCAACGTGTGTGATTCTAGCAATAAGACTTACATAACCTTTTGGGAAATGGTTAGAAGTGAGCTTAACTGTTGGTTAAGAAGCGGTGGTTGGGATTAGAACCTACCCACCCACCGGAAAGAATACTACCCATTCTTATATGTTGATTTTGTATCATGTGGTTGGAGCGTATAATTGCTTATATAAAGATTATACTCCTTTTTATCAAAACTCGTGTGGAGTCTATTTCTGATGACATCATGGGGTTACTGTGAACGTGGTTGCGCATACTGAACACTCGTGCCTTGAATATAAGCCTGGCTGCTCGTGCCAAGCTTCTAAGGGAGTGAGCAGGACTATCTCAGATGGTGTCCTTACTTAGCCTAAGGTTGAAGCGAGAGGTCGGACACGCACGCCTCCAGCATTTGGTGGCGGCTCTAGGTGACAGGGACATCCACTTCCAATAAAGGCATTATAGAAAATTATAACATTACAATTATCTGGGACATTCACATACTAGCTTAAAAAAAGCAGATGTTAGAAGACTGAACTAGTAAGAAAGAAGAACAACAAATATATTAAAAAATTATAAAGGAGTATTTTCCCTGCCGTTGATCATTTCCCTACTTTTGGGGGTTAAACATGGAATACCAGAACACATTTGGGAGCCTATATGGAAAGAAACATTGTTGGTTTTTATTCTGTGAGAGAGTTATGACAAAATAAAAATCCAAGCACACCTGATTGTGTTACTTGTAAAAGCAATACTATGAACAATGCTTGGATTTAAAAGGGTATTTTCAGCTAATTTGAGAGATTAGTGATAAAACACAAACACCCAACACTAACAAGCTCTCATTGGAGAATATTCAGATCTGGTTGTGGTGTTTGTTAATTTTATTCATCAGTGATGATTCTGTGACAGTGGCCAGAGAACAGTGTAGAAAGCAGGAGAAGTGAAAGCAGAAAAATGTGAGCTGGAGCTCTCTCGGTTAACCCTCGCAGTGCATGACATTTACCACTGGAGCAGGAGAATGTAAGCGGCAGCTCTCTGGGTTAACCCTCGCAGTGCATGACACTTACCTCTGAAGCCCTGAAGTAGAACCCTTCCATCATCATTCAATCAAATCCGAGGAGACGGAGACGTTGAAACATTTTAGTTATTAACAGGTTTCTGAAAGCTTGACCACTAGGTAAAAATTGAATTTTGAACAGTAAAGAATTCCAGTGCTTAGAAGCTGGAATGCAGAACTATTGACTCCCTGCTTTACAGTCTGGTCCCTTGGCCTAGAACAGAAATCTGGGTTCAGAAGAGAAGGAGCATGACTGATATTTATTTCTGACACAAATAATATTGTGGGTTTTGTTTGTGAGCAAAACGGAACCCTCATTTTACATAAACCCTGCTGGTGTACGCTGTTACGGACCAACTGCGGAGGAAAAGATATGACTCGTAAATTACCTCTGTGAACACCAACAGTTGTAAAGTTTAAATTTTATCTCAGATTACCTTTGTGAATCGAGCCCCAGAGTATTTGACTCGGTAGACACACTACAGTAACTATAACTTGTGCCTTCTCCATGCACTACTTCTACTGTTGTATATTATCTCTATATTATACTGTCTAAAATAATAGTGTTTACAAGAACAGTAATGACATTGCAGATCAAATCTTTTGTGAGAACAGAGTGCATGGTAGAGTGGCAAGTTATAGTTAGTGTAGTTTGGCTACTGTATACACTCTGTATGGAGGTGCATGAGTTATAATAATTTGTTATATGTGTTGTTTATAATAAAGTTCTTCAATTAGGGTTTGTTTTACCCAGACATACGTCCCCTGAACAACTAACCATGATGGTGTCTTATGCATTTTAGGTCTAGCTTGATGGCGCTGGTTTGTGCACACCTGTTCAGCCGCGGGCCATGCAGGTAACAGCATTGGGGAGGTGAGGCCGGGTTGGGGGGGATTTTGAGGGACTTTGCTGAAGGAAAATTAGTTATTTATTTAATTTTCCCTCAGCATCGTCCCTCGAAATCCCCCTCAACCTGATCTCACCGCCCACCGTTGTTACCTGCACGGACCGCGGCTGCACCTGTTGTTGAGTGAGCTTTGGATCCACCCAAAGGGGAATATCCTTCTCACCTCATGCTATTGGCTCTTTAGTGTGATTATTCCTCCTCTTATGGAATATTTCCTTTGCAATGGATGGCGGATTATTTCACCATCTGATAACTATATTTAATGATCACATTATTATTTTTTAAATCTCATAAATGCATTGTGTACTGAACGCAATCATTGTTATTTAATTTTTTTCACTCCAGTAGGCTATTCTTTCATTTGTGAGCCAGGAAACACAATGCAGCCATGACCGGTCGGCTTTGTCAAAGCATGTTGTGATTTGGTGTAACTTTGTTGGGTAGTTTTGATATCGGGACAGTTGGTTTGGTGGGATCCTGATCAACTGGGAATTGAAAAAAAAGTATTCTAATTGGCTGAGATGGCTTTTTTTCTTGTTGGTCAACTTGAGACTGGTCCCGTGGGGCTGAGCGATGTGACTGTCTGGCTGCAACATCGAGATAAATGTTGCGGCCGCACTTACAGGACATAGAGACTCGGTTCCTGTGCCCTGCATGTCACAAAAAATAGTACATGAGGGGCAGGGTATGAATACCCTAAACTTATTCCAACGCCTGGTGCAAAGTTAATTAAAAAAAATGTGGGTTCATTATTTTAGATGTCATCATTGATGTCATTTAACATGTTATAAGTGATGTAATATGTGAGATCTTAAGCAGTGATTGGTAGGGGCGAGAGTTATAGTTAGCTCAGTAAACTATACCTGGTGAATTTCAGTGATTTCTAAGTTTAAAATGTAACATTATAACTGACATTATCATCTAACTATTAATTTAACCTATGGTTTTTGCACAGTGAATTTCCTAGTTTCTTTAACGTAAAGTAAGATATTATTCTCAAGCCTCACCATAATGTTACTTAAAGTTCAGCAATTATCCTTCGAGCACTCCAAGTCTACAGTAGCTCGATGTATGATAGTCCAGTCACTGCCGATGTTAAAATTCTTCTTTATTAGACCTCTATACAACACGTGTTTTTTCTTGATACAAATTCATTGGGGCTGGAAAACCATGCATCAGATAAAAAAGTTACCAACAGAATCTCCCAAAAGTACTATTAATAGAGTAACCACAACCAAAAACAGTCAGTGGTACATTCATACCAAAACACCATCTCCAAGAGTATTCATCAGTTCATGTTCGGTTATTTAGTTCAAAAGCAACTACATGGTGGACCAATGTGTTCGCCAGTCGGGTAACAGAAACATACGTAGGAAAAAAAAGACCCAAAATGCGCCACGACAAACAGGTTCTTTCTCATAAAGAACTCTGTTGCACCAATGACAAACAAGCATTGGCATAGCCAACAGGTCTTGCCTTTGGGACCTTATAAGTGTTTAGCCATGCAACAGTTAATGTTGTTACACCAAGGATATTGTGCTGCATAACTAAATATTTATTAGGTCCCAAAAGCGAGACCTATTGGCAATGCTAATAGCTGTACTACAATACCTAAGGAACTCGACGTGGATGAAAGGCAGAATGGGACATCATATGTCCCATTCCAACTGAAAACAAATAGGCATTAAAACGTTACTAGAGAATTGGAATGAACCCAATGGTGAAATGATCCGTAGGTAGCTAAAACTCACCAGCTAAGCACACGGAGTCCCCAAATACTTAAGCAAAAATCAGAAACTGGTAAGGGGACACAGGGATGCGCGGTAACCTGATCAAAAGACAGAAAACAATACAGTTGGAATATTCCACCCCGTAAAAATGCAGACCAGAGTAGCAAATACAAGAGTC
This sequence comes from Lissotriton helveticus, assembly GCF_964261635.1. Lineage (NCBI taxonomy): Eukaryota > Metazoa > Chordata > Amphibia > Caudata > Salamandridae > Lissotriton > Lissotriton helveticus. Next base: position 2,119,784 of record NW_027611675.1, read on the forward strand.
TAGGAATACTTGTATAATTTAACAAAAAATGCGTGACTGCTACCTGTGAAAGCTATTATGATTGGAGATTGGCTTAACCCAAATCTAATCCGACATGGCAACAAATATTTAAATTAAACGAGACCAAGTCACATTAGTGAAAAAGTATCAGAAAAAAGACATATAAGCGTTCCTTACCGGTGCATCTGTGACCGCCATCCATATATAACCCGAAACCAACAAAGTAGTCAATGCACGCAAGAAAACATAATGTGTTTATGTAGAAACCGGATGTGAAAACATGACGCTAACGTCATAATCCTGGTCGACCTTAAAAGTGCAGTGCTCATTTCTACCAGTGCGCTGGCTCAAAGCCTCAATAAAGTTGTATGAGCTTGTGAATGGTGAGTGAGTCTCAATCTGTAAACGTCAAAGAATAATTTAAGCATATGAAAAATGCATCCCCAAAGAATAAACCTGAAAGTGCAAACGAAGGGAAAGTGAAACAAGAAGCGCATGCAAGATGGAGAGGTGTAGAGAGGCGCGCGCTTCGGAGATTAGTCTGCTCTTTTTCGAAGGACACACTCGTGCTAGTGGTGTGCCCCTGCGCGCTCCCACAAGGTGTATGCCGCCACAAGCACGAGTGCAGTGCTTAAAAAAGAGCTGAACAACGGCTAAAAGTCTCCTATGCAGCGTATGTGCGCTGCATAGGCAAAACCTAAAAACACATCCCAAAAAGTGTACAACACCTGGAGCCCCTGGGCATGAAGAACACCACAAGATTCCCAGTGTACCTGTGGAAAAGTCCCCACCTATGAAACATCCGAGTGGTTGAATCCTGGTCAGTTCTATCCAAAATCAATCCTCACAATCTGTATTTCATTCAGAAATGTTCAATCATTTAAAACAAATGTTTTACGCCATGAAATTTACAATCACACTTAAAACTCTAATCCTGGATTAATGTAAGCAGTCTCATAATCAAACTGTATATACAAAATACATAAAAACCATCTGGGACACTCACCCAAAACAAATATTAAGTACCTCTGTGTTTAAATATTAGCTTGTGCACCAGTCAGGCTACCACTCAAACCCGCTTTAAAATAGACCAGCCAATGCAATTAGGAAAATACATTAACGCAACCGAGATTCATTAAAATGAATAATTCCTAAAATTAAAACAAACTGCATATCCATCGCACTGACAGCCTAGTAATGCCGCATCTGTGTGTCGTGCTGGATTGTAAATGCTGTGTTTGTATTATGTGTCTTAAGACCATCCATGTCTGTGACTAGTGTTGCCATCTCAGATGGTTTTAGGCAGGGCACAAGTCCTAAATAAAGAAGTGGGGGGACGCTCACAGACAGGAAGTGACGTTACGACGGGAAGTGACGTCACGAAAGGCAAAACCTAGAAGTGGGGGGACGCTCAAATACGTGAAGTGACGGCATGACCGGAAGTGACGTCACGAAAAGGAAAGAAAACTGTTAAAATAGGTATGTATTTAATAATTGGTGTAGCGCTTTTGCGCAGGGTGGACGGCGTCCATCCATTGGTTGAAGATCTCGGCGTCTATTGGGTATCCTGGCATCGGCGAACCTGGTAGGTGAAGGGGCGTGGTGACCGGCGTGGTGTCCTGCGGCAGTCCGAGAAACTTCCGATTTCAGCCATCCACCCGCGCGCTCCTATTTTGTAAGGATGGACGCGGTTTTGATTGAAAATGGTGGAGGGCGTTTTGATTGAGCAGGGTGGACGGCGTCCACCCTGGAAAACCCTCAAAAATAAGTGGGGGGATGCCGTCCACCCGCGTGGTACCCCGACTCGTGCCCTGGTTTTAGGTGTCAACCCTGTCTGTAGCATCTAAAAATCTAAAACCCCAAGCCTTTACAGGTGTAAATGCTTGCTTATGTGAAATATTCAATGCTGGAGCCTGGAGGCGGCTGTTCCATCAGCGGCCACCAGAGGGCGCTCCTCACCTGCTGATGAATCCACTGAGCTGCACATTGGATGAAAGGAGAAGGGTTTCCTCTTCCGGGTCAGCGGTGGCAGAGACAGCACCAGCAGAGCTGGTGACATCACTTCCGGCCTCTCACAGTGTGTGCAGCTTGCTGCCGAGGAGGAAGGAGCCCTGTCTTGTGGGCAGATACCTTCATCTTCAGACCCTCACAGACCCCAGATCTGCCCCCCTCAGACCCCAGATCTGCCCCCCCCCCGCCCCAGGCCCAGGGGGAGGAGAGAGCCTGGGCACGTCTGCACAGGTCTCAGCTCAGGTAGGAGATTGTCAGCACCTTCTGCTGTGTTTGTAGAAATAGACTGAATAATCTTGGAGGAAATCTCTGCAGGAGCCGGGCTGAGCTGGGCTCTTCTATCCGGGGCCCCTGGGGCTGAGCTGGGCTCTTCTATCCGGGGCCCCTGGGGCTGAGCTGGGCTCTTCTATCCGGGGGCCCTGGGGGCTGAGCTGGGCTCTTCTATACGGAGGCCCCTGGGGCTTAGCTTGGCTGTCCTTTCTGGGGCCCCCTGGGGCTGAGCTAGGTCCTTCTATCCGGGGGTCTCTGGGGCTGAGCTGGGCTCTTCTATCCGGGGGCCCCTGGGGCGGAGCTTGGCTCTTCTCTCTGGGGGCCCCTGGGAATGAGCTTGGCTCTTCTATCCAGGGGCCCCTGGGGCTGAGCTGGGCTCTTTTATCCGTGGGCCCCAGGGCTGAGCTGGGCTCTTCTATCCGGTGGCCCCTGGGGCTGAGCTGAGCTCTTCTATCCGGGGGCCCTGGGGCTGTGCTGGGCTCGTCTATCCGTGGGCCCCTGGTCCTGACCTGGGCTCTTCTATCAGGGGGCCCTGGGGCTGAACTGAGCTATTCTATCCGGGGGCCCTGGGGCTGAGCTGGGGTTTTCTATCTGGGGGCCTTTGGGGCTGAGCTTGGCTCTTCTATCCGGGGGCCCTGGGGCTGAGCTGGGGTTTTCTATCTGGGGGCCTTTGGGGCTGAGCTTGGCTCTTCTATCTGGGGGCCCCTTGGGCTGAGCTGGGCTCTTCTATCCGGGGCACCTGGGGCTGAGCTGGGCTCCTCTATCCAGGGGCCCCAGGGCCTGAGCTGGGCTCTTCTATCCCGGTGCCACTGGGGCTGAGCTGGGCTCTTCTATCCAGGGGGCCCTGGGTGGCTTTCCTTCTGATCCTGGGGGTGTTTGTGGGCATCATTTGTGTTAAAGAGGAGATCCTTGCACTGTTGCACTGCATCTTACTGCACTATGAGGGATCTGTGCACAGTGTACTGCATTTACTACACTGAGTAATCTGTTCACACCACACTGTTTCTTCTGTGTGATGGCTATATATGGGCTGCACTGCTTTTTGTTGTACTGACGAATCTGTGCACACTGCACTGCTTTTTACTATGCTCTGTGTTCACACTTCATTACTTGTAATTGACTATGATAAAGCATTGCATGCAGTAGTTTACCACACAATGAAATATATGTGTACACTGCACTACTGTTTGCTACACCTTGAGAAATAATGGGACGCTGCAAAGCCTTTTACTACTCGAGGAGACATCAGTGTACACTTCAGTGATATTTACTGTACTCTGGAATCTGTGCACACTATGCTGCTGCATGAGAAATATGTGCACAATGGATTGTGCATTCTGAACTGCTTTGAAAAATCTTTTAACACTACTGAGATTTGTCCTGATCAATTAGTAATGTGTGCGTACCTCACTGCTTTTCTGCTACACTGTTAAGCAATATTAGCACTAGGAGAAATCTGTTATCCCCTTTGGTTTAAGAAATGCCCTTGTCACCTTCCAGAGGTTGGTGAATCAAGTCCTGACTGGGTTGGAGTCCCTTAGTGCAGCCTATCTTGATGATATTGCTGTCTTTAGTTCCACCTGGCAGGATCACCTGATCCAGCTTGGGAAGGTTTTAAAAGCCCTGCAAACTGCAGGCCTAACCATCAAGGCATCCGAATGCCAGCTAGGGCAGAGCACTGTGGTGTAGTTGGGCCACCTTGTTGGTGGAGGCCAGGTACAACCCTTACAGCCCAGGGGCCGGGTAATCCTGGGCTGGGCATCTCCAACAACCCAGGCCCAAGTCAGGGCATTCCTTGGCTTGACTGGGTACTGCAGGAGGGTTGTGAAGGGATATGGGTCCGTTGTGACTCCCCTCACAGAACTCACCTCCAAGAAAATGCCCATAAAGGTAAACTGGACAGTTAGTTGTCAAAAGGCTTTTCACTCTGAAAAAGGCTATGTGCTCAGCACCAATTCTGAAGGCTCCAGATTATGCCAAACAGTTCATAGTGCAGACTGATGCCTCTGAGCTAGGGAAAGGAGCGGTCCGATCCCAGACCAATGATGAAGGCCAAGACCAACCTGTTGCTTTTATAAGTAGAAGGCGTCTCCCCAGGGAGCAGCGTTGGAGTGCCTTTGAGAGGGAGGCCTTCGCTGTGGTTTGGTCGCTGAAGAAGTTGAGACCATTCTTGTTTGGTACTCACTTCCTAGTTCAAATTGACCACAGACCTCTCAGATGGCTAATGCAAATAAAAGCAGAAAAACCTAAAATGTTGAGGTGGTCCATCTCCCTACAGGGAATGGACTTTGAAGTGGAACACAGACCTGCGACTGCCAATGCTAATGCAGATGGACTTTCCAGGTTCTTCTACTTACACAATGAAGACTCTCTAGGGAAAGGTTAGTCTAATCTTCTTTCGTTTGGGGGGGTTGTGTGAGAACGTGCCCTCTTTCTTGCATGGTATGCCCTCACTTTTTGATGACTTGCTGATGTTCTTTGACTGAGTGTGCCCTGGGCTTCTGCTAATCAGGTACCCAGGGCCTATGTTTCTTCCCTAAAACTGTTTTGAAGCCTAACCCCAATTGGCATCTCTGGCCACATGTCAGCACCTAGTAAATGGTACCACAGGTACCCAGGGAACTGTGACCAGAGAAGACCCCTAAGGGTGGCAGCACTTATTGTGCCACCCTTAGAGGCCCTGTACCCTGACACTCACACACTGCCCTTGCAGGCTGCGTGTCTTGGTGCAGAACAAAGTGAAGAGTCGACATGGCACACATCCCTTTGAGCCATGCCCACAAACCACTGCTCTGGCATAGATCAGTCACCCCTCTAGCTGGCTGCCCTAAGCCAGTGGCGAGGGTACAAGTGCATGAGCCCTGTGCCCCTACATTGCCCAGGGCCATTCCAGGGCACTGTAAGTGCAGTGCTGCCATTAAGAGTATATGGTGCTGGGAGTTTGTCATCACGAAATCCACAAAACCATAATGGCTACACTAAAGACTGGGAGGTTTGTTACCAAACTTCTCAGCACATAAAACCCACACTGATGCCAGTGTGGGATTTAATGTAAAATGCACCAAAGAGGGAATCCTAGAGATGCCCCTAAAACTCGACCAACTCCTAGTGACCTGACTGAGTGGCTGCTTAGGCTGCCACCAATTGACATGTTTCGGGACCCCTGGGTCGCGAGCTTGCTACTCTCGTGGACCTGAAACAATGCACATCCTGGGACGAGGTACCAAGCCTCCTCCCCCAGGATGGGCAGGGTTCACGAAGGAGAAGATTCAAAGGCATACCGCCTTTGTGAGCCTCTCCAGACAATTTGCTGCTTTCAGCAACTGGGCCCTAGTGGTTCTACCCCCCACGTTGGGCGGGAAAAACAAGTGAGGAAGAGGGGTGTTACCAACTCCACCTCTCAGGTGGGGGAAGCGGGTTGAAGCACAGCCTCGAGTCCCCGACATCTTGAGGATGGGGGACCCAGCCAACCAGGGACAGGCTCCAGCCGCCCTCCCACTGGAGAGTGGCATAATAGGGGGTGTACCCACCCCAGGGAATGGACCCAATGGTCCATGCCCTTTACCCACCTGTAATATCCCTAAATCTAGTATTAAGGGGGCACCCTGAACCTCGCTTCCTCAGATCCAGAAACGACAAGAAAAGAAGATAAGAAGAAGGACCGAAGAGCCGTTCAGAGCTAACAAGAGGACAGCACCCACTAACTTGCCCCAGTCCTACAGGCCTGTCTCCCCTCGAACCTGCTCCTGAAAAATCCCGGTGTGTCTTGCAGCCAGCAACCTCAAAACCATGGAGGACCTGCCTGCCTACACTTCAAAGACTGAATCTCCTGTGAACACTGGACTTGTTCAAATAGCAACCCCTGGCAGCAGTCAGGGACCGTAAATACAGCCCACTCTGCACCCGCCGAACCAGGCCCGAACTCGAGTGGAAATATAACACAAGGTCACCCCGGCGATCCTGACCCGAGATCCGGTGACCCCTGACCTGCCTCAAGCCTCCAGCTGACAAATGCAGCCTAAATCCAGAAGGCCCCCTTAAACGCGACCAGGAGCTGGTAAGAAGATCCGACCCCAAAAGTCACCCCTGCACCCGACGCCCCGCGGCCGTGTGTGCCCAAACCGACGGTGCTTAACCAATCCTTAACTTCCCAACGTACCTCTCCCAGTGGTGGTCGCACCCAGAATCCCTTCGTCTCCCTGTGAGAAGTTGGCTTGATAGGTGATGTTTCCAATTCTGGAACTACCTGTTATCAGACCAAACAATCCCTTATGGTGTCTGGTTGTAAGTCAACCTTGTTAGACAAGCTATCCTAGGGGTAGCATGGACTAAGCAGCCTAAAGGCTTAACTTAAGAGGTCGTGTTAAGCGAGCTGTTTTACCACATACAATCCTGTAATATCAAATGAAAGGACACCACACAAGTATATATTATAAAAATATATGTATTTATTACTAAAAACAATCCCCAGTATTCTTTATGAATAAAGGGGCACAAGCGTTAAATCAAAAGCACAGTTTAAACATACAAAGTTGCACAATTATGGATGAGGGCGGGGGGCCACTCAAACCATATACTAAACAAGTGGTATAAGAGATACCAATCGAACAGTGGTTAGGCCTAGGGCCTAGGGAATCGCTGGGAGCAGTCGAGACAAGTAATGCTGAAGTCGGGAGAGGCCCACGGGATTCGGGAGCAGTGCGGAAAGCGCACGCATGCACCAATGTTAACCAATGGTGCGTAAAAGTTGTAAAGTTAAAGTTTAAGGACACTTCCGCTGAACCTAGAGGAACAAAACTTAGGACACAGACCCTAGAGATGTGTACCAGTGTGGGAACACCGGCGGAGCAAAGTTACCTCACCCACAGGAAGCGGGTGCACAAGGTCGAAGTTGAGTCGGGTTTCGTCGCGCAGGCTCTTGGTGCTTGAAGCTGAAAGGGCTGCAGGCGGGGTGAAAGAGAAGTGTCCGGTGGAGTCAAAGGGTGGACTCGAGTCGAAAAGTACCTGAAAGCAGAGGGGACAGAGTCTGGGTCACTCAGCAGTGACCAGGGTGGAACCAGGACGGAACCAGGCAATGTCGGGCGCAATCAGGTGGTCGTCGAGGAGCTTCTCTCCGCTGTCACGTGGGCTCTGGGGCATCTGCGATGTCCAGGAGCGGGTCACGATCTGTCCCACGAGGGCTCTCACCGTCGGCGCAGTCGGTTTCAAGTTTGGAGCAAACAACACTTGGCAAGAGCAATCCACGCAGAACCGGGAGATTGCTTCTCACTTGAACCAGGAGGGTCAGAGTAGGGGCTCCTTTTCAGGGGAGCTGGTGCAGATCTGGAGCAACCAGATTTGCAGGTCGAATTCCAAAGTTCGTCGGTACAGGGGCCACTAGCCAACTGGCAAGTGACCGGGCCAACGCGTTGAGCCAAAAGAAGCAGAAGGGCCCCACGCAGCACTCGTCAAGTGTGGAGGGCTGAACTTCGGTGCAAGTGTGGCTCAGGGTTGGGGCTTCTCAAACCCCAGTGTATAGCTTCGAGGGTCACTCGTGGGCTGCACGGTCAGCGTCTCGTGGTCAATTCAAGATGGCATGCCCCACGCTTCCGGTCGCGTCCACGGGTCTCAGCTCTGCAGGGACTGTGGATCGGGCTGTTGGAAGGCAGGCAAGCTTGATCTTGTCGATCTCTGTCGCTCGAGTTCCGGCGGGAACTGCGACAAAGCAGATGTCGATGGCTGGATGGTGCCTGTTTGCACAGGGTGGTCACTCCTTGACCACAAGGGAGATTCTTCAGTCTTCTACGTTGAGTAGGATGTCGAAGGGTCCAGAGTTTCGTTTCTTATGTTTCATCAGGAAATCTGAAGTGCATTGGCACTGCTCCCAGTCTTATACTAATTTTGGGGGCTGGATTACCTGCTAGGTCCCCTCCTATGGGTGGGACCCAGGAAGTGGGTGGATACACCCTCTTCCTTTGATCCAGGCCGCCCTGGCACGAGGGCTGGAGTGCCCCAGAACCGGTTTGGCCGGATTATGCAGGGGGCAGCCTTGTGCGCCCCAAGCAGTGTCTGGTTTCTTTCAAACTTCCCTGCTACAATCCACTATCTCCTGTCTGGAGGGTGGTAACACCCCCCTGCGACAGGAAACCCTTTGTCCAGGCCCCATTTGGCTGAGTTTCGGTCAGCTTCAGGGGGTCAGACTCTTGTCTGTGGCAGAGGCATCCATTTTGTGGATCTAAGGTCCTTTTAGAAATTAACCGCATTTAAGTAAAGTAACATGTCTTACCCCTCTAGAGGGGTGGAATGCTATCCCCGTCACCAGAACTGGCGAGGGGATAGTATTCCAAATCGTATGACACCTTACACGACATGTTTTGATAAAGCCAAACCAGAGTTGCTATATAACCGCGAGGATTATAAGGCACTTAAGAGTATATGGTATGGCATTATCCTGAAACAGCTTAGGGAGTTGTTTCCGATTGCTGCAGACAGGCTCAGCTCAAGCTAGAGCTCCATCTCACATTAAACCACGCACTCTGCCTCCAGGATTGATGAGGCCTTCCATAGGAGTGGCTCAGAGGTTAATATGTGTCCAGATATAGGTTTTAGATATAGGTATACTATATCTAAGTAAGGGGTGATTACACCACCTTACCCCAGCTGAGTGATCAGCCAGTTGTGTCAATTTAAGAACCAGCCAGGGGTGGCAAAAGATATGCTGCAGCCCCTGGTAGGCCTTGGTGGCCCCTATGCCCTGGGCACCTATAGTGCATTAGACAGGGGCTGACAAGGAGTCCATTTCCAATTGTGGTATGTGCCTATAGCACATGTATCATTAATTTAGGGAGAGAACAGCAGGCTGGGGGTCTGATCAGCAGGCCCACAGCCTCAGTAGTCAAAAACCAGTGAAGCAAAAAGCAAAAATTTGGGGTGACCATAGGATAGCAGACCCTACTCTCCTACACAACCCCCCCCCAAACGCAGGGACATTAGACTAACCTTGACCAGTTGTGTCTTCATGTTCTAAGTGGAAGTACCTGGAGAGACCATCTGCATTACCATGGTCAGTCCCTGGGCGGTGCTGCACTGTAAAGTCCATCCCCTGTAGGGAAATGGACCACCTGAGCAGTTTGGGATTTTCATCCTTCATCTGATTGAGCCACAAGAGGGGCTTATGGTCTGTCTGAACAAGGAAGTGAGTTCCAAACAAGTAGGACCTCAGCTTCTTCAGGGCCCAAACCACAGCAAAGGCCTCCCTCTCAATAGATGACCAACGTTTCTCCCTGGGGGTCAGCCTTCTGCTAATAAAAGCAATGGGCTGGTCTTGCCCATCTTGATTAAGTTGTGAGAGCACAGCTCCCACCCCCAACTCAGAAGCATCTGTCTGTACAATGAACTGTTTGGAGTAGTCAGGACTCTTCAGGATAGGTGCAGAGCACATAGCCTTCTTCAGGTCATCGAATGCCTTTTGACAGCTAACTGTCCACTGAACCTTTTTTGGCATCTTCTTGGATGTCAAGTCATTTAATGGTGTCACTATAGACCCATAGTTTTTCACAAACTTTCTGTAATACCCAGTCAGGCCCAAGAAGGCTCTGACTTGTGTCTGGGTAACTGGAGGAGCCCAGTCCTGTATGGTCTGGATTTTGCTCTCCAGTGGTTGAACCTGACCCCCACCTACTAGGTGGCCCAGGTACACAACCTTACTCTGCCCTATCTGGCACTTAGTAGCCTTGATAGTTAGGCCTGCCTTTTGCAGAGCCTCCAAAACCTTCTTCAGGTGGATCAGGTGATCCTCCCAGGTGGAGCTAAAGACAGCAATATCATCTAGATATGCTGCACAAAAGTCATCCAACCCAGCAAGGACTTGGTTCACCAACCTTTGGAAAGTGGCAGGTGCATTCTTCAAACCAAAGGGCATTACCACAAACTGATAATGTCCACTAGGGGTAGAGAATGCTGTTTTGGCTTTTGACTCCTCAGCTAGTCTGATTTGCCAGTAGCCAGCTGTCAGATCACATGTGCTCAGAAACTTGGCAGAAGCCAATCTGTCAATGAGCTCATCTGCTCTTGGAATTGGGTGAGCATCTGTCCTAGTGACAGCATTGAGACCCCTGTAGTCCACGCAAAATCTCATTTCTCTCTTTCCATCTTGGGTATGAGGTTTTGGCACAAGGACTACTGGGCTGGCCCATGGGCTCTCTGATGGCTCAATCACTCCAAGCTCCAACATCTTTTGCACCTCAGCCTTGATGCAATCCCTGACATGGTCAGGTTGCCTGTAGATCTTATTCTTCACAGGCAGACTGTCACCAGTGTCCACCACATGGGTGCACCAGTCAGTCTGGCTGGGTGTGAGTGAAAACAAATGCCTGTGGGCCTGCAAAACTTGTCTGCAGTCCATCTGTTGCTGGTCAGTGAGGCTGCCTGCCAAGGCTACTCCATCAACTGAACCATCATCAGGGTTCTGAGAAAGCAGGTCTGGGAGAGGGTCACTCTCTTCCTCCTGATCCCCATCTGTGGCCATGAGCAAGCTCATGTCCTCCCTGTCCACAAATGCTTTCAAACGATTCACATGGATTACCCTGTGAGGGCTCCTAGGGGTTCCAAAGTCAACCAAGTAGGTGACTTCTCCCTTTTTCTCAATGATAGGATAGGGTCCACTCCATTTGTCCTGGAGTGCTGCTGGGGCCACTGGCTCCAGTACCCACACCTTCTGTCCTGGTTGGAACTCTACCAGTACAGCCTTTTGGTCATGCCAAGCTTTTTGTAATTCTTGGCTGGCCTCCAGGTTTTTGGATGCTCTCTCCATGTAGTCAGCCGTCCTGGAGCGGAGACCAAGTACATAGTCCACTATGACTAGGTTAGGCTTTTTGAGAGGTAATTCCCATCCTTCCTTCACCAAACACAATGGACCCCTTACAGGGTGGCCAAACAAAAGTTCAAAAGGGCTGTAGCCAACCCCCTTCTGTGGGACCTCTCTGTAAGCAAAGAGCAGGCAAGGTAAAAGAATGTCCCATTTCCGCCTGAGCTTCTCTGGTAATCCCTTTATCATGCCTTTTAGGGTCTTGTTAAATCTCTCCACAAGCCCATTGCACTGTGGATGATAGGGGGTGGTAAACTTGTAGTTTACTCCACACTCCTTCCACATTGCTTTCAGATAGCTAGACATAAAATTTGTGCCCCTATCTGATAGTACCTCCTTTGGAAAGCCCACTCTTGAAAAAACTGCAATGAGGGCTTTTGCCACCACAGGTGCTGTGGTGGTCCTCAGGGGAATAGCCTCTGGATACTTGGTGGCATGATCCACTACCACCAGTATAAAACTGTTCCCAGATGCTGTTTGGGGGTCCATTGGACCCACAATATCAATTCCAACTCTTTCAAAGGGAACCCCCACCACAGGTAGTGGTATTAGGGGGGGCCTTTGTTGTGCCACCTGACTTACCACTGGCTTGGCAAGTGACACAGGAGCGACAAAACTCCTTGACATTTTCTGACATATGAGGCCAGTGAAAGTGTGAAACAAGCCTGTCCCACGTCTTGTTCTGGCCTAAGTGTCCTGCAAGGGGAATATCATGGGCCAAGGTAAGGAAGAAGCCCCTAAACTGCAGAGGTATAACCAACCTCCTGGTCATGCCAGGCTTGGGGTCTCTAGCCTCTGAGTAAAGGAGTCCATCATCCCAATACACAGTATGGGTACCTTGGGCATCCCCAGCAGCCTCAGCAGCAGCCTGCTGTCTGAGGGGTTCAAGGGAAGGGCAATCTAATTGAGCCTGCCTCAGGTCTGCCCTTGAGGGTCCCCCTGTCCCCAGAAACTCAACCTGGTCAGGTTCAAGTTCCTCAGAGACAGTCTCCTCTTGGACAGCAGAATCAGTTTCCTCTGAAACTTGATCCTCAACCTGGGGCAAGGTGGAAGGCTCAGCCTTTCCTCTCTTGCTCCTTCTCTTGGGTTGTGGTTGGTCTATTGTTCCAAGATCCACCACTGGTTCAGGAAGGCACTTCTTAGCCTGAGACCTTGTCACTGCAAGGACATGAGCTGAAATCCCTAGCATTTCTGCATGAGTCCTGTACTCCACTTCTGACCAAACTGAGCTTTCAAGATCATTGCCTAACAGACAGTCTACTGGGAGGTCTGCACTCACAACAACTTTCTTTAGGCCATCTACCCCTCCCCAGGAGAAGTTCACAACTGCCACACTATGGGAAGTAGTGGAGTTGCTTGCATTGGTCACTAGGTAACTCTCACCTAGTACAATCTGTCCAGGGTCCACAAAGTCAGGTGTCACCATTGTGACACTGGCACATGTGCCCCTGTAGGCCTGAGCCAGTTTCTCATTAATTAAAGGCGTCTGCCTATATTTGCCCAAGTTACTGGGACTCACTGTAGTGGACAAAGCTAGGTCCACATCATATAGGAGAACTGCCTGAGTAGGGATTCTGACTAGGCCAGATCCTACTTCAGTACCCAGGGTCAACCCTACTACACCCTTTGGCTGTGTTCCACCACTGCTGACTGTGCTAGGGGGTGCAGGTGCTTTAGGAGCTGCAGTGGTGGGGACTGGATTTGTCTTGGTGCATTCACTGCCCCGGTGTGAAACTGATTTGCAGTTATTACACCAAGGCTTCTTTGGGCCATTATTCTTCTTCTTTTTGTTTCCATTTTGGGAACCACCCTCCTTACCATTAGTTTGGGGGCCTGAAGACTTCTGGTCTTTTTCTTTATCTTTCTGATTTCCACCCTTCTGGTCTGTTTTCTTCTGGTCACCACCTTGGTTCTGGGGTTTCTGCTTAATCCTTGTTCTGACCCATTTGTCTGCCTTCTTTCCCAATTCTTGGGGAGAGGTCAGATCAGAGTCAATAAGGTATTGATGCAACAGCTGGTTTGTACAGTTATTAAGGATCTGTTCTCTCATGATAAGATTGTACAATCCTGTATAGTCTGAAACTTTACTTCCCTGCAACCAACCCTCCAGAGGCTTAGTGGCACAATCTACGAAATCAGTCCAGTCTTGAGTCTGTGCTTTTTGGGTGTCTCTGAACAACAACCTGTATTGCTCAGTGGTTAGGCCAAACCCTTCAATAAGAGCACTCTTCAAGACAGAGTAGTTTTTGGCATCCTCAGGACTAACTGTGAGGAGCCTGTCCCTCCCTTTCTCAGAAAAGGAGTACCATAAAATTGCAGCCCACTGATCCTGAGGAACCTGCTGTACCATGCAGGCTCTCTCAAGAGCAGTCATCCATTTGTGGATGTCATCCCCTTCCTTGTAGGGGGCCACAATTTTTGTCAGGTTTCTATTATCATAGCTCCTGTCTTTTTCTCTAGGAATATTGCTGCCACCAGTGGCATCGAAGCCACACAATTTCTGCTCTCTTGCCAAGGCAAGTCTAGGTTGAGCCAAGGCTACCTCCTCCCTCTCTATTTGGAGTTTGACAGCCCTCATTCTGGCCCTATGCTCTATCTTCTGAGAGGCAGTCATACCTCTCTGAGATTCTCTTGAGGCACTAGAAATATGAGAGTCCCCTGAGGGAGATCTCACTCTTCTGTTGCCTGGGAGAATGATATGGTGGGATCTGGGGAGGTGCTGGCCCTCTCCATTTCCCAGTAGGTCTAAGTTGGCCTGGTTAAGCCTGGCAACTAGGAACTGGCTACCCCTCTGATCCTGATCTTCTGGGTCCTCTACATCTGAGTCCTCCTCCTCCTCTTCTTCCTCCTCTTCTCCTTCCTCTGGAGGGGTATCAGTTACAGGGGGGTTCACTCCATCTCCTGACTCTAAGGGAACTTCATTCGCCTTCTCTAAGTCATCCTGTTCTAGAATGGCTATCAGGATAGGACAGGTGGGACTTCTGCCCCTTTTTAACCCTCTTGATATGCACAAGGCAATCAAGTCCTTTCGGGTTAATTTGTCATAGCTGGAAGTTGCCTTGGTAAGGTCAACTGTCACAGGAGCAGACCCTGAGGCTTTTCCAGTGTCAGACATGACTCTAGTGTGGTGTAAGTGATGCACCTACCTACACTAAGTGTTTCCCTACTGTACCTTGCTAGTGAGTTGTAGTCAGGGTGTGCTAATCCCTTTAATCTACAACTACTAAGTTCAGTAGAACTTAAATATGCTAAGCTTTTGATTTTATATGTACCTAGAGGTACTTGATGTGATCTTTCAATTTGATAAAAGATTGCAATGGTAAAACAACAGCAAGCTCAAATCCGCACCGCTGCTCACCAATGTGAGAAGTTGGCCTGATAGGTGATGTTTCCAATTCTGGAACCACCTGTTATCAGACCAAACAATCCCTTATGGTGTCTGGTTGTAAGTCAACCTTGTTAGACAAGCTATCCTAGGGGTAGCATGGACTAAGCAGCCTAAAGGCTTAACTTAAGAGGTCGTGTTAAGCGAGCTGTTTTACCACATACAATCCTGTAATATCAAATGAAAGGACACCACACAAGTATATATTATAAAAATATATGTATTTATTACTAAAAACAATCCCCAGTATTCTTTATGAATAAAGGGGCACAAGCGTTAAATCAAAAGCACAGTTTAAACATACAAAGTTGCACAATTATGGATGAGGGTGGGGGGCCACTCAAACCATATACTAAACAAGTGGTATAAGAGATACCAATCGAACAGTGGTTAGGCCTAGGGCCTAGGGAATCGCTGGGAGCAGTCGAGACAAGCAATGCTGAAGTCGGGAGAGGCCCACGGGATTCGGGAGCAGTGCGGAAAGCGCACGCATGCACCAATGTTAACCAATGGTGCGTAAAAGTTGTAAAGTTAAAGTTTAAGGACACTTCCGCTGAACCTAGAGGAACAAAACTTAGGACACAGACCCTAGAGATGTGTACCAGTGTGGGAACACCGGCGGAGCAAAGTTACCTCACCCACAGGAAGCGGGTGCACAGGGTCGAAGTTAAGTCGGGTTTCGTCGCGCAGGCTCTTGGTGCTTGAAGCTGAAAGGGCTGCAGGCGGGGTGAAAGAGAAGTGTCCGGTGGAGTCCAAGGGTGGACTCGAGTCAAAAAGTACCTGAAGGCAGAGGGGACAGAGTCTGGGTCACTCAGCAGTGACCAGCGTGGAACCAGGACGGAACCAGGCAATGTCGGGCGCAATCAGGTGGTCGTCGAGGAGCTTCTCTCCGCTGTCACGTGGGCTCTGGGGCATCTGCGATGTCCAGGAGCGGGTCACGATCTGTCCCACGAGCGCTCTCACCGTCGGCGCAGTCGGCTTCAAGTTTGGAGCAAACAACACTTGGCAAGAGCAATCGACGCGGAACCGGGAGATTGCTTCTCACTCGAACCAGGAGGGTCAGAGTAGGGGCTCCTTTTCAGGGGAGCTGGTGCAGATCTGGAGCAACCAGATTTGCAGGTCGAATTTCAAAGTTCGTCGGTACAGGGGCCACTAGCCGGCTGGCAAGTGACCGGGCCAACGCGTTGAGCCAAAAGAAGCAGAAGGGCCCCACGCAGCACTCGTCAAGTGTGGAGGGCTGAACTTCGGTGCAAGTGTGGCTCAGGGTTGGGGCTTCTCAAACCCCGGTGTACAGCTTCGAGGGTCACTCGTGGGCTGCACGGTCAGCATCTCGTGGTCAATTCAAGATGGCGTGCCCCACGCTTCCGGTCACCTCCACGGGTCTCAGCTCTGCAGGGACTGTGGATCGGGCTGTTGGAAGGCAGGCAAGCTTGATCTCGTCGATCTCTGTCGCTCGAGTTCCGGCGGGAACTGCGACAAAGCAGACGTCGATGGCTGGATGGTGCCTGTTTGCACAGGGTGGTCACTCCTTGACCACAAGGGAGATTCTTCAGTCTTCTACGATGAGTAGGATGTCGAAGGGTCCAGAGTTTCGTTTCTTATGTTTCATCAGGAAATCTGAAGTGCATTGGCACTGCTCCCAGTCTTATACTAATTTTGGGGGCTGGATTACCTGCTAGGTCCCCTCCTATGGGTGGGACCCAGGAAGTGGGTGGATACACCCTCTTCCTTTGATCCAGGCCACCCTGGCACGAGGGCTGGAGTGCCCCAGAACCGGTTTGGCCGGATTATGCAGGGGGCAGCCTTGTGCGCCCCAAGCAGTGTCTGGTTTCTTTCAAACCTCCCTGCTACAATCCACTATCTCCTGTCTGGAGGGTGGTAACACCCCCCTGCGACAGGAAACCCTTTGTCCAGGCCCCATTTGGCTGAGTTTCGGTCATCTTCAGGGGGTCAGACTCTTGTCTGTGGCAGAGGCATCCATTTTGTGGATCTAAGGTCCTTTTAGAAATTAACCGCATTTAAGTAAAGTAACATGTCTTACCCCTCTAGAGGGGTGGAATGCTATCCCCGTCGCCAGAACTGGCGAGGGGATAGTATTCCAAATCGTATGACACCTTACACGACATGTTTTGATAAAGCCAAACCAGAGTTGCTATATAACCGCGAGGATTATAAGGCACTTAAGAGTATATGGTATGGCATTATCCTGAAACAGCTTAGGGAGTTGTTCCCGACGGCTGCAGACAGGGTCAGCTCATGCTAAAGCTCCATCTCACATTAAACCACGCACTCTGCCTCCAGGATGGATGAGGCCTTCCATAGGAGTGGCTCAGAGGTTATTATGTGTCCAGATATAGGTTTTAGATATAGGTATACTATATCTAAGTAAGGGGTGATTACACCACCTTACCCCAGCTGAGTGATCAGCCAGTTGTGTCAATTTAAGAACCAGCCAGGGGTGGCAAAAGATATGCTGCAGCCCCTGGTAGGCCTTGGTGGCCCCTATGCCCTGGCACCTATAGTGCATTAGACAGGGGCTGACAAGGAGTCCATTTCCAATTGTGGTATGTGCCTATAGCACATGTATCATTAATTTAGGGAGAGAACAGCAGGCTGGGGGTCTGATCAGCAGGCCCACAGCCTCAGTAGTCGAAAACCAGTAAAGCAAAAAGCAAAAATTTGGGGTGACCATAGGATAGCAGACCCTACTCTCCTACACTCCCTGCCTGAGGTTCTCCATAGAAAAAAACAGGGCGCCCAACGTCGAATCAGCACTCTGCACCCGGCCGCCCCAGTGCCGCTGAGGGTGCACCTTTTGTGCTACTTTGTTTCCCCATTTGCCTTGACCTTAACCCCAGGAGCTTTGCTCTCACAACCCAGTGACCTGCTTGCCAGCAGCCACCATCCGGAGACCCCCTGTCCCCCTTTGGATAACAGTGGGCCTCAACACTCTGCACCCCGCCGCCACAGTGCCGAGGGTGTAACAACAGTGCAACACTGACCATGGGGGACCCCTGCGTCTAACCCCAGAACCTTAACTCCCACAGTCGATTACTTACCTATGGACTGTTAACTTGTTTTCTCTCCATAGGATAACATTGACACTTTTTCTCAAAAAAGTTTCTAAGTGTGGAGTTTTGAAACCTAAAAATATTCTTTAAAAATCATGTGAATAACCAAAACGTATTTATGTACCTGTTTCCAGGAAATGTCCCAGTGCTGAATCTAGGTATCCAGCACTGAGTAAGAAAAGCAACGTAGAAAGTAACTTACCTGTAATTTACTGAAAAATCATATTCATTTCAATGTACTGTATTTGCTAACTGTTGCATCCTTCTGTTTTCCTGCATACCCTGTAAATCAAACAAAGTACAATTTCTATTGCATTTTCAAACTGTTCTATATCCAGTAACTTATTACTGAAAAGTATTTAATGCATACCTGTGCCATGTTTATTTGTCATTTGCTGACTGCGTGTGTACATCAAATGCTTAACACTGTCCTCTGATACTGCCTTACTGCTCGACCAAGCTACCACTTTAGAGAGTAAGGTTCTATCTAACCTTAACCTCTGCCTACCTCTGGGTTCACTTGGTCTCTATACACACTATACCTAATTTTTGTGTAGTATATATATAGCCAGTTTCCTACAATATGGCATTGAGTTTTTTTGCTACAAGTAATGGATGGGACGGAAGTTTCTGTAGGGTTTGCTTCCAGAAGCATGAAAGATTTGGAAACACAATATTCTGTAATAGAAAGTGATGTGTTGGAATGCGTTTGGGGTGTCGGCAAGTGTAAGCCATATCTCTTGGGGAGAAAATTTAGCTTGAGGACCGATCACAGACCACTCGTTGCTATTTTGTCTAGGATCCAAATTAAGATCCTCAGCCAGATTATCTATCAAATTATTGGAGTTTTAGTGTGATTCATATTACAGGATGAAAGAACATTAGAGTGGACTTTCTGTCTTGGTTACCATTAGATTTGTGTTCAGTAGATTTACAGGAAGAAATTGAGGCATGTATCATTGCATAAGTTGAAGATTTGGTAATTTGTTCCAAATTAATGGAATTGTGTGATCGGTTGAGGGAGGATACTGTATTGACCAAGGTCATGAATTTTGGGAAATTTGGGGGGCAGAGGGAAAAAACTTTGGAGAAGTCTTTGCAATCTTATTGCAAGGTGGCGGATGAGTTATCTTTGCAAGGAGGATCGTTGGTAAGAGGTGATAAGTTAATTCCCCCAGGATGTTTCCACCAAAAGATTTTGGAGACAGCTCATGTAGGCCATCTGGGTATGAGCGCCACTAAGCGTAGGATAAGAAATGATTTCTGGTGCCCTGGAGTGGATGTGGAGGTATAAGGATTAGTGAGAAATTGTGCACCATGCTGTTTGAGTGATAAACATTTGGGGACCTCTGTGCCTTCTGATGGGCCTGTTTCATGTCCTGGTAAGGTGTGGCAGAGAGTTGTGGTTTATTTTTTTTTCCGACCCTTTTCATGTATTACCTTCAAATATGAGACACTTTATTGTCATGATGGATCATCTTTCCAGGTGGGTGGAAGTACGTGGTATAGCCGAACCCAACACGAACTCTGTGATTCCTTTTGGTTGTGAAGTGTATGCTAGAGAAGGGACTACCGAGGAGCTGCTCACTGACAATGGAGTTCAATTGACTTATTCCACCATGACAGAGGTTTTAGGCAAATGTGGAGTGAAACATTTATGCACGCCATTGTACCACCCTCAAACTAAAAGTGGAGACATTCAACAGGTTTCTAGTGGAGTGTATCCAGAGCGCGGTGACATCCAGAGTTGACTATGAAGTAACTACCAGATATTTAGGGTGGGATTATAGCTGTACACCTCACTCGATCTCTGGTAAAGCACCTTTTACACTCATGAGAGGGAGAAAAGAGGTGTCCTTGTTGTGTCCCTCATTTGATCTCTGATAAAGCACCTTTTAAACTCATGACGTGGAGAAAAGAGGTGTCCCTTGTGTTTACCTCATTTGATCTCTGGTAAAGCAACTTTTAAATTCATAACTTGAAGAAAAGAGGTGTTCCCTGTGTTTCCCTCATTTGATCTCTGGTAAATCAACTTTTAAACTCATGACGGGGAGAAAAGTGGTGTCCTCGTTGTGTCCCTCTTTCGATATCTGGTAAAGCACCGTTTACACTCATGAGGGGGAGGAAAGAGGTGACCTCGTTGTTTCCTTTCCGAAGTTGATGGGTCAAGGCTGTGATGAATGTCTACAGCAAGTGATGATGCCGGGAAATTGAGTGACAAACAGTGTTGCTCGGTGTCAGAGGGACATGAGGTGTAAGGAAAAATATGTCCAGGAGGTCAAAATCGCAATGATTGATTTGGCACGTATCAGGAAGACACATTTTTGCTAAGAAATACATCTTCGAAATCTAGAGATCCTGTTAGAGTCATCGAGGTTAGAGGCAATGCTGTTCGTGGTTCGAATGGACAATGGTGAAATATGACAAGAGTGGCTAGACATGGAAAATGTGAGAATGAAAGTCAAAAACATGTAAGTGACAAACAAGTGTCTGTTGCAGGGAATGCTGCAGAGTTCTTGGTTAAGAAGGAGTTCTCGTGTTATCAAAATGCCTAAAAGATGCGCTCTTCTTACATGTTGAGTGGCATCTGGTTAGTTTTTCATATTTACCTTGGGTATTGCTTTTTTCTGGTTCTCTTGGTTGATTTATTGTCCTGTTTTGTGTGTGGTAGTGTCTCTGTGGTTCTGTGTGTGTCTGTGTATGGATGTGTATGTCTGTGTGTGGTGTTAAAAAGGGGAGAAGATGTGTAGCCTCTGCAGATAGGATGCCTTTACTGTTTATTGTTATATGATGTAATACAGCAGTGTACAGACATTGGTCTTGTTGGTGTTCTGTTATGAAATGTTGTTATGTGATGCTTTGAATAGTGTTACAGATGCAAGGATCCGCTGGGCCTTCTACAGCTGTGTAACAACTGGCTCTTCTGGAACTTCTCAGATCTCTGCCCCCACCCCGCCCCCCCACCTTGTGGATTGGCATTATTTCCACATGGTTTCTACCCCTCTGTTTTGGGGGTTCTTGCCTGTCCTCCCCATGGCCTCCGCATGTTTGCCGCCACTGACCCATACAGTGAATAGTGGTGGGAGGGTAGGGTATATTTGTTTGCGAGTATCACAAAGTTCCTTAGTTTTCCACCTGTTACCCACTCCATAGCACTTTTATACCCTTTCTCTCCAACAACCTAGACCAATATACCTCATGCGAGAGTTGTAGTAATGCCGACAGTGTAAGGTACTTCGCACACGGAACCCTCATTTGAGTTCGCTGCGAGACCCAGGCCCATTGAAATTGCAGGATGTCCAGCAAAAGACCAGATATTTAACGCTTGTTTGAGCATTAGGGCTAATCAATCTGGCCCATAGCATGGTACTGGCGTAGAGAAAGTGTACGCCAGTCTCTATCACGCCCCTCTCCCCCATCGACAATGTCGTCAGTAAGC
The DNA here is from genome assembly GCF_964261635.1 of Lissotriton helveticus. NCBI lineage: Eukaryota > Metazoa > Chordata > Amphibia > Caudata > Salamandridae > Lissotriton > Lissotriton helveticus. Next base: position 2,140,804 of record NW_027611675.1, read on the forward strand.
TGCCCATTTCAGGTGCGCCGCCAGACAATAAAGCTCCAAGTCAGGGACCGCTAACCCACCTCCATCAGTGGGGAGCCGTAGTTTGATTAATGCCAGTCTACAACGTCCTGTGCCTTATATGAGGTATATCAATAGGCTGTTAATCTCCCAAAAGATGGATTTTGTGAGCCAATTTGGGCGAGCTGCAAAGTAATGAAAGAGACTGGGAAGGAAAACCACCTTCACAGTATCACCCTGCCTGCGACTGATAGAGGAAGTATTAGCCAGAAATTTATGGATGTCTGCAAAAATCAGTGCCAGTTGAAGATTGCTCAAGATCGGCCAAGTTGTAGTAAATATGAATGCCCAGGAAGCATAATGTGACTGGTTCCGAGCAGAGATCCTCCCCGATTTCTGGCAGAATAGTGGCTGGTGTCAGAGCATGTATCGGGAATGCATTTGACTTATCCCAATTCACCTGGACTCTCGACGTCTGGCTAAAATCATCCAAAGCTCTAAATGCGTGATCCACATTTGCGTGTTCCCCACGCCGGTACACTTATAGATCCTCTCCATATAGGGGGATATAGATGGGGTGGTCGTCAATCATTATTCCTCGATAATGATGGATGGTGCAGAGTGTCAGGGCCAGGGTCTCAACAGCCAAGGCAAACGGCACTGGCGACAGCGGGCAACCCTGTGTGGCATCAGCCTCTACCCTACAGGGTGCTGATATCACACCCCATTTCGGACCGGAGACATCAGGGGCAAATATAGCAAACGTGTCCAGGTGAGGAAGCCATTCCCCAGTCCCATGCTGGCCAGAGTAGCATCAAGAAAGTCTCAGCGCCAATAGTCACATGCTGTCTCTGTGTCAGTGTTGATCACTAGTGCTCTAGGATAGTCCACTAATAGGGTATGGAGCATTAGGTGAATGTTAGGGATCAAACTGCGTTTAGGTATAAAACCCATTTGATCCGTGTGAATAAGATCACCTAGATGGGGGCCCAGTCACCAACAATTTACTAAGTAGTTTATAATCTACATTTAATATGGAGAGCAGTCTATAGGATGGTATCTTATCACTCTACCCTTTTTGTGGAGTGGAACAAACAGGGACTTTCCCTTCATTGGTGGTAGTTCCACCACTGTTTTTGCTGCATTATACAGTGTAGTCAAGATTGGGGGAAGCGAGTTTGCACAAGATGCATAAAATTCCAGGGTCAAGCCATCTGAGCCTGGTACCTTGCCCACGGCTTTACTCGCCCCCTCACCTCCTGGATTGTGATGTCACTTCCTAGGGATGCAGCCACTACCTGTGTCATTTGCTTTGTACTTGCCGATAGAACATAATCCTGCACTGGCTGGGTTGGGTCCACATCAGAGCACCCATAGATGTCAGAATAATAGACAGCAAAGGCCGTATTAATCTCGGTTTACCTATAACGCTGGTCACCCTCCCCTTGTTTTGCATCTGCAATATTTGGGAACCCTGTCTATCAGGATTGAGCATCCACACTAGTAATCTGCTGGATTTATAACATTCTATATGTGCCCTAGTTTTATATATTCTCACTATTCGTATGCCGTGAGTCTCTCCACTAGGTTTAGGAGTTTTTCGCTTTCTGCTCTCAGTCTGTCATGCAGGACCTGTGCTCCCTCTGACGGTAGATCCGGTTTTATTAAGAGGTGCTCCAAGTGTTTGATCTCAGTGTGACACTGGGACCGAGTCCCTACTACTGCTGAGATTCTGTGACCACGTACCGCTATTTTGAATGCCTCCCACTCCGCTAGTGGGGAGGAAGTCGTACACGTATTTTCATTAAAGTAATAACTGAACACGTTCCCTAGGGTAGATCTGAAGACTAGGTCATCAGCTTCGCAGTATTGAGCTTCCATGTCGTAGTGCGGGGTCTGGACAGCGCCCAGGCCAGAATCAGTAATAAAGGATGGTCGCAGTATTTTTCACCAGATATTCAACCCTTCTAGCTCTTGCATGTACGCTAGCCGAGCATAAGAAAGCATTTAAGTGTACTGATAGCTTGTGTGTACCCAAGTAATAAGAATCGAAGCCGCCCTCCGAAGTTAAGGTTCTCCAGGTATCAACAAATCCTCAATCGTTAATCCAACATCGAAATGCGTGGGCAGTTTTATGTAGTGGGGATGTGAGCAGTGGGGCTGTGATCTATCTAAAGTTACACCAGCCATGCAGTTAAAATCTCCTCCAAGTAACGTAGAGTGATGAGAAAATTAGGGAGAATAGGAATGATAGTTTGGCCCACATTGGGGGCATAAATATTCACACAGGCTATATCTTTGCCATCCAGTTTACCTGTTAGTATTACGTACTGACCTTCTGGGTCTATGATCTCGATCTGTGAGAGGAACAGGGAAGGAAGGATACAAACCAGCACCCCCTAGCAACGGCGGAGTACATGGTGGCAAAGATTTACCCCCCTTCATCGCTTCTGCAGCTCTCGGCCCACAAAGCAGTTCTGTTTGAGGTATCTGTGAGGGATGATGCAGATATACCACCTGCGGTCCCTGTGACCACCCACAATTGTTGTTTCAGGAGTACCCAATTGAGGCGTTTCAGATCTGTGGCAGAATGATATACTTGATGTGAGACCTGATGCGCCATATGATATATTTCCATCTTTGGGAGTCTCAGTCCGCCTGAAGTAGAGCATTGGAGGTTCGGCATGTCCAGTCCGCGTGTCTCACCTTGCCAGAAGTATGTTTTAAGGGCTGCGTCTATTAGGCATAGATCTGATGCCAGGACCAGTATAGTCAGCATGCTGCAAATGTAGTTAAACCTTGAACTACCACCAGGTTCCCAGTTTAGACTCGTCCCCACAGCGACAATTGCCATTTGATCCATTTAGTGAACTCCATGTGCATTTAATCAGTCAGTGGACTCATATTGCCTTTGATCATCATTGGAAAATTGGTAGTAATCAATACTTATAATATTTCATCTTTGTGTCGATTTACCGAAATGGATGTGCACGGAGGGCTTCCCTTGTGGTATAGACCTCTACAACCTGTATGTTCGATCCTCTACAACCTGTATGTTGTCTGTCCCTCGGACAAAAAAAGCAACTTGGGGAGACAGGTGCTTCACTACAGCCACGGCTAAATTATGGAACACCCTCCCATTGCATATCAAAACTGCCCCCACCCTCATTAAATTCCGAAAGAGCCTTAAGACATGGCTTTTCTCCTCTGTCTAACTACCCTCAACGAGTAAGGAGTTTTCTGATCGCCAGCGCCGAGACACCTGTATGGGTAATTGCGCGCTTTAAAAATAGCAAAAAATAAATAAAATAAATAGACCATCAAGGGTAAGACTTCACTTTTGGTCCAGTTCATTTTGTACCTGAAAAATACTGTAAAGTCTGATATGGTGAACGTCGGGGCTGACAGCGAACGTTTTGGAGAGGGTAAAGTGAGGAGTATGATGTCCGCATACAGCTTCATTTTCAGGTCGCCGGCTATGATTTCAGTTTCCCAAATGTCTTCTGTGCAGCATATGGTGAGTGTGAGGGGCTCTAAGGCTATCAGGAAGAGTGCCACGACCAATGTGCTTCTTTCTCTTTCTTTCCCTTTTGCTCTTCTCCACTTCTTTTCTTGTCTGCCACCTGTTTGATCTCATCCAAGTGCACACTTCACATTATGTGTTGTGTGCATGCTCAGAATTGAGATTTTCCTAAGTGTAAAGATTCCGAAAATCTCAACTATTATGCATTTCATCCCTTGCTTTATCAGCATCCACATTAAACACAGTTATAAAAAGACTACAATTCCCAGGCACCATTGGAATTCATGACTACAGAAAACTGCAACTGGTGCAGCATCATGGCACACTAGATCTCTTAGTTAATCCTACCATGCGTACAGCAAGTCCTCTTCTCTGATCATAGGCATTGAAAACAAGATGCATAGGCTTTTCTGTTTTCAGTTTCTATAGGTTCTAAATTGTGTTTTTTTCAGTACTTTGCTAACTTTAACTTTTTTTTTGCTCTATAAAAAATCACAGGGCAAGTGACTTTATTTCCTTCTCTTGCTTGTCCCTATTGTAATTTCTAATATCCATCTATCTCCTCCTTACAATTATTTTTTAATTTGTTCTTTCAGGTAATGTTTCAGTGGTTTGCTCACCTCCAAACCTTTCTCATTTCCCATCGATCTCTTTCCAGCAGTCTTGTCCCAGGATGTGCAGGATGGAGGTACGTTTGCATCTCATTATCTCATAAATATTTGATTGCATGTTTTATTCTTGTCAAACATCAACAAGAGAAAACTCGTTGAGCAATACTGGTTGCAGGGAGCATCAATGACATAATATATGTGGCAGATGTAAAGCACATCATGGTTGGGAAGCATTTCCAGTTACATCAGTGTCAGAGCTAGAACTACTAACCCCTTCCAAGCCTTGGACATAACGGTTACGTCCAAGGTTGTGGCACTCCGGTGCCAAGGATTGAACCATTACGTCCAAGGCCCACTATTTTGAAATCTAGCTGCCCGATGCACTTTTTTCCAGTATACTGACAATTGGCGTGCATGGCGTGCTGACTTCCTTATAGTGAAAGTGAAATTAGCTGATCGGTTCATTTCATTTTCACTGCCTATATGCTCTTGGCACCGCAAGAGGGCGATCCCCTAGCAGGGATCCACCACTAGACACCAGAGAGGGGGGATTGGCTCCTTCGGCAAGAGCCTTTGCTCCCCCATCATAATTTGGCCATATTCAGTCTTTCTGCCCCCCCCCCCGGGGAGGTGGGGCGGAAGGCACACTATACACCAAGGAATCTTTTTTTTTTTTTACTTAGGGGTGCGGGCTGCCCAAAATGGGCATTATAATGCCCCAACTGTCACAGAAAGCCAACTAGGCACCAGGGATTATTGTCTTTTTTAATAATAGAGAGGTGGAGGCTGCCCACAATGGGCTTGTCTATGCCCATACCCCAAACACAACAGCAACAGTCTGCTTGCCCCTCTGGGAGGTAGATGGGGATTGTTAGACCTGGCATCCTTGGTCTGGGACTCCCTTTCCATTTTCATTATGCCTCCTACGTGTATGACCTATTTTTGTGCTGGACAAGATGCTCTGAGCACTGTGCCACTGCTGATCAGTGCCACAGTGCAAGTGCTCCTTCTGATAAATATGACGTCTTATATTCGTATCTGACCCAGTGAAAATGGTAGAGATCCCAGACGAGTGTCCCTGAACTCAGGAGTTCGTAATGCATTCTTTTAGGGGAATGATTTTTAGACTCGGAGCTTGGAAATAGCACTTTTAGAAAGTGACTATTTTCTTACCCAAACCTTGCTGTGTGCTGCCGAAGATGTGTGGTCAGATGTCTGGGAAAAGTGACAGGGTCGAGGCCGTCTCCAGAGCCTGGTGTTAGCTGGCTGCATTTAGATGGGAGGGGTGGCGTAGTTTCCGTTGAGCATCCTGCCTTCCACAGTGCCGGCCCCACTTCCCGTTGAGCGTCTGGGGACCCTGCCTCCCTCCTTCAAAGGAAAGAGGTGTCATCTGGCAGGAAACACCCACAACAAGGACCTGGGTACCGATGAACCCCCTGCCGGATCAAACAACTTCAAAAGACCCCTTTTGCCCTACATCTAGGGGCCTTTTTGGCTGTAGTTTAGATTGCTTTGGACTAAGAAGAGCCCTGCTGAATTTGTCGCGGCTCACACCCTATGAACCGTACCTCCTGTACGCATCACATCTTATCTGTTGAGCCCTGCTGACATTGTCGTGGCTCACACCCTACGAACCGTACCACCTGTATGCATTGCATCGCATCTGACAAGCCCTGCTGACTTCATCGCGGCTCACACTCTACGAACCGTACCCCCGTACGCATTGCATCGCATCTGACGAGCCCTGCTGACTGCGTTGCGGCTCACACTCTATGAACCGTACCTCCTGTATGCATTGCAACGCAACTGACGAGCCCTGCTGACTTCGTCGCGGCTCACACCCTACAAACCGTAACTCCTGTAGGCATTGCATCGCATCTGACGAGCCCTGCTGACTTTGTCGGGGCTCACACCCTACGAACCGTACCTCCTGTACGCATCGCATTGCACATCTACAGCCCAGCAGTATTTTAGCGCGGCTCGTACGCCTCGTACCGACATCTACAGCCCAGCAGTATTTCAGCGCGGCTCGTACGCCTCGAGCCAAACATCAAGTGCGCCTCGTACCAACGTCTACAGTCCAGCAACTTCTCATCGCGGTTCCCCAGAACCGACTCATACTATCGAACACATCGTACCAGATGATTCCACATCACACCCCTGTCGACTGTGAGTATCCGAGTCGCCCCAGCCACTCGAAACCGAACTGAACTGAGTCTTGTTGCAACGCACTTACAATCATCTTTTTCTTCTAACTTATTGTGGATTCTTTTTTACCGTTATTGGCCTGATGATAAAGATTATATAAAGAACACTATATTTTCATATACAACTGGTGTGGTGTCCATTTGTAGAGTGTGAAGATATTACTGTACATGGTCATAAATGCGTCATGCCTTTCCTCGAAGAGAAGTCTAACCACTCGGTAACACTACTAAGGGGGTAACCTTCTACCCTAACTAGAGGAGGTGGGTCCCTGCTTGGTCAGAAGTAACTTCCTCTGCCAACCAGAGACAGCCAAATCTAACAGGGATTATTACCCCCGATCAGCCCCCCCCAGGTGGGCAGAAAGCCCACTAGACGCTAAGGTTTTTCTCCCCTCTCTGAAAGAGGTGTGGGGGCTTCCCAGAATGGGCATGCTCATGTCTCTTTACCCCAAAACTAAAGGGACAGTCTTTCTGTCCCTCCCTGGGGCAGATGGGGGTTATTACCCCTGATCTCTGCCCCCCGGGGGAGCCCACTAGACACCAGGGATTTCATTTTTATTAGAAAAGAGGGATGGGGGCTACCCACAATGGGCAAAGCCATGCCGCCATTCACAATTATAAAAATAGAAGTCTTTCTGCCCCTCCTCAGGTTTGATTGAGGGTACTAGCCCCCGCTATGCCCCCATGGGGGCAGAAGGCCCACTAGGCCCCAGGGATTTCTTGTTTTTAATATGTATGCCAATGACCCCACCTCCAAACAAAAAATGGGAGAGTATTTCTGCCCGCCTTTAGGGGGCAGATGGGGGTAATTGCCCTTGATTTGCCCCCGGGGGCAGAAAGCCTATTAGACACCAGGATTTGTTTTATTAAAAGATGGGTGCGATGCTAATGCACCCTCCCCCAAAGGGGCAATAGCCCCTGATCTGCTCCCTGGGGTGCAGAAAGCCCACCGGGAACCAGAGAAATGTTTATAGGCTTAGGCTGGGCCGGTCCCCTTTTTTTGTGAACAAATCTTTGCTGCTTCTGCCCCCCTCCACACTCTTGGGGGCAGATCAGCAATATTTTTAGGCTAATCTGCTGAAAACCTCTAGACACTAGCTTCTGTGTGTGAACTGGAGTGCGGCTGATGGTCGGTGTTTACTGGCGTTTGGCTGACTGTGTGTGAACCTGCATTTTGCTGGTGGTGTGTGTGGGCTTGCGCTTAGCTGGCAGTGTGTGTGGACTAGTGCTTGGTTGGCAGTGTGTGTGGATTGTTGCTTGGCTATCGGTCTGCATGGATGGACCATGTCTTGAGGTGTGTGTGTGGACTTCAGCTTTGCTTGTGGTATGTGTGGGCTGTCACTTGGCTGGCGATGTGCGTGGATGTTGTGTTGCTGGCGGTGTACATGGATGGTGATTGGCTGGTTGTGTGCATGGATGGCGCTTGGTTGGTGGTGTGCATGGATGGTCATTGGCTGGTGGTGTGCATGGATGGTCATTGGCTGGTGGTGTGCATGGATGGTCCTTGGCTGGTGGTGTGCATGGATGGTGCTTGGCTGGTGGTGTGCATGGATGGTGCTTGGCTGGTGGTGTGCATGGATGGTGGTGTGCATGGATGGTGCTTGGCTGGTGGTGTGCATGGATGGTGCTTGGTTGGTGGTGTGCATGGGTGGTCCTTGGCTGGTGGTGTGCATGGATGGTGCTTGGCTGGTGGTGTGCATGGATGGCACTTGGTTGATGGTGGGTATGGATGGTCCTTGGTTGGTGGTGTGCATGGATGGTGCTTGGCTGGTGGTGTGCATGGATGGTGCTTGGGTGGTGGTGTGCATGGATGGCGCTTGGCTGGTGGTGTGCATGGATGGTGCTTGGCTGGTGGTGTGGGTTGCGTGAAACCTCCAGCTTTTTGCTATCCAGAAGCTCCTGCAAAAAGTCAATTTAGATAAAAAGTGACACTTTCCTCACATTTCTGTGTGGAAAAGTTGTGGGATCACCATGCCGGCACAAATTTCCCACCACCCAGCGTACTTCTCAGTTTCCTGATAAAAATGATACCTCAATTGTGTGGGTGCCCAAAACAGAGAACCTAAAAACGTATAAAAATTAAAAGCTGAGGGGGTCCAAAGACCGTCCAAAAGGGCTGTTTTTTTATATAAGTTATTAGGCTGACTCTGCTTTGGGCACCCACACAAGTGAGGTATCGTTTTTATCAGGAGACTGAGGAGAACGCTGGGTGGTGGGAAATGTGTGCCACGCAGTGATCTCACAAACTTGACACACAGAAATGGGAGGAAAATGTGACCTTTTAGCTAAATTTGAGCTGTGCGGTGGATTCTGGATAAGAAAACTTTGGGAGATCCATGCAAGCCACACATCCCTGGACTCCACCAGGTGTCTAGTTTTCAGAAATGTCTATGTTTAGTAGGTTTCCATTGATGGCCTGCGAGCCAGGGCCCAAAAACGCAGGTGCTCCCAATCTATCACAAAACAACCTATTTTTGCGAAGGGAGTTTTTTACCAAGCCCTCACACACTTCCTACCACCCAAAGTTCTCCCAGCTCTCCTGATGAAAATTCTACCTCACTTGTGTGGGAAGGCTAAGGGCCTGCCACAGGGAGGGTCCCAAAACACATTGTGAAGACATCAAAATTATTTATCACAAAATTACCTTGTTTTGCAAGGTGGGCAAGTGCATTTTTGGTCCCTGGCTCGGTGGCCATCTAGGGAAACCTACAAAACTCAGACATTTCTGAAAACTAGACACCTAGGGAGTCCAAGGATGTGTGGTTTGCATGGGTTCCACAATGTTGTCTTACCCAGAAGCAACTGCAAATCTCTAATTTAGCTAAACAATTATATTTTTCTCACAGTTCTGTGTGGGTACACCATGCTGGCACAAATTTCCTACCACCCGGCATTCCTCTCGGTCTCCCAATAAAAATTATGCTTCACTTGTTTGGGTGGCCAAGGGTCTGCGACTGGGAAAGTCCAAAAACGTAGAGACTGAGGAAATAGCACAGCAAGCTCTAAGCACCCTATTTTTTTTTTACATTTTTTTAGGCGATTCTGCATTGGACACCCAAACAAGTGAGGTATCATTTTCATTTTTTAAGGGGCACTCTGGGTGGTAGGAAATTTGTGCCGGCATGGTGATAACAGAAATGTGAAGATAATATAATTTTGAGTAGCGAAATTTGAGGTTTGTAGGGGATTCTTGGTAAGAAAACATTGGGAAATCCACGCAAGCCACACCTCCCTGGACTCTCCCAGGGGTCTATTTTTTAGAAATGTCTGGCTTTGGTAGGTTTCCCTAGACGGCTGCCAAGCCTGTGACCAAAAGCACAGGTGACTCCCTCGCAAAACATTGTCTTTTTGTGATCAATAATTTTGAAGTGTCCACAGTACGTTTTGGGCAATTTCCTGTTGCTATGTTTCCCTATGTGCCGGCTGAACTAGGGTCTAAAATCCGCAGGTAGGCACGTTGCAAAAGAAGGGTCCATTTTCCTTGCAAAAAATTATGTGACCACATTTCTTTTATTTGGGACCGATTCCTGTTGTGGGCTCTAAACCTACCCACAGAAGTGGGGTACCAATTTTATCGAGAGACTTGCCGGAATTCTGGGTGGTTGGAATGTTGTGACTCACGACAGATTCCAGAACTTTACAACGCAGAAATGTGAGGAAAATGTTTTTTGTTTTACAAAGTTTGAGGTTTGCAAGGGTTTCTGGGTAACAGAACCTGGTGAGAGCCACACAAGTGCCCCATCCTGGATTCCCCTGGGTGTCTAGTTTTCAAAAAATGGCCATGTTGCGTTTTAACCCACTACCTGTCACGGGTACTAAACCTACCCACACAAGTGAGGTACCGTTTTTATCAGTAGGCTTAGGGGAACCCAGAATAGTAGCACACGTGTCATTACCAGTTGTTTTTCTAAGTATTTCTGTCTTCCAAATGTAAGACAGTGTGTAAAAAAGAAAACATTTTGAAAACACATGCTGGTATGGCTATCCACAAATTCCGAGATGTGCAAATAACCACTGCTTCAAAACTCCAAATCTTGTTCCCAATATGAGAAATACCTACGTTTCTTTGATACCTATTTTTCTCTCTTTATATTTTACCAAATGAATTGCTGTATACCCGGTACACAATGAATAACCATTGCAAGGCGCTGCTCAGTTATTGGCTCTGGGTATCTTGGGTTCTTGGTGGACCTTCAAGCCTGATATATCCCCGTTAACAGAAGGGTCCTGCGAACATAACGGTATATTGCTTTAAAAAATCTAACATAGTTAGAAGAAGTTACAGGTGAAAATGTAGGCACAAATGACTGTTGTTTTGAACCCATTTTCAATATATTTTATTTCAACTGTTACTTTCTATTGGAAAACCTTGAAGGATCTACACAATTGACCCCTTGCTAAATTCAGAATTATGTATTTTTTCGTAAATCTATTGCTTTCCGGGATCCATTATTGGTTTTACACCCATTTCTACCACTAGCTGGAAGGAGGTTGAAAGCACAAAAAATAGGAAAATAGCTTATTTCCTAATAAAATGCCAAAACCTTGTAGAACATTTTGGTTTTCTGACAAATGTCTGCCTGTTCGTGAAAGCTGGGAAGATCGTGATTTTAACCAAAAAAGGGAGTGGAACAGGGGGACAAAAGGCCTGGCAGCGAGTGGGCTAAGGTAAAGGGTGACCACGGGCAAGGAGGATGGTGAGGACTATAAAACATGCCAATCCTAATAGCAGACAGTGCATCAATAAAACAATACATTATAAGGAAATAGGATGTAAGGAGGAGGCTGCCGGGAACACTTAAGTGTAGATCAACATAATGTCTAATCCAGGCAATCTGCCGATGCGGCTTCTGGCCCCACTGTCCACAGGGGAACAGAGATCACATGAACAGGAGGATATACATCATACTTGGGTACAATTGTACTTGCACCAACTCACACAGGCTGCAATGGCATGCCTGTAGTCAGAGTTAGGAGGGACCCTTATGGGTGGCACAACACATGGTGCAGCCTATGGGGGTCCCCTGGAGTACCTAGGCCCTAGGTATCTAGTACCATATACTAGGGACTTACTAGGGTACACCAGCAGCCAATTAGGAATGTACCAAGGTACTCACCATAGCCAATATAGGGAGGAAGCCCAGTGACTGGGGACCTGATTAGCAGGATCTCAGTCAGACTCGTCAGAAAAACAGTATGACACCAGCATATGTCGAATCAGGAAACTCGCTCTTGATACGGTGGGGGGAGAGTTAACTGTAATGTGTAGTTAAATTGAGTGAATTGGAATCGAGGGTTCCAGGACACTTGGCTAACATGTTGTAGCGCCTGTATGCATGACTTGAGCGGTTGTGGGAGCACAGCGTTCATCTAGCCAATGCTGTCCCCCGTGTGCAGCTGGTGAAAGGTTGATGGTCGGCATTTGAAACACCTTCCTGTTGCTCTGTTCTTCAAACAATCGTTAAAGATTGGCTGAGGTGGAGTGCTCAGTGCTGTGTTATTGGAAGCCAGCATCCTACTTTCCGCTTCTATATCTCTGAATATTGCTGAGCTATAAATGTTTTATTTCTGTCTGATCTTGGTCTGCACCCGCTCTACATGTCATAGAGGGAAAGCTGCTGAGGAATTAGCAAACATGCTGCTAGTTTCAGGCTCTTCGATCACAATGCAGTAACAATCCACTATCCCGCCGCCTCACCTATCACTCGTTGACTCTGTCCCTGCCTTGGATCGGTAGGGAGCTCAGCTGATTTTTGGTGAGGTTTGTGCTGTACAAATACCACATGCATAGCACCTTTTTCAAAGGAAGAACACTTTGGTGACAACAAACTTTGCTGCTGTAGAACGCAGTTGAGCTAGTAAAGACCATGCAGCACGCTTTGGATCATTTGGCGGTGCATTTCACACTGTGAAATACTTTTATTTTACATTGTTGAGCTGTGCCTATGGCATTTTGTGTGTATTTGAAAAGCAATGCTAAGCATCTGGCCCTTTGTAAAAGCTGTGTAGGGACTGTGTCATTTCCGGGCATGTGTGAGAGTCGCAGAAGGCACTTTATCTTTATCTTATGTGCAGCGTGCGCTGTTCTGGTGCATTCTCCATCATGTGGAAAGAATGAGCGCACCTCAGGATTGTTCCATTAAATGTGGCCACGGTGGTTTGTACAGGTGATGTTAAAAAGCATGAGTAGGAGGAGAGACCCATGAAAATTCATGGGAATTACATGGTTAGAAAATGTTGTTCGCAGGTTTTGTGCTGGAATAGGAATGTTGAAAGCAGGTCTATGCATGTGAGGTGCAGGTGAATACATTTGAGAACAGACCCTACCTTGTATGGAGGGCAGCAGAGATGTAGGAGATATGGACAGAGCAGTTTGACTTAAGAGATGTTTTTAAGAGTATTTCGGGTGCTGAGCAAGATCCAGAGGTGAAAGGGTGCTAACAGGCTTTGGCTTTGGCGTGCCATCTGTGCTCTTGCTACGCTGATGCACCATAGTTGTCAACTAGTGGGCCACCAGGCTAGTGTGCTATCTCAAGCTCTAAAGTTAGTGGTGGGACAACTAAACAACAGAGCAGCCCAGCTCAATCTCCTAGTCCATCTGGGGAACTCCCACCCCGTTGGATAATACTGACAAACGTAAAAATATTTGAGAGAAATAAAACCACAAAGTAAATACAATCATTAAACTGCTGCTCTACTGCATATTGTGGGTGCAGTTGATGAAGCCAGGCACCTCTGCGAGCAGCAATATTTGATTCATGGCGCAACATCCTGATGTCCACCCTTCTATCTTGAGTCTTCCTGATCCATCTCACATCTCTTACTCAAAGAGCTGTTCTTGTTTTAACAAAACCTTGACCATATGCATCTACCTAAAGCTGTAACTAGTGTATGAGTGCTATGCGAGCGCCCTTTTTTTTTACTAACTTACTCATGAACACCTTTGCTGAAATAAGTAAGATGTGACATATTCAAAGCAACTTTTATGTACATTTCTGTGTATGGTTAAATATGCCTTCATAAGTTTCAAAAATGGTAATCAAGAAATATTTATACAATCAATTAAAAATTGTGTATGCACATTCCGTTATGTTTCACTTTAAGTTATTTTAAATCTTTTTACATCCAACAGAAAACAATCGTTGATTGTACGAAATGTTTCAAAATAAGGAAGATAACACTGTAAATCTGCAAAGACGAAGTGCGATATATTGAGTTCCAATATTCAGGAAAACATAAGTGCCGTCAGAGCCAGCCGGACCCGAACATAAACTGAGACATCCTGAAAGAAGGGACAAGGGACACGAGAAATTCAGTGATTCCACGAGTCTCAGCTGTGCACCTTCATGCCTCAAAATGAAGAAATAACCTTTAGAAAATTAAGACAACACTGATAAACCTCCTCTTGTGTAAACATGTCCAATAACAGCTTTGATCATGAGGTTGGTATGAGGTGGTTACAGCAGTGCTCTGCTTCCTTAAATAATACCAGGCCACCATTCAGTGCTAGAGGTGTATTGCAAACTGTTTCAGACCAATCCACAGCAACCATTGAAAAGCGCAACGGAGTGGAGTCAGACAACTGAAGATTAAAAGAAATAGGGGTTTTGCAGTCTAAAATAAAGAGCACTGTCCCAGTGTGTCCCGACCAGAAGGACAATGGATCTTTACCCGCATGCGTGCAGAACCATTATCCAGTCTGAAGACACAATCGCCCACGAAGAAGCCTTACACACGTTATGAGATTGGGAAATAATTGGTGACCATTGCACTTTATTCTTTAATCGGAAGGCAAACGATACATATAGAGAATGCAAGAATAACACAAGTGCTTTATCAGTCATGTTGGCCCTTCAGGAAGTACAGTCAATGGATGTAAACAAGTATATACCAGACCCAGAGACGCTAACCAAGAGAGAAGTCTCAGACACATGCAGTGAGGGCTTTAGTTTGTCTTCAATATTAAAACCCCATCAGCAAACACACACAGGGAAAAAACTATTCAAATGCACTGAATGTGCAAAGAGCTTTATTCAATTATCAGGCCTACAAATACATCAACGAACACACACAGGGGAAAAACCATATCATTGCACTGAATGTATGAAGAGCTTTAGCCAGCTATCAGGTCTCCAGACACATCAGCAAACACACACAGGGGAAAAACCATACCATTGCAGTGAATGTGAAAGTTGTTTTAATTACTCTTCAACATTAAGGGATCATCAGCGAACACACACAGGGGAAAAACCATTCAAGTGCAATGAATGTGGGAAGAGCTTTAGTCAATTAGCAAACCTAAACCGGCATCAGGGAACACACACTGGCGAAAAACCATATCATTGCAGTGAATGTGGAAGTTGTTTTAGTGATTCGTCAACATTACAGAATCATCAGCGAACACACACAGGAGAAAAACCATTCAAGTGCAGTGAATGTTTGAAGAGCTTTAGTCGATTATCAGACCTAAAATACCATCTGAGAACACACACAGGAGAAAAACCATATAATTGCACTGAATGTGTGAAGAGGTTTAATCGATTATCACACCTAAAACAGCATCAGCGAACACACACTGGGGAAAAACCATTCCAGTGCAGTGAATGTGAAAGAAGTTTTAGTGATTCATCAACATTAAGGAAACATCTGCGAACACACACAGGGGAAAAACCATTCAATTGCAATGAATGTGGGAAGAGCTTTATATATTCATCAGGACTAAAACTGCATCAGAGAACACACACAGGGGGAAAACCATTCAAGTGCAGTGAATGTGAAAGTAGTTTTAGTCAATCTTCAACATTAAGGAACCATCAGCGAACACACACAGGGGAAAAGCCATTCCAGTGCAGCGAATGTGGAAGTAGTTTTAGTCAATCTTCAACATTAAGGATTCATCAGCGAACACACACAGGGGAAAAGCCATTTCAGTGCAGTGAATGTGGAAGTAGTTTTAGTGATTTGTCAACATTAAGACATCATCAGCGAACACACACAGGGGAACAACCATTTAAGTGCAGTGAATGTGTGAAGAGCTTTTGTCAATCATCACACCTAAAATACCATCAGAAAACACACACCGGGGAAAAACCACACCAGTGCAGTGAATGTGAGAAGAGGTTTATTCGATTATCAGACCTAAAAAGGCATCAGAGAACACACACTGGGGAAAACCCATTCAAGTGCAATGGATGTGGGAAGAGCTTTATATATTTATCAAGCCTAAAATGTCACCAGAGAACTCACACTGGGGAAAAACCATTCCAGTGCAGTGAATGTGGAAGAAGGTTTAGTGATTCATCAACAGTAAGGAAACATCTGCGAACACACACAGGGGAAAAACCATTCAATTGCAATGAATGTGGGAAGAGCTTTATATATTTATCAAGCCTAAAACAGCATCAGAGAACACACACAGGGGGAAAACCATTCCAGTGCAGTGAATGTGAAAGTAGTTTTAGTGCATCTTCAACATTAAGGATTCATCAGCGAACACACACAGGGGAAAAACCATTCAAGTGCAGTGAATGTGAAAGTAGCTTTAGACGATCTTCAACATTAAGGATTCATCAGCGAACACACACAGGGGAAAAACCATTCCAGTGCAGTGAATGTGGAAGTAGTTTTAGGAATTTGGCAACATTAAGGAATCATCAGCGAAAACACACAGGGGAAAAACCATTTAAGTGCAGTGAATGTGTGAAGAGCTTTTCTCGATCATCACACCTAAAAGAGCATCAGAAAACACACACCGGGGAAAAACCATACCAGTGCAGTGAATGTGAGAAGAGGTTTATTCGATTATCAAACCTAAAACAGCATCACAGAACACACACCGGGGAATTTCCATTCAAGTGCAATGGATGTGGGAAGAGCTTTCAATCTATATCAAACCAAAAACGTCATCAGAGAACACACACTGGAGAAAAACCATTCCAGTGCAGTGAATGTCGAAGAAGTTTTAGTGATTCATCAACATTAAGGCAACATCTGCGAACACACACAGGGGAAAACCCATTCAATTGCAATGAATGTGGGAAGAGCTTTATATATTTATCAAGCCTAAAACGGCATCAGAGAACACACACGGGGAAAACCATTCCAGTGCAGTGAATGTGAAAGTAGTTTTAATGAATCTTCAACATTAAGGATTCATCAGCGAACACACAGAGGGGAAAAACCATTTAAGTGCAGTAAATGTGTGAAGAGCTTTTGTCAATCATCATACCTAAAACAGCATCAGAAAACACACACCGGGGAAAAACCATACCAGTGCAGTGAATGTATGAAGAGATTTGTTCCATTATCAGACATAAATAGGCTGTCCTGTTTTCAGTTTCTATTTTTGGTAAATTCTGGTGGGGGGTTTTCAGTGTTTTCAATATGTTAAAAAACAGTTGTTTTCAGTGGTTACACATTTTCACGCCACTAAAAACAACCGAAAAAGTGTTTTTCTGGTGTTTATGGAACGTTTTGTTTTTATCATTGCTTGCTTTCTGCACTGACAGAACATGGTATATAGACAGTGTACGTATAGTGTATATGAGGTCCAAAGAGATTTTTGCAAATTAATCTTAATGTAGTACACCATACAATACTTCTTCAGTGAGTTTTTTGTCATGTGCGTTCGCGCTTTCCTTCCCATGTAAACTTCTCTGAAAAGGCCCTCTCAGCATTCATAGCCCCTTGGGCTGAGAACCGTCAGCTAAGGGACACAGTTGGGATGACTCTTTCTTTGATGCCACATAAAGCACAAAATGATAAATATTTGCGTTTTAGTTCCTGGTCATAAAAAAAAGTGCACCAGAATGGACTAAAAAGTCAATAGCATCCCTCATTAACTCTGAAGATTGTAAAGATGCTTTCAGCATACCATCTAACAAGTGGCAAGGATCTCCTACAGGGAATCACTTCAGCTCAGGTATCAATTTTGACAGGTCATCACACAAATTTTTTATATACATAGCTGAATCACTGCAAATACAAACAATATCACTCCAATCTTTGTTGAACTTGGAAAGAACCTTTTTTGCAGAGCATAACAAGTGACACTGCGTTCCATGTTTTCCAAAAGTCTGGTGTCACTTTTTTACCACTATCCCAGATGCTTGGTGATATATATACTTGTCACTATACCTTGCATTTAATGTTTAAAGCCTGAGGTGTTGGCAATTCACCTACTATCAATACTGACCCACTAGAAATTATGGTCTGATGTATTAAGGGTTTTTACCCATTCTCTGTGGGTAAATCTGATGACACATATTAGGAAAGATTTTTATGAAACTAGCCATTTTACCTATCAGTGAAAGAATCAAATGCAGCCAAAATATCAAATATGAGTTTGATATGTCCTGATTCTCTACAGTTTATAAAATAATTAAACTAGACCTAAAACATGAAACTAAACCCTGCATCTTTAGACCAAAGGCCATAAAACTGAAAAAACTAAAAGGAAGAAGAAACAATATTTTAGTGGCATCCCTAAAGAACAAAACTCAAGCAGAATAATGTTAGCCAGTCTTTCTTACTGCTAGCTTGTATAACAAAGTTAAATTTTATTGACCCCTTCAGTAAGAACAAAATTACTCTTTCACTTTCTTTTTCCTTTCTTTAAATGGCATTTAGTTTGTGGTTGTGCAGGTGTTTATATGTTTTCACCGGTGAGGGCTATTTTTCTTTCAGTGGGTTTTTATCAGTTATTATAGGTTTAAACATAAAACCCCACAGCCTAGACATAAAACAGCATCAGAGTACGCATACAGGGGGAAATCATTCAAGTTCAGTGAATCTGGAAGTAGTTTTAGTGAATCTTCAACATTAAGGATTCATCAGCAAACGCACACCGGGGAAAAAACATTCAAGTGCAATGAATGTCTGAAGATCTTTAGTCGATTATCAGACCGAAAGTACCGCCAGAGAACACACGCAGGGGAAAAACCATACCATTGCAGAGAATGTAGAAGTAGTTTTAGTGAATCACCAATATTAAGAAAATATCAGCGAATACACACTGGAAAACCATTCAAGTGCAAGGAATGTGACAATGGATATATATATACATATATGTAAGCAGACACTGATCTTTGAATAAAAGTTTGGATTCAGACCCACGGAGTCAGCGCCTTCTTCCAATCGTACAAGCATGGTATGAAAGAATATATATATATATATATATATATATATATATATATATATCAGGTCTAAAACGGCATCAGAAAACACGCACAGGGCATATTGCGCTATTTTGAGGATAACACTGATACTGCATCCACCCCACAGGTTGAATGGGATGCATTTAAGGTGGTCACGAGGAGACACTGCCTAGGAGCACAGGCGGGACTGAGGCGTCAGGTGGATAGGGAATCGACACGGGTGGAGGCTGATCTATTGATTGCTGAACTCGCAGCGGTGGAGGGAGATGAGGCGAGATTAGCGGAAAGTCGAAGGGAACATGCGAAACTCCTAGATAGGCTGAAGAACTTAAATTACACCGCACACTCGGCACGTACACATGACACTGGGGATAAGCCTGGTAAGCTGTTGACTTGGCTGACCCGGAAAAACACTCAAACGCCACCATTATTATCGATTCGCACAGCGCATGGTGTTGTGGTGCACACACAGAAGGCTATACATGAGGCCTTTATGACCCACTATGGAAGTTTATACCGTTCCCGTTTGCGAGCCACTAGGGATGACATTTCGGAGTACCTGTCTGACTTACCCATACCGACGATCACTAATACACAGAGTGAGGAATTAGGCGCGCCGTTTAGGGCAGAGGAACTCCGCACTGTTATCTTTTCTCTCTCCAACGGAAAGTCTCCAGGCCCGGATGGACTGCCGGCGGAGTTTTATAAGGCATATTCTACCATTCTCTTCCCAGAACTCTTACAGGTGTATACAGCAGCGGTAAATGATGCTGCCCTCCCATTGTCATTAAACGAGGCAAACGTGATATCGCTTTTGAAGCCCAACAGAGACGCACTAAACATGGGGTCCTACAGGCCACTTGCCCTCCTTAACACGGACTATAAAATACTAGCAGCTGTGCTGGCCCAGAGGCTAGCGCCCCTGATCCCCACCTTGATCCATGCAGATCGGAACAAATTTGTTCCCACCCGCAGCGCTTCTTACAATATCAGGAGGCTGTTTCGTGTACGACACCTGGCTGTGACCCGATGGCCCCACTCGGGATGCGTGGTTCTCGATCTCGAGAAAGTGGTTGACTCGGTGGAATGGGCCTACCTCGCGCTAGTGTTGGAGAAATTCGGCCTAGGTGCTGACTACCTCCACATGGTGGAACTTCTTTACTCTGTACCCGTGGTGTGAGTGCGCACGGGAAAGCTCTTCTCTGCCCCGATACGTGTTTGTAGGGGAACCAGGCAGGGGTGTCCTCTCTCCCCCTTGATCTTTGCACTCGTGATGGAACCATTGGCGGCGCAACTACGTGCTTCCGGCGAGGCCTGGGGCATTCCCTTGGCTGATGGGATACACTCGGTATCCCTATATGTGGATGATCTACTGATCTATGTTAAAGATCTGACCCGCTTCCCAAGCGCGCTCACTGATATATTCAGTGCCTTTGGTGATATGTCTTGACTCCGTGTTAACTGGGCGAAATCAGGTGTATATTCCTTTGCTGCAGAGACCCCGGAGTGTGAGATCACTGTAATGGGGGAACGACTCCTTTGGTACCCGACAGTCTTTCGATACCTAGGAATACAGATCTACCGTGAACCTGCCGACATACTAGACGGTAACCTAACAAGGACTATATCGTCTCTTAGGTCACATGTCTCCTTTTGGCAAACGCTTCCGCTCAATGTGCCCAGCCGCATTGCACTAGTGAAGGCAGTCGCTCTACCTAGGCTGCTGTCCTTCTATGCAAATTTGCCAGTGTATGTCCCGGCCCGCATCTTCCGTGAACTGGAAACCCTGACCAGGCGGCTTATCTGGAGCAGGGGGCGACCCAGGGTTGCGCTGAAAACCCTCTACGCTGCAGCGGAGAGCGGTGGGCTGTCAGTACCTAACCACGAACTGTACTACCTGGCAGCACAGTTACAATGGGTTGCCTACTGGTTGAGTGGGAGGAATTTGGGAGATACAGCTTCGGAGGATGCCATAATGACAGTCCCACAGATACATGCACTATTTCACCCTTTGTCTAGACTCCGCTCTCCGGACCAGCTACATCTAGCGGTGGCGAGGAAATGTTACACAAGAAGCTTAAAACTTACCGCTGTAATGAAACCCTACGTGCCCAATCTACCACTACTTGACACACCTTGGGAGGGAGGTACATTTGCGTCACCAATGTTAGACACTTGGGAGACGGCTGGTCTAGAGGGGCTGGGGGACCTCTTTGAAGACGGTGCGCTACTCCCTTTCGCGACACTGGCGGACACCACAGGACTGCCAGCCGGGCAATTCTTAACCCATGCGAAACTCCTACATACACTGACACAGGCCTGGGGCCCGCTAGCGGAAAAGCCACCGACACACCTCCTCATTCAATATCTACATGTGATGGGCAATGGTTCTCACATAGTCCACTGGCTCGCCCAAGCATTGCACACACATACACAATTCTCCCCACAGCGTCTGCGAGACAAATGGGCAGCAGATAGGGGCCGGGATTGGACCGACAGGGAGTGGACACAAATACTGGCTGGGACACGGAATATACCACGCAATGCACGCTTCAAGATCATACACTACTACATTGTACACCGGGCGTACCTGTACCCTGATAAGATTAATCAGTATTTTGGGCTTACCACTACAGCGTGCCCGGATGTGGGCTTGTAGATGCGCAGTTCCTACATATCCTTTGGGCATGCCCATCACTGCACACCTACTGGACAGCGGTGACAGAGACATTGGCAAAGGCAACGGGGGGCAGCTTGCCGTTTACATGGGAGGCTTGCCTACTGGCCTTATTTAAGAGGACGAAACAGACGAAAGTTCAGGCGAGGTACTAGGATCTAGGGCTGATCACGGCGAAACACCTCATTACTAAGCGCTGGAAACATGCTGTCCCCCCCCAGCCAATACACTGGTGTAACTCGTTGGATAACTGGGTGAGGGCAGAGAGTGTGGCGCTCCATAGGGAAGAGACAGCAGGACTCCGCAAGTTCCCAATAGCTCTAGACTGGTATGTCATCTTGGCATCCTATCAGCAAATATGCCAACAGGACAGCATAGTGTGACCACTCACCCCCCTCCTCCCCCCCTCCTCCCGGTGACACCCATGCACCTACCCCTACACTTTACACCCTCATAAACGACGAGAGGCAGTACGGACCTACTTGTTGCCTACCCCATGACCATCACACACACACAGGCTTTTGTTATCAGACACCACCCGCTATTTTGTTTCTAGAATTTGTTGGTTTGTTCTTTATAGTTAATTGCTTTGAAAAACAGCTTTGGATATATGTTGAGCTATTTCTAGGCCCTTTTCCTCTAGCGTTGCTGTTTCAACACCATTTGCACATCCGATGAACAAATCTGCGATGCCATAAGGAAACAACTTCAACTTTCTCCATCAGCAAGTGCTGCAATTACAGAATATTATTTTCTTGCATGTAAGCCAGACTTTATTGCCTTAACCATGCTGCTTCATTGACACTGTCCTTATCCTGATCCTTACTATTGGGCTCTTTTATGTATAATGTTGTCGGCACAGAGCTAGGACGAACAATTTTCATTGCGGCACTGTGTATTCTTTATGTTTAATCATGCGTAATGTTGTATGGTACCTGAAAATTTGCAATAAACATATTCAAACAAAAATCAGAAAACACGCACAGGAATTATTCAAGTGCAGTCAATGTTGAAGTAGGTTTTATGAATATTCAATATTAAGTACTGATTAGCAAACACACGGAAAAGCCATGTCATTGCAGTAAATGTGTGAAGATCTTTTGTCAACTTTTAGAGCTACAAAGACGTCAGGCTCTCTTCAGGAGAGTGCAGGATCAATAATGAAGGTCACAGAGCTGCTGCAGCTGTGTGACAGCCAGGTCGAGCACACTTCAGAAGAGTGCAGGATCAATAATGAACGTCACAGAGCTGCAGCTATGTGATATCCAGGCCGAGCACACTTCAGTAGAGTGCAGGATCAATAATGAAGGTCACAGAGCTGCAGCTGAGTGATAGCCAGGCCGAGCACACTTCAGAAGAGTGCAGGATCAATAATGAAGGTCACAGAGCTGCAGCTGTGTGATAGCCAGGCCGAGCACTCTTCAGAAGAATGCAGGATCAATAATGAAGGTCACAGAGCTGCAGCTGTGTGATAGCCAGGTCGAGCACACTTCAGAAGAGTGCAGGATCAATAATGAAGGTCACAGAGTTGCAGCTGTGAGATAGCCAGACCGAGCACACTTCAGAAGAGTGCAGGATCAGTAACGAAGGTCACAGAGCTGCAGCTGTGTGATAGCCAGGTCGAGCACACTTCAGAAGAGTGCATGATCAACAATGAAGGCCACAGAGCTTCAGCTGTGTGATAGCCAAGCTGAGCACACTTCAGAAGAGTGCAGGATCAGTAACGAAGGTCACAGAGCTGCAGCTGTGTGATAGTCAGGCGGAGCACACTTCAGAAGAGTGCAGGATCAATAATGAAGGTCTCAGAGCTGCAGCTGTGTGATAGCCAGGCCGAGCACACTTCAGAAGAGTGCAGGATCAATAATGAAAGTCACAGAGCTGCAGCTGTGTGACAGCCAGGCCGAGCACACTTCAGAAGAGTGCAGGATCAACACTGAAGGTCGCAGAGCTGCAGCTCTGTGATAGCTAGGCTGAGTACTTCACTTCAGAAGAGTGCAGGATCAATAATGAAGGTCACAGAGCCGCAGCTGTGTGATAGTCAGCCGGGCACACTCCAGAAGAGTGCAGGATCAATACTGAAGGTCGCAGAGCTGCAGCTGTGTGATAGCCAGGCCGAGCAGACTGCAGAAGAGTGCAGGATCAATAATGAAGGTCACAGAGCTGCAGCTCTGTGATAGCTAGGCTGAGTACTTCACTTCAGAAGAGTGGAGGATCAATAATGAAGGTCACAGAGCCGCAGCTGTGTGATAGTCAGCCGGGCACACTCCAGAAGAGTGCAGGATCAATACTGAAGGTCGCAGAGCTGCAGCTGTGTGATAGCCAGGCCGAGCAGACTGCAGAAGAGTGCAGGATCAATAATGAAGGTCGCAGAGCTCCAGCTGTGTGATAGCCAGGCCAAGCACACTTCAGAAGAGAGCATTATCAATAATGAAGGTCACAGAGTTGCAGCTGTGAGATAGCCAGACCGAGCACACTTCAGAAGAGTGCAGGATCAACAATGAAGGTCACAGAGCTGCAGCTGTGTGATAGCCAGGTCGAGCACACTTCAGAAGAGTGCAGGATCAGTAACGAAGGTCACAGAGCTGCAGCTGTGTGATAGCCAGGTTGAGCACACTTCAGAAGAGTGCATGATCAACAATGAAGGCCACAGAGCTTCAGCTGTGTGATAGCCAAGCTGAGCACACTTCAGAAGAGTGCAGGATCAGTAACAAAGGTCACAGCGCTGCAGCTGTGTGATAGTCAGGCCGAGCACACTTCAGAAGAGTGCAGGATCAATAATGAAGGTCTCAGAGCTGCAGCTGTGTGATAGCCAGGCCGAGCACACTTCAGAAGAGTGCAGGATCAATAATGAAAGTCACAGAGCTGCAGCTGTGTGACAGCCAGGCTGAGCACACTTCAGAAGAGTGCAGGATCAACACTGAAGGTCGCAGAGCTGCAGCTCTGTGATAGCTAGGCTGAGTACTTCACTTCAGAAGAGTGCAGGATCAATAATGAAGGTCACAGAGCCGCAGCTGTGTGAAAGTCAGCCGGGCACACTCCAGAAGAGTGCAGGATCAATACTGAAGGTCGCAGAGCTGCAGCTGTGTGATAGCCTGGCCGAGCAGACTGCAGAAGAGTGCAGGATCAATAATGAAGGTCACAGAGCTGCAGCTCTGTGATAGCTAGGCTGAGTACTTCACTTCAGAAGAGTGGAGGATCAATAATGAAGGTCACAGAGCCGCAGCTGTGTGATAGTCAGCCGGGCACACTCCAGAAGAGTGCAGGATCAATACTGAAGGTCGCAGAGCTGCAGCTGTGTGATAGCCAGGCCGAGCAGACTGCAGAAGAGTGCAGGATCAATAATGAAGGTCGCAGAGCTCCAGCTGTGTGATAGCCAGGCCAAGCACACTTCAGAAGAGAGCATTATCAATAATGAAGGTCACAGAGCTGCAGCTCTGTGATAGCCAGGCCGAGCACACTTCAGAAGAGTGCAGGATCAATAATGAAGGTCACAGAGCTGCAGCTGAGTGATAGCCAGGCCGAGCACACTTCAGAAGAGTGCATGATCAACAATGAAGGCCACAGAGCTTCAGCTGTGTGATAGCCAAGCCGAGCACACTTCAGAAGAGTGCAGGATCAGTAACGAAGGTCACAGAGCTGCAGCTGTGTGATAGTCAGGCCGAGCACACTTCAGAAGAGTGCAGGATCAATAATGAAGGTCTCAGAGCTGCAGCTGTGTGATAGCCAGGCCGAGCACACTTCAGAAGAGTGCAGGATCAATAATGAAAGTCACAGAGCTGCAGCTGTGTGATAGCCAGGCCGAGCACACTTCAGAAGAGTGCAGGATCAGTATCGAAGGTCACAGAGCTGCAGCTGTGTGACAGCCAGGCCGAGCACACTTCAGAAGAGTGCAGGATCAACACTGAAGGTCGCAGAGCTGCAGCTCTGTGATAGCTAGGCTGAGTACTTCACTTCAGAAGAGTGCAGGATCAATAATGAAGGTCACAGAGCCGCAGCTGTGTGATAGTCAGCCGGGCACACTCCAGAAGAGTGCAGGATCAATACTGAAGGTCACAGAGCTGCAGCTGTGTGATAGCCAGGCCGAGCACACTTCAGAAGAGTGTAGGATCAATAATTAAGGTCACATAGCTGCAGCTGTGAGATAGCCAGGCTGAGTACTTCACCCCGGAAGAGTGCAGGATCAATAATTAAGGTCACAGAGCAGCAGCTGTGTGATTGTCAGGCCGAGCACACTCCAGAAGAGTGCAGGATCAATAATGAAGGTCGCGGAGCTGCAGCTGTGTGATAGCCAGGCCGAGCACACTTCAGAAGACTGCAGGATCAATAATGAAGGTCGCAGAGCTGCAGCTGAGTGATAGCCAGGCCGAGTACTTCGCCCCAGAACAGTGCAGGATCAATAATAAAGGTCGCAGAACTCCAGCTGTGAGATAGCCAGGCTGAGTACTTCACTCCAGAAGAGTGCAGGATCAATAATGAAGGTCAAAGAGCTGCAGCTGTGTGATAGCCAGGCTGAGTACTTCACCCTGGAAGAATGCAGGATCAATAATGGAGGTGGCAGAGCTGCAGCTGTGTGATAGTCAGGCCGAGCACACTTAAGAAGAGTGTAGGATCAATAATGAAGGTCACAGAGCTGCAGCCGTATGATAGCCATGCCGAGTACTTCACTTCAGAAGTGAGCAGGATCAATAATGACGGTCACAAAGCTGCAGCCGTGTGATAGCCATGCCGAGTACTTCACTTAAGAAGAGTGCAGGATCGGAAGATGGCGGCACTCCCGTGACTCGCCTGAGGTGACGGGGCTGTCGAAGGGATTCTCTGACACCACCCGAGTCCTGAAGACCGGCAATCAACATAAATGAAGGTCGGAATATGAGCGCCTTCAGACAGACGTAATTTAATTTCTTTTGCGATAAACCTTGACCTTCTAACACGGATTTTGCTTGCTGCTGAAGTAATGGCAACAGCTGCTTAATTGATTTCCGCGCGCGCTGAAGGAGCCGTTTTCATCGTGTGAGGCATTCTCACTGGCAGCATAAATTCATTGTTGGAAGAGGAATGCCCCAGTATGAAATTGAACTAAACAGATAAGTTTTGCAGTGTTTCCTCGCATCCTTTTGACGTGCACTGTCCTCTCTCTGACCCCTATCAGTTCTGACTAAACAAACCGGGATCTGTTATTTCAAGGCTGTGCTGAGGAGATTGTTTTCATCCTGCGCAGTGTCTCTTCAAGAGGGGCAATAATTCACTTGCTGAATATTAATGTTCAACACTAATAGATGTGCGGAACAGTGAATGAGGCCTTTTTTTTAATGTGCTTGTCATCTGTATTAATGTACTTTAAATAAGCATTTCAGCAACCTCATTTCTTTATTTTCGGTCTGTGTATGTGTAACCATATGTACTTTTCAGCTGATTTTAATTTTTTTTTCTTCTTCAGAGCCTGAAATGTTTTATGAATGTCCCACACAGTTATTTATTTCACATGGCTCTCCTAGCTGAGACATGCAGTTTACCATATGTAATGGCTTGTTCTGTTCAGGTCACATTTTCGTGAAGAATTGTGCTGTTTTACATTTCACACACCTCCTTCTCATTAAGCATACAATTAACACTTTCAGTTTGTGTCTCATGCTTATTGGTTAAGTTATGTTATGATAACCTGTCATGCGCCTAATGCTCATAATTTCCATTACGGTATAGCTTCTCTATTATTATTAGATGGAATTGCACATTTAAGCTTTGTCTTATAGTTTTGTACAACCTCTTCTGTATAGGTTTTAATTCTTCCCATTGCATGGGTAGTTTAAAAAAAAAATAGCTTCATTGCACATATCCTCACAGCGCAGATTTATTATCCATCCAAAGCCACGTGTGAACTTTTCTCTATTACATTTTCATAATGTTGTGCTAATTCTTTACAGTATCTTTTTTGTTATTATTGTTTTAATATTGCTATGCTTACAGTGATAGGTCAGTTTGCCCTAGTGTTGGGTTCACATTATTTCTGCTCTTAATACAGCGTTTCTTCTCCTGCACATTACTATTCTATGTCTTTGGATTGTTTTTCTCAAGTCTATGGGCAGGACATCTAGAACTTTACAGATATCTACACCTTCTCCTCGGAAATTTTTGATTCCTCTCAGCTCACGCTATAACTGTTTATCCATGGAGGATTCAGTTGCTTCATCGTCCAAAGGTGCTTTGCCTTCACAGATTGCCTCAGTCTCGACTGTTTCCAAAACTTCTACGAAAAGATTGAAAAAAGATCCTCCCTCTCCACCTAAACAGACTGCTTCTGTTACAATGGATCTAATACTGGAGGAGATTAGAGCTCTACGTCCGTTCATGGAAGAGACTAAATCCACACTTCAGATGCTCTCTGACAAATGGTCAGCAATGGATCAACGAGTCAACACTTTAGAGCAGAACTTTGGCTCGTTATCTTCTTCTACTTCTAAAGTAGACTCTCTTTGTTCACAGGCCTCCGTACTTCACAAACAAGTTGAGCAGTTGGAAAACAGAAATAGGCGGAATAACCTTCGAATTTATGGTCTTCCTGAAGGGACAGAAGGCTCGGATCCGCCAACTTTCTTTAAATCCTTCCTTCCAACGCTCCTTCAGCTACCTGAAGGCACCATGTTGAATATACAGAGATCTCACAGATTAGGCTCACCAATGCGTCAAACATCTTCTTTGTCGCCACACAAACCGAGAGGAGTGATCTTGTACTTTTTGGAATATACTGACCTCTTAAAGATTCTATCAGCAGCTAGGGCAATGAATCGTATAATTTGGTCAGGAAATTCTCTGTTCTTCTCTCAGGATTACGCCAAATCGACAGCTGATCGACGTAAAGAATTTTTAGCATTGAAGCCACAATTACGCTCGTTGGGTGCAAGATATGGTCTTTTTCACCCTTGCTTGTTTAAAGTGACATTCAATAATAAAACTACCACATATGAGGATCCAATTAAGTTGAAGAGCTTCCTGCACTCTCATCACATTGACACAATGGAGACCACTTCATCATTTAGTTCCAGCTAGTTTGCTTTAACTTTGTTTCTGGTTGCAGTATTCACATGTTTTCTCTTTTGGTTTTTATTCCATTTGCTATTTCTTGAAACGTTTGCAGCAGTTACTATGCGGTGTCATTGTTTGCAATATATCTAATCATTTTTTCTTCCTTCACAGGTTTCGGTAGCGTGTCTTCTCATACCTATGTTAGAGTATGTTCGTTATGCCCTTCCCTCCGCCTTCCCTTGTGGGTCCTGGACACGTCATTATTCCGTGTGGCCTTCCATCCCTCCAACCTTCGTATGTCTTGGACTGTTTGTAAGTTTTCTTTCTTCATTATTCTCTATTCTCTTCATGCTCTCTTTCTTCTTTTTCTTTCTCCTTTTGCATATTCTCTTCCCTCATTGGTCTTCCACTTTTCCTTTTGATACCCTACAATCTTCCTTTCTCTTACAGAGGTCGCATTTTCGCTTTGCTTCCTTTCTTTCTTGTTTCTCATATCTAGTTCAGATCTCTTACTTTTTGTGCAGTTGGTTTGATATTGCTTGTATTTGTATTGATTTCACATGTCATTCTTATTGGAATTGTCCCTCAACTGGTTTTTTGATATGCTTTTCTAAAATTATGTTATGCCTTTGAAAATATTATCTTGGAATGTTAGAGGTTTACATTCACCAATCAAAAGACAGAGAGTATTATCCCACCTGGCCAAGCTCAACACAGATATAGCTTGTATACAGGAATCACATTTGTCGGCTGATGAATCTGCTAAATTGAAGAGGGATTGGGTAGGCGAAGTTTATTTTTCCCCAGGTGATGGTAAGCGTAATGGAGTCTTGATTTTGTTTAGAAAATCTCTTCCAATTAAAGTAGTAACGCATTCTGCAGACACTTCAGGTAGATGGGTGCTAGTGAATCTCACTCTAGATAACGTCCCTATTTCTATTTTAAATGTTTATGCTCCTACGAGTGGCGACGCACTTTTTTGACCTCCCTCGCAGGCTTATCACTCAATACTACGTTGATAATTTCATCCTTGTGGCTGACTGCAATTAAGTTTTTGACCCATTTTTGGATAGACACTCAGTTAGTGCATACATTCCTCATAAGTCACAAAAATCTTTTACACAACTCATTACACAATACAAACTTACTGACGCCTGGAGACTCTGCAATCCCACTTTGCGAGAATACTCCTTCTTTTCACCCCCTAATCAAACTCAATCACGCTTGGATTATTTTTTTTATCTCTCATCAACTTACACAATCCCTTATTTCTTCTGACATTGGCTCCATCTTAATTTCTGATCATGCCCCAGTCTCCATTGTTTTAGATGTATTACAAAAACCTACTTCTATTAAAAAATGGCGTTTCAATAATGCTCTCCTTCTCGATGCACAGTTTCTTTCTTCTTTCACATCCTTTTTTCATGAATATTTTTTGTTCAATCACACGGGTGAAGTTCCATTCCCTGTAGTTTGGGACGCTGTCAAAGCATCAGCTAGAGATTTAATCATTCACTATGTTTCTCGCAAACGGAAGAAAGCCCAACTAGCCACCAATGACCTCCTTTCTAAAATAAAAACATTAGAGCACTTATATTAAACTTCCAAATCAAAGGATTGTTTAAATGATCTTATCGCCACCAAAATTCAATTTAATAAAGATTCCAGGTACAATGCCTCCAATTTCATCTTAAAATCTAGCGCCAAGTTTTATGGTGGACAGAATAAGGATGGGAAATTGCTGGCCAACTATCTAAAGGTAAAGCAGAACAAGGTCAATATTGAATCTATCTATAGTTGTGATGGGTCACTAAAACACAAAAGTGAAGATATCCTGCAGGAGTTTTTGCATTTTTATGAAACATTGTATTCGTCTGAATCATCTTCTTCTGAACAAGACATTTCCCAATTTTTGTCCAAGATTTCCTCTCCTTTCGACACTCTTCTGGACCTTTCCTCTTTAGAATCAGACCTTACGCAGAAAGATCTCCTTCAAGCTCTTAACTCTCTCAAACATGGTAAAGCTCCAGGTCCCGACGGTTTCACTGTTGAATTCTTCTCCTGTTTCTCAAAACTACTTATTCCCAAATTACATACTCTTCTTTCCACTTTCCTTCAAACTGGTTCCGCTTCTGTCTCTTTCTCTGATGCCCTTATTTGCATTATCCCGAAACCAGGTAAAGATCCACAACATTGTAAAAACTATCGCCCTATTTCTTTAGTAAATATCGACTCTAAAATGTTTTCAAAGGCTTTAGCATTGCGTTTAGAATCTTTTTTACCCGAGCTTTTAGGGAAAGAGCAATCCGGTTTCGTTAAAGGTAGACTGCTGACGGATAATACTAGATTGTTTTTTGACATATTCTCTAAGACCTCGCATAGCTCTCATCCCCTTGCAGCTATAGCCCTAGATGCAGAGAAAGCTTTTGATCGAGTTGAATGGCCATATCTGTTTAGTACTCTGAAGTGGTTTGGTTTTGGTCCAAAGATTTCCACCCTGATTTTGTTCCTTTATTCCAGCCCTAGAGCAGCAATTTTGGCAAACGGTACCTTATCTTCTTACTTTTCTCTTAATAGAGGGGTTAGACAGGGATGCCCACTTTCACCTTTTTTATTTAATCTTGCTTTAGAACCTTTCCTTTTGAGAATTCGTCAGAATGCTAATATACATGGTTTTAATTTCCACGACTCTGATATTAAGATGGCAGCATACACTGACGATGTATTATTATTTCTCTCCCAACCAGACGCATCCCTCCCTGCTTTTTTGGATGAAGTTAACTCATTTGCACAAGTATCTGGCTACAAATTAAATAAGGATAAATGTGAAATTTTGCCACTTACCAAACTCACTCTCAAGGACGATTTCTCTGCTTTGGGCTTTAATTGGAGCCCTAACTCTATTAAATATTTGGGTCTCCATTTTACTTCTTCTCTTTCGGGCACAGTTACTAAGTGTATGGATGACTGTTTACAAAAATTGACTACTCTCACTAGCAAATGGCATCCTCTATATCTATCGTGGTGGGGGAGATTAGATACAATCAAGATGATGCTCTCTCCCATTGTGCTATTTACAATATCTAACA
The DNA here is from genome assembly GCF_964261635.1 of Lissotriton helveticus. Lineage (NCBI taxonomy): Eukaryota > Metazoa > Chordata > Amphibia > Caudata > Salamandridae > Lissotriton > Lissotriton helveticus. The sequence continues at coordinate 2,172,083 of NW_027611675.1, forward strand.
TACCGTTTTCTATCCCTTTGAAATGTTTCAAGAAAATTAACTCTATTTTATCTTCCTTTTTATGGGGACATAAAAAGTCTCGTATGTCTTTGTCCAAATTAATGCGTTCTAAAAGAGAGGGTGGGGTAAACTTTCCGAATTTTGCCTTATATCATAAATCCTTTTTTTTTTAATCAAGTGTCGAACTGGATTACGGATTCCGCATCATCCTCTCCTTTCTGGTTGGCCTTAGAAAAGTCTTTTATATCCCCCTTTTCTTTCAAAGAATATCTTATGTTTTCTCGTAAACCTCAATCTTTATCTACTCCTATTCTTAAGTATACCTCCAAAATCTTTCCTTCCTTTCCCGTTTCCTCCTTTTTTGATCAACCTATTTGGCACAATACATCTATATTAATTAACAATAAGCCGATTTTTGGGAAATCCTGGAGATCACGTGGCCTTATCTGGGTGCATCAATTGTTTCACCAAAATCAGATCATCCCATTTGCATTAGCTGCTACTTCTTTCAATCTACCTCCCGCTTTTCGAGTTCAATATTCATTATTGTCACACGCATTACAACTTGCCTACGATGCTTCCCTTGCTGCACCTCCTCCATCAAACCACGTATCCTCCGATATGTCTTCACTGAGTTCTTTACTTCTTAAACAACCTAAAGCTTCAAAAATCTACGCTTTGCTTCAAACTCAGTCTTCATCTCGCACGAAAACCACAACTGAAGAAACCTGGGAAAAAGACCTAGAAGTCTCTTGGCCTATTGAGCTGTGGGACAAATTATGGCTTAAGATTTGTAGATCTTCCAGAGCTGCTAATACTACTCAAACACTATTTTTTATTTATAATCGTTTATTATTTTCTCCACTAGTTCTTAGTAAACAATATCCAGATGCTTCTGATAAGTGTTGGTCCTGCTCCTTACCATGTGCGGATCTTTTCCACATGCTTTTCAGTTGTCCCCATGTTCATAATTTTTGGCGGCAAGTTTGGTCTCAAATTAACAAGATTTTTTCCTCTAATCACTCCTTCTCTTTATCTCACATTTTCTTAGGGAGTGTTTCCCTCATCTGGGATCATTGCACTTTCAGGGTTAGAATAATTGACTTATTGTTGGCAGTAGCTTTCCAGCAAATAACTAAAAATTGGAAGGATTTTACCAAAATATCTTATCAGACTTGGTGGTATGCTGTTTGCTATAATCACAGGTTAGATACGACTTTTGTTGGCTTTAGCTGCCAAGCAAAAAGAATTGTGGAGTCCAGTTACACTATTTTTTGATTTAAGTGCTCAGAGTTCTCTGCCTTTGTCCCCGTTACAACAAGAAGTTCCTAAACCTCCATGAATTCCTGTATTTTGTTAAACATATTAATATTATTTTCGCTTTTCTTGTAATTACAATGTATATTTAGTATATCTTCTATTACCTTATGTCATACCAGTTGCCAATTTTGCTTATATTTATTCTCAATTTTTGATGTTTCTTTTTGTAACTTATATTAATACCTTTAATTATCTTGATGTATACTTTTGCTTGTTATTCTCTTTGTCTTACTTTGTAAGCTTATGTCATATTCTTTCAATAAAATTTGTCTGGACTTAAAAAAAAAAAGAAAAAGAAAAGAAGAGTGCAGGATCAATAATGAAGGTCACGGAGCTCCAGCTGTGTGATAGCCAGGCCGAGCACACAGTGTCTGTTCACCAGATACTGATTATCAATGAAAGTCTCCAACCTGCATGCTGTGTGATGGACAGGGTGAGCACGCGGCTTCTCTTCAGGAGAGTGAGGAATCATTTATAAAAGTCACTGAGCCGCATGTTGTGTGACAGTTAAGCAAAATCACCATTTTACATTCTTGGACGATGATTTTTTGATGGCTAATAGAGCCGAATATTGACATGATTGTTCCACAAAAGAAAAGAAAAAAAAGATTGATTGCACAAAAATAATATAAAGGTAGAACCAATCATGATGCTATACAATGTACACAATAATGACTAAGCTTTACATGTTGAAAAGAACGGCATGTTTTTAAGATATGTACTAGAATAAAAAAATTATTTGGATTTTGGTATGTTACTGCTGATTTTAAAGAAATGATATTGCACCCCTAAACTCAAGATAATTTGTGCTGTCAGCAGGTGGTCTGGCAGAGGTGGCATTAGAGGGGGGTCCTGTCTCGACAGTGTGACTGCCCTCAGCAGGGAGTATGGCACAGGTGGCATTAGAAGGGGGTCCTGTCTCGACAGTGTGACTGCTGTAAACAGGTGTCTGGCACAGGTGGCATTAGATGGGGGTCCTGTCTCGACACCGTGACTGTTGTCAGCAGGGAGTCTAGCAGAGGTGGCATTAGAAGGGGGTCCTGTCTCGACAGTGTGACTGCTGTCAGTAGGTAGTCTGGTAGAGGTAGCATTAGAGGGGGGTCTTGTCTCGTCAGTGTGACAGCTCTCAGAATGGGTCTGCTTTCGGCGTTCACATGACGGACAAAGTTTCTTTGAGATGGTACTAGCTCTCTTGTGTTGATGGAGAGAGAAGTGCTACTTGTGATACAAAGACCTGGGCTTCACGTCTTTTAATTCAGTCATTTGTGTCCAACCAATGTATAATTTCGTATGAAAGTTAAAACTAGCAAGGGACTCACGTCTGAGCATACCCTGCCAACTTAGGGCGAACAAAGCGATACAAAAGGGGGTGATGGACAGAGCGTTTGAGCAAATCAAACACTCACCCCCAGTCTGCCTGGCCAGAATAGTATGTTTGCCAATCATGTATTTGATTGCATTCTTAAAACAGTACTTAACTGCAATGTTTAAATGAATCTAGACATATTTATACATTGTTAATTGGATAGGTTTTAAGACCACTGGTCTAGGGTGTTCCTCATCGGAGAGGTGTGAGGGGCCTGATGTAACACTGTTGGTTAGTCAAATCTTAAAGGAGAGGGCACAGATGCTCAAAGCCGATGGATTTCAATGTCGAACCTGTTTATCATCACATAATCATCCTCACAGTTGCAATAAGTGACTGGATCAGGCCCCGTCCAACCATGTCCAGATGGGCTGCTGGCTGAGTATATTCAGCACAGGTTTGGAAATCAAGGTTTGAGATGTAAAACATGAAAGTAATAGATACATGTACGCTTTACACAGGAACGATGATGGTGATGCCAAGCCCTCTGTGCCACTGTTAGTACTGCTAGCAAGAGTGTGTACATGTATCTGTTAACAGCGCCCCTCCATGGAAAAGGTCAGCGGTCCCTCATCATACCTGCAACCCAACTTATTCTAGACCCTCTCCAGCAGCACCTGTAGGCGGCTGGCCAGTGAACAGTAAACTCTCTCTCATAAACCCACCTTTAGCAGACATGGGGGTGAGCACTTCAGGCAAAAACAACAAAACTAGGGCTGCTGATCGACCCCGATCACAGGCCCAGAGTGTTTGGTCCTAGAAATCCACAAGGACCAGTTAGGTCCTGTGTGAGGCTGAAACATAACCGGTTCCTTACAGAAATGCTGAGTGTTGACAGGGGACAGGCAGCCCTTGTTCTGGAAGAGCATTGGCATTCAGTGCTTATGACCAGGGGTTTCTCAGCCCTTTAAAATAATTAGACAGTACATAAACCACTAGGACAAAAATACATTAAACCTCACCCTCATCCCCTTCTCAACCCCCCCTACCTCCCTTGATGAACTCGAACTTAGGAGCTGCGACGGCAGATCTGTCTGAGAGCAACACAGAGGTTTTTCATTTAAACAAGTTATGTCAGGAGAAACTTGAGTGAAACTGTGAGAGAAATATTAAAAAGAGGGTTGCTCTTGCGATTATAAGAATGAACATTTTGGCTATTCTGGCCTGGTCAGATCTAACTAGGAACATCATTAAGTATTCTTAGTCCTCAATGCTTAAACCTTAAACCTTAAACCCCAAGCATCCTCGAACCTTAAGCATATAAACCTTAAGTACATATAAATTGAGTAACAGAAAGTGCCGTAGCACTTCTTACGAACATTGAACGTTGGGAATTGGAATTCCAGTGATAAGTGACAATGATAACAGTGTGTTGGCACAGCTAATTCAGGAGCAAAAACTAAACTCTAGCTGCAAGAGTCGTGGTTTAACATGGGGTTTGAAAATTAACAGGACTTACCACCCTTACACCTCTGAATATGTCTAACTGTATAGAAGTACATCATGCAGGGCTTCTTTGGATGACATTTGTGCAAAAGCAAAGTAATGGTGTAAGTGTTGTGTGACAAAGAATACAAAGTAATGGATATCAAGTTTTTCGCTTGTTTGAGGAGCCGCCAGAAAGGTCCATCTCCTGGGCAGGGTTGTCTTCCAGGTGACGGGCGAGGTCTTGGGGGTTTGTAAAGATGCTTGGTTTTCCATTCTCTAATATTCTGAATTTCAAGGGTCCTGCAAAAAAGAATTGAATGTTCTTCTTCCTCAGAATGTCCCGAAGTTGTCAGAATCCTTTCCTTGTGTCAACTGTGTCTTTGGAGTAATCCTGTGTAAAGGTAATCCGTTGGCTTTCCCAGGTGACGTGATGATTTTTCCTGGCGTAGTTTAAGATGGCTTCTGTGTGTTGGTAGCGGAGTGGTTTGCAAATCATGGGGCGAGAGCCTTTTCTATTTAGAGGGTTGAACGACGGGATTCTATGAGCTCTGTCCAGTTCCAAGCCCTGTTGGAAGTTTATCCTAAGAAACACTGCACCCAACCCTAATCAAGATATTTACTACCATGAGGAGTCCTTCTCTAACTGGCTCCAAGCAGCCAGCTATTCCCATGCCCCCCCCCCAAACAAATAAGACTCGCCCGCCGGCACGAGGCTCAGAGGTGGTTTTCACCTGAACTAAAATCTCAAAAACGCACTCTGCGCCAAATAGAGAGAAAATGGAGGCAGAACTATTCATTAGAAGGAAAGGACAACTATGTCAGAGCCATGAAGGAATACAAAAAATCCATTATCACTGCAAAAGGAACCTATTTCTCAACTTGCATCCTTAACGCCAGAAGCCAATCCAAAGAAATCTTCTCGATTGTAGATGAGCTATCAAATCCAGAGAGAGTATTAAACAAACCAAAACCCTCTCAAGCCTTTTGCGACTCTCTAAACACATATTTTATTGATAAAATATATATCATCAAAGCAAACATCACTCCCACGTCAATAAACAATAATGGCTCACCTACCATTAGGAACCCCCAAACTACCGACCAATTTTCCCCTATTGCAACTGCGACCCTACGCCAATTACTGGCCAAGGTTAAATCAGGCTCCCCTCAGGATCACTGCCCCCCCCCCATTTCCTGGGAAGAACCTTCTCAGCGTTTATAGATCCAGCTCTTGCCCTCCTCAACCAATTCTTGATTCAAGGCTGTGTACCCAATGCTTTTAAGGAAGCTATTGTAGTCCCTCTTCTCAAAAAAACTGGCGCCGATCCTCAACTACCATCCCATCTCTCTGCTTCCCTTCATGGCCAAGCTACTGGAATCTCATGTGGCCAGATGCCTATCTCATCTTTGGAACATACAGGATTCCTCGATCCCTGTCAAGCTGGCTTCCGTCCAGCACACTCAACCGAAACTGTGATGCTAGCTGTACTTGATTCCCCACGTGAAAAAGCAAGTACAGGTCCGCCACAGGCCCTGGTACTGCTCGACCTCTTGCGGCCTTTGATACGGTCGACCACGGGATCCTGGCTGACAGGGTCGAAGAGGCTGGCATCAGCGGCCCAGCTCTCTGTTGGATTAAATCCTTTTTGAACAACCGCTCCCAGGAAGACCGTTCTGGCCCGTTCACCGCCCCCAAGCTCACAACTACTTGTGAGGTCCCACAGGGCTCGTCCCTTTCCCCCCCACATGTTCAACCTCTACCTTCACCCACTAATAAATGCCCTCAAGGTGAGTGGAATCACCACGTTCAATTTTGCCGTCGATCTCCAACTCCTATTCCAGATCAACAATTCCCCACTGTCAATCTCTAACTTTAAAGACACTATGACCTTCATCGCTCATGGATGGATCCCAACCATTTAAAACAGTACCCCAGTAAAACTGAACACATTCTGATAGGTGCGGCACAAACCCACTTGGATCCACACTACTGCCCAAACAACCTGGGTCCTCCCCCCATCTCCTCTACTTCAGTAAAAAGTCTTGGGTTCACCATAAGCAACGATCTGTCCCTTAAAGCGCATATAAGCACCGTGATTTCCACCTGCTTCCTGCAATTACGCAAGATCAGGAAAATTAGCAGGCTGCTATCCCAAACTGCACTGATCCAGGTTGTTATTGCCCTGGTCTTATCCTGGCTTGATTACGCTAATGCTACCTTTCTGGGACTTCCAATCGGACTTACCAAATGACTACAACTAGTTCAAAATCAAGCGGCCAGACTTATCTACCAACAACCCAGACGGCAACACGCCTCCCCCTTTTAAAAAAATCTGCATTGGTTAATGAACCCCCAGCAGTGTGCCTTCAAAATCACCTGTCTGGTGTTCAAATCATTAAATAGCCACAGTCCCAAATTCATCACTGAGCGCATCTCCCCTACACAACCTCAAGCGACCTCCGCTCAGCCCACCTCTACCTTCTCACAGTACCCACCTTCAAACTGAACGACAAGGGGGCTGCAGGTTCGCAACCTTGACCCTCAAAACATGGCTTTTCTCATGCGCATATAAATAAGCTGTTCAGTCTAGCCATCCCTCTGCCTCATTAGCGCCAAGAAAACAACCGGTGAACGAACGCTCTACAAGTCCCTTATAACATAACATAACATCCCCGTTATCATTGGTATCCAAGCTTCGAGGAAGGCTACGCATGATCCTGCATCAGACTCTGACCCTTCCGGAATACCGAAAATACGTATGTTCCCTCTCCTATTTTGGTCTTCCAATTCCCTGTTCTGTTTCTTGAGCTCACTGCTGATGTTAAGGAGGTGTTCTATCTCTTTGGTGGCCTGGAAGGTCGTGTCTTCAACATCGCTTATTTGTTGTTCCGCTTCATCAATTTTTGTGTTCATTGTGTTCATATTGGCGTGGATTGCGGTTAGTTCTAGATGCATTGCATCAATGTTTTGTTTCGTTGATTTGACCAGGTCATGGACTTCTGCTAATTTTTTTAATACCATGTCCATTGTGCTATTTAGGTCCGGTCTGGCTTTTATCGGTGATTCTGAGATGGTTGGTTCCGGTTTCACTTTCTTGTAGGAGGATCTGCTCTCTTTGTCCGCCATTTCCAGTCAAGACTCAGAGGTGGTTGAGATGGCTAGGTGACGCAATGATTAAGGGCAAGCTTACTCTCGAGCTATATCTCTTAGCCTGCAAGGTCGACAAAGAGCCCAGGGACTGCGCTTGTCAATATTAGCACATAGATACAGTTAAAGCCCAGGTAGGACCACAGGTAGGATGATGAGTGTGCCTATGCTATCAGCATTAGGAACAATTGGGACAAGTAGTCAGCGCAGACAGAGTAATGCAGATAATGTTAATGTCCAATTGGCAAAGTTAACATCCAAGCTAATGGGTCAGAGGAAGCTGAAACCTTGATTCTGACAGTATACCGCCTGTGAAGGCTTTATAAAATGCTGTCTCTCCTGAATGATAGGTATTGTAAGGCAGACAGACTTAGCTGGCAATGGAGTTGGGTCACCATCAGAAGAGGCTTGCCCCTATACTTGCGCCCAGTAATTAGCGACAGCAAACACCTACATGACGCAGAATAGAGCCTTAGCAGAGAACCTTAATATTGTATCTCTGAACGTTAAAGGCCTCAACCATCCAGCGAAGCGCAGGAAATACCGAGCGAAAACCAAAGGGGACATCATCCTCCTACAAGAAACCAAACTCTCAGAAGAAGACTTGGGCTTCATAAAACATAACTGGATCTCTCATGTCTTATGCTCCCCAGCAGACCACAAGAAAAAAGGAGCGATTACCCTCATTGCTAAAAAGGCAAACATCACGACTGTATCGAGCTCCCACGATGATGATGGTAGACTTTTAATGTAACAACAATATAAGAGTGACTAAAGGTGCAAAAAATTGGAAAAAACTTTTTGACTTGGCAACCGTATGTACAATTACACCAAAAGTATATAATAGACGACACAAGTAAAGGTGAATCAGGTGCAAAAGAAAAAAAAATTCTTAAAAGAACCCTCACTCACCAACCTGGTTGGTGACATGCTTCATCATCGGGTTCCCACTGGGGAGACCGAATGTCCCCCTAGTGTGCTTCCACGCCTGATTTACAGCAGAGCTGTTTTTTTGTGGTAATGTGGTGAGGTGGTACTCAAAAAATAGTGTAAGTGATTTAAAAGATGGCCAACTGTGCCCCGTACTAACTTTAATAAGGGGCCAACTGGCATCAATAAAAACAAGTGAGACGGACACTTAGGGGTTCATAAACTTGAAACTCCGTTTTCTACAAAATGAAGGTTGACATGTTTCTGCTGTTAAGAGCCTGTTTTGCTCAGCATTCTTCAGGACCATGGATTATCCTCTGGTGGTGTGCGCACGCTAAGGCGCACCCTATCCGTGGGGATATGTGTGTTTAAAATTAAAACAACTCACGGTTTTACCCGTGTGGGCTCACCCAGACTTAACCAGGGGCCACAATCTGCAAAACATAAAGATAATGCAAGGACAAACAACACATACAAATAGTATTATATCACATGTTAAAGGGGGAATAACCAATTGTGCCACTCACTATTGTCCGATAGATGTTCATTACACCGTTTAAAAAACCATTATCACCCGTTTGTGCTCCTAAAGCAAAATGAACGAATGTACTACCAGAGATGGATCAAAACCCGAAGATTCAGAGGGTTAATGATTAGAAATAAGCTGTATTCTTGATGGAGCGGTAATTTCTTCTGGTAATTTCTCAATGCAAAACCCTCATGCTACCTCTAATTTACCGCTCAAAAGGTGTTGGGCCCTTCACACCATGTAATACCTTCAGGAGACTTTAAATAAAGATGAACAGTCAAAAATGCAATTATTATTTTAAGCCAATAAAGAGAGTTGTTGAGTATTTAAAGGGTTTTATTTTCTAGTAAAAAGTTAATTTTCTCTGACCCTTTATTCATTAATAAAATATCAATCAGGTTACAGAATTTGAAAACCAGGAAAAATAGCATTAATACAGAACACATTACAGTCTGCATATAGGCATAACATGTAGGAATGTGGCGCAAAATGTCATTCAAGACTCAAAGAGTTTCTAAGAAAAATATAGTCTTGCAAGGCTAATCAAAAATCAAATAGTTTGCAAAAATCTCCCATTAAGAAAAATAAATGCATAAGTCAAAAAAAATCTTTTCAGACCTAATTAATTAGTCAAAGCATAACTGAAGTTTAGCATCTAATTCTATTTAATCAGCTGCACTCTCTGTCTGTCTGTCTGTGTCTAAAGAGCAAGCAGGGAGTGAGATAGCCCCTCCTTCACCAGACCTCAAAGGAATGCGGCCTCAAGTGCCAAGATATGACGTGGAAGCAAGAAACCTCCCCTGATTCTCCTCGGACGCCCCTGCAGCACCCGTGACGATCTCGTACCTAACCCATAGGCTGTCTGGCCTAATCTGTTCCTTCTCTTCAAGAGCTCACACACCCCCTAATGAGCCTAGAAGCCAGCTGAGCTGAGAAAGCCCGCCCCTGTCAGTTTTTATACACAAAATTTTGGCAGACTACACAAAATGTTGCATTTCAGGAAAACCTGTATGTTGATTGGTTAGTCATGGTGGCATGAGTTCTCATCACCCTGACGCATTCTAAAAACCTGACCATGCCAGTTTTTAACAAATGAAGCATACATAATAAATACATTTTATGAGTTTGCAACAATTGCTAGGGAAAATTTTCAATAGTCTTCCTTCCTTCCTGCCAAAGCGCAGTCAGATGGACACTTTTAACTAACACTGGTACATTTGGCAGAATCACAAGGATGTACAGTTCAAGGTGTTCTTGACTTCTTGGCATGAGGAAAGCTGCCACAGTCTGCGCATGCTCCCTTCTCATTCAAAGCAAGCCATAGCTTTTGATGGTTTCACAGGCAGCCATTTAATGGTAGGCCCCAAAAATAAAATAAACAAAAAGATAATGTTAATTTCATGTAAATCAGCACATTATGTTTCCAAACTCCATACTAATACTCATTATAAATGTTTTCCTAGCCAAGCTACTAGTGTAAAGCAGCTTTTCTATTATTTATGTACAACATGTAAAATAAATGTGCAATGTGCAACAAAGTAAAAGAGGTGTTATTAACTGAAAATATTTATCAAAATATGCAACAAGTCAAAGTCTCTTTAGACAGAAATAGTGGATTTAGATTACATGGGATGCGCTGGGAAGAGAGAAACACATTCTATTAATCTTCAAAGCTAAAAAGGCCACTTTTCTCTACACTGCAAAAACACATGTTAATTCAGCAAAAGCATGTCAGACTGATTTGGCCTAACTTTCATATTTTTCAAGTGCCATGTTTATAACTTGCACCAAAATCTGCGTGGCAATTTAAATGCAGTCTGTCTGAAGCACAAAAATAAAACAATGCCTGACTGCAGAGGAAATCTGCTCCATCAATCCACCCTTCTGATGATTCAAATCATAATAAATTGATTTATAATTCATCACACATATTTCATTTTCACAAGTGACATTTTTTTTTAAATTGCAAAAGCTGAGCATATAACAATTTTAAATCTATTTCTAAGGCAAACACAAGTCTATCTGTAATCAGATCATATATAGCCAAGCTCAATTGTTTTAGTGCAGAGTTCTGTAAGTAGCTCCTTGGAACAGTTAGTCTTCTTTAAAATAAGTAACTAAAATAATAAAAAAGGAATTCAACAGGACAGTTTCAGCATTTCTTTTCTCTTTGTCATCAGCTTGCCATCAGAATGGCTCATTGGCATTCTGTACCTTTTTCAATGCAAATTAGACTACTTAGGTGCTGAGAAACTCGGACAGAGCACCATCAATCCTTGGCACTTTTTCAACCAATGCCTTTCACTCTTATTTTCACTTTGATCAGATTCAGATGATTCACCACTTCATCTCTCAGACCAAAGCCGTTGCACCATCCATTATGCAGATCTTGTGTAGCAGCTGCAATCTGGTGAGAAACTGCACACTGTACATCAACCTGACCTACACAGCAATGGCTAGTGTTCTCCTCAGTGTTTTCCACAAGTGCATTTGCATATGCATTTTCAAGCCACTTTGGTGTTGGTGAGACACCGTCTTTTGCAAAAGGTAACTCAGTGCTGCCATTGTGTTGCTTTATTATGCTTGACACTTCAGGCAGATAGCTGCAATCCATTCCTTGTCCAATCTGTTGTTCTGCACTCATTATCTTTGAGACCACATTATAATCTGATTTCAGAGAAACTGGCAATCTATACCTGGGCATCAGTCTTTGCAATAACACTTTTGCCACTATGCAGTTGTCACTTTTCTCAAAAACAGTTCTGATACAACCCTGTAGTGCTGTGGAAAATGAGCCCATAATCCTATCGATGCCCAGGCCGCTGGCGCAAACCGCCTCTTAGTTCCCATGTTGAATAATTACCAAATAAAGAGACGGGCGCTGGAAGCAGGAATCAAGAACAGAGTTTAATTCTCATGAGGAGAGCCAGTCATTTCGGACACGAAACACAGTGTCTTTCGGGAGGTGCTCTAACAAGTGAGCTGAGACTCTTGCTTTTATACCTTACAGAACACTTGATAACACAATCAGGACAGTATGACGCAAAAGAAAGACATCCCTATAATCCTCGTGTCAATCCTACCCCACATGTGTTCACAATGGGGACCCTTGACCTGCTGATAAGAGGGGAGGGCAATCACGCAGCTGAGTGTTTCGTAGGATGTGTACGCCTGATCATAGCCCAGGGGGTGGGGTGGCTAGGATCAATAGTGGGTCTCTTGAGGAGGAGTGACTTCATACAATAAGGGCAGTAAATGGTATCTCCTGGCTTAGGCGATGGCCTCGGACATGTGTGGTCAGCCGGACTCGGGGGAAGGGGTCATCAAGGAGTGGTATTCATGCCGCGTGGACAATCGAGCGCGGAGGGAAGGCTCGTCAACAGAGGGGTATTCATGGAAGGAAAGGAGGTGTTGGTCAGGCGCGGCCGTGACTCTCAAGGACAGGGCCTTGCAGAAGAAGAAGGTTTATGACTTGCCCATGTGAGGAGAAGGGAGGGGTAGCCAGGGTGGACACAGGGACAGAGTCACACAGAGAGAGAGAGAGATCTATTGACCCGTACATGAGAGAGCGGGGGCAGCCAGGTGCAGCTGGGGAGGGCTATGTCAGCTAAGGCGAAGGATGCCTCTTCAAGAGGGAATGGAGGGGGTTTTGTGCGGGTCAAGCAGGAGAGTTGCCTTTCACAGCAGGGTCGCGCAGAGGGAGAGGGTTTCATGGTCTATGCATGAGAGAGGGGGTGTAAGGTACGCGCAGGTGGGAAGCCGGGGATTCCAATGGGTAAAAGGCCATGGTGCCTAAACTGGCTGTACATATGCATAGGGGTGTGGGCTCTTACTGGCAGAGTGATACGGTCAATAGTTTACGGTATTCATGGTGCTCACAGGGAGAGGAGTGGGAGAAGAAGGGGAATGAATGCTGTCTATGTACATCAATTTCTTCAACTTTCACAGTGCTGTTTCAAAAACATTTTCTTGAGCCTCTTTTAATTCACCTGTGAAGATTCCATAGAATGTACATGCTAACAGAACACACATGTGTGCAACTGAATAAGCATTTCTCTCTCCCATGACAACAGTGACTCTCATTTGAGCAGATATACTGCATGTTATGGTAAGGGCAATCAATTTCGAATTTTGGACTGGGGCAACTACTGAGAGCCATGAAGCTTTGACAACATAATGTATAAGGAGCACAGCACGTGCTGCTTTTAATGTGTCACCTTTCAAACATGGGCCATCTACAAAGTGGACATTGTTGGGCTGACTCAGACATTCATCATTAAAGTCTGATTTTGGCTTTATGCATATTTTCATGATATTTAGACACTCATATTCATTCTTATCACAAACCAATTCATTTGCTGACATTTCTGTGAAGTTAGGGTCAAAGGTCATTGGGCAATACATCACAGACCTTTGAACACAGTCATCTTTTTCAATAGGCAATGAGAGAGCGCAGCCCTCCCTCTCACTGCAAATTGGTGTATTTTCTTTTAAATAAACATTCATTCCTAGTGCTGGGGTGCAACATTCTTTCTCTTTCAACTCTAGGAATGCTTTTGTGCAATTGTTGTCCAATGGAAGCGGATCAGACACACCTGTGTGTGTCAGCCTCAGTAAAGGCTTAGCCACTAGGGAAAGGTTTAGTAACCACTCTCTACAGCAGCTAACCATTCCCAAAAATGTCCTGACTTCTTTCTGAATTTGAAGTGGATTTTTCTTGGAAATCATTTCCACCCTCTCTGGTGACACCTTTCTACCTCCCTTTCCAATTTTGTGTCCCAGGTATTCGTCTTCTTTTTGACAGTACTCCTTACTATTCTCATGCATTGGCACTGTGACATGGACTTTGCAAAAATCAATAAAAGTAAGCCATTCTTCAGCACATGGAATGTGAAAAAATATATTGGCTGGATTCGGTACCACAGGACAACATGGAAAAAATATGCTTTTAATCTCCTGCACTATTCTGTTCTTTTCATTTATTTTCTGTGAGCCTGTGATCAGAAAGTTACACAAACTTCCAATCAATTCCATCAAAAATCCTTTTATTGGTAAAATTTCTGCAACTGATGGTGTACCTGAATACATGTCATCTGGTTCTAATTTTAATAAGACATGTTTTGCACATTTTATTAATTTGGCATCCTTCTCTGTGAACTCTCTTATTTCTGTGTTTATTACCTTTTCAAAAACAGAAGGTAATTTTTCAACTGTCCTTTCTGAAGATAATGCTACAACTGTTTCTTGTTGGGCCATTTTAAAGTGCACATCCTCATCAGGAATCTGAAAAATAACATTATCTGATGTACAGTATTCTGTGCTGTTTAATTTGCAAAACAATTGTTTTCCTGCTAGGCCAGAGTCACAGACAACAGTTTTGCAGTTTTCCTCAAAGGGGCCTAATTTTGGTGCAAATTTTTTTAAAACTGGGTTTATAATTTCTTTCTTTAAAACTCTTGAAATTAAGTCTGGACTTTCCACTGCCTTCACAAAGCACTTGGTAAATTCTGAATTGTGAGGGTTAAAACTCTCATTTTCAAACACAGCAACCTGTTGGACTGGGTTCTGATTTTGTCTCTGGAAATAATTCACATTTGCTCTGGACATCTTATTTAAATTAATTTTAGCATTTTCCATATTTTGTGGGACCATCTTTGCTTGGAAAATTCCTGCCATAGGTACCTGTCTCTGAACTGACATTTGCATTTGCTTAGCTGGTATATTTTGCATCTGCATTTCTCTATGTTTTTGTGCATCATGTTTAAATTTATTTTTCTTCTTCCAATGCTCAAATCTGCTATAAAGATGGCAAAAGGACACATTTTCCAGCAGTACAACATCCATACCTGAATTTGCACAAACCAAACCAACTTTACTTCCATCCTGTGTTCTTTTAATCTGTACCCAAGCAACATCCTTTGCTGGCACTCCACCCTTCAGGAAAATAAGCACTGCTATATTTTCCTCCATAACAACAGAAAATGATGGTGCGTTCATGCAAACCCTTTTCACTGTCTCCTCACCTGGCCTTTGCAAAACTTTAGATTCAAACCACAATTCAGTCTGCATGACAATGTAAAAGAACATTTCCAAATTAATGCACAACTCTTTTAAAATTTCAACAAATCCCTCAACATTTGGGTACCACAGCATAATTCTGTCTCTCAATTGTGGGATTGTGTTCAGAAATGCTGCAAGTTCGAGGGGCGTGGCTTGGACGCCGAGGAAGATGGCTGCTTAGAGCGTCTCTCCTCCCGTCACGAGCGGTTGAATCTTACATTGGAACGCTTCTTCAGCTCTGTGGCTGAAATGTGACCGCAGTTTCAGGAACCGGAACGCTCACGGAACACGAGGAGCTGTCCCATGCGGTCGTAACTGCAGTGGATCGGGAGCTGTGCCGTTTGAAGCTCCGGACACGCATGGCGGCAGAACGCGGTGATAGGAAGACGCGGAAGACGCGGAGCGAGAGGTAATCTCCAGCGTGCCGATGCGGGGAACCTGCCGTAGCGAGGAAGTTTGGAGCGGAGGTAAGGGCCAACGAAGGAATGTGCCCCTGAGCAGACGGACTGAAAGCACTGGACGCGTGAGTACTTGATGATCGTCAGTGCCGAGGCTTCCCCCGTCTCACACAAGATGGCGGCCGCCACTCAGTAATACACCGTAATACACCGCAGTCCGAGACAAAGTGACTCTCCCAGCCATCCTTGCCTGGAGCGAGAGTGATAAATGATAAATGACTGATACTGATAATGAGGAGCATGTGGCAATGAGAGGTTAATGCTAATTCCACCAAGCAACAAACACGTGTTCTGTGCCTTATACGTGATAGATGCCATTCTGTTGATGGGGGCTTAATGCTGAGTGCAGCTTCACACATAATGGATGCCATTCTGTTGGTGGGGGCTTAAAACTGAGTGCCTGCCTGCTACACCAGCGCTATCCCCGAATGCTGACTAGTCCCTAGAACCCAGCTTATGTTAATCTACAGAACACTACATGCAACAACAGAAGAGCAATACTGACATCTGCGCTACCAGTTGAACATGTGAGCATATGGCAAATGAGAAGCTAATGTTAATGCAACTCAGTTAGCGCCACGTACACACAGTGAATGAATGAATGGGACACCCTGCTTCTCAATGCCTTTTGCAACACCAACAGTGAGCTGAGTTCTGGCTGACCAATCTCCTAGGTAGGCTGGTGCTGGCTATTTCGCCCTGCGTGAGTGCGTGAGTGCCAAGGAGAGCTTTCAGGTCACTATCTACAATTCTAAGCAGCCCGGAGAAGGAGCCAGTGACCGCAATGGATACCAAGGACCAGGGAACCTTTAAGAGACTTAAATCTGATCACTCAAACCCGGGATCGCCTAACAAGCCGAAGAAAGTTACCCCGGACGCACTTGACATGATATTGAACAGGCTCGATGAGGTGAAGGACCTAGCCAAGGTCACTAAGGAGGAAGTGGTGGCAATCCGTCAAGATATCCGAGATACTAATGCGCGCCTGACAGAAACAGAATCCCGGATCAGTCGCCTGGAGGACATAGAGGTTAAAACCTCAAAGGCCTTGAAACACCTCCACATCTCCTCTGACCAGACAACCAGACGACTAGCCGAGTTGGAGGACAGGAACAGGAGAGGGAACCTACGCATCTTTGGAATTCCGGAAGGATCAGAAGATTCGGATGGTTCATGCATCAAATTCTTGGAGTCCTGGTTCACTAAAGCCACGAACATGACCTTCGCAAATCCTCTGGAATTTGATAGGGCGCACAGAGTCCCAGGAAGGATCACTAAAACACAGAAAGGACCAAGACCCATCGTATGTAAGCCCTTACGCTACCAACATGTGGAGCAAATCCTAGCCTTCGTGAGAAAACACAATCATATTCTATGGAAGGACACCAAAGTCTACATCTCTCAAGACTACAGTAAGGAGACCGTCGAGACAAGGAAGGCTTTCCTCGCCCTTCGTCCGCATCTGTCAGTGAAGGGATACCAATTTGGCTTTGCGGGCCCAGCTAAATACCGGGTGATGATACGTGGTTCGGCTCACTACTTTACGGATCCAATGAAGCTCAAACGCATGCTTGAGGATGTGGAAGAACGAGATATGGAGCGTGACATGGAAACTAACAACCCGGATGGTTTATCAGCCTCGGCTTCTGCTTCAGGATACAAGTGACCACAATAGGTCTTATCAAAATTTTTCTGTGCTCTGTGCTCTGTTGTTACTGAAAGCCTGATTGGCTTATTTGTTGCTGGGTTCCTACCGGATAGTCCTCAAGTCTGCGGATGTACTGGAAGTTTCTTTCATTTACCTCTCTGGTTCACGCTGGAGTGGCCCAGCTGTCTTGGTCTTGATCGGATCCTCTTGTTTAAAGTTGGCTCGCCTGGTTGGCTCCAATGAGACGATGGCCGGTAATGTATACATTGTAAAGCGGTGTCTAACTTCAGATTCTGGTACACTGTCAGGCTACCCGGAGTAGACCGGATTCGTTCTGTCAAGCTATGTCTATTTGACTATTGACTACTGATGTTCTACTGTTCTACTGTTCTCTGTTCAGGTTCTTCGCCACTGATGCGATGTCTTAAATTCTACTAGCCGCTAGCTACTTGGTGCCTTGATGTGAGACATGATGTCATATGATCTTCTAATAGGTCATGTTGGTATCTTCTCAATTTTCTGCTCGATAATCACAGTTCAGTGTGCGCTCAGAAATTATTCTGCCATACCAGGAAGTTATAATAAGTGGGTGTGCTGTTGAACACATGTCGGTTTTGCTGCTTTAACTCAACGTTCCACTGATTGCATAGCCTTTTATATGCATTTCCTGTTATGTATTGCTGTTCCAATGTCTTCAAATGACTAAGTTTAGACGGGGGGGCTGCTGCAGTTTTCCTCACGTCGCCATGCTTCTGTATTGCAATTGGGGTGGGTGGGGTGGGGGGCTGCGTGGGTTTGGGAGGGGTGGGTGTTGTGTTCTGTGTTTTGTGTTATTTTTCCTTATTTCTCCTCCATTCTCCTCCCCTCTTTTTCCTCTCCTTCTCGTATCATCTCTTTCCTCTCTTACCTGTCTCTTTGCTCTTGACTGGACATGTTGTATCATGCATATGATGCGTTTATATATCTATACTCAGACTGAGCGTACTATGTCTTCAGGTATCCAGTTATCTGGTGGTGGTTTCAGACAATATCTCATCTTGAGTGGCAGAACAATGTGCCCTTCACATGATGCGCCGAATACCATGTGTTCCCTTGGGTCTCTTGTTACAACCATGACACATACACCATTATAAATGTCACGTAGAACGCTGTCCACTCCACTTGGTACAACCTCTCTTGATCGACTGAAAGTTTTATCTATGAATGTTAAGGGTCTGAATCAACCCGTTAAAAAACAAAAGATATTAGATTATTTGCGGAGACAAAAGGGGGACATTGTTCTGCTACAAGAAACCAAACTGGATGATAAACAATTCTACACTCTGCGCAACAAGTTTTATACAGAGGTTGTAGGATCAGGTGCACTCGGTAAAAAGAATGGGGTTCTGGTACTATTGTCAAAGAAGTCCAAGGTAGAGCTACTATCCTCCTCCTCAGATGATAAGGGTCGCTGGGTTACGGTGAAACTCACTAAGGATAACACGGAATTCTTTGTCACTAATGTTTACGCACCTAACACTAATGATTTAGAATTCTGGCAGGATTTAGTCAAACAGATTGCGACGGTTCCTGACACGGCGATACACATAATTGGGGGCGACTTTAATCTTCCGTTTGACCCGGCCTTAGATAGGGACTCTAAGTGTACATTCAAGCCAAACAAATCACATGGTGCCTTCATCAAACTATGCCAACAATTCCACTTAATTGATGCGTGGAGGATACAAAACCCCACTGATAGAGACTACACATTCTACTCTTCCCCTCACGACTCGTTCTCCCGTATTGACTACATTTTCATTACACAAAATGGCGTAGCAAGGATAGAGGATACTTCAATTGAGCCAAGGGTACTGTCGGACCACTCATGTATATCTCTATCCATCAGTAACACTAAACCATCCCCTAAACAAACGGCCTGGAGACTTAACGAAGAAATCCTACACAAAGAACAGAATAGGACTAAAATCTTGGAGGCTATTAGATCTTATCTGGAGACTAATGTGAGGGGGGACACCTCAGAACTAGTGCGATGGGAAGCCCTAAAAAGCACAATAAGGGGAGTGTGCATCAAAATTCGTTCAGCAATGAACAGGGATTGTAATGCGAAGTTAGAAGGGTTGGAAGCTGAGATAGCTACTTTAGAGAACAAACACCAAATAACAAGGGACCAGGAAACGTTCAATGTCATGACCCATAGAAAATACGAATATAACAAGCTAGTGAGCGAAAGGGCGGGAGTGTGGCTGGATAGGAAGCGAAGGTTTAAGCTATGTGAATCTAACAAAGCCGGTAAGAGCCTGGCAGCATACTTAAAATTTAAAGTACAAAGGAATGCTATTAACGTTATCAGGGACTCGGCGGGAGTTGCTCATTCGGACCCTCAAAAGATATCTGAGGTCTTTAAAGACTTTTATGAGGACCTATACGCTAAAAACGAGTTGGTGATGGGGGACAAAATTCAAGAATATCTACAAGAATGTGCTCTACCAAAGTTAAAGCCTGAGGAACAACTCAGTCTGAATGGGCCGATCCTGGCTAACGAGGTAGAAAAAGCGATCAAGGGGTTAAAATGTGGGAAAGCACCAGGTCCGGACGGCTTCACGGCCAAGTTTTATAAAAGTTTTGCATCGGACTTGGTTGATCCCCTTCTAAACCTCTTTCACGAATTTACGGAGTCAGGGGAGGTCAAAGGTACGTTGGCAGAGGCAACTATTGCAGTCCTGCCAAAGGACGGCAAAGACCCATCACTTCCAAAGAACTACAGGCCGATTTCCCTGATTAACCTTGATTGTAAATTACTAGCCATGATCCTGTCAGCCCGTCTGCAAAAAGTCCTCCCCACCCTAGTACATCCGTCTCAAGCGGGTTTCTTAAAACATAGACTATCTAGTGATAACACCAGAGTACTGGCCCATGCTCTAGAAAAAGCGAAGCTTTTGACGACCCCCACGGTGGCAGTCACACTGGATGCAGAAAAAGCCTTCGACAAGGTAGATTGGTCCTACCTTGAGGCAGTGTTACGCAACTTCAACCTAGGAGAGACGTTTACTAAACTCGTAATGGCTTTGTATGCAGGCCCCACTGCTAAGGTCAGAGCGGGCGGCTCCTTCTCTTCCTCTTTCTGCCTAAAACAAGGGACGAGACAAGGCTGCCCACTATCACCTTCTCTATTCTTATTGGCAATAGAACCCTTTCTGTGGCACATCAGACACAATGAAGCCATTGCTGGGGTTACATTTGGCGACTGCACTGTAAAATTGACTGCATACGCCGACGATGTCCTGATCTTGTCGGAAAAAGCTGATGAGGCTATCCCGGCCTTGATGGACACAATTGAGGGGTTCTCTAGAGTCTCAGGATATAAATTAAACAAGGATAAAACAGAGGTTAAGTTACTAAACAACATCGGGGATAAAGGATTACTGGGAACATCTGGCCTTACTTGGCAACCGAAAGCTTTTAAATATTTGGGCCTAGACTTTGAGAAGGACTTGATTACGACTCTGAAATTAAATGAAGACTCAACATTAAAAAAGATATCCACTTTGCTAGACAGTTGGTCACCAAAATTCTTGTCCTGGTGGGGCAGGGCTGAGACTCTAAAAATGATGTGCACGCCTCTAGTTAACTACCTGGCTAGCATGCTCCCCATGACTTTCTCAGACGACTTTATTAGGAAGGTGGACAAGCTGTTCGGAGAGTTCCTATGGCGAGGGAAAAAAGCCAGGATATCACTTAAAAAGCTGCAGCTAGCAAAAGATAAGGGCGGCCTGGGCCTGCCCTCGTTTAGGAACTACCAAACGGCTTTCCTCTGTAAGCAAGGGGCCCTTTGGCTGGTTGAGGATACATCCTACACTCCAGTATGGCTAACTATTGAACGATCGTTAATAGCAAATGCACCCCTCTCGTCTCTCCTCACCATGGACCTGGCCCATATACCTCACTCCAAATACATCCTTCTAAATACTAGAAGAGCACTTCTCCGACTTGACCAGTATCATAAGACTGCTCTGGTGATTAAGAGATCCACCCTACTCTCACTATGGCATAACCCTAAGATCAGGATAGAAGGGAGAACCCTTTACTGGGAAGTGTGGGCCGAAAAAGGTATACACATAGTGAATGACCTCTATGATAATGGCAGACCCCTGCCCTTCTCGACATTGCAAGAAAAGTTTAACTTACCACCCATAGAATTTTACCAATTCCTAAAACTGAAAGCCGCTATCTCCAAATGCCCCCTCAACACAGACTTACCCTGGCTTGTGTCCCGGCTACGAATACTATACCATGCTGACCATTTTGTATCAAGAATATATAAATTACTCCTCCCCCTACCCAAGACGCCACATAGGCTGACCGAAATTAAGTGGGAAGCGGAACCTAATTCCACAGGCATTGCATTAGACTGGGAGGTGATACACAACACCGCACTGACTAACAAGATATCCCCGATCCTATGTCAAACGAAATATATGCTGTTAAATAGAGTGTTCTGGACCCCCCAGAGATTGTTTAAATGTAAATTGAGGGATACGCCTACCTGTTGGAATTGCCATAAAGCTCCTGGTGACTTGGCACACATGTTTTTTCATTGTTCCCTATTACGAACATTTTGGAATAAAATATTTACTTACATTCAACAAGTGCTTGGAATCACGCCTGTCCAAGATTTCATATATGTAATTTTAGGTCCTCTGGAAACACAATTGCCGGACATTCATGACAGGCAACTGCTTGATATTATGCTGACATTGGCGTGCAAGGTCATTCTTTACAAATGGAAAAATTTTGATGACATCAACTTCAAAATGTGGCTGGAATGGCTCTCATTTTTAAGAGGGGCAGATAATCCTGCACTACAGTCGGCTACTTGGAAGCCCTCGAACAAAAAACTCTGGAAATCCCTGGATACGTCATCCTCCCACTTTGAGCCACCATGATATGCATCTCAACAATTGACTTTTCCAAACTGTATATAGGCGGAATTTGAGGTGTTGCTTGTGGTTTTATGTACTTACTGCATATTCTCTGCTGTGCACACAGTGTACCGAGTCTGAGAAAACCAACTACTATTGCCCTATGGATACACCTGTCCTCTCTCTTCTCACCTCTCTCTTCTCTTCTTCTCTATCTTTTCCCTTCTCTACTTCTCTTTCTCTCTCTTCCTTTTCTTATCTTCTTCCCTTGATTTGCTTTTTGATTATTGTAAGTGTCATGATACCAAGAATGTGTTCATTTGTACCTTTAAAGATTTATTGTATTGCCTTTATTTTGGTCCTTCTTCAATAAAAAAGATTTGAAATAAAAAAAAAAAGAAATGCTGCAAGTTCACTTTTATTCTGTGGCATAGGAACATGCACTTCTCCCACCTTTTCTCTCAATGAGTAAGCAAAAGCTTCTCCCTCATTCTGCTTATTATTTTTCTCAACTATATCTGGTGGCTTCTTTTCCTCATCCAGTTTCCTAGCTAGGTCTGGTGGTTTCTTTTTCTTCTCATGTTTTCTTTCCCATTTGTCTCCTAATTTCTCAAACCCATTGCATTTAAAAATATACTTTATTTCTGCAATGTGCAATTGCATTCCTGAAGAACACATTTTCTCATTTGCTTCATCATCCATATGTACCCTAAAACTTTTCTGAAATGGGAAACTTCCTGAAACATCAATTTCATAATTTTGAGCCAAATCTGTCAGGCCATTATGCGTAGTTAATGCATATGCAACTGTTTCCTTACTCAGGGAAATTAATTCTTTTTCCTGACACTTGTTCACATTTTCATTATTTAAACAGCATGGACTGTTATTTTCTTCATGTTCAAGTGCTGAGTTTAAAACACTAAGCTGTTTCTCTTTTTCAGGGCATGTGTTAATATGTTCTCCCATGTTTTCAATCTTTTTACTCACTGCTGTTTCCTCAAAGCAGGTTTGAGAAATCCCATTTTCAAATATATTTATTTTAATCTGGGCTGCAGATGTTGTAAAGGCCATTTTTTCCCTCACCCTTCAGTGCTTGGGGTAATTTCTGTTCAATAATCTGTGTATTCTGAGTTTCTGAAATAAACCCTGCCATAATCACTCCTTCTGCAGTTCTTTGAACCTTTTCAGTAGGGACCATATTAATTGGGACAGTCATAATTTTTCTATGCATTATCTGTGCATCTGCAGTTAGCAATTCTTGGACTGAATCAGGCACATTTGAAGCAGTAACATCTGGAGCTATCACTGTCAGTGCTGAATCAACAGGTAATGGGTAAATCTGAAATCTTTGCACAGTTTTCTCAACCTTTGCTTTTCTCTGTTCAACAGAAGCAGTAGCCACTGTAGTGCTTACTGGTACACTATTTTCAGTATTTTTAATGGGAACCACATAAAGTGGTGGACACTCAGTTAACAATGCATCCATTATTTTATCCCCTGAATCATTATTTATTTGAAGCTCTTTATCATCATTAATTCTCTTCTCCTGCATTTGGTTCTTTACCTTTTTATCCTCACTTGCTTTCTCTCTTGCTGTCTTTTCCCACAAGCTTAAGGCCTCAAATTGTGCAGCTTTAGATGGTGTCTTTATTTCACATAACACTTCCCTTACTTTGTCAATAATTTGCAATTCAAAAGTACCATCTTTTGGAAAGCTCAAAGCACCCTCTTTTTCAGTAATCTTGCACCATTGGTGAACCCACATACATGTATTTTGTCCCAAATTGGTAGACATAAAATGCACAGGTGTTCCTTCAGGAGCATCACCAATAAAAAACGAATTTTTCACTTTACCTCCTAACAGCTTCTTTAAGCCTTCAAACAATTTCATTTTTGCAATAGTTCAATGCAATTTCTTTTTTACAAAGCTGTCAGTCTCAATTTCAGTCAGTTTTACTCCTACTACTGACCCTCCACAAAATCTTACTGCAATATTTCTCTGAATCAATACCTCTGTTAGTAACAACATAAATACATTCGCTACTCTGTCTGTTGTGCTAAATAAAGGATAGATTTATATTCACTGCGAGTAACACATTCCGCTTACCCTTCACAAAGTAAGACCTTCCGTTTACTCTTCAAACACTACAGGTAAATCCCTTCCGCTTACCTGTCACACAAGCTCAGAAGAGCCTGCTACTCCTTTGGACTTATCCTTCAGGATATATCTTAGTCCAAAGTTTCACCAGCGAACCCTTTTGCTGTCACTCAAGCTCAGAAGAACCTGCTACTCCTTTGGTGTGACCCTTTCTAGGTGATATCAGACCAAAGTTTCACCAGCGAACTCTTTGCTACAATCACTCATACAGAAAATAGTCCCTAATTTAACACTGCCAGCCCTACCTAGCTTCTCAGTGCTATTCCAACAGACGAGTAACCTCAGTGCAGTGTGGCTTCCATTTACCACCCGCTATTCCTTCCCGGGATTCCACAGGTGTACATACCTACGTGTTCCAGACAACATAGAACAAGACACTACCTTAACTTAAAGAGTTAAAACATGTAATCAATAACCAAAAAATTATGTCCTATGAAATTACCAATATAATCAATAACACCATCAATTCAAAATGAGCAAAATATCACCAACAGTAAAATCCTTACTATTTTCAACGCTTTATAAAAACATGCTAGCATATTAACAACATTTCACAACCCTATTTATACTCACACCACTTCTTGCATCACCTTCCAGTACTGCTTTGCCAATCTTCAGGTTCTGAGCATTGGAGTCAGGAATCAGGAGTTGGACATTTATCTAACTTGGGCAATTATTTTATTTCCCTACTTAAAGTCAATGATCCATTAGTTGAGTAGTTGATGGTGAAATCAATAATCATTAATCACCAAACTAATCAATAATAACCATCCTCTGATTACCAAAAACTGATGGAGCGGTAATTTCTTCTGGTAATTTCTCAATGCAAAACCCTCATGCTACCTCTAATTTACCGCTCAAAAGGTGTTGGGCCCTTCACACCATGTAATACCTTCAGGAGACTTTAAATAAAGATGAACAGTCAAAAATGCAATTATTATTTTAAGCCAATAAAGAGAGTTGTTGAGTATTTAAAGGGTTTTATTTTCTAGTAAAAAGTTAATTTTCTCTGACCCTTTATTCATTAATAAAATATCAATCAGGTTACAGAATTTGAAAACCAGGAAAAATAGCATTAATACAGAACACATTACAGTCTGCATATAGGCATAACATGTAGGAATGTGGCGCAAAATATCATTCAAGACTCAAAGAGTTTCTAAGAAAAATATAGTCTTGCAAGGCTAATCAAAAATCAAATAGTTTGCAAAAATCTCCCATTAAGAGACATAAATGCATAAGTCAAAAAAAATCTTTTCAGACCTAATTAATTAGTCAAAGCATAACTGAAGTTTAGCATCTAATTCTATTTAATCAGCTGCACTCTCTGTCTGTCTGTCTGTGTCTAAAGAGCAAGCAGGGAGTGAGATAGCCCCTCCTTCACCAGACCTCAAAGGAATGCGGCCTCAAGTGCCAAGATATGACGTGGAAGCAAGAAACCTCCCCTGATTCTCCTCGGACGCCCCTGCAGCACCCGTGACGATCTCGTACCTAACCCATAGGCTGTCTGGCCTAATCTGTTCCTTCTCTTCAAGAGCTCACACACCCCCTAATGAGCCTAGAAGCCAGCTGAGCTGAGAAAGCCCGCCCCTCAATCAATCAATCAGGTCATTTGTAGAGCGCACTACTCACCCGTAGGGTCTCAAGGCGCTGGGAGGGGGGGGGGGTGCCGCTACTGCTCGAACAGCCAGGTCTTGAGCTTCTTCCTGAAGGAGAGGTGGTCTTGGGTCAGGCGCAGATTGGTCGGAAGTGAGTTCCAGGTCTTGGCGGCCAGGTAGGAGAAGGATCTTCCTCCTTTTGTCGCTCTTCGGATGCGGGGGACGGCGGCGAGGGCGTGGTTGGTTGATCTGAGGAGGCGCTTGGGAGTGTAGAAGCTGATCCGGTTGTTGAGGTAGCTCGGGCCTTGGTCGTGTAGGGCTTTGTGCGCGTGGGTGAGGAGCCGGAAGGTGATTCTCTTGTTGACCGGGAGCCAGTGCAGATCTCTCAGGTGTCCGGTGATGTGGCTGCGTCGGGGGATGTCGAGGATGAGTCTCGCCGAGGCGTTCTGGATCCGCTGGAGTCTCTTCTGGAGTTTGGCCGTGGTTCCGGAGTAGAGGGCGTTGCCGTAGTCCAGTCGGCTGGTGACGAGGGCTTGGGTGACCGTCTTCCTCGTCTCGGTGGGGATCCACCGGAAGATCTTACGTAGCATGCGCAGGATGTTGAAGCATGACGAGGAGACGGCGTTGACTTGTCTGGTCATGGAGAGGGAGGAGTCCAGGATGAAGCCCAGGTTGCGTGCGTGGTCCGTCGGTTTGGGTGCGGTGCCCAGGGCGGGGGGCCACCAGGAGTCGTCCCAGGCGGAGGGCGTGGAGCCCAGGATGAGGACCTCCGTCTTGTCTGAGTTCAGTTTCAGGCGGCTGGTCGTCATCCATTCGGCTACGTCTCTCATCCCTTCGTGCAGGTTGGCTCTGGCGGTGGCGGGGTCGTTGGTCAGGGAGAGGATCAGCTGGGTGTCGTCGGCGTAGGAGATGATGTTCAGGTTGTGTTGGCGTGCGATGGCCGCGAGGGGGCTCATGTAGATGTTGAAGAGGGTTGGGCTCAGCGAGGATCCTTGGGGTACGCCGCAGATGACTTTGGTGGCCTCTGACTTGTACGGTGGTAGGCGGACTCTTTGTGTTCTTCCGTCGAGGAAGGAGGTGATCCATTCCAGTGCCTTCTCCTGGATTCCGATGTTGCTGAGGCGCTGTGCTAGGGTGCGGTGGCAGACAGTGTCGAAAGCCGCGGAGAGGTCCAGGAGGATGAGGGCCGCTGTTTCTCCGTTGTCCATCAGAGTTCGAAGGTCGTCGGTGGCGGCGATGAGGGCGGTCTCCGTGCTGTGGTTCGCTCGGAAGCCGGACTGTGAGGGGTCGAGGGATCCATTCGTCTCGAGGAAGGCGGCCAGCTGTTTGTTGACGGTCTTCTCGATGACTTTGGCCGGGAACGGGAGGAGCGAGATGGGACGGTAGTTCTTGAGGTCGGTGGGGTCTGCTGTGGGTTTCTTGAGGAGAGCGCTGATTTCGGCGTGCTTCCAGCTCTCAGGGAAGGTGGCGGAGTCGAAGGAGGTGTTGATGATGTCCCGCAGGTGGGGTGCGAGGACAGCGTCGGCCTTGTTGAAGACGTGGTGAGGGCAGGGGTCAGTCGGCGATCCGGAATGGATGGAGTTCATGGTGCGGATGGTGTCTTCGGTGCTGATCGGGGTCCAGGTGCGGAGGGTGGTGGAAGGTGGCGTCGTTGCGGTTGTGGCTTGCGTTGGTTGGTTGTTGAAGCTGTTGTGTATGTCCGTGATTTTGTTGTGGAAGTAGGACGCGAGGGAGTTGCAGAGGTCTTGCGACGGGGTGATGTCGTTGTTTCCGGCGTTGGGGTTGGAGAGCTCTTTCACGATGTTGAAGAGTTCCTTGCAGTTGTGTGCGTTGTTGTCCAGCCGGTCCTTGCCCCTGTCAGTTTTTATACACAAAATTTTGGCAGACTACACAAAATGTTGCATTTCAGGAAAACCTGTATGTTGATTGGTTAGTCATGGTGGCATGAGTTCTCATCACCCTGACGCATTCTAAAAACCTGACCATGCCAGTTTTTAACAAATGAAGCATACATAATAAATACATTTTATGAGTTTGCAACAATTGCTAGGGAAAATTTTCAATAGTCTTCCTTCCTTCCTGCCAAAGCGCAGTCAGATGGACACTTTTAACTAACACTGGTACATTTGGCAGAATCACAAGGATGTACAGTTCAAGGTGTTCTTGACTTCTTGGCATGAGGAAAGCTGCCACAGTCTGCGCATGCTCCCTTCTCATTCAAAGCAAGCCATAGCTTTTGATGGTTTCACAGGCAGCCATTTAATGGTAGGCCCCAAAAATAAAATAAACAAAAAGATAATGTTAATTTCATGTAAATCAGCACATTATGTTTCCAAACTCCATACTAATACTCATTATAAATGTTTTCCTAGCCAAGCTACTAGTGTAAAGCAGCTTTTCTATTATTTATGTACAACATGTAAAATAAATGTGCAATGTGCAACAAAGTAAAAGAGGTGTTATTAACTGAAAATATTTATCAAAATATGCAACAAGTCAAAGTCTCTTTAGACAGAAATAGTGGATTTAGATTACATGGGATGCGCTGGGAAGAGAGAAACACATTCTATTAATCTTCAAAGCTAAAAAGGCCACTTTTCTCTACACTGCAAAAACACATGTTAATTCAGCAAAAGCATGTCAGACTGATTTGGCCTAACTTTCATATTTTTCAAGTGCCATGTTTATAACTTGCACCAAAATGTGCGTGGCAATTTAAATGCAGTCTGTCTGAAGCACAAAAATAAAACAATGCCTGACTGCAGAGGAAATCTGCTCCATCATTCTCAGCAGGGTTAAATGCGCATATAGTTGCCACATTCAGTTATATGCTCCTGAGTATTGCCATGATTCATGGGTACTCGAACTACGATGAAATTAAATCGAAAGTGCATGCCCCCGTAAAAAGGTCATTCCCACATAGAAAAGTGGGAAGTAACATTTAAAATGGAAGATATGGTCATGATTACAACTCACTATAGTAAGTAGAATAGTTAGCTACATGGGCTCCCACGGCAGGGGTAATCTTCACGCCGTGCTTAGCCTAATAAAAAAACATCATCAGAGCAAGCGCTTTAGTCACCTGTCTCAACCACACTTCAAAGTCCCATAATACAAGGTTTTACGATATCACTTACTTTAAAGACGGTGACTCCCCACAGGCTACCTACTTTATAGCATGTCCGCGGGCCGAAAAACACAAAACGCCGGCGAGATGCGGAAGTGAAATGCATCTCGCCGTGGTCACGTGTGCGGACGTCGGAACGACATATTGACGTCAGAAGTGCTTAAAGTGAAAGGAGCCTTTATATCTCGAGTGCCGATAAATTTTAATTATCAAACTACAAAAGGACACAAATATTGACAGCTCTTAGAAAATAAAAGAGAACAAAGAAAGTGCTGTATTTGGTTCTTCACGGGGTAACTCAGGAGAAGAGAGCAGGCCCAAGCAACCTGAGAGCTTAGTGACAAATGTATCCTCAGTAGTTCTAAATCCAGCGGAAAGTTCGGTCTTGGAGAAGGGTTTGGGTTTTATACCCACCCCCTGCCTTGACCGTTTTAAGTTACACTGTGAATTGACAGACTTCTTTCGTAAGTTAAGACTAAAAAGTTTCTTTCAACAACAAACTACAAAATTGTCAAAGTTGGCCTCAAGTGATACAGGCTTTTAATTGAAATCCTATTTCACTCCTCCACCACATACAGTACCACCAGAACTGCTAGCTTTTGAGCAAGCTGTCTTTAATGAGGTGGAAGCCTTAGAAGAACCGGCACCCTTTAAAAACTTAACAGCAGCAGAATTCCAAGCTATACAATCACTTCAGAATAATACCAAAATAGTTATTAAGAGTGCTGATAAAGGTGGGGGCATAGTCGTCCAAAATGTGGAGGCCAATGATTGAGAGTGCAAACGATTGCTGAGCAACAATACCAACTGTGTGCTTCTCACTGAAGATCCATCAGTCACTCTCAGAGGAGACATTTGTGAACTAGTAGTAACGGCTGAACAAGACAGTCAAATCACAAAACATGAAGCTGACTTTCTGATGACTTTGGAGGGTAAAACTCCATATTTTTATACCCTTCCTAAAACACATACAAACGTACATCCTCCCACGGGCCGACCCATCGTCTCGGGTATTGGATCATTACTGGAACCCCTGTTCAAGTACTGTGATTTCTTTTTGAGACCCATCATTCAATCAACCAGCACATACATCAAGGACAGAAAAAGTCTACTGGCTATGCTAAGAACTATCACAATGCCAGAGGAACCATGCTTTCTGGTATCACTGATTGATTTGATTTGATTTGATTTGATTTTAAGTTTTCTTGAGCGCGCAGCTACCCTGGGGCATCCCGGCGCTAAAAGACTACGGAACTGAGGGAAGGAAGGGTCAGGACGTGAACTCAAGGGAACAGTAAAGTTTTTAGGAGTTTCCTAAACCTGAGGTAGTTGTGTTCTTGCCTCAGGGAAAGGGGGAGTGCGTTCCATAGTCTAGGAGCATTATAGGAGAACAGGCGTCCGCCTGTTCTGGCCTTCCTGATTCTGGGGACATTGGCGAGGGAAAGAGAGTTGGACCTCAGGTGGCGACTTGACTGTTGTTGAGTCACCAGGGTCCTGAGAATGGGGGGGCCTTCCTTGTGCAGAATTCTGTGGGTGATGCACAGGGTCTTAAAATTGACCCTCTCCTTCACTGGTAGCCAGTGCAGACTTCTGAGAGCTGGTTTAGCTGAGTTCCTCGTTGAAGTTCCTGTGAGGATTCTCGCCGCCGCGCCGCGTTCACTAGACATTGAAAGTCTATACACCTGTATCCCCCTGGATGATACAATCAGGGTGATAACAGAGGCCTTGGACCAGTCCGCATGGGATTTCTCCTCCTTCCGTTCCTTTGTAGTTGATTGTGCCACTTTGGCACTTTACACAAAACTATTTTGAATATGAGGGTAACATCTACCTCCAAGCTACAGGGACATCCATGGGGTGTACAATTGCCCGAGTGTAGCTGGTTTATACGTTTATAATTTTGAGTGCAAATACATCCTGACACCTGACAACCCCTTTTCATCAATGGTAATCCTTTGGCAACGATACATTGATGATGTATTGATTATCTGGAAGGGGGGTGAGGACACTTTGAACTCCTTTTTTGACTGGGTCAACACCTGTGACCCTCATTTGAGATTCACACATGAGTATGCAAAAGAAAAAATTGTCTTTTTGGATGTGACCATAACCAAGGAAGGAGATCAGCTACGGACTAAGACATATTACAAACCTACGGCCAAAAATAATATCCTCCTATTTTCAAGTTTCCATCCACGACCCTTGAGGGAGAACATCCCATTTGGTCAATGCCTTCATATACAAAGGAATTGTAGTGAACTAACGGATTTTAAAGAACAAGCACATAATTTGACCAACAAACTACAACTAAGGGGTTATCCTAATCATATCTTAAACAAGAGCTGCAAGAGGGCCAAAAACCAGCATAGGGATGCCCTTCTGGAGACTTACCCTAAAGACAAGAATGGAGAGGTCCCTCTAACTTGTGTGACCACATTTAATCCAGTCTCAAACGCTGTGAGCCGCTGCATAAATAAACATTGGAACATACTCAAGAGCAACAAACACCACTGGAATAAACCGCTCTTTTCCTACAAACGGGCAAGAAGTCTGAAGGACTCATTAGTCCATACTCGCCCGAAAAATCATCAGAAGAATAGAGAGGAGGGTGTCCTGAATGCCTGGGGGCTCCCTCCGGTCACAGGGCATTTTCCCTGTGGGGACTGTAGCGTATGCCACTTGACCACAAATACCAGGACTTTAGACCTAGAACCTGGGAAACAGTGGCAACAATGCATTCATACTAATTGCAACTCATGCAATGTAGTATATTTGATTGTTTGCCCTTGTGGACTAAAGTATGTGCATGGTCCCCAAGATTCATAACATGGTGGGGTAGGATTGAGACCATCAAAATGATGATCTCTTCCCTAGTTAACTATATAATCACTATTCTCTCCCTCCTTTTAACTGAGGACTTCCACCATAAATTAGACGCCCTGCTCTCCAAATTCCTGTGTAAAGGGAAGAAAGTGAGAATTAGCATGAAGAAACTTAGATTAGATAATTTGCTGGGTGGGATCAATCTTGCAGATTTTAAACTCTACCAGACGGCTTTTTTAGCAAAACAAGGCTCCTATTGGCTCGTTAAATCAGAGGACTACACCCCAGTTTGGCTGGACATTGAGAAATCAATCCTCATGAATCTCTCCCCTGCGTCCCTGCTGACCATGAATCTCAAGGCGTTTACATGCTCAAAGCCCTTGTTTAAGAACATAAAATGGGCCCTACTGAAGATCGATACATTTCTGGACAACAGTATTAAGCGATCCAAACTTGAATCACTTTGGAACAATCATAAAATGCTCTACAAGGGAAACCCTCTATAAAATGACTCCTGGGTTAACAAGGGCATCTTTTTTCCACACCAACTCTTCAACAGCGCTTACCCCCTCTCGATCAAAGAAATACAAGCTACTTATAACCTGGAACCAATTGAGTTCTATAAGTTCCTAAAAATAAAATCAGCATTAAATAAACCGAAGTTACCTCTCTTCTCTCCTTCCCTCCCGCACTATCTCTCGAAGTTAAGTAGGCTAGGTCATCAGGTCTCCTGGATCTATAAACTAATTCGCCCTCAACAATCTTCCCTTAATAAGAAGTTGGTAACCTTTTGGGGATCGCAGTCCTCCTCCCCGATCTCAGAGCTAGGCTGTTCCAAAACTTGGGCCTCAACGCTGAGAAACAAAATTAGCCCGGTACTCTCCCAGACAAAGTTTTGGCTCTTGCACAAGGCCTACTGGACAGCAGCCCGACTCCACTCCCACAAAATTAGGGAGGATCCCATCTGCTGGAATTGCAAGGACAAAGTTGGTGACCTTGATCATCTCGTACTCCAGTGCGTTTCTGTGACACCATTCTGGGATAAGATCTTCGACTTCATTTCTAACCTTTTCACTTACTCCCCTAGTTTGGATATCTCGTCACTAGTTTTTGGTTTCCTTAGAGCAGAAGCACTGACTGAAAAGGACAGGACACTCCTAGATTTACTTCTAACTGCTGCGATTAAGATTATCTTCAACAATTGGAAAGACACACTCAAAGCCTCCTTTAATTGCTGGTTAAACTGGGTCATCAATCTAAGAGGTGCCGACAATATATCCCTCCAGCCCTCGCCATGGAAATCTTCTACCAGACACATGTGGGACACTCTCGACTCATATCTTAGCTCACACAAACCGCCCTGATTCACCTCAATCACGCTAGGCCGGCTCACCTCAAAGATCTGACTATCGCACCAAGACCTACGAGCGGCACCGGCTATCTTAACCTCCCGCTCTCTGTGATAAGCCTCTACAACCGGGTATCTGTTCACTCCTCCTGACGCTACTGTCATGTCATTCCCCTTAAGGCACTCTCCCCTGACACTACATATGCCTCAAAATTGTGTTAAGTATGTATTAGTATTGTTTTTATCTATGATTATCTACAATACCATTCTGCGCATTGATGTTAACTACGATCCCATCGCACTTGTTACTTTCTTATATGACTAGTTGATGTTTGTCCTTCCGTATATATCCTTGTATGTCCTTATATGATTTACTGTATGTAATTTTGTCTGGAAAAAAACAATAAAAACTTGTTTGAAATCGATAAACCACAAGGACAGCGGCTGATGTCAAACTATTGAAGGGGGAAGAATTGCGTTCGCTAAACCGCTGCAGTTTGAGCTGACCCTAGGTAACCACCCAAACTTTAGGCAACTTGGTTTCCATTGATTGATTGATTGACTTGGTTTCCACTAGTTCTTTTGGTCAGGCACCGCCAGAACCTCCTTTAGGCTTACTTCAGGAAGTAGTGGGTTGGAAACTCTGTGACTTGGATTACAGTCCGTCTTTGTGTAAGGAGCCCTAAAGTTGTAGGGTGCTTCATAGGGTTAGCATTAGAGTTGGAATAAGAATGTCCCCTGCATTTTTTTCGGAGTTTCATTAAGCTCGCACTCGACCCAGAGGTATCGGGATGATAGTGCTTTATGTGAGACCCAGTTCCGTTACAGATGGGCACATTAATTTTCGTTAGAAACGGGGATATTGAATGATTTGCCCGGAATCACAGGATGTCTCACGTGACGGATCGGAGTGCCATGCATGAACGTAGCTAAGCCAGAACCCCTAAATGTGTGTTGCCAGCTTTGCTCAGTGTCACTTCTAATTATTATAGCATCGCTCCAGCACTTGACAGCTCAGAAAGCTATAAAAAGGTGTGACTTTGCATTTCAGTACGGTGATGCGGGCCACCACATTGAAATGTGTTAGCCAAACACCTGATGCGTGGTACTTGGCAGGCCTGTTCCCCTCAACGCAGGCACCCTTGCACTATGGTGCAAGGCTGCCTGCATTGGCACTAGGCAGCTAAATGTAGCCCCAGCACAAGGAGAAATGCAGGGCTGCACCGTATTCTTGTAAATACGGTGTAGCCCTGCATATCAGAAGTGGAGAGCATGGCGGGCCAACGCCATGCTCCACAACTTCCTTGTAATTATGCCCCTTAATGTCAACAGCCTGACCCATTTTATCAAGAGACAGAACATCCACTCATTTCAGAAGATGCACCGCCTTGATGTAGCATTGCTCCAGGAAACACATCTGTCACCTATTGAACATGATACATTCAGAATTGATTGGATGAGTACGGTACTACATGCCAGCAGGATCCAGACTACCCTTACACACCCATCTACTCTTTTGGAACAGGGGGAAAGTGGGTTGGACATCTTATTTCACAAATTGCTGGGGGTTTGCACACAGCGGACATGGCGGGACACCCCTTAGCAGATAAATAACTTTGTCAAGGTTCAGATACCCATTGAATCTTTGTGTATGGGCTCTATCTATGCCCCGGGCGGCTGACCAAACTCCGGCTCTCCTTGGGACAGCCAGGGTATTCATGAGGGGGGGTGCTGGAATATGGCACCTTGACAAGTCCAGAAACCATACTACCAGGCAGCCCGAGACAGGTTCATCCTCTCCGACATTATTGATGATCATGCCTTTATAGATCCATGGTGGTTGACGCACCTGAGGGGCGTGGGCTATACTTTCACCTCCTGCGTCCATTGCAAACGTTTACGCCTTGATCCTCCCAAACAGTACCTCTCATCATGATCTTCTGCTACTCGACCATAAACTTCGATTGTTGCAAATCCCTCAGGCCCATTGGAGAATGTATACAGCACGGTATAAAGCCCCTGAAGACAAGCACAGATGGTGCCAATATGTGAGCCAGTACTTGGAGGAGAACATTGGGTCCATGTCCGCTGCACAGGTGCTGTGGGAGGGCAGGGAGGCCTTTTAGAGGTAATTTGATGAATGATTTGGCTGCGTATAAGTGCCACTGTGAGGCATATCAGTGTTGGTTGACTAACCTCATGCTTCTCCTGGCTCAGATGTATAACGCACTGCTGACACCTGCTCTTCTCAAGGAGCTGCTTGGGGCCAAGTATGATCTGAACTCCGATTACACAGTGGAGGACCAGAGGGATATGCTCTGCTGACGATATAGTAAGGGACGGTGGGTTGGCCCCCTTTGCTACACACATGCGTGATTATGGGCTGCCACAGTCGCATCACTGACAGTACCGACAGCTCATGCAGAGCCTGCCACACGTGCTGGGTGCTCCCCTTACGATCTTGAGACTGACCCAATGTTGCATTATATCCTGATGTGGAAAGGATTCAAGGACACTATGGTGGGATTGTATGTTACCACTATGGACAGCCTTTTTTAGAGCACCACTGCCCACACTTTATGCTGATTGTGGGAGCAGAGGCTGTGCCTCTCACTGTCTGAGCAGGATGGACACGACCTTTGGAAAGAGCATGTTAGTTTCCTCCAGGAGGTCAGGTTGAAATTCAGTTATTTCAAGTTCTTACACCACTGGAACTGGACGCCGGAGTGGATCTATAAAGCACATACGGCAGACGATTCCAAGTGCTGGAGGTGCTGAAGGTGTGGCGCACTCGCCTGTGACATTTTACATTTCCTGCGGACTGTACAGTACTTTGTGCTACTGGGGCTCCGTTTGGGATACCTTGATGACCAACCTATGGGTGGCACCGCAATTGATGGCCCGTCTGACCTTGCTTCACAAAATGTCAGTATTCCAGGATTTAACCCACCACTGTAAGAGTTAGCTGGCTATGGCCTTCATAGTGGGAGTTGGCTTTTTGGGGGAGACCATGGGGCTTGGCACCCTGACATTTTTTTTCCTGTTCCCATGTCCCTTCCCCTCGTGTTCTCCCTCATCCTCCTTCCCTGATCATCTGCTGGATTTTCTGAGCCACATCACCTCTATCTAGAGGGTTTATTTCATTTATTGTTTATCCTGTTTTCAATGTCTTCTCACAAGTTCTAGTTTACACAGTATCTTGGACTCTGCTGAATCGATAAACTTCCATCCCTGTAATATGCTCATTGTATATGAAAAATCAATAGAGAATTGAGGTATTTAAAAAAGACACAGGAAGTGGTGTCACTTAACATTTGACTTTGACAATTCCAAAGGAAGAGACATTACTGAATTTATAGACATGATCAGCACACATGTCAAGTGATAAAATTAACAACCAAGTCTCACTAAAATAGACATTCAATTTAACATTCTACTGAACTGTGTGCAGTACTCATGATGAAATATGGGAAAAGTTGTGCACCAAAATGTGGGACAGAGGGTCTGCTCTGTGCCCAATAGTTATGTGTGAAGTTCTAGTTAATCCCCATAGTTTGGAAGAATGGGCCAGGTTTGTGTGAGACCTCAGCACGACATCCAAATGTGTTAGTGTCACTCGTGATGAGTGATGCTTGAAGGCTCTGATATATGCTCGTCCGAATTAATGTCGCTGTCGAGGCACTCAAGGTTGCTTGCATGACAATGCTACAAAGAGTTGACGCACTCACTAATCAGTGTATTGATGACGAGCGTACTATGATATAGGAGCCTATGTGAATGAGTAGAATATTTTAGAGTAGTGAAATGTCCCTGCCCTGTTCTTCAGGCCAGTAATTCTTCAGGTCGTCCTGTCCTCGGCAGAAGCGGCCGCTCCCCTCACCTCCTCTCCTGGCTTCATGCTAATTAGCCTCGCAAGTATTTTCTGCTGTGCTCACAATCTAGGCTGCGCTTTGAAACGCCTCTGTGTGTGGACATTATAATCTGGGCTGCGCTTTGAAACGCTTTTGTGTGTGAACATTAGAAGGTGGGCTGCGCTTTGAAACGCTCTTTGCAAATATCTCCGCTATAGTTATTAATCGTGTTGCACTTAGAACGCTCGCCACTGATTTTCACTCTTAATTTGTGCCATAGCGCTTCACTGCTGTAATAGCTCCTCTACTGGGGGACCCTAGTAGTATTGTTTATTGTCTCTGCCATTTTGTTTGGTTTGTTTACCCGTCCCAGACCCTCCCTGCACCTCGCTCCCGCCTCCCAGCCGCCCCTCCCACGCTCCGCCCCCACCCACTCTCCATTTATGACAGATGGACATACGTGCAGCGTCCACGCGCTGCGGCCGCGCCGAAGGTGCGCCAAAGGTAAGCCCGTCTACGCCCGTCCGCGCCAAGCCCGCGCCCAGCACCAGACCCCCTGGCCCCCGTCCCACCCGCATTACTTACGCCGCTTCCACCCTCCTAACCCTTAACCCAGGCCGACTCCCCAACTGCGCCCAAGCTGCCCCCGGACACACCCATGGACCCTTCACATGCAACTCCTGCAAGTTTGACGGCACCAAGACCTACTCCTCATCCACGAACACCAAACAGAGCTCTGACACCAACCACCTAAAATGCATCCTGC
Source organism: Lissotriton helveticus (assembly GCF_964261635.1). Lineage (NCBI taxonomy): Eukaryota > Metazoa > Chordata > Amphibia > Caudata > Salamandridae > Lissotriton > Lissotriton helveticus. The sequence goes on from NW_027611675.1 coordinate 2,209,563, forward strand.
TCAACACTCGCTCGGTCCACAAACACGCCATCGACCTCTGGAATCTACTAGACACCATCTCTCCGGACGTTGCCTTCCTAACAGAAACATGGATGAACGCCTCCTCTGCCCCAGACATCACCATTGCCATCCTGGAAGGCTACAAGATCATCCGAAAAGACCGCACCAAGCAAACAGGAGGAGGCATCGCTATCGTCCACAAGAATTCCATCCGCATCTCAACCAGCTCAGACGTCAACCTCGCTAGCGCCGAACACCTTCACTTCCAGATCCACACCGACCCCAAGACCACACTCAGAGGCACCCTCCTCTACAGCCCACCAGGACCCCGTGCACAATTCAGTGAAGAAATCACTGACTTTATCACCCCACACGCCCTCCCCTCCGAGGACTACATTCTACTGGGAGACCTCAATTTTCACCTGGAAAAGAGCAACAACAGCAACACCACCACCCTTCTGGACAACCTCGCCAACCTCGGACTCAAACAACTTGTTAATACCCCCACTCACTATGCAGGTCACACACTGGACCCTATCTTCACCTCCAGCAAACATATCTCCTTCAGCCACACCACAGCTCTCCATTGGACGGACCACAGCTGCGTTCACTTTATTTACAATAAGACCACAACCCACAGCCATCCTCAACCTACTCTGCGAAGAAACTGGAACAAAATCACCATCGACCAGATCTCCTCATCACTTCTTCAAAACCCCCCTGCCCACTCTTCGAACCCCAACCAAGCAGCCATTAACCTCACTCAATGGCTAACCAACAGCGCCGACAACCTTGCACCCCTGAAAAAACGTCAAATCAAACTAGGCAGAAAAAACGCCCCCTGGTTCAACGATGATCTTAAGAAATCCAAGAAACTCTGTCGCTCCCTTGAGAAGGCCTGGAAAAAAGACCCTAACACCAGCACCAGGGACGCCTTCAAAAACGCCACCCGTATACACCACCAACTGATCTGGACTGCCAAGAAAGCCGCTTTCAAAGACGGACTTGACAACAACGCCCACAACAGCAAGGAAATATTCAACATCGTCAAAGAGTTTACCAACCCCACTGCCAACTCCAACGACATCACTCCCTCTCAAGCCCTTTGCGACTCCCTAGCTTCGTTCTTCCACGACAAAATCGCAGACATCCACAACAGCTTCGACAACCAACCCGGAGACCAGCCCACCCCAACTTCTGACGTACCCTCACCCCCCTTGAACATCCTTAATGAGTGGAACCCAATCTCCACAGAGGACACCATTCGCCTAATGAACTCAATCCACTCAGGATCCCCCACAGACCCATGCCCTCACCACATCTTCAACAAAGCTGACTCCATCATTGCACCCCACCTCAGAGATGTCATCAATTGCTCCTTTAACTCCACCACCTTCCCGGAAATCTGGAAACATGCCGAACTCAGCGCCCTTCTGAAAAAACCCACAGCTGACCCCACTGAACTCAAAAACTACCGCCCCATCTCGCTCCTTCCATTCCCAGCCAAAGTCATTGAGAAGGCTGTCAACAACCAGCTCGCCGCCTTCCTCGAAACCAACAAATCCCTAGACTCCTCACAATCTGGCTTCCGAGCCAAACACAGTACTGAGACCGCACTCATCGCAGCAACAGACGACATTCGAACCCTACTGGACAATGGAGACACAGTCGCCCTCATCCTCCTCGACCTCTCCGCAGCCTTCGACACAGTCTGTCATAGCACCCTGTTACAACGCCTCAGAAACATCGGAATCCAAGGAAAAGCACTGGAATGGATCACCTTGTTCCTCGCCGGAAGAACCCAGAGAGTCCGCCTCCCACCATTCAAGTCGGAGGCCACTGAAGTCATCTGCGGCGTGCCACAAGGATCGTCACTCAGCCCCACCCTCTTCAACGTATACATGAGCCCCCTCGCGGCCATCGCACGCCAACACAACCTCAACATCATCTCCTACGCTGATGACACTCAACTGATCCTCTCACTCACCAAAGACCCTAACACCGCCAAAACAAACTTACATAAAGGAATGAAAGAAGTAGCCGAGTGGATGAAGCACAGCCGCCTGAAACTGAATTCCGACAAAACTGAAGTCCTTATCCTAGGCACCTCCCCTTCCGCCTGGGACGACTCGTGGTGGCCAGAGTCCCTTGGAAAAGCACCCATCCCGACGGTCCACGCACGGAACCTGGGCATCATTCTTGACTCCTCACTCTCGATGACCAAACAGGTCAACGCCGTTTCATCATCTTGCTTCAACACCCTTCGCATACTCAAAAAAACATTTCGCTGGATCCCCACCGAAACTAGAAAAACGGTCACCCACGCACTGGTTACAAGCCGCTTGGACTACGGAAACACCCTATACGCCGGCACCACCGCAAAACTTCAGAAAAAACTCCAACACATCCAGAACGCATCAGCCAGACTCATACTAGACATTCCGCGTAAAGACCACATTTCTGTTCACCTAAAAAACCTCCACTGGCTCCCCGTCAATAAGAGGATAACATTCCGCCTCCTAACCCACGCACACAAAGCACTTTATGATCTGGGACCCGAATGCCTCAACACACGACTTTCCTTCTACACCCCCTCCGGCCAGCTACGCTCCTCCCACCAAGCCCTTGCTGCTATACCTCGCATCAACAAAACCACCATGGGAGGAAGATCCTTCTCCTACTTGGCAGCCAAAACCTGGAACTCACTTCCCACACACCTTCGCCTCACTCAGAACCACCTAGCATTCAGAAAGCAACTTAAAACCTGGATATTCGACAAGTAATTCCCCACCCTTCTCCAAGCGCCTTGAGACCCTCTGGGTATGTAGTGCGCTATATAAATTAACTTGAATTGAATTGAATTGAATTTTTATGATACAATGTAAACTGTGTGAGAAATGTCTGGTTCATACTTGGTTGCCCTATCTTAGGAATTAATTGTTTCAAAGATATATTGCTTTATTTTTTGTCAATGAAACTTTGTTGAGAGAGGATGGTGGTTACAGTAAACAAAAAAACAAAGCCTGGAAGAGACCGCTATCTTAATATTTTAGGAGACAGTTGTGCTCTTAAACCAGACACTCAAAACCTAATTAGAACCTACAATTTAGTCTTGTTTGAGGATATAAATATTAAATATAAGGAATAAGCCACAGACATAGGAAAATTAGAAAAAAGCTGTTCCTTCAATTGTCGCTTCGACACATGTTCTATGCCTCATTGTTACTGATCTGGTGTTTAAAGCTCCATGGTATGGGGGGCGTGGCTTACGCACCGTTGCGGAATGGCGGACCTTCCATGAGCTCCGGAGAGCTGTGGGCTTCTATTGAGGTTCTAACCTCTTATTTCTACACTCTGAGGCTGGAATTCATTCTATTTCCTCGGCGGAACATGGTCTGCATGAATTGTTTACTTCTTCGGATCCTTTAGACGCCGTTTTCAGGGTGTCCCGGACTTTTTTCTCCAGCTGCTGTTTCAGGACGCGGGCAGCCGCCATTTTGTGCCGCTGAGCTCGCGTCCCTTCACAGGATTTCGGGACCTCTACACGACGCTGCCATTTGACCACTGAACATGTTACACTTTGACTCCTCCGTATGCTATTATTAATGAACGCTCTGATGACCTGCTGTTGTTTCCTTTGTAAGAGGAATTTTTCTGTGATACTGTGGTAACGCAGTCGCCATTTTGCGCTTGCTCTGCTGGGTTCAGGCTGTGCCTTCGACTTGTCTCTATTCCTCCACAGGTGTTTTCTGACCTATATCTTCACACTTTGCTCATTCTGCATGTGCTAAGGGTAATTTTGGTACTCCCTCAGAACCTGCGCTCTCTTTACATTTCTGGTGTGCCCCTCTGCCGCGATAATGGCACAGGACGCGGGTCACTTAAAGTCATCTCACACCGGCACCAAGCCTAAATGCCTCAAAAATGACCCTCCTTCGCTAATTCGCACATCCTCGAATCCTGTGCTGGACTCCATTCTTGAAGAGATTCGTGGCCTACAACCCTTCATGTCTGCTACTAATGAAAGGCTTAAGCAAATTGAGGATAGATGGGTTGTTATGGAGGGCAAAGTTCTGGACTTAGAGCAGCACGTTAGCGATATTCAGGATATATCCACCAAGATCCCCCTTCTGGAGAGGGAAATTCAGCAGCTTAAATTGCATACGGAGGACCTTGAAAATCGTAACAGAAGAAATAACCTACGCATTTATGGAATTCCAGAGAATCTTGAGGGGTCTGACATGTTGTCTTTTATTAGTAAATTCCTCCATGAACTCTTAGACCTCCAACCGGCGTCTCACCCCCTTAACATCCAAAGGGCACATCGGCTAGGTCGTCCCACCTCCAATCCATCCAAGCCTCGTGGCATTATTCTTTTATTCCTTGAGTTTACTGAACTAATGGCTGTTCTCAAAGCTGCGAGACTCAAACGTCGCCTCACTTGGTCAGGCCATAATATTTTTATTTCTCAAGACTTGTCAAACGCAACGAATGCCCGACGTAAGGAGTTTCTCAATCTTCGTCCTCACATGAGGGATCTGAACATTCAATATGGAATCCTGCATCCGTGTCTTTGCAAGATCACTCACAATGGGCGCACTCGCTCCTTTGATGATCCTCAGAAACTCCGCGAGTACCTTCAAGGTGTTTCTACTCCTACCATGGACACGAAAGACTGATGTTGTTGATTATCTTCTCATCGTGCATACACTTGCTGTGTCCATGTGATTGCTAAGGCTTCATCCTGGTCTCTCTTCTCTTTATCAATCTCCTCTTGAGGTTATGTATTTCTTTTGTTTTTCACCCCTTTTGCTCTCCTGTCGCTCTGTGGGGCCTGCGCTCCCTTCGGCGTTTCCACGCTTCCGATGTCTTGGTGATCTTTCTCCTCACAGATCTGGCTTTCTTGCCTTGATCTGTCTATTTGTCCTGTTCTTTTCCTCCTGTCTCTCTTCTTCCTCACAGGCCTCGTCTGGTTCTCCATGTTTCTCTATCCCTCCTCTATCTCTACTTCTCCTCACTTTCTTCCTATTGCTTATCTTCCTGTTAATTGTTATCTTTTTCTTATCTTGCTGTCCTTGATGCTCATTTGCTCGTTTTTCCCCGTTGTATTTTTATTGTGTTCATTATACTTCGGTAATGTTTTTGCTTGCATTGTCTTTTTCTGTAGTTGTCTTCCTGCAGTGTGTTGGATCCTGATGTTTCCCCCCTTCCAAACCTCCTGTCATCTGTAATTTCGTAATGTGGAATGTTCGTGGTCTCGGACACCCCATCAAACGTCAAGAGGTATTGTCCCATTTATCCAAGCTAAATTCTCAGGTTGTTTTTCTCCAGGAAACTCACTGTACAGATGTTGAGTCTTTGAAACTTAAAAGGCAGTGGGTGGGCCAAGTAGTGTTTTCTCCCGCTATTGAAAAAAAGGGAGGTGTTGCTATCCTATTTCATAAAGGTTTGAATGTCCAAATTATTTCTTCTCAAGCGGATGACGAGGGTCGTTTGGTTTTGACTAAAGTTGTTATTCAAAACAAAACAATGGTGTTATTGAATGTTTATGGTCCTGTTCGTCCTGACCCCAAATTTTGGAATGCTGTTAAAATTCTTATCGGCTCCATTGATTACCCCAATATTGTCATGGCTGGTAATTTCAATCAATGGTTAGACCCTTTTTCTGACAGACTCGCTACAAGTAAATTCCATCCCGACAAGACACATAAATGTTTCCAATCAGCTATTTCCTCCCGCCCCATGTACGATGTTTGGAAAATCTGTAACCCGGACTCCCTTGAATATACCTTTTATTCAAATGTGAACCATACTAGGTCTAGGATTGATTATGTTCTTGTCAGTAAATCTCTACTTCCTGCAATTCAGAAGTCTGAAATTGGATCTATTTTTATCGCCGATCATGCACCTGTTCATGCCACCCTTGACCTCTCCCACACCACCTCTACATTTAGCCGTTGGAAATTCAACACCTTCCTTTTATCTGACAATGCTTTTATGACCGAGGTCAAGAATTTTATATCTGAGTTTTTCACCCTTAACGTCCCAACTGACACATCGGCTTTAAACAATTGGGATGCTTTTAAAGCTGCACTGCGAGGCATCACGATTTCCTATGTCTCCAGAAAGAAAAAACTTAATCTGATTAAATATACTGACCAACTTGCCAATATTAAAAAGTTAGAACACTCTTATTTCTCCTCTAAAGATGCTGATGCCCTTCTTAACCTAATTAAAGCCAAATCCGAATTGAATAAAATTGCTACTGTTGAAGCCTGTAACACTCTGTTAAAAATTAAATCCAAGTATCACGGGGGTCAGAACAAGGCTGGCAAAATGTTGGCAAATTACCTTAAAATCAAATCTGAACGTAAATCGGTTGGGCCCATTCTCAATGAGTCGTCAAACAAACTTGTTACATCCGATGATGACATTGCCGAAGTATTTCATAACTACTATCAATCCCTGTATACTGATGATACTCATCCCACTGACCAGGATCTCTCCTCTTTTTTGATGGTCTTCCCCCCCCCAGCACCACTCCCTGATGAATTTAGTCAATTGGAGAAAGATATTTCCTCTCAGGAAATCCTTAAGGCTATTAACTCCTTGAAAAAATCAAAGGCTCCTGGCCCAGACGGATTACCTATTGAATTTTACTCCACCCTCCATGCTATTTTTGTGCCTCAGCTCCTTCACCTTTTTAACTCCTTCATTGCTACTGCTAAGGCCTCTGGGTCCTTTTTGGACGCCCTAATCATTATCATTCCCAAGCCTGACAAAGATGATTCCCATTGTAAAAATGATCGCCCTATTTCCCTGATTAACTATGATTGTAAAATTTTTGCCAAAATCCTCGCTACCCGCCTTGAGTCCATTATTCCCCTATTGATCAAAACAGACCAGGTTGGCTTTGTCAAGGGTAGACTTGCTGCAGATAATGCTCGTATTTTTGCAAATGTCATCTCCCATGGTAAACATTAGGGTGCCCCCCTTGCAGCTTTGTCATTAGATGCAGAGAAAGCATTTGATCGTATTAATTGGAAGTTTATGTTTAGGTCCTTACAATGGTTTGGTTTTGGTCCCTCCTTTATTTCCCTGGTTAGACTACTTTACTCAGCCCCCCGTGCCAGTATTTTTGTTAACAACCAATTCTCTAGATTTTTTCCTCTGTCTAGGAGAACAAGACAAGGTTGCCCCCTTTCCCCACTATTGTTTATTCTTTGTCTTGAACCCTTCTTGGAGAGGATCCGCTCCAACCCCCAAATAAATGGATTCAAATTGTCATCGATTGAAACGAAGATATCTGCCTATGCCGATGATAACTTGGTGTATATGGCTAACCCTGTCTCCTCCCTTCCCCCTTTTTTGGATGAAGTTCGTTTATATTCCTCTGTATCTAGTTATAAGCTTAACTTATCCAAAACGGAGGTCTTGCCTTTAAACTCAACCTGCTATCAATACATGTTTAACTCCACTGATTTTGCTTGGTGTCCCTCCAAACTCAAATACCTTGGTATTTGGTTTTCCTCATCGCTTGTTGATACTCTTAAGCTAACCTTTGCCTCCCTCACTCAAAAAAATTAAATCCCTCCTACAAACATGGTCTCCCCTTTTTCTATCATGGTGGGGCAGACTTGACACCATTAAAATGATGATCACTCCTCATATACTTTATACTGTCTCAATGCTCCCCATGATAATCCCAAATTCATATTTTATTCGGCTAAATTCCATTTGCTCAAAGTTTCTGTGGAATAATTTAGTTGGTTGAAGCTTTTATTCGATATGCAAGATATCTTGAAAGCGTACACAAAATACAGCATTTACAAAACTAGAAAAAACATTTTTAAGGAGCAATATTGAATTTACATTTAAGAAAGATAAAAAGACATGTGATGCCAGAATAAGTTAGCTAAAAACGAATTAAACCGCTATTGACAATCTCTTGCAACGAATCAACCAGAAATGCTTTAAAAATTTGGCTACACCACAAACAATGGGAGGGGAAGTGTCCGTCATTAGGATGCGAAGGGCTACCAGATAACTACGCGTACCCATATTGCAACAAAGGGGTTTGAGCCAAAAACTCCTGGGTTTAGCATAGTCCGGACATTCAAACAGGATATGCGGTATAGACTCTGTCCTAGTGGTACAACGGGCACAAAAGGGGGACGTGTGGGCACCTAATTTCCACTTTGACACCAGGGCCCCAACTGGAAGGGAGCCCACTCTGAATTTGAAATACAGTGCTCGATCAGCTGGAAGGGTAATTAGGTCCAGGTAAGGTTCGTAAACTACTACATCTTTTATTGTTAAAAAGGCAGCTGTAGATTTACAATGACTAGAATTTATAACTAGCTGATCCGCAACCCAATTCCAGTATAATCTTTTCAGAACATCTTTTGGTGGAGCCGTTCTTGATGACCAACAGTCCCGCAGCCCAAGTTCCTCCAAAAGCTTTTTGGTGTCTCTCAACCACTTAATCTTCGCCCAACCGCCCAGGCTCATTATCTCAGCCAACCCTTCAGCATATGATTTTAGCTCTTCACCCCTCCAAATACGTGCCCATAGAAGGAGTGGACGAAGCCGGGCTTGGTCTTTGATATTCTTACAACCTGTGTCCAACAGCACAGGCACTGTTGGAGTGCTCGGAGGGAGGGCGATTAAAGATTTCAAAAGCTTGCTCTCTGCTGTTGCCAGGGAATCCAGGCAGCAATGCCCCCACAGCTCTGCCCCATACAAGGCTGATGTTACTCCCTTAGCCTTGTAAATGTCAATTGCTGGGGCAAGCGACCTCCTCGGTGATGCCCGGAATTCCCTCAGAAGGGCACCTCCTACTCTCTTGTGGTTCAAGACCATCTTGGCAATGTGAGGTGACCAGTTCATGCTATCCGTAATCCGTATTCCAAGATAATCAAATTCGGATACTTTCTCCAAGGGAACAGAGTTGAGAATAGGTGGGCGGCCCAGTTTCCTTGGAGGGTTTAGAATTAAAAACTTAGTTTTATCCACGTTGATTACCAAGCCCCTTGAAACGCAAAAGTTCTGGAAACGGGTTAGCAACTTCTGGAGGCCTTGCGGAGTCTTAGAAATCTAGAGCGTATCGTCCGCAAAAAGTAGGGTTGGAATCCGCACTCCCCCGAGACAAGGGGCGTTGGCTGGTTCTTGCTGGAGATATTCCACCACCCCATTAACGTATAGTGAAAAGAGGGTGGGCGCTAGGACGCATCCCTGTCTCACACCCCCAGACACTGGGATTTTCTCAGTTAACTCTCCATTTCTCCCCCAGCGAACCTGAGCAAAGGTATGGGCGTGAAGGCTAATAAGGAGGGACAAGATGTAAGGAGGCAATCCCAACCCATAAAGCACCCTCCATAACTCCTCCAGAGGAACTAGGTCAAAGGCAGTCCTCAGATCTATAAAAGCCAAGTATAGACTGCCCTTGCCTTGCTCCACCACCTTCCAGCCAAGGAGTGCTAGCCTAAACACCTGCTCTATCGTCCCTGTTCCTGCCTGGAACCCTGCCTGGAAGTCTGATAGTATTTTATTTTCCTCCACCCAATGAAGAATCCTACCAAGTATAGCTTTACCTGCTATCTTTTGGGTGGAGTCAATGAGGCTTATGGGCCGGTAGTTCCCCGGGATTTCTCTGGATCCTTTTTTATAAATTGGGACCACCACCGCCCCTTTCCAGGAATCGGGCACTGGCCCCCCCTTCATAATATCATTGAGCATCCTGCAATAACCCTTCCCCAGGCCACTGGATATGCCCGCATGAGATCCCCCGGTAAGCCATCTGGGCCTGCTGCCTTCCGGGGGACTACCCACCCAATTTTTTCAATCTCTAGAGCTGAAAAGAGATTGTAGCCGTGAGGTTCAGATACTAGTGGGGGGAGCACCCTGACATTTAGTGCCCCATCCGCCGGGAGGTATAAAGCCCCAAAGTGTTTTACCCAGCTTTGTGGGGGGATATTACAGGGTCTCATAGCTTCGTCGGGCCTGTTCCGGGAGCCTACAAGGTTCCAAAAACCCCTTGAGTCTTTACTTTTGCTGGCAACAAGTAGGTCCTCCCAAAATTTCTCTTCCCACTCCTTCTTAGCAAATTTAAGGGATCTATTATAAGCCTTCCTTGCTTCCAATATATCAGGGTGGGATTTGAGTTTCACTGCCTCTACAAGTCTTGATTTGTGTACCCTACATATTTGTGTGTACCAACCGCTACCTTGCTTTACACCTCCTTTCTTCCCTACCTTACTCGAGGGGATGGTAAACACATTTGTCAGAGCCTCTGTTAGGGAGACAAAGACCCCGCAAGCCCTACCCACCCCTTCCGGGAGGGACCCCAGGTTTACCAGTGCGTGATCTAAAAGGGTTGATATTTCTCCAACCCTTTCCTCCGAGAGGACCAATTTAGCCCATTTTAGACGCCTTCCACAGAGTGAGACTACCGACTCATCAGGGGGAGCTAATGTGGGGTTAATGGGACCCTTCTTAGAAAAACACCACCACTGGACCATGGTCAAGGAAAGTGGATTGTGATCGCTTTCGACCGTCGGGACCACAACCATGTCCCTCACCTGGCTCCACAGACATATATCTAATAAGATATAGTCGATTCTAGAAGTGTGTCCTGGTCTATTATAGGTATGGGCCCCCCCATCTGAATTTGTCCTCCCATTCACTGCCCTTAGATTTAATTCGATACTCAGGGTGTATAACTGTAACGCCACCTCTGACCATCTCCTAATGGGTGGAATCTCCAGGGCTGGGATCCCTATCTTGGCGTCCTCCTCATCCTGGTCTAAGGCAACATCCGAGCCCAAAGGCTCGAACGTACAGTTCATGTCTCCCGCGACCAGGGTACACAACTTGTGTGAAGTTGTACTAAGAAGGCTCTCCAGAAGAGATAATACAATGGACTTCCTCCCGCCCTTAGTCCCTCTGGCGTACACGTTATAAATATTCAATATTGTACGGCCCCTGGAATCTCTTAGAATAATATTTTGAATATCTGGACAGCCTGTCAGACTCCTCTATTCTGCAGTCTAGGGAAGCTGCCACCCATATGAGCAGGCCACCCAAAGGGCGTCCTCTCCCTGATTCCGAGATTAGTGCAGGCACAAAGTAGGAGGAGAATCCCACCCTATGTATCGGCTCCAAACTCCAGGTCTCCTGGAAGATGCATATGGCGTGCTCATCAACCAAAGCATTCCAGTCTGGGAGGGCCAACTTTCTCGCGATCCCTGCGGCATTCCAGCTGAAAACCTTGAAAACACGGTCCGTCACAGCTGATGTGTCGCTGACCTCGAGAACACTCCTGTCCACAGGCCTCACAGGGGGAACAGGCAAATTACAGTCCAAAGAAATGGGCAGAGAGTCTACCAACCCACTGTCGCCTGTACTTATAGGTGAGACTATTCGGGGTGGTGGTGCTGTCATTAAACCTATTCTATTGCCAGTTACCATGTCAGAAACTGCAATTTCCCTCATATCACCCCCCTCCAGTCAACATCTCCCTGGCCCCCACAGGGGGTTCAACCCGTTGTACCCAAGACCCCCAACCCAACATGGGTCCCAGTTTTGGCCTAAGCCAGATGTGCTAGGGCCCGCCCAGGGCGACATAACAATTGGCCTGGGGTAAAAAAAGGTTAGATCCACTAATTTAACCCCTACCACATCCATGTTTTTTATAGGGCCACAGATGGAGCTCACCACTCTGGGATCTTGAAAGTTTATTATTACACAATCCCCCTCCTGTGTTTTTTTTCCTTATCCTACCCACCCTACTCTACGAACACTTAGAATTAGCCCATCCACACCACTCGGGATTGGCTTGTTTAACTTTAGCCAGTGAATACACTTATTCTTGAGGGCCTGGTGATTCTCCAACTGGTCTTCCTTCAGTGGGGGAACGTTTACTAGTACAGCAACAAAAGGGTGACAATCTGGTGGGAGATTTATGGGGGGGTCCGCCGTGGGAATTTACGGGGGGCCACTGTGGTAGCAACTGGGGCTGCAGGTTGAGGGGCAGTTTTGGCGACCATCTCTGTCGCTGCTCCCTTGCCTTTGTCTTGTGTACCAGAGGCTTGGCTAACCTTTACCATCCCTCTACTTGTCGGGGGCTGCAATTGGGGTGTTAGTTTTGGTGTACTTTTGGCAACCTCAGAGGTTGTTACCGTTCCCTTGTGTTGGGGCCCTACTTTTGGTGGGGGAGGAATTACAGGTACTGGTGCTTGCACTTTGCTAGTATCTACCTTATTTGCCCTAGTTGGAGGATTAGAATCCGCCTGTAGTGGCAAGGAAGCTACTGGGGGCACACTCCCCTTTAGTCCCATGGCCTGGTTCTCACTCACTCTTTTATGCTGTTTAATTGTAGATTTAAGTGAGAAAAAGCCGTCGAGGGTAGATTGCTCTAGTTTATCTATTCTAGCCCCCAAACCCTTAACCTGGGTCAACAGGGGCATCAAGAGACTGTTTACCCTCTCCATAATGCTGTCAATGATCTTGGGGTCAATAAATGTGGAGACATTAACAGCACTACTACTAGGGGATGAACAATTATTATTACCCGTGGGTGTGTCCACAGAGCCCCCCTCCACCACTGCCTTTTCCTCTGGGACCGACCCATTTACGTCCTTCCCGCCCTGCCCAAGAGGCTTTCTCGGTCGCTTGTAGAGCGCGGCCTGCCTCACCAGCCTACCCTTACTAGAGCTGGCTGCCCTTTTATTTTTGGCCCTTTTACTCTGCCCACTCGAGTCATACACAGATGGCGCCCCAGCTAGGTTTACTTTGTTGGGAACAGGTGGAGTTGGCGATAATATTTGAGTTGTGCCTATGTTTGGGGGTGCAGGTGAATGTGATGTACTTGCGCCACCCTCTTCCACAACGCCACTAGGTAGAAGCGCAGCCAGATGTTCCAACCTATCTATGTTTTTCCCTATTTCTACCATCTGGGGGGGATCTACAGAGCCATCCGGGACATCAGGGGGAACAGATTGGACCCGCTCACAGGCCGGTGACAAGGCCTGGGCTACAGCCCCCAGTGAGGAGCGTCTAGAAGGGAGATAGACCTCGGAGAGACGGCGTTCAGACATGGCGATCTCCTTTTCAATGACCGCCGCCACTCTGGTTATGAAACTGTCCATAGTTCCAATCACTGGGCTCCCAACAGCACCTCCCCTTTCGCCCTCACTCCTAAGTAATTTACCAGAACGGGTTGACATGGTAAGAGGTACGCCTTTAGGGAATGACACACAACCCACCAGGGCCCAGGGCTGGATGAAAGAGACGTGGCCCAGCCCAGCCTCTGTCTGCCCCTGACTGCCACAGACTGCCCGCCCTTTGCTCGGGCTTCGCTCGGCGTCCCGCTCGCGTCCCGCTTTGCGCCCTGCACGTTGGTAATAAGGGGCGTTGCAGGGGGGTGGGCGTGTCTGTCAGGGGGCGCGGCCGTGCACACCTGTGCAGAGCAGGGACTCCTGGTCTTATGAGTCCCTGCTGGCGGGCTCCCTCTGACTGCTCTCAGTGGATCCTACTCCTCCGGGCGTCCGACTTCCAACCAGCTGAGACCTGCCCCTCACCGACTGCTGCGCAGCGGCACCCGCGGAGCGGGTGCTGCAAGTCGAGAACACAGGAGCAGCAGCGCAGTGGATCCCGGACCGGGCAAGGGCAGCTCCTCCAGCAACCAGGTGAAGTTCGTGGCGGCGTGTGTGAACCGGCAGACAGCACCTCCCTCCACAAGGTTAGGCGACGGTTCAGGGCAGTGATCATTCAACCGGGGACACCGTCCACGTATTCATGACCGGTAAATGCACAAGTCTGCTGTCTGAGTACTACAGTAATTATCAAAGAGGAGGGAGAAAAATGATCTCTCGATCAACGGACACCAATTACCACTCTAAATGGTGGAAGGTCCAGTATCAGCATGTGTCCGTATCAAGTACTGATAACGCAATAGAGGGGTTGCTGAACTGTTCCTGTAGACAGACAAAGAGAAGGTTTAACTGGCGTGACCAAAGGTGTTTGTATGACACCCTAGGGCATCCATTATGTTGGATGTAGTTGCCTCACACACCCAGAAGGGTGTCATGCTTCATCATCGGCATTTGCTCCTCGTCGGGGAGGCGGTGCAACCCCCAACGGGCTCACCTCAAGGAGGGGCTCTTTGGCGGAGATCTTTTTATCCAACTGCCTTATGGTGAAGTGAGGGTGTGTGGGCGGGATGGTAAGTAGCTTGGTAAAGTGATTAAAATGTAGCAGGGGGTACCGGAATTCACTTTATTCTGGGGGTCCCCCGGCTGCAATTAAAACGTGGAACTAGCTCGCTAGGTATCAACAGGTTAGGTCGAGTGACCCTAGAGGAGGCTAGAAGTGAAACTGGTCGACATGTTTCTCGCTCAGGGTAAAATCACCCGCGATTCGTCAGGACCTCATAAAAGTGAAAATAAGAAAATCAACAACATGCTCGTGTCATGTGTGTGAAACATGTCGACCAGTTTCACTTCTAGCCTCCTCTAGGGTCACTCGACCTAACCTGTTGATACCTAGCGAGCTAGTTCCACGTTTTAATTGCAGCCAAAAAAAGTACAAAATGTTCCAAAAACACTAAAAAAATATAAAACAACAAAAAGAAGAAAAAAAACAGTTCTTTTTAGAACTACCTCCAATTTATAAAAAAAGGCTAAATTTTTTAAAATCTCATTCTTCTTTCCCCAGGGCCGGTCCCCGGTCCGCTCCCGGGTGGCGTACCGGGCGCTCCCCCCGCGCAAATCAAAAAAATATATGTATTATTTTGCACCGCGGGGCCCTTTTATAGCCCCCACATCAAACCTAGGGGCTCGGGGGGTCTACCCTGCCCCCTTATGGTCAATTCCCCTTTGTTTTTTCCACCTCTTGTGTCTCGATCCTACCGAGACACAAGATAGCGGCCGCTCCGGACTGTTTACAATGTTTATAGACACCCGACTGCCAATCAGATTTCCGTGCGCACCTCGCGTGTCCCGCCCACTGCGCTCCCTGGTGCGCGTACCGGGGCGCGGCCATAGATATATATATATTTTTTTGAACCTAAATTACTCAAAATCCACTGGAGCACATATCTTGAGACATAGCAAAGGCACACCAGGCTACCAGTCCCTACAATGTTGCCAAGTTTGGTGGAAGTTGCTTGCAAGCACTAGACGCACTCAGGAATACTGCAGCATAACGAGTTTATTGCCCAGTTAACACGCTACGCGTTTTGACAATGATTCTTGTCTTGATCACACGTGAAAAACCCCTGCAGGTCAAATCATAATATACACACCATGTGGTGATTCATAGACATAGAAGAGGTGTAACCTACACAGTTACACTTCACAGTTCAATGGAGCCGCCATCTTAGACTGACTAACATTGTACATGTTTATACAGCGTACTGGACAGTAAATAACTGGAAAGTAAATAACTGCTATATCCACTCGTATTACAGACACCCTACACATTTACATTTGGATATAGATATTTATATTTTATCTACAATGTATCAGGATGCATATTCTTTCGGACTAGTGCTAGAGCTAATCTGCTGAAAGAGACAATGTGTCATTTGAGATGTCATCAGTGATGTCACTGACCATGTAATGAATTATGTAATATGTGACATCATTAGCAGTGGATAGCGGGCGGGCAAGATATAGTGAGTACTATTAACTATATCGGAGGAATTTCAATGGTTTTGTACGAGTGAAATGTCCTGCTAACTATAACACCCCTAAAACCTATATTTTTTTCAGTGAATTTTTAAAGTTTTTTAAATGCTAATTCCTAACTATATCAGGCCTGAAACCTATGGCTTTTTCAGTGAATTTCGAAGGTTTTGTTAATGACAATTTTTAAATGTATCAATTGTTATATTTATTTTTTTGATACTGATTTACTACATTTTTTAAATAATTTATTTTTAGATATTTTATTTTTTTAAAAGCATTATAATTACATTATACATTACATTACACAATATACTTTCTTAGAATTAATTACTTTAGTTTAAATACTTTGCAAATAGGCAATAGACTTAACTACAGTAGTTACAGTTGTTGCGATGGGCAACACAATTTCAAACAGAATGCAACATTGACCTCAATGTGAATTTCTAGTTACATGCAATTACTTACTTTATGGATTACTTTCTTAACCACTGGACTGGGTCCTAGATTCAGTCCTTGGACATCTCCTGTAAACAGTTGAGTAAAAGTGTTTTAGTTACAGTAGTCATTTTTTTTATTTCAAATCTTTTTTATTGAGAATCAAGACAATACAAAAATACACCAAGGAAAACAAAAATATGAAGACCATGAAGATATGATAATCACAATAAAGTGCGATATGAATATAAAACGTAAGGATGGTACATCAAAGATGGGGAACAAACAATATCAAATACTGCATAAGTATATACATACAATACTGTAGTTGAGATACTAGTATGCCAATATACTGTAATACATAAGATGTACATGAGGTGGCACCTTGATGAGTAAGTGACAATCATTAGCAATATTTACCATCCAAACATAACATATTTGAACATATTGGAACCAAGGATCATAAATGCTGGAGAAGGGTAAGGGAAGGGAGGGGGGGGAGGTCTAGGCAGCAGCAGGATGTCACTAGATACTACATACAGGGTGGAGCAGCGAGCTCACAATACGGAAGAGGATACACAGTTTGCTGATACAGGTAGCTGACACAGGTACAATGTGAGGCGTTGTAGCTTAAGGCGGGTCGTAACAAAGCTCTAAAGAGTCGAGCAAGCTCCATAGTTTGGTGTGAGGTTTTTGCCAGGGAGATGAATGGAGGACGTCATTACCATCACCCTTCAGGGACGCCAGCCACTCCTGCCAGATTTTGAAAGTGACGTTCTTCCATTTACTTAGTACTACTTTGCATGCAAGAGTAATCATGAGGTCTAGAAGGTGCCTGTCATGATCTCTTATTATGTGCGGATCAATTGCCCCCAGAAGAACATAGCTGAACTCCCTAGGAGGCCTACAGTGAAAGATACATTGGATGTAGTTATATATCTCATCCCAGTACTTTTGCAGTAATGGACAGTGGAAAAGCATGTGTGCTAGGTCGCCCACACCTGATTTGCAGTTCCAACAAAGAGGACTATCTATAAGTTTCAGTTTGAAGAGTTTCCCCGGTGTCCAGTATGATCTGTTTATCAGCATAAATTTGGTCTGCGAGAGAATCGGGGATATTTTGTAATAGAATGGAGTGAGGTGGATTTTGTCCCAGTCTAAGGTCTTGTGGAGGTGTTGGGTTCACTCTCCCAATCCCGTTCGCATTTCCTGTGTGCTTTTTGAGGCATAGATGTTAAGATCTTGTATATTTTTGAGACCATATGGCCCATAGACGTAAGCTGAATTAATTTAGTACACATTGTAGGATTCTGTGGTGTGATATCTTTAGCCGTTATTAGTGCTTTAAGGTGTAGGAATTTGTAAAAGTCAAGTGGTTGGAGGTCGAGCCGTGTTTGTAAGGTGGCAAAGGGTAAAGGTGTGGATCCCTCATAAATATCTTGCAATAGGTTTACTCCCTTCTTGGACCATTCTTCCCAGAAAAGAAGATGACCTTCATCTTTCAAAGTCGGGTTGAACCAGAACGAAGTTAAATTAGATTTGGGGAACTTTATTTTTGCTTTACAGTGCCTCTCTAGGTTAAGGAGAGCCCTTTTAGTATTGAGGAATATATACTTAGACTGAGGGAAGGCTGTGGCGTCCATAGTCATTATGGCAGGAAGCGGTAAATCATTAATGATAGATTTTCAACTTAGATCCATACAGGAGTATATTCCTGATAGTTGTGGAACCAGTTAGCACCTTGTTTGCATAGATATGCCGTCTGATAACATCTAAAGTTTGGTAGACCTACACCTCCTCTATCTTTTGGCAATTGAAGTTTCCGTAAGGATATTCTTGGTTTCTTATTTTGCCACAGGAAGGCATTAAAGGTCTTTTGTAGTTTGGTAAGGAACTCATCAGACAGTAACATGGGTAGCATGCTTATTAAATAGTTGACGAGTGGCGTGATCATCATTTTCAGAGTTTCCACTCTGCCCCACCAGGACAAGAATTTTGGGGACCAGCCGTCCAATAATGATATCTTTTTGTATAAGGCAAGCTCATTAATTTTGAGAGTGCTGATTAAGTCTTTCTCGAATTCGATGCCAAGATATTTAAAGCTCTTTGTTTGCCAACATAAACCAGAGTCACCTAGGATGCCTTTATCACCTATGTTATTAAGTAGCTTAACCTCCGTCTTATCCTTATTGAGTTTGTATCCTGATACTTCTGCTAAATCCGCGTTCTCGGATACCACCAACACATCGTCGGCGTAAGCCGAAATTTTGACTGTGACATCACCAAAACCTATGCCTTTAATAAGGTCGTTGTGTCGTAAAGAGTATAAGAAGGGCTCGATCGCTAGAAGGAACAGCGAGGGGGAGAGGGGACAGCCTTGTCTTGTACCTTGTTGAAGCTCAAATGAGCTTGAGAGGCAACCACCCGCCCTTACTCTTGCTGATGGGTTAGCGTATAGGGCCATCACCATGCGGATGAAATCCGTCCCCAGTTCAAATTTATGTAGAGTTCTTCCAAATAGGCCCAGTCAACCTTATCAAAGGCTTTTTCGGCATCTAAGGTCACTGCTACCGTAGGGGAGTCGGTTAATTTTGCTTTCTCTA
Organism: Lissotriton helveticus; assembly: GCF_964261635.1. Lineage (NCBI taxonomy): Eukaryota > Metazoa > Chordata > Amphibia > Caudata > Salamandridae > Lissotriton > Lissotriton helveticus. Next base: position 2,228,290 of record NW_027611675.1, read on the forward strand.
TGATATGTGCCAGGGTTCGCGTATTATCGCTAGACAGTCTTTTCTTAAGGAACCCTACTTGCAACGGGTGGACAAGAGTAGGCAGCCGCGGGCCCCCGCTCCTCATACGCCGCCTCCACCGCGCTACTGAGTTGCACAGACACCGTCCACCCCCCGCCTCACTCACTCACCGCCGGGTCTTTGCCGCTCAGACTCCAGGCATCCGTTTTCTCTCGTTTGTTCGGATTCGTTTAAACATGGCAGATGATAAAGGCGTCGATCATCTTGTTCCGATTCTTCAAATGACTGGAATTTTTCCCAGATCACCTCGCCTCCTTCATGAGTGCCTGTGATGTCCGTCCCAGTCCATGCACCATAGATTCCTTCGATACCTCTCGCCACCTTTCTTTTCCCAGGGGAAGTCACGGCACGACAGCAGGTAGGTTATGTAAATTATTTTATTTTTAAAACACCATGTGCAAAAACGTGCAAGAATAGGACGGCCTACGCGTAAAAAGTGATCAGTAGTAGTACCCTTCTTTGTGTTCATTAAACACTAGACATTTACATTACATTTACAAACTATGGCTCAATACAATCGCCATTTTATTTTCCTTCCATTCCTGTGAAGTACTCTTAAAGTGCTGTGTGCGAGATGATGATATCATTTCCTCATTCATGGCAGTAAGTTATTCTGTCACAACAATTATTTACAATCTATAAATAATGCATTTTACAAGGCCTTATAGAACTGTCTCTAATAATAAGTCATAAATTATGTATATATACATATATATATATATATATATATATATATATATATATATATCATCTCTCTCTCTCTCTATATATATATATATATATATATATATATATATATAGAGAGAGAGAGAGAGAGAGAGAGAGAGACAGATATATATATATATATATATATATATATATATATATATATATATATAGAGAGAGAGAGAGAGAGAGAGAGAAATAGAAAGATATTTTCACTGAAAGAAAACATAGTTTACAGAGACGTTATAGGTAGGAAATAGCATCAAAAACCTTAGAAATACACAGAAAAAAACAAAGGTTACAGAGACGTTTACTTAGGTTCAGATTTTACATACTCAAAACAGTAGAAAGTGAGCAGTTATAGTTACCTCGGCTAACTATAACTTACACTCCCCATAATGCACAGCTTATAAATAGGGCTCCCGGTTTTCCGTTTTTACGGATTTTTACATATAAATACAGACGGAAAACAAGTTTTCCTTTATGTGTATTTATATATAAAAAACGGGAAAATACTAGTGTATTTTGCTTTGCTGCCGTCTGGTGTCTCACCTTCCTTAGAGGGTTAAGAGGTGACAGCTTCCCCAGCTTCCCGTGTGCACACAGAGCTGCCAGCTGCACCCAAGTACTTCACAGGCCTTTGAAAGACCATTTATTTGTTAATGAGGCCGCTTTGTTATTTCACCCCTTTTAGAGCCCCTGCAAGAGTCGGATTAGGACGGACTTCATAGCTGCCAAGGTTTCAGATTGCTATGTATATAAGAGTGACTTCAACTACCATGAGTGATACTTTCAAAAGCAAAATAAAGCAACGCATAATAGGGAGACAGGATATAAGTATCAGAATTTACATCCATTTAAGCAACTAGAAAAAGAAGATTTTAAAACTGCAGCAGGGCACCAGAAATTGAAGGGCACTTCCCTTGTAACCTCGAACAGAAGTTTTCAAATACATTTTCCACATTGCTTTGCAGAGACCTCTAACCTGTCCCCATAGCCATTGATCAACATCGACATCGCAGTTTCATAACGAGCCCAAAAGAACTGTAACTGTGAAAACAGTTTATAAATTGCAACGTTTAGTCAACCATACACTGTCAGATAAAATAATTCACCATCATTCTGTGCATAAGAGAACCTTGTGTCTACCTTTCTGTTTTAAAAATATTATGATGTGATGTTCATTTTATTTATAAATCGCACGTGTGCGGAAGCTTAAAGGTGCTGCAGCTGAACAGGCCGTAACAAAAAACTTTTTTTTGTTGCTTTTTCTTTTTAGTTTTGAGAAGTTTCCTGCTTTTCAGCAATGCAGGATCAGAGCGGTGGCAAAGGGATGAGTATTGCAGAGCTTAGAACCGATATTAAACATTATAGTTATTTTACCCAGGTGACATTCATGGCTGGCCGCACAATGCAGCAAAGATAACACAACCTCATTGAGCTCTAAACAACACCTCCAATAATCACACTAACACCTTACAAATAAGATTGGGTGTCACACAGAACATTTTGCCCTGTCAAAGGTTTTTAATGGATTCTAACAATGTCAGGATGGAGCTGAACATTTATTTTAAAGACTGTCTGCAACCAGAGCGGAGCGCGACTCTGGGAGACTTTGCTGCTCTGTGGGGGCCTAAAAAGAGGTGAAATACAAAAGCCCCATTAACATGCAAATGCTCTTTTAAAGACCTGTGAAGTGCCCGGGAAGCAGCCTGGGCTGACACACAGGCAGGGTGAGATGACAGAGGGAGGTAGAGGGAGGGAGGTGAGTGAGGGGAGTGAGGGAAGAGGAGTGAGGGAAGGAGTGAGGCAAGGTGAGGGAGGGAGTGAGAGAAGGAGAGTGACGGAGGGAGTGAGGGAAGGGGAGTGAGAGAATGAGGGAAGGGAAGTGAGGGGAGGGGAGGGAGAGAAGGGGAGTGAGGGAAGGGGAGTGAGTGAGGGAAGGGGAATGAGAGAATGAGGGAAGGGGAGTGAGGGGAGGGGAGCGAGAGAAGGGGAGTGAGGGAAGGGGAGTGAGGGGAGGGAGAGAAGGGGAGTGAGGGAAGGGGAGTGAGTGAGGGAAGGGGAGTGAGAGAATGAGGGAAGGGGAGTGAGGGGAGGGAGAGAAGGGGAGTGAGGGAAGCTTACAGAAGCTGGTACTTACTTGGGCCGGGGCCGGGAGCAGAGTCCCAACTTGGAGTGTGGCGAGGACGGCTCCATTAATTACTAAAGCAGCATCTCTCTGCAAGGCAGTGGCTGCAGGCTCATGAATTCAGCCACGAGCCACCCCAGGCTACCATAATTCAGGGGTTTGTCAAGGCGTATCAGTGATAGGATCCCTCTAGGCTTGCGCCAGTCCAGTGAGTAGTCCCAGGCGCAGCACGGCCGTCCAGTGACACACAGACCCAGGGCTAATGAACGCGCACTGGGTCTGCATCAATCTCAACGGACGCTGTGGTTATTCACTGAACACAGCTCTGCACGTTTGTATCATGGGAATTCAAGCCAATAGGCTTAAACCTTTTAAACAGGAACAAAGAGTGGGGGTTAAGTTCTACCCAACAGCAATCTTCCTTTCTCCCCAAGCAGGAATCTAATGACCCAACATGACCTGTGTCCTGCCTGCCTCCAGGCCTTCGACAGAGATCACAGATTGGGGCTTATTTACAAGCTCCTCGAGTTGCATTGTCAATTTAAATAAATGTGGAAAAATACTAGCTGTAGCGTCATCTTTTGCTTGTGACAAAAATACATGTGGATAAATACAGAAAAAATGCCCGAAAAATAAATATGGATAAATACAGACGGAAATGGCAAAAAAATAAATACCATAAAACCGGGAGCCCTACTTATAAATGGGCTGGGATGGTACAGTGAGCTAAAAAACGGTGTTGGATCTAGCCCTGATCTCTTGACTGGGTGAGAATATTCTGCTTAATTCAGAGACTCTGTCCATCACCACCCCTTGTTGTTAAATATTTTGTCCACCCTAAGCGTGGAAGGGTATACTCAGATGTGAGTCCCTTGCTCATTGCACCATCAGGATTCAAGCAAGCCGGGCCGACGACAGCTGAAATGCCAGAAACCGGTCCCCGGAAGCTTGTTTCTTTCCCAGTGTAAGAATTGGCTTGGTAGTTTGGTTTGCCCTGTTCCCATCATGCACTGGGACAGGAACAGACTAATTTGCATATAGCCAGGTTCTGAGCTGGGATGGTGCAGTGAGCTAAAAAACGGTGTTGGATCTAGCCCTGATCTCTTGACTGGGTGAGAGTATTCTGCTTAATTCAGAGACTCTGTCCATCACCACCCTTTGTTGTTAAATATTTTGTCCACCCTAAGCGTGGAAGGGTATACTCAGATGTGAGTCCCTTGCTCATTGCACCATCAGGATTCAAGTAAGCCGGGCCGACGACGGCTGAAATGCCAGAAACCGGTCCCCGGAAGCTTGTTTCCTTCCCAGTGTAAGAATTGGCTTGGTAGTTTGGTTTGCCCTGTTCCCATCATGCACTGGGTCAGGAACAGACTAATTTGCATATAGCAAGGTTCTGAGCTGGGATGGTGCAGTGAGCTAAAAAACGGTGTTGGATCTAGCCCTGATCTCTTGACTGGGTGAGAGTATTCTGCTTAATTCAGAGACTCTGTCCATCACCACCCCTTGTTGGTAAATATTTTGTCTACCCTAAGCGTTGAAGGGTATACTCAGATGTGAGTCCCTTGCTCATTGCACCATCATGATTCAAGCAAGCCGGGCCGATGACGGCTAAAATGCCAGAAACCGGTCCCCGGAAGCTTGTTTCCTTCCCAGTGTAAGAATTGGCTTGGTAGTTTGGTTTGCCCTGTTCCCATCATGCACTGGGACAGGAACAGACTAATTTGCATATAGCCAGGTTCTGAGCTGGGATGGTGCAGTGAGCTAAAAAACGGTGTTGGATCTAGCCCTGATCTCTTGACTGGGTGAGAGTATTCTGCTTAATTCAGAGACTCTGTCCATCACCACCCCTTGTTGTTAAATATTTTGTCCACCCTAAGCGTTGAAGGGTATACTCAGATGTGAGTCCCTTTCTCATTGCACCATCAGGATTCAAGCAAGCTGGGCCGACGACGGCTGAAATGCCAGAAACCGGTCCCCGGAAGCTTGTTTCCTTTCCAGTGTAAGAATTGGCTTGGTAGTTTGGTTTGCCCTGTTCCCATCATGCACTGGGACAGGAACAGACTAATTTGCATATAGCCAGGTTCTGAGCTGGGATGGTGCAGTGAGCTAAAAAAATGGTGTTGGATCTAGCCCTGATCTCTTGACTGGGTGAGAGTATTCTGCTTAGTTCAGAGACTCTGTCCATCACTACCCCTTGTTGTTAAATATTTTGTCCACCCTAAGCGTGGAAGGGTATACTCAGATGTGAGTCCCTTGCTCATTGCACCATCAGGATTCAAGCAAGCCGGGCCGACGACGGCTGAAATGCCAGAAACCGGTCCCCGGAAGCTTGTTTCCTTCCCAGTGTAAGAATTGGCTTGGTAGTTTGGTTTGCCCTGTTCCCATCATGCACTGGGACAGGAACAGACTAATTTGCATATAGCCAGGTTCTGAGCTGGGATGGTGCAGTGAGCTAAAAAAAGGTGTTGGATCTAGCCCTGATCTCTTGACTGGGTGAGAGTATTCTGCTTAATTCAGAGACTCTGTCCATCACCACCCCTTGTTGTTAAATATTTTGTCCACCCTAAGCGTTGAAGGGTATACTCAGATGTGAGTCCCTTTCTCATTGCACCATCAGGATTCAAGCAAGCCGGGCCGACGACGGCTGAAATGCCAGAAACCGGTCCCCGGAAGCTTGTTTCCTTCCCAGTTTAAGAATTGGCTTGGTAGTTTGGTTTGCCCTGTTCCCATCATGCACTGGGAAAGGAACAGACTAATTTGCATATAGCCAGGTTCTGAGCTGGAATGGTGCAGTGAGCTAAAAAATGGTGTTAGATCTAGCCCTGATCTCTTGACTGGGTGAGAGTATTCTGCTTAATTCAGAGACTCTGTCCATCACCACCCCTTGTTGTTAAATATTTTGTCCACCCTAAGCGTGGAAGGGTATACTCAGATGTGAGTCCCTTGCTCATTGCACCATCAGGATTCAAGCAAGCCGGGCCGACGACGGCTGAATGCCAGAAACCGGTCCCCGGAAGCTTGTTTCCTTCCCAGTGTAAGAATTGGCTTGGTAGTTTGGTTTGCCCTGTTCCCATCATGCACTGGGACAGGAACAGACTAATTTGCATATAGCCAGGTTCTGAGCTGGGATGGTGCAGTGAGCTAAAAAACGGTGTTGGATCTAGCCCTGATCTCTTGACTGGGTGAGAATATTCTGCTTAATTCAGAGACTCTTTCCATCACCACCCCTTGTTGTTAAATATTTTGTCCACCCTAAGCGTTGAAGGGTATACTCAGATGTGAGTCCCTTTCTCATTGCACCATCAGGATTCAAGCAAGCCGGGTCGACGACGGCTGAAATGCCAGAAACCGGTCCCCGGAAGCTTGTTTCCTTCCCAGTGTAAGAATTGGCTTGGTAGTTTGGTTTGCCCTGTTCCCATCATGCACTGGGTCAAGAACAGACTAATTTGCATATAGCCAGGTTCTGAGCTGGGATGGTGCAGTGAGCTAAAAAACGGTGTTGGATCTAGCCCTGATCTCTTGACTGGGTGAGAGTATTCTGCTTAATTCAGAGACTCTGTCCATCACCACCCCTTGTTGGTAAATATTTTGTCTACCCTAAGCGTTGAAGGGTATACTCAGATGTGAGTCCCTTGCTCATTGCACCATCATGATTCAAGCAAGCCGGGCCGATGACGGCTAAAATGCCAGAAACCGGTCCCCGGAAGCTTGTTTCCTTCCCAGTGTAAGAATTGGCTTGGTAGTTTGGTTTGCCCTGTTCCCATCATGCACTGGGACAGGAACAGACTAATTTGCATATAGCCAGGTTCTGAGCTGGGATGGTGCAGTGAGCTAAAAAACGGTGTTGGATCTAGCCCTGATCTCTTGACTGGGTGAGAGTATTCTGCTTAATTCAGAGACTCTGTCCATCACCACCCCTTGTTGTTAAATATTTTGTCCACCCTAAGCGTTGAAGGGTATACTCAGATGTGAGTCCCTTTCTCATTGCACCATCAGGATTCAAGCAAGCTGGGCCGACGACGGCTGAAATGCCAGAAACCGGTCCCCGGAAGCTTGTTTCCTTTCCAGTGTAAGAATTGGCTTGGTAGTTTGGTTTGCCCTGTTCCCATCATGCACTGGGACAGGAACAGACTAATTTGCATATAGCCAGGTTCTGAGCTGGGATGGTGCAGTGAGCTAAAAAAAATGGTGTTGGATCTAGCCCTGATCTCTTGACTGGGTGAGAGTATTCTGCTTAGTTCAGAGACTCTGTCCATCACTACCCCTTGTTGTTAAATATTTTGTCCACCCTAAGCGTGGAAGGGTATACTCAGATGTGAGTCCCTTGCTCATTGCACCATCAGGATTCAAGCAAGCCGGGCCGACGACGGCTGAAATGCCAGAAACCGGTCCCCGGAAGCTTGTTTCCTTCCCAGTGTAAGAATTGGCTTGGTAGTTTGGTTTGCCCTGTTCCCATCATGCACTGGGACAGGAACAGACTAATTTGCATATAGCCAGGTTCTGAGCTGGGATGGTGCAGTGAGCTAAAAAAAGGTGTTGGATCTAGCCCTGATCTCTTGACTGGGTGAGAGTATTCTGCTTAATTCAGAGACTCTGTCCATCACCACCCCTTGTTGTTAAATATTTTGTCCACCCTAAGCGTTGAAGGGTATACTCAGATGTGAGTCCCTTTCTCATTGCACCATCAGGATTCAAGCAAGCCGGGCCGACGACGGCTGAAATGCCAGAAACCGGTCCCCGGAAGCTTGTTTCCTTCCCAGTTTAAGAATTGGCTTGGTAGTTTGGTTTGCCCTGTTCCCATCATGCACTGGGAAAGGAACAGACTAATTTGCATATAGCCAGGTTCTGAGCTGGAATGGTGCAGTGAGCTAACAAATGGTGTTAGATCTAGCCCTGATCTCTTGACTGGGTGAGAGTATTCTGCTTAATTCAGAGACTCTGTCCATCACCACCCCTTGTTGTTAAATATTTTGTCCACCCTAAGCGTGGAAGGGTATACTCAGATGTGAGTCCCTTGCTCATTGCACCATCAGGATTCAAGCAAGCCGGGCCGACGACGGCTGAATGCCAGAAACCGGTCCCCGGAAGCTTGTTTCCTTCCCAGTGTAAGAATTGGCTTGGTAGTTTGGTTTGCCCTGTTCCCATCATGCACTGGGACAGGAACAGACTAATTTGCATATAGCCAGGTTCTGAGCTGGGATGGTGCAGTGAGCTAAAAAACGGTGTTGGATCTAGCCCTGATCTCTTGACTGGGTGAGAATATTCTGCTTAATTCAGAGACTCTGTCCATCACCACCCCTTGTTGTTAAATATTTTGTCCACCCTAAGCGTTGAAGGGTATACTCAGATGTGAGTCCCTTTCTCATTGCACCATCAGGATTCAAGCAAGCCGGGTCGACGACGGCTGAAATGCCAGAAACCGGTCCCCGGAAGCTTGTTTCCTTCCCAGTGTAAGAATTGGCTTGGTAGTTTGGTTTGCCCTGTTCCCATCATGCACTGGGACAGGAACAGACTAATTTGCATATAGCCAGGTTCTGAGCTGGGATTGTGCAGTGAGCTAAAAAACGGTGTTGGATCTAGCCCTGATCTCTTGACTGGGTGAGAGTATTCTGCTTAGTTCAGAGACTCTGTCCATCACTACCCCTTGTTGTTAAATATTTTGTCCACCCTAAGCGTGGAAGGGTATACTCACATGTGAGTCCCTTGCTCATTGCACCATCAGGATTCAAGCAAGCCGGGCCGACAACGGCTGAAATGCCAGAAACCGGTCCCCGGAAGCTTGTTTCCTTCCCAGTGTAAGAATTGGCTTGGTAGTTTGGTTTGCCCTGTTCCCATCATGCACTGGGACAGGAACAGACTAATTTGCATATAGCCAGGTTCTGAGCTGGGATGGTGCAGTGAGCTAAAAAACGGTGTTGGATCTAGCCCTGATCTCTTGACTGGGTGAGAGTATTCTGCTTAATTCAGAGACTCTGTCCATCACCACACCTTGTTGTTAAATATTTTGTCCACCCTAAGCGTGGAAGGGTATACTCAGATGTGAGTCCCTTGCTCATTGCACCATCAGGATTCAAGCAAGCCGGGCCGACGACGGCTGAAATGCCAGAAACCGGTCCCCGGAAGCTTGTTTCCTTCCCAGTGTAAGAATTGGCTTGGTAGTTTGGTTTGCCCTGTTCCCATCATGCACTGGGACAGGAACAGACTAATTTGCATATAGCCAGGTTCTGAGCTGGGATGGTGCAGTGAGGTAAAAAATGGTGTTGGATCTAGCCCTGATCTCTTGACTGGGTGAGAGTATTCTGCTTAATTCAGAGACTCTGTCCATCACCACCCCTTGTTGTTAAATATTTTGTCCACCCTAAGCGTGGAAGGGTATACTCAGATGTGAGTCCCTTGCTCATTGCACCATCAGGATTCAAGCAAGCCGGGCTGACGACGGCTGAATGCCAGAAACCGGTCCCCGGAAGCTTGTTTCCTTCCCAGTGTAAGAATTGGCTTGGTAGTTTGGTTTGCCCTGTTCCCATCATGCACTGGGACAGGAACAGACTAATTTGCATATAGCCAGGTTCTGAGCTGGGATGGTGCAGTGAGCTAAAAAACGGTGTTGGATCTAGCCCTGATCTCTTGACTGGGTGAGAGTATTCTGCTTAATTCAGAGACTCTGTCCATCACCACCCCTTGTTGTTAAATATTTTGTCCACCCTAAGCGTGGAAGGGTATACTCAGATGTGAGTCCCTTGCTCATTGCACCATCAGGATTCAAGCAAGCCGGGCCGACGACGGCTGAAATGTCAGAAACCGGTCCCCGGAAGCTTGTTTCCTTCCCAGTGTAAGAATTGGCTTGGTAGTTTGGTTTGCCCTGTTCACATCATGCACTGGGACAGGAACAGACTAATTTGCATATAGCCAGGTTCTGAGCTGGGATGGTGCAGTGAGCTAAAAAACGGTGTTGTATCTAGCCCTGATCTCTTGACTGGGTGAGAGTATTCTACTTAATTCAGAGACTCTGTCCATCACCACCCCTTGTTGTTAAATATTTTGTCCACCCTAAGCGTGGAAGGGTATACTCAGATGTGAGTCCCTTGCTCATTGCACCATCAAGATTCAAGCAAGCCGGGCCGACGACGGCTGAAATGCCAGAAACTGGTCCCCGGAAGCTTGTTTCCTTCCCTGTGTAAGAATTGGCTTAGTAGTTTGGTTTGCCCTGTTCCCATCATGCCCTGGGACAGGAACAGACTAATTTGCATATAGCCAGGTTCTGAGCTGGGATGGTGCAGTGAGCTAAAAAACGGTGTTGGATCTAGCCCTGATCTCTTGACTGGGTGAGAGTATTCTGCTTAATTCATAGACTCTGTCCATCACCACCCCTTGTTGTTAAATATTTTGTCCACCCTTAGCGTGGAAGGGTATACTCAGATGTGAGTCCCTTGCTCATTGCACCATCAGGATTCAAGCAAGCTGGGCCGACGACGGCTGAAATGCCAGAAACCAGTCCCCGGAAGCTTGTTTCCTTCCCAGTGTAAGAATTGGCTTGGTAGTTGGGTTTGCCCTGTTCCCATCATGCACTGGGACAGGAACAGACTAATTTGCATATAGCCAGGTTCTGAGCTGGGATGGTGCAGTGAGCTAAAAAACTGTGTTGGATCTAGCCCTGATCTCTTGACTGGGTGAGAGTATTCTGCTTAATTCAGAGATTCTGTCCATCGCCACCCCTTGTTGTTAAATATTTTGTCCACCCTAAGCGTGGAAGGGTATACTCAGATGTGAGTCCCTTGCTCATTGCACCATCAGGATTCAAGCAAGCCGGGCCGACGACGGCTGAAATGCCAGAAACCGGTCCCCGGAAGCTTGTTTCCTTCCCAGTGTAAGAATTGGCTTGGTAGTTTGGTTTGCCCTGTTCCCATCATGCACTGGGACAGGAACAGACTAATTTGCATATAGCCAGGTTCTGAGCTGGGATGGTGCAGTGAGCTAAAAAACGGTGTTGGATCTAGCCCTGATCTCTTGACTGGGTGAGAGTATTCTGCTTAATTCAGAGACTCTGTCCATCACCACCCCTTGTTGTTAAATATACAGCTTATAAAGTGGGCAGAGAAACACATGAAAAAGTTGTTCCTGCCCGCAGAGCACAGGATTTTAAGCTGCTCCCTATGGGTAGGAACAATACTGGCTCCCGCTGGCGTCATCGGGACTTTCGGGGCCCTCAACATTGATCATGTGGGTACCCTGGATGGGCTCAAGGGCACCCACCCTTTACTGGCAGGGCCATTTTTGTAAATCCTTCATTATGCATGGTCAAGGCACATGCATGGTAAAGGTGCTACGTGGTAAAGGCATACGTGTTTAAGGCATTGCAGGGTAAAGGCATTGCGTGGTAAAGGCATTTGTTGGAATGTATGACATTATAATTAGTCTAATCCTGCACTATCTCTTGACTTGAAACTAAACCCTGGGCCTTGATAAACTGAACACAGACAGCTCAAAAAAAGTGTAAAAGCAGTTTTAGTAGGAATCTCATGTCACATTGTCATCACATGCCATTTTCCCAGTGCATTGTACCATTTCCCCAGTTTTTCCCAGATAAGCACTATAGAACTACTCGCCACCACGTTTAGAGGGTGATCCATTTCTCTTCCTACCCTGGAAAGAGAGTTACTCCATCATTTTGTTGAAGTGAAACTCTAACTGTTTCCAGTGTCAGAAATAGTCAGATTGGGGTCTGTGGATGCTCACTTGCTCACAAACTGACAAGGTGAATCATGCATGCACTACAGCTACTAGTGTGTGATTCTACACATGCAAAACATGTACACCTGGCAGCTATCATCTGACTAGTTTTGTTTTCAAACATCGTTGAAAGAGCTGAGGACACAGACAAGCCCACTGACACCAAGAGAGAAACAGTAATAACAGTTATTTACAGGCCCTGGCAAAACCCCTAGGCCTGCTCATCATGAGACCAATCTCCCCCCCAAACATTCTTGCTAAACTATTCACAGGTATTCTGGCACACAACATAGTCCGTTTATAATGGCCTTATGACTGCAAGCCACAGCAGTGGTGAGTTAATATTGTGCTGTTAATAAAATTGATAATTTCCAACACTGAGAAGACACTGGATGTAGGAAGGTGGATATCTGACTATATGGTTACTCCAACTTTTTTACTTGTGTTTTGCTGGTTTTCGACTTAGTTGGCCTGGGATCCTGCTATTCAGGGCCCCAGGCTATCTGCTCTCCCTATAAAATGGACTCCATGTACTTTAGGCACATACCAGATTGGGTACTGGGTCACCTCTGTGAGCCCCTGTGTAGTGTACCAAAGGTACCCAGGGCATAGGTGCATCCAAGGCCTACCAAGGGCTGAAGCATGTATTATGCTACCCCTGGCTGGCCATCCAAACTGACACCACAGGATGATCACTCAGCAAGAGTAAGGTGGTGTAATCACCCCTTACTTAGATATAGTATACCTATATCTACCTTTATATATAGACACATATGCACCTATAAGTCACTCCCATGGTAGGCCCCGACAATGCTCAAGGCAGAGTGCTTGGTTTTATGTGAGAGGGTGCCCTAGCATGAGCTGAGCCTCTCTGCAGCTTTCAGAACCATGTCTTTATAGCTGTTCTATGATATAGCCATACCATATACTCTTAAGTGCATTATAATCCCCGCGGTTAAATGCTAACTTTGGTGCGGCTTTATCAAAACATGTGGTGTAAGGTGTCAAACACTTTGGTAGCATTCCACCATTCTAGAGGGAAAAGACATGTATGTTACTGCTTTACCCGGTTAGAGTTAAACAGAGCTTCAGCATCACAAAATGGATGCTGCTGCCACAGACACGAGTCTGACCTCCTGCTGCTGGACGAAACTCCAGCAAAGGAGGCCTGGACAATGGGTTTCCTGTCGAGGAAGGTGGTAGGACCTCCCCAGACTGCCTGTAGTGTATTAGGGCAGTGTGGGTTGAATGGAACAATGCTTTTCCAGACACTGCCTGGGGCACACAAGATCCTCCATGCATAGCCCGGTTCAAACCAGTTGCTGGGGCACTCCAGCCCCGCTCTGGCGCGATACTGGACAAAGGGTAAGGGGTGTAACCACCCCCTTCCCAGGTGCACCGATAGGAGGGACCTAGGTGGTAATCCAGCTCATTTTCTTAGTATAAAGATAGGTGCTGTGTCCCCAGGACTTTAGATTATCCTAGAACGAAAATCTGAAATGAAACTCTTGGACCTTCGACATTCTATACCGACTAGAAGACTGAAGACATCTCCCTTGTTGTCAAGGAGTGACCACTCTGTATAACCAGGGACCCCTGTCTTTAGTAACAAGCAAGGTGTGGTGTTCGTTGCTGTGCGGTTTCCCTTCCTCCCTGCCGGGCTTAGCTCTGCCCCCCGCCTTCACCGACCGGCCAGGCTTCGCTCCGCCGGTCCAGCGCTCCGGACTACATCACCTGACTACAAGCCCCAGGAGCCTCAGGGGCAGAACGCGCATTTCCCACGTGTCAGCAGGCGCATAAAGACTCGCCTGTTGCAGAGTCCCTTGGTGTTCGTTGCTGTGCGGTTTCCCTTCCTCGCGGGCGGGCGTAGCTCCGCCCCCCGCCTTCACGGACTGGCCGGGCTTTGCTCCGCCAGTCCAGCGCTCCCGACTACATCGCCTGACTACAAGCCCCAGGAGCCTCAGGGGCAGAACGCGCATTTCCCACGCGCCAGGAGGCGCATAAAGACTCTTCTGTTGCAGAGTCCCTTGGTGTTCGTTGCTGTGTAGTTTCCCTTCCTCGCGGCCGGGCTTAGCTTCGCCCCCCGCCTTCACCGACCGGCCGGGCTTCGCTCCGCCGGTCCAGCGCTCCGGACTGCATCGCCTGACTACAAGCCCCAGGAGCCTCAGGGGCAGAACGCGCATTTCCCACGTGCCAGGAGGCGCATAAAGATTCGCCTGCTCCTTCGTCCCGCGAGGACGCACGCGGGACGTGCCGGGCTAAGCCCGGGCAAAGGGCGGGCCCTCTGTGGCCCGAGGAGGACGGGACGGGCCACCTCCCTTGGCATCTCAACAAGAGGAGGTAAAGAGATCTGGATATTATATTAATGCCCACTTACGGACTTCCCCAATGAATACTAACTTGTGAACCCCGAAAGTATCAGATTTGCCGCTGTTTTGGCGTTCACTGGGGTTTCCAAAAATGCTATCTCCCAGAGGGGTTCGTTCAACGGGACACTTGACGACTACATAAATAGGACTACATCGCCCATTCCCCGTGAAACTGAGAAACCTGAACGATCTCCGCCCATAGATAGTACACCCAACAAGCGATCTCCCTCACAGGCAGCCGACATAGTACAAAACCTAACATTACTGGAGGAACTAAACAGTTTATTTAAAACCAAGTACGCTCCACTGGAACCGAGATTTAAGCAAACTAGCGCCGTTAACTGTCCTACAGTAAGCACAAGTCCCCAGACTAGCACACCACCCCATCTAAATGATAGTCTGTTAGGTACCCCCCACTTACTATCTGCAAAAGTCATCTCCCAAAACATAGTGCTCCCTCAGGTCCCCTTAGTGAAAAGAAAGTGAAATAGGGTTGAACACCAAGGAAGTCAAGCAAAACAACTAAAATTGTGCCCAAGCCCCCAATTGGCCGTTATCACCTCCCCCCCCAGCCTCAGAGGTTGCTGGGAAACCAGACTCTTTTGCATCTTCTACCCAGGCAACCCTATTGGCCCAGATTGAACACCTGGTCAAATCTATAATATCCCCGGTGATAGAAAAAATGAACAGTCTACGGGATAGGCTTACAGGAATAGAGGAAACGATCAAGGCCAATTTGATACTCTCAAAAAACATCGCAAGACCTAATCAAGCGCAGTCTCTGGCTGCCATAGAAGTGCCCAAACTAACTGTACAAAGTAATAATGTCCAAATCCAACCAGTAGCCTCAGCTACGTCAGTTCCAAACATTCCCAGAGTATCCACCAATTCTACATTAGCACAGCGCCCTGCCGCAAGAGTAGGGTTGAGCAAAGAACCCATATTCCATAAGGGGACAGTCGCTAACCATGGCAACACGCCAAGAATTGTTAATCATATACACCTACCACCGGAGGCCGCGTTTGTGTTCAAGCGGAAAAGTCGAAAGACATCAGGACCTAATAAATAAGGTCACATTCTGGCTAACAAACAATAGACCCCTCCCCTCTAACTTGGACGGAAGAATAATGAGTGTCAGAAGGGTGGGCTGGCTAGGATCCCTCCCAAAAGATATTGCCGGCGACCTAGTACTAGTAAAATTTAGGAACAAACACGTTGTCCCATATCTTCAAACTTGGCAGCCCCAAAAAGGAGATGGCCCTATATCCACCTGGGATCTACATGACTTTTATCCCAGTATGTCATACCTCTGCCCATTAAGACCAAATCTAAAGTGTAACCATCCGATGGGCAGAAGTGTCTGCGCATTGAGTGGCTGTAATATCTCCACTTCCAATCGATTTGAAATACTGTATAATAGTTATCTTTGATTTACATATGGAAAGTTTTTCATTATACCTGTTATTAATTGCCTTAATTAAGGGACAACTAGTTGTATTGGTATTGTCTCTAATGCTAATCCTGTAAAATGAATGCAAACTAAAAGGAAATGGCACTCAAAAGTTGGGCTCATATTTTTTAACTTGTAGATCTTTTGTGCTATTGTAATGTATGCTTTTATGACTGTTATGCTTTTACTAAAAATGGCTACTCGATCCCGTTCCTCCATGAATTAGCATTCATTCAACTAGATCAAAGTGATTAATATGTACTTGGAAGAGGCCTATTTGCACTTTGCACATCCATATTTTAACCTACGCTGCTATTTGTAAATATAATGAAACAAAATAACTAGGAGGTTACTTATTTTCTGTCTGTATATACTTAGTTGTAGAATCCTGTCTATCTTTAACAATCAATGGTTGACATTGTACTTTGCACTTTATTAAGATGGTCTACAAATCAGGATTCATACACTATGCACTTTATAAAACCGGCACCTTAAATAATGCTGCTAAATGACCTAGCAAGCTCTTGCTCTAATTGACGCACGAAACATGTGTTAATGACACCTTGTACTTTTCTGTGGTTACCGTTTTAATAAGGAAATATTCAGCAACACTACCTCATGTTAATGTGATTTTTCTTTTATCTTGATTATGTATGCAATTATGTGTGTACTTTTATGGATAATGTATTATCCGAATAAAGTTTATTGATTTGATTTGATTTGAACAAGCAAGGTAAAGGCGGCAGTTGGCATTTGAGCTGATCCAGGGTGAACAGAAAAGCATTGTGGAAAAAGATGTCCGGAGTTACCTTTGTCATATATACTTCCTGAAGAGTTACCTTTGTTATACCGTTCATAAAGAGTTACCTTTGTTATACACTTCCTGAAGACTTACCTTGGTTATACACTTCCTGAAGAGCTACCTAAGTTAGACACTTCCTGAAATTGAATTAATGGCAGCGCTTCCTGATTCCTCTCTTTTTCCACAATCTGTTCTGTTTAAATGAAATCTTATCCATGTGTATCTACCCAAAACTGTACCTGTAGCACATGAGTGCTCTGTAGCTGCCCTTTCATTAGTAATTTACTCAGTACAATGGTAAATCACTGCCTTCTCAGAAGTAAATAAGATGTGACATGTTCAACCACAGTTTTAAAGAAATATCCATGTATGGTAAAATGTTCCTTACTAAATTTCAAATATGGTAGAGAAGAGATGTTTTATCCAGCTGGTTAAATATTGTGTATTCACATTGTATTACATTTGCATTTAGTAATATTGCATTTCTTTACATCCAACAGAAAATAAGCCTTAAAAGCATGGATTGATTATGAATAATGAAGATAACACATCAAATCTGCAAAAATTATCAAAAATAAGGAGCTCCAAAAACATCAGTGCAATCAGAGGCAGAGGACAGATCCAGGAAGAAGCAGTCAAAGGCAATTCAGTGAGTGTCCGAGTCTGAGATCTGCACCTTGACACCCCAAGATGAAGAAATTACCTCAACAAAACCAAGACAACAAAACTGACAAACCACCTACTGTATAAACAAGCGTCCAACACCAGCTTTGATCATGAGGCCGGTATGAGAGTTGGAGGAAGGCCTCGTGTCTATTTGGGATCCACAGCTTGGAACAAACTCCCTCTTCAGCTTTGAGCTGTTAGTAACATGATAATGTTTAAAAAATGGTTGAAAACTTGGCTTTTTGTCCATGTTTGAAACAAACAGATTTACTTTCTTTTCTGACCTGTGCTTTGCCCCGGGACACTCTTTGGAGTAGCTGTACACATTACAAGTCGCTTCCCCATCATGATATGGCTAGAGCAGTGCTTCGCTATCTAAACTGGCACCAGACCAGCATTCAGTGCTCTATGTGTATTGTTAACTCTTTCTAGCCAAACCACAGGCACCAGGGAAAAGCACAACGAAGTGGAGCCTAACAACTGAAGGCTAAAGGAAAGCGGAGATCTGCTCTCTGAAGTACAGAGTATTGTCCCGATTTGCACCTACCGGAACGAAGAGTAAGCTTTAACCGCAAGCATGCAAAGCCATTATCCAATCTAAAGATGCAATCACCCACAAGGAAGCTTTACTGATATTTTGAATGTGGCAGGTATTTAGTGAGTCTTGTATTTTATTGTTAAATCGGAAATATCACACACATACAGGGAATGTGAAAATAACGCAAGTGGTTTATTAACTATGCTGACCCTTCAGGAAACACAGTCAGGAGAAAAATCGTGCAATTGCACTGAATATGTCAACAACTTTAGCCAATTAGAAACCCTAAAACAGCATCAGCAAATACAAACAGGGGAAAACCATACAATTGCACTGAATGTGGGGAGAGCTTCAAACAAATTTCACAGCTCCACTCACATCAGAGAATACACACGGGGGAAAAACCATACCATTGCAATGAATGCGTAAAGAGCTTCAGTCAAATTTCAAACCTTTACAAACATCAGAGAATACACACAGGGGAAAAACCATACCAATGCAATGAATGTGTAAAGAGCTTCAGTCAAATTTCAAACCTCTACACACATCAGAAAATGCACACAGGGGAAAAACCATACCATTGCAGTGAATGTATGAAGAGCTTCTGTCGGTTACAAGAACTCCAAAAACATCAGCAAACCCACACAGGGGAAAAGCCATACCATTGCAAGGAATGTGTAAAGAGCTTCACTCAATTATCAAACCTCCATAGACATCAGAGAATACACACAGGGGGAAAACCATACCATTGCAAGGAATGTGTAAAGAGCTTCAATCAAATTTCACAGCTCCGCACACATCAGAGAATACACACAGGGGATAAACCATACCATTGCAGTGAATGTGTGAAGAGTTTCAGTACGTTAGCAAAACTCCAAACACATCAGCGAACACACACAGGGGAAAAACCATACCATTGCAGTGAATGTGTGAAGAGTTTCAGTACGATAGCAAAACTCCAAACACATCAGCGAACACACACAGGGGAAAAACCATACCATTGCAGTGAATGTGTGAAGAGTTTCAGTACGATAGCAAAACTCCAAACACATCAGCGAACACACACAGGGGAAAAACCATACCATTGCAAGGAATGTGTGAAGAGCTACAGTCAATTATCAAGCCTCCATAGACATCATAGAATACACACAGGGGGAAAACCATACCATTGCAAGGAATGTGTAAAGAGCTTCAATCAAATTTCACAGCTCCGCACACATCAGAGAATACACACAGGGGATAAACCATACCATTGCAGTGAATGTATGAAGAGCTTCTGTCGGTTACAAGAACTCCAAAAACATCAGCAAACCCACACAGGGGAAAAGCCATACCATTGCAAGGAATGTGTAAAGAGCTTCACTCAATTATCAAACCTCCATAGACATCAGAGAATACACACAGGGGGAAAACCATACCATTGCAAGGAATGTGTAAAGAGCTTCAATCAAATTTCACAGCTCCGCACACATCAGAGAATACACACAGGGGATAAACCATACCATTGCAGTGAATGTGTGAAGAGTTTCAGTACGTTAGCAAAACTCCAAACACATCAGCGAACACACACAGGGGAAAAACCATACCATTGCAGTGAATGTGTGAAGAGTTTCAGTACGATAGCAAAACTCCAAACACATCAGCGAACACACACAGGGGAAAAACCATACCATTGCAGTGAATGTGTGAAGAGTTTCAGTACGATAGCAAAACTCCAAACACATCAGCGAACACACACAGGGGAAAAACCATACCATTGCAAGGAATGTGTGAAGAGCTACAGTCAATTATCAAGCCTCCATAGACATCATAGAATACACTCAGGGGAAAAACCATACCAATGCAGCAATACAAGAACTCCAACTACATCAGCGAACCCACACAGGGGAAAAACCATACCATTGTAAGGAATGTGTAAAGAGCTTCAATCACATTCCACAGCTCCACACACATCAGAGAATACACACAGGGGGAAAACCATACCATTGCAATGAATGTGTGAAGAGTTTCAATACGTTAGCACAACTCCAAACACATCAGCGAACACACACAGGGGAAAACCCATACCATTGCAGTGAATGTGTGAAGAGCTTCAGTCAAATTACATGTCTCCGCACACATCAGAGAATACACACAGGGGAAAAACTATACCAGTGCAGTGAATGTGTAAAGAGCTTCAGTCAGTTAACAGGCCTCCAGAGACATCAGCGAATACACACTGGGGAAAAACCATACAATTGCAGTGAATGGGGAAGTAGTTTTAGGGTACAATCAAACCTCCAGAGACATCAGAAAACACACACAGGGGAAAAACTATACCAGTGCAGTGAATGTGTAAAGAGCTTCAGTCAGTTAACAAACCTCCAGAGACATCAGCGAATACACACTGGGGAAAAACCATACAATTGCAGTGAATGTGGAAGTAGTTTTAGGGTACAATCAGACCTCCACACACATCAGAGAACACACACAGGGGAAAAACCCTACCATTGCAATGAATGTGGCAGTAGTTTTACTTACTCTTCAGCATTAAGAAATCATCAGCGAGCTCACAAAGGGGAAACAAATCTTTTAAATGCCATGAATGTTTGAAAAGCTGAAGTCCATTATCACTCCTAAACAGGCATCAGCGTACACACGCAGAAGAAAAGCCTTCAAGTGCAACGAATGTGTGAAGAAATGTAGTCAATTATCAAGCCTATATAGACATCAGCTTACACACACTCTGTAAATACCATACAACTGTAGTGAGTGTTGAAGTACCTTTAGGAAATCTTTCGCATTAAGGATTAATCAGTTAATGCACACAGAGAAAAAACCTTTTAGGTGCAGTGAATGTGTGAATATCTTCTGTCAGTTATTAAACCTACGGATACATCAACTAACATACACAGAGTAAAAATGGGCATTGCAATGAATGTCAGAAGTGATTTTGTCAATTGCAAACACACCTGGGGTAAACCTTAGAATTGCACTAAAAGTGTGACGAGCTTTTGTCAATTTCTGATCCTACATAGCCTCAGCAAACACACACCTTCATTTAACTCACTTAGAAATAATCCTAGATATGCAGTGAATTCAGAAAGAACTTACGAACATTAACAATAATATTTACTCATCTGAGGACATAGACAGTAGCAGAACAGTGCCATTATTGTGAGATGAAGGAATTACAGGGATAAATATATAATTATGTGGGATATTCAAATACCAGATGAATGAAGACTCGACTAGAAGAAAAGAAAAAAAAACAAAGGTTTGTAGAATAATAAAAGTGTCTGTCCCCAGTGATTGTTCACTTCGGTACACATAGAAAAAACAACGTGATTTAACAGGAAATCCACTGGGAGACTAGCTCAATGTGGAATAAAAGAAAAGAAATGCTGGTGGTTTTTATTTGGCGAGGAAGAGTTACAAAGAAAAACATCCAAGTGTTCCTGGTTATGCTACCTGTAAAAGTGTAGGGATGAATATGATTCTGCCTGCACACATTGCTATATTAGCATAAGTGAGTTAGTTGCGAAAACGCCATATTGCTGCTTTTGCACATGTCACTACATGTCTCTGTTTTTATAAAGACAAACTGCTTGCTTTTCCTTCACATGAGAATGGTCTGTTTTTCATATCTCTAGACTCACACTGCGACCTTAAGTCTGCACAAAGTATTCAAGGTTAAAATAACAATGTGTGCTGTTGATGCAGGTTGATCGGCCCACGCTCTAGACACAACACAAACACAGCTGCTCATTTCTGAAACTCAGGTGCTTTTAATATTGCACTGCATGCATGAGTCTAGCACTTGGAAAAAACCTTTCAATCGACAAAGAGCTGTGCTGATCTGGGATGTGATTCACTTCACCTGACATTGAAGGTATGGGGTTCCCGGTTGTACCCTAGAAATCTTCTATTATTATAATACCTAGCTCCTAGCAAGGGGAGGGTGGTACACAAGGCGCAATAGATCTGGTTCCACTATCATTATGATATGATTTCTCCCTTTGTATTTTATGGAATTGTAACAATGTTGATTGTATTGATTTTATGCATCTTTTTACTTATTTTAGCAAAGATACTGCATCTTAGAGCACGTAGTTGAAATAAACATTTTAAACTATACAGTGTCTCTGATTGCTCACGTTGTGGACATTTATGAGAATAAAAACAAAGGAGTGTTCTTGATTCCCACTATTTCTGAGAGGTCCCAAAGTCGCTTGTTCATTGGTAGCTTTGCTGTAGTACAGAGAATGAGTTCGACACTGTTGCTAGTCCGATAGGGGTTCTGGGCACTGAGGTGGATTTTTGGTACAAGAAACAGAACAGAGGCAGCACCAAAGATGAAGTAGCCAGGACCATGTAGTATCAAAAATAAATTCTTTTATTTTCTCATTTATAGGACAGCCAACGCGTTTCGCTCCCCAACCATGGGAGCTTCGTCAGGGCTGAAAGCAACACAGAAATACACCAATATTAATAACACATACCAACATGACATTTACAAAAAACAAACAAGGTTAAAAAATACATTGCAGTTGAGCTTTTAACGAGAAGAGATGGCAATGCTAAAAGAGGGTCACAATATTAATCCTATATTTTTTAGAAAACATCTTGCATTTAAATCCAAATATCTAAACACAAAAGTAATGCAACTTGATGATTTGTATAGGACATTGGTAACCAGAACCAAATGTGACAAATTGTAAAAAATGCCTCAGGATTTTTGGTACACCACAATACACTGAGGTCCTGGTTTCCTGCGCATAGTTCTGTGCATGAGCAGAATTCCCGCAACATGGCGCCCAAAGTCTTGATTAGTGCTCGTATCTGTCCACAATACCCTCAACACCTTTTCCGGTTAAGAGGCGTGACGGATGAACCTATCTACACGAATGTGTTATAGGTTAATTCAAGCATGAGATTTATGAAAAGGTTCACATTTTGAATTACTACCCTTTGTTGTACTGCAATTTATATAAATTGTTTTTCTTCTCTATGTCCTCATGGGTGATATTGACATAGCTCAGCATAATTGGGCAGCGCTCCGGCGTCATCTGACGCAGTTTGGAGTACCAGACGATGGTATGTCTGTTATCTTTGTGGTGAGTGCTGATTCGGCGTTCCCCTTTGAGCTTTTCTACTCTTGGGTCACGTTTCCTGCAATAAATGCGGGTGAGGATAGGATTCATACATACACTCACACTGCGATTCCTGTGAACTATACTCCATATAGGACACAAGAGATTCCAATTTCGGCATGGCAGCATCGTGTTTGGTTTAATGGCACCCTCCCCCACACCGTAACTCCGGTTCGGTTAGGTCCCTTGTCAATTCCTGGGGCCACTTGACCATTCTTAGCCGGGTTCACACCATATCCACGTTATCTCAATGCCCTGATTGACGACTCGTGTCAACTTTATACCTCTTTTATTGGGGTACATAGGGCATAGTTCAATATGTTTCTTGCAGCGGAACAAGTTGGACCGGCCGGGATGTAGATTAGTCCAGTCATGGTTAATTCGGTTAATTCGGTAATGGGCAAGCACCCTCAAACTAAGTACGATATGCCTTATTTGCTTGCTGAGAAATTTGACCAACTGGAAGCAGTGTTTCCTAATACCACTCCTGTGGAAAAACACATTATTCTCACAATTAGTTTGCAGAAAGACTTATTGCCAGAGGTAACAGATTGCGAGATTTGGGGTAAAGTATTTGCAGCAGAATATGCGAAGTGTTTCTGCACGCCGTCTATGAATGTCTTGCCCTCTGTGATCAAGCATGTTCCGGATGAGCACAGTGAGGCGGCGGCTGTCGAGTTGAGAATGAGGCTCATTGGAGTGTTTGACGTAGTTAATGATCTCATCTTTTGTAATGTAAAGGAAGATGCGGTTAACTTTCAGGTGTCGAATGCTTTGCGCCTTGTCCAAGATGTCGACAAACCCCGAGCGTTACCGTGAATTATTGTGGAGGCTTATAAGACCATTGGCCGCACTAGTTTGGGTGTTAAGCCTTTTGCTAAAATGGCAACTCAACTGCAGACTCAGATAGCAAAGTCTACTAAAGACGACCATCCAAATTTTCCAAAACAGAATTGGAAGAATAAAAATCTGGGGAAGCAGCAATAGAAACAGGGGTCGCGTCCGGCGTCGCCGATACCAGTGTCTACTAAGCGCATTTATGATTTGTGCAACCACGCAAGAATTAGGTCTCCTGATAGATTTCAGGTTCCTGAGCAACGTTCTCCTCATTCTTCACAGGAAACATTGCGCGCAAGCTGGTGGAGGAGAACACGGTAGGGGTCGGGGTACCCCACAAGGATGTGAGCAGCCCCACCCGTCTGATGGTAAAGGCAAGCAGGAAGACTTGCCACGTTAACGCCCTCATTTTCAGAAAAAGAAAGTTTCTGCAATAACCGTAAGGTATGCAACGGATAGTGAGAACACAGCTTCGGATCCTGACATGGGCATTAACGCTGCTCGACAGCGCAGCGGAGGTTACAATAGTGCGGCAAGCACTGCGTCCATATCTGAAGGTGAAATCAACTGACACTTTTATCACAATGGAAACTGCTGACAGCAGGGTGGCTTCCCCTGACAGACTATATGATATAGTTCTTTTAATAGAAGGTGACATCTAACGTGTAATAAAAGGGATTTTTTGGGAACATCTGACCTCTACATATGACATTCTGTTAGCTGAGTCAGACTGGCCCCCGCTTTTCATTTTGGCCGCTGCAAGAGGGGAGGAGGTCACCCTCCCCAGCATTCCGCACACCGTGCCCAAGGAGCAGTCCGCAGAACTTTGCAGAAGAGTGTGCTCTGGTGCTTGCACCTGTGTTGTGCCATACTCAAGTCGGGTGGGATAAACTTTCTCCCAGACAAAAGATTCCATTGCGGTATATGCCACAGCCACCACCCCGCTATCCCATGCGGAGATTGGCTAAAGCCCCCGTTGCAGAAATCCTTGAAAAATTAGAGTATCAAGGTGTGATTGAGACATTTATGTCACCCATGAGTAATCCTCATTTCACTGTTACCAAACCTGATGGGTCGTACTGCCTGGTTTTGGATTATCTTTGTGAAACAAAGGAGTTCGGTCCATGTAGGGTATGGGGTAGACTGGATCATAATAAACTAGAAAACACAAGAATATGTCTACACCCAATTATTTTCCAAAAACTTATTTCAGATCATAGGAAAAACACAAACGTATTGAGTTTGACCCGGTATACTTATTTATACCTGTCTATTTTGGAAAAAAAATTCATTCTTCTTTTGAAAGTTTCGTAAAAAAGGAGAAATCTGTACATTCAATACATTTAAATTCCAACATCTAACTATTTACAAACAAAATATTTACAATTCATATACACAATTATCATACATTCCACAAAAAATTCACTATACAAACACAAACAATTGAAATTTTCAATAAAGTTAATCTGAATTCATAAAGAATGAAGAGACAAAGTCAAAAGGAAGGAGCACGTCCTAAAATAAGGATGACTTTTACAACCAGCCAGAGCTAGTTCAAATGCTTACTGATATCGATTGCTCCCTCTGATGTGCTGACGCGTTTCTAGTCCGAGGAAACCAGTTCCCAGACAGTCATCAGGGCTTTGTCACTTTTCTGTGTAAAATGCAGAAAAACAATAAAGTTTTAATTATCTAGCTTGAAGCCTCTATTCTTTCTGGTATTGCACTAAACGATATAAAATATGTACCTGTTGGTGATGCTCGAACTGTCATCAGAGATTTGCATGTCTTTGTGGGAATTTTTGCATGTGGGACCTTCCATTCTGATCAGGTCCAGCGTTCACCTCTAAGGTGTACAAGGAAGCCATGGGGTCTTTGGGGGTGCAGGTGAAATTTTTGTCTCCATTTTTTGTCTCCATACCGGCCTGAGGGCAATTCTGTTGTGGAGCGATCAAACCATGACTTAAAGCAATCATTGACAGCTATGGTTTTAGGTACTACATGCCCTAAATAATCTTCCGAGAAGATCTCTGGGTGGGCAGACTCCATACGAAATGCTCTTTGGCATAAAAATGTTTGTTCCGGACCTTGATGGTCTAGACATGGCGGCGACAGCCGTACCCTTTGACGTAGATAATCATTCTGCTGTGTTACAGAACCTACAAGAGACTCGAGACAGTCTTGCAAAGGAACACTTGCCTTCCACATAAGGAGCTGAAGCTGCTCTACAGATTCCGGTAGATTTGGGTAGTTAGCTGGCTACCCTGAGTCGGTGACCTCGTCTGTGAGAAGGTGGAGAACAAGAAGGAGTTCAGCCCCTCGTATCATGCACCCGTTCCAGTGCTTGGCATGCAGGGCTCAAGAACGGTCATTTTACCACCACTTCCTGGTCGCAAGGGAAACAGGTACGACTCCATTGACAATGTCAAACTACAACGAGTGGCCAATTCTTCTTAGTATGACTCCTGCTGTCTCTTGTCCAGCACTGCTGAGAAAATCTGTTTTGGCCTCTGCTGACACCATCATCCCTGACCTTGCTATAGAGATGTCCACAGTCACTAATCCATTATTAAATTCGCCAGCTGGCGATCCACATGAAGATACTGAGTATACATATCCCACGGATTTGTCATTGCCTGGTGTGTAAACAAGTCTAGCTGACCAGTCACATTTTTCCTTTGACTCTGACTCAATAACATAGAGTGTACCATTGAGGTTTTCTATTTTTGTTACTTGGTTTAAAAGACATTTTTTGGTTCCACCTTAGAATTACATCTGGTTGGTTCTCATCTCCATTTTTTTGGTTCATGTCGATTGGATTTGTGATGGTATTTTTCCGTCTGGTAAATGGACACAATATAACTGAACGATCAAAAATCTGATTAATTTATGGAACTTTGGCCCCACACTCCTCATCACACATCATGAAAAGAGACCAGACCTTTGTCAACATCACAGCCTAGCCCGTGCTAGATGTTATTGTATGAGATGCTGTAAAATTTCAAATTCATGGACCCACAGAGGTGGTTAATGTTCCTAATGTACTTCGTGTTTCAATGGGGGATGTTGTGAAACAAAACATACATTCTGATGATTGGGATGTCCTAGCCATTGAAGCTCTCTTTTCTGATTTGAAATATTATGCTGCCTTTGATGCTGAGGATTTATATTTAGACTCCACAAACTACGCCGACTTGTTCTGTTACCAACACTATGGCCATCACTTTCTGCATAAGGCTAATACATTTGGAAATATGGTTAATTACACCCAATGCGAACATTGTCCTACTCCCACAGAAGGCAGCTCAAATACCCTTTTGAATAAATTCACATATTTTACTGACTTTGATCAGGCTAACCAGAGCTCATTTTATTTTAAATTAAATTACAAATCTAATTCGAAAGTGAGACTTACTCAAAATTGTTGTATTCCAAATCCTTTATGGATCAGTTAGCAGTGGATGGCTACAAGCTATGGAAAGATGCCATAGATCCTAAATCTGTTTGGGGTCCTAGACCCTGGCAAGGGCAGGGCACTGAAGCTTTACACCCAGCATGTCTTATTCTCGTCCACATGTTGTTTTTAAATAGTACGATCTCACAAACAACTTGTCTTAGTTTGGCCACTTCAAAACACATGAATACCCCTAAAATTCCTAATCTGCATGCTTACCCTAATTGGAACAATCATACTGATAGATCCCTTGATGAATTACAATCTTTCATTTCAAATTCCTCCTTTAACATTTCGCCCCTGGATCCTGAGGGTTGGCTGTTGTGGCCAACAAGTTCTAATTCTTGTCAACATGGCTTTCTGGGTTTAGCCCCTGGCCTCACACAGGACAGAACTGATCCCTTTTTGAAACTTCCCATTCAGTTACCCCCTAGTCAGTGGGGAAATGATGTCAAAATTCAAGTTCAAGTTCTGCATTTATATAGCGCACTACTCACCCAGAGAGTCTCAAGGAGCTTGGGGGAAGGAGGGTGCTCCCTCATCAAATATCCAGGTTTTTAATTGTTTTCTGAATGAGAGGTGGTTCTGGGTAAGGCGGAGGTAGGCAGGGAGAGAGTTCCAGGTTTTGGCCGTTAAGTAGGAAAAGGATCTTCCACCCATGGTGGATCTATGGATACGTGGGATTACGGCGAGGGCTTGATTGGTCGATCGAAGTTGGCGGGTGGGGGTGTAAAAGGACAGGCGCGTGTTGAGGCATTCGGGTCCAAGGTCGTAGAGTGCCTTGTGTGCGTGGGTGAGGAGACGGAACGTTATTCTCTTGTTGACGGGGAGCCAGTGGAGTTCTTTCAGGTGACCGGAAATGTGAGCTTGGCGGGGGACGTCTAGAATGAGTCTAGCTGACGCGTTTTGAATGCGTTGGAGTTTTTTCTGTAGCTTTGCTGTTGTCCTGGCGTACAGGGTGTTACCATAGTCCAGACGGCTTGTGACCAGAGCGTGAGTGACCGTCTTTCTCGTTTCGGTGGGGATCCAATGGAAGATTTTTTTAAGCATACGTAGGATGTTGAAACATGATGAAGAGATGGCATTGACTTGTCTGGTCATCGAGCGGAGGAGTCCAGGATGAAGCCCAGGTTACGTGCGTGGTCTGTGGGGGTGGGTGCATTTCCCAGGGCCGGTGGCCACCATGAGTCATCCCAAGCGGAGGGTGAAGATCCTAAGATGAGGACTTCAGTTTTGTCCGAGTTCAGTTTAAGGCGGCTGTTCTTCATCCATTCGGCTACTTCCTTCATTCCTTCGTGTAGGTTGGTTTTGGCGGTGTTTGGGTCTTTGGTGAGGGAGAGGATCAGTTGGGTATCGTCTGCGTAGGAGATGATGTTGAGGTTGTGTTGTCGTGCGATGGAAGCGAGGGGGCTCATGTAAACATTGAAGAGGGTGGGGCTGAGTGAGGAACCTTGAGGTACGCCGCAGATGACTTCGGTGGCTTCTGATCTGAAGGGGGGTAGGCGGACTCTTTGAGTTCTTCCGGCGAGGAACGAGGTGATCCAGTCCAGTGCTTTTCCTTGAATTCCAACATTGCTGAGGCATTGTATAAGGGTGCTGTGACAGACTGTGTCGAAGGCTGCGGAGAGGTCAAGTAGGATGAGGGCAGCTGTTTCTCCGTTGTCCAGTAGTGTTCGAATGTCATCGGTTGCTGCGATGAGTGCGGTTTCGGTGCTGTGTTTGGCTCGGAACCCGGATTGTGATGGGTCGAGGGATTTGTTGGATTCGAGGAAGGCGGCAAGTTAATTGTTGACGCTTTCTCCATGACTTTGGCGGGGAAAGGAAGGAGTGAGATGGGGCGGTAGTTCTTAAGGTCAGTGGGGTCTGCTGTGGGTTTTTTCAGGAGGGCGCTAAGTTCGGCATGTTTCCAGCTTTCCGGGAAGGTAGCGGAGTTCAGGAAGCAGTTTATGAAGTCTCGGAGATGGGGTGCGATAATGGAGTCGGCTTTGTTGAAAATGTGGTGGGGAGATGGGTCGGTAGGTGATCCAGAATGGATGGAGTTCATCAAGCGGATGGTGTCTTCAGTGGTGAATGGGGTCCAGGCGCAAAGGATGTTGGGGGGAGTTTATCTTCGGGTGTGAGTGGGGTGGGCTGATCTCCGGGCTTGTTTTCGAAGCTGTTGTGTATGTCTGCGATTTTATTGTGAAAGAAAGAGGCTAGGGAGTCGCAGAGGTCTTGGGAGGGAGTGATGTCGTTGGTGCCGGTGGTGGGGTTGGTGAATTCTTTGATGATGTTGAATAATTCTTTGCTGTTGTGGGAGTTGTTGTCAAGTCGGACCTTGAAAGCTGCTTTTTTGGTGGAGCGGATCAGTTGGTGGTGTTTGCGGATGGCGTTCTTGAACGTGGTTAGGTTTTCAGTGGTTGGGGTTTTTCTCCAGGATTTCTCGAGTGTGCAGCAGGACTTCTTGGATTGCTTAAGTTCATCATTGAACCAAGGGGCTTTTTTGCTTCCTTGTTTGATTTGGTGTTTTTTCAAGGGTGCTAGTTCGTCAGCGCTGTGAGTGATCCATTGTGTGAGGTAGGTGGCTGAGACGTTTGGGTCCGATGATTTTGAGGGGTTGTTATGGAGAAGCGATGTGAAGAGCTGGTCCGTGGTGATTTTGTTCCATTTTCTGCGGGGAATTGGTTTTAGGTTGTTGTGGGTTGTGGTTTTCTTGTTTTCTTGTCTGTTAAACATCATTTATCTTTGTTGACCGACAATGTTGATGTAACTGATTTTGTTAAGGGTCCTGTGAGTGGAAGATCTAAAAGATATATATATGTTCTATTTACTATGAAGTTTGGAAACTGTCGCAGGTTGAGGCTGCTTCCCGTTTAAGAGCAATAGACTAAGCTAATTTGGAAAAAGGTCTTGCTCTCATTGATAATAGCATTAACACACTCTCTTCCAGGATTTACACCTTGGATAATATTGTTTCATCTGTTGTGCATATTGTGCAAGATAATGTTTCTGTTTTGTTCCATGGTCAAAATGAATTGCGGTTCATCACGCAGTTTGCATGGACCTTACAAACTCTAAAATCTGGGAAAGTGCCTTGGGACTACATTAAAATTTTGTCAGTGTTTTTACCGTTTAATTTAACAGAAAAACAACAGTTCATGTCCATGAAGGATGCGTCATATTCTCTATTGCATATTTAAAAATTAGAACTATTACCATTTTCTGTAGCCGAATCTAATTCAGCTGTGTGGCTCATCCATGGTTTAATAACATTGCCTTTTCCTCTGTTTAAGTTTAGTTCATGTATGAAACACCATGCCCTGGGTGGATATGAAGCACTTGGTACCGCTTTTCTCCATGAAGTTTGGTTTCTGCCCTTCTCATACAGATGTCTGAGGGATGGCTAAGAGGTTTACTTAAAAGGGGAGGAGTGCACTTCCACACCTGATCATTCACTTGTATGCAAGAATGTTCAATTGCACGACATGTGTAATGTGGAGGCTCCGAATTTAGCTTCCATTTTGAAGGGAATTCCTGTGCCAGCTATCGTACCAACATTCACACTATTAGCTAACTGTAGCTATTTCCTTTTAAATAATGAAGCTTTCTGCGGGATGTTGGCTGGATTTACGTACATTGTCACTGTTTCACAGCGAGTAGTTTGCTGTAAAAATTTGCTTTTCCCGCCCTCGCATGGGAGGCTTGATATCTCGATTTGGCCTTCCATTCCGACCCTGAAAGCAGAGTTCAACAAGTTGAACAGAATAAGAGCTTTATTGTCTCAAACAAAAGTCGCTCTCACTTCTTCTCATGAAACATTTTTCCTTCATGTTACTAAAACAGAAGTACACATGCTTTTAAATATGGATCTCCCTCTTCATTTTGATGCTTTAATCCACACTATCTTTAATGCCTCAACCACTACAGGCCTGGCCCACTTTTTTAAAACTGTTATCTCCAGCCTTGTGACCTCATTCCAAACTATATTTGGTGTGATACTGGCATTTTTTCATTCTATTTTTTCCAGCATCTTTGGCGGCTTCCTTCTAATTCTCGCCTTGGCTGCTGGTCTGCTGCTGTTGATTTGCTTGCTCCAAAATGGCTGCACTGTCTGTGTCAAGAGACAGCCGACCCAGGCTCACGCAGCTTCATGATCGAAAGCTTGAAGACTATGGAGTACTGCCATTGGGCACATTGGGCGTGGTATATGGATTATCATTTCACTTTTCATACTTTACTTGCGCTCAGCCTGTGTTCCATTGCCTGGATTGCCAATTCGAATGGCCATTAGAACTCTGTCTCTGAAATACGGTGTCTCCTGCTCCAGATTTTGACCATCTAATGAGTTCCTTAGTGGCTCATGAGTTGGCCTGTTCTGTAATCGGGATTATGGTCTGTGCAGCGGCACACAGAGTTTTGGCAAAATGGGACATATATATGGCTGCGCATGACTTCCAGGAACAAAGTTATCTTGCAGTAAACGCACGTTGTCCTCTGATCGTGCTAGAGGCTCCTGCAATTGAAGAACCTGTATGTTCATTTCCGTTACTAAACTGAATGGTGGACTCTTTGCTGACAATAACAATGACTTCCTTTTGGAGGCTGTTGCGACATACTGTGCATACACGCTGATGGATTAGATTGGCAACGATAAAGCATGCGATGCATCACTCAAGTTTTTTGCTTCTCCCTGTGGTGTTATTTTTCTTTCTCTCACTTGCATTTTTTTTCTTCTTTAATAGACATTCTTTTCATTTATTTCTTTGACAAGAATGAACTCATTTCTTTCTCGAATGAACTTGAACTCTGCATTCTTCTTATGTTTCTTTTCGTGCACTGGCCCCGTCAAGGGAGGGTGTATTGAGGATACGGTTCTGCCTGCACACATTGCTATGTTAGCATAAGTGAGTTAGTTGCTCAAATGCCATTTTGCTGCTTTTGCACATGACACTACATGTCTCTGCGGAATGCTTGCTTTTCCTTCACATGAGAACGGTCTGTTTTTCATATCTCTAGACTCACACTGCGACCTCAAGTCTGCACAAAGTGTTCAAGGCTAAAATAACAATGTATGCTGTTGATGCAGGTTGATTGGCCCACGCTCTAAACACAACACAAACACAGCTGCTCATTTCTGAAACTCAGGTGCTTTTAATATTGCACTGCATGCATGAGACTAGCACTTGGAATAAACCTTTCAATCGACAAAGAGCTGTGCTGATCTGGGATGTGATTCACTTCACCTGACTTTTGAGGTATGCGGTCCCCGTTTTAACCTAGAGATCCTCTGTTATTATAATACCTAGAAAGGGGAGGGTGGTACACAATGCGCTATAGACCTGGTTCCACTATCATTTTAATATGATTTCTCCCTTTGTATTTTATGGAATTGTATCAATGCTGATTGTATTGATTTTATGCTTCTTTTTACTTATGTTAGCAAAGATACTGCATCTTAGAGCACGTAGTTGAAATAAACATTTTAAACTATACAGTGTCTCTGATTGCTCACGTTGTGGACATTTATGAGATTAAAAACAAAAGAGTGTTCTTGATTCCCACTATTTCTGAGAGGTCCCAAAGTCGCTTGTTCTGCATAGAAATGCAGCAGTAATGGTTCAAGTTATCTCAAGAAACTATAATTCGTACCCTCGGGTAACTATAACTTGCGCGCCCACCATGCAGTTTTCTTATCAATAATTTTGCTGCAAACTATATCATGAATGATGGCATAGAAGTTATCATGAGTGATGTAATATGTGGGGTAATTAGCAGTGCATGGCTAGGATGCGAGTTATAGTTACCTTAGGGCACTGCCCCGGATGCTCCATGCCTATGGCAAGAACCAGCATTGCTCGCGCTCGCAGGGACAATCTAAAAATGCTGAGCGGGCAGGGAAGCAATTATAAAGTCTGCTCTCAGCAGCCAGGTGCATTTTTTAATGCTCCTGCCTGCTGGACGCAGACGTACTGTTTGTTCTAGCTTTGCAGGAGCTTTAAAATTGCTCCCACGAAGCGAGAGCAAACACAGGTTTCCGTGTTCGGACCAGTGCGGCAAGGAAACTGATATGCTCTGGGTGTGGGCACCCCAGGGCATAGCCAAGCCGGCAATGGAGTATGGGGTCCTCAGGCTTATTAATGGCCCTGGGAGGGGTGCATTTTGCCCCATTCCCATTTGCTTTTACAGCCTGCCCCCAGGATGGGGTCCCTGGGGCTAAAATTGACCTGGGGAGAGGGCTGCTTGTTCCCCTCCCTCATGATTTTTGCTTCGTTATGTTATGTTAAAATTTGGTAGAGCGCAAACAGCTGCCCCAGCAAAGGGGCGTCCCGGCGCTCGAGAACCACAGAAACTCCATAGGGGACAGAAAGCAAGAGGCAGGGGACCTAAAGGGGAGGAAATAGGTGGGTTTTAACGGCTCTCCGGAAGGCAGACATATTTTCCAGGGAGCGAATGCTCACAGGCAGATTGTTCCAAAGTTTGGCTCCTAGCGCTCTAAAGGAGCGTCCGCCAGTGCGAGCCAACTTTGTGAGAGGGACCGTCAGTAGTTGTTGGCCTAGTGAGCGCAGATTGAGCTGTGGTACATAAGGAGTAAGGAGTGGCTTGAGAAGTTCTGGGCATCCAGTCTTGAGAATTTTAAAGGTCATGAAGAGAGCTTTAAACTGGATTCGAGACTCGATAGGTAGCCAATGCAGTTTTTGGATTGTGGCTTTGGCCGAGCACCTGCGGGGAAGTCCGACCAAGGTTCTTGCAGCAGTGTTCTGCACGCGTTGCAGACGCGCTATCTCTGCTTTGTTGGCGCCCAAGAGTAAGACGTTAGCATAGTCTAGACGGGACAGAATTGTGGCTTGAATGATCATTTGACGCACCTTGGGATCCATGAAGCCAAGTATGGGATTGAGACTCCTCATCAGGCCCACACAAGTGGCCGCTACTCTTTTTGTGTGGGTCTGGAAGTTGAGTGATGAGTCCATCCAAACGCCCAGATTCTTGACCAAGGATTTGGGGGGTGGGACGGTGCCCAGCGTCGATGGCCACCAGTGTTGGTTCCAGTGACTGGTGTTCTTTCCAAGGAGCAGCACCTCCGTCTTGCCTGCATTAAGCTGCAGGCAGTTATCTGTCATCCATTGGGCTACAGCAGCCAGCCCATCCCTGAACCTTGCTGCAGAGATAGAGGTACCCTCGGTAAGAGTGATGGCCAGCTGTGTGTCATCAGCGTATGACACCAGCGAGAGGTCCCATTCTCATGCTACAGCCGCGAGCGGTTGTACATATAGGTTAAAGAGGGATGGGCTGAGTGCAGAGCCCTGAGGGGCTCCCTGTCCGATGGAGTGGGACTGGGAGAGGAATGGGGGGGCTGACACCCGGAAAGACCTGTCCTCCAGAAAGGAACGGAACCATTCCAAAGCACGGTCCGCGATACCTGCAGTAGCCAGACGATTCAGTAGAATGTTATGGGATACCGTGTCAAAGGCCGCGCTGAGATCCAATAGGATCAGCGCAGCACTTTGGCCGGCATCAAGTATCGTCCGGAGATGTTCTGATGTGGCTAGGAGGGCAGACTCAGTGCTGTGGCCTGGCCTAAAACCGTTTTGAGATGGATCTAAGGTGTTGTTTAGATCCATGTGTTTGGACAGGGTGATGTGTATGTGGGCCTCTGGCAGTTTGGATATCCATGGAAGCAATGAAATGGGTCTGAAGTTCTCTGGTTTGGAGGGATCGAGAGACGGTTTTTTAATGATGGGAGAGACCCATGCTTGCTTCCAGGCAGTCGGAACCGTGGCCGAGGAAAGGGATAGGTTCAGTATATATGCTAGGGAGGGAAGTAAAAAATCCAGAGATTCCATGAAGTGGGCCGGTCTCATAGGGTCTGCAGGGCAACCAGACTTGACTTTCCTGCAAAGTACAGTCAGGTCTTCGTGAGAGATTTCAGGTATGTGCACCAGCTTGGTGCCTTCCTTGATGGGTAGGGGAGAGCTGAAAGATGTAGCAGAGTGGTGTGGGAAGGATTTGTAGATGTTTTGTACTTTGTCAACAAAAAAAGAAGCAAGATCTTCACATTGCTGTGCAGACATGGTATGTGAGGCAGAAGATCTGCTACTCTGCAGCTCTTCTACAAATTTGAACACAACTTTAGAGGGGTTGGGACTAGAATTAATTTCTTCAGCATAGAAGGCGGCCCTAGCGGAGCAAATAGCTTTGTGATAAAGCTTTTGTTTGAGACGATAGACAGATTTGTCTTTGTTACTGTATTCTCGTCTCCATGCCCTTTCGGCTATCTTGCAGTCCCTTCGCATGGCTTTCAGAGTGTTATTATACCAAGGGTAGGAGGGGGAGCCGCGTCCCTTGGTCCATTTGAGAGGTATAAGGATGTCTAATCCTTGAGTGATCCAGTTATGAAAAGCAACATATGTGGTGTTTATGTGTGTATGTGCTTCTTGATGGGATCCTCCTAAAGTGGCGTGCCGTGTCGTGCCTGGGGATGCCCCCCTTTTGATCCCAAATCGGCTCGGGAGGTAGGCTGCATGGTTCCCCTCATTACAATTACGGCTGGGCCCCGGGTAATGGGGTTCCCAGGTCCGAAATTGGCCAAGGATGGGGGCATCTGCCCCCTCCTCTGTGGTTTGGATAGCTAGGCTCTGGGGGTGTTGTGGTCCCCAGGGCTGAAATCAGCCCGGGGAAGGGGCCACGTGCCTCCTCCCCTTAAGTTTGGATGGCTGGGGAGTGGTGATCTCCAGGGTCATAACTGGCCTGGGGAAGTGGGGCCAAGTGCGCCCCCTCTCTCTTAATTCTGAAGCTTATTATCCCCCAGGATGTGGCCTACCCGGGGGCATTATAAAAAACAAGTAGGCCTCTCATTTCAGCTCCTTCCTGGAAAGTTTTGAGGTGATCCATCAGGTGGGGGCCGAGAAAAACAGGGGTCTCCCCCTTGTATTTTCCATAGACTTCTTTAAACAGTGCTGTAACAAAAACTGCTGAACAGCATTACACTAACTTTGGCATGAAGCTAGATCTTAGCCCACAGATTTAGCTTTTTGTTATTTTGTGTAAATCCAATCAGTAGTTTTTGAGAAATGAAGTGTCAAAAATAATTGTATATTTAGGCAGTTGGTGTCCAAATGTGCTCTGATTGACCAAATTAGGAAGCAGTATTCAATCCTGATTGGTTGGTTTCAACCTGAACAATATGTTTTTGCAGCCTTTACCAGACTCAGTGACATAATAAATTAATTAAACAAGCATTTTCAATGCAATAGGATTCGCATCTGCAAGAGTTTAAGCTATATGCATTGTAAATGACAATGCCTTTTAGTTATGTTTTAAGAAACAAAACTCAAATAAAAGGGATTATCATGTACAATGCCAATAATACAAACTCTCGTAAATGCGAGACCTAGTGCACTGAGAATGGGAACCAGCAGAGAGATATAGGGAAAGAGAAAGATGGAAAGAGCGAAGGAACGACTACACATGTGGAGACAGAGAGAAAGAGTGAAAACACTGTGACCATAGATACATTTCATTCTACTGAAACTAAACGCAAATGTAAAACTTCAAAACATGAAAAGCATAATTATTCCACTTACCTTGGAGAAGATGATTGAAGGGGGGAATGAAGCCCATGGCTGACGTTGGTTTCAAACGGAGTTACAGTTTGTAAAGTGCAGGACACTGTAAACAATTTAGAATAACACTGAAAGCGTGATTTGTGGGAGCTAAAGAAACCCAAGGCTGGGTAACCAAAGCTGTTCTCATTGGCCCATATAAGTCCTTCAGTGGAGCAGCGAGCACTAGGATTGGCTGATGGCTTTCAAGCCAATCATAGTAGCTCTCCACAAAAAGTCTGTGGCAACCATTAGAGGGTGAAACATACCGCTTCATTGGCTGTCACCAAAAATAATGAAAATTATAGACGTGGCTTCGTATAAAGGCATTGTTCGGGAGAGTCCGTGAAAAGTAGGGACGGTTAGTCACCATAGGTGTTGATGGGATTTGTGTGGAGAAATGAGGGATGGAGGAGCAAATACGAAGCACCACGGCCACTACGGTGGTGATGAGAAGCCAGTTGTTATTCAGGATGCGATTGCAGTTGCAACCACCTCCGCTGTTTCTCTCTTTTTTTTTTGTAAACAGATTTTATTCATTTTCATCTTGTCAATTAGTAGCAGTACATTTCAACAAGAGCGTCTCATCTTAACTTAAGCAGCGGGTGTCAACAAGCTCAGTTGCATCTATTCAGTCCTGCTCCCCGCTTCTCTCCCCTTATAGCTGTCACCGCAAGGGCAACCACCCCTCAAATTCCGAACAACTCCCGCAACTTTACATTCAATTTCTTTATATCGAAGATCAGCTTCTCGGTTGTCTCTTCTCATCTACACACATATCTATCTAAACAACTAATAAGTGAAAAAAACCCTCTCCCTCTCCCATCCCCTTCCCCCCCACCCCCCAGGCATGTTGCTCCATCATGTGAAACCACCTCTGCTGTTTCTCTTGTGTTGTTTTGTGGCCACAACTTTAGCTGCTATGGTGATGGGAGTGTAAAAGGAAACACGTGATGATTTGTATGAGAGAGGCCTGGGCATGAATGACTGCATGGTTGTGTGTGGCACTAAATAGGCAACTGTGTTCAAGAAAGCGTGTGTACAGATTACTAGTGTTTGCACGGTACATTGCGTGTGTGTTACTGTACCTGAAGTGCAAGGGCGTTGGATTTTGGTGTTCTGCCCACATGCAAGAAAGGGGTAGAGGGGGAGCTGAAAATGACGGAATGCTGGCTTTGCGCTGCCTTTGTCTCGGTCTGCTTCGTACAGCTCTGTGCGGTGAATGCTTCAGTGCCGCTAGTGCTTCTTGAGCTAGCAGCACCGGCAGCAAGCTCCTGCTCACCTCTCCCTTCCTACACCGGCACCACCAGCCTCTATGACCTCTGAAGAGGCGGTGACTAAGACTAGTACAAAACAAATAAACACATTTTCAAAAATGCTTTATTATCACTAAAATCAAATTTCTTGTTGCCAGGCTGCACCCAAAATAACTATTTTATCATGATAACTTGCCTTGTTTGGCTTATATAACACTGTTATTTATTGCTGAACCATCAAGTTACCATTTGATGAGATTAGCAACGGGAATGACGGCCTTGCACAAAGGCAATTTCTGAACCGTAACAATAAAAAAAATAAGTAGAAATGGGTGCCCTGCGAAACATGAAGTGCGGCGCCCGTGTGGAGAAAAGTTATGCATGCGTTCAAATAAAAGAAGTAGTACACAAAGGAGCATATATACAACTACAGCGTAACAAAACTGTAGCTGGCCGGTGCTCCTGAGAGAAAACCGCAAGTGATGTTACAGGAGTGCCAACCAATCAGAAGCCAACAAAGAAGAGTGATGGAGGATTAAACCAATGGCAAGCAGCCAGGTGGGATCACACTCCGTGGCAGCCGTTACAGGACTCTTGGACATGGAGCCAATGGAAATGAAAAGATGGTAACAGTTACAATATAAATTATTTGTGGATGGTACCACACTCATTTTAGGAATGGTCTGTTTTAAGGTGATTTTACCTTGTGAAATTAAAGGATGCTAGCAGTTACAATACAAATCATTTGTTGTCTGTTCTAAGCTGTTCTAAGCTGATTTTAATCTTGTTTAAGAGAAAACAGTTCTCTCGTGATTTTCTCACAGGTGTTATAGAAGGTGCTCCAAAAGCTAAAATGAGAGCGTGTTCCCTGTAAAAAGTCTGACATTTTGAGTAAATCGTGTACTTCCAGCATGAGCAGCGAATGTCAGCTGATACGCAGTGTTCTACTGCAGCCTCCCAGAGTGTTCTAAAGAACAACTAGAGCGCTAACAGTCTTACTTATGACAAAAGTGCGGCACACCTGAAGACATCTTGATTGCATCAAATTGGTAAAACATTTAATGTAAAAAGGAACAAAAAGAGGCTGTTTATTTTGTCATGGAAATTATGGTTTCTGCTGTAGAAAGCAGAATTAGCAAACGTTTTAAATGAGCTCTCAAATATCGTCTTCTATTTCATTAATACTGTTTGGCATGCAGACTGAAACATGCACTCTCAACGCCAGCAGCAGGCTGCCAGTTAACGCCCTGGTGATCAGCAGCTTTACCACAGTGTTCTAATGAGCAGCTAGAGTGCTGACATTCTGAAATTATTTCAAAAGTGTGGCACAGCTGAACTTCATCTTGATGGAATTAAAGTGAAAAGCTGAAAGCAGTTTCTACTGAGGACACTGCAGTAAATTAAAACTTTGAGAGCAAACGAAAAGGAAAGTTTAGATTCTAAGTACACAGAGGTGACAATTATGCATATCTTTTGTTACTTTATTAATCCAGCAGCATTCAAAGAACATCTTAATAAAAAACAGCCTTAACTACATTTCCCATGAACCAACAGAGAAAGTTTGCAGCCGACAACTAAGAATGATAACCATTAGACCAAGGCGAAATTACTTTTCCAAAATCAATTAAGCCATTGATTAGCATTAATTACTGTCAAACAAATCATCTTAGGTAGGGCGATAATCTCCTCCTCTGTGTCCTTAATCGAATCAACTTTCCTCCCACCAGCCCAGGTACAACCCGGCAAAGCTGAGAGTGAAGCAAGTTCTCATCACCGTTCCCTGGGTTTGTTTGTACAGTATTTTATTGAAAATGAAGAAATTGTTTATTAGGCAAATGTGTATCATATGTAAAATCATATCAGTATGCAGTAGATATGAGAGCGATCTTCCCTTAAGATGTATCGACAAGGCTCGGGCTGAGCAAACTTGAAAAGATGGTTTACATTATAGATGTATCTAAACCTTGGTCCTGAACAAGGTGGAGATGTAAATTGAAGATGACTATCAAAACGTGGATTGACTTTTTTTTCAATTGTCCATTGTTGCCTGAATTAAATGTAAACAATGTATAATGTCTTGTACTCAATTACGAGTTTTTGTCTATTTGTGTGCTATTTAATTGTGAATCTCATTTTTGAGTGTTGTGACAGATATATATCTACACAGATGTACAACATTAATTGAAAATGTATTGTTTTGAGATTGATTAAAGAAAAACCTTTTTGCACTCTTAGAGGTGACAAGTGTAACTTTGGTTATTTACACATCGTGCAATATGATTGTACTAATGTGGAACAGAAACAGCATTCATGTTCATTCTTACCTTTATATAAGGTGTTGAGTTTTTGTGTATTTTTGAGTGTTCATTGGCACTCTGTTACCTAATCTTTCTCACTCCCTCTTTGGTTAACTTCAAGCAAACCCTTGGACTGTCCTCTGTTACACTTAGTAAAGAGTCTGTCCTCTTTGGGTCTCCTAAGTCACGCCTTGGGTGCAGTTTGTCTTGTCCCTGACATACTTCATGTAGAGCCCGGCCTCTTCTTTCCACACAGGGCTCGGAGCCTGGCATCTCTCATGTGCCACTGGGCGTATGCAGCAGCTGTCACATTTGGTGCAGGGCCTGTTCTCTCTCACAGGCTTCTTTATGAGAGCCCTGCGTCACTTTTGCACCACGTAACGGGGTACATGCATGACGCAGTGCTCTCAATAGATTTAAGAAGCAACACAAAGCCTTCCTGCGTAGGTTTAAGTGGCCTCAGAAATCATGAGTAACGCAATGCAGTGCAGGTCACTATGCCGCCTTAATCTGTGCCCAAGAGGCTTTTCTTGGGTGTTGCGGTGGGTTTTCCCACAAGGCTTTTCTTGGGTGTTGCGGTGGGTTTTCCCACGAGGCTTTTCTTGGGTGTTGCGGTGGGTTTTCCCACAAGGCTTTTCTTGGGTGTTGCGGTGGGTTTCCCACGAGGCTTTTCTTGGGTGTTGCGGTGGGTTTTCCCACAAGGCTTTTCTTGGGTGTTGCGGTGGGTTTTCCCACAAGGCTTTTCTTGGGTGTTGTGGTGGGTTTTCCCACAAGGCTTTTCTTGGGTGTTGCGGTGGGTTTTCCCACGTAACACACACAGAATTTGACGCTGCCCCAGATTTACAAAATACTGTAAACCTGGGGAGGTGCCAAGTGTGTACGCCTCCTAAGGTGAGGCGTAGTGAAAAGACATTCTGCAGGAGACACACAAAGAGAAAAACACCTCTTAGCATGGTTTGTGTTCAGGAAAGAGCACCTGCACAAAAACAACCTTGCATGCAGCGGAGGTACCCTTGCATGGGGGCTGGGCTGCCAAAACGGCGCCAGTGCAGGAAGAAAGGACATGAATGCATCGTATTGCCTTGCTGCAGTGCCCTACGCCAAAATCCCATCAATAAGCCCCTGGTTGTCGGACCCGTCACACTGAGTTCAAATCCTCACTTCTCTGGGTTCCCTGCCACACTGAGTTCAAATCCTCACTTCTCTGGGTTCCCTGCCACACTGAGTTCAAATCCTCACTTCTCTGGGTTCCCTGCCACACTGAGTTCAAATCCTCACTTCTCTGGGTTCCCTGCCACACTGAGTTCAAATCCACACTTCTCTGGGTTCCCTGGGTTCCCTGCCACACTGAGTTCAAATCCTCACTTCTCTGGGTTCCCTGCCACACTGAGTTCAAATCCTCACTTCTCTGGGTTCCCTGCCACACTGAGTTCAAATCCTCACTTCTCTGGGTTCCCTGCCACACTGAGTTCAAATCCACACTTCTCTGGGTTCCCTGGGTTCCCTGCCACACTGAGTTCAAATCCTCACTTCTCTGGGTTCCCTGCCACACTGAGTTCAAATCCACACTTCTCTGGGTTCCCTGCCACACTGAGTTCAAATCCACACTTCTCTGGGTTCCCTGGGTTCCCTGCCACACTGAGTTCAAATCCTCACTTCTCTGGGTTCCCTGCCACACTGAGTTCAAATCCACACTTCTCTGGGTTCCCTGCCACACTGAGTTCAAATCCTCACTTCTCTGGGTTCCCTGCCACACTGAGTTCAAATCCTCACTTCTCTGGGTTCCCTGCCACACTGAGTTCAAATCCTCACTTCTCTGGGTTCCCTGCCACACTGAGTTCAAATCCACACTTCTCTGGGTTCCCTGGGTTCCCTGCCACACTGAGTTCAAATCCTCACTTCTATGGGTTCCCTGCCACACTGAGTTCAAATCCTCACTTCTCTGGGTTCCCTGCCACACTGAGTTCAAATCCTCACTTCTCTGGGTTCCCTGCCACACTGAGTTCAAATCCACACGTCTCTGGGTTCCCTGCCACACTGAATGACGTCTCCTGGCTTCCACTTCTGTTTGCGTTGATCTGTACCCATAACCATGCTTGTCCCTCATTAACAAGGACTGTATTCCACTCGCAGCAGTAACCTCCCTGGAATTCTTCCACGTGCAATCCTGAGTGGCTCCGTATCTTGAATTACCAGCCCCACAAAATCCTGACCCACTAATTATGGGTCTGAAAACCCCTGACTCATAAGTTCCAGACCCAGAGACACAGGTACAGTTTCACTGCATTTGCACTGCATACCGCCCAGCACTAAGAAACAGACATAGAACATGAGATGGGCTCAAGGGGGCTAAATCATATCTCCTTGCAGGGATCAACAATGCACTTACAGTAATAGCCTAGTAAGAGCCGCTGAATTAATCTCAAGTTCTATTTTATATTGCTATTGTACAACTGAACGTTGAAGATAGTTAGCTATCGGTATCTGTAACAAGCATTGGGACATTTTTGTTATTGCCTCTGCAGTATACACTTCGCTTTTGGCGCTAAATGGCTAATTGTGATATATTGTCATCAACCTGAAACGCTGTTTTGGAATTGGTATTTATCTCGTACTGTTATATTTTATTATGTGTATTCAACTTTAAATCCTTAATTTTTTAAAGTACCAATAAGATGTTTGTATGTTACTGTTTTAATTAACTGTATATTAAAAAGAATAGCTCACTGCAGTTGGCATTTGCCTGAAATTGGGGTGCTACATTTAGGACCCATTCCTTCCAGAGCATGGTGGATCCAGTTGCCGTCCACTCCCTTCACAAACCGTCTC
The DNA here is from genome assembly GCF_964261635.1 of Lissotriton helveticus. Lineage (NCBI taxonomy): Eukaryota > Metazoa > Chordata > Amphibia > Caudata > Salamandridae > Lissotriton > Lissotriton helveticus. Next base: position 2,271,124 of record NW_027611675.1, read on the forward strand.
AGCTCCAGTGATGTAACAAAGACCCCAACAGCCCCCGCAGTTCGGGGTCCCCCAAGCTCTAGGGGGCCCTCTCAGCAGAGTACCCTGGACAGAGAGCTCCTGAGTGAGACCAGAGGGGGGCTCCTCCATGTACTTTGCAAGGGGCCGCCGCAATCCTTACGCCACTGCTCTGCTCATGTATAAAGAGAAAGATGACATGAGTGGAAGAGGAGAGGCGAAATTGGGAAGAACAAATAGGATGAGGATGGACGAGGGAGTGTAAAAAGTCTATCCTCCCTACCCACCAGAGAATGCCAGGGAGGTGAAGACTTGGGTGGGACTCTGCGGAAGAGTACTGCAGACAGAAGGGTGAGGAAGAACCTGAAGGAACCCACACGGACTTTAGGGTTCGCACTAACCAGAGTGACGGACAGGAAGACTAGGAAAGCGGAACTGATGGAATTCTATAAGGAGGAGCTACAAAAGAGCCCAGGTACAGCTGGTGAGAAATCAAAAGACACGCAATTCATGGATGGAATGCAGAACAAATCAAAACATTCACCCCCAGTCAATAGATTTGGATTAAATCAATGATTCTTGTGCTCACCATGCCACCCCAGTTTAGACCTGACCATACGCAAATCACTCTTGACCCTGTGCCTCATGGGAACCCCGAAACCGGTTCTAGGATGCTTGTTTCCAGTCCAGGGAGGACCTGGCTTGGCAGTTCGGCTGGACTGTTCCCATTGGGTGCTGGGTCAAGACTGATTTGCATATGGTTGTGTCCAAATTGAAATGGCATGGTGAGCAAAAAAACAATGGATTTAAGACCCAGATCTCTGTACTGGGGTGAATGTATGACATTGTTCTGCATTCTGTCCATCAATAGTTCTTTTTGCAGGTACAGCTGGAGCAGAGGAAGCGGAGCTGGAGAACACAGAGCAGGGACCCCCGATATTGGGTTTGAGCCCCGCCACTATTCAGGAGGGTCGTGGCCTCCTCGGGCAGGTTAAACATACATAGAAAAGAGTCAGCTAGGGTTGAGCTTAGGAGAAGTCACCTGAAAAAGTTCATGAGCTATGGGTGGAGGGTTCAAGGTGCAATAAAGAAGAGAATGAGGGAAAACAGATAAATATAAAGTATGTTCTTGAAAAGGACTGATTTGGGAGCATGATTAATTCTTGGCTATCCGGCGAGATCGACGAACTGAGACAACACTACTACAGCATTTATGCCCGCCATTTAGAGCATCCGAAAGGATCCTAATGATACAGACGATCTACTTTCCCAATACCCTATAATATGCCCTGAAGAAACCCCAGGCTGGATGGCCGTGTAAGGGGTGAACCACGTGTTGGCTGTCAGTTTTGTTCTCTAACTCACTCTCATGGATAGAGTGACAACACTCATGGCATCAGCCGAGAAGAATTTAAGAGAGTTTCATTGAATGGTGCACTTGCCTGTGTTAAGTGCCCGCTTGAAACCTTGCACGACCTGGCAGACAGAAGGGGGCAGCATCAAGATCTTGAGAGGTGAACAGAACTGCTACATAGTAACAGAACACAGCTTTTACCTGTCTGCAGCAAGGCACTCATGTCTGCACTAAGCCCCTGTGTGCATTGGTACTGAATATGTGAAGAAATGTAGTCAATCAGCACTCCTGAAAGAGCATCAGCGAACACACATAGGGGAAAAACCGTGCCATTGCACTAACTTCAGTCAACTATCAAATCCTCATATGCATCAGCACACCTATACAGGGGAAAAACCATACCATTGCAGTGAATGTGTGAAGAGCTTCAGTCGGTTATCACACCTCCAAACACATCAGCGACCACAAACAGGGGAAAAACCATACCATTGCAATGAATGTTTAGAGAGTTTTATTTAATTATCACACCTCCAAACACATCAGACAATACACATAGGGGGAAAACCATACCATTGCAGTGAATGTGTGAAGAGCTTCAGTTGCTTAGCAGACCTCCAAAGACATCAGCGGACACAAACTGGGGAAAAATCATACACATGCAGTGAATGTGGAAGTAGCTTTAGACTATTATCAAACCTACAAAGACATCACAGAACACACACAGGGGAAAAGCCATTAAGTGCAATCAATGTGCGAAGAGCTTTAGTCAAATATCAAATCTCCGAAGACATCAGCAAAAAAACACAAGGGAAAAACATACAAGTGCTGTGAATGTGGAAGTAGTTTTAGGCTATTATCAAACCTACAAAGACATCAGCGAACACACACAGGGGAAAAGCCATTTAAGTGCAATGAATGTGGGAAGAGCTTCAGTCAATTATCAAATCTCCGAAGACATCAGCAAACAAACATACGGGAAAAACAATACCATTGCAATGAATGTGGCAGTAAATTTAGTGATTCCTCAAATCTCATCATTCATCAGCGAACACACACAGGGGAAAAACCATTCAAGTGCAATGAATGTGTGAAGAGCTTTTGCCGATCAAACCTACAAAGACATCAGCGAACACATAATAGGGAAAAACCATATTTGTGCAATGAATGTGGCAGGGGTTTTATAGAGTCTTCAGCATTAAGGATTCATCAGCTAACTCATACAGGGGAAAAGCTGTTTAAGTGCAGTGAATGTGTGAAGAGCATTAGTCAATTATCAGAAATTCAAAGACATCAGCGAACTCATACAGGGGAAAAGCCATTCAAGTGCAGTGAATGCGTAAAGAGCTTTAGTCAATTATCAAGCCTATATAGACCTCAGCGTACACACACTCGGTAAAAACCATACAAATGCAGTGAGTGTAGAAGAACTTTTAGTGCATCTTCCGCATTAAGGATTCATCAGTTAATCCACACAGAGAAAAATCCTTTCAGGTGCAGTGAATGTGTGAATGTCTTCTGTCAGTTATTAAATCTACAAATACATCAATTAGCACACACAGAGGAAACATGATAGCATTGCAATGAATGTCAGAAGAGATTTTGACAATTATCAGGACTCCAGAGTCCTCAGTGAAAAAACAAGGGGTAAACCTTACAAGTGCACTAAAAGTGTGATAAGTTTTTTTTTCCTGAACCTACATAGCCTCAGCGAACACACACCTTCATTTAAATCACTTAGAAATAATCCTAGAGATGCAGTGAATTCGGGAAGAACTTAATAACATTAACAATATTTTTGACTCATCTAAGGACATAGACAGGAGCAGAACAGAGCCGTTTTTGTGAGACGAAGGAATTACAGGAAAAAAAGATATAATTATGTGGGATATTCAAATACCAGACGAATGAAGACTCAACTAGAAGGAAAGAAGAAAAACAAATAAAGTTATTTGTAGAATAATAAAAGTGTCTGTTACCAGTGATTGTTCACTTCTGTACACATAGCAAAACAACACGTGTCTGTGGCAGCAGCATCCATTTTGTGATGCTGAGGCTCTGTTTAACTTTAACCGGGTAAAGCAGTGTTAGACGGGACCTGGAGGGTCGGCCGAGGACAAGGGGAGAGGTCTCCGGGGAGAGCCGTCTCCAGCGATCGTACAGATAAGTAACTTCCCCCCCACAGATGGACACCACACAAAGATAAGGTTTAACGTTCTTTATAAGCAATCTTGAAGTACGGTAGAATGGTACAAGGAGGTCAGGACTCAGGGGTCCCCTCGATTCTAGTCTCTTGGATGGGAAAAGGGGGTAGCGGGACAGTCTCTTTACCAATCTGGTAGTTACGATGAGATGATGGGTAGCTCACAATCCTCGAGCTCGGTGTTCTAGGAGGACGGGCCGCGGCAGCGCCAGCAGGTCCCGAGAAGATCGTAGGTGGCAACGGTCCGCGGCAGCGCCAGCAGGTCCCGACGAAGGTGGTGGTTACAACGGGCCGCGGCAGCGCCAGCAGGTCCCGACGAAGATGAAGGTTGCAGAGGGCCGCGGCAGCGCCAGCCGGCAGGACGGCAGTTCACAAGGCAGGGCTGCGGCAGCGCCAGCAGTCCGTCAAGGATGAGTTCTTCACGGTGTCTCTCGACTCCAGGATACAACTGCCTTCCTGTCTGGAGCTGCCCCAGTTATAGGGCTGGCGCCCTTCGATGTCCGGACCCTCGCACTTGGAGGTCGGAAGGTCTGGGATGAGGGAGTCCAGACACCCAGCAGGGGGGTGGAGCCAGCGCCCGGGGAGGCTGGGGGCGATCGGCACCTGGAGGGGGAGAGCCATCGAAACTCCTCTCTCCCATTGACCTGCCAAGTGGTCCGTTCACCTCCCGGGTAGATGGTGGTGCCGGGCTGTCGGGGCCTGGCCAGGCCCAGGGTTAGGGTCGAGCTGAGGCCACGCGGCCTCGTGGTGCAGTGTCCAAGATGGCGGCTGGGCCCGGGCGATGGTGCTGGTGGAGGCCCAGGCCGGTGTTACGGAGATGTTCGGGGGCAGGCGTCCCGTGTGGGACGGGTTACGGGTTACTTCTGGGGGTGGCTTCTGGAGAGTCGGTGTCCTGGCTCTGTCATGCGGGGAGGGAGCGAGCCCCCTTCTGGGGCCTGTCCAACATGCGTCCCCCCCAGCTGAAGGCGGGGAGAGTTACCCATCCTCCTGGGGACTCTCTGCGTCGAGGCGGAAAAAGCGGGACAGGCCATCCGCATTGGCGTGATCTTGACCAGTGCGATGCTCCACAGTGAAGTCCATCCCTTGCAGGGAGATGGACCATCGCAGCAGTTTAGGATTCTCCCCCCGCATCTGCATTAACCATTGCAGGGGGCGATGGTCTGTTTGTACCCAGAAGTGGGTACCGAAGAGGTAGGGCCGGAGTTTCTTGAGGGCCGACACCACTGCGAAGGCCTCCCGCTCGATGGTACTCCAGCATTGTTCTCGGGCCAGTAGGCGTCGGCTGATGAAGGCCACTGGCTGATCGACCCCCTCGGAGTTAAGTTGCGAGAGGACGGCCCCAATGCCATGGTCCGAGGCATCGGTCTGGACTAGGAACTCGCGGCTGTAGTCGGGGGCCTGGAGCACCGGGGCGGTGCACATGGCGGCCTTCAGTTTCTCGAAGGCCGCTTGACAGTCTGGAGTCCAGTTGACCGTTTTGGGATGCTTTTTGGATGTGAGTTCCGTGAGGGGCCCCACAATGCTGCCATAGTCCTTCACGAACCTCCGATAGTCTCGGGTGAGCCCCAGGAAGGCTCGTACCTCTGTTTCGGTGACGGGGGGCTGCCAGGACTGGATGGCAGCGATCTTGAGCTGGAGAGGTGCCACCAGACCGCTCCCCACCTGATGTCCAAGGTAGGTCATGGACCCTTGGCCGATTTGGCATTTGCTGGCCTTGATGGTGAGGCCAGCTCGCTGAAGGGCCTGCAGGACCTCTCGGAGGTGGCAGAGGTGGTCTGACCAGTGGCGGCTGTATACTGCGATATCGTCCAGGTAGGCGGCGCTGAAGTCTTCGAGGCCCGCCAATACCTGGTTCACCAGTCTTTGGAAAGTGGCTGGAGCGTTTTTCATACCGAAGGGCATCACGATGAACTGGTAGTGCCCATCCGGGGTGGAGAAAGCGGATTGTTCTTGAGCCCTGGGGGTGAGGCCGATCTGCCAGTAGTCCGCTGTCAGGTCGAAGATGCTTAGGTAGCGGGCAGCCCCCATGCGGTCGACCAGTTCATCTGCTCGGGGGATAGGATGAGCGTCGGTTCTGGTGACAGCATTCAGACCCCGATAGTCGACGCAGAACCGGAGCTCGGGGGTGGTGCCCGGGGCGGCCGCTTTGGGTACCAGTACGACTGGGCTGGCCCAGGGGCTGTCTGAGGGCTCGATGACCCCGAGTGCGAGCATCTTGGTGACCTCTTCTTGGATGCGGTGCGCACCCGGTCCGGGACTCGGTAGGCTCGGTGTCGAATAGGGGGACTGTCCCCAGTATCCACGTCGTGAAGGCACCAGGGGGTGACCCCGGGGGTGAGGGAAAACAGGTCCGCAAATTGCAACAGGAGGGTCCGACAGCCATGGCGCTGCTCCGGGGTCAGGGCCTCGGAGAGTCGGACCCCATCCACGGAACCATCTTTCTCACGGGTCCTCAGCAGGTCAGGGAGTGGCTCGGAGTCTTCTTCCGCCCCACTGTCTGTAGCCATCAGGAGGCTGAGCTCTGAGCGCACAAAGTGTGGTTTGAGTCTGTTGGCGTGGAGGACCCGGACGGCGTTTCGGGGGGACTCCATGTCGATGAGATAGGTGACCGGGCCCTTGCGTTCGACCACCTTGAAGGGTCCTGTCCATTTGTCTTGCAAGGCACAAGGTTCGGTGGGGGACATCACCCACACCTGCTGACCAGGTTCGAACTCAATGGAGGAGGCATGTTGGTCGTACCATTTCTTCATGTCCTCCTGACTGGCCTCTAGGTTGGCTTTAGCGATCACCCTGAATCGCCTGGTCTGGTTGCGGAGGGTCAGGAGGTACTTGTAGACATCCGGAGGGGTTTTCAGGGGGGCCATCTCCCATTCTTCTTTCACTAGGCTGAGGGGCCCTCGGACAGGGTGCCCGTACAGGAGCTCGAAAGGGCTGAAACCGAGCGACTTCTGGGGGACTTCTCGGTAGGCGAAGAGGAGGCACGGTAGTAGCACGTCCCACTGGCGGCGTAGGGGCTCCTCAAGCCCCATAATCATTCCCTTGAGGGTGCGGTTGAACCGCTCGACCAGTCCGTTTCCTTGCGGGTGATAGGGTGTTGTGAAACGGTAGGTGACCCCGCACTGCTGCCAGAGGGATTTCATATACTTCGAAATAAATTTCGTGCCCCGGTCACTGACGACCTCCCGGGGGAAGCCCACTCGCGAGAAGATCCCCATCAAGGCTCGGCCTACCACTGGTGCTGTCACTGTTCGAAGGGGGATGGCCTCGGGATAACGGGTGGCGTGATCCACCAGGACCAGGATGAATCGGTGCCCTTGTGCTGTTCGGGGGTCCAGGGGCCCCACAATGTCTATTCCCACTCGTTCGAACGGGGTGGTGACAACAGGGAATGGTTGCAGGGGCGCCTTGAGTTTTCGGCCGCTCTTGCCACTGGCTTGGCAGGTGGGGCAGGCCCGGCAGTGGTTGGAAACGTCATTTCGCATCTTGGGCCTGTAAAAGTGTGCCACCAGGCGGTTGTAGGTTTTATCTTGCCCCAAGTGCCCAGCCAGGGGGACATCGTGGGCCAAGTTTAAAAGGAAGTCTCTGAAACGGAGGGGTACCACCAGCACCCGACTGGCCCCCAATTCTGCAATTCTTTGCTCGCTGTACAGTAAGTCGTTGTCCCAGTAGATCCAGTGCGCCCCTGCGGTGTCTCCCGCGCTCTGGGCGAGGGCTTGCTGTCGGAGTCCCTCGAGGGAGGGACAGGTCTTTTGCTCCTGCCGAAATTGTTCTTGGGTGGGCCCCCCTCTTGACGCCACTGAGCCAGGTCTGGAAGGTCCTGAGGCTGAGCGCGCTCTTCCGGGGCTTGTTCTGGGGGTCAGGGCGGCCGGCGTCTTCCTCTGGAGTGATCGGGGGAGGAGGTGCTGGCCATTCGGGCTCTTCGGGTCTGGGGACGGCACGGGCGGCCATGGACCGGGTTGTTACGCACGCCCAGTCTGGGAGGCCCAGCATCCCCAGGTGTTCTCTTCTCTCAACGGCCGCCCACGGGGAACTCTCGAGATCGTTTCCCAGGAGGCAGTCCACGGGGGAATCATCGCGGACAGTCACCTTCAGCATGCCGGACACTCCTCCCCATTCAAAGGGGACACAGGCCATCCGACATAGGCTCTCAGAATTGTCAGCTGATCGGACAGGGCAAAGGACGTTGGGCAGGATTTGTTCTGGGGTCACCAGGTGACAGCGGACGGCCGTCACACTGGCTCCAGTGTCACGCAGGGCTTCGGCCTTGCGTCCGTTGATGTTCACCCTCTGGCTGTATTTTCGGGTGTTTGCGGGTAGGGGGACCCGCGGGACCATGTCTCTTCCCCCTAGGCAAGCCAGGACCATGGGGGCAGGTTCCCACTCGGGCTGTTCCTGTTCATATTCTTCATGCTCTTCGTACGTTTTATCTTCTCCTAGGGCGGCGGCCGCGACCTGGCGGGGCCCGGGAGTCTGGTTCTTGGGGCAGTTCGGGTCGTTGGCATAGTGTCCGACCCGCTGGCACCGATGGCACGTGACATTGGCTCGGAACCCTGGGCGCATCGGAGGGTTCCCCCGCCCAGCCGAGGGTGGGGTGTTGTTGACGGGAGCTGCCGGGGCGGCATCTCTGCCCCGGCCCTGGCCTCCTCCTCCTCCTCGGGGACGATGAGGGCCTTGGTTGTTTCGGTTCTGCTCGTTTGGCCCACTCCGGGCCACTCGGGTGCTCTCCCATCGGTCAGCCTCAGCGGCGAGCTGCCGCGGGTCAGTCAATTTACTGTCGAGGAGGTGCTGCCTGAGCTCGACGAAGCAGTTGTTGGAGAGGTGCTCCCATACAATGAGGTTGAAGAGTTGCTCGTAGGTGGTGACTCGGCTACCTTTGATCCACCCTTCGAAGGCTCGGCTAAAATAGTTCACATATTCCACCCAAGTTGTACCCGGGATCCGGGTGCAGTCGCGGAACCTCTGGCGGTACATCTCGGGCGTGAGTCCATATCGAGTGAGGAGGGCGGCCTTCATGTGATCATAGGACGTCATCTGATGGTCCGGGAGCTGTAGCAGGGCATCGCGGCCTTCATTGACGAACCTACCCCATAGACCGGCTCCCCAGTCACTTCGATCGATCCGGTGGGAGGTCATGGCGATCTCATAGGCCTTGAACCACTGTTGTATGTCGTCGTTCCGATAGTATTCTCGGACGACGTCCTTGGGGATGTGGACTTTTTGTTCCGTAGCGCCCGTGGTGCGCGGTTGCTCGGGCACCCCTAGTTCTTTGTTTTGTTTTCGTAGTTCTATTTCAGCTAGCTTGCGCTCGTGTTCGTATGCCAGTCTCTTTTCTTCGAGTTCTCTTTGTCTTTGCTTTTCTTCCTGCTCTTCTCGGAGCCGTAGGTGTTCTAAGTTCAGTTTTTGTTCCGCTAGTTTTAGCTCACCGTCCATCTTGAGCCGTGCCATCTCTAATTCGTGTAGTCTGTTTCTTTCTCTTTCTTGGATCTCTTCCTGTGAGAGACCCGCTCGCCGTTCTTCGGGAGAAGTGGTGTTGATCTCTGATGCTGCGACGTTTTGGTCCGGGGGTCTGACGGCCCCGGTTTCCGCCCAAGATTCGATGGCATGCTTGAAATCGTCTTTCGTGCTCAGACCGGTGGTAGCAATGCCTAGTTCGATGCAAAATTGTTTTAACTCACGATGGCTGTACTCTTCCAATTTCTCCATCTGGAATTTTTCTGTGGATCCGCTCTCTTTGGTTGTCATTGTGGTTTAGTCGTGGGGTGAGTCACTCTCTGTACGTACGCGTTGATTCGGATCGCGCCGCTGGCCACCAATGTTAGACGGGACCTGGAGGGTCGGCCGAGGACAAGGGGAGAGGTCTCCGGGGAGAGCCGTCTCCAGCGATCGTACAGATAAGTAACTTCCCCCCCACAGATGGACACCACACAAAGATAAGGTTTAACGTTCTTTATAAGCAATCTTGAAGTACGGTAGAATGGTACAAGGAGGTCAGGACTCAGGGGTCCCCTCGATTCTAGTCTCTTGGATGGGAAAAGGGGGTAGCGGGACAGTCTCTTTACCAATCTGGTAGTTACGATGAGATGATGGGTAGCTCACAATCCTCGAGCTCGGTGTTCTAGGAGGACGGGCCGCGGCAGCGCCAGCAGGTCCCGAGAAGATCGTAGGTGGCAACGGTCCGCGGCAGCGCCAGCAGGTCCCGACGAAGGTGGTGGTTACAATGGGCCGCGGCAGCGCCAGCAGGTCCCAACGAGGATGAAGGTTGCAGAGGGCCGCGGCAGCGCCAGCGGGCAGGACGGCAGTTCACAAGGCAGCGCCAGCAGTCCGTCAAGGATGAGTTCTTCACGGTGTCTCTCGACTCCAGGATACAACTGCCTTCCTGCTCTGGAGCTGCCCCAGTTATAGGGCTGGCGCCCTTTGATGTCCGGACCCTCGCACTTGGAGGTCGGAAGGTCCGGGATGATGGAGTCCAGACACCCAGCAGGGGGGTGGAGCCAGCGCCCGGGGAGGCTGGGGGCGATCGGCACCTGGAGGGGGAGAGCCATCGAAACTCCTCTCTCCCATTGACCTGCCAAGTGGTCCGTTCACCTCCCGGGTGGATGGTGGTGCCGGGCTGTCGGGGCCTGGCCAGGCCCAGGGTTAGGGTCGAGCTGAGGCCACGCGGCCTCATGGTGCAGTGTCCAAGATGGCGGCTGGGCCCGGGCGATGGTGCCGGTGGAGGCCCAGGCCGGTGTTACGGAGATGTTCGGGGGCAGGCGTCCCGTGTGGGACGGGTTACGGGTTACTTCTGGGGGTGGCTTCTGGAGAGTCGGTGTCCTGGCTCTGTCATGCGGGGAGGGAGCGAGACCCCTTCTGGGGCCTGTCCAACAAGCAGTAACTACATGTCTTCTCCCTCTAGAAGGGTGTAATGCTACCCTTACCACCAGATTTGGTGGGGGGGGGGTAGTATTCCAAAGTGTTTGAGACTTTACACAACATGTTTCGATGAAGCCAAACCAAAGTTAGCATTAACCTCGAGCATTATAATGCACTTAAGTGTATATGGTATGGCTATATCATAGAACAGCTATAAGGAGATGGTTCTGAAAGCTGCAGAGGGACTCAGCTCATGCTAGGGCACCCTCTCACACCAAGCACTCTGCAAATGTCTTGAATAATTCAAAAGGATACCCCTTGGGGCCTGGGGCATCCCTTGACAGTGCCAACACCGAAAGATCTCTTAGGATGGGATTCTGAAGTTTAGCAGGAGGGTGATATATACAAGAATATAATATTTCGTAATAGTGGGCGAATGGCTCTCTGTAATATCTGTGTCGCCATTTGGCCTTGATCCTCAGCAGATACAATCGAAGGGACAATACTTGAGATATGGTCTTTGTTTGGAAGCCCGTACAAAGTTTCCCAGCCTTGTCACCCAATTCATATATTATGCTTTGTGAATAAAACTAACCTGTCCATCCAACAATGTGGATTTTCTACTTTAGTGGGGTTCTTGGATGTCGAAGCAGGTGTGCGGTGTCGGTATGATGTGCATTCACCTTCCTCTTTCCTAGCGGACTAATCTGATCTAGGTCAGTAATTTCCCTGTTAGGAATGAGGGTCTCTAGTTGGCAATGGTTTGCACCTTTGTCCAAGTATGAACCCTTCTTCCTGGTCAGGGTAAGGGGGATAAACCTCTAAAATAATCCCTGCTCACCCCCTTGGTCGCTTGGCATGAGCAGACAGGCTTATCTCAGAGTAAGTGTGTAAAGCATTTGTGCACACATACAGTAATACAGTGAAAATACTACAAATGGACACCACACCAGTTTAAAAAAATAAGTAATCTTTATAGAAACCAAACAAGACCTAAATAACACAAATTCACAATACTGTAATTAAAATATGACTCTCAAAAGATAGAAAAAGTTCTGATTAAAGTAAATTGCAGATGCAACAATTTTCACATAAAGTACCTTTGGTGCTTCACGCGCACAAACGAAAACTATTGCAGGCAAGGTGAAGCGTTGGTTCCTTATGCCCAGGCAAGGTGATGAGTCAGTTTCTTACACCATGGGAGGTGATGTACTGCTGCCTTACTGCCAAGCAGGGGCGATGATGCATTGGTTCCTTACTGAAGGGGAGGTGATGCATCAGTTTGCGTTGCCCGAGGATCGGGGATGCATCACTTCTCGCTGTGGCAGCGGCAACAACACTGTGTTGCTTTCTTCAGCCGCGGTCCCATGATGCCTTGGTTCGGGCAGGCAACCAGCAGGGCCTGCATCGGAATCGGTGTGGTTATCTCTGATTTCAGAGATCGGAGCATGGAGCTCGGTGTGCGGTGCTTTCTCAAGTCATGGGCAGCCGCTCTGTTGGTTTATTCAGCGATGCATCGGAAACAGGTGCGGATGCGTCACGTTTCTTGAAGTTGCATTGCTTTTCCAGCTACCATCGGCAAAACAACCTCCAGAGGCCTAATACAGCCACAGGTTCCTCTTGGCAGTTCAGACCTCCCAGCAAGGAAGTTCAGGGGAGCTGGTGGTGAAATCTTTGTATCCCTGAGACTTCAAAACAGGAAGCAAGCTCTGCTTCAATCCCTTGGAGATCTTCCTCAAGCAGAAGACACAGCACACAGCAAAGTCTTTTTCCTCGCCTTGGCAGAAACTGCTACTGCAGACCAACCCCAGAACGCTCACAGCAAAGGGGCAGTACTTCTCCCTCAGTATTCTCAGCTCTTCTCCTTGGCAGAGTTTCCTCTTGAGTTCCATAAATGATCTTAAAGTCTGGGATCTGGGCCCCACTTCTTATAACGCAAAATCCTTTGTTCTCTGGTGGCAGAGAAACTCTTTGCCCAGCCCAAACCAGTTCTGTCCTCTCTGGTGCAGCTTCCAGGCAGGAGGTAGAGACAGTATTGTCCAAGGCAGACCAGGCCCATTTAGATGTGAAAGAAATCTCCTCCTTCTACTCTGAATGGAGCCCAGGTCTATTCAGCCTAGCCCTGACTCACCCTAGAAAGCCAGGACACGCCTCCCCCCCCACCCCTCCTAGTTGCTGTCTTAACAGAATACACATCCTTAGCCACTGTCACTCCAAAGCCAGACAGTCAATACACAAACCTAGCAGCGGCACACTGGATGGCTAAGCAAGAAAATATCCACTTTCTAAAAGTGGTATTTTCAAACCCAGTATATAAAATCATTCTTACTAAAAGATGCATCTCTTTATTCTGAGTACAGGCATACCAAACTCTATTTTCCAATCTTGTTTCCATGGGCGGGTATACTTATAAAGTGTTATAAGTAAACTTCCCATTCTATCCTATAGGACAGATGCATTTCAATAGTGATGAGCGAGGGAGAACAGAAGCCCTCTGGGGTGTGGTCACGAGTCACAACCTACAAACAACCCTGCTGTGGTCATGAGCCGTGGTCACAGGTCACCGACGCACACTTCACTGAGGAACAAGGAGCAATGATATGAGGTGACAAAGATCACATTTAAAGTGGCATTTTATTTGTTAAGTCTTAAGTACATCAGAAAATGCATTTATTAATTGATCAGCCTGAGCAATGAAATGTTTGAAAGTCTGACTTTAATCTGTCAGGGTTAAAACAAAACGCAAGTTCACATTCAGAATACATTCAAAGAAACCATAGCGCCTACAAAGGTGCTTTTCTGAAGAGAATTACCCATGCAAGTTTTAACATTCCAAAGAGATCCAAGGTGCAAAAAGGACTGGGATCTTTTAAAAGGCACAATAGAAATTAGTTAGGGAAAGCAGAACACTCTATAAAGTCTAGTGCCTTGAAGCACCTTAACTATGAAGACTATTCCAGCAGGGCCTAGTAGTTTAAGGGAACCTAAAAATGCAAGGAATTGGGTGTGAATGGAAAATACAGAGCAAGGACAGAGATTTAAAAAGACAAAAGTATTATCTGGCTTAGGAAGTCTACCACCTGAGAGAGAGGATTTGAAGTCCCAAGTCAGACAATCGGCTAGCCGGAGAGCTTGCATGCAAAGGTCGCATCAGCAGAGCTCTGGCTTCAGATTTGACGGTTGGGCCAGATATACCAAAAATTGAGGAACTAGGGTTCTATGATGACGCTGACCTACGCCCTTTCAGTGCAGGTGGTTTACACCGGAAGGAAATCTTTTCAGTACATTATGTTCTGTATATTTTTAGAACAGAACATCTTGTACCTTTGAAAGAGAACATTTTCAGGACATCTTGTACCTTAGAAAGAGAACATTTTCAGGACATCTTGTACCTTTGAAAGAGAACATTTTCAGGACATCTTGTACCTTAGAAAGAGAACATTTTCAGGACATCTTGTACCTTAGAAAGAGAACATTTTCAGGACATCTTGTACCTTAGAAAGAGAACATTTTCAGGACATCTTGTACCTTTGAAAGAGAACATTTTCAGGACATCTTGTACCTTTGAAAGAGAACATTTTCAGGACATCTTGTACCTTTGAAAGAGAACATTTTCAGGACATCTTGTACCTTAGAAAGAGAACATTTTCAGGACATCTTGTACCTTTGAAAGAGAACATTTTCAGGACATCTTGTACCTTAGAAAGAGAACATTTTCAGGACATCTTGTACCTTAGAAAGAGAACATTTTCAGGACATCTTGTACCTTTGAAAGAGAACATTTTCAGGACATCTTGTACCTTAGAAAGAGAACATTTTCAGGACATCTTGTACCTTAGAAAGAGAACATTTTCAGGACATCTTGTACCTTAGAAAGAGAACATTTTCAGGACATCTTGTACCTTAGGAAGAGAACATTTTCGTCACTTATTTCTAAAAAAATGGTTACATGCTGTACATTGCTAAAAAAGGACATTTTTCTGTCACGTACATTTCTACATATCTGAAAGTGTGAACTCCCATGATAGATGCTGTTTATTGCTAGAAATTGCTGCTTATACTTGTGCAAGCTATGTTTCAAAATATAACGTTAGCAAGGGTTTCAGGAAGCTGTACCAACGGGCACCCGTCTGTGTGTGTGTGTGTTCGTCTTGAAGCTGGCAATGAAACTAACTAATCTTTGAAGGCCTAATTTTACCTTGTTCAGTTCAATGCACAGAAACGTGTGTTTTTAAGCCTTAAGCATAGTGGGCCCTGGGGCCTTTATTTACTAATGAGGAAAGCTAGTTATTTTAGCATGTTTTCAGATTTCTATCACGCAGGGCCATGTAGGGCCTTCAGGCTACCAGGGTCGATAAAAAGGCCCCTCTATCATCTCCCTCCTCTTGTTCATTCAATGAACATTCTTTTAACTTATTATCTCTGCGACCCTTCATCCAGTTGCTGTATCCAGGGCATGTCAATAACATAACAATTAAAGCTACCTTGTTGTTGATCTATTTCGTTGCCTTTGTCTTCTTTTGGCCTAATGAGTATTTTCACATACTCTGCATCTTGCTCATTAAGCAGGCGTTCATATTGGGCTCTTGTTGGGCTCTTACTCAGACAGTCTCTACCTGGGAGAAGTGGAGGAGCTATTTGTATTCCATAGTGGGTGCTAGGTGCTGCTAACTTGCTCATCTCCATTCGTATTCCAGTCCCATCCCAATGAACACGATCTTTGTCCTCATACTCAGCTATCTGTAAATCCCTATGCTAGTGTAGTTTGTCCCTACTATCTTGGTGCTAACTTTCTTTTCCTACAATGGCACTCATCTGCGGGATGCAACACAAAAAGAAACAGCAAAAAATAAAAACTTTTTAGAACTGCCACAAAGGTATCCAGTCAAAGTTCAACAAATCTGTGGCTCTCTACTATGGCATCTCCTCCAGCAATCCATTTCTTTTCTATCTTGTTCAAGTTGTTGATGGCATTGGTCATTTAAGCCATTTTCTTCGTTGTTGGCAATGTACAGCTCACTCCTTATCCAAAGGCATACTCTCCTCTTGGTATTTCGAAGCCAGAGTCCTTCAGCCTTAGTCTGGAGCCTCACAATGATGCTGTAGGAAAAAGAGCTCGTCTCTGTTCAACCGGCAAACTCCTTTGGTGGGACTTTGAACACTGTCCACCCTTAGAACTCAGCACACTGCCATTGTCCGTGGAGCCAGATATAAGAGCCAGAGATGGGCATCGATGTGGGAGATATTTGCTGGTGGAACCATCATGGTGACTTGGTGCAATGTTCTAGTGATCTCAGGCTGCTCCTTCGTTAGGGCTGTTGGAGATAGAGCCATTCTCTGCATGCCCAGAAAAAGTCCATTCGGTCAGAGATGCCATATTTATTGTCTGAAAAAAACCTGCTGTTTTCAATTTGAGTGTCGCCCCACAGGTAACATGCCATTCTAGAAAAGAGAGAAGAGGTGTCTTTTAGTTTGAAATCAGTTCATGCTTTTGGACATTTTTATTTTATACACCCTAAGTGGACAACCTGTCTATCTTATTTTATAATCCTAGTCTACCCTATGCTGCCCTAAGAGCCCTTCTTTACACCTTAACTGACCTCGGGCACTGAATTTTGCCATGGGAGTAACTTTGTGCGAATAACAACAGCGCCGTTCTAATCTGTCATGGGTAATGGAGAGTGTGGCGGATGGAGCAATGATAGTCTAACAGATGCCCTGCTATCATAAACCTATTGATGCTGCAAAAAAACTACACTATGGGCCATACCATGAACAGTCATCTGAAATAGCCTTGTTGTCTTCACTTCCATTCTGCATGTGTCAGTGATGACCTCATGCATCAGTGAGGTGGAGGGGTTGTCCCTTCCTGTTCTATGTATGAACACTTTAGAGACAGTGGCCTCAATAATCTGACATTAGTTTGTGTATCCTGCAGGAGGTGTTCTATAGTCTGTGGTCGTATCTTCCTAGGTGAGAAAAGCTATCTGTTCTCCCTGCATGGGGAGTGTATGAGTCATGTAACAGTGCCTTAGTCTTCTGTCTACCTATTGTTGTCATCTAACTGTATCTCATACTCTGCAGAGAATCGTGAGCAGGATGCTGTCTAGCTGCTTGGGCACTATTTCTTATTATTGCATTATTACTTCCATCAGGGGAGGTCGATGAGGACACATGTTGCAAATACAATTATTCTGGGGTGCTAACTGTGCTGGTAGAGGGGGTGTTGCACCTTTCTGCATGCTTGCAAGGGCTATTTACTCCATGTGCTAACAGATATATTGGAAGTGACTTTGTTGCTATTGGCAACTTCAAAGATATGAGCAATACAAGTCTTCCTATTAACACAATTTAAACAAAACCAATTCAATTGATCTAATTCCACTTCTGCCAGTACTGCAAAATATTATAATACAAAATACATAACTTTAGATAAAACACTTCTGTGCGGCAGGTGTTGTGGTTACGTCTGAATCCATAAACGACCAAGCTGTCACCGCCTTCTTCCTCTTGGACAGTCAAATGGAAACAAGTTAGTCTTCTCTGATTTGCAGAGTTGACCTTGAAGTCTGTTCTGTTATTTCTTTCCTCTTGGCAATGGGGACAGCTGCTGGTTAGTAGTCTATTATTTCCAAAAGTCTTTGGGCCAAGATCTGTGTTCCATTATTCATATGTCGAAGCCCAGAACTGATGTGGCCCCACTTCCTGGACCTGACTTTGAAAGAAACTTCGCAGTGCATGTTAGTGTATACAAACTTTTGTTATTTTTAATATTTTTCATTATTTCAGAAGAGTTTTCACTTGTGTTGATGCATAAATAATAATTTTGTGAAACCTTGGAACATTCATTACTTAAAAAAAATAAAATACACTAAACACCTAAAACATGATACTGTCATAATTCCAGGGTATTTAAACTTTTAAAGCAGGTAAAAAATATGTACAACCATCTGAAGTCTGCAACTGTACTTCAACCGGCCTGGCAATAGTAGTGCTATTCACTACTGTATGTTGTGTGTTGGCTAGCTGGGATATGGAAGGAACTCCAAAATAAAGGAAAGAATCTGGGAATTATATTGCCTTTTTGTATAAGATACTTTAAAGAAAAATCCATTATCTAAAAAAAGGAACTTAAAAGATGTTGGGCTATAGCTTGTCTCAACGTCAAACATGTTTGAAAATCTCTGTCACAGTGACACCTGTTCATAACCTGCCCCAGGCTCATAAACCGAAATGCTAAAACATTTCACTAAACTACCTGAATCAGGAACGTACCATTTCTTTGCAACATAAAAATAAACAAGCCTTGCCAAATCCAGTAGGCCTCAAATATTTTGTTAGCCTTTTGTCTTTCTCAATGCACAATCAGTATTTTAGTCCCTGGCTCATGTACTGCTTAAAAGCATTTTAGCACAGTCGCCGTACAGTATCAATACACAATATTTCCTGCAATTTTGAAGAACCTAGAAATAAAATTATTAATATACCTACATATTACTTCTGTTATGCACACATATATACACATATTTATATATATACACATGTGCATATTTCTCATTTTGTGTGATCCTGCGATCATCGATGTTCCAACTGCAAAAAATTCTCGTTGCAGACCACAGGAAATGTATTTCCTGCCTGGCTCAACGCCCAGAATCTGTGGCTGGTTACTTCCAACGGCAGAGAAAGCCTGTTAACTCTTTTGTCACCTTGTAACATCTAAAAACATGTGCTTTTTTAATTTGTAGGCTATGCCAGAATATTTAACATCACATTAAACACAGGCTCATGTTCTCTGTATGTCGCGCATGCTGAGTAAACGCCGTATATTCCATTCCATAATTTTATCCCCCTATTCTCTCAGTATTTCTGTGCATAAGAAATTGTGGGAGATTCTTTTATTTCATTATTATCTGCTCCGACATCTACGTTGCTCTAAGGCCAGTGGCATCATTCAACTTGAACGCAAGCCAAAATTTCACTAACCCTATTTTGTAATGGCGAACATCAACTGCCAGTGCCCTGTTGTAACACCCTCCCCGATCTGTTCCTGCACTCAGACCATTGCTTGCCTACTTAAACTGGGACTGAATTCGGATACTGGTACGAATAAATTATTTTGTATTTAGTACCTGGGTGCTGCAGCATTTTTTTCTTTTTGGGGCATTATTTTGTGTATAGGTGTCTATTGTTGCTGTTGCATGGGAACGTGCATTCACAGGAACTATTGTTGGACTTGGGCCACATTCATAGGGGCCATAGGGGCTTAGTCCTTGTTGGGCTGGACTCATAAGTTGCTGGCTTTGGTCTTGAAGCCTATTGCGGCACTGTCTTTGCATGTGACCTATTCTGTGGCAATAATAACAAGTGCGCTGTGTTGGCTGTGATTGGAGCCTCAGTTGCACCATTCCATTTACTCTTCCCTGTATACCTGATTTTCTGGTGGCATTCTTTCTGTTATTTATATAATAATTTTGTTGGTCATTTCTGTAGGCATGTTGTGCTGCTATGTATGGTACTGAGGGCTGTGGCTGTATGTACTGATCAGCTGGCTGTCGTTGGGCCTGAACGTATTGTGCATATTGTTGTGGCTGGGTCGCTACATATAATATGGCAGGCTGTTATGGGGCCTGGATGTATTGCATGGTGAGCTGTTGTAGCAACGCAGGCGGTATATTGACTGCCGTCATTTGACTGACAGGTGCAGCTATCATGACAACTTATTAGTTTAGAATGACTATTTAAAAGTTCAATAGCAATCAGTCAGAAATCCCTAAATGCAGAAATTTTAACCGTGCACGAATTTACAACTTTAAAGCACATAAAAATGCAATGAAAGGGTGAACTGTCATGGTCCTGTGGCACTAAACCAAGGCGGCTTTTATTTGAGGGGGTGCTTTGCAAATTTATGACATAAATAGATGTGCACGTTATAGAGAAAATACCTCATTTATATGGTAGAAGAACTGTTTTCAACATTACACTGGGCATTTGGCAAAGTCTTGGCATTTACATGCACATTTCTAGAGTGCAAATCAGACTCATTCAAATGCAAACAATATTATTTTAAATCAATGGAACTACTTAAAAATGTAACCTACAATGAAAAACACACTACATGCTCATGTCAACCACTACTGCTTTGTAATTGCAACAAGCTTTTCCAACCAGTAGCTCTTGAGCTACTGGTAGCTCTCCAGTATGTAGTTCAATTTACGAAATTAAAACCTATTTAGTGTTTTGTTAAATTAATGTATGTATATCAAAATTGAAACGCATATATTTGATATAAAAGATTGGTATATTCTAAACGCGTATTGTTATTTTTGAAGAAACAATTTTTGAATTTGCCAACATTTGTAAAGCTTATTTTGGAGTAATAAATCATGCAGCATTGGGAGTCTTATTCCTCATACTATTTCCTTGGTGCTAGGGTCATTGAAGCTTTAGCTGCTATTTATTGCCCACCTAGAAGCATTCCACGTTAAACGCCCCCCAGTTAAATGTATAAATGCAGGATAATCTTTTAATGGGGGTCTATGGTGTGACACTCTCTGCCTATACTCTTCCTTCTTAGTTGCTGTAATTGAGATCTTGTATAGGTCCCTCTTCTATACCCTTAATGACACAGAGGTATATACTGTCTTATAATTCTTGATTCTGTGCAGCGGCGCAACCAGGGTAGTGGAGCTGGCTGCCACAACTGGCATAGGCAATCTTAGACTGACATGGGTATTTTGTTCAAAAGCTTGATAGAACTAGCAGTCTTTCCCAATTTTCAATTTTAAGATAAAATATATGTCAAAGTCAGTAGGTATTCTTATATATAGTAGAACTCAGTATCTTATTCATAGGGACACTAGTATCTGTGTTGTTCACTGTGAGCCTGTGAGGAGAAATGTTATTTGCTTGCTTGGGTGTACCCTGCTTGTATCTTTATCCTAGATGTTGGGAAAGTTGGGGAATCGATCTAGTGTTCCTTTCTCAAACACTGCCTGAAGCGTCCGCATGGGGCTATTTGTCTTGGTGGTGACGAATGGGTGGACTTACAACAGACTGCGTAGAATCTGATGAATCTGAGTCTTCCCCATCAGTGATGACAATGGAGTTTGAGCCGTCTGAGAGACAGGAATGGATCGATTGAGCGGAGTGAGACGTGGATAGGGCGTCAGAGCTAGATGAGTTGCAGAATACTGCATGCGTGCTGGCAACTACGTCAGTCATGGAAATGGTAGAGATGTTAACCTGGGTGTCGGGAGTGAAGATGAACCCCAGAAGGTCCCAAGCGATAGCTAGTCTCTCTCGGCTCTTGTTATCAAGGTATGTTATCGTGTTAAAAGTGGTGTTATGGACTGAGTTAGGGACGTCATGCACCAGATGGATAGAGCAATTTATAGTACGTGGGGTGGTGTTGGACATCACGGATATAGAGGATGTGATGAGGAAGTCAAGGGGCTAGGAGGAATACTTGGATACTCATCCCCCCTTTTTGGCTATCAGTTGCTTGGCTAATGATAGACAAAAAACACTGTGGGAGGAGGTGCAACTAGGACTGAGGCGCTACGTCACTGGACGCACAGAGAAGCAACTTCAAAGCACATCTACTTACACAGAGCAAGGCAATGGACAGATGACATTGAACAAAACAAATATCAAGCATTACAAAACTTTCAAAGACAAATCAAAAACATATGAAGATGCATCATAAAAAACTGAAAGCACAGTAAAAAGGACCTAGATATTAAATCTCACTAAACACGGTGGAGCACCATGGTGCGCAAGAATGGGCGAGGAAGGAGGGGGGAATCTGAAATTACCACAAGTGACTTCCTCTTTCTGAACCTTCGTGGAACGAGAGAACAAGGCAGCAACTGACAAAGCCAGTCAGTAAAGCAGAATAAAAGTGGAACTGAACAAAAGATATGGACACCCAAACCTTGCTAAAATAGATTGTAAGGAAAAGAAAGTAAACAATGGAAGGGCGTGAAGGCCGCACTCATGGATGAGAACGTAGGGGCACAAGTGGCAGAGGAAGGGCGCAGGAGAGAAGAATGGGCAACAAGGAAGTGCGAAGATGAGAACTGAACAGACCAGAACAGAGGAAGAGCACAAAATGCTATGTAAATAGGCAATAAACAGTTTTGAGAGAAAAAAAATAATAAAAAGAAAATACTATATGCAAAGTAGTAATGTGTTATCAACCCAGAACATGGCAAAGAACAAAATGCAATTGCACGTCAAACCATAATGCAACAATGGAGAACTAGGGGAGCCTTCAACTCCGACCCCGGACACAGAGGCTCCGGGGGACACCCTGCACACAGACTTGAACTGGAGAGGGATCATAAACCTGCCCACAGATTTGAACTGTAGAAGGGGAGACTCTAACTCCGACCCCGGACACAGAGGCTCTGGGGGACACC
Source organism: Lissotriton helveticus (assembly GCF_964261635.1). Lineage (NCBI taxonomy): Eukaryota > Metazoa > Chordata > Amphibia > Caudata > Salamandridae > Lissotriton > Lissotriton helveticus. Next base: position 2,292,947 of record NW_027611675.1, read on the forward strand.
CTGCGCACAGACTTTTAACTGTCGAGGGATCAAAAACCTAGAACCATTGACGCTATAATCATTCCCTCCGGACCGGAACCGGCAGGGCAAACAAGAGTGCAAAACAGGAAAACCACCAACCTTGAAGGCACAACTGTTATGAACCAATATGCAGCAGAAAAGCCTATACTGGCCTCTGACAAGAAAGTGACAAATCGTGACCTCGCAAAGACAGAGAGAGAGAGAGGGTTCAAATCGTGACTAGAGATAGTGCTGCAGGGGACAGGTGTCAGCCAGAGACAGTCCAAAAAGAGTCAGTCGCACCCTCAGGCAGCAGAGACCCAGCAGATTCAAGGAAAAACAAAAACCTTGTCTTACCCGTGGTCTCTGCCGCAAAGGAGCGGAGCCCGGACCCCTCAGGGACCTGTCGTGGATGTGCACCGGATCCGCTGCAAACAGTACGTAGTACGATTTTACGTTGGGCGCCAGCTGTTGAGGGGGAAGGAAAGCCCTCTGGGGTGTGGTCACGAGTCACAACCCACAAACCACCCTGCTGTGGTCAGGAGCCGTGGTCAAAGGTCACCGACGCACACTTCACTGAGGAACAAGGAGCAATGATATGAGATGACAAAGATCACATTTGAAGTGGCATTTTATTTGTTAAGTCTTAAGTACATCAGAAAATGCATTTATTAATTGATCAGCCTGAGCAATGAAATGTTTGAAAGTCTGACTTTAATCTGTCAGGGTTAAAACAAAACGCAAGTTCACATTCAGAATACATTCAAAGAAACAATAGCGCCTACAAAGGTGCTTTTCTGAAGAGAATTACCCAAGCAAGTTTGACATTCTAAAGAGATCCAAGGTGCAAAAAGGACTGGGATCTTTTAAAAGGCACAATAGAAATTAGTTAGGGAAAGCAGAACACTCTATAAAGTCTAGTGCCTTGAAGCACCTTAACTATGAAGACTATTCCAGCAGGGCCTAGTAGTTTAAGGGAACCTAAAAATGCAAGGAATTGGGTGTGAATGGAAAATACAGAGCAAGGACAGAGATTTAAAAAGACAAAAGTATTATCTGGCTTAGGAAGTCTACCACCTGAGAGAGAGGATTTGAAGTCCCAAGTCAGACAATCGGCTAGCCGGAGAGCTTGCATGCAAAGGTCGCATCAGCAGAGCTCTGGCTTCAGATTTGACGGTTGGGCCAGATATACCAAAAATTGAGGAACTAGGGTTCTATGATGACGCTGACCTACGCCCTTTCAGTGCAGGTGGTTTACACCGGAAGGAAATCTTTTCAGTACATTATGTTCTGTATATTTTTAGAACAGAACATCTTGTACCTTTGAAAGAGAACATTTTCAGGACATCTTGTACCTTAGAAAGAGAACATTTTCAGGACATCTTGTACCTTTGAAAGAGAACATTTTCAGGACATCTTGTACCTTAGAAAGAGAACATTTTCAGGACATCTTGTACCTTAGAAAGAGAACATTTTCAGGACATCTTGTACCTTTGAAAGAGAACATTTTCAGGACATCTTGTACCTTAGAAAGAGAACATTTTCAGGACATCTTGTACCTTTGAAAGAGAACATTTTCAGGACATCTTGTACCTTAGAAAGAGAACATTTTCAGGACATCTTGTACCTTTGAAAGAGAACATTTTCAGGACATCTTGTACCTTAGAAAGAGAACATTTTCAGGACATCTTGTACCTTTGAAAGAGAACATTTTCAGGACATCTTGTACCTTAGAAAGAGAACATTTTCAGGACATCTTGTACCTTAGAAAGAGAACATTTTCAGGACATCTTGTACCTTAGAAAGAGAACATTTTCAGGACATCTTGTACCTTAGAAAGAGAACATTTTCAGGACATCTTGTACCTTTGAAAGAGAACATTTTCAGGACATCTTGTACCTTAGAAAGAGAACATTTTCAGGACATCTTGTACCTTAGAAAGAGAACATTTTCAGGACATCTTGTACCTTAGAAAGAGAACATTTTCAGGACATCTTGTACCTTAGGAAGAGAACATTTTCGTCACTTATTTCTAAAAAAATGGTTACATGCTGTACATTGCTAAAAAAGGACATTTTTCTGTCACGCACATTTCTACATATCTGAAAGTGTGAACTCCCATGATAGATGCTGTTTATTGCTAGAAATTGCTGCTTATACTTGTGCAAGCTATGTTTCAAAATATAACGTTAGCAAGGGTTTCAGGAAGCTGTACCAACGGGCACCCGTCTGTGTGTGTGTGTGTTCGTCTTGAAGCTGGCAATGAAACTAACTAATCTTTGAAGGCCTAATTTTACCTTGTTCAGTTCAATGCACAGAAACGTGTGTTTTTAAGCCTTAAGCATAGTGAGCCCTGGGGCCTTTATTTACTAATGAGGAAAGCTAGTTATTTTAGCATGTTTTCAGATTTCTATCACGCAGGGCCATGTAGGGCCTTCAGGCTACCAGGGTCGATAAAAAGGCCCCTCTATCAAACGTGAAAGAAAATTATCTGTGCTCTCAATGTGACAAAAACTTCAGTTGTAAATGTAACCTTACCACATAGGAAAGACAATGTGGTAGAATAAAAGGTGCTCACTGTAAACCCTGAGGAGGAGCTTTCAGCCTCGCAAAACATTTACATGAAGCAGCCACAAAGACTCCACTCCATTGATTGTCCAACAAACTGTCTACTCAGAAAAGAACACAGCGTGGGATGGAAATGCTTGAATTAACCTCATTCCTTTGTTACTATTTGTGGCCTCATTCCGTTCAGTGTGTTTTGTTCCCTGAATGTTTATTAGCAATGACTGACCCACAAAGTCCATTGGATCCTGAACTTTGAGGCCACGCCCCCAAGGGTCTGGAATGCATGTAACCTCAAACTGTTTCCAGCCTTAATGAGCCTCACCAGGGGGCTGCAGCAGGAGTCCCTTTGTCGTAGGTCTCTAAGGGGCCAACGTCTGCTCATGCCTGTGCCACGTAGGGCTGATCATTGAGAAAAACTAAAGGTGATGGATGGACTTAGTTAATCTCGGCACCATCCCGCCACATTATTCTCTAGTCTTTGTGTAACTACAGACAAGGTCAGCCATATGCAAACCATTCGTGGCCCCATCCTAAATAGTCCTAATGACTTCTGTTCCAAAAGGAGACAGCCTCGTATTACAAAGATCCACACGAGTGCCCTCTTTCCATCTTCTTTTTGTTTCAAATGGAACCTGCTATCCCCTTAACCGTGCCTCAGGCCTGCCATGTTCCATGCTTTGGCTCTTATCATCAACCTTGAACCATCTCCATAACTTGGAAGCGCCGAAGAATTTGCAGCTATTGTAACTGCTTGAAGTTTCCCGCATTTTGATGGCCGTGGATTCAGGTTCAACTTGATGGCCCAACTCTACTCTGTGGGAATTTTGCACTTCAAGCCACTTCTGTGCAGCTCGTCACCTTCTGACACTGATTCAGCCAAAAACCTTGCTTCAAATTCCAGTGTTAATCATCACCAGAGACTAAACGTGTCTTTGTCCTCTCGAGCATAGCTACCAAAGTCAGCTACAATTTTGTAGGTGACTTCCTGATTGATTCAGTGGATCTGCTTTTTTTTTATTCATTTACCTTATTATTTGGTTTTGACAGTGGTTTTGCTAATTAGTAATCCTTAAATCACAGCCCTCCTTTAGATTTTGCTTCTGAATAATTATTAAATATTCTTTTTGATCTAAACTTGGTTTGAATCCTAAAATTCCTTCTCTATTTTTAATACACTATTGAAATTTGTGACTTCCACTGTTTTTCTTTACCTTTGAGCGTGCCTTAGGCCATACTGCTCAAGCCACATTACCAAAAGCGTGCTAAGAACACTTGGTAGAAGACACATTTACCTTTGCTGACCAAAGTTTGGGAAAATCAAAGCAGGCTGACTACAGAAAGCACACTAAGGTTACTCTCTTAGGTGGCATCTGCACCAACTGTAGATGCAAAAAGTAAAGATTATCAGTTAAGCTGTTGGTATCTGTGCCACAAGAATTTGAGACTGCCACCCTCTCAGTCTCAAACAGTTGAAAGAGCTAAAGATGCACCCGTCACAGATTCATATCTCAGCAACTAAGACTGCTCGATGCTGCCATACAACACTCACACTGTTACCTGTATCACAATCTCTGTGCAATGTACAAACCTTCACATAAACAAGTTGTGCTGTGCGTTGTGAACAGGCTCTGACCCCCTCCCCCCTTTGTATGTAAATGAGATTCTGTGATCAGACACCCCAGGCCCCCTTTTCTTCTAGTGCGGGTGAAAATGTGAGAACTGTAACAAGATCACAAACAAGGGCTGTATTGAGAAATAATCATCTTCCAAAGTCACACAGTAGTTTGTAGTTCTTCAGTCTTTTAAATGTACATCCACCCAGCATGTTCCAAGGTAGAGTAAAGTTTGCGAAGCTCAACTCTCTTGTTGTCCGCTCCCCAGATTAAGTCCGTAAGAACCGAAACAGAGTCCAATTTCCTGAAAAAGCGCCAGGGCAGGTAAACTAGAGGGGCAGAGAAGCAGTATAAATGTATTAACAGCATTTTTGCAACTTCCACTCTACCCACGGAGATGCAAACATTGAACATCATCTAAGTTGCCCTGTATAAGTTCTTCGTCAGTGTGGTAAGTTCACCGCTTAATACCTGAAGATGTCAAGGTGCCAACCCAGTGCTAATTGGGGCAGCACTTCCTGTTCTAAGTTGTGAGTTTACGCATGGGATATAAGCTAGATTTGGTCCAATTTAGCCTCAGTCCAGAATCCCTACCAAAATCATCTAGAACCTCCATCACCTGCAGTAGATACGCATACACGTACCTGAGGTACACAAATGCATCATCAGCATACAGTGAAATGACCTCCCAATTTGGCCCACTTGGTATACCGACTGCTGGGTGCTGTGAACGAAACAAGCCAGCGAACAGGTCCATGACTAGGGCGAAAGTAATTGACAGCGGGCATCTTTGCCACATGCTACAAAAGAAACTGAGATCTCTGCCTGTCCGGATGCGGGCCAGCGATTTATCCAGTGCAGTATTTCTGCACCTAGTTTCATGCACATCAGCACTTTCATTAAATAAAACTACTCCGGGTGTAGAAGGCCTTCTCTACATCTAGTGAGAGTGCTGTTTATGGAGGCAAATTCTTGAAGATTCTTTTCCATCAGCTGCAGAGGCGTCATAGGTTTAGACACATTTTTCTCCCAGGTACGAAACCATTCTGGTCTTGGTGCCAATGTAGAGAGGCAGGGGAGCAACCTGTTTGCAAGGACCTTCCTGCGAATCTAGTGGTCGGTGTACAGTGGCCAGTAGGAGCATAGCTCCAGGGGGTCCTTGTTGGGCTTAGGCAGGACCAGTGGCGGTTTCTACATGGGGGCGTTTGGGCGCCGCCCCCCCTGCTTTCTCGCCGTGCGAGAAGAAGGCAGAAACAAATGGTAGTTATTTATTTATAACTACCATTTGTTTCTGCCTGCCCTTCTCGCACGGCGAAAAAGCAGTCAACAGATTAGAACTGTTTCCTTGTTACTCGAGTCGAGCCTCAGGGCAGGGGGGAGTGGCTTGGGGGAGTGGCTTGGGGGAGTGGCTTGCCCACTGTTGTGAATACGGACTGTTTGGACAGCCTGAGAGGCAGTCCAAACAGACAGTATTAGCAACAGTGGGCAAGCCGCTCCCCCAATCCTCCTCCCACTCTCCGTTCTGCAGGATGCAGACTCGGAGAAATGACGTGTTTAGGGCAGCCGGCCGAACCAATCAGCGCCGGCTGCCATGGAGGGGAGGGAGGCAGCCTTCAGTGACGAAAGAGCAGAGGCGGCATTCAAAGTCCAGGACGGCGGGAGCAGTCTCGGGACTAGAGTCGGGAAGCCAAGGTAAGAAGTTTTTTATGTTTAAATTAATTTTAAAATTAACCTTGTCTTCAATCATTTACTAAAAGCGTAGCTATTGGGGTATGTTTTTGCCTGCAGCGGGTTTATCGGCATGCTCGTTTAAACACGCTGCAATAAGCATGCTTGTAAAATAGTGATCAAGACTGCCTGGCACCTGCTTCCCTGTAAATATGCAAAGGCGTCAATAAAGCTGACTGGCTGCAAATTAAATCCCTGTATTTGTGACTGGAAGGGCGAGATTTTGATCGATACTTTACCACTATTGATCTAAACCTCGATCTGGTCGACTGAACCTTTGTTGCCTGTCTGTGAGGAAAGAAAGTGCACCTTTCTGCAAGTTAGTTCACCCAATAAAGGACTCTGCTCCCAAAGATCACAAACAACTGCTAGCTTTCAAAAGTTTATTGTAAAGATATGATAAGCTGCAAATACAGGCATCTCAGAATGAGATTCACGAGATACACAGGTCCAATTACATACATGTGCTCTCGGAAAGCCCTCAGACGAGCAACGGAAATCACTAACACAAGTTCTAAGAATAATAAAGCTATCAGCATTGACGCATATCTCTCCTTCATTTAGGTTGGAGGAAAACGCACAGGTTAGGCTGTCCCTACCCTGCTCTAGATGGTATCCCTACTTAACCAAGTCCCAACCTAACAAAGGTGTCAGCAGTGAATGACCCCCAAGGGAAGTCACCCACTCTAAGTCTCTTGGTGAAAACCTATAGTTCTCCAGTCATGACCCCTCTCTGCCTACCCATCCGCTCTCTAAAGGGTCCTCAGGTATCTGCTCTAACTCCACCCAGGGGTGCTGTCCCTAATACAAAACAGTCAACAACATTTGAGACGCCCCTTGCGAAACGCCCCTCACGTGGTGTAGCTTCTGGCTTTTTCCATGATGCTTTGTATTGGGCCTCATACGTTAGAGTTGACCTTGCTTCTCAGACTCTTCTCCGGCCCGCTGATACCCCTTAAACATTCCGGAACCCTCCTCCATGTCTGGGCTGTCTACTGAACAGACCTCTATTCATATTATTTATAATTGGATTCCCCCTTTTCTCTTGCAGACAGCCATCTGCAGCCAAGAACCCAACTCTCATAGACTTCCAAAAAAGGCTTGCAACATTTCTCAGCCCAGACATGTACGTGTAAATCAACGTTAAAACATTTCAGGCCTACAATATTTCTCATAATGATTATAGCATTCAACTTCTTCATTAATTAAAGCATGTTAATATTCTTATTCTATTATTCCGTAAACATCTCTATATATCATGGCCCATTTAATGCAATGACCAAAACATTAATACAATCTGTGTCGTGAAAAGAAACACCTTCCCTCTTAGCTCTGGCCCTGAGGCCTACCACATTCTGCGTTTAACCACAGACCATCTTACATTTTAACAGCTACACGACATAGATTAAAAAATAATCACATCTAATAAAATCATATAGTGTCACACATTTCTGTATTAGTTCCACTTCTACTTAAATCTCTATATTAGCTATACATTTAGAATATAATTGCAGATACTATTAGCACTCATGGCATTTCTCCTCATGATTTGTGCTTACTACAGGTAAGTGTGATGCACTCATACATTTAGGTCAGTTTGCGCTCTCTCAGTTCCCCCCTTTGATGACCTCTCGGGGTCATCACTAACATTTAAACTGCAGTTATTGGTAGCATAACTTGCCTCTGCGCTTCCAGAGCCCTCAGGCTCCTGTACTGATTATCTTGTATGGCAGCCAATCTCTGCAGCTGTTCTCTTTGGGCCCTTTCTGACCTTCTTGCTCTGTACCATTTGAATACCCTCACCAATCCCCACAATATAATCCCACAGATCAATATTATGATGATAGGCTTTAGTATATACCAAACAAAGCTTTTGCCTAAGGTGGAAATCCACCCTCCAACTTCACTCATTCCGTGGCCCACCTTTTCCCAAACATTTTCTCTACTCAAGTCTTCGATCTCCTTGTGAATACTAGTTATGTTCCTAATAACTTTCCCAAGGGGCTTCGAATTGTCTGGAATGTAAGTGCAACATTCCTGGACCTTCAAAGCCTTACAGACTCCGCCCTCTTTTGCTAGTAGGACATCTAATGCAAGACGGTTCTGAAGAACCATAGCCCTTATCGATTGCATCTCTCCTTCTACCAGCATTAAGGACTGAGCAGTGCTGGCAGACAACCTGTCGACGACTGTTGCCAGCCGTCTAATTTTAACATCATTAAGGATTAGACCTAAAAGAGGGAACATAGCTCCAAAGACATCTCCAATCATTTCTGCATCGCCTACATCCCTCTTTCCCCTCGATGATGTCTTGCCCTCAATGATCACTAAGTCTTGTGCATGATATATTTTGGGGAAGACAATTGCTAAGTAACATGATCCATACCAGTTGTCAGGTAGTCTCACGTAGGCATTTCTTCCACATACAAAATACACATTTGGAATCACTTGCATTCCCTTCAGGAAATCTTTAGTATAGTACTCTATATTGAAAGCATGTTCACAGTCAACTTCTCCCACGTATACATTTTCATAATACGTTTTGGCTCGGTGAAGACATAGCTTTCCTCTCTGCGTCTTATCTAAAGCTATTGGACCACTACTACCCTTTCTCTTGTGTGCCTTTTCTTCCTCGGTCCAATCTGTTTTCCATTGTCCTGATTTTTTCAAAATCTTTTGTCTTCTGTAACGATCATCCACCTGCCCTATGAACTTCTTCTCGACTTCTGACACCTTGCATGTCAGGTTATTTCTACGGGCATGTGAAGTGTCTAAGGTAATCCAAGGAATGAAGAACTTGGCCAATCTGTCTTCACTCTTCCAGTAATCCCATTTGTTCATCTGCTTATAATTTGGGACTTCTGGCAACACTGAATCATAATTGGAGAAATAGTATTCAAAACTATCTCTTTCATAAAATATACTAAGCAATAAGCTACATGTAATGCCATATGTCAGCGGGAGGTGATGATATCGAATTCCTTCATCTACAGATGCCGGCAACTGCATGCAGACATAGCAATCCTTAACCTCCATGGCATCCACGTATTCATATAAGAGTTTAGCATAAGCATTTGACCTAAAGTCTCCTTGGGACTCATCTACGTGTAACCTGCGGGCTTCTGCAGCTAATAACGCTTTCTCTTGAGTGTTTTCCCCTTTTTCACCAGCAATAGTAGATGTAAGCGTTTCTACAGAATTCACATCAGTTACCTTTGCCTCTTCCTCATGTCCCTTTACATAAGAAATTGTTACCACTAAAGCTATTAATATTATCACTCCTACTATTAGTGTACCTATTATACATTTAGCTCTGCGGTTCTGGGTGCCGGCCTCCATTTCGTCAGACAATATGGCTCTCTCTTATCTTAGCAAAAAGCTCTTTTCCTCTCGTTCCTTTACAGTCTCTTTTAATCCTTTTGTCTTTAGAATCCACACAACTGGAAGCTGACAACCTTCTTCGCAAAAGTCCTGTAACAGTTCAATAAAGACAACCCTAGCCCTTCTCCATCAACTCAAGGGAAGTTCCCTAAAATTCTCTGCTTCCTGGGCGCTAGGTAATCTTCTTTTTCTGCTTGTTTTATTTACAAAGTCCTTTAACAGTCTACTATCAGGTTTGTTGTGGCAGCTTCAATAGCATAGTTCAATATTTCCAAACGAAGATTGTGCTCTTCATGTGCTGTTATCGTTGTACCAAAGTCGGGGAATTGCAATTCTGAAAGGAACATATGTTTTAACTTGCTGAGGCGGGGAGGTCTGGGGAGCATGAATGTTAGTGACCCTTCTTGTTCGACACCGGGTACCAACAGTCGTATTTCCACGGTGATAATGGGCTCAGAACTGGACACCACCACCGCTCGGATCCTCCCTGTCTCCGGTTTCACAGACATTTGTCGCCAGATATGTCCACTCAGGTGTGGAGTATCTTCTGTTAGGCACACGCACTCTTCTTGACCTTCTTCGGTCTGGTGCTTCAGCGCCCTGAGCACCTTCTTCCGGATCTGAGTCTTCTGATATCGGAGGAAGGGTTACTTCTGGAGTTGACCTCAGGCTAGAGCTCCTTCTTTGCGGCCAATTTGCTTCTCCACGTGCCCTTCTACTCCTTCTCCTTCTTGTCTGTTCTCTCTCTCTCTCAGACCTGTCAGTGTCTGACTCGTACTCCCAGCTACTTTCTCCTTCTGTAGCGTCGTCTGTTTCACTGTTGTACTGACCGTCCTCAGCTTGGTCAGACTCTTCCCCTGCTTCCGCTGGCACCTCTACAGCTTGGCTAGCCCCCTCTATGGCTTCTCGGTCCTCTGCTGGACGTCTATCCGAGAGAGGAGCTGTTTCTTCCAGAGGTGCTGGAACCCTTCGCGTATGTGACGCGTGGATCCAATTGGGCAGGCCTCCCACCTTCACAGCTGTGTTCGTGATCAGGATGATCTGGAAGGGCCCACGCCAACGAACATCCAGACAGCTTCTTCTCACGTGTTTTTTCACCAGGACCCAGTCCCCAGGGTACAGGTCATGGCACGGGCCCTGGCACGCTGGAACCTCGGCAGCCTGCACCTGAAGGGACACAGAACGAATGGCGTCAGACAGCCCCTTACAATAGTCCAGGATCATATCATCTGTGATATTTAACAGTGCAGTAGCTGGGACAGATGGCAGCCTCATTGCTCTCCCCATTAACACCTCATGTGGTGATAACCCCGTTCTTCTGTCTGGGGTACTACGAAGGCTCATGAGAACCAATGGCAGGGCATCAGGCCAACTCAGGGTCGTTGAGGAACAAACTTTGGCTATTCTGGCCTTGATCGTGCCATTGATCTGCTCCACAATTCCTGAGGCTTCTGGTCGGTAACTGCAATGCAGCTTCTGATCGATATTTAACGCTACACAAATCATCTTCACAAGCTCGCTGTTAAAATGTGTTCCCCTATCTGATTCCAAAAAGGCCGGCACCCCGAAGCGCGGAATGAGTTCCCTGAGCAGTAACTTGGCCACTGTGAGGGTGTCGCACCTACGTGTAGGGTATGCCTCAACCCATCTGGAGAACACACAAACAACCACCAGGACATAGCGGAGGCGGTTGCACCTTGGCATTTCAATGAAATCTATCTGCATCCGATTGAATGGACCTCCAGACCTTCCTATGTGACTTAGTGCAACTGGTGTTCTTTTTCCTACGTTCAGCTGCTGGCAGGTCACACAACGCTGGCACACTGCTTCTGCTGCTATTCTAAACTTAGGATTGTACCAAGTCTGTCTAAACACTCTCAGCATAGCATCTCTCCCTAAGTGTACGGGACCATGTATGAGTCTGGCCATTGGACTCACCATCTCATTGGGCAACACTGCTCTGCCGTCTGCTGAGACCCAAAAATGGGACTCACCCATTACACATCCTGCCTTTTCCCATGTTTCTTTTTCAGAATCAGGAGCATTTTCTTGCATGTTTGACAGTTCATCCCAAGTATCAACAGTTTCCAGTATCATGGCTAATTCAGTTCTTACACTTATTCCGCCCACTTCCACCTCTGTGAAAGAGTACCCTTGTTCCGCGCAATACCGCGCAACTTCATCTGCATATCTATTGCCTTTCGAAACGAAGTCCTCATTTCTGGTATGTGCGGTGCACTTTACAACTGCGATACTTGCTGGGCATTGCAACGCCTCTAACAACAGGCGCACAAACTCTCCATTGCGAATGGGAGAGCCTGAAGAGGTCATGAACCCTCTTTGAGACCATAACTGCCCGTAATCATGAACTACCCCATACCCATATTGGCTGTCGGTGTATATGGTGACTCGAATTTGATTGCTTGCCAAGCAAGCACGTGTCAGGGCAATAATCTCGGCTACCTGAGCGGAGTGTACTCCTTCCAGGCACCCAGCTTCCACAACTCCAGTAATTGTACAAACAGCATAAGCTGCTCTCAACTGCCCAACTTCGTCTCTTACACATGAGCCATCGACAAAGAAAATTTCGTCTGGGTCGGTCAGTGGCTCATCTACGATGTCGGGTCTGGGTTTGGTGCATAGTTCAGTCACATCAAGGCAGTCATGGTCTGTACATTCATCATCATCCTCGATATCATTTGGAAGTGGCATCAAGGTGGCAGGGTTCAAAACAGAGCATCTCTTGAGGGTCACATTCTCTGCGGCAAGAATAACTTGCTCATATCGCGTGAGCCTGCTGTTGGTCAGATGCTGTGTTTTGGTCCTGGTCATCAACAGTTCAACAGAATGGGGCACGCACACCTCTAACGGGTGCCCCATGACGATATTTTCACATCTCTCAATGCTGACACCCGTTGCAGCAACGGATTTGAGACATCCGGGCAACGCTGCGGCTACTGGGTCTAAAGTAGCCGAGAAATAAGCAACTGGTCTACGGGCATTCCCATGGATTTGGACTAACACAGACAACGCGCAACCTTCTCTCTCACAACAGTAAAGAAAAAATTGTTTATTGTAATCAGGCATTCCCAATGCCGGAGCACGACACAGGTCCTCTCGCAGCTGTAAGAATGCCATCAAACAGTCTTTGTCCCATGGTACCGGATCGCTCACCTCCTTGTGCGTCAGTTTTTGCAAGGGTTTTGCTTTCAGTGAAAAGTTCGCGATCCACTGTCGGCAATAACCCACCATCCCTAGAAACATCCTGACCTCTCTCTGTGTCTTAGGCGCATTCATTTTCATGATCGCCTCTATCCTGTCTGGTGACACCTTTCGTTTGCCTTTCTCTATTCTGTGTCCTAAGTACTGCACTTCTGTCAGGCAGTACTGCAATTTTCCCGGGGACACCTTGTGCCCATTGGCAGCTAGGTGATTTAACAAAGCAATGGAGTCCTCCCTGCACGCTTCTTCTGTTTCTGACGCCACAAGGAGGTCGTCTATGTACTGGACCAGAACTGACTTCTGGGGCAGCACTAGACTTTCAAGATTTTTCTTCAAAAGCTGGTTAAAGATCGATGGGCTCTCTGTATACCCCTGAGGGATACGACACCATGTTAGGACGCGATTTTCCAGCTTAAATGCGAAAAGAAAATGGCTTTCTTCGTCCAGAGGGATCGAAAAGAAAGCCTGACAAAGATCGATCACAGTGAACCACTCAGCTTGGAATGGAATCTGAAACAGTATCACTGATGGATTCGGTACCACTGGACAACACGAAACGACTATGTTATTAATCTTTCGAAGGTCCTGCACTATCCGAAATTTCCCATTTGGTTTCTGCAGACCCATAATCGGGGAGTTGCATGGACTACCCACGATTTCTTTCAGTATTCCCTGTTTAATCATGGACTCGATCACGGGTTTTATGCCTGCAATCGTTTCTGGAGTCAATTTATATTGGGGTGTTCTTGGGAACTCAGCATGCGGTTTCACTACAATTTTCACTGGGTCCACCCCTTTGACCAACCCTATCTCTTCCCCAGTGAAATCCCATACTTCTGGTGCCACTGTCTCCCTCAAGTCCCAGGGGAGCTCATCTACTGTCAAAGTAGGGTACAGCTCCACGCATATCCTTGAGTTTGCAACTTTGAAATCTGCGTCATCATCATTGGTCAATACCTCCACTCCCTGAGGTGTACAGTATATTGTACAATTCAATTTACACAACAGGTCTCTCCCTAGCAGACACACAGGACTTGAATCGCAAACCACAAACTGGTGCTCATCGCTGTACTTCCCTATTTTCACCTGTACCGGTTCTGTCAATTGGCTGGTTATTCTCCTGTTTGCGACCCCTACCACTTGTATGGTCTCTCCAGACATGGGCAGGTCTGGAACTGCAGCTGATCTGATCGTGGACCTAGTGGCTCCTGTGTCCACCAGAAATGTCGTAGGGCACCCTGCTACTTCTGCTTCGACATAGGGTCCCCTCTGATCCACCTCTAAGGCTGCCCCAAGGGTGCAGTCTTCTCTTTCCACTCTCTGTCCGGTTAATGGGTCCACATAATAGCACTCTTCACCTTCCACAAACAGGGGCATTTGTCTATAGGTCTTACCCACAGTCCCTACTCGAGGAGGCTGCGGGAACTGGGCTCGGGGAGGAGCCCCCCCCCCTTTGAGCACCTTTCCTTGGTATGGCGTCACCCCTCTTATAGGTGCGCTCTGGACCTCTTCCTCCTCTATCTCTTGTTCTCCTATCTCTACATTGTAGGGACACTCGCGTTTCCAATGCCCCACCTCGTTACACTGGTGGCACCTAGTCGTTTTCTTCAAGGCAGCTATGTCTATTCTGGGTCTAAAGGTAGAACTCTCCTCATTGCCCTTGTTCTGACTGTACTGCTTCTTTCCTCCTGTACCTGTTCCTTGCTGCTGTTGCTGCGGTCCCCCCTTTCCTGCTGCCTGCATCTGTACCACCATCAACTTTTCTTTTAGTTTCTTAGCCTTGGAGTCTATCTCATCACAGCAGTACCTGGCATATCTCAGTATTTCATCTAGGGGTTTACTTTGCCAACAAATCGAGTGTTGCTGAATCATTAAACTAATATCCGGTCTCAGTCCCAGGACGAACTTGGACACAAATTGCCCTATGTCCTTTGGATCCATTACATCCAAGCCGCTATACTGTTTAAACGCCTTCAGCAATCTCTCGTAATATTCGTGGACTGTCTCTTTGGGTTCCTGTCTGGTTCGGTCTATTCTGACCCAATCTATGTCTTGCATTGGCACTTTCTCTTTCAGCCAAGTCATTACTCTCTCGAATTTTGCCATCACAATCTCGGACGGCCCATTAGTCTTAGCATCTCTCTCTGGCTCCGTTGTGGGCCACTCAGCACTAACCTTGCATGCTGTCCACAGATCGCCTGGTACTACAATGTCAAACAGCGTGTTCAAATCTATCCATAGGACCTTTGAGATTTTTACAAATCTCTCCACTTGCTTGTACCACTCCACTGGGTTTTCCCGCAATTTGGGGAAGGAGGTGGTAAAAGCAGCTAAATCTCCCCTACTCCAAGGGACATGTACATAGTTCCCATTTGCAACTTCACGCAAAGGGTAAGCTTCTATTCCCTGCAGTCCTGGTGTCATACCAAGCGTGCTTCTCCTGCCGGTCCCCTTCTTGGACCACCTCTCTTCCCACTTATCTAGTGCCCTCCATGTCCTTATTCCAGCGATCAGTTCCCTTATGTGCGTTTTCAGCCCAATCGTTCTCCTCTCATCTAGGTCTCGATCTGTGTAATGTAGCCTGTGGTTACCCTGTAATGCTTTGGTTCTTGACAGATCCACCATATATTTGCCTGCTAGTTCGACTAACTTCTCATGGACTGCTCTCGCCTTTCGAGTGATGTCCTTTGCCATATACAGTATTTCATCCTGTTCATACATTTCCATTCTTTCTAAAGGCAGGGTACCATCCACCATGTCATCCAGGTCTGACCTTAAGCTGGCGACATCGAGTCTCTTGGCTTTTATTTCAGCTCGCAATATGTCTTTTGAAGGGGGCTCACTGGTCTCCCTACCATCCCAACTTCGAGCTCTGCGTTTGGGCTCGGGAGAGTTAATGGGTGCCCTCCCTTGCTCCCATCTCTCCAGGTCCCATGCTCGGCCATCCGATCTTGGAAGGTGATGGAACACGGGCCTGTTACCCCCACTCTTTCTCTGCCCACTCTCTTCTTCTTCTCTCCCTTCACCGTGCGCCTCTCTGTTATTTTCCCTCTGGTCGCTACTCTCCCTTTGCCTAGTATCGCTCAGTATCCGATACGATCCTTCCTGGTTCCCCATATTCCCTGGGCTGCGCTCATTCCCGTCATCACAGGGACTATGGTGCGACCTCTCACAGCTCCCATTCTGTTCTCTGGTGCCGGGCACACAGTGTGGACACTTAAAGCTGTTTCTATACTCTTGTGCTCTCCTCTCCCCTTCACTGAGTATTGGGCGCGCCACCCCTCCACTCCCGGGGCCCCCGTTTTCCAGGTCTGTTCTATCTCCTCTCCGGGCCCAATGGGTGACTCCCCTACTCTCTCTCTCTCTACAGTCCCACTCCGGGCTGCTCTCCCCAGCCCCGCAGTGAGTCCGAGCTCGGCTGTCCTGACTTTCCCTTTCAGCTTCCGCAGCTATGATGCACTTTTGAGCCTTCACTGCCTCATCCCACTGCTTCATGTACTCATTTAGTTCTTGAAAGGATTTTCGTCCAGATCCCCTCAGATCCATTGGCCATCTAGGGCCCCCAGGATCTCCTCCTGGGTCCCCTGCTGTGTGCATCGGGGTGCTCCACTCTCTGGGTATCGGCATCTGACTTGGGGAATTAATGGTATCGTTCCTCCTTGCCTTCTCTGCTCTTTCTCTGTCTTTCCGTACCCGTTCTTCCCCTCTTGCTCTTTCTTGGTCATATATCGATATTATAGGACCTATGGTAACAGGTACCTGTAGTGCATCTGGTAATGGGTAGGATGTGGCGCTTTCCGTTTCCGGCGCTCTTTGTACCACAAACCTCCCGACTACCTGTTGCACCTGACTAGGCTGGGACAGCTCTTTCTTTGCCTCAGGATCCCACTCTGAACTGGGAAGCGGTCTATGCTCTCCTGCATTGCCCCCCTTTTCTCCTTCTGTATGCTCGACCTCTCCCCCTGCTCTATTATACGGGGGTGGCCTGTCTGTCAATAATCTGTTTATCAGGCTGTCCTCTGTTTCGCTCTCATCATCTTCTTCCAGGGGACTTTTATTTACGGGCACCTCTAACACTGGGTACAGTTTATTTACTTCCATGTTATGCACTCTCCATCTTTTAGCATCCGCATCCCACCTGGCATCCTGCACTGCCCTTACCGATCGTTTCACCCTTTCTTGTCGTCTGTTCATATTCTTTTCATGCGCTGCCCTAATCCATGCATCAAGAGCTTCAAACTGGGTCGGTCTAGGCAAGGGTCTCATTGAGGTCATGACTGATTTTAATCGATGTAACACCTCTAATCTGAACGTCCCGTACTTCGGGAACGTCAGTTCCTCATTTCCTTCAGTAATCTTACTCCACTCTGATATCCAAAGGATCGTATGCAGCCCAACATTCACTGCCATATAACGAGCTGGCGTACCCTCCGGCGGGGCTTCTTCCCCTTCATACGATCCCCGCTTCTCTTTTTTAAACACCGCTTTCAGCCATTTAAAACACTTCATAATTATGCGCACAATATCCAGCCTCGCTACTCTGTTTACTTCCTGATGACAATCCACCAATCCTGTCGCGGCTTTGCTAGCTTGGCCTATCGCAGCGCGGTCTTTCTCCGGTCGGCCAATCACGTCGCGACCCTGTCTGACGTCTTTGCTAGCTGGCCTATCACAGCGCGGTCTTTCTCCGGTCGGCCAATCACGTCGCGACACTTTCTGACGTCACTTTTCTCCGCTTCGCAGCAGCACCCCTCCTTTCTCAACTCGTCTCCCGGTTATGCATGCGTCCCATTCATACACCGAAAAATGACTACTTCCGACCAAGCGGTCACTTCTCTCGACTGTACGTCCACAGTCTATCTGTAATTGTCAACACAACTGACGAAATGTCTATCGTCTCTCTGATAGGTTGCTTACACACACAGTAACTTCCGACCAGCGTCCGTTACTCACGCACTCACTCTTACGTTCCCCCTATCTCGGTCTTTCGGGTGATCAATGGTACCTCATGACCCCCTTCACACTAGTTGACAATTACTCTGGGTGTCCGATACACCCGAACCACTTAAGCTCTCCTTGAACTTAAGATTTCCACCGGTTGCGCGCGCTCACAACCTGTTCCACAGTCACTCTACAGACATTCAACTCCGCCAGACATTACAACATAGATACAATACAAAACACCGCAATCTAACATGCATAACCCTTTATACTCACTCTCGACCGATACTGCTGCTTTTTCTGTCTCACGTCATCCGGATCTTCTTCGGCGGGCTGTTCTTCCGATCATCGATCTCTAGGGGCCTTGGGGTAAGCTAACCTGGCCTAGGTCACCGTCCTCAAGAAGGCAACCATCCTCTATAGCTACCAACTGGAAGGGCGAGATTTTGATCGATACTTTACCACTATTGATCTAAACCTCGATCTGGTCGACTGAACCTTTGTTGCCTGTCTGTGAGGAAAGAAAGTGCACCTTTCTGCAAGTTAGTTCACCCAATAAAGGACTCTGCTCCCAAAGATCACAAACAACTGCTAGCTTTCAAAAGTTTATTGTAAAGATATGATAAGCTGCAAATACAGGCATCTCAGAATGAGATTCACGAGATACACAGGTCCAATTACATACATGTGCTCTCGGAAAGCCCTCAGACGAGCAACGGAAATCACTAACACAAGTTCTAAGAATAATAAAGCTATCAGCATTGACGCATATCTCTCCTTCATTTAGGTTGGAGGAAAACGCACAGGTTAGGCTGTCCCTACCCTGCTCTAGATGGTATCCCTACTTAACCAAGTCCCAACCTAACAAAGGTGTCAGCAGTGAATGACCCCCAAGGGAAGTCACCCACTCTAAGTCTCTTGGTGAAAACCTATAGTTCTCCAGTCATGACCCCTCTCTGCCTACCCATCCGCTCTCTAAAGGGTCCTCAGGTATCTGCTCTAACTCCACCCAGGGGTGCTGTCCCTAATACAAAACAGTCAACAACATTTGAGACGCCCCTTGCGAAACGCCCCTCACGTGGTGTAGCTTCTGGCTTTTTCCATGATGCTTTGTATTGGGCCTCATACGTTAGAGTTGACCTTGCTTCTCAGACTCTTCTCCGGCCCGCTGATACCCCTTAAACATTCCGGAACCCTCCTCCATGTCTGGGCTGTCTACTGAACAGACCTCTATTCATATTATTTATAATTGGATTCCCCCTTTTCTCTTGCAGACAGCCATCTGCAGCCAAGAACCCAACTCTCATAGACTTCCAAAAAAGGCTTGCAACATTTCTCAGCCCAGACATGTACGTGTAAATCAACGTTAAAACATTTCAGGCCTACAATATTTCTCATAATGATTATAGCATTCAACTTCTTCATTAATTAAAGCATGTTAATATTCTTATTCTATTATTCCGTAAACATCTCTATATATCATGGCCCATTTAATGCAATGACCAAAACATTAATACAATCTGTGTCGTGAAAAGAAACACCTTCCCTCTTAGCTCTGGCCCTGAGGCCTACCACATTCTGCGTTTAACCACAGACCATCTTACATTTTAACAGCTACACGACATAGATTCAAAAATAATCACATCTAATAAAATCATATAGTGTCACACATTTCTGTATTAGTTCCACTTCTACTTAAATCTCTATATTAGCTATACATTTAGAATATAATTGCAGATACTATTAGCACTCATGGCATTTCTCCTCATGATTTGTGCTTACTACAGGTAAGTGTGATGCACTCATACATTTAGGTCAGTTTGCGCTCTCTCATGACTGATAACACTTCCCAGGGCCCCCTTAGGAGCGCTGGGGTACACTGGTCCCAGCTCGTCCACCCAGTTTGAGGTTGCCGTAGTGCGAGTATTTTTACTGGTGCCTCCGTATAAATCACTGTGTAAACTGTAAAAGATACAGACAAAATGTGCTTCGAGAAAGGTTTTAGCACTTTAAGGAGACTTTTGCCATTCTTTTACCATGCTGATCAGTTAGGGTGCAACTGCATTGTTCGCTTTCAGAACAGTTTTATAAAACTTCTCGGTTTCTCACAAAATTCTTTATTTAAACTCGCGTTAAAATGAGTCATTTTACACTCTTTCTATCAAAAAAATTTGGGGTGAGAAGAACCCCACCAAACTACCCTACCGCCTAAAATCCCTGAATTTCGTGGAATGAAAGTTGCCAAGCTGCTACTTTATATACTGTCCGTGAGCAGTGTCTTACAATCTCAGCCAATAACGGCCAGGAACCTCCAAGTAACTCACCAGCTCCTCGCCCCTGGTTACAAGCCATTGTATGCTTTACACTGCCTGTCACATGAGGCCTGATGATTAAATATAGAAACAGACTCAGCGTCAGATTCATTGCCTGGAGTATGTAAATGTCAGGCTTTTTAACAGTTGGGAAATACAAGCGGCTGTAGCACGCCATCTTTACGTTTTAAATTGTATAAAAAGTCATGGATTTTAGCGATGTAAATATACAATATTCATATTTATTACACCCTTTCAAACAGAGTTTAGTAGGGACCTAGGCTTATTTGTAATATCCTGAAGTTACTAACCATGTGCTATGAAAGATAAATGTCTTTGTAGGCCCCGTTAAGCTCCTAGTCTGCTTCTGCTGCCTCCAGGCGCTGCTGTAGTACCTTTTACTCTGTTTGCAGATTGTTTTTCACATGCACCAGGATGGGAAGCTATGTTCATGTTTCACTACAAGCGGCCCCAGTACTTGTTGGTAATAGTGTAATTACTGGTCAGACGCTCTTGGTTCTGAGGCAATGCTCCGGTTTCATCTTCCACTGCCACACGGCTCTGTCTTTAAAGGGCAGCTGATAACAGTATATTCAGTGTTTACATCTGCATTTAATAATCTGGAGGAATACACGTATTGTGCAGAGTGAAGGTTTGCCATTCCGTGTGGGCTGTCACGTTTGTTTGTTTCCACCCTGCCTATAATTGGGAAGCCCTGCAAATTTTTGTGCAGTTTGCAGCGTTGTGCTTGACTTTGCAAAAAAAAATGTGATATGTAAATTAATATATATGTACTAGTGGCATTGTTAAGGGCAACATGTTTAAATAGTTTGAGTCCTCAGTATCACTGTGCTTCATAAACCTTGCTTTCTCAAATTTGCTTTAAAATGCACTATTTGCTAACTATTTTTTCAAAATTCTTCAGGGGCAGAACCCTCGAACCCTCCTTGTGATGGTCGGGCTTTTTTCGAGCCTTGCGCGCTCTTCTGTGCAACTTTTATCCCCAACTTTTACGCCCTGCCACTTTCAAATGTCACCAGCCGCCACTGGGCAGGACCAATATCATAGCCTCCCATAGGGATCCCGGCAATGTGCCCTCCTGCCGGGCCTGTTGGTACATTTGGAGTAGGTTTGGAGTGAGGGTTGCTCTACCCGTGCATCCCAGGAGTTTTGTTGCACGTGATCTAGTCAATCATGAAGCCAATTCCCTCAGTGGTCAGGGTTTCATCTGGTGTATGTCCCTGAAGGGGGTTAAGTCTGGGGATCGACAGTCTATTAAAATACTCATCTAATTGGGGCGCTTGCACTCCCAACACAGCCTGGTATACAGACGTCTGGTACTACAGGAAAGCCTGGTTTATATCTGCTTGTACATTTCAAAAACTCAGTTATACATAAGGATAAACAGACAAAACAGACCAAAAAATATATGTGCACCAAGTAATTTAATGTACTAGTTTCTCTGGTGAATACTCAAGTAATATTCAAGAGACAGGTAATATTCAAGAATTACCGGTTAAGTAAAGGCTGCTCCAAAAGGGGAAGGTGCTCATAGGATGAGGAGTGCTCAGTGTTAAAAAGGAAAGAAATCAGTGACATAGGAGAAAATAAGAGATGCGTATTATTTTCAAAAACACTATGATCAGTTGTCATTCATCGTCATAAGCAGCCTAGCTCCACATGTATTTGTACACAATTTAAGTCATATGTAAAATTGCAGAATAATATTCAAAATTTGCATGATAGAGGACACAAAAGGGTAAGTCTAGGCCTATCCAAGAGCGTTGACTTAGGGCACAAGGGAATTTCACAACCTCGGCCGTGCGGATCTTCTTCAGGACTGGGGTGGTGTGGGGCAACCTAGATAAAGGTGGATAAGTCACCTAATGGGAATAAAAGCTTGGGTCAGGTCCGTTGCTGTATGTAAAGGTGCGCATCAAGAAGCAGTGCGCGTGGTTGAAAAAGGTAAGGCTTACCCTCCGCATGTGGTGAGAAGCCAAGGGATGAGTTCATCAAGCCATGTCGTATTCACTAGTAAATTCCATTTGGAGTAACCATCAAGAAGATTAATTAACTAAGGAGGAAAAATGGGGAGAAAATGCCTTGACCGCCATCGAGGATAGCGTATACGTCGGTTACAGTGCTGATCAGACATACCTCAGTGTTATTCAGGAATGAAGCCTGGACATAGTTGTAAATCAGTCAATCAGTAAGCCACACCTTTTCTGGATCAGGGTGAGACAACAATGCATTTTCAGCGCCGAGACGCCCATGGGTAATTGTACGCGCTTTTATAAATACCAAAAAACAAACAAACAAACAATAAAGGTAGGGGCACTGTCGTGGTCCGTGTATTAATCACGGTTCAAGGCGATCAGCGGTCTGTGAAGTAAATTTGCGAAAGCTTAGTCATGCTGGCAAGGAAAGGCAGCGGGCTGTAAAAGCATTACAATTACGCCGCGAGTTGCGTGGTTAATTACCTGAAGACAGGGGTCCTCACACTTCGGTATCTCAGCAACAAACGAATTGCAAGTGCAGCCCCGCTCGGAGGATAATTAAATACCGGAGGCTGCAGGAAAAGGTTACTGAGGACATGCGCTGTGGGCCAGAGTTGAAAGACTCACAAGGCAATGTGTCGATTACCAGAGAAGGAGAGGAAAGCTCCTGTCACGTGTGACAGATGCCTGAGTTATGATAGTGCATTAACGCTGGCATAATAAACCTGAGACATCATTATTTCCGAGAAGTATATAGATTGTGATGAAACACATAAAAAACATTGAAAGCTAACTAGTCCCGAAATACATGTGCTATATACAATGCGAAAGCGGGAAGAATTCAACATGTTTGAACATTCAGTATATGAGGGAAAAACATGTTTGGAGAGTTCAAGAAAATACTTATAAAATGTGAGCATGAATACTCAAATGGATACACTATTAAAAGCACGATGTAAAGTTAACAGTTTCACATTGTATATAGCACATGTATTTCGTGACTAATTATGGATATGATTTTTCAGGAGAAAAGTAATTGACACACAGATACAAGTACATGGAAGGTACATAGATGCACAATGGAAGAAAGTACATGTAGACCAAAGATGATTTTTTACAATTTTTTATTAAAAACATAATTATTCTACATGTTTATACAATGCAATACACAAAGATAGGTACAAATCTATAGTGAAATAAATGCTTATATACAGAGGGATATGCTGTAAATTTCTATTTGCGTATAGTGCTTCGGTAGGGAAGAGCAAATTCTTAAGTAGTTTTCTCAAGATAAGGTGGTTGTCAGGGGATCTTATGTTGGGGGGTAAAGAGTACCATAGTTTGGCTGCTTGAACAGAGAAGGATGTGCCACCCATGTTTTTTTCTGGTATCTTGGGATTTTGAGGCACAATGCCCCTTTAGAGCAGATGTTCCTTTGTTGAATGTGTTTGGTGATTTTATTCCAGATGAAGAGCGGTCCCATTCCATATAGTGCTTTGTGGGTGATACAAAGTAGCTTGAGCGCAGATTTTCTGGCAACCGGTAACCAATGCAGGGCTTTCAAGGCAGGAGAGATGTGGTCTCCCGGTTTGATATG
Source organism: Lissotriton helveticus (assembly GCF_964261635.1). Lineage (NCBI taxonomy): Eukaryota > Metazoa > Chordata > Amphibia > Caudata > Salamandridae > Lissotriton > Lissotriton helveticus. The sequence goes on from NW_027611675.1 coordinate 2,316,306, forward strand.
CAAGAGTAGTCTGGCAGCCGAGTTCTGTATCTGTTGTAGTCTTTTGATGGTTGTTAAAGGTGATCCGTGGTTGAGGCTATTGGCGTAATTGAGTTTGGACAAAACAAGGGAGATGGTAGTTTGGACCTTATGTGGAAATCCCAAATGAGGGAAAATTTGTTGCAGTGTTTTTATAGTGACAAAGCTTGATCTTGCTAGTTTGTCCACTTGGGTATTCATTGATAGCTTGAAGTCCATGGTCATTCCGAGGTTTCTACCTTCCTTCGATACTTTAGGCTGTGATGCCAGTTCATCTGGCCAGGAGGAAAGCGGGTCATAATGTTTCAAATCGCCACATGTGAGTATTTCCATTTGTGGAAGCATTCAATTTGAGATGGCTCCAAGCCATCCACTGTTCCCAGCTCTGAGACAACTGAACATTGAGGATTTTCCTATGTCTTTGGGGCGCTTCAGTTGAAGGAGTATTTGTGTGTCATCTGCATAGTTATAGCATGTGAGATGAAATTAATTGATCAATACTGGTAATGACTTTATGAAGATGTTGAAAAGCATGGGCGAGATGATAGAGCCTTGAGGGACCCCTGCTTTTGTGGAGTACGGTTTGGATGAGAAAAGTGGGGTGTGGATGACATTAGTTCTGTTACGAAGGTAGGACGCGATCCGGTCTAGAGCAGTCCCCTCTATGCCGGCTTAATAGAGTCTTTGTTTCAGAGTGTCATGGTCAACCGTGTCAAAGGCAGCCGAAAGCTCCTAGAGGAGTAGCGCAGCAACCCCGTTGAGGTCTACTGTATTCTTTAGGACATCCCCGATGGCAAGGAGGGCAGATTCTGTGCCTCTGCCCGGACGGAATCCCGTTTGGAAGTCTGAAAGTATAGCATTTTCTTCAATGAATTGCGACATCTGGGCAAACGCTGCTCTTTCTATCAGTTTGCCCAGGAAAGGTTAATTTGTAGTGGGTCTATTGTTGTCAGGGTTCAGCTGATTCAAGTGTTTTTTTTTCAGTAAAGGGCGTATGTGTGACTTTTTGAGTTCTTCTGAAAATAGTCCGGTAGTTAAGGAATCGTTGATGATTCTTCTTACTGGAGTGGAAGCAAAGGTTGTTAAAAGACTTGTCTTGAAAGTTTGTGGTGGACATGCGTCAGAAGGGCTGCCGGTAGGCCTGCTTGCTTTGATCAGGTCCATAAATTCATTATGTGAGATGTGTTGGAAGGAAAGGAGAGCCTGGGTTATAGTACTCTTGGGTTGTTGTTTTGTACAAGGGTTAGTGCTGGTGCTTTGTCTCTGTTTTAAGTACAGTGTGTCTGCTTTGTCTGTGTAATGATTTGCCAGTTTGTCTGTGAAATAACAGGATGAATTTCTTCAAGGCAATTTGATTTGGGAAATTAAGTATTTGATAGAATTCTTTATTTGCACATTTAGCAGTTTGAATTCTGTCTGAATAGTATCTTTATTTAACTTTTTTGATAGCTGACTTGTATAATCTGTTAATTTTCTGTAGGTGAAGTTTGTCTTGTTTGGCGTTTGTTTTGAGCCAGGTACGTTGCAGCTTTCTAATTTATTGTTTTATATCTTATATCTCTATGTTCCTCCAAGGAACTTTTTTTCTTTTGTTCTGTTGAGTGGTTTTGAGTTGTATCAGGATGTCAAAAGCTTCCTGTAGCCACTTATATAGCTTTTGAACAGAATGTATTGTTTACAGATTTGTACTGGATGTTAGTTGTGTTTCTAAATGAATAGGTGGATGGATGTAAGGTAGTTTTAGGTGATTCGCTTAGTGTTGTTTTATGTTGGAAAGCAAGCAAGTGGTGATCTGACCATGTGACTGGAGTTATAGTTTGAAAGGTAACTAGTTAAGTATTAGCAAAAATGACATCTAGGATATGTATGGCGATGTGTGTGGTTTGTGGACAATCTGATGCAGGTTCCGTGTGTCTAGGCCAGTAATTATTGTTTTCGGATGGGTCATATTGGGTTTGTCAAACCAAATGTTGAGCAAAACACACAAAATGATGGATGGAATTTTGCACAATTGCAAACATTCTCCCCGAGTCACAGATCTGGGTTTAATCGACATTATTTTACTCACCAAGCCACCCCAGTTCAGACATGGCCATATCTGTTTATCAGCCTTCTTCAGCCAGGATAGCTGGACTCCAGTGGCGTAGTGAGCACAGGACCCACGTCTGGGCATACCCTTCCCACATAGGGTGAACAGCATACCCTTCCCACATAGGGTGAACAGCAAAACACACAAGATGATGGACGAAATGTTGCACAATGGCAAAACATTCACCCCCAGTCACAGATCTGGGTTTAATCCATCGTTATTTTGCTCACCAAGCCACCGCAGTTCAGACATGGCCATATGCAAATCAGTCTTGACCCTGTGCCTCATGGGAACAGGACCCAAATGTTGAGGTCACCCAGAATGCATAGGTTGGAGTGTATTGAAATTGTGTCTAGAAGTTCTTCTGGGAATGTCGCCTTGCTAGGTGGAGGTATGTAAAGGAGCAGGAAGTTACAGGAGGAAGATGGTGTAGGATTGCATCTGGTGAGAAGAGCCTCAGAATTCTTTATGGTGATGTCGTCAACTTTAGTGATATGTAATGTTTGTCTGAATACAACAGCTAGACCACCTCATTTTTTGCCTATACGATTTTGGGTGATCGTTTGATAGCCTAGATGTCTGCTTTTGCATCGGTGAGAAGGGCGTAGATGTGAAGTTTGTTTTTAGAGAGGCACCAAGCATTTATTAGTGGACAGTTTAGAGAATGGGCTTTGGTGACAGTGAGAGTTTATTTTGTAGAAGAATGATCAGTGTTGTGTGGGTTTCTAGCAGGTGTGTTTTATAGTGCTGGTATTAGCTGTATTAGGATAGCAATCGTGTAGCTGTTCTGTATCATTTTCCTCATCCAGCATGATAAGAAGGCATTTTGATGGGTCTGCGTATGAATGTGGTGAAGATGGTGAGTTGGTGGGCTGTGTTGTTTTTGTGGTGTAACATTGTTGTGCAGTAGACATGGGGAAGCGAAGTTGTGAGGTGTGGCACATTGCTTATAATGTTTGCTTGTTTAGGGCGGCAGGTGTATGAGTCAGGGGTGGTGGTGCAGCATATGGGTCATGGAGTAAGGTTCTAAATTGCCAATGGATGCGCGGCGTTTGGAGGAGTGTTGCTGTGTGGCTGTATCTTTGTTAGGTGTGGTGGAAGAGAGAAAGCTTGGCATTGCAGTCTGTTCCTTTATGTTGTGTGAAAAGTCGGTGTATGTTTGTATTTTGTGATGGTAGGTATTAAGAGGTGTTGCGCTTTGAAGATTTTGATTTGCTGGTGTGTGTGATGTTTTGTTTTTGAGGAATATTGAAAAGAGGTACTGGTGTATTTGTTTCATGTGATGGATTTGTTTGTATAGTATTGTGTATGAGTGCATGTTGTAAGGTAGAGCGGTGGTGATGTGTCCATGAGTAGAGTGTATGTTATTTCTAGGAGGGGATGAAGTAGAGGTAAGAGTATTTGTCTTTTTCTTAGACTGGTTTGTTGGAAGAGTTAAAAAGTGTGGTTCTGTGCAGTGTATGTGCTGTGCGTTAGTGCTAAGGTAGAAGGAAGAGGAGGGTGTTGGTTGGACAAATGATGGAAGGCTGATTATATGTTTGTTGGTGAGATACAGTGGTCTGATAGGGGTGTTTAGAGCAGGGAGTGCATGTCTGAATGGGATGTAGTTATGTATGGTGTTGTGTTAGTGATGAATGGATTGGTTAGTGGTATCCAATAGAGTTATATGCTGTTTATAGGTGACGGAGTGGTAGTTGGGATAGGAGGGTGTATAGATGTTTTTTGGTTTGTTTTGTAGTGTATGCTGGTAACATTTGTATGTGCATAGGGTTGTGTGTGGTGTACATTTGGTGTGAGTGTGCACTGTTTATGGATGTGAATGGTGTAGGGTGGGTATTCCTGAATGGGAAATTGGGCAGTATTTCTGGCCCCCTTCCTGTCTTTCACTCAAAAGTTGAGTGCCCCACTGCAGATACATGGTTGTTCAGTCCCTGGGGGAGCACAAACTGCCTGTCGGCATATGCATGAATTTGGATGTTTGCTTATCACGCACAATGGTCTTACTGCTTACACCAAAGGACTGGTGCCAGAAAGATTAGAACGACTTGCGTATGCTAGGCCATGTATCTGTATTGACGTACCGGGCTATTGAAGATCAATTGGTTGCTTACTTTCTCTGAGAAGTAAAGACATTTTCTTTATTTTTAGACAAAGCAGCACTGGCAGGGCTGTGCTACTCTGTTCTCCGAGCCCTGCTATCTGTGCCGCATCCAAGTGGTTCCATCCAGTGCCTTTGTTTTGGGTGGCTTACAATGATACCTCCACAATATGCATGTTTATACTGATAGGTGGTGAACTCAATCACCGAATTGTACTGAAACGGTGCATAAATCAAATTTTGCTGCTTATCTTTAAGGCATCTTTTGATCTTGCAAGTTGCCCACCAATTTTGTGTCTGTTTATAAAAAATGGCCATCTCGACTCTGAGGGACTAAGAGTCCCACAACAAGGTCACATGAAACTGGCAAAGTAAGAGGAGAGATGGCTGCTATGAGTTGTGAAACCCAGCACCCACTTTTTTCCGCTTAAGTGAAGGCGGCCGGGAGAAGCATGTTGTCAATATTCTTACAATTGGGATAAATTGTCCCTTTTTTCCCCGTTATTTTTAAGTTTTCCACGTTTTAGTTCCAGATCCTAAGCAATGCTTGTTCGGAGTTGGCATATGTGAAAAGGACCCGATTATCAACTTAAATATATTGTTATTGCTATTAATGAAGGCTGAATTTATAATGGGGCATTAAGATAGATTTGTAATCCATGTGTTAGGTGAAACAATATTATTAGAACAGTTCTTTAAGCACAAATGCAGGGCGTGAGAGCTGCAATGCACTCAAGAACAGGTATCCCCAGAATGCAAATTAAGGAAAAGGCATAATATGGGATTTTCGTACAGTAGTAGCATTGTTTTATTAAGAGTACACATTTTGCTAATTAAATGGAGATAGGGGAAACTTTGTTTTGCACTTTGTGGCACCCGTGTTCTTTGGATATTTGGTGGTTTATTTCCCACATTTTATTTTTCTGTCTCCTCCCACCACCCACGACAGCTTGAGAACTTTTCTGTGGCACACAAGATGTTTGGGACTGCTACCAATCATCTCCTTACCTCCTATCACAAGCCGGGTCCTTACCCCATCTCGAAAGGGTGTTATAGCTCATCCATGATCAGATATAGGCAGTGAGTCATCCAATCACAGGTCCCGCGTGTACTAGAGCTGCACTCATCTTACCAAAATAAACCAGTGGTCAGGGAGGTAGCACCTTCTCACCCACTGCACCTTCCCGGCAGGATGGGCAATAAGGAGCTGTTTGCACTCTTCTGCTTCACAGACAGACAAACAGATGTCCCTCTGCATCCCATTTGGTTGAAGAGTTTTACCTCTGCCTGTGATCGGAGTGCCCATTAAGGGTTTTCACCCGTAAACTCCTTTAAGGGTTTCACCCTTAAACTCTTTCATTAGTTTAAGTTCTGGTTTGTTATGTTTTTGTCATTGCAGTAAAAAGACACCATAACATTTTTCTCTGTTCTTTACTAAACACCTGTTTAAATTAATAAACTGACTGTGCCTACTTCTGTTTTATGAACTTTAAGTGTTCCAAACCTTTAGGCCTGTTGACCCTTCTAGTTTATTTACCTTGGAGATACTTGTGTTTGTACAAGCCATTATCAAGCCAAAGGAGAATCTCTGGATTCTTTAAAACAGCTGATCACAGTTGCCGAGTGTTTGCGGACACCTCATATATCACTGTTTTGCAAGCCAACTCTCTATGTGTAGCACTAACCTTTTTTCAAGATCACTGACATTTGGTTTTTCTATTCCTAAAGTAGAAACCCACACAGTTTTTTTCTTTGCTTGAAGCTGTGTTGCACAACAGCTGCACTGCTGTGCAACATGTCTAAAAGCATTGATAAAGCCAATAGATCTCGCTTAGGCAAAACCTATTGGCTTTGCCGTTGCTTGTTTAGTAAGCTTTCCCTCGCCCATCTTTTTTATTTTTTATTTTGTTAAATCGTTTTTATTTGCATTTAACAAGTTAAAAATCCTGCCTGCCAGACAGACATGTTTAGGTAAATAGCATTACATCAGTAGAAACATCAGTCAGGCAAATGTAGACTTCGCTTATGAGGGACTCTCTTCCCTCGCCCCTCTTGGACATGTTTTCTTGTGTAGTGCTGTTAAGAGAACAGACAAGTACAGGGACAGAGACAGTGGTCATGGATCCCCAATGTTGTCTTACACTAGCAGATTGAGATACCAATCCCAACCAATACCATATGTCCTTTGCATTCCCTTCTACCCCTTCATTGTGTTTCATTTTTTATCTGTTTGTAGCCTGACTGATTACCTGTCTTTTAAAATGTTGTGAACCAACAATTTTCCCAAAGGCATTGTGGGAGGGAAATATGGCTTCGATGACTTGGCTCTTTGGTGAGTTTTGCCTTTTGTTTGGGTGTTGGGATATTGTTGCGGTTTTATAAATCAATAATATAGATGAACACACTTGCAAAGGGTAAGGAATGGGGGCTGTGGCTTCGTGGTCTTGACAGGCGTAGTAAATGCTTTCCCTTTTCTCTCCACAGATTTCTTGAGGGATGGTGCCACTGGCAGTCTCCTCCAAAATAAATAGGGCCAATGCGAGGTGTAAGCTACTCTATTCTATTACTATTATCTCCCGTCACCAGGTCACCCACGATGAAGGATTCTAAACAGTCGGTGTCTCTTTTCTCTTTGGTAGGAGTGTCATGGTGGACCGGAGGGAGTGCCCAAAGTTATTAATAAGTTCACAGAAAAGTGCAAAAGGAGAAGGTAGGGAAGGAAATAAAGAGAAAAGAAATGGAAGCTTTGGATCTCTCAGTTCCTGTGCCCAACTTAAGGGAGGATTTCATATTATCCTCCCCTACTTGTATACTGGCACTTTCTAGGACACATGCATGGGCCTCCAGTTTTTCTCCTTTCCCCTTCATGCAGGTACTCCCCCTACTCACAATGATGTACCCCGCCTTGCTCAGAGCTCTCCTGAGCTGCTGCAGCTGTAGCAGTATCTCTGGCAATGTCTACCATTCGGTGGTGAACCACACATAGCGGATCTCTTCTGCCTTGCTGCGGTCCTGGCGATTCTTCTCCTCCAGTGTGGCGCTGACTCGAGGCTTTTTTTCTGATGTCTCTTTGTTTTGCTGGTCTCCCTTCTCTATCTCCTCCATGCTGGCATCGTTCTCTTGTTCTTCCCCCGTCTCTTACGGTGTTGAGTTTTAAATTGAAAATGCTGAAGGGGCAGGAACCCTCTTAGTAGGCGAGGGTTTCTACCCTTTTTGTGAACCATCCATTCAAGAGGAGCATGGTATGTATAGAGGGCAATTTCCTGTCCTTCCAAGTAGAATTGAAGTCCATTTAATAGCTAAGGCAGTCCTTCCAAGTAGTATCGAAGTGCATTTAATAGCTAAGGCTGCCCTTCCAAGTAGTATCGAAGTCCATTTAATAGCTAAGGCTGTCCTTCCAATTAGTATCGAAGTGCATTTAATAGCTAAGGCAGTCCTTCCAAGTAGTATTGAAGTGCATTTAATAGCTAAGGCTGTCCTTCCAAGTAGTATCGAAGTGCATTTAATAGTTAAGGCTGTCGTTTCAAGTAGTATTGAAGTGCATTTAATAGCTAAGGCTGTCCTTCCAAGTAGTATCGAAGTCCATTTAATAGCTAAGGCTGTCGTTTCAAGTAGTATTGAAGTGCATTTAATAGCTAAGGCTGTCCTTCCAAGTAGTATCGAAGTAGATTTAATAGCTAAGGCTGTCCTTCCAATTAATATTGAAGTGCATTTAATAGTTAAGGCTGTCGTTTCAAGTAGTATTGAAGTGCATTTAATAGCTAAGGCTGTCCTTCCAAGTAGTATTGAAGTGCATTTAATAGCTAAGGCTGTCCTTCCAAGTAGTATCGAAGTGCATTTAATAGTTACGGCTGTCGTTTCAAGTAGTATTGAAGTGCATTTAATAGCTAAGGCTGTCCTTCCAAGTAGTATCGAAGTGCATGTAATAGCTATGGCTGTCTTTCCAAGTAGTATCGAAGTCCATTTAATAGCTAAGGCTGTCCTTCCAATTAATATTGAAGTGCATTTAATAGCTAAGGCTTCTTTCTCCACTGTAGCATCGTTCTTTTCTTGGGGAAATAGCATGCAGCCATATATAGGATGGGGTTTTTCCTCTCCTCTTTCATCTTTTTGGGACAGTGCCGTACCTAAGGTATCTAGCCCCTCTGTTTCTCCCACTCTGTCTGTTTCTACTGTGGCACTCATTCTCTCTCTGTCGGTTCTCTACAAGTTTAGCCGGACACCTCACTGCTTTGCACCAGTCTCTGTTCTTTTTCCCATGAGCCTCTTTCCTAATTCCACTGCTCATTTTCCTTATGTGCTTTAAATGAGCCAGTGCTCACAGGTACTGAGTACCTGCACTTCTTTAGTTTGAGCGGGAGAGAGTACTTGCTCTTCCCAGTGGCGGCTTTTAATGGGAGAGTACAGGCTTCCCAAGATCACACATGTACTCCTGGGCAAAGAATACCGCTACGTCTACAATACCATTTCAACACTGCTTCTGAGTGCTTTTTTGATGGCATTACAGAACCTTCTTTTATTTCCATTGCAAAGAAGCTGCAAGGCTGCAGCAGAACCACTGCAAGCAAAGTACATCCCTCACGCCTCTTTTCTCCCACATCCCTTCCTCTGTCACTTTCAATGGCAAACTGTTTCCATAGTTTTCCACACCAACTCTTGAAATCTCTGATTTTTTCCATCTCTTTATGTCCCTCTTTTCTTCTTCTATATTTCTCTTCTTCTGTGCCCTGTGCTGCCACTTTTGTACGGTAAACGAAATGATAATACCGGCCCCTCGACTAAATCCTAACGTCATTCTGCGCAAAGCACTTTTTGCTCCTGGGCCTCTGTTAGCAATGGAATGCTAAAATGTATGTAAAATAAAATACAACGCCCTCTCTAGGGAAGAAGAGCATAAAAGTAACTCATTTGACAAGATGATGCTATCCATGTCGTCTCTGTCACTCTTTCATGTTGGCTGTTGTTTCAATTCCGCTCCTTATGTCCAGCTTGTTTCTATCTCAGAGCACACCTACCTGTCCTCTAGCAGTCTCACAACTATCGAAGAGATAAAGCACATAGCAGTCATGCTGTGTGCTCTTGTGCAGTCGTTGCATGCATCCACGGTGACAGCCAGAAGTCAGTATTTAGCAGCAGCACTGAGGGACCACTCTCTGGCTTTGGCCCGCAGCACCTTTCCAGAGGTAAAGGCCGTTTTATGATCTCGCCGAGGCAGCGCTTGCGCTGTATCTGCAGGACATGCTGTATTCAGGATATGGGCTTTAAAAACGCGGCCCATTTTCAAAGACTGCCCCCCTGTTACATGTATTGTCACTCAGAGCTTGTGAGCACTATTTCTTTCTTTAAGTTGGAGCATGAGAGACCAGTGCTCCTCGTTTATAGAGCTCTGATGTAAACAGGGCTGTAAATCTTGCTCTTATCTTGCCACATTTGCTGTGCATTCAAAGTCTGAGGTCTGTTTTGGCTGCAGCTGCCTCCTCCTCCTTCCTGCTTTTCAAACGCACTGCCTGACGTCACGGTCCCTGCCTTCCTATGGCTGCTGCCGCCTCTCTCAGAGCTCAACAAGCATTTGCAATGGAATAAATCTCACATTTGCAAGAGTTTGAGCTATTGGCCATGTAAATGACAATGCCTTTTATTTATGTTTTGGAAACCTGCCAGTGGTGCGTAAACATGCAACTTTGTACTTATAGTTGTTGCTTACAAGAAGCAAGGCTGGCACTAACTGTGCCTCTTTTACTGCCAACAATGCTTCTCCTAAGCAATGACTATAAGTATAAAGTGCAAGTTTTCACACCACTTACAGAATTTCAAAACACACAAATAAAAGGCATTGTCATTTACAATGCCAATAGCTCAAACTCTCGCAAATGCGAGACCTATTGCATTGCAAATGCTTGTTTAGGAAAGTAAGCAATCTAGTTTGGCGGAGAAGACCATGGCATAACATGAAACAGAGGACCCCTCTAAAAATACTTAAGGCCAGGGAAAAGAGGGGAAAAAATGAGTGCAACACTAGAAAGTTCCCTCATAGCCTATATACTTGATACATTATGTTGGAAAGGGGATCTTAGGGTTGGCCGAGTGAGGGTGAGAGACCTCCTGGCGAGGTTCCTCTCCTAGGATCGTACAGACGAGCAATCACCCCCCTACAGATGGACACCACACAAAGATAGGTTCTTAACTTTTTATCAGTATTTTTAGGCAGGTTATCGTAACGATACAGGGATAACTGGATCCTGGGATCCTCTCAAATTAGTCTCAGAGGGAAGGGGGTAGCGGGACAGTCTTGGTACCAGCCTGGTACAGGGTTACCCTGCGCTCAGCTCTCAATCCTCGAGCTGGGGGGTTCTTCGGTATGGGCCGCGGCAGCGCCAGCAGGGCTCCAGCGATGGTTTCACGAAGATGGGCCGCGGCAGCGCCAGCAGGGCTCCAGAGATAGTTTCACGAAGATGGGCCGCAGCAGCGCCAGCAGGGCTCCAGAGATGGTTTCACGAAGATGGGCCGCGGCAGCGCCAGCAGGGCTCCAGAGATGGTTTCACGAAGATGGGCCGTGGCAGCGCCAGCATGGCTCCAGAGATGGTTTCATGAAGATGACTTCGTCTCGGTGTCTCTCGACTCCAGGATACAACTGCCGACCTGCTCTGGGGCTGCCCCAGTTATAGGTCTGGTGTTCTTTGATGTCCGGACCCTCGCACCTGGGGGTCGGAGGGGCCGGGATGTGCGTGTCCAGACACCCAGCAGGGGGGTGGAGCCAGTGCCCAGGGAGGCTGGGGGCGATCGAAACCAGGCACCGGGGGACGGTTGGAGGACCATTGAAACTCTTTCCCCCACTGATCCGTCAAGTGGTCTCGTTACCCCCTGGTCGGATGGTGGTGCCTTTATGTCGGGGCTGTGCTGGGTCTGCTGCTGGGGTCGGGCCGAGGCCACGAGGCCTGGTCGTGGAGGGCCCAAGATGGAGGCTGGGTCTGAGGTGGTGGCCCGGGATAGGATTCGGACCAGCCGAGGGGGTTGAGGTGAGGTCGTCGAGTTCCAACGGAGGAGAGCTGGGGGCTGCCCGGAGGGGCGGCTCTCGTGGAGGGTGGATGGTGTTGCTCTCGGCCGGGGAACAGGGGTCGAGGTAGTCCGGGGCCCGCCATGTGGGAGAAAGGGGAACACGCAACGAGGTCGGGTCCAACACACTTCCCCCCAGCTGAAGGCAGGGAGAGTCACCCATCTTCTTGGGTATTCTCCTCGCCGAGGCGGAAGAAACGGGACAGGCCGTCAGCGTTGGCGTGGTCGTTGCCTGGGCGATGCTCCACTGTGAAGTCCATCCCTTGTAGGGAGATGGACCAACGCAACAACTTCGGATTCTCCCCTCGCATCTGCATCAGCCACCGCAGAGGTTGGTGGTCGGTTTGTACCCGGGAGTGGGTGCCAAAGAGATAGGGCTGGAGTTTCTTGAGGGCCCATACCACGGCGAAGGCCTCTCGTTCGATAGTGCTCCAGTGCTGTTCTCGGGCCAGCAGACGCCGGCTAATGAAGGCCACCGGCTGATCAATTCCCTCGGGGTTGACTTGTGAGAGAACTGCCCCAACGCCGTGATCGGAGGCATCTGTTTGTACTATGAACTCCCGGCTGTAGTCGGGGGCTTGGAGCACGGGGGCGGTGCACATCGCTGTCTTGAGGGTCTCAAAGGCGGTCTGACACTTCGGTGTCCAGTGTACCTTCTGCGGTTGTCTCTTGGAAGTGAGTTCCGTGAGGGAGCCCACAATACTGCCATAGTCTCTTATGAAGCGCCGGTAGTATCCCGTGAGCCCCAGGAAGGCTTGGACCTCCGTCTGGGTGACTGGGGACTCCCAGGCCATGATGGCGTTGATCTTGGGTTGGAGGGGGCCACCTGGCCACTTCCCACTTGGTGCCCCAGGTAGGTCACGGAACTTTGGCCAATCAGGCACTTGCTGGCTTTTATTGTTAATCCGGCCCGGCGGAGGGCGGCCAGGACTTCCCGGAGGTGTTGGAGGTGTTCAGCCCAGTGGAGGCTGTACACCGCGATATCGTCCAGGTAGGCGGCGCTGAACTCCTCGAGCCCCGCCAGCAACTTATTCACCAGTCTCTGGAACGTGGCGGGGGCGTTTTTCATTCCGAAGGGCATCACCTTGAAGTGGTAGTGGCCATCGGGGGTGGAGAACGCGGATCGCTCCTGGGCGCCTGGTGTGAGTCCGATCTGCCAGTAGCCCGCGGTCAGGTCGAAGGTGCTCAGGTAACGGGCTGCCCCCAGGCGGTCGATCAGTTCATCAGCCCGGGGGATGGGGTGAGCATCTGTTCTGGTGACGGCGTTCAGACCCCGGTAGTCCACACAAAACCTGAGTTCGGGGGCGACGCCCGGGGCGGCGGCCTTGGGGGCCAGGACAACAGGACTGGCCCAGGGGCTGTCGGAGGGTTCGACCACCCCCAGAGCCAGCATTTTGGACACTTCTGACTGGATGCAGGCTCGCACTCGATCGGGAACTCGGTAGGCCCGGTGCCGCACTGGTGGGCTATCTCCGGTGTCAACATCGTGGAGGCACCACGGGGTAACTCCTGGGTTGAGAGAGAATAGCTCGGCAAATTGTCTCAATAGTTCTTGGCAATCTTGGCGTTGCTCTGGGGTCAGGGTGGAAGAGAGGTTGACCCCTTCCAGGAAGCCGTCTTTTTCGAGGGTATTCAGGAGGTCTGGTAGGGGTTCGGAGTCATCTTCAGCCCCACTGTCGGTAGCCTTCAGGAGGCTAAGTTCTGAGCGGACAAAGTGAGGCTTGAGTCGGTTGGCATGGAGGACCCGGAGGGGGTTCCTAGGGGACTCCATGTCCACGAGGTAGGTAACGGGGCTCTTGCGCTCCACCACCTTGAAGGGCCCGGTCCATTTGTCCTGGAGGGCACATGGTTCCACCGGGGACATGACCCAGACCTGCTGTACCGGCTCAAACTCAATGGACGAGGCGTTTTGATCCTACCAACGTTTCATGTCTTCTTGACTGGCTTCGAGGTTGGTCTTGGCAAGTTATCGGAAGTACCTAGTCTGGTTCCAGAGGGTCAGGAGGTACCGGTACACATCGGGGGGAGCATTTTGGGCGGTCACCTCCCATCCTTCTTTGACCAAGCTTAGGGGACCCCGGACGGGGTGTCCGTACAATAGTTCGAAGGGGCTGAACCCCAGGCCCTTCTGGGGGACCTCCCGATAGGTGAAGAGGAGGCAAGGCAGCAACACGTCCCATTGGCGGCGTAAGGGCTTCTTTAGGCCCATGATCATCCCCTTGAGGGTGCGATTGAAGCGCTCTACCAGTCCGTTCCCTTGGGGGTGGTACGGGGTCGTAAATTTGTACGTGACCCCGCATTGCTGCCATAGCGACTTCATGTATCGGGAGATGAAGTTCGTGCCCCGATCACTGACGACTTCTCGGGGGAAGCCCACCCGGGAGAAGATCCCCATCAAGGCCCGGCCCACCACGGGAGCTGTCACGGTCCGGAGAGGGATGGCTTCGGGATAGCGGGTGGCATGGTCTACCAGGACAAGGATTAACCGGTGACCTTGTGATGTCCGGGGCTCCAGGGGCCCCACGATGTCGATTCCCACCCGCTCGAAGGGCGTGTTGACGACTGGGAAAGGTTGCAGGGGGCTTTTAGTTTTCCGCCGCTCTTTCCGCTGGCTTGGCAGGTGGGGCAGGTTCGGCAGTGGTTGCTCACATCGTTCCTCATCCCAGGCCAGTAGAAGTGGGTCACCAGGCGGCTGTAAGTTTTGTCCTGGCCCAAGTGCCCGGCGAGGGGCACATCATGTGCCAGGTTCAAGAGGAAGTCTCAGAATCGGAGGGGAACTATCAGCACCCGGCTGGCCCCTAGCTCGGCAATCTTCTGCTCACTGTAGAGGAGTTCATTGTCCCAATAGACCCAGTGTGCCTCCGAGGCGGCCCCTGTGCTCTGGGCTGCGGCTTGCTGTCGGATCCCCTCGAGGGAGGGACATGTTTTTTGTTCTTGGCGGAACTGTTCTCGAGTGGGGCCACCTTCTTGGCGCCACTGGGCCAGTTCCGGGAGGTCGCTCAGCGGGGCAACTTCTTCACAGGGGGGCCCCGCTGGACCGGGTTCAGGGGCGGTGTCTTCGGCGACGACGGGCGGTGGCGGCTCGGGCCACTCCGGTTCTTCGGTGGCGGTGATGGCTCGGGCGGCCATGGATCGGGTTGTCGCACAGACCCATTCAGGAAGGCCAAGCATCCCCAGGTGCTCCCTCCGATCGACGTCAGCCCAGAGGGAACTCTCAAGGTTGTTTCCGAGGAGGCAGTCCACAGGGGCATCGTCTCGGACAGTTACTTTCAGCATGCCTGACACTCCTCCCCATTCAAAGGGGATGCGGGCCATCTGGCACAGGCTCTCGGAATTGTCCGCGGACCGTACTGGGCACAGTACATCGGGCAAAATTTGATCTGGGGTCACCAGGTGGCAACGGACGGCCGTCCCACTGGCCCCGGTGTCACGGAGGGCTTCGGCCCGGTGTCCATTAATGGTGACCCACTGGCTGTACTTCTGGGTGTTGGCTGGGATTGGGGCCCGAGGGACCATGTCTCTGTCTCCCAGACATACCAGGGACATGGCTGCGGGCTCCCACTCGGGCTGGTCTCGGTCATAGTCTTCTGCTTCTTCTTCGCCCTGCTCCTCCCCCAGGGAGGCGGCGGCGATCTGGCGGTTTTGCGAACCCGTGGGGTTGGATGGCTGGTTTCTGGGACAGTTGGGGTCATTGGCGTAATGACCGCGTCGCTGGCATTTGTGGCAGATGAAGTTCGGGCGGGGCCCCGGCCGTGCAGGGGGGGCTCCTCTTCCGGCCAGGGGAGGGGAAGTATTGGTGGGGGCCACCGTGGTGAAGTCCCTTCCCCGGCCCTGGCCTACTCCTCCTCCACCTCGCTGATGGTGGGATCGCTGGTGAGCCCGGCCTTGGTCACCCGTCCAGTTTCGGGGGACCCGGGTGCTTTCCTACCGATCGGCTTCGATGGCGAGTTTACGTGGCTCGGTCAGTTTGCTGTCGAGGAGATGCTGCCTGAGTTCGACGAAACAGTTGTTGGAGAGGTGCTCCCATACAATGAGGTTGAACAACTGTTCGTAGGTGGTGACTTGGCTGCCCTTGATCCACCCCTCTAAGGCTCTACTATAAAAGTTCACATATTCCACCCAGGTGGTACCGGGGATCCTCTTGCAGTCTCGGAATCGCTGCCGGTACATCTCGGGGGTGAGCCCATAGCGAGTGAGGAGGGCGGCCTTCATGTGTTCATATGAGGTCATCTCGGCGTCGGGGAGCTGTAGCAGGGCGTCTCTCCCCTCATTGACGAACCTCCCCCATAATCCGGCCCCCCAGTCTTTTTGTGGTACTCGGTGTGAGGTCATGGCTACCTCGTAGGCTTTAAACCATTGCTGGATGTCGTCGTTTTTATAGTACTCCCGGATGACATCTTTAGGGATGTGGATCTTGGTGTCTGTAGGGGGAGGGGGGCTCCGGCTCCCAGAGACGCCGGTGTCCCCGTTTTGTTTCCTAATCTCCAGTTCTTTTAAACCGCGCTCGTGCTCGTACGCGAGCTTCTTCTCCTCCAACTCTCTCTGCCTTCTTTTCTCTTCCAGGTCTCCCTGTAGCCGTAGTTGCTCTAGGGCTATCTTCTTTTCAGCCAGTTGCAGTTCCCCATCTAAGCGGAGTCTAGCCAGGTCCAATTCATGGAGCCGGCTTCTTTCTCGTTCTCGGGCATCCTTGAGGGAGAGGCACGCGTTTCTCTCCTCCGCTGGGGTTGCGGTGTTCTCGGGTGCAGATCGGTGACAGTGATGCCTTCGTTTTGGGGTGGTGACGCTCCTGTCTCCACCCAGGTCTGCAGAGCCTGCTTGAGATCGTCTTTGGTGCTTAGTCCTGTGGTAGCGATAGCCAAGTCTTTGCAGAATTGCTTCAATTCTTTGTGGCTATAATCTTCTAGTCGTTCCATCTGGAACTCTGTGGTTGGTCCGGTTTCTTTAGTCGTCATAGTTGCCGTGTGCTTTCGTTCGTAGAGGGGCGAGTTACTCTATGTACGATCTGTGTCGGCTCGGATCCCACCGCCTGCCACCAATGTTAGAAAGGGGATCTTAGGGTTGGCCGAGCGAGGGTGAGAGGCCTCCTGGCGAGGTTCCTCTCCTAGGATCGTACAGACGAGCAATCACCCCCCTACAGATGGAGACCACACAAAGATAGGTTCTTAACTTTTTATCAGTATTTTTAGAGAGGTTATCGTAACGATACAGGGATAACTGGATCCTGGGATCCTCTCAAACTTAGTCTCAGAGGGAAGGGGGTAGCGGGACAGTCTTGGTACCAGCCTGGTACAGGGTTACCCTGCGCTCAGCTCTCAATCCTCGAGCTGGGGGGTTCTTCGGTATGGGCCGCGGCAGCGCCAGCAGGGCTCCAGCGATGGTTTCACGAAGATGGGCCGCGGCAGCGCCAGCAGGGCTCCAGAGATGGTGTCACGAAGATGAGTTTGTCTCGGTGTCTCTTGACTCCAGGATACAACTGCCGACCTGCTCTGGGCCTGCCCAGTTATAGGTCTGGCGTTCTTTGATGTCCGGACCCTCGCACCTGGGGGTCGGAGGGGCCGGGATGTGCGTGTCCAGACACCCAGCAGTGGGGTGGAGCCAGTGCCCAGGGAGGCTGGGGGCGATCGAAACCAGGCGTCGGGGGACGGTTGGAGGACCATCGAAACTCTTTCCCCCATTGATCCGTCAAGTGGTCTCGTTACCCCCTGGTCGGATGGTGGTGCCTCTATGTCGGGGCTGTGCTGGGTCTTCTGCTGGGGTCAGGCCGAGGCCACGAGGCCTGGTCATGGAGGGCCCAAGATGGAGGCTGGGTCTGAGGTGGTGGCCCGGGATAGCGTTCGGACCAGCCGAGGGGGTTGAGGTGAGGTCGTCGAGTTCCAACGGAGGAGAGCTGGGGGCTGCCCGGAGGGGCGGCTCTCGTGGAGGGTGGATGGTGTTGCTCTCGGCCGGGGAACAGGGGTCGAGGTAGTCCGGGGCCCACCGTGTGGGAGAAAGGGGAACACGCCACGAGGCCGGGTCCAACACATTTGAACATTGTTCATATCCTTTTCTTAAACCTTCAAAACACAACAATGACACATATATTTTCCTGATTATACTTTTTCTTATTTATTTATTTTATCATCACTTTTTATCTCTTTCTTTCAACTTATTATATTCTTTTTTTCATTTTTTATAAATATAACATGTACAAATTTAGTACATGGTTTATCTCAATTCCACATGATACATCAATTTGTCAATATTTCATTGCTACTATTTTAATACAACATTTTTTTTTTCATTACAAAAACAGAATTAATTTCAAAAAGAGAAACACATATATACCCCTGGTTATAGAATACCATAAATACTATCACACTACAATCACTCAGATTCATATACTTTCACACTTTCACACCAGTCATATACATCCAGTATCTGTACACAGTAGAGTATATTATATGGCAGGAAAAGCCTCTGCCATAACGAGAACCACAGAATGTTCAACAGGGTTCCACGCAAGGTCGACGTGCGTTTCGGTGGATTTGGTATATTACAACCACCTTCCTCAGGACCTGTGCAGATACTCACTCTTCACTTTCAAACACAAGGGGATCTGAAAACACATAGAAGAAAACACTGTTGTGTTTGTAAAAAAAACAGCACGAATATAGGGCATTTTATATCTATCAAACTGATGTGGTTGGAACCAGTATGGACACACATCTATCACAATAGGGGGGATACACCAATCTCATACTAATTTATCATTATATGCACCAAGTCGTCCAAAAACGAAATACTTTTTTCAAAAGACTATCCCCGTGTCCTGAAACATAGTCACAATCCTGCAAGTAAGAATAGCCATCACCAAGAATTTTAAAGAGAAAACCCATGTGAAAGAAAAACTCTTTATAAAGAATCAAAGAATGAAAAAGATAAGAAAAGAGAAACAAATGTTTTTGTACTGTATATATACCAGTTTACTTACAAAGCACTATAGTTTATATAAAATCCATATTAAAACTCCAATTTTAGATGAAATACTGTTGTCTGACCGTATCATCCAAAAGTAGTCATTCTGTTATCCTATAAATAGAGGAGCATTCTATATAAGAACCATACTGAGAACACCTCGAAGGAAACTATTACCTAATATCTAGTTCCTTACCCAAATTATATTATAATTATTGTGGGATCGAAATTATATTGGTAGGTATCTTTTTTCAGCCCCTGAATTAACGACTTTTCGAATCCCTGCTGCTTAGTGAATGTTTACACCAGTGTGATCTCGCTGAGGCTTACTGCTGCGAATTATTAGTAACCTCCCCTTGGGCCTCTCTGCTGAGGGCCTTTCGGTAGGCTGCCATTTTCTTACCTGACTGTTTGTTTACTTATTGTTTTACCTCTTATGTGGTGGTTCTTTGAGCACTCTCTAATTCCTTCTATTTTTCTTTTGACATTTAGTGGTGATACTTTTCAATACACGATGAGCTTTCATTCTCTGTCTGCCTACGTGACCTAGATCTTGGGATATAAGGAGGATCTATTATTTTGGTATGTGTGTATGAGGTGGTTTGAATTCGTGTTTTCTGCTTACTCTGACCCAGGCCTTGCTTTTAATTGAATTGCATTTTTGAGTGTGTCTTATATTGATTTTTTCTGCCCACAGAATTCCCTCTTACAGCCCTTGCTGTTACTAGGAGTGCTTCCGAGGACCCTTCTGTCAGACGTCATTCTTTATGTCTGATAATTCGATCCCAAGTGCGCCCTGATGAAGGAAGCCTGTATTGGCACTTGTCCGAAACGCGCGTCGGCGCTTCTGTGTGTGGTTATATGTATGTGATTGTTTGTATGTGTGACTGGTTGTACAAGAGGTGTGTTTGAGTGAAGGAGTGAATGTACTTTGTGCCTTTTTTGAATCATTTTGGTGTGTCCTAGTTTTTTAACCTAAGTCCTGTATTTAATGATGAAATGTTTAACAGATGTTGCTACACTGCTCAAATGAAATTAGTTGTCTATGAAAATTTTCTATATTTATTTTTAAAAAAATTAAAATATTTTTTGAATAAATAAACTCTCCTTGTGGTTGTGTGGGCTAGTTGAATGTATGAGTAGAACTGTGTCCTCCTGACATTTAGGGAACACCCCTTTCATGTTCTCCTTTCGAGATTTCTCGCCCTGGCGGGTTGTTCCCCTCCTTGTTATTAAGCCTTAGATTCAGGGCCCCTCTTCTGTTTTTCAATTTGTTTCCCGGCACTTTTGCTGTGAGGGTTAGATAGGTCCCTCTTCCAGGCCTAGAGTTAAGCAGAATTGTATGCAAGTTGGACTTGCTTGTTGGTCCTTGTATACTTGAGTTGTTTGTTGGGGTGTATATGTAAATCTCTCTTTTCTTTAGCTTCCATTCTATTGTTTTGTTTTCTTTGAGGGGAACTCTTTGACTTTCAAATTACCTCTATTAGATAGTCTTTCTGGTATCCTTTTCTCCAGTTTCGGACCCCCTGCTATGGATGCCATTAAAACCTTCGGGTTCAGTGAGGAAGATTTCACCAGGTTACTTGGACCTACCACCTCATCCGAACAACCTTTCTCACTTAACAAAGGTACAAATGATGAATGGCTTAAACTTCTTAATTTAAAAAAGAAATCTAAAAGGACTGAGTCCCATGCGGACTTCATGATCCAATATCTTAAAGCCGGAGTCATACCTAATGGGCTCCGTATCAGGAATATTCCGGGACTCTTTGTTGAACTGTGCCGTTTCCTTGAAAGATGGTCACTCATTGCCAACCGATGTTCTAGAGACCTCATGCTACTCATCATCGAGACAGCAAGAGAGGTAGTAGCGGAGCTACTTAAAGATTTGCTGAGATGGAGGAATCACTCCTTAAGAACGATGCAGTTGGCGATGCCAAACGTAAACTAGAGGAAGTGAATCTAGAATTAGATTCCTTCAACGAAAACATTATCAAAAGAAAGGCGGATAAACTTAAAAAGGATATCAGATATTTTTCAGAAGAAAGAGTATATCCTTATTTACATGCCCAATACTATACCAATCGGGATTCGTACCAACAGGGTGACCGTCAATATTGGTCAAACAGGCAAACGGACAAATACTTCTGAATCTGACAATGAAGGTGGCTCCACCTCCAATGAAAATTTTCAAGACAGACGGAACAACTTTGATGGCCCCCAAAGACCTAACCGTTTTTTAGGGAATCGCCGAGGGACGAATTGAGTTCGATTCAGACCATCAGAGAGGGGACGTTTCCAGAACACTGGGTACCAACAGACGGAGAACCAGCAGCGTTTTCTGGAGACAAGACAGAACCGCTATTGGAGGGATTAAGGAGATCCACTGATCAATCATTGATCCCTATTTTTAACTTGTCAAAAAAACCCTTACAAAAAAGTACCATCGATGTCTTGTCTCGTGGACTATCCTTTGACCCCAGTGCTCCCTTCAATTCCTTTGAACTCCACAAAGACATACAAGCTTTCTTTCGGAAAGTTCGCCTCAAGAAATTTTTCTTGGGTAGAGAATTTGAAGGAGAGAAAAACATCTCCGGTTTTCGGCCTACCTCAGTCTTTACGCCAAATATTGAACAATTTGGCCCAGAAGTGGGAGTATTTGAAAAAAGTGTCTGTGCTAAAATTGCTAAACTTACCAAGTTTGTCCCGAAACCTTCTTATAATCTCAACTATGATGAATACCAAGCCCTTAAACAATTGTTGGCTGATCGCTCCCTCACTGTGAAACCGAGTGACAAAGGGGGTGGAATCACAGTCTTGGATAGTGATGACTATAAGGAACAGATTCTCCTCATGTTGAGTAATCAAGAACATTATCTCAAGGTATCCAACTATCCCTCCAGAAGAATTATGACGGAGATTTCCAATGTTACCCGTAGTGCCTTGCAGCGTGAATCCATCTGTGAACAGGAATTTGACTTCTTGAACAAATCTTTCTTTAAAATACCAGTCCTTTATGGGCTTCCTAAGATGCATAAAAGCCTCACTTGCCCACCTTTTAGACCTATCGTTTCCACGATTGGATCTCTTACAGAGCCTCTCTCTAAATTTGTGGATGCTTGCCTCTCTCCCATCGTTTGTGGCCTTCCTGCATTTGTCCGGGATACTGGTCATCTAATAACAAAAATTGAAGGTCTGGAATTCAATATCGATTCCGACCTTCTTGTCTCAATGGATATTGAGGCACTCTATTCTAATATTCCGCAGGATGGTGCTCTTCTAGCTGTCAAAAAAATACTGGAAGACTCTGAATGCCCTTCAGAGAAATTGTTTGTTTTGGAATGCCTTGCTATTGTACTCAAAGAGAATTACTTTGAGTTCGACAAAACCATCTATAAGCAAGTGCTTGGCATAAGCATGGGGGCAGCTTGTGCACCCAATGTGGCGAACTCATTTATGGGCATTTTCGAAGAGAAATTCATTTATAATGAGATGGCCCCGTTTTTTGAAAATGTGACCAACTACAATCGTTTTATAGACAATGTTTTTTTCATTTGGCGGGGCCCACGAGAGCAACTGGATGAATTTATCCTTTGGATAAATCTTTGTGATCCCCATCTCAAATTCAGTGCCAACATCAGTCCCTCTAAAATCGAATTTTTAGACGTCTGGATTCAGGTTGTGAATGGCCATTTAGAGGTCTCCCTCTACACCAAGGCCACAGTCCGAAATACCCTTTTGATGTACGACAGTTTCCATCCTCGTGCACAAAGGAATAGTATACCGTTCAGCCAGTTCCTGCGGCTGCGCCGGAATTGTACCGATCTTAGGGACTTCGAAACTCACGCCACTGTTATGTTAAAAAAATTCCTGGATAGGGGATACCCTAATAGGCTTATTAGGGATTCCTATAAAAGAGCCAAATACTTCAATCGTGAAGCCTTGCTTAAATCGAAGACTAAGGAGGACGATGGCAGGTTAGTGCTGGTCACGACCCATTCCAACTTCAATGACAAACTGCGATTTGTCATCAATTAACAGTGGCACCTCTTAAACATGGATAAAACCATGGAGAAATTTGAGAAACCTATTTTTGCGTTCCGCCGCAACAGGAATCTTAGAAATGTCCTGGTGAGGGCCTCTTTACCTGACATGCCCATGGCGAGTCAACGAAGCATCAAAGGAACTAATCCGATCACTGGGAGCCACAGATGTGGCGGATGCCATGCCTGTGACTATGTTATGACTGTGCCTGAACTCAGTTGGGGCAAGAAAAGAATTGTTCTGAAAGAAATGACGAATTGCCGGACGAGCAACGTCATTTACCTTATCCTTTGTCCTTGTTCCAAGGGCTATATAGGAGAAACTGGAAGGGAACTTAGGACTAGGTTGTCAGAGCACAAATCCTGTATCAGGAACCTGCGCCCCGGAGCCCCTTTAGTTGCACATTGGAAAGCTCTGAATCACACCTTGGAAGACCTCAGGTGGTTGATTCTTGAAAAGATACATCATCCCAAGGATGGCAACATTGATGCCATAAGAGCCAAAAGAGAAGTCTTTTGGATCTTTTATCTTGAGACGGCCGTCTCAGGTTTGAACGATTCCATTCCTGGGAAAATGCTATCCATTGAATCTTCAGGAGGCCTTGTTCATGGCCTTTACGCTGCCTGGAATTCTAGATACTAGCGTTGTATGTACTTTTTGGATTTACTTCCAGGGGTTAGCCTCGGAGTTGGTCATTTTTCCTGGTTCCCTTTTTCCTCTCCGCCGTTTGTCCAGATATTGTTTATCTAGTATTCCTCTATTTCTATTATTGTTTTCACTTTGTCTACGGTAATTTCCCGCAAGTCTTTCCTTTATTTTCACTTACTAATCCTTCCCCTACGATGTAGTCCGGCCTCGATTTCCGTGTGCGTTCAGGTGTTTTGAATTTCGGTGCCTCACCGTTCTATAAATATCTCCGCCCCGTCAACCCTTTCTTTACCGGCGGAATCCACCCCCGCAGGGAGAGGAAGGCTCGCAGCTACTTTGACGGCTCCTGAACCTTTCGCGACGGAAGATTTTTTCAGGTACTTGGGACTCCCGTTAACTTAGATTGTTATCTGCCCTCCACACTTGTGCCTGGGTTTCAGACCCCCTTTTGTATATCTCTTCCAGGCTTATTTCGTTACATCCCTCTGCGGAATCGGACCCTAAGCATGGGGTTTTCAGAGCTGTTTCCCCGACCGTGAAGACTCTTGACAATCGATACTTAAGGTACTTCTGGGCTCCGTCATTAAAATTCTTTTCTGCACTACTTATGGGTTTTGAGCTCGAGTTAGTAGCCCCTTTATATATTGCTTTCAGGTCCGTTATCTGTTTTACCTGGGCCCCCCACTGGCATCTTTATCTGTTTGGAGCTTACTATTGGATACACCGGACCTTGATAAGAGGTAGATATTCTTATAGTTCTGAGCATGCGTTTCCTTCCCCTGCATGCTTCGTGCGCTGCCAGCTAGGTATCTCGTTCCCAGTTCCCTGCCTTTACTGACTTATTGTTGGATACACCTATGATCGTAAGAGGTTATATTTCTACAGTTCGGGGCATGCGTTTCCTTCTCCTGCATGCTTCGTGCGTTGCCAGCTGGGTATCCCGTTCCAAATTCCCTGTTTTCACTGACCGTTTTTTCCTTCAATACACTTATCTTTTTGGATGCCCTGCATTATGTTTTAATTTTCTATCAACCTTGTTTTTATTTTTTATATATACGGTTCTTTCTATGTATTTTCCAGACCTTGGCTGCACCTTTCTCCTTTACGACTTGCTGAATTTCTTCAGCTCCTCCCCTCGGGCATCTTAGATTCTTTTCAAGGTACTTTAATATGTTTGGTCAACTTTTGACCGACTTTCCCGACATCCTGTCAGGATACTCACGGTCTTCCTTAGACTGTTTTTTCACGTATCCCTTGCTTCTCAAAATAAATTTTCTTTTATCCCTTTTTTATGTCTATCTTTTTTCAGCCCCTGAATTAACGACTTTTCGAATCCCTGCTGCTTAGTGAATGTTTACACCAGTGTGATCTCGCTGAGGCTTACTGCTGCGAATTATTAGTAACCTCCCCTTGGGCCTCTCTGCTGAGGGCCTTTCGGTAGGCTGCCATTTTCTTACCTGACTGTTTGTTTACTTATTGTTTTACCTCTTATGTGGTGGTTCTTTGAGCACTCTCTAATTCCTTCTATTTTTCTTTTGACATTTAGTGGTGATACTTTTCAATACACGATGAGCTTTCATTCTCTGTCTGCCTACCTGACCTAGATCTTGGGATATAAGGAGGATCTATTATTTCGTTATGTGTGTATGAGGTGGTTTGAATTCGTGTTTTCTGCTTACTCTGACCCAGGCCTTGCTTTTAATTGAATTGCATTTTTGAGTGTCTTATATTGATTTTTTCTGCCCACAGAATTCCCTCTTACAGCCCTTGCTGTTACTAGGACTGCTTCCGAGGACCCTTCTGTCAGACGTCATTCTTTATGTCTGATAATTCGATCCCAAGTGCGCCCTGATGAAGGAAGCCTGTATTGGCACTTGTCCGAAACGCGCGTCGGCGCTTCTGTGTGTGGTTATATGTATGTGATTGTTTGTATGTGTGACTGGTTGTACAAGAGGTGTGTTTGAGTGAAGGAGTGAATGTACTTTGTGCCTTTTTTGAATCATTTTGGTGTGTCCTAGTTTTTTAACCTAAGTCCTGTATTTAATGATGAAATCAATCAATCAATCAATCAATGACATTTATAGAGCGCACTACATACCCGTAGGGTCTCAAGGCGCTGGGGGTGGGGGGTGCCACTACTGCTCGAACAGCCAGGTCTTCAGCTTCTTCCTGAAGGAGAGGTGGTCTTGGGTCAGGCGCAGGTCGGTCGGGAGGGAGTTCCAGGTCTTGGCGGCCAGGTAGGAGAAGGACCTTCCTCCTGTAGTCGCTCTTCGGATGCGGGGGACGGCGGCGAGGGCGTGGTTGGCTGATCGGAGGTGGCGTTTGGGAGCGTAGAAGTTGATTCGGCTGTTGAGGTAGCTCGGGCCTTGGTCGTGTAGGGCTTTGTGTGCGTGGGTGAGGAGGCGGAAGGTGATTCTTTTGTTGACGGGGAGCCAGTGAAGGTCTCTCAGACTTCCGGAGATGTGGCTGGTTTGTGGGATGTCGAGGATGAGTCTGGCTGAGGCCTTCTGGATCCGCTGGAGTCTCTTCTGGAGCTTGGCGGTGGTACCGGCGTAGAGGGCGTTGCCGTAGTCCAGTCGGCTAGTGACGAGGGCCTGGGTGATGGTCTTCCTGGTCTCGGTGGGGATCCACCAGAAGATCTTCCGTAGCATGCGTAGGATGTTGAAGCACGCCGAGGAGACGTTGTTGACTTGCCTGGTCATGGAGAGGGAGGAGTCCAGGATGAAGCCCAGGTTGCATGCATGGTCTGTCGGTTTGGGTGCGGTGCCCAGGGCGGGGGGCCACCAGGAGTCGTCCCAGGCGGAGGGTGAAGAGCCCAGGATGAGGACCTCCGTCTTGTCTGAGTTCAGTTTCAGGCGGCTGGTCGTCATCCACTCGGCTACCTCTTTCATCCCTTCGTGCAGGTTGGCTCTGGCGGCGGCGGGGTCATTGGTCAGGGAGAGGATCAGCTGGGTGTCGTCGGCGTAGGAGATTATGCTGAGGTTGTGTTGGCGTGCGATGGCCGCGAGGGGGCTCATGTAGACGTTGAAGAGGGTGGGGCTCAGTGAGGATCCTTGAGGGACGCCGCAGATGACTTCGGTGGCCTCTGACTTGTACGGTGGTAGGCAGACTCTCTGTGTTCTTCCGTCGATTAAGGAGATGATCCATTCCAGCGCCTTGTCCTGGATTCCGACGTTGCTGAGGCGCTGTACTAGGGTGCGGTGGCAGACAGTGTCGAATGCCGCGGAGAGGTCTAGGAGGATGAGGGCCGCTGTTTCTCCGTTGTCCATCAGGGCTCGGATGTCATCGGTGGTGGCGATGAGGGCGGTCTCGGTGCTGTGATTGGCTCAGAAGCCAGACTGTGAGGGGTCGAGGGATCCATTCGTCTCGAGGAAGGCGGCCATCTGTCTGCTTGTTGACGGTCTTCTCGATGACTTTGGCTGGAAACGGGAGGAGCGAGATGGGGCGGTAATTCTTGAGTTCGGTGGGGTCCGCTGTGGGTTTCTTGAGTAGAGCGCTGAGTTTGGCGTGCTTCCAGCTCTCAGGGAAGGTGACGGTGTCGAAGGATGTGTTGATGATGTCTCGCAGGTGGGGTGCGATGACAGCGTCGGCCTTGTTGAAGACGTGGTGAGGGCAGGGGTCGGTCGGTGATCCGTAGTGGATGGAGTTCATTGTGCGGATGGTGTCTTCGGTGCTGATCGGGGTCCAGGCGTGGAGGGTGGTGGTGGGGGGTGGTTGTTCGGTCTTGGTGTGCGTTGGTTGGTTGTTGAAGCTGTTGTGTATGTCTGCGATCTTGTTGTGGAAGTATGAAGCGAGGGAGTTGCAGAGGTCTTGCGATGGGGTGATGTCGTTGTTTCCTGCGCTGGGGTTGGATAGCTCTTTCACGATGTTGAAGAGTTCCTTGCAGTTGTGTGCGTTGTTGTCCAACCGGTCCTTGAATGCAGTTTTCTTGGCGGCGCGGATCAGCTAGTGGTGCTTCCGGGTGGCCAGCTTGAAGGTGGTCCTGTTGTCCGGTGTAGGTTCCCTTCTCCAGACTTTCTCGAGGGCTCGGCAGTTCTTCTTGGAGCTCTTGAGTTCGTCGGTGAACCACGGGGCTTTCTTGCTGCCGGGTCTGCTGGGCGGGGTCCTCAGCGGGGCGAGCTCGTCCGCGCAGATGCTGATCCACTTCGTGAGGTTGTCGGCGGCCTGGCTGGGGTTCGCTGAGCTGGCAGGAGGGTGCTGGCTCAGGGAGGTGGCGAGCTGGTCTGCTGTGATCTTGTTCCAGCTTCAGCGGGCGGCCTGTTGCTGGTGGTGGTGGGTCATCGTTCTCTTGAAGGTGAAGTGGACGCAGCTGTGGTCCGTCCATTGAAGCTCTGTGGCGTGGCTGAAGTCGATGTCTGTGCTGGAAGAGAAGACTGCGTCGAGTGTGTGTCCGGGGAGGTGGGTGGGGGTGGACACCAGCTGCTTGAGTCCAAGATTGGCGAGGTTGTCGAGCAGGGTGCTGGTGTTGCGGTCGTTGTTGTTCTCCAGGTGGAAGTTGAGGTCCCCCAGGAAATGTTTAACAGATGTTGCTACACTGCTCAAATGAAATTAGTTGTCTATGACAATGTTCTATATTTATTTTAAAAAAAATTAACATATGTTTTGAATAAATAAACTCTCCTTGTGGTTGTGTGGGCTAGTTGAATGTATGAGTAGAACTGTGTCCTCCTGACATTTAGGGACACCCCTTTCATGTTCTCCTTTCCAGGTATCTTCTTGGGCCATTCAGGGCAGATAGGTGAACGAAATTCTGTGTGAAAGACAGCGTCCAATAATTAGATATGATCCATTGGACCGGCAGTTGTAATGTAAGCCGAGTAGTAATGACACATACTAACTTTCACATAATCTCTCATATGTTTTCAAAAACGATTTTTCTTCCACCATTAAGTGCAGTCTTCAGAGTATCTGGCACTGATATATAGGTTGCCTGTTATGCCTAAAAAAACACATAGACTCACATTATGATGCGTGTGAATTACACTGTCTTCTGTGTTCTTGATAAGCGTCCCAGCCTATGCCGAACTTCTTACTCGCAAAAGTGTATTAACCCTGTCAGTTCGTATAAATTAGGCCAACATACATCATAAGTGGCCACAGAGCATACTAAAGATTCTTCACTATTGCCAAACGAGTTACGAGTTATGACAATGACTATTGTTTTTCACCTAGGTACACGAGAGAACCCGATATTCCGCGCTGGGACAGTTACCCTCCCATGTTTTTTTTAAAAACACCCACGCAGGTCCCGTATTAAAGTAGCGACCAATATGCCACTAGGCATCATTCGGTTCTCACCTTGGTTCCTGGAAAGTATAGTTCCTGCATCCACACTGCCCGATTAGTCCCACGAAACAAAAAAATTGTGGGCTCCAAACTTTTTAAATCCTGGCGTGGCGCGAAAAAGTCTTGTATCCTGACAAATCAGGTGATCCCCAGTAACAGCGGTAGATAGTAAACATTAACGAAGGGTTACGTTAACCATTGTTATAGCAGGCGCCATCTTGAAACTCCCAAGAGACTGTATATCAGGAGAGGAAGTGTATATACCTCACAACAATAAATGAAGTTTTAATTACAAAAAAGAAAAGAATATCAATTGCTTTTAACTTAGACAATGTTGAGTACCTGTATAGATCAAAACCGCAATATCCAGTCATTGGATTCGTACATGTATATCAATCTCGCGATACCACATGGCAAAAATTCTAATTCAATCATGGACCTAAATGGAGGATTGCATACTTGTTAGGTCACGAGGATTCCATCTCAAAACACCTCATTGATAGTATTTCAAATCCAATTGTACCCTTTACCATCAGGGAAAGGGGATTATAATAATACAAAAATGATTTGATTTAACACTAACACCAATTAACATATATTCAAGTCAACGCCACCAAACGATGTAAGTACGGTGGCCCATATATGTAAGATCACATGATCAAGAAATGATGATGGTTCTTAATGTCTAATACCCATAGACAAAGGCTATCAAGTCTCCTCATTATAAGGAACGCAGTCCTAGAACTCAACAATAATTGTATGTTGAATCAAAATACTGCACCCAATTGAGAACAAAGAAAGATAATTTCACAAAGAGGGTTGATACATATTGAGGTAATAAAAATACAATCAAAAAAGATTGCATGCATACAAAAAGGTAATTGTGATTCTAGAGTGTGTGATCCTAACATCACACTAGAACATACAGATATCTAATATAAGAACTGCATTTCAATGTGGATTAGAGGCGCTCTAATTTACTTGACCAATAATTGTCAAAGACGCTAAAAAAATGGCTAACATCCAATAATGAAGAGGTTAGAAAAGTGCTTTACACAATTAAAATACTGCGTGTGTGTGAAGGATCAAAATTTGGTACATCATCATGGTGTTATCAGGTTTTGGTCACATACCAGGCTACACCCTCATTCAGCCCTTTGCGTATGCAATCCAAATGGAAGATCCAAAAGGTCTCACGTTTCTTGCTAGTTGTTTCAGCAAGTTGACTCATTCTGGTTTAGATTTTCTCTAATATACACCACTTAAGATCAGATTCATGATGGTGGGTATCTAAAAAGTGTTGTACCAATGGAGCGGGGATTTTTTTCGTTCTTATAGCAGACTTGTGTTCTCTAAAACGAAGTTGAAACTCACGGCCTGTCTCCCTTATATATGCCAGCCCACAAGGGCAAAGGAGTACATATACAATGTTGCTACTCTTACAATTAGTGAGAAACCTCAACTTCACATTGATGTTATTGTAGCAGAAGGAGTCTGTCACCAGGGGCGCATCACAAGCATGGCATGAGCCACATCTGTGGTTTCCAAGTATCACCGGAAGACCGGTAATAGTAATTTGATTTTCAGATAGCTTGGGTTTATTTCTCGTGTGAACCAACAGATCCCTGAGGTTCTGGTTTCTCCGATAGGCTATCAGTGGTTGAGGAAGCTGAGTATCTTTGTCATCTGTGTTTAAAATTCTCCAATTTCTGTTAATCACATTTTTCATTTTGAATTTCAGAGCAGAGTGATTAATCACACAGGTGACTTTACAAAGTGGTTTCCGTTTTGTTCCTTTCAGTAGTGCCTCTCTATCATAGTATTTGGCTCTTTTGTAAGCCTGACGTACAAGACGATGAGGATACCTTCGATTTACAAGCCTTTTCTTAAGTGCATCACCATGCACATGGAAGTCAACCATATTCGTACAATTCCGTCGAATACGGAGAAATTCCCCGAAGGGGATAGAATCTTTTTGACAATTGGGGTGAAAACTCCCAAATTGCAATATGGTGTTCTTTGCTGTCGGTTTTCTATAAAGACTGACCTGTAGGCTACCACTCCCACCATCAATCATGATGTCCAGAAATTCTACCTTACTGGAACTATAGTTTGCAGTGAATTTAATATTCTTGTCGCTTGCATTTAACCACAGCATGTATTCTTTCAATTGCATCTCATCACCCTTCCATACAAAAAAAATATCATCAATGAAACGGCTCCATAAAAAAATATTCTCAAAAAATGGAGCCGCCTCATTTAAAACATTCCTAAGTTCCCACTCCCCCATGTATGTGTTCGCCACACTGGGGGCACAGGAAGCCCCCATGCTCGTGCCCTTAATTTGTTTATAGAGGGACCCATTGCAATATAAAACCGCCCAGACTATTTCTAGGATACCTGTGTAGGAGTGATGCCGCTGCCCGTAATGCTTGACATTGAGGAATGTTGGTGTACAATGCCTCAATGTCAAGCGTTACTAAGATGTCTGTTTCCGGATTAAATGGCATTCCCTCTATTTTGATAATTATGTCTCCAGTATCTCGGATAAATGAGGCGTACTTCTGAGTCAGTGGGCATAAAAATTAATCCACATATTTTGATAGTGGCTCTGTACTAGAACCTATTGTTGAAATAATCGGTCGCATGGGGGGATGTCTTTCATCTTTATGCGTTTTAGGGAGACCATACAGTGCCGGTGTTATGGGACATGTTTTGTTCAGGAAGGTATACTCATCATCGCAGATATAACCTTCCCTCAGGGCTTCTTGTGTCATGTCACGGATCTATACATTCAATCTTGTAAGCTCTCTAGGCTGTGCTGGTCTGTATTGTTCTGCTCTTGATAACATCTCTAGCATCTTCTTGTCATATTCCATATTAAAAATAGTTATACCTCCACCCTTATCACAGGGTTTAATCACTATGTCTGAATCGGTTTAAATTTTTTTCAAGGCTATGTTCTCAGTTTTCGAAAATTAAACCGCGGTTTATTAGAGCCTTTCAAAAGACGAGCAATATCCTTTAATACATTTTGCTAAAAAATATGAACTTCGGGTCCTACCATGTCCAGTGTAGGGGTAAAGGTGGAAGGAGGTTTACAATTTGATAAGTTGTCACTTTCTTGTTCCACTGGTCTATCCATGAACAATTTCCTCAATCTGACCTTTCTAAAGAAGGCAAATAAGTCTTCATGGAGCTTGAATTTATTGAGTGGGGTGCATGGAACAAATGATAAACCATAACACTAAAAGTTGTAGACGATAAATTGTAGATTGGTAGTGTATCCTCACATCTTTCAGTGTCTGTAGTAGTTACATTATCTACCACCAGTATTGCTGGTTTCGAGTTTTGACATACAACTGTTGAGGTTGTGGGCTCATCTGATGATGTCCCCCTCTGTCTTGTTGCCAGCGAACATTCCTTCCTCTGTACTGGTCCCTTGGTAAAAAACCCCGGCCATGAGAGAACATTTTATGTATTAAAATAGTCCCAATGAAATATTGACAAATTAATGTACCATGTGGAATTGAGATAAACCATGTACTGCATTTTTACATGTTATATTTATAAAAAAAATGTAAAAAAGAATATAATAAGTTGAAAGAAAGACATAAAAAGTGATGATAAAATAAGTAAATAAGAAAAAGTATAATCAGGAAAGTATATGTGTCATTGTTGTGTTTTGAAGGTTTAAGAAAAGGATATGAACAATGTTCAAATGTAT
Organism: Lissotriton helveticus; assembly: GCF_964261635.1. Taxonomy (NCBI): domain Eukaryota; kingdom Metazoa; phylum Chordata; class Amphibia; order Caudata; family Salamandridae; genus Lissotriton; species Lissotriton helveticus. The sequence goes on from NW_027611675.1 coordinate 2,348,223, forward strand.
AAAGTATATAGGCTATGAGGGAACTTTCTAGTGTTGAAGACCATGGCATAGACATGTAAGGGCTTTCTGATAAAGGATTGAATATAATTGTGAGTTCTGGACAGCTCACGTGGCATCCTGAGTCTGTCGAAGCCAGCGTCAATGCAGTTATTACTTCTGTCCCACCTTATGCTGAGAGCTCTGATTTCAAATGATTATCTACTACTCAAATCCTGAAATGTTACTAGAGAGAATGAGGACAGTTAGCAAGGCGTAAGAATGTTAAACTTCGTATCTCATGTTCTTCCTATCTCTAAATTTCCACATTTCTTCATTTTCCCGTAAGGCAAACAGAAACTCAAAAATGTATAAGTTTATAATTAGGAAGCGAAAAGCTGGTGAAGATGGTGTTTGCAAAGAACCAAATGTAGCAGCTATTGAGCAAAGTACCCAAGAATCAATTGAGCGGTCTGTCTCAGTACGTAAGAAATGTGCAGGGAAAATCTCAAATCCTCGTTTATATAATAAAGCTTATATGTAACTGGGGTTCACATTTTCTGGTAATGAAAATCCTCCTTGTCCCCAGTGTTTAGTTTGTGAGGAAATACTTGCAAATGAAAGTATGGTACCAAATAAATTAAAATGGCATTTTACCACAAAACACAGCCATTTGTCAGAAAAACCATTAGAATACTTTGAGCTTTCTAAATCTATAAGGAAGCAGTCTGCATCATTCACAAAGAGAATGAAGACATCAGAGAAAGCTCTAGAGGCAAGTTATTTGGTTGCTCAAATAATTGCCAGAAACAAGGAACCACACACTGTTGCGGAAACCACCAAAAAGCAATCTTGCTGTGCTATTGTTCGAACAATGTTTGGACCAGAATTTGTGATAGAAGTTAATAAAATCCCTTTGGCAGATAACACAATTGGAAGACGTATTCGAGATATGTCTGCTAACGTAAAGCTGCAAATGAAGGATATTTTCCAAGACGATAATATGGTCTTTACATTGCAATTAGACGAATCAACAGATGTCAGTAGGTTAGCTTAATTACTTGGTTTTATACGTTTCATTCATAGTGACAGAATTATTGAGCAATACCTGTGTTGCCTAGAACTTCCATTGAGAACTAAAGATGAGGATATAGTAAAAACTTTGGATTGCTTCATGAAGGAAAATAATTTGCGCTGGTTAAATTGTGTCGGGATATGCACAGATGGTGCACCCTCAAAGGTTGGCTCAACAAAAGGTTTTATAGCTTTAGCAGAGAAAGAAAATGAAAATATCATATTTATTCATTGCTTTTTACATCGCGAGGCACTAGTCACAGAAAAGTTATGGACAAAGTGATTCAAATGGTCAATTACATTAAAATCAGACCTCTTCAATCACGAATATTTACTCATATTTGTGAACAAATGGGGGCAAGATTTAAAAAGCTCCTACTGCACACAGACGTTTGTTGGCTCTCAAGAGGTTGCGTGCTTTGTCGTGTATACGAATTGCGGGAAATGATACTTAAAATTTTTGAGGAAAATCAGCAAGACGAATTCTGCGATCTAATTCTAAACAAACTTTGGTGCACAAAATTGGCATATCTTGCTGACATATTTGAAAATTTGAATAAAATTAACACCAGTATGCAAGGAATAGGAGAAAATATCTTAACAGCAGTAGATACATTTTGTGCTTTGAGAGACAAAATACATATTTGGGAAAGGAAAGTGAAAGAAGGCAGTTTTTAAATGTTTTCCAAAACTGATGAGTGCCTTCTGAAAAATGAGATCAGCCCGCTGATAGTTGGCCATTTAACATGGCTCGAAGAGAAAGTTTATCATTACTTCCCAAATGTTGAAATCCAAGACTATGATTGGATCAGAAATCCATTTCTTTGAACTGCATCTGGGAACTTTTCACTAACTGAAGAAGAATAAGCTGAAATAAAAAAAATTATCAAAGTATTTTCATGATGCATGCAGAGAGTGATTTAGACAGCTTTTGTATTCGTGTTACAAAAATGCCTCCAAACATAGGTAAAAAAGTGTTAAATATTCTCTTGCAGTTTTCTACTACATACATTTGTGAAGTATCCTTTTCAACGATGACAAACTTAAAGACACTGAAATGTGGATGCTTGAAAATGCTTGATGTTGAAATGCGAGTGTCTTTATCAAATATTCAACTAAATATTGACCAGCTGTGTACATCCTATCAGCCTCATATATCTCCATAAAATAGTAAGACAAGTGCTGTTGTTTTTATGAAATTTTTGTGCTATGAGAGACAAAAGAGCAATTTGGAAAAGCAAAGTGAAAGATGGACAATTTGAAATGTTTTCCAAAACTGCTGAGTGCCCGCTGAAATGTGATATCAGCCCCCTGATTGTTGACCACTTAACATTGCTCGGAGAGAACTTTCATCATTACTTCCCAAATTTTGAAATCAAAGACTATGATTGCATCAGAAATCCTTTTCTTTCTTTTTCTTTTTTTAAATATTTTTATTATTGCAAGAAGAAAAAGACTTATAATTACATATCATGGTAGTGAAAATAAAAGAATAGATAAGTATGAATTATCATCCTAAAAGCAATCGGAAATACAGAGGAGTAAACAGAAAAACAATTTAACATAAGCAAATGTATACAACAAGAAAAGGTATAATTATCATTAAACTTAGCCTCTTCAGATTATAGTACCTTAAAGTTCATGTTTCAAGATTCAAAGACATTTTTCCATATTTTTGTCCTTCTTTTTTATTGCCTGTGGACCTCTATGTCTTGCTATTGAAAACTCCATTGTTCTTATTTCATTTACCAAACTAAACCATTCCAATGTATTTGGAGATTCTTTTGAAATCCATGATCTTGCAATTACTAACCTGGCACAGGCGAATATTATAGTTATTAAGTCTTTATGCTGACAATTATCTTCTTGTATGTCCAGTAGCACCAGGTGTATTGTAAGAGGTGAGGTAATAATTTGTTTATTATTTAGGACATCAATTATCCCCTTCCAGAATGTAAGTAGCCCTGGACACGAGAATAGCATGTGTTCTATGCCAGCTGCATTAAAATCGCATTGAGCCACTTTAAATATTTTCATCCTTCGGTGCAAATAGTCTCTTATTTGTATATATTTAAAATACATGTCATCATTTAAATTAAATGTTAATTTTGATGTGTCAAAGTCCATAAGACCATTTGGGCCGTATAGATCCCCCAATGTATTAATGCCATGTCTAGCCCAATTATTTCCTGCCCCTTCTGAGAAAATATCCGGTAAGCCTGGGTTTCCCCATAGTCTAAGTTCCGCGCTAAAAAAAGAAATGTTATCTATGATCATAATTTGGTCCCAAATTTTTTTGATATGTTTAGCTGTCTTAAACTTTACTCGTTTAAAGTAATTAGGATCGTGTAAACGAAAAAGAAACTGATTGCTATCGGGTCCCAGCATATATTGATGGTAAAATAATGAACTATCATCTTTCAATAAACTTCTTATACGATTAAAAAAAGTCGCAAGGAAATATATCTTAAAGTCGGAAAAAGATAGTCCCCCTTTTTCTATTGGTAGTTCTAAAAATGTTATAGCACTACGCGCTTTTTTGTATCCCCATAGAAATCTACTACAGATTCCTTCTAATTTTTTAAAAAGGAGTCTATTAGGTTGTAGGGGTATAGCCCTAAATAAATATAATAATTTCGGTAGAATTTTCATTTTTATGAGATTGATGCGTCCCACTAAATTAAATGGAATCTTGTGCCATTTTTTAAAAGTTAAAGCAATTTCTTTTAACAAAGGGTCATCATTTATAGTTATTATCTTATCTATATTTGCTGTTAGTTTAATTCCTAGGTAAGTCGCACTTTGACATATGCCAGGTATAGTCTCTGCTGGTTTATAGTTAGCAATGATTTGTGTCTTGCTTACATTTAATTTGTATCCTCAGACAATACCAAACTGTGCAGCTTCTTTGACTATTGGAAAGGGGCGACCATTCGGTCCCCCCGAACGTATGGCGGAGTACCACGATCCCCCCGGGAAGCCATCTTGGGCGGGAGGCGAGTCTCGGCTGGTATGCCCGAAGCGGCGTAGCCGGGGCGTGCTTTTTTCCCGCCCTGGAGTGGGCTGGCCTAGACACTGACGCGGCCGGCCACGCCCTTCGGGGCAGGCAAGGGCGGGTTTACGCCCGCCCTGAAGACGGATAAAAGGAGCAACAAGCCAAGAAAGCATCCTCTTTTTCCTGTGATCTGAAGCTGCACCTCCTCGCTGCACGTGAGCTCGAGACGGAACGAAGAGCCAATTTTGAGCGTGGTAATCTTTCTTTTGTCTTACAGATACTCTGTCGGAGAATGCCGAAGAAAGTCGGAAAGCGAATGACTACCGACCAGATGCTGCGTGTACTCATGAAAGAAGTGACCGATCTGAAGAAGCGGATGGCGGATAGAGATGGGGAAGGGGGACCGAAACGACCTTTGGCAGGAGCAGCTCCGGGAGGAAAAGGCAAGAGGCCCAGAAGGGGAGCAGCTGGGGGGGACATCCCGGTTCCCTGTGCCCCACTCGAAGAGCCAACTCCGGTGCCGGCAGAGGGGAATCCGATTCCCGTGGTGGTCACCCCCGTGTCCGGGGAGGATTTGCCGCCCGAGCTGGCAGCACAATTAGCAGCGTGGTTGGGGAAAGATAGCGAGGGCACCACGGCTGACGACGCACGGGTGTTGATGAAGCAACTGCGTGAAACGAGGGAGGCGGCGAAGGCATCATCACAGTTATCACGCCGGCTGCGGCAGTAGAAAAACCACCAGGAACAGGTTCAGTCGCAGATACAGCTTCCGGTTCAGGTAAGCGGCCATTGCCGATTGCGATGCGATGAGTCTGCACCTTCACGAAGGGAAAAGTTGGGTCAACATGTCCCTCTGGCTATTAAGGAGAAGATATGGGCAAATGAGTATATAAACATCTTTTCGTTGCTTACCGATCATTATGAGATGGAGCATGTTAAGAGCCAAAAGGAGCTCATGCATCCGAGTGTTTGGCGCGCAAAGATGGCCGCCTTTAAAGTTGATGAAAACATTGGCACTTGGGGCAAGGCATGGGGAATTTATACCTCCATCATGGGCGAACGTAGACCCGAGTTGCTGTCCGAATTGCCGATATACCAGACACGGATCATGGAATATTCCGTAGCATATGGGGGCAATCAGTGGTTCTGTTACGATAATATTTTTAGGAAAGCAAAGGAACACGATAAAAACTTAACTTGGGATTGTTACGATTCTGTTTCATGGTCAAAAATGGAGAGTACTGGTATGTTAAAAGTGCCATTAGTAGGGAGCAGCGGGGGTGAATCCTCCCGCCAATATGCCGGGACCCCCTTTCGATCAGGTACAGGTAACGAGTACCACTCGAGGCCGAATGGCAACGCAGGTAAAAGGGGTATTTGTTGGAACTTCAACAGGGGTAAATGTACGAGGCCCCAGGGGTCATGCAAATTCCGTCACAAATGTGGAGGGTGTGGGCAGCCATCCCATCCGGAGTCCATGTGCAGAGCCAAAACGGGTGATAACGGGGGTAAAGGAGGCGCCAAACAGGTCTGAAATAGTCCGAGGGGCGCCTTTACCTACTCCGGTTGATACCATGGCAATGATTCCTTGGCTCAGCGAATACCCGGATCACGCTTCCGCTGGGGTGTTGCGGAACGGGTTTTCATATGGTTTCCGCATCCCAGTGGGGGAGTTTCAGGGTGTAAGAAAATGTAAAAATCAAATATCGGTCTTGAAACATACGACCGTGGTACAGGAAAAGATTAGGAAGGAGGTTACTCGAGGTCGAGTCGCAGGTCCATTTGATGAGCCACCATGTGCTAACTTTGTTTGTTCTCCTTTGGGGGTGGTCCCTAAGAAGGACCCGGGTGAGTTCCGACTGATACATAATTTATCAGCCCCACGTGGTCTGTCCGTAAATGATGCAATAGACCCGGATGTGTGTTCGGTGCGGTACGCATCTTTCGATGAGGCCGTTGCCATGTTGAATCGCCTAGGGCCCGGGGCGCTGATGGCGAAGTCAGATATCGAGTCAGCGTTCCGGTTGCTCCCGGTACACCCAGACGATCAGCGTCTCCTTGGTTTCATGTTTCAGGGTCAGTATTACATGGATAGATGTATGCCAATGGGTTGCTCTATTTCTTGTGCATATTTTGAAAAGTTCAGTTGTTTTCTGCAATGGGTCTTCACAAAGAAGACGGGTTTACAGCATGTCATGCATTATCTCGATGATTTTTTGTTTCTGGGGGCGGCCGGGGTGCCGGAATGTGGACAGGCTTTGAATGAATTTTGTACCTTAATGAAGCATTTCGGTGTGCCATTGGCGCCAGGTAAGACTGTGGGTCCCTCGACGTGCCTCGAGTTCCTGGGGATCGAACTCGATTCTGTGGAAGGTTGTTTTAGATTACCTAGAGAGAAGGTGATAAGATTCAGGGCAGCCTTGGAAGCTTGTATTAGGGAGTCCAAGGTCAGGCTGCATCAGTTGCAACAATTGGTGGGACAGCTGAATTTTGCCCTGAGAGTCATGCCGATGGCCCGCCCCTTTTCCCGCTCGATCGCTCAAGCCATGGTCGGCCTGAAGGAGGGTCATCATCGCACAAGGTTATCGGCAGAAGTTCGTCAGGACATGCGCATTTGGTTGGCATTTCTGGCGGATTTCAATGGTCGAATTGTCTGGAACAAACCGGCGGTGTCCTCCGAGGAGCTGGGGCTGTGGACAGATTCGGCAGGGAGCACTGGTTTTGGTGCCATATTTGGCACACGATGGTCGTCTCAAAAATGGCCGTTATGGTGGCATGAGTGTGGACTGACAAGTAACATTGCCTTTTTGGAATTGTTTCCCATTCTTGTGGCCCTGAAAACTTGGCCCGAGGGGTTCAGAGATCACTCTGTGGTGTTTTGGTCTGATAACATGACCGTGGTTGAGTGTATCAACAGCCAGGCAGCACGATGCAAATGGATTCTGAGATTGCTCAAGGAAATTGTGTTATTGTGTATGCAGTTGAACGTACTATTCAAAGCAAGACATGTGCCAGGGGTAATGAATAAGGCGGCTGATGCGCTTTCTCGTTTTCGTATGCAGGCCTTCTGGGGTTTTCTGCCCACAGCGGACCCGGTGGCGGCACCCTTTCCCGAAGCTCTCTGGTCTCTCGGTGCCCCGAACTACAAAACCTCGTGGGAGAGAGTTTAGCACCCAGGACGAGGAAGGCATATGAAGGGGCGTTCCGTTCCTATTTTGCCTTTTTGGGGGCTGCTAGAGGGGAGCTTTGGGGCCAGGAGGAGTTGGCAGTAAAATTTCTGCTGTCTTTACATCAGGCAGGCAAATCAGTGGCTACGGCCCAGAGGCATCGGGCCGCCATTTCCTTTATGGCAAGGGCTCATGGGATCCAGGACCCGACAGCGTCTTTCGTTGTGCAAAAAGCGCTACGTGGGTGGCAACGCCTTGAGGGTCGCAGAGTAGATGAAAGGCGCCCGATAGGTCTGGATAGGTTGGCCCTGTTATTATCTGTACTCCCTGCAATGTGTTCATCCCAGTATGAAACAGTGTTGTTCCGAGCCGCTTTTGCGCTGGCATTCCACGGTGCTATGCGGGTAAGCGAACTAGTGGCGAGGAACAAGCAGGATGCGATGGGGGGACTGTGCCGAGAGCACGTTCAGGTCAGAGGGGAGACAATGACTGTCTCGTTTGTCAGGTCCAAGACCGATCAGGGTGCGATGGGGGACTGCATAATAATACCAAGGATTCCCGGGTCTCCCATGTGCCCGGTAAGTTGCTTAGAGGAATACTTAGCGCAAAGGGTGGCATCATGGGGGGGGACCTTGTTGAGACACGCTGACGCCACCCCACTGACGAGGTTTCAGTTTCAGCGGGTGCTTGCGATGTCGATTTCCGCCGCGGGCTTGATCCCCGGCGAGTTTGGGACCCATTCCTTTCGGATAGGGGCTGCTACAGAGGCTACAGCCAGGGGTCTGAATGTCGAACAAGTTAAACGTGTGGGGCGTTGGTCCTCGAATTGTTATAAAAGGTATGTGCGGTTGCACTGGTTGTGAAGCTGTAATGATGTACTCACGCTTCTTGTTTTTGTTTGGTTTTCAGTTGCGCAAGCCTACGAGGCGGGGCGGACTGTGCAGTCGACCCAACACCGGGCCAGCGGTCAGACATCACCGGCTGTGAGAAAGGAGGTGTGGGTCGTGGGCCACTCATACGTGAGGCGTGCCGCGGACGTATTCAAAGCAGGTGACATGATTCACGTGGCTGGGGAATACGGGTACAGTGTGTCCTTCTACGGAAAGGGCGGGCTCTGTATTGACCAGTTTCGATCATTTTTCGAGGGTTTGTTAGGGCGGACGAGGTCACCGCCGTCTATAGTCATAGTACATCTTGGGGGCAATGATTTGGTGACCACTGGTAGACGACTTCTTCTTGAGGCGATGCTTTCCACTGTAAGTTGGTTAGCGAGAGAAGTTCCAGGGTGCACAATTGCATGGTCCCATATGATCCCACGGAAAGTGTGGCGGGGGGCTCTTTCGGTTTCTGCTCTGAATCATTCAGTAAGGAAAATTAATAATAAAATGAGTAGATTGTTCCGTTCAAGTACACTGCATTCTATTTCGCATGGTTGTATTAAAGGGGACAGTATGTATTTGGGGGATGGTGTTCATTTGTCCCGGGTGGGAAACGAGTTATTCATAGGAGACCTGATAGCTTGGCTAAGGACTTTATGATATGACCTTTAGGCAGGAGTGTTGTGGGGGGTCCGGATAGCCGGTCAACTATCCGGCCTGTGGCGGTAAGGTCATGATCGGTGAGCAGTAATTGGAAGATCCCTAGGGGTGGGCGTCACCCATTACGGATGGGAGCGCTCGAGGGAGGTGGCCATTGGCCCCTCAACGGGGAGGCGGTCCCTTCTAAGGACGGGCCGCCGAAAGGAAAGGAAAGGCGGTCAAGGCCCCTTCCTGGGTAGGAGGGGCTACAGCCCCCTCCTGGGGAATTTCCCGGGGCCAGGACATCTGCGACGGCAGATGTGGTAAGTTGTGTGGGGTTTGGGAGGGGGTCTACGCTACCTTCTAGATACCTCACACGAGTCCTCGGACGACCTTTAAATGGCGTCGAGTTTATTGGGGCCCCCGTCAAGTCAAGGGAAATTGGTAAATGCACTTGAGGTATGCCTCTGTGCGGTCGCCCCTCACAAGTGAGGGGGATATGTCTGGTTTAGGGATCTTGACACCGGTTACGACCTTGCCGTTGGCCCTTAAACGTTAGGATGTACAATTTCAAGTTAAAGTTTTGTAGGATGTTAGTTCGGCTAGGAGAACCTTTGTATTAGAGAATATGTTAAGGTTAGCCAAACATCGCAAATGTGGAAATGAAATTGTACATTAATATGAAACTGTTATTTTAACGTTTTAATTTTGTTTCATATTTTAATAAATACGGCCGGGAGGGTCACTCCCTCCCGTCTTCCAAAAGTTCAGAACCGTTTCCAGTTTCCCATCATTGGGGATTGTGTTGAGAGGGGGTGGCGGGTATCTCAGCCATATGGAAAGGGGCGACCATTCGGTCCCCCCGAACGTATGGCGGAGTACCACGATCCCCCCGGGAAGCCATCTTGGGCGGGAGGCGAGTCTCGGCTGGTATGCCCGAAGCGGCGTAGCCGGGGCGCGCTTTTTTCCCGCCCTGGAGTGGGCTGGCCTAGACACTGACGCGGCCGGCCACGCCCTTCGGGGCAGGCAAGGGCGGGTTTACGCCCGCCCTGAAGACGGATAAAAGGAGCAACAAGCCAAGAAAGCATCCTCTTGTTCCTGTGCTCTGAAGCTGCACCTCCTCGCTGCACGTGAGCTCGAGACGGAACGAAGAGCCAATTTTGACCCACCCACCAGCCCCTGAGGACAGCAAGTGGTTTTGAATAAGTTTGATGTGATAACACTAATTTTTTGCAGGTTGTGATGATTGTCGTGATACCTTTTGAATATGCAATAAAGATTGGATAAATTGTAGTATGTTTTGCAAATAAAAGTAATTACGCACTAGTGTCGATCAGTAATCATGCCTTTTTTATAAGTCATAATTGTTACTGTCTTTTAGTAATTTAGCCATTTAGGAATTTAGTTAGAATTGTCGTATTTATTTTGGTCGGGCGGTAAGGTCATGATCGGTGAGCAGTAATTGGAAGATCCCTAGGGGTGGGCGTCACCCATTACGGATGGGAGCGCTCGAGGGAGGTGGCCATTGGCCCCTCAACGGGGAGGCGGTCCCTTCTAAGGACGGGCCGCCGAAAGGAAAGGAAAGGCGGTCAAGGCCCCTTCCTGGGTAGGAGGGGCTACAGCCCCCTCCTGGGGAATTTCCCGGTGCCAGGACATCTGCGACGGCAGATGTGGTAAGTTGTGTGGGGTTTGGGAGGGGGTCTACGCTACCTTCTAGATACCTCACACGAGTCCTCGGACGACCTTTAAATGGCGTCGAGTTTATTGGGGCCCCCGTCAAGTCAAGGGAAATTGGTAAATGCACTTGAGGTACGCCTCTGTGCGGTCGCCCCTCACAAGTGAGGGGGATATGTCTGGTTTAGGGATCTTGACACCGGTTACGACCTTGCCGTTGGCCCTTAAACGTTAGGATGTACAATTTCAAGTTAAAGTTTTGTAGGATGTTAGTTCGGCTAGGAGAACCTTTGTATTAGAGAATATGTTAAGGTTAGCCAAACATCGCAAATGTGGAAATGAAATTGTACATTAATATGAAACTGTTATTTTAACGTTTTAATTTTGTTTCATATTTTAATAAATACGGCCGGGAGGGTCACTCCCTCCCGTCTTCCAAAAGTTCAGAACCGTTTCCAGTTTCCCATCATTGGGGATTGTGTTGAGAGGGGGTGGCGGGTATTTCAGCCATATTCAGGTATGGCTCTAGCTAAATCTGAGGTATATACAGCAATATAATCTGCAAAAGCAGTTATTTTCAGGCTCTTCCCACCATGGTGGGTTGGAATAATATTAGCTTGTACTAACAGTGCCTTTAAAAACGGTTCTAAAGATAGAGCAAATAGCAGAGGGGACAGAGGGCAACCTTGCCTTGTTCCTCTCCCTATTTGAAAATTATCTGACTCCATTCCCCCATAACTAATCTTAGCCAGTGGGTTGTCATAAAATGAGGATACCCAAACAAGGTATAGGCCCTGTATGCCCATCTTCTTTAGCACTTCCCACAAATATTCCCACCCCACTCGGTCAAATGCCTTTTCCGCATCTAGCATAACCATTCCGAGTGGGGTGAGAGTAATTGAGGCTACATCAAAAGCTGTTATTGCAGTATTTACATGAGCCGTGGTGTCCCATCACAAACCCATTTTGCTGTACATTGACCAAATCTGGCATGATTGGGGCAAAGCGGTTTGCCAAGATTTTAGCAAATATTTTTACATCTAAGTTGAGTAGAGAAATCGGCCAATAGGAGCCACATTCCTCCGGAGGTTTATTTTTTTTGAGAAAAAATATTATTTTAGCTATTTTCCAAGACGTAGGAGCTTTTCCAGATGTGGCTATCTGATTAATTACAGATTCTAGGAGAGGTAGTAGTTCTTGTGCACAAATCTTATACAATTCTAAGGGGAGACAATCTTCTCCAGTAGCTTTTCCCAGAGGTAGGGCAGAGATAGCTAAGTTTATTTCAGCTAGTGTTATTTTTAAACTAAGTTGTTGAAAAGTTTCTATATCATTATCTCTTTGTGTTGATAAATGTTCATTGTGATATTGCTGTATTTTAGCTTTGGTGGGGGTATTGTCTGGGGTATATAGTTGTCTATAATAGCTAACAAACTGATCTAAAATCTGATCCGGTTGTTCATACTTTGATATTCTTAATTCTAGTTTTTGCTTTTTTGTCTGCTACTTTGTATGCCAGCACTTTACCGATTCTGTCTCCCCCTTCGTATTGAGTCATTTTATATTTTTGAATCTTAGCACAGTGTCTCTCTCTAAGAGTCGTTTTGATAGATGATTTTAATTTACACAGCTCTATTCTTAATTCATCGATCTTAGATGTTGTTTGTGTAGTAGCTTCGGCAAGTTGCAGTTCTACTTGCAATATGTCAGAAGTAATTATCCTAGTGGCTCGGCGTTTCTCAGCGTTTGACCGCAAAATATATTGCTGATTGAAGCCTCTAATGCTGCATTTGCAAGTGTCCCACACTATGTTTATATTAGCAGAGTTAATATTCAGCTCTATAAATTCTTTAATGTGTTCTTTTAGTAATATAACAAAACGAGATTCTACAAGTAACTATCTTGGAAAAGTGAAGAATCGTGTCTCCCGCCTCTGATCTCTTACTTCAATTTCTAATAATATTGGATTATGATTAGGGCTCCCGGTTTTATGGTATTTATTTTTTTGCCATTTCCGTCTGTATTTATCCATATTTATTTTTTGGGCATTATTTCTGTATTTATTCACATTTATTTTTGCCACAAGAAAAAGACGCTGCTACAGCTAGTATTTTTCCGCATTTATTTAAATTGACAATGCACACTAGCCCCCTAAATTCAAAAAGCGCAAACATCTTCACCAATCCTTCTCTGGGCAGCAACCAAGATGTGGAATAGCATTCCTCCGTCCTGAGAAAGGTCCCTACAAACAGCACATTCAAGAGGGATGAAAGCGCTCCTAGTTGAACACAAAATTACAGTTACCATATCTCACACCTTGGACATGCCTGGTTCTCAATCGTGGTTCTGGAACATCCCACATAACAATTTCTGTAGTCTTTCATTGTTTCTAGATTAGATCTTAATGTCTAGCATTGAACAGGAACCACTGTAATCTAAGAATGTCTGTTTGCTGCTCTAATCCAGCCTGTTCTCTGGGATTAGAGTACGTGTGGGTAAAATGGCATTTCAAAATATACAGTCTTTATGTATGTATGCTCACTAGTTTCTCCTCATTGCATCACTCCAATGCAAAGTTCTCTTAGGTAGCGTGATGTGGTCTGCGCTCCACAAAATTCTTAAATAAATCAATGAACGCTAAAGGCAAAAGTGCGATTGGTGTGAAGCTTCCACCCTCCATACATACACACGTCACTTCCAAAAACTGTCTCTAAAGTGAGCTGTATCTTAAAACATTTCTCTAGGGGAACATGCACGATAAATGTCTGAGTTTCTTTTACATCCATCAAAAGGTTTGAACGCACACCGAATTTTCACCAAGTTAGTCCATTTAAAGATTTATGTTTAGCAACTGCGTGCTTATCACTGGGTGCGTGCCTTGCCCTATGGCACGCTTTTTCAATGAACATCAAGTTTGTGGGGTGGCATTTCACCCCGCAACCCAGTGGCACAGCGAAATTCTATTCCAAACTCATCTGAACGTTACACAAGTTTACAAAATGTATTCTGCGCTTTTTCTCTCGTCATCTTTCTTCAATGAAATCCCACGTGGATGTGGCCCTGCTATTTCACACACTTCCAGTGTTCTGAATGTGCCCATCCGGACCCCGTTTCTTTTACACGATGGTAACAACGTCCTGCGCGACATACAAACTTAAAAATAAATTAATTGACCAGACCACCTCGGGCGCCCCCGCACCGCCCCCCGCCCCTGGCACTAAGGTATTATAAACATTGGGATCTCTTAAACAGACACCGATCGCCCAATAAAGGATAGGAAAGCTTCTGGGAGATATCTAATAAAAGAGGTGCCTCTCAAGTTCGTGTTTTAAAAGCACCTGTGCTTGTGCACTCCTGGGTTGGGCAAGTTCAGAAGGGGGCTGGTAGGGGACTTGTGAGGGGAGAGGAGGGGGGCAGTGAGGGCCTGGTGGGGGTACTTCACAACATGAGGTCAGTCGAGGTAGACTGCGAGGGTGGATGATGGAGGAGAGAATCACGGTTGGAGAAATGCATAAATAAACACTTACAACTCCAAGGCCAGTTCATAGGCAGAGAAACCATACATGCTCACATGCCCCTGGCAGGGAAATCAGTGCAGGGTCCCCCAGGGTGATTCAGTCGCTCCTCCACCCGCTGCCCGTGCTTTGAGAGCCGAGGTGATGCCCCCAACTGTGCGGCCCACGCACTTCAAGCAGAGCCGCCACAACAAGCCATTACGATCGTTAGAGACTTATCTTGTGAATAGGAATGGCGGCGGGCTGGCGCAGAGATAAAGCCGACGGTGGCAACAGTAAGGCGCCTTCACACCTGGTGGTCCGTAGTGCAAACAGGAAGAATAGGCAGGTGAGCCTGCGAAATAAAGGCCAGAGCGCGCAGCACCATTTAGTAGTATTTTGCCGTTTATACATATAAATACAGACAAAGGAAATATCGATTTCCGTCTGTATTTATATGTATAAATCCGTAAAAACGGAAAACCGGGAGCCCTAATTATGATCAGATGTAATCCTTGGACATAGTTCAATGTTGCACTGACCAATTATTTGGTCCGTTGCCCAGACCATATCTATTCGGGAGCAAGATCTATGGGGCGCAGAGTAGTATGTACGTCCCGCTATTAAATGGTATTTAGTACGCCATGTGTCCTTCAAGTTATGCAATCTACCCAGTTCCAAAATAGCAGATCTAACTTTGCGCATTCTGCCTAGGGAGCCCTGCCCCGTGGAATCTATTTTATAATTAATAACACAATTGAAATCACCCATGACCAAAAGCTCCCGTCCCATTCTAATAACTCTATACTTAGCTGGTCATACAGTGTTGGGTCATCTATATTAGGCCCATATATCAAACATAGAACAAACTGTTTACATCCAAATTTTACTTGAGCAATCGCCCACCTTCCCCGTGCATCTGAAGCGGTCTTAAGAATTTCAGCCACCATTCGTTTTTGTTTAAGGATTGCCACCCCCCGGATTGAGGCTCCCAAAGTTGAGCATACCAACAAATCGTAGCCTAATTGAGATAATAATTTTCTGTCTGGTAGCTAATATGTGTTTCTGACAAAAGCGCATAATAGGGTATATACATATCAAATTCCTCTTGTACTAATCCTCGCTTTTGCTTGCTATTGAGGCCTGCAACATTCCAAATTAATAATCTTAACTTAGACATTTCTTAAATTAATAGCTTTAGTTCTCCTCTGTAAATAATCTTTATTAAACAAACATGACTTGCTTTTATCTAATGCATATTTCTTTCTTGCAATACAGATTTTCCCCCCTTTTTTGCACCCACCCTTGCCCACAACCCAATCCCACCCCTTCACCCTCACGTCTCTGAGGGGGGAGCACCCCTCTATCCCTTGCTGCCGCTGGAGGGGCAGCGTAGTGAGGTATTAGGCATGGAGACTACCCCACCTGCTTCCAACACAAAAGGTCTTCAATTTATCAGAGAGAAAGAAGGAGGGAAAAAGAAAGAGACAGACAGAAATGCGAACCAAAATGGAAAAAAAGTTTTTGAAGTATAAAAGAAAAATAGGGAAAAGTGAGAAAAATATAAAAAGAAAGAAAAAAAAGATTCCTCCCTAGAAATGGTTCATTTAACATTACAAATTTGAGTATAACTAGATAGATAGCTCGTCTAGGGATGTCTCTTATGAACTTATTTCAGTTATCTCTTTCTATCCTACGCATACTTCATTTAACATTAGAGATTCAATTCAATTCAATTAACCCTCGAAGAGTCAACTAATCAGAAAAATATGTCCTATTACAGCCCATTTCATTTGTCTCTTTCCATTGTAAACTTTTCCAGAGCCTGGACTGCTTCTTCAGGTTCGGAAAAAAAGAATGATTAGCCATTTCTGATCACTTTAAGGCGAGCAGGTTCTTGTAAGTACACTGTACAGCTTATGGCCTTAAAGGAATCAATCATTTTGCAAAGCTCCCAGCGTCGATCCATAGTGCTCTTACTCAAGTCCGAGCGCACAAAAAAGGTAATGTTGTCAATAGTGACTGGGCTGTTGGATTTAGCTTTGAGAGATACTGCTTGTCTCAACAAAAAGTTCCCAAAATATATCAAAAATGGTCTAGGAAATGTATTATTTTTGTTCTTTTGAAATAGAGGCAGCCTATGCACTCTTTGCAGTTGAGAATCCCAGTCCCAATCCGATAAATCGATGAAAGCTTTTTGAAATAGTTTCACAACAAATGATCTGGGGTCAGCCCCTTCCATGCCCTCGGGAATTCCAAAAAGTCTGAGGTTATGTCTGCACGCCCTATTTTCCATGTCCTCCACTTTAGCTTCTAGTTTGATTACACGTGTCGTATGAAATCTTGTTAGCGACTCCGAACGGGTTGCGCCTTCTTCCACCTCCACAATCCGTTGCTTTAAGTCTTCTATCTCCTGTGTAACCCCTCCCAGCTTTTGGCAGACTTCACTCATAAATGACTGGAGTTTGGTGTTATCCTCCCTTAGCTGTAAGTACTGTTGTTGGCTTTCCTGCCTTTGTGCTAAGAGAGTTCGCATAATTAAATCAGTGGAGGCAGAGTTTAAGTGGTCTACCATTTCCTCCCGTGTCTCTAGTTGTGCCTGCAATTGGTTTAAATCATTGCTATGATCTGACGTTTGAGGTAATTCGAATTTTATTGTCAATTGTGTCCCCTATCGTAGACCCCAACGGCTCCATGTACGTGCTTCAAGTACATGTATGTTCCCTCCACAACCAGCTATGAAGACGCAAATATATTTGCGTCCAACGTTAACATGTCCTCTTTCAGATGCACCATGAATGGGTCGATAATTCAGTTCCTAAGTATGCCTTGCCACCGTCTTTACATGGTGCACCTTCACGTTTTCCTGGCTCTGACAAGCTAGGCCCTGATTCCTGCCATCGAGGCCTTCCTGCCTTCTGCCTCTGAAAGCTGCAGCCTGGATTCTGTATCCATGACCTCTGCCTTACTCCCTGCGCGGCGAGCGGTGCCCGGCTCGGCCTGCATGCCTGCCAAGACTGTATTCAGCCTTCAAGTTATCTGCTCCGCTCCTCGAAAATACATTCCTGTCTAGTTATTTAGGTAAACATCCTCCCAGCTGCAGAGCAAAGGGCCCGGCCTCACTGTCTCCGTGCAAGTAATTCACTGCTCCTGTTACCATGGTAGGCCCATGGCCCCTCGCACTACACGCAGACACATAGACGCTTATGCACGCACTCACAGTCAGTATAGAATAGCCTCTGTCCGAGAGACCTTTCCTTCCAGATAATACAGTTCCGCAAACACAAGATATCAGATATGATTGGGTTTAGATTGTCCTGACACGCCAGACTTCTGTCTCCTCTTTTGGAGCTAAATGTCAAGTCCCCTTCACCCTCCAGTTCCACGTCATTCACACGTCATGCTGCTGCGCGCGCATCTCTACCATATATTTCTGCTGACACTGCAGAATTCCTCTATGGATCCACCCACCTGTGACACTTTCATGTGACGTTTCTAGCACACACCTCCGTGTACGCCCTCGTGCACGCCTTCTGTTACGTACATGTGTTCCTATCTCTTTTCTCTCAGCTGTTACGCCTTCTGTATTCCTCACCATTATATGCATTTACTATATATATTGTACTCTGTCAATAAAGTATTGTCTATCCCTTCCTGAACCTTCGTGGTGATGGAACACGATACCTGGTTCGAACCAATTCCATTTTATGGAATAAAACCCTTATAAACTCAGATGCCACGGACTCTGCCTCTCATTTTCGATTGAGTTATTTTATTGAACTTTACCGCATAAAATTCCGTATAGGTAATTTTTATTTACCACACGTTGGTGGCGACTTATGAGCAAAAGAAGAGTTAAGAGAACAAGGAGAGCCAGGACTCACAACTAACTTTTCTTTTTCAGTACTTGATAGTTCCAGTAAGCAGTCATCAGATCTTGTCTCCAGCGACATTGGATTTGACTTAGAGTTTGTTTGATCAGTTTGTAGGCTAGTAGGAGTATTCGCTACTGACTTGTCTGTCAAGTTTGCAGTTACAGTTTGATCTAAAGTAGTAAGCTGATTAACCATATGAGCATCCATGTCACTGAATTCGTTATTAATCAATAAAGTTGGCAAGGCTGTTGTAGCCACTTTCATTGGTGGTAATGTTTTTTTGTAGTTTCCATTCTGGGTTATATAGTTTTATCTCTTAAACGCAGTTCTTCCTCAGGACTAGCTCCAGAGAGCCTTAAGGCCATGTTCTTTACTCCCCCTTTAGCCTCAATCCATTTTCTCAGCGGGCTATCATCAACTATAGCCTTGCGCCCTTTTTTAGCTCCATTTAGGTCTTTACTCTGTGTTTTGCGAGTTGTAGTTTTTGATTTAGCTTTGGCTTTTGCTTTTCTTAAACCAGTCAGTTTGCTAGTGTTAGCTCGGTTACATGAGGTTTCTGCATCAGTTTCTCCTTCATCAAGTATCTCTTTGTATTCTTCATATTCAGGATTAGAATCCTCATCGATTAGCTCCGTTGCATCGACAGATAAACTCACTGAAGTGTTTTTTCCCTTTAGAAGGCTTTCATCTAGTTGTTTCTCTAGTGCTGCTCCACCAGTAGTTACCTCTATAATCTTCGAGGTTTTCTGTGTTGCTTCAGTCCTGCCAGTTACAGCGCTGTTATTTGTAGCGGCACTTAATGCACCTGCTGCAGCCAACACAGTATTTTGACTAGCGTTTGTGCCTAAATGCTCCACAGTATTTTCTAAATTAATCATGTCTTTTCCATTTGTCGTTTCATTGTCCCTTATAAGCACAAATTCTTGAGCTGATTTGTCTTTAATACAGGGTTCAGCTTTATCCACGGCTATATTTGCATCTTTTAAAGCGATCTCAGTTAAACCAATAACTCGTGTTTCCTCTGACTCCTCTGGGGATGGCAAGTTTGAATCATTTAATATTATTTCGCTATTACCCTGTGAGTCAGTACTATTGCTAACACTTGTATTGAGCACCGCCGGGCGTATTCATTGTTTAGTAAGCGCAGTTATGGTTGTGTCTTTAGCACAGGCCCCCACGCCCGTTGCCGTTTTGTTTTTCAAAGCGGATTCTGCAATTTTAGCCTCACAAGAAGAGAGCGTGGACATCGTATCTGTGCCTTCGGTTTTCCCTGTCTTTCCAGCCCTTGCAGTTCGAGCAGAACGGGTGTTTTGCCACGATTTCATCAGACCAGCAGCGTTCCTTGGCTCTGTTGTCGAAAGCGGCATCCGTTCTTCATTTGGCGCCGAGCACAGCTGTGAGTAGAGCAAACCGTGACCCGCCCTGTAGCATGCCCTGCTGAGTGCACGAAGGGGGAAGGCACTTCTGAACCTCCAGACTGGGAGAATACCTCCGCTAACACGCCAAGCAAGCTGCAGCATCAATGCCTGATTAGGTTAGAAGACCGCTTCTGTAAAATTTCATGGTTCTAAAAATTTTTTTTAAGTGATTCCTATGATTTCTATGACTTTCTCTTTGTCCGCAATGCTGTGTTGACTTTAATTTATCCAGCTTGAAGGTCTTGGTTCGCTGTTTCTCGAGTTTGTTGGAAGCAGTAGGGAGCTACTCCACACCAGCTTCTTCACCTGGCGGCATCAATCCGCCATCTTGACTCCACCTCCAACCCAGAAATCCATTTCTTTCAACTGCAACTGGGAACTTTTTCCCTTTCTGAAGAAGAATTAGCTGAAATAAAACATGACACTGAAATGTGGTAGCTTGAAAATTCTTAATGACGAAATGCGAGTGTCTTTATCTAATATTCCACCAAATATTGACCAGCCGTATTCATCCTATTCACCTCATTCATCTCAATAAAATAGTAAATGCTGTTGTTTTTATTCAAAGTTTTTCATTCTTGAACATATTTAGATATTGTTACTCATAAAGGACAACATGTTTTGGAAAAGTATGTGTGTTATATTACAAATCATATATATATATATTTTAAATCACTGAAACGTTTTCGTGAGATATGTTGGGTCCCCATACATTTTGATATTTACAATTTATATGCCATATATGGTACATAAGTAGTATTACTTTTATTTGATTTCGTTAAAAATCATAAAAGCATGGAAAAAACACATATTACATAATAATTATCTAAGATAAAAGTCTATAAAATGCAAACAAGTAAAAACATTATCCTATCATGAGCTTTGGTCACAACGACAAGTAAAACAAAAATATTGTATTCTATACAAATCGTAGGAAGTTCATTGCAGTTCAATATAAAAAGAGCGATATTTGAAGTCAGTGCAGAAAGGGAGTGAACAAACAGACATATACCTTTGCCATGTGGACTATTATGTTTTTTGTCCAATTCTTTGGCTGCTATTTTCCAAAGGGTGATGGCTCGACATGACAGCTGAATTGACAGCCCACCAAGGCATTGTATCACTGCATCTCTGCATGACCTCAATTGATGTTTCCTAAAAATCTCACGGAGGACTATTTTTTGAGGTTCTAATAGCAAGGGGCAGATGCATAAAAGGTGTAATAACGACTCTTCTCCTTGTGCACAAAGGCGACATTCTTTAGTGGGCCATGTAGACTTCCATTTCGGGGTTAGATCCTTTGTGGGGAATGAACCCAGCCGCAACAGCATCAAATAGTGCTTCTTGTAATGCGAGAAGTGTTCAGACAAGTACGGTTGGGGTTTCAGAAACTGATATGATTGAATCACTGCCCATGCATGATTTTTCTTAGCAAAGGCAGATTTGTCAATAAATAGCGAAGTTTGTTTAATTGCGCCATTTACCATATTTTTGAACTCAGAATAGATGTTGTTGTATGCCAAGCCTCTTCAAGATGTAGATCAACGAAGGATTCTTTTAGGACTGCAACAATAGAGTTTTTTTGCCTCGATTGCTTTTCGATTTCTTCAATGTCTTCCGCTTGCCTCAACCTCCAGTAATATTTTACCATCACCCCTTGTCTGGTAGGTTTCTGGTTTTTCAGCCCGTATTCCAGTTGAACGTGTGCCTGAGAAATGTGCTGAGGAATTAAAACCAGACGCTTAAAAAAACTCAATTGGGCTAGGTTTAAGGCAGCTGCATCTTTTGTATTCATAATTTCCGACCCATATGATATTGAGGGTAAAAGTTCTGCTGCAATTATCTTAAGCAATTGACATGTTGGACAACCTTTTAGCTTCTTCTGTAAAATTTCGAAAGCATGAAGGAGTTGTTTTGCTTTAATATTCCCTTGGTCCAAGTGTTGCTTATATTTAAGTGTATGGTCAAGTTGGAACCCTAGGTATTTGTATGAGTCCACCTGGGATATGGGTTTTTCCTCCATTTTCCCGGTGAATTTGCCCTTTCACCCTATTTTGTGATGACTACTAAAGCATAATACCTTAGTTTTCTTAAGGTTTATTATTAGTTGAGCAGAAGTGATATAAGATCCTAGTTGGGTCATCAATCGCTGCAGGCCTATTGGTGTTTGTGCTCGGAGCACAATATCATCTGCGTATTAAAGGCTCCTGATTGATGTTTTGCCCAATTTTGGGGGGTCAATTTGCAATTGTTGGAGGTACTTGTCAAGATCGGCTGTGTAGATGTTAAATAAACAGGGGCCAACACACACCCCTGTTTTAGCCCGTTTAATGTTGGGATCTTGTTTGTTATGGTGCGGCCCTCCCCTTTCCTTATCTGCACCCACGTGTTTGAGTAAAGATTGATTATTGCCTCCATAAGTTTGGGTGGTGCCCCCCAGCTTTTCATTTTGGCCCACAACTTCTTTCTCAGGACCTTGTCGAACGCTGCTTTAAGGTCAATGAAGCAAGCGTACAAGGTTCGATATTTCGCGCAAGCTTGATTGGCTAGAAGAGTCACAGCAGAAATATTAGTAAGGGTGCCCATTGCGGCCCGAAATCCAGTTTGTGTGTTTGGTATCAGGTTTATGCGATTGACTCAATCCTCTAGATCTGCCAAGAGATTTGAAGCATATATCTTGGCCTCCACATCAATCAGTGCAATCATTCTATAGTTCGCAGGGTCTTAACGTGAACCCGTTTTGTATATGGGATTTAAAATGCTTCCTTTGCAGGAATCAGGGATCGAGCCAGTTGCTAACGCGTGCGTAAACAATGGAGTTAGAATACCAGTCCAAAATGAGGGGTCATATATGTATTTGTCCTTATCTCTTATATCCAGTTAATTTTACCTCAAAGTGCTGAATGAAAAAACATATGACTCGTCTTATTTTCTGTTGCCTTTTGGTGCACTGCGATGAGGAAAGCGGTCCCACCTGAGTTCAATGCGCAGAGACCAGCTGATAAGTTGCCTGATTGTTTTACCAATTGCAATTCCAGGTCTCCTTTTGTTTTGGGGAAGGGTATCTTGAGAATGGATGCAATTTTTTCTCTCTGGGGTGAAATTGAGATTTCCAAATTAAATGCCCTAGGTATTGTACCTCTTTAGTGAGGGCTGGGCCTTGTTGCGTGCATTGCTATGTTACCATAGGCTTATAAGAAGTTTAAATGCCATTTTACCTTTTCGCTGCTTTTGCACACAACACTACACATAAATGTTGTCGTAAGTTAGGCTGCGTAAAATGCTTCACATGAGAATGGCTTGTTTTTACCATCTCGAGACTTACATCGAGACTCTAGTCAGCACACAGTATTCTAAAGCCTACAAGGTTATCATAACAAGGTAGCTGTTGTTCGGGCTGATCGTCTCACGTTTTAGCCCTAACATACATGCAGCTGCAGCCAACGTGATTCTGGCGCCTTTAATAAGGCACTGCAAGCATGATTTCAGGCACTTGGAAGACTCCCGTTTTTCCAGAGAGACAGAGTGCTTTTGCAGATCCTGATGTGATACATTCCTGCTGATCCTAGAGGTATGGGGTCCCCCGCACAAGCCTAAGAGACCTTCTATATTTTATACAACATAGTTCTACATCTAGGGAGAGTGTTATACTAGGCACTATAAGACCTGTTTTCACCATCATTGTAATATGATTTCTCCTTTTGTGTTTTATGGATTTGTAACAATGCTGACCATATTATTTCTGGTTGTATGTCTGCTTATGTTAGCAAAAATACTGCATCTTAGAGCACGTCGTTAAAATAAATATTTTAACTTTGCCCCTGTCTCTTTTTACTCCTGTTGTGGACTGGTATGAGAGTATAACGAAAGAGTGGTCTTGCTTCCCACCATTCCTGAGTATAACCTAAGTTGCATGTTCTGGGTTGTCTAATCATTGGTTCCTTTGCTATAGGATGAAGAGCTAATGTGACACTGATGCTAGATGGTTAGGGTTTCTAGGCACTGAGGTGAGTTTTTTGGTACACCACAATTCACTGAGGTCCTGGGTCTCTGTGCACATTCTGTGTAGGAGCAGAATCCAGGCAACACCTTTTCTAGTGGCTAAGTGGATTTTTACCAGATTGACCTTGAGACCCATGGAGCCTAAGGAGTCCAAAACATTACATACGGTTGTATGACAGAGACAGTCATGGCTGAACCACGCATGCCTCTACAACGCGGTTCCAACCTCAAATGTGACTTAACCATGCATTTGTTTACTATGTATGCCTTTACAACGATTTTTGTTGCAAAGGTATGACTGCTAAAGGAATCTGTGTGGTAAATTCAAAACTAGACTATCCCAGCTACCAGCCCATCCACTAGCTCCACTCAGAACCACAAGATGTGCAATCCCATAGGGCCCAATGCAGGCGATTTGCTATTTCCAAACTAGGTCAAAACCACCCTTACTGTGGATCGATTTTCCCCAAAATGTTCATACACGCAGTAGGCATTCCCAACCCTCAGAAGCTGCATCACCCGAGCAACTGAAACCACCCAAAAAGTATTTTTCAAGAACCTCCAAAATGAGCCCATTGGATAAAATTGGACACCAGCATCTCAGAAACAATTGCGTCCGATCCTTTGCAAACTTGGAGGGACACAAGACCCACTTGTCCCCAAATACCTACCAAGCTGCATCCCAATCGATTCACGGGAATGGGTATGACTTTTGACCTAAAAAACCCCACCTGCTCCCATTCAAAAACAAGCAAAATTCAGCCAAAACAAGTAAAAAACCAAATTTCAGCCAAACCTTGCTAACTCCTATATGAGCAAAAGTGAAATGGTCCCTGCGTCCTAACTCGAGGAGCCCTAGCCCAAACCAACCCTAATCCCTAAAAACTACCCTGACAACCCTGCTCTGTGCCTTAAACCCCCCCAAAACCAACTACTCCACCCCCAAACCTGACCCCAGCCCCTCTACCTGTCCGCGTTGACCTTTCTTTCTTAACGCTTCCGGTTCATCTCCCTGCCTATCGGGCATTCAGACCGCGCACTGCCTTAACCTTGCATATGCGTGGTTAATGCAAGCATGGTTCCGCTTGCAGGTAAACAACATGCATGTCTCAGACCGCGTTGCTAAGGCAGTTACCATTGCATACGTGTGGTAGATGTGTTTACCATGAGGGACTGTATATAACAATGTCATTAATGTAGGCAGTACCTTCCACTTCAGGAGCCCCTTCAGCGACGACACTCTGATGACAGTCGGTGTCCAAGAGAGCCACAATGGGATCCTCTTTCACTTTCATTGTATTGTATTGCAATTGCATTTATATAGCGCTTACTACCCCGATGAGGCGTCAAATCGCTTTTTCGGCGAGTAGCACGCTACTCCAGGACCCATAGAGGATTAATGTTGAATTAGTATAGTGAAACATGCAAGTACATTTTAAGTAGTGCATAGGGTAGTCAGTTATTTGGATTCAGAAGGATAGTAGAAGGATAGAGTAGGGAAATAAAGGTTTGTATTTATATAGAGCTTGTCACCCATGATGGGGTGTTGAAGCACGCTTCTCCAGAAACCCATAAAAGATTAGTAGTGAATTAGTATGGTGAAATATGTCAAGTCAAGTCAAGTCAAGTCATAAAATTTATATAGCGCACTACATACCCAGAGGGTTTCAAGGCGCTTAGGAAGGGGAGGAGGATTATTTGTCAAATATCCACGTTTTAAGCTGCTTTCTGAACGCTAGGTGATTCTGGGTGAGGCGAAGGTAAGCGGGGAGTGAGTTCCAAGTTTTGGCAGCCAGGTATGAGAAGGATCTGCCTCCCATGGTGGTCTTGTTGATGCGAGGTACAGTGGCGAAGGCTTGGCTGGAAGAGCGAAGTTGGCGGGAGGGGGTGTAGAAGGACAGTCGAGAATTGAGGCAATCTGGTCCGATGTCGTAGAGTGATTTGTGTGCGTGGGTAAGCAGTCGGAAAGTGATCCTCTTATTGACGGGTAGCCAGTGAAGGTCTTTAAGGTGACCGGAGATGTGTTCGTTGCGTGGGATGTCTAATATGAGTCTGGCTGAGGCGTTTTGGATTCGTTGTAGTTTCTTCTGGAGTTTAGCGGTGGTACCTGCGTAGAGGGTGTTTCCGTAGTCCAGTCGGCTTGTGACCAGAGCGTGGGTGACTGTTTTCCTTGTTTCGGAGGGGATCCAGCGAAAAGTTTTTCTGAGCATGCGGAGAATGTTAAAGCAGGAAGAGGATACGGCGCTGACTTGTTTGTTCATTGAGAGTGAAGAATCCAGGATGACGCCAAGGTTCCGTGCGTGGTCTGTCGGGATGGGTGCATTTCCGAGGGCTTCCGGCCACCAGGAGTCGTCCCATGCAGAGGGGGATTTACCTAAGATGAGGACTTCTGTTTTGTCCGAGTTAAGTTTCAGACGGCTTTGTTTCATCCATTCGGCGACTTCTTTCATTCCTTCGTGTAGGTTAGTTTTGGCGGTGCTGGGGTCCTTGGTGAGAGATAGGATCAGTTGAGTGTCATCCGCGTAAGAGATGATGTTGAGGTTGTGTTGGCGGGCGATGGCCGCGAGGGGGCTCATGTATACGTTGAAGAGGGTGGGACTGAGTGAGGATCCTTGTGGTACGCCGCAGATGATTTCAGAGGCCCCGGACTTGAATGGTGGGAGGCGGACTCTCTGGGTTCTTCCGGTGAGGAACGAGGTGATCCATTTCAGTGCCTTTCCTTGGATTCCGATGTTATTGAGGCGTTGTAGAAGGGTGCTGTGGCAGACTGTGTCGAAGGCTGCAGAGAGGTCGAGGAGGATGAGGGCGACTGTGTCTCCATTGTCTAGTAAAGTTCGAATGTCGTCTGTTGCTGCGATGAGGGCGGTCTCAGTGCTGTGTTTGGCTCGGAAGCCAGATTGTGAGGGGTCGAGTGATTTGTTGGCTTCGAGGAAGGCGGCGAGCTGGTTGTTGACAGCTTTCTCGATGACTTTGGCCGGGAATGGAAGAAGCGAGATGGGGCGGTAGTTTTTGAGTTCGGTGGGGTCTGCTGTTGGTTTTTTCAGAAGGGCGGTGAGTTCAGCGTGTTTCCAGTCTTCTGGGAAGGTAGCGGAGTTGAAGGAGCAGTTGATGACGTCTCGGAGGTGCGGAGCTATGATGGAGTCTGCTTTGTTGAAGATGTGGTGAGGGCATGGGTCTGTGGGGGATCCTGAGTGGATGGAGTTCATCAGGCGGATGGTGTCCTCAGTGGAGATTGGGTTCCAGGCGTTAAGGGTGTTAATGGGGGGAAGATGGTCAGCTGGTGGTAGGGTGGGTTGGCTTCTGGGTTGGTTGTCAAAGCTGTTGTGGATGTCAGCAATCTTGTTGTGGAAGAAAGAGGCTAGGGAATCGCAGAGGGTTTGGGAGGGGGTGATGTCGTTGGAGTTGGCCGAGGGGTTGGAAAATTCCTTGACGATGTTGAAAAGTTCCTTGCTGTTGTGGGCGTTGTTGTCAAGTCGATCCTTGAATGCTGTTTTCTTGGCTTTTCGGATCAGTTGGTGGTGGGTACGGATGGCGCTTTTGAAGGCGTCCTTGTTGCTGGTGGATGGGTCTTTTTTCCAGGCCTTTTCAAGGGAGCGGCACAGTTTCTTGGACTTCTTGAGGTCATCGTTGAACCATGAGGCCTTCTTGATGCCAAGTTTGTGATGACGCTTTTTCAGTGGTGCTAAGGTGTCGGCGGTGTTGGATAACCAAAGGGTGAGGTTGGAGGCGGCTTCGTTGGCGTTAGAAGAGAGGGCTGGGGAGGTTTGGAGGAGCGATGTGGAGATCTGCTCTGTGGTGATTTTGTTCCAGTTTCTTTGTAGAGTTGGTTGGAGGTGGATGATGGGTTTCGGCTTGTTGTAGGTGAAGTGAACGCAGCTGTGGTCAGTCCAGAAGAGATCCGTAGTGTGGCTGAAGGAGACATGGTTGCTGGAGGTGAAGATGGGGTCGAGAGTGTGACCTGCGATGTGGGTGGGGGAAGTGACCAGTTGTTTAAGTCCGAGGTTGGCGAGGTTGTCCACTAGGGTGGCGGTGTTGCGGTCGTTGATCTTTTCAAGGTGGAAGTTGAGGTCTCCCAGAAGGATGTAGTCTTTGGAGGGGAGCGCGTGTGGGGTGATGAAGTCCGTGATGTCTTCACTGAATTTTGCGCGTGGTCCTGAAAGTAATTTGAGTGGTGGATATTAGTCAGTTATTTGGAGTGAGAAGGATAGTGGAGGGATAGAAGGGGAAGAAAGGTTTGCATTGATATAGCGCTTGTTACCCCTGATGGGTGTTGAAGCGCTTTTCTGGTGAGTAGCACGCTACTCCGGAACCCATAAAGCATTAGTGTTCAAAATTAGTATAGTGAAATATGAAGTAATTTGAGTGGTGCATATGTTATTAAGTTATGTGGATAGAGGAGGGTAGGTGGTGGGATAGTAGAGGGAAAGAAGTTTGTATTTATATAGCTTTTGCTATCCCTAATGGGGTTTTAAAGTGCTTTTTTGGCGAGTAGCACGCTACTCTGGAACCCATACGGATTAGCATTGAATTAGTATGATGAAATTATTTTGAGTGGTGGATATGAAAGTCATTTATTAGGTCTCGCCTTTACCATTCCGCAGGAATGGGAAATGGGGAGAATTCAAGTTGGCTATTTTCTCTTCAAACCAAAGGGCTTTCAGCCGCGGTTTTCTTGCAGTTCATGTGAATCACATGATCAAACATGCACGAGCATTCACGTCCAGGGCTTCTCCTCCCCTAGCAGCACTCCTCCCACACCAGCAACTCTCCCCTCCCACACCAGCACCTCCCCTCTCTCTCTCCGCAAACACAGCCTTGCCCTAGCAGCACTCCTCCCACACCGGCAACTCCCCCCTCCCACAACAGCACCTCCCCTCTCTCTCCCCGCAAACACAGCCTTGCCCTAGCAGCACTCCTCCCACACCAGCAACTCCCCCCTCCCACACCAGCACCTCCCCTCTCTCTCCCCGCAAACACAGCCTTGCCCTAGCAGCACTCCTCCCACACCAGCAACTCCCCCCTCCCACACCAGCACCTCCCCTCTCTCTCCCCGCAAACACAGCCTTGCCCTAGCAGCACCCCTCCCACACCAGCACCTCCCCTTTCTCTCCACGCAATCACAGCCTCCCCCTCCCACACCAGCACCTCCCCCCTCCCACACCAGCACCTCCCCTCTCTTTCCACGCAATCACAGCCTCCCCTTCACACACCAGCACCTCCCCCCTCCCACACCAGCACCTCCCCTCTCTCTCCACGCAATCACAGCCTCCCCCTCCCACACCAGCACCTCCCCTCTCTCTCCACGCAATCACAGCCATGCTGCACTGCCGAGCCTGGGCTTTTCCAGCTCTTCCCTCCCACTCTCTCACTCTCCCGCCCCAACCCGACTTGTTCTTGTTCTTAACTGCAGATGTACGAAGCGCCGAGCCAACTGCACAGAAAGAGCCAGTCTCTTTGAATAACAGTCAAAAAGAGCCACAAATGAAAAACAGATCCCTTGAGTCATCTGATCACGTGCAGACGAATGACCGCTTTGGTTTCAATGACCTCGCTTTTTTTTTTGGGTTCTTGTTTGTGCGTAAATATTTGAAACAAAACAATGAAGCAATGGGAAATGGGGGAGAATTCATGTGCTCCATCGGATAGTCAAACCACCGCTTTTTTCCGTGGCGTTTTCTTCGAGTGCACGTACAGGCACGCGCATTTGGCCCATACACTTTCATGGCCATCTGGTCCTGTTCCTAATGTCCCTCTCCCTCCCCCAGCACAGAGCGAGCATCGCGGCCGCACAGCACATCAAAGGGCTTCTCCCAGCGTGTGCTGTGCAGCTTCTCCTCCCCTAATTATGTGGCCGGCCGTACTTGTGTTTCCTGGCCGCTTCCCGGCCGATCAACTTGTATCAGTTTGCTTACATTACCATGGTTTAAGGCACACATAATTTCCTGTATCATGCCTTGCACTCCCTACCTTCTCGGGACATTCTTTGCACTTGTAATCATAGCAAACAAGGCTACTTTCGGATCAGCTATGGTCAGACAGCTATCTTCTTCGCTGTCCTTGTTTTCGACGTTTTATGTTCTCTTCCTAAGCCTTACATCAGTGACGGCCCTTCGCTAGCCTTGCACACCAAAGCCTGTGATGTCACTTATATCACAGTTGTTTGAACTACATTACCTACCCATGCCACCTGAATTTGGCAGACATTTTATATTCTCTTGCTGGACATCTCATGCCGTATCGTTATTTTTACTCCTCAATTTCCACACCTGGCATTACTTTCTTTTCATGCCTTGCACCATTTTGTCATGCTTTACTCTACTCATGCCTTGCAAGCCCTGAACCTATTATCTTCCCTACCCAATCTTTCCACCTGATATCTTCATGTAGGAAATGAGACCCCCGGCCGGCCAGGACTTGCACCCCAGCCAGTCAGAGACCACCACTCCTATGTAAAATCGACCCCTGCTCGCCCTCTAGGTAACGCGGCGCGGGCAGCCAGGCCTAACTCGGAGGACATGTGAAGCATTTGCGCACGCACCCACCAACAACAACATCCCCGGCCTCCCACAAAAGGGACTCCACACAATATATATATATATAAAAATAGTTTCTGTATTAAGCAGGACACATAGGAACATACATTGTACAAGGTGCCAGGGGCACGGGCAGGGGCTACAGGGAAGAAGGTACAGCGCAGGGCCAAGGGACCACTGCTATGAGTCACATACAGGGGACATCTGGTATTCAGAGGGGGGCGAAGGAGGTCAAGGTACACAACATACAGGAGCACCGGTAGAGGTGCAACATAGAATACTTGTAGGGATCACTTTAGTCTTAGTCCATAGCCATCCACAGGCCAGCGGGCCTTTCTGGGGCAAGGGGCCCAGAGTCTCGATGTTCATGGCAGGGAGCCCAGGGCAAACCTAAACGTAGCAGTTGCCCACTAAGTGCTGGGCAACTGAGGGACGTCGTGTGGGCCTCGCCGACCCTGGGGACAAGGAGTGCCAACTGGAGGAGCCACTCGGGCTCGAGAACGAGGGGGGCATTGGCACGGTGGAGCCTCTCGGGCTCTGGGGTTGAGAGGGGACCACAGGTGGAGCCTCGCAGGGCTTGGAAGTAAAGGGGGGCCAAAGGGGGAACCTCGCCGGGCTCAGAGATGAAGGGGGCCCAAGGCGGAGCCTCGCCGGGCTCGGAAGTAACGGGGGGCCAAAGGGGGAGCCTCGCCGGGCTCAGAGATGAGGGGGGCCCCAGGCGGAGCCTCGCCGGGCTCGGAAGTAAAGGGGGGCCAAAGGGGGAGCCTCGCCGGGCTCAGAGATGAGGGGGGCCAAGAGGGAGCCTCTCTGGGGCTCAAGGAAGGAGGAGCCGTATGCGGAGCATCGTGGGAGTCCTTCCGGACTCTGGGGCCCAGGGAGGAGGCCTCGCGGACCCACAGCACTCCCCCTGGCAGAGGAGCGTCCGCACTCACCGGCTGATAGAGGCGGCGGCTTCACGGGGCCTCAGCTCCTTGGCGTGGCGATGGCGGCGCTCCCTCCTCCGGGAGAGCCATAGACTGCCGGGTGCGCCTGGGGAAGCCCTCCAAGGTCGGGCCAATCCCTGCGCGGCCCCGCAATGACGCGGTAGGAGTCCCGGCGGCCAGGACCAATGGCGGGGCGGCAATGCTTTCTCCGGGGCCGCCAATGGCAGCGCGGCCCTGGATAGGGAGGCGGGCACAGCGCCTCCACAGCCGACTCCGGGCTGCAGCGGTGAACTCGGGGAGGTAGCGAGGAGTAGGCTCCCTCGTAAACATGCCACGCAAGGGGGTAGGCGAGGTAGGCACTCGCTGGGCGTCTGGCAACTCCGTGGGGCAGGGCAAATGCCGGGTGGCACCGGCTCGATGAATCCAGCGCTCCCAAGCGCTAGGGTATAGATGCCGCGCTCTCAGCGCTAGGGATCAGGAGAAAAGCGCTCCCCAGAGGCCAGATGAAGGTAGCAAAGTCCATAGGGAGTCTAGGACCTCAGGTGGAGCGTAGCCGCTCCTAGGAGGGGGAAAACCATCAGGAGTCCAGGAGTAGGGCAGGGCCCAGGGAGGCAAACCAACCCTGAGCCCAAGCAGCAGCAGCTCCTGGTAGATTCAAGTTGAGAACAAGAACAAGTCCAGAGTGTCACAGCACCCTTTTTATACACACATTCTTGGTCTGAAGGGGCAGGCAGGGGGAGAACCAGCTGGAACTGGTTATGGGGGGATTCTTTACACTGGCCAGGCTAGGAACATCAGCCGCACCCCAGGGGGTGGAGCCAGCATTGTCTGGGGAAAACCCAGCCTCATTCATGACACTCAAACCAGACAGTCAATCCACAAGCAGACCCAGGCTCACTCCTCCCCTCACATCAGTATGCTAAACACTCCATTCACCACCGGGGCAGACCCTCCCAGATCCTGGGAGCCAGGCTCACCAGCCAGCCCCGGCCAATCATACGCCAGGCACATATTCCACAAATATGCCAACTTCCAAAAGGGGGACTTCTACACTAGACACACTCATACCTCATATACCGTTGCGCAGCATTCAATCTCACGAGTTCATACATACCAGACTTGACCCTGCACACCCTACGCATCGGGAACTACCGAGGACTCATCCATTCCCCATGCATTCCTATGGAAGGGTAGGTCGCTCTCTCCTCACACTCACTCAGAGGGGAAATCATCCTCCCCAGGTTACATATACCATAAAAACTTCAGGGGCGGACCTGCCAGATGGGCCACGTCCAACACTTCACAGGCCATATACCTGTATTCTCCTCCTATGCATATGCACCCGTTATCGTCTCTCACATCAGGAAGGTTTTGTTTCCCATGCCTGCTCCTTGCATCAATCTCATGCTCTGCACCTGAAATGTCACATCAAAGGCAACACAACACACACACGCAACACAACTCACCCACGCAACGCCACTCACACACGCAACGCCACTCACACACGCAACGCCACTCACACACGCAACGCCACTCACACACGCAACGCCACTCACCCATGCAACGCCACTCACACATGCAACGCCACTCACACACGCAACGCCACTCACACACGCAACGCCACTCACACACGCAACGCCACTCACACACGCAACGCCACTCACCCATGCAACGCCACTCACACACGCAACGCCACTCACACACGCAACGCCACTCACACACGCAACGCCACTCACACACGCAACGCCACTCACACACGCAACGCCACTCACACACGCAACGCCACTCACCCACGCAACGCCACTCACACACACTACGCCACTCACACACACAACGCCACTCACACACGCAACGCCACTCACACACGCAACGCCATTCACACACGCAATGCCACTCACACACGCAACGCCACTCACACACGCAACGCCACTCACACACGCAACGCCACTCACCCACGCAACGCCACTCACACACACTACGCCACTCACACACACTACGCCACTCACACACGCAACGCCACTCACACACGCAACGCCACTCACACACGCAACGCCACTCACACACGCAACGCCACTCACACACACTACGCCACTCACACACACTACGCCAATCACACACGCAACGCCACTCACACACACAACGCCACTCACACACGCAACGCCACTCACACACGCAACGCCACTCACACACGCAACGCCACTCACACACACTACGCCACTCACACACACTACGCCACTCACACACGCAACGCCACTCACACACGCAACGCCACTCACACACGCAACACCACTCACACACGCAACGCCACTCACACACGCAACGCCACTCACACACGCAACGCCACTCACACACACTACGCCACTCACACACACTACGCCACTCAAACACGCTACGCCACTCACACACGCAACGCCACTCACACACGCAACGCCACTCACACACGCAACGCCACTCACACACGCAACGCCACTCACCCACGCAACGCCACTCACACATGCAACGCCACTCACGCATGCAACGCCACTCACGCATGCAACTCCACTCACACACCCCCTCACCCTCAAACAACTTACACTCACACACCCACGATCTACTCACACCCATCACAACACTCTCACACTCACTATACATCACACACTCTCAGCCACAAACCACCTCACTCACCCTCACCCTCACACACCCTCACCCTCACACACCCTCACCCACAGTCACACACTCAACATTCAAACTCGGACACCCTCACTCACCTTCACACCCTCACAACACTCACCCTCACTCACCCTCAAACTCTCACCTTCACTCACCCACACCTATCATCACACACTCTCACATCCCATTACCCTCACCCCCTCATCTTCACACACCCTCATCCCATCACCCACACTCATACTCACACCGTCACCCTCACTCACCCTCACACACCATCACACACCCTCACATCCCCTAAACATCACATCCAATCACCCTCACACCTTCCAAGTCCACCCTCACAACCCTCACTCATGCTCACACCGTCACCCTCACTCACACTCACACACCATCACACACCCTCACACCCCCTGAACCTCACATTCAATAACCATCACACTCACACCGTCCAAGGCCACCCTCCTAATCCACCCTACAACACCACCCTACAACTCCACCCTCCAAAATGACAGCGCATCTATGTTAATGCAAGCAAAGCTTTTGCAGTGCAACTTGGTGTACCTTACCAAAAAAAAAATGGTAACTCACCCACGCAACGCCACTCACACATGCAACGCCACTCACGCATGCAACGCCACTCACGCATGCAACTCCACTCACACACCCCCTCACCCTCAAACAACTTACACTCACACACCCACGATCTACTCACACCCATCACAACACTCTCACACTCACTATACATCACACACTCTCAGCCACAAACCACCTCACTCACCCTCACCCTCACACACCCTCACCCTCACACACCCTCACCCACAGTCACACACTCAACATTCAAACTCGGACACCCTCACTCACCTTCACACCCTCACAACACTCACCCTCACTCACCCTCAAACTCTCACCTTCACTCACCTTCACTCACCCACACCTATCATCACACACTCTCACATCCCATTACCCTCACCCCCTCATCTTCACACACCCTCATCCCATCACCCACACTCATGCTCACACCGTCACCCTCACTCACCCTCACACACCATCACACACCCTCACATCCCCTAAACATCACATCCAATCACCCTCACACCTTCCAAGTCCACCCTCACAACCCTCACTCATGCTCACACCGTCACCCTCACTCACACTCACACACCATCACACACCCTCACACCCCCTGAACCTCACATTCAATAACCATCACACTCACACCGTCCAAGGCCACCCTCCTAATCCACCCTACAACACCACCCTACAACTCCACCCTCCAAAATGACAGCGCATCTATGTTAATGCAAGCAAAGCTTTTGCAGTGCAACTTGGTGTACCTTACAAAAAAAAAATGAAAATTTTTTACATGTATAATATTAAAAACATTACTGATGTCTTTGAGTTTGGATTCAGCGCTAACAACAGCATCAATAAACATTACATAGGTCTCTTAGCTTCAGAAACAACGCATAACAACATTAATACATTTGAAGTGTACAATATTCACTGCGAAAATATAAACACTTATAGCCATCATCACAACAACTCTCACTCACACCAACTCACACCCTCACACACAGCCTCACACACCATCACTCAACAACACACCCTCACCCTCAACAACCTCACCCTCACACACCCTCACTCACCCTCCCCCACTCACCCTCACACACCATCACTCTACATCACCCCCTCACCCTCTCACACACCCTCACCCACAGTCACACACTCAACCTTAAAACTTGCACACCCTCACTCACCTTCACACACTCACACCCTCACAACACTCGCCCTCACTCACCCACACCTAGCATCACACACACTCACACCCCATTACCCTCATCTTCAGACACCCTCACCCCCTCACCTTCAGACACCCTCACCCCCTCACCCTCACAACCCTCACACCCTCACTCATACTCACACAGTCACCCTCACTCGCCCTTACACACCATCACACACCCTCACACCCCCTGACCCTCACATCCACTCACCCTCACACTCACACCGTACAAGTCCACCCTCCGACTCCACCCTACAACACCACCCTACAACTCCACCCTACAACTACTAATCCACCCTCCAACTACTAATGCACCCTCCAACTACTAATCCACCCTCCAACTCCAAAAGTAAATAGCATTAGGCAACATTTAATTCAATAACAAAACATCAGATTACACACTTGTAGGTATTCAAAAATGAAAACTTAATGCTTCGCAAGGACAGTGCACAAATTAATACATTAAAACGCAGGAAAGGATTGTTAAATATAACATTTTTTACAGAAAAAAATAAATACAAAGAAAAAAGGGAAACATCTGAATACACAGCGAGTAATACACCAATTTAAAAGGGGACAAAAACCTCTAAAGGACACAAATTCACAACATAAAGCAGTCACTAAAGTAAGGGGAAATAAATAAACCATTAAACAATGGTGGAAAGAATCCACAAAACAAAGAAAGTGTGTAATCACAAGAGCACTAGACCTCACATCCTACTTGCAATTCACTAATAAGTACAAGAAAGTATTTCACTCTAACTAAACAACAACAACAATACAATTTTAAAAGGTGGCTTCATACTTATACTTTGCCACAATTAATGCACATCTGTAGTAGGAAATTTATAAGGAGGTAAACATTGTCTCGAATAAGCAAACACAGACAAAATCAATGCGCATCTATGTTAATGCAAGCCAAGCTTTTGCAGTGCAAATTGATGTGTACCTTACAAAAAAATAATAACTTTTGACATGCATTATATAAAAAACGTTACTGATGTGTTTGTTTTTTGATTCAGCGTTAACAACAGCATCAATCAACATTACATAGGGCAGGATTAGCTTTCTCAAAAAACGCTTCACAACATTAATACATTTGAAGTGTACAATATTCACGGAGAAAAAATGATCACTTATAGGCATCATCACAATGACTCACACCCTCACCCACCCTCACCCTCAGCCGAACACACCCTCACTCATCCTCACCCTACATTACACCCTCACACTCTCACAACCTCACACCCTCAATCACACTCATACCCTCATACACCATCACTCACCAACACACGCTCAGCCTCACTCACAACATCAAATGCACAGACACTCACATCCACTCACACTCACACTCACACCGTCCAAATCCACCCGCCAACTACACCGTAAAAAACATAAATAGCGTTAGGCAACATTTACGCTCATCCTCACACACACACTCACAACACTCACACCCTCACTCATACTAAAACAGTCACGCTCAATCACTCTCACACACTGTCACACACCCTCAAACACCAAAACACTCACATCCACTCACCCTCACACTCACACCATCCAAGTCCACCCTCCAACTACACCCTATAACTACTATACCACCCTACAACTTTACCCTCCTACTACAACTCCACCCTCAAACTCCACACATAAATAACGTTAGGCAACATTTATTTTAATACGTACTAATCAGATTACACACTTGTAGCTATTCAAAAATGTAAACTTAATGCAACGCAAGGACAGTGCAGCAATTAATACACAAAAATGAATAAAGGGATTGTAAAATAAAACATTTCTTTCACAAAGATCATAAATACACAAAATAATACAACAATTTAAAAGTGGACAAAGCGAGCTAAAGGAAACAAATGCACAACATAAAGCACTTACTAAAGTAAGGGAAAATAAACCATTAAACTATGCCAGCAAAAATCAAAAATGCAAACAAAGTGCGCAATCACAAAAACACGCGACTCTGGTGTTGCTCTAACTCATGCTGCTGTTGCACGAAGTGTTTCGGAGGTGCGAAGTGCACAACAACAGGAACAACCTACACCAAAACAGCATCAAACAGCATCAAAAGAGCACAACTCAACAACACAACAACACTACTAACCACCACCCCAACACCACGATTCAACACAACATTATCACTCCGCAACAACACATTAACACAATGCACCAACACAACAACACTCAGCACATTAACATTGTCACACTGCAACACTACAACATCGCTCAGCAACACCACAACAACAACCAATAACACCACAACACCACTCTCAAGGACCACATCATCACTCGCAAACACCACATTAACACTACACAGCACCACACCAACACTCCAAAATACAACAGTACTCAGCACCATCACAACACCACTCTCCATCACCACATGGACAAAACAACAACACCACAATGATACTAATGTTTAAAAATTAATGCGGCTGTGTTGCTAAGTGTTGCTAGGCTGCTGGAAAGTGATGCTGCATGTGTTGTTAGCTCTCGCCCTCAATATACCTATCTAACTATCTATATAAATCACAAATTAACAACAACATCTATACAATAATAGCATTACACCACATTTCAATAAATAATAAACAATACAATGCATTCATGTAATAATGGACTAAATAACACGGCAAAAATAACACCTACACAATAAGATCTTGCTAACACATAAAAAAACTCTTGTAAATTACAATTAAAATACCATTCCTGTACATACGCCAATAAACAAAATCAATTTACACCCAAAATATGCACTTGAAAAAAGGGACAAAAGTAATACACTCATGTTATTAACAATACAAGACCAATACTGTACATACGATACCTGAAATAATAACCCAACACCTACTTAATATATAACGATTCTATCGAAGCATGACAATACTTTAATACATTACATTATTAATAATTAACAACTCGGAAACAAAGGGAAATACTATTAGCAAAAACAAAAAAGTACACAAAATCAATAAATGCATAAAATACACACTTTGACTATACCTTAAAATCAATACATTGCTATACATTACATAAAATTACATTACAACATTTCACATTCACAATTTAGAAAGTTCAATACATATTTAATAATATACATACGATAACGTAAACAATGTTGCGATACACAAAAGTATAACATTAATAATAAACTGTAAAAATTAATCAAATACATCTCTACATAGTCTATAATACTTTCACATCATACATTAAATAGTTGTAAAAAAAAAACCTACCTGTCAAACGACGCCGGAAGAAGACAGGAACAACAACACGCCTTTCCCCCACGAAAGTTCCCGAACAACTGGGGATTTCCCAATTAACGCACGTCAAACGCAACGCTACGTCACCAAACGTAGCCCTGCGATTGGCTAAGGATTACGTCATACATCAAACACATTCAGAATACACAAAAAAGACTAGAACGCTAAACACTTAACGTAATTCACGTAAAGGAAACACATAGCGCCCGCCATTTTTATTTCAATAACACTTCATACACAACGTTAAAACAAAAAACATTACAACACATAACACATACTTAAAAATAAATACATACAAAGACATGTTAGAATAAAATACATACATGCAACACAATAACACTCACACATCAAATCTTACAATTGCTATAAAACAACAAACACAAAGCATAACGCAACAATATATAATACACTACATAACAAACATATATACAAAACTATTAATACACACCATCACAAAAACACAACTACTCAACTATGCAAAACACAAACAACACTCAGCACCAACACATCAACATCTCTGCAACAGGACAGCACCACTCACAAATAATCCAGCATTACATGCAACGCCACACACACATGCAACGCCACACACACATGCAACGCCACTCACACATGCAACGCCACTCACACATGCAACGACACTCACACATGCAATGCCACTCACACATGCAACGCCACTCACACACACAACGCCAGTCACACACGCAACGCCACGCACACACGCAACGCCATGCACACACGCAACGCCACTCACACACGCAACAACACTCACACACGCAACGCCACGCACACACACAACGTAAGTCACACACGCAACGCAAGTCACACACGCTACGCCACTCACACACACTACGTAAGTCACACACGCAACGGCACTCACACACGCTACACCACTCACACACGCAAGCCCACTCACACACGCAACTCCATTCACACACGCAACGCCACGCACACACGCAACGCCACTCACACACGCAACACCACTCACACAAGCAACACCACTCACACAAGCAACGCCACTCACACAAGCAACGCCACTCACACACGCAACTACACTCACACACGCAACGCCATGCACACACACAACGCAACTCACACATGCAACGTCACTCACACACGCAACGCCACTCACACAGGCAACGCCACTCACACATGCAACGCCACTCACACATGCAACGCAACGCACCCACGCAACACCACTCAGACATGCAACACCACTCACACATGCAACGCCACTCACACATGATACGCCACTGACACAAGCAACGCAACTCACTCACGCAACGCCACTCACACACGAAATGCCACTCATCCACGCAACACCACTCATCCACGCAACAACACTCATCCACGCAACACTACTCGCACACGCACGCAACACACACATGCAACGCCACTCACACATGCAACGCCACTCACACATACAACGCAAGTCACACATGCAACGCCACTCACACATGCAACACCACTCACACACGCAACGCCACTCACACAGGCAATGCCACTCACACACGCAACGCCACTCACACACGCAACGCCACTCACACACGCAACGCCACTCACACACGCAACACCACTCACGTTGCCAATAGGTATCGCAGTAGGAAAGTTGGAGCCATTACAATTGCAAATAACAATGCCTTTTATTTTTTTATCATTTTTAAAACATAAAGGGCTTTGTCATTTACAAAACCAATAGCTCCAACTTTCCTACGGCGAGACCTATTGGCAACGCCAGTGCTTGTTTGGATAGAGAAGGGTAGGCAGCGGGAAAGAAGAGGAAAAGAGGTTTGTATTTATATAGCGCTTCTTACCCTGATGGGGTGTTGAAACGCTTCATTGGCAAGTAGCACGCTACTCTGGAACCCATAAAGGATTAGTGGTGAATTATTCTAGTGGAATATGGAATTTGAGAAGTGAACATGTTTGTCTGTTATTTTAATTGAAAAGGATAGTGGTGGGATAGTCAAGGGTTTTTTGTGAGGTCATAGCAGTAGGAGGAGGCTTTTGGATGAGTAAAAGGGGTTTTGGAGGGGAAGAGTCAGAGAGGAGTTTAGAAAGGTTTGCTTTGGGGATCGGTATAGTAAAAGATGTCAGATGATGCAAGGAGGGGTAGAGTAGGAGAGAGTCTAGAAAGGGTTATTTTGGGGATCATAGTAGTGGTATGGGGTTTGGGATAAATGAGAGAGTGGATGTAGAGCATATATTGATAGTTGTATAGGGTGAGAATAGGGTGGTGCATTGGAAAGAGTAGTAGAGATGAGACAGATAGTTGGGCTAGAAGATATATTGAGAGAGGTATAGGCTGAGAAATAGGGTAGTGCATTGGAAATGCTAAATTAGAAGAAAGTGATAAATGTATAGATCCATAAGTACAGTGAAAGTATATAGATGCATAAAGGTGGTACGTATATGTAGATTAAAGATATTGATAGAGGTACATGATGAGAAATAGGGTAGTGCATTGGATATGCTTTTACAGGAGAAAAGTAAACAACACACAGATCCAAGAACATGGAAGGTACATAGATGCACAATGGAAGCAAGTACATGTAGACTAAAGATGATTTTAAAGTTTTTTTTATTAACAACATAATTATTGTTCATGTTTATACAAAGCAATACAAAAAGACAGGTACAAATCTATGATGAAATAAATGCTTATTTACAGTGAGATATGCTGTGAATTTCTGTTTGTGTATGGTGCTTTTGTGGGGAAGAGCCAATTCTTGAGTAGTTTTCTGAAGATAAGGTGGTTGTCAGTGGATCTTATTTTGGGGGGTAAAAAGTTCCATAGTTTGGCTACTTGAACAGAGAAGGATGTGCCACCCATGTTTTTTCTGGTATCTTAAGATTTTGAGGCAAGATGCCCCTTTAGAGCAGAGGTTCCTTTGTTGAATGTGTTTGATGATTTTATTCCTGATGAAGTGCGGTCCCATTCCATGCAGTGCTTTGTGGGTGATACAAAGTAGCTTGAACGTGGATCTTCTGGC
Source organism: Lissotriton helveticus (assembly GCF_964261635.1). Taxonomy (NCBI): domain Eukaryota; kingdom Metazoa; phylum Chordata; class Amphibia; order Caudata; family Salamandridae; genus Lissotriton; species Lissotriton helveticus. The sequence continues at coordinate 2,389,568 of NW_027611675.1, forward strand.
AACCGGTAACCAAGGCAGGTGAGATGTGGTCTCCCGGTTTGATATGCAAGAGTAGTCTGGCAGATGAGTTCTGAATCCGTTGTAGTCTTTTCATGGTCGTTAAATGTGATCCGTGGTAGAGGCTATTGGAGTAATCAATTTTGGACAGAACAAGAGAGATCGTAGCTTGGATCTTGTGTGGAAATCCCAAATGAGGGAAAATGTGTTGCAGTGTTGTTATAGTGACAAAGCTTGATCTTGCTAGTTTGTCCACTTGGGCATTCTTTGATAGCTTGGAGTCCATGGTCATTCCGAGGTTTCTAACTTTCTTCGATACTTTAGGCGGTGATCCCAGTTCATCAGGCCAGGCGGCAAATGGGTCGTAATGGTTTCAAGTCATCCACTGATCCACAGCTCTGAGACAACTGAAAATTGGGGATTTTCAAATGTCTTTGGGGTGTTCCAGTTGAAGTATTTTTGTGTCGTCAGCATAGTTATAGCACGTGGGGTGAAATTGAATGATCAGTACCGGCAATGACTTCATGTAGAAGATGCAAAGCATGGGCGAGATGATAAGAGCCTTGAGGGACCCCTGCTTATGTGGTGTATGGTTTGGACGAGAAAAGTGGGGTATGGATGACATTAGTTCTTTATCGAAGGAAGGATACAATCCAGTCTAGAGCAGTCCCCTCTATGCCGGCTTCATAGAGTCTTCGTTTCAGAAATTAATTCAATTAGGATCGCTATACAAGATATAGTGCCAAAGTTCATAATGCCATCTTTGATGCAATCTTCCTAGTTTTTCAGTGCAGGGCAGAATTTGCCGGAAGTTGCGCTGAGTGTGGCACTTCTTTACGATCCTAAAGGGATTCTATAAGGACAGTATCCACTTGTTCTTGCTAAAATGTACATTTTGTTACTATCAGTCAGGGAACTTAGAGTCAAATAACTTAAAGTATAAGTAAAAGATTAATATATTAGAAGTTTCAAAACTCCACGTTCGATTTCTGAAGAACAAATAAATCATTGTGGCTTCTCTCCGCGCTTCTGGTTAACGAAACACGGCAGAGAAGACCTACAACATAAGTGGGATGCAGCTGGCAGCCCCAGCGTGTGCATGCACGTTTTTACAGTGTTCAAAGATGGCCAATCAGTTGGGTCGCGGTTTAGCTGCCGCTTGCTGTATGGTACAAGTGGGATGATACAAAGTATGTATCTAAGACTACCCAAGGTTACATTCCTGTTTTTCTATCACAGACTTACTTCAAATGTTTAGTTTAATTTAACCGCATTGCTGCTAGAGCGATTCCCCTGCTGTGCTGGACAGCAATAAAAACGGGTGTGGTCATGACGGGGGGAGCTGGTCATGAGCATGGAAGGGGTTAAGTTATTCATGTAACTGTTAAAAATGAAGAGATAGATATTGTCAGAAGCAGTACCTGAAATATCCGGATTTCCGTGGGAGCGAACGGCCAGTCTTCTACAATGCTAATTTCCAGATTCCCAAACACCCCTGCACCCGGATTGCTCCAAGCCCAGGAATGGAAGGGAAAGGGGAAGTGGATAACAAACAACAAAGAGAGTCTTCCACACTGGTGTCTTCGTAACTACCTCTGGGACGAGTAGCTGGGGAACACCTGCAACAGGGAGCAGAACATTACTAACGTTCTAACACTACGAGGGTAATCACACTCTCACTCCCTCAACTCTCTTCACTCATACCTGGTTAGCATGTGGAATTAGCTTCTCTCTTACTGAGTCCAAATAAGTTCATATGATGGTTGAATACTCTTGTTGCTTGTGTAGTGTGGCGGAAGTGGTGATACGAAGAATAGAGGTGGTAGACAACAGTATTACCATATGCATATAATATATACTCTCATTTACTTGTTGAACCTCAGAAGCTGACTGAAACTCTCAAAAGTCTTTTTCAGGAAAACTCTGAATGTGCCAAAGTCGTGACAGTTCTACATAAGAAATTGGGCTTCACTTCTGACTGGAAAACTCTGATGAAGACGATAGAACCAACTGGCACAGGGCAAAGATAGCACCACCAAAGTCTAAGAGAATTGAATGTTCTTACCGCAATATGAGGATATGCGGGAAGGTACTTGCCCACTGGGATGAAACTCTGACGAGGAACGCTGACAGGACAAGTCCGCACAGCCGAACACTGGCCTGCGGCAATTGGCTTTCACTCCGGAATGCAGGAATCCAACGGAAAAGGAACGTATACACGCTCCCAAAGTTCCGAAATAAAGTCTCTGTAAATTCTGACTGGAAAAGGGGAAAAACTAGGAAAATACGCGGTGAATTGACAGGAGCCAATATCAGGGCGTCGAACTGCTGGAAATGGACAGTTGAAGTGCGCCACATAGAACGTGCGGGATTAGGAAATGGCGGACTGCTGGAAAAGACTAGAACGCTAACCTTATCAAATGGTGGCACAAACCGGAGGCGTACTACGCCTCGATCTGACAGTGGCCATGGGCTAATTTCTGAAAGGAACCCCAAAGTGGAAACGGCTGCCAAACAGGAAATCTTCTCCTAGCTGCAGGGACAGACGGAAGTCTCTTAATGGGGACCGGCATGGTCCTGACAGATATTGAGAACACAATTTGTCACAATAGATTCCATCTTGTTTGTTTGTTTGTTACACAACGTGGATGTCACTGTCTGTGATGGTGAGACCGGGACTGTTCTTATCAAGGAAATGCCACTGAGTGCGAGCTGCCGAGACCTTTAATAGAGAGTTCTCAACCACAATATTTTGGCAAAGAGGTCAAGCCAGGAATACATGAGTGAGGTTTGTGGCTGCCCAACTCCGTGAAATAAACACCTTGTTGGGGGGTTCACAAGGATTTTCTGAAGCACTCTGTACTTTAACAGAGCCCTTTTCCAAGCACTCACAGTGTTTACAGATAAGAGACTAAAGGCATATGGTGATGCCTAAGATTGTATTTCATACTAGTCAAGTTACTGCCTGTGTAAACTTGGCTTACCAAATGCAGCAATAGCAGGCAGAAAAGGCTTACTTTAAGGTCCAGAACTGTCTTATCGATGTTTCTTGTAAACATTAGGGGATTCAACAAACTTTATTCGATTTTATAAACGAAAAAAACATAAAAGTCATACATGCAATGCTTTTCTGCAACATGCTGCTGGGGTTCTGGACAAGGAGATTGAATTGGCTATTAGACTATTATGTCGCTCACCTTCCCACCCTTCCATAGTGGTTTCGTCTGTTGTTCCATATGCTGGTTCCCATACTCCGCCTCAGTCCCCTCAAGTAGGCTTGGTGGACATACCTCAAGACCAGGCTCGGGGTATCGCCCCCCCTTACACCAGTTGTTGTCACAATGGTCGGTGCCCAGTCGCAAATTTTTAGGTCAGCCCCTGACATGACCCCTGGCAATGGGATCGGCCCAGGAGGCACTAAGAGGAAGCGCCCCTCGGTTGGGGGCCCTTGAAATCTCAGAAAGAACATTGGATCACAGTCATCTTCAGCAGTCCACCCAGTAGTACCATGCCTCAACCCCACGACCAAGGAAGGAGTTTACCAGCTGAACAATAAGGTGGTGCACTGGCTCCATTCCAACATTGCCCCTGGGCTTAGGGTGGAAAACCAAATTCTCATGGTGTGCCAGACACAGTGGATTGGTAGTACCAAGAAACCCTGGCTGGGGGACTGTATTATCATCAATTTTTACAATCCAGGCATGGTAAACCGAATATTAAGCACGGTTGCCCAGTCTAACCGCAGGTGTTGGAACTCAGCAATCTTGACACTCCTGCTGAGATACTTCTACAGACTCAATTATTACCAACTACGGTCCCAGAGCGATCGACTCCAAGAGGGGGGCCATAGGGATTGTGCAGAGGGGATGATAGGGGTAAGCACAGCAAATAGGTGTACTCCTCTGAGCTCATTGGAAGATTGCGATTGACTATGTGTGGGTCTCTCGGACCCTGTGGCACCCGCATCCCAGGGAAATGTATCACCCCGGAACAGGCATTGAGTGTGAATGGAGGGTGTAAATTTCTTTCTGGAATATCGCGGGGCTGGAGAGCAAGATTGAGAACATCGAATGGTTGGCCCTTGTTAAGAGTTTTGATGTGATGTGCCTCCAGGAAACATGGGTTGTAGACAATAATTATCACCTGGATGGCTATAAAACGCTCTTCATTCCAGCTACCCCATCCAGGTCAGGGAGAGCCAAGTGGGGGTTGAGGCATGGTACTACTGGGTTTACCAGCTGAACAATAAGGTGATGCACTGGCTCAATTCCAACAAAACCCCTGGGCTTAGGGTGGAAAACCAAATTCTCATGGGTAGTACCAAGAACTCCTGGCTGGGGGACTGTATTATCATCAATTTTAACAATCCAGTCATGGTAAACCAAATATTTAGCACGGTTGCCCAGTCTTCCAATGTTAGCACTACACTTTCAGAGCTTGAAGCTGAAACCCAAACTTTTGGAATCCTGTCAGGTTATACGATAAACAATGAGAAAACCGAGGTTATGGCCTGGAACATAACCGATCAGGAGGGGAATTTTGCTAAAGAACTTAGATACGTAGGAGTTATAATATCTCAGGTCCTCGCCCTAATCCCCAAGATTAATCTAGATAAGAGTTTCAAAAGAGGTCAATGTCCTACTAAAAAGATGGCAGAGCATCCCACTATCATTGTATGGGCGAGTTAATCTCATCAAGATGTGTGTCCTCCCAAAATACGTTTACCTTTTTAACAACATTCCTTTAGAATTCGGAAAATCTGATATTCTTAAAATCCAGGGCAAGATATCTTCCTTTATCTGGGCAAGTAAAGCGATCTGGTTATCCTGGAAGAAATTAAGGCGCAAATTCCAGCGATGGAGTGGCCCTACCAGACTTCCAGCTGTATTGTTGGGCTTATCAACTAAATACCTGTAAATGCTATTGCTCTCTCCGGACAGTTTGCTGATAGGCTGCATGTTTAATGCCATGTTAGTAGGGAAAAAGGAGCTAGGTTTCATGTACAAGTTCGACTCTCTTAAATTCTTTTAAAAAATGTGTTTAACGACTCTGCGTTTGGCGGCTAGGTTGTGATCGGACTGTCGAAATTGTTTAGGACTATTATAGTGATCGGGGATCCGTTTAGGATTCTCCCGGTACACCGGAGAGTCTTTTGGACCCTCTTGCTTACCCACTAAAAGAGGCAGGAGTTGTATATTGGAGAGACATTGAACTGGGTGACAAATGCCATTCATGGGAATCCTGGAACCATATTACTAACTGTACTTTGTCCAGGTTCAAATTTTATCAGCTCTCTTTCTGCTGTAAGATGCAAAGCTGGCCACTTATAGAGGATAGCAGTATGGAAAGCGTACTACATGATCTAGCTCCTCGGAAAAAAGAAGTGGCGCAATGGTATAACCATCTTTTGGCAGCTACGGACACCTCCTGATGAGATTTTTCCTTGCTCGCGCTCGCCATGGTCTAGTTGGCGAGCAAACTCAACCTCCTGGGGCGATTTCTTAAAGCGGGTCTTCAGATTTCTCAATGCGAGTGGTCGCAGCAGGTCACAACCACTCTCGTTGAGAAACCTTCCTTCGCATTGACAAAGCTGCCGCTCGAGTAGCAGCAGATGCACCCTCTTGAGCTGCACATAATAATGCCTCACTTGCACAAGGGACCCTCCCTGACTGCCTAAAAACAGGGCAGGTAGTTCCCATCATCAAAAAACCGACAGCGGATGCAACAGACCCGAATAACTATCGACCAGTGACCAACATCCCTTTACTCGCCAAACTTATTGAGAAATGCGTGCAGGGCCAATTGAGTCAACACATCGCTAAGTTCTCATTACTTGATGACTGCCAATCAGGTTTCAGAACAGGGCACAGTACTGAAACCGCGATCCTACATATTGTTGATGACGCCCTACAAGCCCTTGACCAAAATCATGCGTGTCTACTGATCCTTCTAGACTTGTCATCTGCATTTGACACAGTAAATCATGAGATCCTGATGACCAGGCTACAAGACAGGATGGGTTTATCGGGAAACGTACTGAAATGGTTTAACTCCTGCCTGCAGAACAGGACTCAGCTATTCCTGGTCAACCAAGCAATCTCCTCCCCATGCCCTAACGCAATGGGTGTACCACAAGGCTCAACATTATCCCCAGATCTTTTCAACTTATATGTAGAACCCCTCACGGAGATTCTTCGAAAATCACAGATCTCCTACCATATGTATGCAGACGACACGCAAATATATATGAAGATCACCTGCAGTGACGACATGGACCTACTGAATGCAACTCTAAAGAAAGCGCTGCAATGGCTAACAACCAACCATCTGAAACTTAATGCCAACAAAACAGAATTCCTGTTAATCTCACCGACAAGGAGTCAACCAGAGGTAAAGGAATGGGCTAAATTGGTGACTGCGCTCAACTGCACTCCGACCCTAGTTAACTCAGCCAAATCACTAGGAATTACATTAGATGAGAACCTCGACATGAAAGAACACATCAACTCAATGGCTAAGAGCGCCCGCTTCCACTTGAACTATCTAAGAAAACTGAAACCCTTTATCTCAGAAGCGGATCTAAAACTTGCCATCCAATCGCTAGTTATTTCAAGGATCGAATATGGCTGCACCACGTTAGCTGGCCTACCGAAAACATCGACGGCACCATTAAAGGCCTGTCTCAACGCAGCGGCAAGACTCATCACGGGAACCAGGAAATTCGACCACATATCTCCTCACCTGAAGGCACTAAACTGGCTACCTTATGAAGCTAGAATCAAAATGAAGATAGCCTGTATTTCCCACAAAGCGATCCACTTCAACACGCCTAGATATCTAGCCAAGAAAATTAAACTATCGGGAGGTAACAGACCAACCAGAAGCACTAAAGAGTTGCTATTGAAGCCGGCCTTCTTCCGAAAGAAAAAGACATATGACCGAGCATTCTCCGGAGCCGCCCCCAGAGTCTGGAACTCAATCCCTCCTAACATCAGGAAGATTAAAAACACTGCAACATTTAAACGGGAACTGAAGAACCACATGATGAGTATATACCCTACATAAAGATCCCTACAGACTACTGGTGTGAACATTTATGCCAAAAGAGGATCAGACTCATCTTGAATAATCTGAAGATCGACAAGACAAAGGACTGATTACCGCGCAAACACCGGCTGTACACCTTACTGCTACCTCATATTTATATGATCTCTACACTGTATCTCCCACCTGAAAGATACTACCTATACCTTACTTTGTTTATCTTTACGATCCTCGCTACTATCTAAACTATCTCTACTCTCAGTGCTAACTACCTAGATAATTGTACTTATAATACTATGTAACCCTACCTCACCGAGCCGAATATTTGACTATGACTCAAGCTTTACGTTATGCACCTCTTAATGCTAATGGCACAGGCGCTAAGAATTTATTTATCTAAATCGCCCTAGATAGTATATCACCATCTACCTCACCTGTTTTGTTTTGTTGTTATAATTGCTACTATAATGTCAATCTGTAATCGTCTATGTTAAGCGCTCTGATACCCACGGGTCTTGTTCGCGCTATATAAAACACTATAAACAAATAAATAAATAAATAAATAAATGGTGCCATTCGTGATTATTTTTACAGGGCGGGACAAACACCAGGAGATCAAAATCACCACAAACAGCATGACCCTTACGCACTCCGCTGCTCGCGGAACTCCGCGTAGACCGCCAGAGTTTTTTTGTCACTTTGCTGAGTTCCGCATTGAGGAACTCCGCATAGGCTTAATCTTATCATGAAAATATAGATATCAGTCATATGTTAAGAAACAAGGGTGAGTAGAAACCTTTTGGGTGAAGTAAAATTTAAGACATAATTATTGTGATTTTTTGGGCAATTAGTTGATTTTTGCAAGCACTAACACTGTGTGTAAAGTAAAGACCTTGAGAGTTTTGTAACTTTCAGATACTCAAATTGTGGATTCTGTTGCAATTAAAAGTATTTCCAGGCCTGAACCTTCTTTGGAGGTTGCATGCGGGCAGCCTAGGTTATCCTGCAAGATTTTCTTGATGAATCCTATTGCAACTACAATATGTGCTCTCTCATGTAAAGTCAGGTTGTTAGAAGCTTTTCTGCAACTCAAGATACGCCTTACTTTTCACCTGGTGTGGATGCATTTCTCATGTTTAGTGAGGTCTCCTTTCTGAGTAAAAAGTTTCTGGCTGGAGGAGCCACGCGCGGGACCAAGATGGCCGCATGAGAGCTTAGCTCCATAGAGCCCGCTCCTCCTTTACGTCTATCCTGTTCTTATCCTTCCACTCAAGAGTGTCAGTCAGTCAAAATACACTTTATTCGATTTTTCTTAAAATCATAAAAGGCAAGGATAATACATACATTTAAAACATTTTAAAAATACCCACAATACATTTATTTTACACATCATCCTTAAAAAAGTCAGTTATTTAAACACCGTAATATGTTAAAAGAGAGTTAAAATTGATATATTGGTACACTTTTAGTTTAAGATAATACAATTCTAGGGATTCTTTTGTTTCTTCCTCTATAAGCGGCTGTAAGAAAACTTGCAACACAAAAAGTGCCATGTGCATCTGGTAACCGTTGAAGGAAAAATAAGGCCGGTCTCACTTGTATAAAGCCCATAGTTTTCAGGAGAGGTATTAGATATTTTCCCCTCTCCATATTGTAAAGCACACAAAAAAACATGAAATGGAGAGTGTCCTGATTAGAAAACTGGTCGCACTCACAGGGTGGTACATACTCTGGTTTTCCCCACACAGGGAAACGACCTAGTGAGTAGTGAATCAGGTTCATTCTAAATCTGGTTAATAAAAATCTATGCAAGGGTTTGGTGACAAATTGCAAGTATGGTTCCATAGAGGGGGAAGAGGATAAGACCAAATGTGCTCTTACTAATGGTTTGTTGACTTCAAGCTCCTCTCTCTCTAAACGTGCCCTCCCCTGGAATTCCTTCTTAATCCATGCAATGTCCGCTTTCCTAATATTTGAAGGTGTTGTATATAGGTCCGGTCTCCCGAGGGCAGTGAAAGATGACTTTATATATTTCAGCCATAATATTTTCATTGCCCCCTCCCTTGCAATCTCATCTTTAAGAATATTGTGATTTAAAGACAACTCTGTGTTTAACCAGGTATTAGCCCAGAAAAGTAAAGGGGCCAATTTCAGTCCATCTGTGATATAGGGTAGGCCAACTTCTTCGTGTATGGAGTAGGTGGGTGTAGAATTTGGGACCAATAAAATTCCTCTAATAAGCTTATTTTCTACCCTCTGCATACTATCCAGGTTAACATACCCCCGCAGAGCTGCACCATATGAAGCAATGGAAACGCATTTGCTTTTATAAACTTTTAACACAGCCTCCATTGGTTTGGCCCCTAATCTTTTCGTGAAGGCCATCAGGGCTGCTGTGGACCGAGCTAAAGAAATATTCTTGGCCTTAATCTGCGGGACCCAGGAGCCTTTCTCATCAAACAGGACCCCTAAGTATGGGAAAACAGGGACCCTGGAGAGAACCTCACCCTTACAAGTAAACGTTTTTGTGTGTAATTTATTTTTCTGTGGGCCCACAATCATTGTATGTGATTTGGTTACATTGATCTTTAAGTCTAAGTTACCCATGAAAGAGCCAAATAGCTCCAAAAGAGTTTGTAGATCAATGCCCGTACGGGCGATGAGAACGGCATCGTCAGCATAGAGGAGAGCCGGAATCTGCTTCCCACCTACCCGCGGGACATCTGCATTGCCTGCTGACAAGGACTTCCCCAAGCCATTTATATAGATAGTAAATAAAAGAGGGTCAAAAAAGCAACCTTGGCGAACCCCTTTCTTTGACCTGAAGCTGTCTGAGCATCGCCCTTCCCTAGAAACCCGGACCTTCGCAGAGAGCCCCTGGTGCAAACTTGCTATGAGTGCCACCAAGGAATCCTCAATGCCAAGCTCAAGGAGTATGGACCAGAGCTTGGACCTATTAACTAGATCGAAAGCCGAGGAGAGGTCCATAAAGGCTAAATATAGTGAGCCCTCCCTGGCCACTGTGTACTTAGATATAAGGAGATGTAGGTTTGAGCATTGCTCCAGGGTACCCCGTTTCTCCCTGAAGCCGTATTGTATCTCTGCGAGGCCCCCACAAAGCTCAGGTTTGCTCTCAATTTAGTTAATAGTACTCTGCCCAAGATCTTAAAGGCAGAGTCTATTAAAGAGATTGGTCGGTAGCATGCCGGATCCTCCCTATCTCCTTTTTTAAAAATGGGCACTATGACGGATGTTGCCCAAGTATCTGGGAAGCATCCATCATTTGTCGCCCTGAACACATTGGTGAGGACTTTGGACCAGGTAGTTGGGGCATATCTGAAAAAGTCTACCGGGACTCCATCTGGAACCGGAGCCTTATTTTTGGTAGAGTCCATTATAGCTTTGTACACCTCCTCCTCATTAAACTCTACTGCCGATAGCTCCAAACCTAACCCCATGCCATTTTCATCCGCAATGTCATTACTACCATATATATTTTTAAAATGGTTAACCCATTTCTCATCACTGATGATGCAATCGGAGATTGTGTTAATCTCTCCAGAGAAGAATTGGTTATTTATAATGTCCCAGAATCTCCTACTATTACGTAGAACATCCACATCAAGTAGGTCATTCCAGGCATTATTTTTGATTGTATTTTTTCTTGTTTTAATAACCAGTTTATAATCCCGTCTTAATTTGGAGATTAAAGTTTTATCCCTCGGCTTTGTTTTAAGTGCATTTTTCAGGTCTCTATGGGCTCTAGAACAGTTGGTATCAAACCATTTATGGGGCTTAAGTGGCAGTCGGGATTGGGGAACTGTGAGTTCTTTAGCTGTTTGTGAGCAAATAAAATTGAAGGCTAAAATAATTTCACTATTGGTGGCATTTTGGTCTAGACAGATACGCATGGGTTCCTCTATCTTTGGGAGCAGGGATACCATAAAGGTTTCCTGGACCACCTTGCCCCACTTGAGCCGTCTGCCCTGATCACTGGGCACCGTCGATGTGCAAGCCCTAGGAAGACCCAGGTGTTTGCTCCATAAGTCACTCCAGTGAATCTGAGCAGACACTGGGTTGTGGTCACTATGTGATGAGGCAATTACCTTGTATTTTTTCACCTTAGAGGTTAGACCCTGAGAAATGAAAATAAAATCTATCACAGACCCACTTTCTGAGCCTTTGTAAGTGGGCAACAGTTCACCACTTCCTGTATTGTGGGGTTCAAACATGTTGAGGCTGGCAAGAAAGAATTCAAGCGCCTCCCCCGCTTTGGTGTGAGCAAAATGTAGGTTACCAGTGTATGTCTGACCGTCCTGGTTGCCTAAATTACATTTTAAAACACATTTGTGAGTGTTAAAATCGCCTAGTAATATAAGTTCGAAATTAGTGCGTGTTTTTTGACTGTAGTCATTGAGGACGTTTTCCAGGTGGTCCACGTGGGCTGTGTCTGTTTGTCTGACCCATGAATTATAGAAATGTATTTTTAAAAAATTTTTTTTTAATGATTTTATAAAGCGCGTAGTAACTCAGTGAGCATCCCAGCGCTGACCTGATTCTCCAGAGGTTTCTGCCGACGAATGAAATTATCTCTGCGGGAAAAGGAGGGTCTTCAGGGTTTTTCTAAACTGGAGATAGTTCGGTTCTGTCCTGAGTCTGCGTGGTAGGTGGTTCCAATGTTTGGCCGTGTGAACCGAAAAGCGACGGCCACCGGTCTTGGCTTTTCTGACTCTAGGGACAACAATGAAGTTTTCTGTACTGGACCGGAGGTCTCTCTCCGCTTTGTATGGGATTAGTACTTCTTTGAGAAGAGGGGGGCCGATGTTGTTGAGGGTTTTATGGGCCAGACGGAGGGCCTTGAAGACGACCCTTTCTCTGACTGGTATTACCACTAGGATGCGACCTGGTGAAATAGTCCACTCTATAATTAAAATATTTGGGGAACCAGACTCTAGTTGCCTAAACGTCCCTGCCAATTTAAGAGAAAAAAGCAGAACTAGCCCACCTTTGGCTCTTCCTGCACTACTTGGTATTGCTGGTATAGTAAAACTTGAGATCCCATGTTTCTTGAAGTGCAATTACATGGTTACTGGTTAGAAAATCTAACCATGTGGGGTCTAGTCTTTTGGCTCTGGTGCCCGCCACGTTCCAACTAAGGAACTGACATGGAATGAGTTCCCACTCCCCCAGTGAAACTAATGGCGATGGCTGAATAGGTGTTGGTTGTCAGTCATTTTCCTCTAAGCCCACCAGGGGGGTAAAACTATTTGCCAGTACCAGATTGGAATGCAGACTTTCAGTAACGTGTCTTTCTTGTTGTCGTCTAAGGGGTATCATTTGCCATGAGGTACCACCCTTACCAGACTTTGGGAATGAATGAAACTGTGTACTTAGAGGGAAATTGCCTTTATGGGGTGGGTAGAAGAAACCTAATGGGACTGGTCTAATAATGTCATCTTCTTGAATCTCTGATCCGTCCCAAAGCAGTCTATCTACACATTGTATGTTATCAAAATTTACCACCACACAGTCACCCCTCACAGATTTTGGTCGGCGGACCACCCATCCCACCTTTCTTGCAAAGATGACACTGTTTGAAATATTTATACCCCCACAGCTATAGTTTACGCACCATTCTTTTGCCGTTTCAATTAAGCTATTGGTGGATTCTATTTCCCCCTCAGATAGTGGTGGTACCCCTACAAAAACCGCTACACAAGGTACAACAGCGGGGGGGAGATGTAAATGTGCTTTAGAGTATGCAATAGTTTTTGACTCTACTACTTTATTGGATGTAACTGAAGAAGGTTGTGCGGTGCCTACTTTGCAGTTCTTTTCACCCATACTCCTCCCTGTTCCCTGAACGGTCATAGATCTACTTGTAGGGATAGTCAACAGAGGTTGAGGGGCAGGTCGAGTACAACCCCTAGGTCCCATGGGTGTTGATAATTGTGAGGGAGCAGATGTCTCAAGTTTCTTAACTAGGTTATCAATAAGTACACATTTCTTTAATAACCCTTCCAAACATGTGTTCATGGTATCGACAATGTCCTTAGCAATCCCCACTAAGAGGGGTTCAATCCGTTCCTCAAAGAGGGCTTCAAGGTGTTCCTTAAGTATGTCCTCTGTAATAAATTTATTGGTGGGAACCCCATCTCCTTTCTTCCTCTTTGTGGATGTCGGTTTAGTTTGAGTGGCCGGGTTAATTGACAGGGTGGGTGGAGGGTTCGCTGGTATACCACTGACTTGTGAATTGGTTTGCCCAGATGTTAATGGTGGTTTTAATATCATTATTTAAGGTTCCAAGGGGGCGCCTTGATAGGGATTAGTTTCTGGGGATGATGGAACAGTCACTTGTAAACCCAGTTTCTGTTGTGCGTTTTTTATCTCTTTAGATAGGGCCCCCACTGCAGAAGTCAAATAGGAAATAATATTTTCAGAATGTCTAGCCACCTTCGGTTTTTTACCCCCAGCATCAGTACAGGTAGTGTTTTTGTGCTTACCCATATTCTGGTCGGATGGAAAGGGGGTGGCCCCGCCCTGCCTCTTCCTGCCGATGACTGACGAAGACTGACCCGCCCTTGTCCCGGGCTTCTCCCGGCGCTCGCCCGCGCGCGTCCCGCGGGACGGTGTACTGGCGCTGCCTTTGTACGCCTCCTGGCGCTGGTGAGGGCGTCACTGTAGTGGGAGGGGCCCCGGCGGAGCCAAGCCCGGCCGGGAACCTGGCGGAGCAAAGCCCGGCCCTTTGTTGCTGGTGCTGCGGCGTCCGTGAAGCAGCCGGTGAGTCCGTGTCCCCCAACCAGTGTTCACTACTGGCGCTGCCTTTGTACGCCTCCTGGCGCTGGTGAGGGCGTCACTGTAGTGGGAGGGGCCCCGACGGATCCAAGCCCGGCCGGGAACCTGGCGGAGCAAAGCCCGGCCCTTTGTTGCTGGTGCTGCGGCGTCCGTGAAGCAGCTGGTGAGTCTGTGTCCCCCAACCAGTGTTCACTACTGGCGCTGCCTTTGTACGCCTCCTGGCGCTGGTGAGGGCGTCACTGTAGTGGGAGGGGCCCCGGCGGAGCCAAGCCCGGCCGGGAACCTGGCGGAGCAAAGCCCGGCCCTTTGTTGCTGGTGCTGCGGCGTCAGTGAAGCAGCCGGTGAGTCTGTGTCAAGAGTGATATTCGACGGGGGAATCGAAAAGATAACAGCAGGCGAAAACTGGGAAGAAAACTGATATTTCTAACCCCCCCAAATCGACGTCTGAAGATTCGGGCCTAACGCCTGCTGAGACCAGGAGCTGTAGTACGTCATCGAGCCGGAGGCTAATGCAACAACAGCGGACGGCGACACCGGAAACCCTGGCCTGGTGCGGGCGCCAACACCCTCTTTCCCCATTCAGGGGTCGTGCAACCGGAGAAGACCGACGCAGCATCACCATCATGAACTGCGAATTACACACACGACTGAGGTGTGATGTACTGTCCAAGGTGTGAAGTCTTGTGGTTGAACACAGAAAGCGGCGGCCATTACGATCCCTTCAATGGCGTTGAAACCAGACAACGAAAAAGCCCCTCCACGGGGTGGGAGAGGATTGAAAAATGTTCAAACTAAAAAGATGGACAAATATACACAGGCCAATGGTTCGCCAGTGGAAAGGAGGAAGTCTCCGTCGCTCGGAGGAGACTCCCTGGGAGAGACCTTGGAACCCACGCTAGCTGATGTCATGGCTGCCATAAACAAAGTGCAAACCTCCATGGTGGAAAAAATGGATGCTCTTGTCAATAAACTGGACACTGTAAAGATAGAGGTCAACTTGGTGAGGGCAGACCATGCCAGGATGAGCGAAGAGGTCAAATCGCTGGACATCAAAACATCCAGTCTCGTGGATGATATCGCGGAGATACAACGGGAGGTCCGGGCCCTGCAGGCTGCCTGTGAGGAAACACGTCGGAAGCTGGACGAGTATGAAGGGCGTAAAAGGAGAAACAACATCCGTATTCTCGGAATACGTGAAAAGTCGGAGGGTCGGACTCTGGATCTTTTTGTGGAGGACATCGTACTGAATCACCTAAAGCCGAAGGGCCTCAGTAACTTTTTCACAGTCGAGCGGGCTCATAGAGTGTCGGACGGCCTGCCGAGACCCGGGGCACCTCCTCGCCCAATGATAGCAAGGGTACTAAACTATCGGGACAGGGATGAGATCCTGCAAGCGGCACAATCTGACGACCCGCTCCGATTTGAGAACACAACCTTGTCCTTCTTCCCGGACTTTACCCAGGCTCTACAAAGGCAACGGCAAAGCTTTCTTCCCATTAAGAGGAGACTGAGAGAAAAAGGACTGCGTTATTCGATGCTTTTTCCAGCAAAGCTTCGGGTGGAGGTGGACGGGAGGGCATGGTTTTTCGATAATACAGAGGCGGCGTCAGACTGGCTGGACAGCCCCATGCAGAGTCGATCGGGAGAGCGGCTTGAGGATACGGAAGAGGAGCAGTAGATCGGGAGTATATGGCGTGACCTATGGACTTGATGGAAGACTGTTGCGGGGGGGTGATATTATTGATAATTTTTATGAGAAACATTAACGTTGAATATGACTTGGGTGGGGCTCGATCTAGGAGGGGGGAAGGGGCTGAGTGATAGGTTCCCGCTCGTACTATTTTTAGTTTATCTAGTTAGGGTTGGGCGACAGGCACACTGCGAGTTGGGGTTGGGCTTTGTCCTTATGCAGGGGTGCAGGAAGGGGGGAGGTGTAAGGGGGGAGGAGGGGTCAATCTTTCTCAGTTATGTTTACTTTCAGTTTCGTTTTGAGTTTTATGTGTGTGTGCGTGCCCTTAACTCAGGTGACTTTCCAGTATTGATTACTCTTGCACGCGGGTTCGATGGCACGTGAACAAAGAGGATCAGGGATGAAAGTTCTGAGTTGGAATGTAAATGGTCTGAGAGATAAGATCAAGAGAGGGATGGTTAGTCAACTCGTGAAGAGACACTCCCCGGATGTTGTGTTGCTCCAGGAAACTCATCTGGTTGGGAACAAATGCATGGCTCTGCATAGAGGGGGATACAAAATGGTGGTGCATGCAGGTTTCACATCCGGTTCTAGGGGAGTGGGTATCCTAGTCAAAAACTCCTTCCCATTCTCAGTTCAGGCGACTTGGATCGACCAGAGGGGTAGATATGCTGGTGTTTCTGGCCAACTTGGGGGACGGACATTTACTCTTCTGTCTATATATGTGCCGCCGGCCCTTCAGACTGAGACGTTCAGAGACCTGAGTACCATTTTCCTTGCGCTTTTCCTGGGAGGACTGGTATTGGGCGGAGATTTTAATTCAGTACTAGATGGTGAATTGGACCGCAGCCCATCCCGGGTGCTCACGCACTCGCAGAGAAGGCTTTCGGAGTTTTGTGTACATTGGGATTGGTTGATGGCTGGCGCACGCGCAATCCGAGGTCTGCACAATATTCTCATGTTTCAGCCCCTCATAGATCCCTGTTCTGACTTGACTATGTGCTACTCCCGTCGGCAATTGCGCCTGCAATTCAGGAGGTCAGATACCTGGGGAGAAGTATATCAGATCACTCCCCACTATGGCTGAGTCTCACTCTTGAATTGCCGGCAGTGGGTAGAGTGGCTCCTATTGGGGCTTGGCGATTGAAGGACCCCGTTATTAGGAAGGAGATTCTCAAGATGGCAGATAATTATTTTTCGGAAAACGAGGGGTCGGTGGAATCTGCCGGGTCGCTTAGGGAAGCCTATAAAACTGTTGATAGGGGTGAAGTGTTATCCCTTGTTTCGAGACAGAAGAAGGAGGGGCAGGCGGAGGTGGCCAGCAAGGAGGTGGAGGTCACACATCTGGAGAAGCAGGTCGCTGAATCTCTACTTTGGACGGAGGACCTTCACCTACTGAGGCTCCGAGAGGAAGAATATAGGAACTTGGCTAGGGAGAGCGCAGTGGCGCAATACAATGCAACTCAGAGCCGTATATACGAACATGGTGACAAGGCGGGTAAATTGATAGCTTGGCTAGAGAGAGGGGAGCAAGCGTCTAGGTTGGTCCCGGAGTTAGATGGACAAGACCTAGGCCCGATTAAAGATCCACAGGCGGTGGCGGATGAATTCGGGGAGTATTATCGAGGTGTCTTGATGAAGTCGCCCAGGCTATACGACAGGTCAATTCTGGTAAGGCTACAGGCCCGAACGGAATACCTATTAAGTTATATAAGTTGAACGCTAATAAACTGGCACCGTATATCCGGGCTACGTTTCTTGAGAGTAGAGAGAGAGGAGAGCTCCCGTATAACCAGCGAGTGGCTAATATAGTTGTTATTCATAAGCAGGTTAAACCTAAGATGCTTTGCTCCTCCTACAGACCCTTAATGCAGAGCCTAAAGTTTTGGCCAAACTCCTTGCCGCCAGATTAGGGAAAGTAATAACATATGCAGATGATGTTCTGCTCTATCTTACTAAACCCAAGGCTTCCTTCCGTTACTTCCTCGATGTACTCACAACTTTCGGGGGATACTCCGGTCTAGCTATAAATTGGAGTAAATCAGTGCTCTTTGTTCTTGCCGGAGATCCCCCTGACGTCCGTATTGAGAATAGAGGATTCAAATATCTGGGTATCAACATCTCGCTTGACCCAAAGCAGCGTTATGATAACAATCTGGCGTCTCGTCTGACTCGATGCCGGGGAGATGTGGAGCGCTGGAAGACCCTCCCATTGTCATTGCTTGGCAGAGCAACTCTATTCAAGATGATGGCGCTGCCGCGGTTTTTGTATGCCTTACAGAATTCAATGGATCCTTACCCAGCAGTTTATTTTAAGGAGATAGAAGCCCTTCAGCGTCGGCTCTTGTGGGACAGTGGGGCTCGCATAGTTTTTACTAAATTGACTCGCTCCTGGTTTGACGGTGGAATTGGGCTGCCAGATTTGCGGAGGTATTATTGGGCCTCACAATTAGCTGCGTTGAATCATGTTGTTTATGGACTCCCCGGGGATCCGGGCTACGCCATGGATAGAAGTTAGGCCCCGGGTGGCATGATAGATAGAGAGCTGTACTCTAGATTGGGTAGATTCCCTCTGACGGGACCGACAGCACAATCGGTACGAGTATGGCATACAGCCACCAAAAGTTTAGGTTGGGAGGGGAAACTCACGTTGGCCACTCCATTGTTGAATTCTGAGAAATTGGGTAGCCTGTGGAAGTCCAAAGGATTTGAAAAGTGGGATCTCATTGGAATCATTCAAATTAAGGATGTTTGGTTCGATGCTCACATTTGACTCACATGCAAAGCATATAGTCTCTAATCAAAATGAGTATTTTCGATATATGCAGGTGAGGCGCTCCCTAGTAGCTCATGTCCCTAAGGAAACGGAACTACCGGAGGCATCCCCTCTGGAGGACCGAGTCCTAGATGGTCATATCCCAGACAAGACTATCTCCCTGATTTAAAAAAAAAAGTTTCTGGCTTTCCCCTCCCGTATTAGGCTTTCGTCCAGTGTGAATTCTCTCATGTGAAATGACATTGTATTCAAGACTAAACCTTATCTGACATTCAGAACACACATAAGGCTTTTTTCCCCCGTGTGAGTTCGCTCATGTCAAGTGAGAAGTCATTTGTAACCAAAACTTTGCTTGCATTTCGAGCACTCATAAGGTTTGACCCCAGAGTGGGATCTCTCATGAAGCATAACACTGTCTTTCAGATTCAACCATTTATGGCATAAGGATTTTTTCCAGTGTGGAGTTTCTCATGGTGAGATAGCGTATTTCTCTGCAGCTTTTCTGGCATTCAGAGCACTCATAAGGTTTTTCATCAGTATGGAATCGCTTATGGTTAGTGAGGCTGTGAATATCAAATAGGAATTTCTGGCATTCACAGCATTGGTAATTTTTTTCCCCTGGGCGGTCTGCTGATGTTGAGTGAGATTGAGATTAAAATTGATGCTTTTCTGGCCTTCGGAGCACTGAATTATTTTGATGGTGTGTTTTCTTATGGCGCTTGTAACCATCTCTACCTCTGAATCTTTTATGACATTTTGAGCACTGATCATTTTTTTTCTCCAGTGTGAATTCTCACATGTTCAGTGAGATGAGATTTTTGGTTGAAACATTTTTGGCATTCGGAGCACTGATAAGGTTTTTCCCCAGTGTGGATTCTTATATGATGAGTGAGACTGTTTTTTCCAATGAAACATTTGTGGCATTCAGAGCACTGAAGGTTTTTCCCCAGTGTGGGTTCTTACTTGCTGAATAATACTGCTTTTTTCACTGAAACATTTGTCGCATTCAGTGCACCGATAACGTTTTACCCAAGTGTGGGTCCTTGTATGTTTAGTGAGTCTCATTTTGTCACTGAAACATCTCTGGCATTCGGAGCACTGATAAGGTTTTTCCCAGTGTGGAATCTCACATGTGCAGTTAGAAGTGATTTAAGTTTGAAATCTTTTGGGCATTCAGAGCAATGATAAGGTTTTTCCCCAGTGTGGGTTATTGTATGCCGAGAAAGACTACCTTTGTCATTGAAACATTTCTGGCATTCAGAGCACTGATAAGGTTTTTCCCCAGAGTGGTTTATTACATGCAGCGTGAGATGTCTTTTTTCACTGAAACATTTCTGGCATTCAGAGCACTGATAAGGTGCCTCCCCAGTGTGGGTTTTTATATGCGGAGTGAGACAGCTTTTTTGACTGAAACATTTGTGGCATTCAGTGCACTGATAACGGTTTTCCCCAGTGTGGATTCTTATGTGCCGTGCGAGACTACTTTTTATACTGACACATTTCTGGCATTCAGAGCACTGATAAGGTTGTTCCACAGAATGGGTTATTGCATGTCGAGAAAGACTTTGTTTGTTACAAAACCTTTCCTGGCATTCAGAGCACTGATAAGGTTTTTCCCCAGTGTGGAATCTCAAATGTGCAGTTAGAAGTGATTTACGGTTGAAATGTTTTGGGCATTCAGAGCACTGATAAGGGTTTTCCCCAGAGTGGATTCTTGTATGTTCAGTGAGTTTGCTTTTGCAACTGAAACATTTCTGGCATTCAGAGCACTGAAAAGGTTTATACCCAGTGTGGGCTCTTCTATGCTGAGTGAGACTGTTTTTGAAAATGAAACATTTTTGGCAATCTGTACACTGATAAGGTTTATCCCCAGTGTGGGTTATTCTATGCCGAGTGAGACTGTTTTTGAAAATGAAACATTTCTGGCATTCAGAGCACTGGTAAGGTTTTTCGCCAGAGTGGGTTATTAGATGTCGAGAAAGACTTTGTTTGTTACAAAACCTTTCCTGGCATTCAGAGCACTGATAAGGGGTTTCCCCAGAGTGGATTCTCATATGTTCAGTGAAATAAGATTTTTGGTTGAAACTTTTTTGGCATTCAGCGCAATGGTAAGGTTTTTCCACAGAGTGAGTTAATGCATGTCGATATAGACTTGGTTTGATACTAAACCTTTTCTGACATTCAGAGCACTGATAAGGTTTTTCCCCAGTGTGGATTCTCATATGCTCAGTGAGATAAGATTTACGCCTGAAACTTTTTTGACATACTTTGCACTGAGAGTGGTTTCCCCCAGGGTGCATTCTGTCAAATTCTGTGAGATAAGATTTATGGCTGTATCTTTTTTGGCACAGGTAACTTTTTTCCCCAACTTTGGTTATTTTGCCTCGATTTTAGAGTCGGGCTTGTTTAGATAATGTTCAGCATTTATCTCTAAAAGAAATTGTGTGTAATCTTCTTAACATTTGAATTGAGCAAAATATGTCTGGAAGCAGCCCTGTAACACCTGTTGAAATTTTTCTAGCAGATAATAGTCTTTAGGTAAAAGCCTCTCCGGCAGCAACTTATTTTGTGACTGAAGTTTTTCTCAAATCTATTTGTATAGGTTGTTAGCAATGCAGTAATAAGGTGTTAGTCTGATATTTAACGATTAAATTGATAAGTACCTTTTGCACTCACGTAATGGCAGTAACTGAGGGTGTTAGAACGTGCAGAGTACTATTGTGGATCATTAGACGCAGAACATCAGTTCCTTCTACCCTTTCTATGTTTGGTGTAAGGTTAAGGTTTGTAGTTCTGAAGATGAGGATTTATTTACATTAGCTATAGCCCAACGGTGCTCCTTTAATCCATTTTTATATTTAACAGTTTTACATATCACTCCTGCACAACAGATAATGTTGAGGCGATTTACATAGAATTACAGAACAGTACACAATAAAAAAGAAACAATCTGAGATGGTCATGAACACAATAAAGTAGTGAATGTTTAAGGTTTTTGCAAGAGTGAGCAGTGTGGGTCGATGTATTATATCCCGAGGCAGATAGTCTCAAACTTGCGTAACTGGTTAAAAACGGTTGTTGAACAAAGGTGATTTTCTAATCTTTTAGTTGTTAACATGTCAGCTTCGAAGTCTTCTTTCAGGTCCTCTCTTTGATGGTATCCAGAAGAAACCTTTAGTTGTAACTTTCATTTATGCAGTGTGTGCTTCCTCTCTAGAATTACATGATGCTTTCGATGAACGTTATTCTGTCATGCTGAGGCAATTTGTCTTTCTGATAATATTTCAGATGAGGATGCTGAAGTGGTCTTTCTACATTATTTTCTGAGGCTGGGTGCACAGATATGGCTTTGCACTGGGTTAATGAAATGCAGAATTAGAGACTTCATTTACAGGTAGAGTACTTTCCTCGCCACACTTAGATTTTTGGAAATTGTTTAAACGTAGAATGCTGGATGTCCTTCAGTTTTTTCAAAATAATCCTTCTTATGGCACTGACATTCAGTTGCTTAGTGCTAAATCTTGCTTTCTTCGTCCGTAATTTCAATCACCTATATAGTGTTAAAATTAAATAGTTAATACATGTACATTTCCAAAAATATCATTTACAATCCAAATCAATGCAGAATGTTGAATATGACACACAGAAACAATCATTCATACATCATACAACACTTCACACAATAGCCACAAATGCATAAGATGGATTGGGGACAGATGACAAAGTCCCAGATCGTTTTGTGGGTTCCTGGGGTGGAACAAACGCTGACGCGCATTTCGGTGAATAGCCCAGCACGGGCTACACCTTCATCAGGGCAGAGGTGAGGTGCATTTGTGGCTATTGTGTGAAGTGTTGTATGATGTATGAAAAATATAAATGAAAAATAAAAAATTGAATTTCTAATAAATATGTTTGTTAACACATGTGTGTCCATCCATTTATGAGATATCCACTAGGGTTCAGAGTGTAATGTAAAGTGTCTCAGACCTCTCTGAGGCCGTCCTTTTGAATTTAAAGGGCAGGTTCCCCTCCTTGTTTGATTCTTGTTTTCCCCGTCGACCTGCCTTATATGGATGTGGGGTCCCCCGTCCTTTTGAACTATCCCTCAACTATGGTCCAGAGTGTGAATCAAGGGCAATGAAATTAAGGCGTACTTTCATGTGTTCATTTTATTCCACCGCATTATCAGTTGTTAGGTTTTTCTGCACCTGGATTTACTTGGTGCAGAAAACCAGGACACAATTATTTTCCAGACAGAAAAATTAGACTGAAAAAACGCATACGACTCTGGGTGCAGCAGAAGCAGCCAAGACCTATGCTATTTTTGTTACTAACTGGGGGAAACACACAATTCTACCCTCTGTTGGTGTTCACAGTCGTTGTCGGCCTGTGATTTGGCATTGAGTGCAGAGCGTATCGAGTAGAGCCTAGGGGCCGAGTCTAGGAAGAGTTGACAAGCAAGCGGAGCGGAGCCTGGGACGACTGCCTGGGTTTGTTTTGTGACCGGTTCCTGCTCCCGAAGGTTTCTCCTGCTTCATCCGCGTCCTGTTATAAGGTTGCTTAAAGTTCTACGGATCTGCTGTGAGGGCAGTAACGGCCGCTGTCGGCACCGCGGTGCTAAGGCGCTGTCAGTGCTGCTCGTGCGGAGGCTGCTGCAGGCGTCAAAGGAACCTTGGCCTGCTGTGCTGCGGCGGCTGCTGTAAGGCACAGAGAAGGACAGAGGCCACAGAGGCGCTTTGGCCTGCCGCCTGATTTTACGCATATACCAAGCATTGAGCAGAGCTGAGCCG
Organism: Lissotriton helveticus; assembly: GCF_964261635.1. Lineage (NCBI taxonomy): Eukaryota > Metazoa > Chordata > Amphibia > Caudata > Salamandridae > Lissotriton > Lissotriton helveticus. Next base: position 2,412,660 of record NW_027611675.1, read on the forward strand.
AGGAGTGAAGGGAAGTGCCTACATCTGCCATCTGTAGTGGGACTGGCTCTGGATCCCGCTCTTGCATGATTGCCAGCATTCTCCCTTGTTCTCTTGACAGCGATGAATAGCAACGAACAAGCAATGAACAGTGAGTGGTGAGTGACAAGTGGCAAGAGGTGTGTAGCATGTGGCGAGTAGTTAAGTTTGATCAGTCCGTAAGTCGCTGAGCCATTGGAGTCTGTAATAAGCCTGTAATACAAAATCTGAGAAATTATGCAAAGGGGAAAGTGACAATAGACTTTGACCCTGTTGAAGCACCCCTCGACCCCTGAATTACTCTACATGGCTAGACTACAGCCCTACCCGGAGTCCGGCTATTCATCAATCGATGAATTCATTAATTAAATAAGTAACTAGCAGTAGCTGCGGATTCTGTACTGAGCTGTGCTTTGGGGGAGTTTTTCCTTGGTGGTGTTTGGAGGTGTTTTTGTCCTATCATAGCACCCTTTGGTCTTGTCACTGGCCCGTTTAATTCTCTGAAAGAAGCAAGACTTCTTCAGCTTAGAATGTGTATTATGAGGTCAGGAAAGGAGCAGCCACCTTTCCCTCCTATCAAAAGGAAAAGAAAAATACAACAAACACTAATATTAGATAAGTTTAAAATAAAACAGGCAGGTGACATATAGTCCTTTAAATCATCTAAGGTCCATACATTTGGGAAACTGGGAAAGTCGCCGTCAAAGTTTGATTTTATGAAAGATCCAACTGCTGGTATGCTAACATTGCTAACTAACCCATGTGATCTTCAAACTCCAATTAAACCACTGAGTAGAACTACTATTATATCCCCTTAGCAAGGAGTAAGTGAACCAGGCCACCATGAGTCTGAAGCTGAAGTTGAACGAATGTCAAATTCAACTAGATCAAGTCAACCATTGGGGTCAAATAACAGACCTAGAGATGTTAACTATTCCACTTACTGGTCATTCACAACAAGAGGACGCAAAATGCACAAATCTAACAATGGGAGATACTCAGCACTTACTAAAAACTAGGCAGCCAATGCCAATAGAAGTGCAAGTAAAAATCAGAAAAGCTAACGGTATAGGGGAACCATCTAATTTGGGGCAAAAAAAATCAACCAGAGCAAGAAGCTCCATATGAACTAAATGGTGGGGTGAAAATCATAAAGGAAGCCAATACCCCACTGAAATCGGATCTTACTCGGTCTAAAATAAATTCAGTTCAAAAACAGGAGCAGCCGAAATTTAATCAAAATAACGGATCTCAAATTAATACGGATGAATACAACAGCAACCCAGAAACTCTGCAGCGTTGGAGTACTCGATATCAAAAAGACGTTTTGAATAGTAGTCCACAATTCATTCATTGTTGTGACGAGGGACATGATTTTCAAGGACCACAAAAAGAGGAGTATAAGGACCTATCATTCATAAATGGGCAACACCATAGCTCAGGTACTCAGGTACCAAGAGGTGGGAACACGGGAGCAATTTGGGATTTATTCTTCAAAACCTCGCAATTAACTCTGGAAGCTTTAACATATCAGTCCAACAAAAAGGAGGTCCAAATAGATCTCTCTAGCGCTACGGCATCCTCTGTTACCGGAATTGAGCAGAAGATAACAACGCAAAATAATCTAATAGTAAGGGCACAATCTCAGCCAAAATCTACGTATGCAGAGTGTAGTTGTGCCCCACTAATTAACAAACTAGCTACCATTAGGGATATTTTAAAAACAATAATTGACAATGTAAAAGGAAATTTTCCTAATGTGGGAATTCAACCAATCAAGACCGACTGCCCCGCTAAAGATACAATAAAATGTAAAGACAATATTGTTGTTGTTAAAGAAAAAATAGATGATAAAACAAAAGATCAAAAGTGATAAAACTATGCTCGACACAATCAACAATGACAGATGCAGCTCCGGAAGTTCATCTATTAAAAAGAGAGAGGAAAAAACAACCGAAAGCAAGAAATAAAGCTTCTAAAAGTATAAAAAATACAAATGCATCAGATACAGTGAGATTGAACACTGGAAACAACCATGAGCAAATATCATATTGTGAAGGTGAGGGTAAACAAATGTCTCCAACAAAACCCTTATACCCTCTATTTAATAAGGATCTATCCGAGGTACAAGCAGTTATGGAAAATAAATGCCTAAACAATCAAGCTGATTGTATAAAAATTATAGAGAATGGGAAAATTCAGTCGTTCGAAATGCTGCAAGTGGAGGAAAGTAATAAACAGGTGGAAAATAAGCCATCACAATTGGAAACAAACAGAGCAAAGAGGGAGAGTATCAGAGGGGAAGAAACAAATAGAGATTTGTTAAAAACCTGGAAGGATATTAAATTACCACAAGATCTGGGAACCGAAACGAAGCATTTACATAAACATCGACAATCATGGTCTCAAACTGTTAGTAATCATAATGGAAGGTTAATTGAGCATGCTCAAGGTGAAAATAGCCTGCAACAAATTAAATTAAATAACCCAGATCAAAAAGAAGGAATGCTGCAGGTAATTTTTACGCCGGAATATAAATCTAGGGGTAATAATGATATCTTGACTCATGGGAACATATTAAAATTGTGTAATGCAGTACCTTCATTAAAGAAAATTAAACGTACCGACATAGAATCAATTGAATTCCTCACAATCAAGAAAAATAATCGCAAATCGACATTAGTAATTTGGACTTCTTCTACTGAGCCAGCCTTATTATGCAAGAACATAATCTCTTTCAGGACTGGGAAATAAAAATAACAACTCCCCTGCAACCTTCCTATCCTAGCCCTTTTGTTTCAACAAAATTACAAAATCATAACCAAATGAGAACCGAGAATAATAAGAAATACTTAATATTAAAAAACCCCATAGGTATGACTAACGGGCATCTTTAAAAACCATTAGAGGAACAAATAGGAGACCTAATATTTGACACTGTTAAATTAGGTTGGCTAACAGCAGCCCTCCATAATGTCAGGCAGGATTGACATCTACAATCTGAAGTTCCTTTAAGGGGGCCAATAATTATGAATGAAAGGTTCAGATTATGTTTGTGGAATATAAATAGAATAAAATATTCAAGCAAATATTCAGAATAACCAATTAGCTACTTTGTGCTGTTTTCAAATCATTTGTCTACAAGAGACTTGGGCTTTTGTTCCTTTTAGATTGGAAGGGTATAGGTTTATTACTCATTAGCTAAGAGAACAAGTAACTATGGCAGACCGTGTGGGGGTTTGGCTATTTTTATATCTACTGAGCTAAAAATGGAAAGTGAAATGGACGTCCCAAGTCAGAAGGATTATCTAATTGTCAAAATAAGATACAAGGAACAAAATATAATTACATCTCTTGTAGTAATCAACGTATATGATTATGAAGAACAATGACGACCAATTTAATAATTTTGATATTACAGCAACTGGACAATGACACCCAACCTGAGATTATTATTACCGGTGATTATAACATGAATAAGCTATGGTCTTACGATAGAGATGTTGAAATACAATGGCAAAATTACCTATGGTCAATTCCACGTTTTTCATCAACAATGGGTATGAGGGAATAAAAGAATGAAAACATCGGCAAGACTCTTGTAAAAGAATTAGAAACCTTAGGTCAAAGAGTGCTAAATGGGCGATTTCCTCAATATTCGCCACCAGCATGGACTTTTCAAGCAGGGGATCATAGGTCTAGAATAGATCATACCATAGCATAGTTGAATCTATTTCATAAAATGTTGTCTTATCAGTTAGAGGGATTAGATAAAAGCGACCACGATCAACAAATAATTGGGTTAAACCTAAATGGCCTAAGATTTGAAAACTATACAACACTTCCGGGAGAAATAATGACAGTAAATTATAGGAAACTTTATTGGTCAGATAACACCAAAGATTCTATTACAAATCCTGCGCAGGCAATTGTCGATTTTCACTTCGAAGGAGATTATTCGAATGCTGTCGAAAAATGGTCTCTCTTCACAAAGCATTTAATTACCAGTGAATCTCAATAATATGCTAATAAAGGTCAGTGGAGGAAAAAACAAGCATCTTCATTGGTGAAAATCACGTTTGAAAGCCATAAAAAAAAAGAACTACAGAATCCTGAGATTGGTAAAAAAGTTCCCAGTTAATTTAATTTACAGAGTAAAACTTAAAAAGATAAATACAGGAGTAAGGAAAGTGGTCAGGAAGGACAAACTACAAAAAAGCTATTGTTGCTTACAAAAGAAGTAATTCCAGAGGCTTCTGGATTCTAGTAAACAAACAGAGTAGATCTAGTAGGAAATCTACTTCAACAGTAACTAAATCTGAATGGGTATCGTTCATAGATATGCATTTGAATCATACTCCTAACATGGCTGTGAATTCTACTGATTGGGCTATAAATAGAATAGGAGGAGAAAAGAATAATAACTCAATAGAGATAACAGAAAACCAAGTATGTAAATTAACAAAGAATCAGAGATCCAATGGTGCCCCAGGCCCATATGGGATTCCAATTCAATCCAATCCAAAAATTCTTTATTTCGGTCTATGAGACCATAAAAGATACATGTTATATACAAACTGACAGCATTTCAAAAAGAGAAATACATTTATAAAAGCACATTTACATTAAAAATAATAACGCGTCATTCCAGGGACGATGAGGGAAAAAGTCTTTCATAATCAGGAATAAAATAGACAAATTGATAAAAAGCACAGTCCATGAATATAACGAAAAGTTCATACTTTGGGGTTTTGTGCAATTAGCAGTTTTTTCCTGATGAGCCACATAGCCATGATAAATTTCGCCACAGCAAAAACTACATGAGGCAGAGTACTGGTTTTTAAAACTCTGTAGGCATCTATATAGCTCCTGAAACCCAAATTCCTGCAAAGAGAGACCAACCAGTATTTCCTTGGTCTATAATATGCAGGACAAAAGAAAAAAAGATGGGTTTCTTCCTCATCGTGGGAATTACAACCTGGACAGGATTTATCATCCCTCTGAAGCCATTTGGAGGTAAAAGTTTTGATCGGTAAAGTGCCAAACCTCCTTTGTATAAACAGCTTCCTAGCAAGGATAGGGAAAATAATATCCATAAAATCCTCAAACTCATAAGAATTTTTGGATTGCAGGAAACGTTCAGTTAGGGTGCCGTTATTGGTCGATGTCATAAGTAAATTGAGGCTTTTTTCCTTATATATTTGGACAAGTCGTTTCCGGGATAGCCTTTGGCAGCCTACTGCTGGGGCTTCCCAGAGTTCAGACAGATTTAGACGGTACAATTCCTTCTTAACAAAGGCCAGCCAGGGAATTCTATCTCGTTGATTCAGGGCCAGTACGTGGGTGAGATCACTCTTGTAATGTTCTAGCTCGCTGGTGGACCAGAGCCTGTGCCAGAATCTTACTGGTTTAGACTCCAGCTCAGCAGCGATAGATGGTAAACCCACGTCCAATCTCAGGAGAATCAGGGGTGTGCCACGGTGGAGAGCCAGTAGGCGTCTGAGAAAGATGTTTTCTACTCTGGCGAGATCCAGACCTGCTCTGTACCCCCAAAGCTCACTGCCGTACATTGCAGCCGCCTTGGCTTGCGTTTTGTACAGTTCCAGTGCCGGACTTATAGGTTTGTAGGTTGAAGTATTTGCAACCTTCAGGATTGCACCAGATAATTGGGTCAACTTTAGCCGAGATTTCACTATCTGGGGTTCCCAGGATAAATTCTCGTGCAGAGTCACCCCCAGATACTGAAAAGTTGTGACCCTTTCTAAGCTGGCCGTACCCAGAGTGGGATTTGGTCTACTCTTTGGTGAGGGATTAAAAATCATGAATTTGGTCTTCTCTGTATTGATCTCTAGACCATGTTGTCTACAGAAAAGACCAAATCCATCCAAAATCCTCTGGATCCCCATTGGGCTTTTGGAAAGCAGGAGGGTGTCATCAGAAAACATGATAGCTGGCACCCTCCTGCCTGCCAGAGAAGGGGGGTCATTGTCTTTTACTTCATCAAGGTGAGATATAACACTGTTCACGAAGAGGCAGAACAGGGTCGGCGCCAGGACGCAACTCTGCCTAACCCCCCTGAGAACAGGAAACCTTGCGGAGAGCGCTCCATCCCTCCCACACCTAACCTGCGCATAGTTGCCATTGTGCAGCCTGATTATGGCATGCAGCAGCTCGGTTGGTACGCCCAGAACCTGAAGGACCTCCCATAGTTTTTTCGTGGGACCAGGTCAAAGGCTGACCGCAGATCTACGAACACCATGTATAGTCTCCCGCCCTCAATCCTCACCGTTTTCCAATACAGGAGGATGAGGCGGAAGATCTGGTCCATGGTGGACGTATTTTTTCTGAAGCCAGCCTGGAGAGGACTAAGAATCTCATTTGCCTCCATCCAATCCAGGAGCTGGTCCAAGAGGAGACGAGAGAAGAGTTTTTGGGGAACATCTATGAGGCTAATCGGCCTGTAGTTGGCTGGGAGGAGAGGAGAGCCCTTTTTATAAATTGGCACTATCTCTGCTCCCAGCCAAGTACAGGGGATTTCCATACTCCCCAAGATGGCATTAAATAGAATGAGGAGGTAGGGGCCCCAAACTTCAGGATATTGTCTGAAGAGATCACCGGGCAACCTATCCAACCCCGGGGCCTTCCCCATTGCCAATCTCTCTACTGCACCCACTACCTCACCAAGAGTGAATTCCAACCCAACTGCAGGAGTGATTATATCATCGGGAGCCACTTCAGCGGCAGGCAATACAGTGTCCTGGTAGAGTTTGCCAAAGTGGGCCTCCCAAACAGATGGTGCAATATTTGGCTCCACGGCAGCTTTGACCTCTCCGGTGCCATTATTCACCAGAGACCAGAATATTTTTGAGTCTCTGGTTTCTAATGCGAAGGAGAGATCCTGCCAATGGTTCCAATCCCACTCCCTTTTTGCTATCGCAATGGCATCTCTATGATCCCGTCTAAGTTTGGCGATCATACCCTTATCTGACCCTGTCTTAATATTGGCATTCCCGCTATGCTGTATAAGGAGAAAGCATCATATTGGTCGAGCTATCGAACACCAGTATTTAATCATGCTCTTCAATCAAGAACAGTCCCCGAGGCATGGAAGCGATCTCTAATTTCTCCTATATATAAAAGTGGGGACTGGTCCCTCCCATCCAATTACAGATTAATTACGCTCCAAGATATTGAAGCTAAATTAGTTGCATCGGTTCTACTTAAGGAGTTAATTGATTGGGCTAATGAAAACCATTTAATTCCACCGAACCAATCAGGTTTTGTGCACGGTCAAGGTACAACAACAAATGTGTTAACAGTGGGAATTTTAATGGAAAAATATAAAACAAAAAAATAGTCATTATATTTATGTTTCGTTGATTTTAAAGCTGCCTTTGACTGTGTCAATAGGCAGATTAAATGGAGGAAACTGGATCGTTATGGCATTAGCTCCAGCCTTTTAAATGCAATACAATTGTTATATACTGATTCCTGGACAAGAGTCCGGCTAGGGAATGGCTCAAAGCTTTCGAGGAAAATTAAAACAACTCAAGGCCTAAAGCAAGGGTGTGTTTTAGCTCCATATTTATTTAATCTATTTTTATCAGACGTTACCCTTGCAATGAACAATGAGTTAGCAGACTCACCAAAGCTGGCTGAGAAACAAATATCAAACTTATTATACGCTGATGACGTCGTCCTGCTAAGCCAAACAAGGATAGGACGGCAGCGATTATTATACAAAACATCAATGTATTCTATTGAGAACAAAATGACAATAAACAAACCGAAAACAAAAGTAATGGAAGTCAGTACCAAGAATCGGAAGGGCAGTCAATACAAATGGTACCACCAAAAGCGGGAGATATAAAACGTTCAACTTCATAAATATCTTGGGATACTGTTTGACGAGAAAGGATCTTTTTCATACCATAAAATGGAGATGAAGATAAGAGCCAAAAGTCTACAAGGGGCTTTTCATCTACTTTATAGCTCCTTGGGAGGCCCAACTTATACCCCATTAATAAAAGTAATAAAAGCGAAATTGCTACCGAGCCTTATATGGAAGTGATATACTCCATTGTTTGGATTCTGCATTATTATTAAATAATGCTATTAGAAATACATTTAAACATCTGTTCCGGCTTCCACTTTATGTATCACCTGCTCAGATAAGGCTGGAATTTGGCTTTTGTCATCAACAATATGCAAGAATGGATCAGTACGATAAGACCTGGAGACAAATCAAAACTAATATCAATACCCCAATGTGCACATTTTTGTGGCAAGAAATGCAACAAAATGAAAAATTGTCCTTCTGTAAATATCTGCAAAAAGCTCTTGAAGAATTGTCAATTGCTGAGATCTGGGAAATGTCTTTAACAGGGCGCCCCAGATTTGGAACATTACTATAGGGTGGCGCAGGCTACCCATTTACATACTTGGATCCATGGATAACCACAGATACCACATGTGATCCTGGAACGCTTGTTTGCGGACCCTACTCCCCTCCCGGCCACAGTCTGTCAACCATATGATCGCAGCATTGGGAGGCTTGACTCCATAAAGGCCACGAATCATGCTTGGCACGCACTACTCAGGGCCCAAGATTGTGACCTTCTTTACTAACCGTTAATGCAGATAGAATGGGCGATATGGCTTCCTCCGCTAGCAGAAAAACGGGTCACGAAGGCGTTGCAGGAACTTGGTATCACTAAAATGGGAGACTTGTTCCTAAATGGGAAAGTGAAAACGGCTGAACAGGCATTGCAGTCACACCTGGGGGCGACGCTGTTACAACGGTTTCAGCTACACAGGGTGCGCAGTGCGCTAGTGGAGCTGTTGGGCCCGGAGATGGAAGAGCCACCGGAAGTCCCGGAACTCTCATATGTGATCAAAACGACTGCGTCCTGCAAATTGGTATCAAACCTCATTAAAATTGGCCAACAACACAAACAACCGGTAGGTTCTAAGGCAAGGACTGAATGGCAATGGGATTTGCAAACGGAAATATCAGACGAGATGTGGCATTACTGCTGCTCGATAACTAGGAAGATTTCTTTAAACGGCAGGCATAGGTTCATTCACTTTAAATACTTGCAGAGGGTCTATTACACGCCTGAAAGGTTACATAGATATGGCCTGAGGCAATCAGCTGAATGTGAACGTTGTCATGCACCGGTGGCGGACTTTATTCACATGGCATGGCATTGTCCTGGGATCCTAAAGTTCTGGCATGCCGTTTTCATGGAACTGAAACTGATCTTGGGGGTGGAGATACCAGCCATCCCGGCGCTCGCGTTGCTTGGCTACTCAAAGACCCTCCCGGTAGCACTGAGGCGCCTGGCAGATATGGCACTCTTGACTGCCAGAAGAGTAGTGGCCATGTGTTGGATGAGGGGACCGTTGCCGACCATGAAGCGATGGGCCAGGGACCTGTTGTATTGTTGCACACAATCAGAAATATACAGTGAGCTGCTTCCTCCCAAGAGTAGGCCCAAGAATTTTTGGGGGTTGTATAGGACTTATCTATCTGCTAGGGAGGAGGGAGACGAGATGCAAGTGGAGACAGGGGAAGCGGTTGATGACACACTAGAACGGGACACTGAGCACACTGATGAAGAACAGTAGGGGCACACCTAGCGATAGCACAGGGGATCCCGGCCTTGGGCTGCATCGGGGCTAGGGCTGATACACTCAGGAGGGTGGGCAGTGAGAGGGCTCGCTTTGGTTTGGGCAGTCGATAGGGCTACTAGGCACTCCTGCAGGGCTCTAAGCATAGGGAGTCTTAGTTGTGTAGGAAGTGGGTAGGCGGTAGGGACCCTTGTAGTTCGGAAGTGGGAGGGTAGATTGTTTCCCATCACTGTTAGTTTGGGGCTGGAAGAGGGCATGAAGCTGGTGTAGGGGTAGGGGGGAGGAGTTGTAGAATAGGGTTAGAAATCTAGTTTATTGAGCACATACACATGTTCTGCGTCTTACTGGGTCTGGAGTCGATTCACCATTTACATTACAAGACTATTACTAACAAGCTGTGCTTGTGTAGATTTCCTATACAGCCTGCGAGTCAACTACCAATCTACGGTACTAGAGGTCTTATGGCCGGGATGCCCGCCACCCCCTCCCAAAACCAATCCCCAAGGATGGGAGAAGTCGGACACAGGTTTGAACTTTTGGAAGGCAGGAGGGAGTTACCCTCCCGGCCGTATTTATTAAAATATGAAACAAAATTTAAAACATTAAATAAAAGTTTCATGATTATGTACAATTTTACATTTATTACATTTCGATGAAGACATGTTCTTTGGCTAACCTTAACAGATCTCTAATACAAAGGTTTCCTAGCCGAGTCTAGCATCCTGAAAATACATACATTCTAAATTAAAATTGTACATCCTAGCATTAAGGGCCAACGGCAAGGTCTTAACCGGTGTCAGATCCCTACTACCAAAATCTCGCCCTCACAGTGTGAGTGGCGCATGTGCAGAGGACTCTACCCTCATTGCCAACTGTAACTTCCCTTGTCGTGGTGGGGGCCCCCTTTTCACTCAACGCCATCTTAAAGGTCGTCCGAGTTCCCGTGTGAGGTATCTGTAGGCAGGACAGCGTGGACTCCCCCCCCATCCCCACACTCTCTATCCGCCGTCGCGGATATCCCGGCCCCCGGGAAATTAGTAGGAGGGGCATCTAGCCGCCTCCCCCCTGGGAGGGGCCTATGGCCGTCTCCCCCTAGGCGACCCATCCTTAGTGGGTGCCGCCTCCCCGTGGAAGGGGCCAATGGCCGCCTCCCCCCGGGCGCTCCCATCCATTCTGGGTGGCGCCCCCCTCTAGGGACCTTGAAATTACTGCTCACCGATCATGACCTTACCGCCCGACCAAAAAATAAATACGACAGTTGTTACCTACTAAGGAAAGAAAATACTGACATAGCTTCGACGTGTCATCACTGCTCTCTCCTATAAAGGAAAAACATTCTCCTAAAGGCAGAAGTCACATCCTTATCTTAAACATTCCTTTACTTCTTCTACAAAGGAAAAAAGGCCTATACATCTATCTCTCAGTAAAACTTTATTTAACCAAACATTGCTATAAGGGGCTGGTGGGTGGGTCAAAATTGCCGCTTGTTCCGTCGAGGGCTCACGAGCAACGAGTGGGTGCAGCCTTCAGAGCACAGGAACAAGAGGACACTTCTTTGGATTCCTGCTCTATTTATTCTTCTGCGGGAGGGCGTGTACCCTCCTCCGGTACGCCTACTGGGTGTGGTCTTCCGTGTAGGTGTCTAGGACAACCCCTCTTGGGCGGGAGAAAGCGCGCCCCGGCTACACCACTTCGGGCATACCAGCCGAGCCACGCCCCCCGCCCAAAATGGTTTCCCGGGGGGATCGGGGCACCCAACCATATGTTCGGGTGGACCGAGTGGTCGCCCCTTTCCAGGATTGATGTACAGTGGGTAAGGCATGATATGGTTCTATCTGACACAATTCACTTGTTTTCGCCGCCAGGCCCTCTGGGATGTTGGCACAAAGGCTGTGTTTGATTGCTATTTGACCTAATTTCGGTAATGCTTTATAGTTCTGTTGACTCACTGGCCGCAGACGATATGTGATTTGTATAACATGCTTTGAAATAAATTAATTTAAAAAAAAATGTCTTGAACAGTACAAAGTTTTAAGAAAATAATTAACAAATCAGTTAAATATTTGTCACTTTTAAAAGACAAAGAACTGTTTATTAAGAGATCCCACACATGGATGTTGTTCCAGGAGTATACAAGTCTTAAGGTCCAACCATATTTAGAAATAACACGGTCTCTACAAACCAAAAACACCTTATGAAAGAACGATTCGGCAACTTACCTGGCTTAAAACATGTAGTGCCCTGGTTGAGACCATCTAAGCTGACTATGTGCAGACTATGCAACCTATGGGACGAAAGTATTTTGCATTTTGTTTGTATATGTTCAGTAATGATGGCAAAAAGAAAACAATATTTGAAAAACTGCTTCATTGACAGAGGTGTTCGTACCTGCAGACACGCCATGGTATTTTGTTTTACACCAACGGATATTAAAATGAACTGCAATTTTACTAAATTTGTAATACTTGTTAAAAAGAAGTTGGATACTTGTGAGTTGCCCACAGGAAATCTGGAAGTCGAGGATAATTAAGGACAACATTTAGGACTATTTTTATAATATCACACATAAATTACAGAAATATTAATTGACACTATTTATATTAAGTCCTGAAAAGATGACGGTCTGATGTAATGTCTATAAATTGTGTTTATGTTATTTAAGAAAACTAATTTGGATTTTTTTTAAATTTAAATTATTGGTCTGTATTTTTAAGTGTCGTGTTTTCTTTAAGAATGTAGTAATTGTAAGATTTTTGTTAATCATGCAAATAAAATGTACCTTACTCCCTCTGTTAGAAAATGCTTTCCCCTTCCCTCCCCTGCTTCACCTAACTCCCCCCAACCAACCACATGCATATATCTACCACCTGCTTAAAATAAGTGGTAAATAAAAGCAGAAAAACACTATGAAATAGTGAATGGCATGTAGTTTGACAGGCAGAAGAATCTGTTCCTTGTGGCAACTGCCCAGTCCATGGCGTCAAACTTATAACTGGACGTTACTGGGGTAAATCTACCACAAAGTAAAAAAAACAACAATTACATGAGATTTTCTTGCCACTCCAGTACTGTGCAACTTCTAACAAGGGACTATGAGAGGTCTTGGACCGGTCCTGTGACCTGGAGGGTCACACCAAGTGTGCCCTTATTTAAGGCAGAGGACTGTCTTGGGTTTAACAGCTAGAGCGGTGGTGGCAATGCACCCTGTTGCAAGGATCAATAGCCTGATGTGATCTTTGCATCATGGTCATTGGAGTGGCTTCCTACTCACACACCCATGTAATGCTCCATTTCTATACCTGCGCCCAGACTTTGCGCTAACATCAAGTGCGTGTTTAGGGTGTTGGTGTGCGTAGGATAAATGCAATGTGAGAGTGAGACAGAGTAAAACGCTAGTCTGAGGGACACCTCCCACCCCCAAGACTCTCCCAAGAGTTCAGGGCAGAAAATAATACTCTACGACAACGTGATTGTTGAGGACCAGTTGGACGACAGTGTGCTGCCAACCGGCCCGTTCAAGGTTGCATTTGCCAAATTCCTAACACAACAGGGTCTGAATCGACAGGCTTCCTGGAGAGCCTGTGTTGGGCTTTTAGCTGCTGAATTTCTGACTACTCTGTGTCAGAAGCCCATGAGGGACTACAACTACTCCAGTGTTGAACACCCTGTCTGAGCTTACGCCTGTGGTCCAGCCGACCACAGTGTGGGCTCAATTGCTGACGGTCGGGCCTCCAGAGGGGCTGCACTTACCGACAGGCCAAGTGTGACTGCTACCTTGGGACTGCTGATCTTCAGGCAACTGCAAAGAAAAGACAGAGTGGGTGCCCTACTGAATGTAGCCCTACCTCCAGGACAAAAGCGCTCCACAAAAGCCTGCTGGTGGGTCACTGCTCTCTCAAGTGTTCGGGCGTGCCTTTCAAGTGCCGGGAAACAGGAAAGAGACCTAGACAAGACTGACTCATCATGTGAAAGGGTAAGTAGCTTACAACAGAGCATATACGCATTGGGGTGACTGGAGTGACAGAACTGCACCTATACTATATTCATGATACTCCTAAATGTCCCTAGAGGGGTAGAGGATATCAGAACCGGACGCACCTGTCTGCAGCACATGGTAGTCTGGCATGCCTGCACTATCTTTTCACCCAGACTGTCCATAAAGTTGATTTTAGAGCCGCTACACACATAGCAGGGAGAATCTCAGACCATTCGTTGGCGGAGGTGCAACTCGATGGTCCGGTTGTGGACTTCATGCTACCCTTGAGGTTCCGTGACGATTTGAACCCGTGTTTTCAATATTGTCGGAAATACATAATATTGGTATCAGCGAACCGCAAATGATCCATTTAGCATATCCTGGTGTTTTCGCTACGCTACGAGCAAGAGTACTCCTGTTACAAACACATTTCTGATCTACCCATGGCATCCATCTTAGATCATGGCAGCCATTTTGTGTTTCTTGCCCTCACATACGCAATAACCTCTGATCACTTCATTTCAATTAAAGGACACGTAGGCTTAGCCGGCGATTCACCTCTTTAGTGACACGTACACCTTGGAACAGAACACGCTGTAGCTGCATGACTCGACAAGGGCTGCCTCCTCTGCCCGAGGCCAGCCCTACTGAACTGGTTCTCGTGTCCATTGTCCCGATCATGATTAGGCGGCCGAAGCCGGTAGCCTTGCCCATTTACAACCCACAAACATCCCTTATCCCACTTTCCTATCTTCCACACCTGGCTCCGTTCCTTTCTTTCTGAATCTTTATTAGGGGGAGGTAACGAAATTTACGATGAGGCGGTCCGGCTCTTGAATGCAATATTGACAAGGGATTGTGATGAACTAGTGGGAACCCCTCTTCGTAATGTTTGGCATCAGATATTATCGACGGTTCCTGTGTAACGCCAAATATTTATTGTTTAGGACACAAAGGTTTGGGAATGTACTAATATGTAAAGAATTTGCCTGAAGCCCAATTTTTAGTATATAAGGAGCAACCCTCTTTGTACAAATCGAACAGGCTCCTAGAATCTGCCCGTGTGTAGTTTCTGTGACTTCTGTGTCCCTGCAGTAATAAACCTTTGGTCTTTGACGCCACCATCGAGAAGCCCGTGTTTCTGTTTATTTGTGCACCAAGGCAGGTGGAACTCCGGGGTCTTCGGGTGTTGTTCCCTGACACCTCTGGACGGAACCAAAAAGTCCAGAACTCCAATTGGCGCCCAACGTGGGACGACGTCATTCGGTACCGGTCCAAAAGCCTGAAGAGTTCGAGAAGCTTCGTGTGAAGATTCCTGAGGGAGGCGCCCCACTTCATCGATCCCGGCATATCGCAAAAGTGGCCCGAAGTTCTCTTCCACGAGGGTTCCCGTTCAGGACGGCTGCAGTGGGCCGTTGCCTTGACCGTCGCCCTGTCTTGGACCCGAGGTGCAGTCCTTAGTACGGCGAAACGTGACGGGTTTCTCCTTGGTGACGTCTTCAGTGCCTCAGTTAAGTATTTAGTGGTTGCTAGCTGGTTATTTCGTGAGGGTTGTTAAAATCCTTTTTGGTTCTTAGTTTGGTTTGGTTTCGTAAGATTATCACTGGTTGTTCTGGTTACGATAATCTATTTGGTTTAGTTTGGGTATCGATACATCAGTTCGCTTTTGGTAGGCCTAAGTTCTTGGTTCAGGTGCACATATCTGTTTCGTGTTTTGTTTGTTCTGTGTTCCGGATTGCAAAATGGTAAGTCGGAGAAATTGTATGTTGTCATGTTTTGGTTGCAACAGTAATTCACGATTGGAGGACTCATGTCTGGTTCCTCCGATTGGGACTCCCTTATACGACTTGTACTGTAAGCATGGTGTGGGTCCTATATCTTATAATAAGGGTATGGGTCCGCTATACGGAAAAGGATGGTGTCCTTAGTTGGCCACTACATGGTAGTTTTGAACCCGAAATCCTTGATAATTTAGAAGCGAAATTGTTTAGGAAGAAAGCCCGGCCGGCAATGTTTGATTCTTTCCGTTACTGGCGAAAAGAATCTAAACAGAGAGAAATTAAAAGGTTAAAGAAAGAACAGAAAGAGCAAGAAGAATTGACTCTAGAGCAAGCGGCTAAGCAGCTGCAAGTCAACGAGTCTGAGAAGGCCATAGAGGTGGCCATTAGAGAGCATAATTTAGCGATTGACAAGTGCTATCCTGCCTTGCCATCAAAAACAACTAAGATACTGGAGGACCCCGAAAACGATCCTCTGTTGTCTTATCTGTTAAGGTCACCTCCACCGTATGCACAGGGTGCTACGGCTCCACCTTTACCGAATATTCAACTGCCGGTTGCTGGACAACCTGGTATTCCTGCTCCTGCCCCTCAGAATCAAGCTCCTGTACCTCCTGTGGTCAATGTGAATATTCCTACGGCACCTCCTCCTCCTGGATTGCCGACTTCTATACCTATATATGTATTGCTTACACCTACTGTTCCACAAACTATCTTCCTCGATACTCCTACTGTTCCACTATCTGTTCCTACTTCTACTGTGTTCTCTGCGTCTGCTAGTGTGTTGACTCCACTTTCTGTTCGTCGAAGAATCACTGATTCTGTTTCTAGCATTCTGTCTCCCCTCTATAAAACTTTAATCAAGACTCCTACTTCTGACTCTGTTCAAAGACGTAGTCAGCTTCAGAGTACTGAGGAACGGGGAATTTTAGATTCCACGGCTCTCAGATGGATTTCGAAGAGTAGGAGATATAGCACGAGAGATGTACTAGATACATTTATGCAATGGAATGAACCAACGCAACGGTATGTCTTTGACGAGATGTGCTCGCTGTTACGTGAGGAAGTAGAAGATGATGTTGAATCGAATTTAGAAGACTTAATTAAGGTTCAGAAAGAGTTTGCTGCAGGAATGATAGTAGGTCAAAATATAAAAGAAGCGATGGAGCTGATTTTAAGTTATAGAAATGATCCATCACTTCGTTCACCAAGAGACTTAAAGAAAAGTAGTATGAAGCTAAATCGCCAATATCCAATGAGGGAGGTTCCTCCAATTTGGCGTGATGCTGTGCAAGCTGATTTGGCGAATGGTATTGCAGCCGCTCCGGCCCAATTCCAAAGAGTGTGGATACACATTCCATGGAAACGAGCCGAAGTACTAGAAATGAGTGTCCAGTCTTAGCGCAAAATAACGCAGCAGCAGCTCAGAGAGGTCGTGGTGGTTTTGTGCAAAATTCTAGAGGTCGAGGGCGAGGTGCTATGCCTCCACAGACGAATGATCGCCCTTCCAATCACTTTGATCAACGAAATGGACAGTCTGCTCAACAAAATAGATCTCAACAGTATCTTGTTGAAGACTATTGTGAAGTGGATGAGGGATTTCAGCAAAATGGGTACTAGGACAGCCATGGACAGAGAGAGGGAGTAGTATCAGTTCCAGTGGATCAGAGTGGGCCTTATGTCGCAGTAGCAACATCAGGTGTAGTCGAACCGTTTCTGTTGGATACTGGTGCCGCAAAACGTTCTATCATTCATGCAAAACTCCCTGGCGCACCTTTGTCCGGCTCAACAAATGTTTCTGTACGTTTTTCAGGCGCCCCTGTTTACAACCCCATATCTGGTCCTTTGTCTATTTCTGTTGGACCGTGTCAATTGAAAGCACCCCTGATTTTGACGACGGGTTGTAATGAAAATCTGCTTGGTTTAGACTTGTTGAAACGCCACATTGCGACATTGTACTGTTCTCCGGAAGAAGTACAGCTTACATTGGGCAAAAGAATCACCTCTCCGATGTACTTGTCAATGGATGCACTCCCGCCAGAGCTGCGTTCGCTCCCTGATACTCTTTGGGCGACTGGTCCTAATGATGTAGGCCTTTTAGAAATACCACCATATGTAGTCACTTTGAAAGCAAATGTAAAATTTCCAAGAATTCCTCAATACAAAATATCTAGTGAAGGTGAACGTGCACTTTTATTGATTGTACAGTATTTGATTAAAAAAGGTGTGGTTGAAGAAACTAGAGGAAACGTCTGTAACAGTCCTGTATTACTGATTTTGAAACGAACTGATCCTACAAAGCCTCCAGTGTATAGGTTTGTCATTGACCTCAGAGAAGTCAATAAGATTGTGGTCCCGCAGTTTCCTGTAGTTCCAGACATTACTGCCTTGTTAACATTGATTCCTGCTACAGCCACATGGTTTTCAGTCATCGACTTGAAGAATGCCTTTTTCAGCATTCCGATAGCCGAGGAAAGCAGAAATATTTTCGGCTTCTGTCTAGGAGGTCGAAGTTTCAGGTTTAAACGCGCTCCACAAGGCTATTGTGAGAGCCCATCCATTTACAGTTAGGCATTAAAAAGTCAGCTAGATTCCTTTGTCCTTCCTCCAGGCTCTGCTCTAGTGCAGTATGTAGACGATCTTTTAGTGGCTGCCGATGACAAGGAAACTTGCAAAGCAGCTACGATTTCGTTATTGCATCATTTGTCCAATTTGAATCACAAGGTATCACCTTCGAAAATGCAATACTGCTGCCAAGAAGTGACCTACCTAGGTCATCTCTTGTCAAAGGAGGGAAGGAAGTTGACCCCAGAGAGAATAAAAGCAATTACGCAGATGAGTGTTCCCCGCACGCAGAGAGAAGTACGTGCCTTTTTAGGTATTACCTCTTACTGTAGGCAGTGGATCCCAAATTTTTCTCTTTTAGCAAAACCGTTGGTAGCTTTGACTGGGAAAAATGTTCCGAGTCCGGTGCCATGGTCTGATGAATGTCAGGAGAGTTTTTCTGAGTTACGAAAAGCACTATGTTCAGCTCCTGTATTGGGTACACCTGATAGGCTGTAGGTAGCAAGGACCCCCTGATGAGGATAAATATCCTGGGACAGGGTAAACAATATGTGAGAAATAAACAATCCCAGGCATACACTGAGGAAAATACACAATAGATTAAACAAACAAACTAGCTCAGTTAGAAAAAATATTCATAGTTTAATTTGATAAAAAGGGATAATAAAAATTGAGTACATTAATCACAATTGATAAAAAGAATGATACATATGTATTCACAAAACAGATAAAAAAGTGGTCAAATGGTATCCAGTCAACGCGTTTCGACATATACAATATGCCTTCATCAGGACTTTAACCATCAACAAGCTCTGTAAGACATAATTATAACATAGTATTACTATTATTGTAAAGCTAATATCACATGATTACAACTGAACTAGTTTAGAGTTTGTTAATACATTCTATTGGTAAAAGGTACATTCTACCTTCCAAGCTAATGATATACCGCTCTATGAGACAACTAAACAGTTAAAATACCTATACATACAAGTGGGTCTTTGAAGCAGCACATAACTTGATTAGCAAATACTACATAGTTTATAGGAACAAGACATGATATAAATTTTGTTCACAAGCTTTCCACAGAATGACATCCCTGATGATAAAGGACAACAATCACTTAATTTCATTTAGGACAAGCTGTCAAAGGGAGAGGGATGTGCTTGTTAGGTATCCTCTTTATTAAATATTGCACTTGAAAAAAAATGATTTACTACTATTTAAGCATTGATTCATGTTTTGTTATTATTTCACTATAGGTTTTGTAAAAGATCTGAAAACCTATTCTGTCTCTATATATATAGGTACAGAACATGAGTTAATAAAGGCATATTCACAGAGATATATGCACGTGTCTGTTCCTAAACTCTAAGAACAACCAATGTAGTAATATTTACTAAAGCAGTACATAAATAAAGGTAAAAGAAAAGATAAGAAAAAGCAAAGAAGATAAGTAATAAGAAGTTACTGCGTTAATAGGGAAAGGGGTATTTATTATTTTGCTATGCGTCATTTGATTAGTCCACCTAAACTAAGTGGGTTACTATTTTACGTAAACAAGGGAGTTGAGCAGTCTTGTTTTTGGAATGGTAGCCTGATAACCATACACAGAATTAATATGTTCTTACCTAATGTATTTATGCGAGGGCAAAATGCGGGGACATGTTACAAATCTCTTCTCTATTAGTCCAATGATTGAAAACAAGGTCGAGAAAACCTAAAGTCAAATAGTATGGTCACATTAATACGCATTTTAATGTTAAAGATGGTATAAGATGAAAAAGCATTTTCTTTTTACGTTCTTACCCTGGGAATAGAGTTTATAAGTCCAAAAAGTTGATTCCGGTCATTCAGTTGGAAGATGCAATAGTCTATTAAAATGAGGTACTGGATACCTAACAAAGGTGAGAAGAAAATTACACGATGTGTAATTTGATTGAGCACATTGTGATAAAAATCGGAGTATTACATATCAACGGCTTACCCAATGGGAAAGTTAAAGTTGCTTATGGGTAGGGACAACCATTACTTGTTGCAGCTGCAAGTGACGACAATTTTAAAGCAGCTTCATAGGAGGCGAGGAGACTCCTAACAGAGAAAACAATTACCCTTATTTAATATAGGAATCTGTTCGGTGCGTGATCTCAAAGATATAGCTACACCGAAAGCGATGGCTAAGACATACCTTTTGGAGAATAATTAGGACGTTATAACGTTACGCTCGTCAAAAGTGCATGGGTAATGAAGCCTGATTGTCGAGCCGACTTGCTGCAAAGCGGGATAAGATTCCAAAACGTATGTGAGCCCTGCAATGAACATACAGGCCCTGTGGGGTGAAGGATGGAACAATTCAGTATCGTGGGCAAATAACATCGTAGCCTTACCCTCAACATTTACACCATCTTTGGACCAATTGGGTCCTGAGATGGCCATTTTTGAGAAGGTTGTCCTTGCTAAACTAGATCATGCGTTAAGGTTCATACCTAAATCAAAGTACAATATTACAAAAGAAGAACATGATTCCTTGAGTGATCTGAAAAACGACAAATCCCTAATAATAAAAAGTAGCGACAAGGGAGGTGGCATTGTCCTTATAGACTGTCAAACATATGAAACTAACATGTTTAATATGCTCAATGACCACCTTTTTTATAAGGAAGTTATGAACGATTCTACTAATAGGGTAATGAGAAAGATTCGTGAAACAACAAAAAGAGCCTTAGATAGAAAAATAATAACTAAAAAAGAATACGAATTTTTAAACACCTCTCAAGGTAAATTAGCATGCATCTATGGTTTGCCCAAGATGCACAAGAATCAGCAGGACCCACCTTATCGACCAATAGTTTCTACAATTGGTACCCCCACTGAAGCAATCTCCAAGTATGTAGACAATATTTTAAGACCTTATATATCATTATCCCCATCCTACATTAAAGATACTGGAGAGATAATAGCGAAGGTAGAAAACTTAACATTCAATGAAAATAAAGACCTTCTTGTAACGCTTGATGTTGAAGCTTTATACAGCAACATCCCACAGAAAGGAGCTCTAGATGCGACCATGTGGTTTATAGATCTGCACCAGATACCGTGCAACAAGCAATTTGTCTACGAGTGTTTGTCCATAGCGCTACAGGAGAACGTTTTCCAATTTGGAAACCGTATGTATCAACAGATCAAGGGTGTGAGCATGGGGGCGGCCATGGCCCCTTCGATAGCGAACATATATATGGCTCTTTTTGAGGCACGTAATATTTATAATGAGATGGCCCCATTCTACGAGTCTGTTTCCCACTGGCACAGGTACATTGATGACATTTTTTTCATCTGGACCAGTGGGGAACAGACTCTTGTGGAATTCTTGGAGTGGATAAATCTTGCAGATGAAAATCTACACTTCACTGCCAAGTTCAATGCCACGAAAGTTGAATTCCTAGATATATATATCAGGAATGGAAATAAAAAACTAGAAGTGGATCTATACACTAAACCCACCTCAAGAAATACCTTGCTCCATTTCTCGAGCTATCATCCTAGGAGCCAAAAGGATGGAATACCCTTTTCACAGTTTCTCAGAGTAAGACGTAACTGTACGAACATCAAGGACTATGACACCCAATCAGAAATAATGAAGAACAAATTCTTTGACAGGGGCTACCCCCATCGATTAGTCCGACAAGCTTACAAGAGAGCTAGATTCTACGACCGGGATGCACTTTTGAAACCCAAAAATGAGACCCAGGAGACCAAATTGGTGTGTGTCACACGACACTCTACCATGAATGCCACTATTAGGCAGATAGTAAATGCAAATTGGCATTTGCTAAACATAGAGCCCTCAAAACCCAAACTGAAGAAACCTATGTTTGCCCATCGCAGAAATAAGAACCTTAAGGATTTCATTGTAAGATCTAGACACATAGTTACCTCTGAATAGCACCCCTTCATACAAAAATCTATACAAGGATCCAATCCTGGGAAAGGCACCTCGAGATGTGGTTCCTGCCAATCCTGCAATGACATTATAATAGGAGAATCATTTCAACTAAATGGTTATAACATCAAAGCCAATGATCTATGGACGTGTAACACTAGTAATGTTATCTATTTGCTCCTATGTCCTTGTAATCTGGGATATGTGGGCGAAACTTCCAGACCCATAAAAACTCGGCTGACAGAACACAGGTCCGCTATTAAGACCAAAAAATTATCTGCACCCCTAGTTGCACATTTCAATGACTACAAACATGCTCCATCTGATCTGCGATGGCGCATACTAGAGAAGATCAATATTCCCAATAGTAAGGGAGGAGAAAAGATACGAAAGAAACGAGAAGTCTTTTGGATCTTCTCCCTTAAGACTTTCACCCAGGGACTCAATAATGAATTGCCCTGGGAGAATGCTATTTTATAAATATGCTAGTCTGTATGAATCCATTGATTAGAAACTGTCTATGGTTCCCACTCAGTATTAACGTGTATTCATACACAGAGAGTCCACGCATTAGCTTTTGTGTATAATGTAGTTTTATTTCTATTAGGTTTAACTTTAATTTTCAAAGTAATTTCCGGCTATTTGTATTTTTATCGTAGCCTCAACTATTTAGGTGCATATTATGCAGTCCAGATAAACGCACTTTACTCGGTATGAGCATCATCTCATTCCTCTAGTCAGAGCGCTGAATTTTCCCCTTCTTTCCACATTTTTTTATGTTGCTAGCGCTACACTGATTCGTAGACTACACTATCCATGAGTTATGTCCCTTTAAAACACGCAGGTGAGAGCTTATCCAATTAAAAACGTACATATAAAAGCACGCTCGAATCCACCAATCAGAGTCGCTCTATTTTTGCAACCTGACCCGTTGGCAGAACCCCGGATGCAGCTGGCTCCCTTTGGCGCTCTCGGTAAGCTACCTTAGATCCTAGTTAGGATAGTCAAAATATTTCCTTGTTTTGGCTCCCAGGATATTAAAGCGTTTCCCTTTATCAAACAGGAACTAAATGCGCTTAGAAGGATTCACGTGCGTTTAAATACCATTGCAACCTCACTCGGAAGCGGCTATTCTCCTCGGCGCTCACGGTAAGCGTGCGGGGTATGCAGTTAGTAACAACGTTAGCTCTCCTATGGTTTTCAGCCCACGATACTGAATTGTTCCATCCTTCACCCCACAGGGCCTGTATGTTCATTGCAGGGCTCACGTACGTTTTGGAATCTTATCCCGCTTTGCAGCAAGTCGGCTCGACAATCAGGCTTCATTACCCATGCACTTTTGACGAGCGTAACGTTATAATGTCCTAATTATTCTCCAAAAGGTATGTCTTAGCCATCGCTTTCGGTGTAGCTATATCTTTGAGATCACGCACCAAACAGATTCCTATATTAAATAAGGGTAATTGTTTTCTCTGTTAGGAGTCTCCTCGCCTCCTATGAAGCTGCTTTAAAATTGTCGTCACTTGCAGCTGCAACAAGTAATGGTTGTCCCTACCCATAAGCAACTTTAACTTTCCCATTGGGTAAGCCGTTGATATGTAATACTCCGATTTTTATCACAATGTGCTCAATCAAATTACACATCGTGTAATTTTCTTCTCACCTTTGTTAGGTATCCAATACCTCATTTTAATAGACTATTGCATCTTCCAACTATTTGTATTTTTATCGTAGCCTCAACTATTTAGGTGCATATTATGCAGTCCAGATAAACGCACTTTACTCGGTATGAGCATCATCTCATTCCTCTAGTCAGAGCGCTGAATTTTCCCCTTCTTTCCACATTTTTTTATGTTGCTAGCGCTACACTGATTCGTAGACTACACTATCCATGAGTTATGTCCCTTTAAAACACGCAGGTGAGAGCTTATCCAATTAAAAACGTACATATAAAAGCACGCTCGAATCCACCAATCAGAGTCGCTCTATTTTTGCAACCTGACCCGTTGGCAGAACCCCGGATGCAGCTGGCTCCCTTTGGCGCTCTCGGTAAGCTACCTTAGATCCTAGTTAGGATAGTCAAAATATTTCCTTGTTTTGGCTCCCAGGATATTAAAGCGTTTCCCTTTATCAAACAGGAACTAAATGCGCTTAGAAGGATTCACGTGCGTTTAAATACCATTGCAACCTCACTCGGAAGCGGCTATTCTCCTCGGCGCTCACGGTAAGCGTGCGGGGTATGCAGTTAGTAACAACGTTAGCTCTCCTATGGTTTTCAGCCCACGATACTGAATTGTTCCATCCTTCACCCCACAGGGCCTGTATGTTCATTGCAGGGCTCACGTACGTTTTGGAATCTTATCCCGCTTTGCAGCAAGTCGGCTCGACAATCAGGCTTCATTACCCATGCACTTTTGACGAGCGTAACGTTATAATGTCCTAATTATTCTCCAAAAGGTATGTCTTAGCCATCGCTTTCGGTGTAGCTATATCTTTGAGATCACGCACCAAACAGATTCCTATATTAAATAAGGGTAATTGTTTTCTCTGTTAGGAGTCTCCTCGCCTCCTATGAAGCTGCTTTAAAATTGTCGTCACTTGCAGCTGCAACAAGTAATGGTTGTCCCTACCCATAAGCAACTTTAACTTTCCCATTGGGTAAGCCGTTGATATGTAATACTCCGATTTTTATCACAATGTGCTCAATCAAATTACACATCGTGTAATTTTCTTCTCACCTTTGTTAGGTATCCAATACCTCATTTTAATAGACTATTGCATCTTCCAACTGAATGACCGGAATCAACTTTTTGGACTTATAAACTCTATTCCCAGGGTAAGAACGTAAAAAGAAAATGCTTTTTCATCTTATACCATCTTTAACATTAAAATGCGTATTAATGTGACCATACTATTTGACTTTAGGTTTTCTCGACCTTGTTTTCAATCATTGGACTAATAGAGAAGAGATTTGTAACATGTCCCCGCATTTTGCCCTCGCATAAATACATTAGGTAAGAACATATTAATTCTGTGTATGGTTATCAGGCTACCATTCCAAAAACAAGACTGCTCAACTCCCTTGTTTACGTAAAATAGTAACCCACTTAGTTTAGGTGGACTAATCAAATGACGCATAGCAAAATAATAAATACCCCTTTCCCTATTAACGCAGTAACTTCTTATTACTTATCTTCTTTGCTTTTTCTTATCTTTTCTTTTACCTTTATTTATGTACTGCTTTAGTAAATATTACTACATTGGTTGTTCTTAGAGTTTAGGAACAGACACGTGCATATATCTCTGTGAATATGCCTTTATTAACTCATGTTCTGTACCTATATATATAGAGACAGAATAGGTTTTCAGATCTTTTACAAAACCTATAGTGAAATAATAACAAAACATGAATCAATGCTTAAATAGTAGTAAATATTTTTTTTTCAAGTGCAATATTTAATAAAGAGGATACCTAACAAGCACATCCCTCTCCCTTTGACAGCTTGTCCTAAATGAAATTAAGTGATTGTTGTCCTTTATCATCAGGGATGTCATTCTGTGGAAAGCTTGTGAACAAAATTTATATCATGTCTTGTTCCTATAAACTATGTAGTATTTGCTAATCAAGTTATGTGCTGCTTCAAAGACCCACTTGTATGTATAGGTATTTTAACTGTTTAGTTGTCTCATTAGAGCGGTATATCATTAGCTTGGAAGGTAGAATGTACCTTTTACCAATAGAATGTATTAACAAACTCTAAACTAGTTCAGTTGTAATCATGTGATATTAGCTTTACAATAATAGTAATACTATGTTATAATTATGTCTTACAGAGCTTGTTGATGGTTAAAGTCCTGATGAAGGCATATTGTATATGTCGAAACGCGTTGACTGGATACCATTTGACCACTTTTTTATCTGTTTTGTGAATACATATGTATCATTCTTTTTATCAATTGTGATTAATGTATTCAATTTTTATTATCCCTTTTTATCAAATTAAACTATGAATATTTTTTCTAACTGAGCTAGTTTGTTTGTTTAATCTATTGTGTATTTTCCTCAGTGTATGCCTGGGATTGTTTATTTCTCACATATTGGGTACACCTGATTACAGCAAGCCATTCACGCTCTACGTTCATGAGAGAGAAGGTTGCGCGTTGAGTGTTCTGACACAGACATTTGGTGATAAACAACGCCCTTGTGCGTATTTTTCATCAACATTAGATCCGGTAGCTAGAGCGTTACCTAGTTGTTTGAGAGCTACAGCGGCAGCTGCGGCTTCCATTCGACAATCTGCTGGTTTGGTGATGAACAACATGCTAGTGGTTATGGTTCCTCATGCTGTGGATACACTCATGAATCGAACCAAGACACAACACCTTACCTGTGCGAGATTATCTGGTTACGAGCTGACATTACTAGCAAGTCATATTCAGATCAAAAGATGTAATGTATTGAATCCAGCAACGCTGTTGCCGGCTAATCAAGAGTCGAGTGATTCCGAGCCCCATGATTGTTGTTTTAGAACGGAGGAAGAGACAAAAGGACGAATTGATTTAAAAGACACTCCATTGTCAGATCCAGATGGCACGATGTATGTGGATGGGTCATGTTTTAAATTGGAGAATGGTGATGTGACTGCTGCCTACG
The DNA here is from genome assembly GCF_964261635.1 of Lissotriton helveticus. NCBI lineage: Eukaryota > Metazoa > Chordata > Amphibia > Caudata > Salamandridae > Lissotriton > Lissotriton helveticus. The sequence goes on from NW_027611675.1 coordinate 2,439,224, forward strand.
CAGTGACAACTTTGAAGACGATTGTGGAGACTGCAAGAGTGAGTCAGAATTCTGCCCAAGCTGCAGAATTAATAGCTCTAACAAGAGCGTGTGTTTTAGCTAAGGGAAAGAGAGTGAATGTGTTCACAGATAGTCAGTACGCATTTGGCGTGGCCCATAGTTTTGGCCGTTTGTGGAAAGAAAGAGGTTTCATTACGTCCCATGGGACTAAGATTCAACATGGTCAGCTAGTTAACGACTTGTTGGAATCTCTAACCTTGCCGACTGAAGTTGCAATTGTGAAATGCAGTGCTCATAAAGCAATCGCGGATGATGTTGGTCGTGGGAACGCTTTTGCTGATGAAACTGCTAAACAGACAGCTAGAGATATGATGAGTAGAATGTATGTTGCTACGTCTGCAAGATGGATTTCTGAGTCTGGGATGTGTGAGGATACAGTGGAAAGTGTGAAAGAGATTCAGAAAGAGGCAACTGAAGAGGAAAAACGTGTATGGAGAGAAAGTACGGGCAAGTTGGATTCGAGTGGGTGTTGGATTGACTTGTCGGAACAACAGCGTTGGATGTTGCCTGATGCGTATGTGCTTGCAGTGGTGACGATGGCGCATGGAGTAGCGCATATAAGTTCTAAAGGAATCTGTAAGATGTTGGCTCCAGTCTGGAAGAATGATGGGATCAGTAAATGTGCAGAGAGAGTGGTGAAAAATTGTATGGTATGCCTGATGCATAATCCTGGCAAGGGAACTCCAACTCCTGCTGGTCACTTCGCTCCACCTTCCTGCCCCTTTGAAGTGATTCAGTTAGACTTCATTCACATGGATCGATGTAATAATTTGAAATACGTCCTGGTGGTAGTCTGTGCTTTTTCCAGATGGATCGAAGCATATCCACTAAAGGACAATACTGCCCTATCAACTGCCAAAATTCTTCTAAAAGAATATTTCCCTAGGTTCGGAATGCCACGGATTGTATGGTCAGATAACGGAAGTGAGTTTATAGGGAAAGTTATGCAGAGTGTGTGTGCCGGTTTGGGCATCAAACAGAAGTTCCACAGTGCAAACCATCCCCAGTCTGCTGGTTTGGTTGAGGGTTACAATGGCACCCTCAAACTAAAACTAGCTAAAATACAGGCATCCACGGGTCTATCCTGGCCAGACGCACTACCCTAGGCTTTGTTATCAACAAGAGCAACTGTACATTCTAGAGTAGGGCTTAGTCCCTATGAAATTGTTTTTGGCCGTCCGGCAAATGTGTGGGGAGTGCCTAGGCCGAAGGAGTTTTGTTCTCTGGAATATCCTATGTTAATCGATTACCTTTACGACTTGACTGCTAAATTGAGTCTTATTCACCAACAGGTTTTCGATGCATTGCCAAAGCCTCCGGAGAGTCCAGGGCATCAGCTGAAACCCGGCGATCAAGTTGTGATCAGAAACTTCGCGAGGACGAAGAACCTTCAGCCAAGATTTGTCGGCCCCTTCCAAGTACTGCTTGCGACAAGAACCGCTGTTCGTGTAGCTGGTCGCAAGCACTGGGTACATGCGTCCCATGTTAAACGTGTGCCTCTACCACTTCCTTACGACGACTGGGTGAAGAAGGGAATTGGTGTCTCCGAATTTGAACGAACGCCAAAGTTCATCCCTTTCAGCGATGCCGAATTGATTACTGACACTCTGAACTCTGACTCTCCTCCTGAAAAGACTCCTTTGAACTCTGAACATTTGTCCTCTGCACCAGAAAAAACTCTGTCATCTGCGAACCTGAACACTGCAACAGCTACTAGTGATACGTTGTTTGCCGATCAAACAGTTCCTGCAAAGCAAAGATATAACCTACAACCTCGTAATATGGACAAATAAAGCAGGCAACTGCCTATTGTGATATTTTGAAATTTTGAACTTTTGCCTTCAGCCAGGAAGTTTGCTATTGTTTTATTGTTTTTAAAAAATTGCCTTGCCGTCTGGGTAGCCGTAGGGTCGTGGCTGTGTGCCTAGTTGAATCTGCGGGGGTCTGACACAAGCCGATCTTTCTGTTGGTTCTGGGAACTCCCAGGGCTGATAGAGGCATTTTCATCTACGTACACATCATCAGTGGTCGCGAGCAGATTGTAGAAGATGGAGCTTCCTGCGCTGCAACGAGAAAATGTGATTTATGTTCGCAGAAATAGACTGTACAGAATTCTTCACAGCAAATGCTTTTTGATACAATGTGCCATTACATTCTTGATTGTTTTGATAACGTTGGTGGGTGGAATCGTCTTTGGTATGGGTTTGATTTTTATGCCAGTAACAACAGTACCTCCCCTTGATCCTGCTACTTTTACTGTTTCTTCTATACACTCTTTTCACTCATTTCCTGAACATGAGCAAGCTCGACGCTCAGAATTCATTAATAACACTTTTGTACAGCTCTTGCACCAACACCAACTGGTAGTTAACACTACAGACTGCTGGGTGTGTGGCTTGATACCCCACACCATGGATAAAGGTATTCCCTATTTGGTTTTGCCTTTTAGCTACAATGGATCATTTCAGGCTCTTCAAACCATCTTTGCTTATGCCCTTGAAACCTATCCTCCACGTCCACCACGTTCCACTAAATATAACTCTGCCAACAAAGCTTTAGTCCAGGGAATTATTGACATGATCAAGGACGTCAATAATACTCCATCTTACCCTAGAGACGAATTGCGAGTATATTTAAGTTGGAACTCTTCAGAGTATCGCCTTAGTTTGGGAGAAAGCAAGCGCAAAAGCTCAACTCTAATCTGGGTCGTACCTCACCGAGGTCAAGTCTGTTTGCAAGGTAATGGGAGAAATCCGAGAGCTCAGCTAGGGAGGAGTGAGTGCGTAGAGACTTACGTGTTTCCGTCTAACTCTTCCCCTGCTTTTCTTACTGCTAGGGGTACCTGCCTCATTTGTCGAGACAGAGCTTATACATGGTTGCCTGCTGACTTTTCAGGTTCATGTTATATTGCTCGATTGTTGCCTCCAACATACACTGCTTCATCCGATTATCACAAGACCAGAGTAGCAAGAGGTGTCTTCAGCAAGGAAGATACCGCTGGTCAGGAAGCTGGAGACTTCTTCAAAGGCTTCCTTCCGTTCTGGGGGCCTATGGCCAATAGTAGAAACATACGTCAGCTAACACGGGTAGTTGAATCTACTATCACCGAAACTGCTGGTGCCCTTAGCAATTTGACAGCTGAGCTTCAGGCGGATAGACTCATGACGTTGCAGAACCGTATGGTTCTAGACGTAATACTTGCAGATCGAGGTGGGGTATGCAGAATGATCCAATCGAGCTGCTGTGTCTTTATTCCTAATAATGCTCCAACAGTCTATGAGGCGATCTCGAAGCTACACAAGATTTCCGATTCTATTCATGTAGACAAGGGAAACTGGTCCTTCATGGAGTGGTTTTGGACTCTGATATCAGCGTGGGGATGGAAGGTTCTGATGGTCATTGGTGTCATCTTAGTACTCCTATTCTCATGCTGCCTGATTATCCAGTGTGGTCCTGCTCTGTGTAGTCTTTGTGCTGCAACCTGTTTTAGGAAACCACCTGCGTTTGGAGAAAAGGCGCGAGAAAGGATGATGATACAACAGCATGTCACTGACCTGATGAGCATAGAATTAGACTCTGACATAGACTGAGTAATTGCCTATGTAAGGGCAAAAGGAGGGTCTGAGGTTCCGTGACGATTTGAACCCGTGTTTTCAATATTGTCGGAAATACATAATATTGGTATCAGCGAACCGCAAATGATCCATTTAGCATATCCTGGTGTTTTCGCTACGCTACGAGCAAGAGTACTCCTGTTACAAACACATTTCTGATCTACCCATGGCAACCATCTTAGATCATGGCAGCCATTTTGTGTTTCTTGCCCTCACATACGCAATAACCTCTGATCACTTCATTTCAATTAAAGGACACGTAGGCTTAGCCGGCGATTCACCTCTTTAGTGACACGTACACCTTGGAACAGAACACGCTGTAGCTGCATGACTCGACAAGGGCTGCCTCCTCTGCCCGAGGCCAGCCCTACTGAACTGGTTCTCGTGTCCATTGTCCCGATCATGATTAGGCGGCCGAAGCCGGTAGCCTTGCCCATTTACAACCCACAAACATCCCTTATCCCACTTTCCTATCTTCCACACCTGGCTCCGTTCCTTTCTTTCTGAATCTTTATTAGGGGGAGGTAACGAAATTTACGATGAGGCGGTCCGGCTCTTGAATGCAATATTGACAAGGGATTGTGATGAACTAGTGGGAACCCCTCTTCGTGATGTTTGGCATCAGATATTATCGACGGTTCCTGTGTAACGCCAAATATTTATTGTTTAGGACACAAAGGTTTGGGAATGTACTAATATGTAAAGAATTTGCCTGAAGCCCAATTTTTTGTATATAAGGAGCAACCCTCTTTGTACAAATCGAACAGGCTCCTAGAATCTGCCCGTGTGTAGTTTCTGTGACTTCTGTGTCCCTGCAGTAATAAACCTTTGGTCTTTGACGCCACCATCGAGAAGCCCGTGTTTCTGTTTATTTGTGCACCAAGGCAGGTGGAACTCCGGGGTCTTCGGTTGTTGTTCCCTGACACCTCTGGACGGAACCAAAAAGTCCAGAACTCCACCCTGAAGGGTTGATCCGTGATATTTATAAGACAAGACGTTCAAAGCTCGTATGAGAGATGAAGCAGACTTCTATTTTAAGGAGAACAGGCGGCATGTTGAAGCAGCTGGCGTGCTATAGGATGAATTCAAGGCAGTGATTTGAGGCCAGATACAAGCCTTGATTGGGGGAATGCAGAAGGAACGTAAATTGAAGTGCGAGGCTCAGGACAGGGAATGTGCTTTCCTGGAGGTTCGCTTGGCAAGTGAGGAATCAGTTTCTCTCCCATTACACCATCAACTGAAGCAGCACACATTAAGAGCACTAATGGAAAATAGCGTGCACTCATGCGCTGCCTACCCAGAATTGTCTCTATGATGTTGGTGATAAAGCCAATGAGTTGCTTACATGGTTAGAGAGACAAGACAAAGGACGGAACTGGATCCTTGAGGACACTGACAACAATGGGACGGTAATACTGGGAGAGACTTCCTGAAAGACCTGACCCTGCCAATGCTAACGAATGAGGACCGAGACGCACTAGACCAAGACCTGACAGTAGACTAAATGAATAAGACAATAAGAACCTTGCAAACAGGGCAAGCGACGGGGCCTAATGAGCTCCCCTTAGAATTATATAAAAGCATGAGAGATAAAATCAGGGAGTGCCTCCAGAGGAGGTTTCAGACTGCCTGGAAATGAGGTTGTCTCCCAGAGGACAAAAGAACGTCTGAGGTGGTGGTCATCCCAAAAAAAGGACGAACCAGCAACTGAGTGTGGGTCTTATAAACCGCTCTCCCTGATTAATTTTGACAGTAAGGTCCTTGCGTAGGCCCTGGCGATCTGCCTGCGGACAGTAATTGCAACAGTGGATCATCCTGATCAATGGGTCTTTATACCACACCAGGGAATGCGCTTAAATCTCCGACACCTTAATAGAGTACCACATGCAACAGGGGATTACTTTGCTGAACCAGTGGCGCTGCTGTTAAGCTTTTGTATGTGGCCCCTCTAGCGCGCATGCACATCAATAATACAGTCTCCTTCGTCTTTGCCATCCGACAGGGATGTTCCTTGTCTCCTATGCCCTTCTCACATGCGTGGGTTCGCCAGGACCTCTCAGATGGGGTACTCCAGTTGATCAGGAGTGGGATGAGAGAATCTCCCTCTACTATGATGTTTTGTTATAGGACACGTAACCAGCCATCTCGAGTGAACGAATCCTACACATTTTTCACATATTTGGAGATCATTCAGGATATAAGATCAATAGGAAGAAGTCCTTAATATTCCTGCTGGAGGCAGGGACCCTGCGGCTGCACTCTAGGGGCACAGTTAGAGTGACACTACATGGCTTCAAATATTTCGGTGTGTTCCTTACAAGAAAGCTACAGGTAGGAACATACTCCCGAAATTAGACCGGCTTTTTCTGGGATGCCCCACACTTGCGGGCGCTTCCGCTCTCCTTACTGGGCTGGGTGGCCCTATTTAAAGTGATGACCCTCCAGGGCCTATTGTACAACGTACAAAAAAACGTCCTTTAAGATCCCACCAGACATTTTCTTTCAAAAGGTAGACTGAGAACTTCGACTCCTGTTGTGGGATGGTGGCACTTCACGCTGAGTAAGTTGCAGAGGGGAGTTTATTAAGGTGGACTGGCGGTCCGCGTCATTCTCAAGTATTACTGGGCCATGCAGCTGGTCACAGTCAACAACTGGGTTTTTGCGGACCGTGAGGAACCTGCTTACCGGGTAGATATATTGGCCATGGGCAAGAGAGGTTACCCCACCCCGGTGCTGTATCGAAGAAAGTATGAGTGCACCCTACCTACTCGTAGCCAAACAGTGGTAAGGGTGTGGAGAGGCTACCAAGTATTTAGGGTGGGAAGGTAAGCTGACTGAATTACTCCACTGTATGATGGTGATCTCGTAAGTGCAGTGGGAGGATTGCAGGGCTTCACAAAATGGGGATTGATTAGCTTAGAGCGGCCGGGCGATGTGTGGAGGGGACAGGCGCTTGTGTCCATCACGGTCCTACAACAAAAGTATAAATTAGGTGACTAAAAACAGTTCTGACATTTGCAGTTGGATCACGCTCTGCAAGGTCACATACGGGAAGGGGGGCAGTTGCCTGAAGCATCCCCACTGGAGGACCAGCTGCTAACTAATCCGCCACTGAAAAAAAATCTCAACCATCTATAGGAAGTTGATCTACAGTTCTCTGGATCCCTTGGGGATGCGGAGAGTTGTGTGGGAGAGGGATCTAGGCACGCTTGGCGATGGCGATTGGGTTGAGGCCATTCAGGGTGCCAGGGAGGTGGCAATTACAACTCGTTTTGGTCTAATTTAACTACAGATCCAACATAGGACCTACTACTCCAGAACTTTGTTGCACCGAATAGGGTGGGCAGCCACCTCTCTTGTGTAAGGGAATGTGAGGGGGGCTTTTTTTTAATGTGGTGTGGAGTTGAACTAAATCTGTCAACTGGGGTGACAGAAGATTTCTTGTAGCCGCACCGAAACTGTGGAACACACTGCCTCACTCAATCAAGACTAGTACTTCCCTCTGGTCCGCAAAAACCTCAAAACCTGGCTCTTTAATCAATGAACTCCAGCTCCCCTTGTTGGCTAAACATTGCAGTTACTTAGCGCTGAGATGCCTACGGGCCTCCGTTCGCGCTTTACAAATGCTGTCATAAATAAAATAAATAAATAATGCTACTGGGTAGAGTTCATGAGAATAATGCCCCAGGTCATGGGACTAGCGATCCCCATGGGGGCCAAATGGCACCTCCTGAATATCACGAGTGAGGTGACATGGCATAGTTTTCACAGAATATGACTGGCCCTGGCTTTAGCGGTTGGCAAGCGTAATATTGCACGGGGTTGGGGAGCCAGCTCACCCCTCTAGGGTGGAGGATTGGGAAGCAGATCTTGATTGGTGTCAACGAGTGGACACAGGGTGTATCTCAGCAGGGGCTGCCCTTGTAAATAGGAAAAGATATGGGAGGCTGGTAGAGCTACCGGGCCATGTGACGCGCCATGAAGTAGTGAAAGTTAAATATGTACCATCCTTGCGATCTAGGTTTATGTAGTGGGATTTGGCCAGGAAGTGTCAGCACAAGCCAAGCTATATTACTCACTCCATATTAGCAGCCTTTGCCCTTTTGGTCTAATCACTCTCACTAATGTGCACCGTATTTTTGTTGTCAACACCATCGATTGAGCACTAGTTCAATAAAAATAGTTTTTAAAAGTAACTGTGTCTTGGCAAGATAATCAGTGTGCTGGACATTTATTAAATCGAGTCTGTTGATCTATTGTTGAGCTCTGAGTTCTGAGTTCAAGCTGGTCGAGATTACAAAGCTGTGAATATTGTGACTGCTTGTCCTCGCTAACTTGAGAGTCAAGTACAAAAAAGGGTTTACTTGGTCAGTTTGCACAGCCTTACTAGGACAGGTCACATAACATCAATGGAAAGTGACCTCAACCCAGTAGCCGCTGCCTACCCCATGGCCCCAGAAATGGACTAACATAGAGACAGGACTGAAACTCCCTTGCTTTGTCAAGCTGTAGCATTTGGTCCTTGTATGTTTTCTAGACCGCAATCCAGCATGACATAATTTAACATAACCAGTAACTTGTTCAGCTGACATTGCAGAGCTAAACCCAGAAACATATATAGCAGGTTTTTTAAAAAAAAGGCTGCGTTAAGGTAAGGAACACAGCAGCGTCTTGTCATTTACTTATTCACATAAAAGAAATAACATATAGGCAGCATTCTAATTAACTCTCTCTTTTCTCCACTCCTCTATTTGTCAATTATCAAGACTATGGGTCTGATTTTAGGTTCAATGGGTAACCCGACTTGTTAGAGATCTCTGCTGGCTCTGTCTCTTCAGAGGAGCAGTAGTAATGGTGGCTCCTCTGAAGGCACTGCAGGGGTGGTGAGCGGCTGCCATGTTTCAGGCGCCCATTCACCAACATTTGTATTTTTCAAAAACAAACTTCCAAAGCTGGAGTTTGTTTTTAAAAACAAATAACTAATCACTCACACCCATGGAACTTTCTCCCTGATTAACTTTCTTCAAGGAAGTGGGGTTCATTTAAAAAGAAATTCTCATCACGACTGCCAGGTATTCCCTGGTGGTCCTGAATAAGAGAAAAATACATCAGACAGCCTGATCTAGAGAGGAAGGGCCATCCGATATATTCACACTGATGCCACTCAAGCAAGCCTGGACACATGACAATCCTGCTGACTTGCAATAGATCAGGCAGACCATTCGTTTGTTGCACAGGGTACTCCACCAAATTTGTGGTGGAGTACCCTGCTCACCAAACTCTAAATCAAGACCTTTATATTTTCTTTGTTATGCATATATCTCTAGGTAGGCTTCATTATGTCCATCAGTCTTTTTTTTTTTTTTTAAATATATTTTTATTGCAGGAAACACGTATGAGTACAACATTGGCACCTGAAATGTAATCCGGGTTCGAGTTGGTTACAGTAACATTACGCCTATACACGGCCATTCAGCCCACAACCCGGAGGTCGGGCGGCGTGTGCCATTCTGCTGTTGTTGATTTGTCTCTGTCCTCACCGGTTTTCATAGGTGATAGAATAAATCACTTCTGCTTTTCCAAACACCCCAACCCAACATATCCCCCCTCCCTCCTATCGCCTTGCCCCCCAGAGGAAGAAAAGTGTCCTTCATCATGGTACAGGATTCTAATGTTTAACGGAAGTGATCGTCGCTCCTCCCCCCCTATCCCCCACCCACCTCCCCCCTCGTCATCGGTAGTCTATCTCGAGGTTGCATGTCGTGTGCTGTTAGCTGTGATTGTCTATGTCGGGGGCTCTCCAGCAATAGCATCTTGTTGGGAATCAGGCTGCCCCCCCTCAGTGCTGTCTGAATCGGTGAGTGTGTCAATGTCGCGCAGGGCCTGCACTATCGTTTCCCAAGCCTGCGCCGCCTCTAAGGCCCGCTCATGTCGTCGCCGTCCCGCCTGCTGGAATCTCAATGTGCTTTCGCTTCCCGCCCACTTGAGGAGTTCATTGCGCCATTTAGCGCCCGTTGGACCAACTCGCGCCTTCCAGTTTCTGGTAATTTCTCGTTTGGCCAAAAGTAAACCCAAATCGATGAACTTGCTAGTAAGTTTGTTTTTAGGGGTGTGTGGGAACCAGTGTAGTAACCCTGCCGCCGCATCTATCTGCAATGATCTGTCGGTCACCTCTGTCAGTGTATCTCCTACAATTGACCAAAATGGGGTCAGCCTTGGACAGGACCACAGCATGTGGAAAAGGTCCGCCGTGGCTGTCCTGCATCTAGGACAATCTGCCGTCTCCAGGCCGAAATATTTCTGCAGCTTCTCCGGGGTCAGATAGGCTCTATGCAATACATAGAAGTGGACCAGTTGAAACCGGGCGCTTCGCGTTCCCTTCCATGCCCGTTGCAATAGCTGGGGCCACGTGGTCTCTGGAATTTCCTTCCCCAAATCCACTTCCCATCGGGTCTTAAGAGCCGTTAGGGGGGTTAGTCCCTCATCGATCATTCTAGAGTACAAGCACGACACTGCCTTGATTGTCCCTGCAGACATCATAGTATACTGGCAGGTTACCGATGTCTGTGGTTCCTCACGCCCAGTCCTCCAGTGTCCTCGGAGTGCCCTCGTGATCGCCGCGTGGAGCAAAAAGTCACCACTAGGGACGTCGTAGCGATCTCGAAGCTCCTGGAAGGGCAGTAGTGTTCCCTCTTCGTAGAGGTCGCCTATGGTCTGCACACCCATTTCCTCCCAGACCCCCAGCCGGGACCAATCTCCGCCGTGGGGCAACGCAGTGAGCATTCCCAGAGGAATCTCCGGGGCATAAGGTCTCGGTCTGCCCAATTTGCGGTACACTCGATTCCAGCACGAACGTATGGTACTTTCCTCCTGAGTGAGGCCTCTCAGCTCGAGCTTTTGTTGCATCGCAATGAACGATAAGACATGTCTGGGTATGCCATTGCCTCGGGATTCCTCCGGACCTCGGAACTCCCGCGCCACCTCCTGGGTGTAGAACTGTAGTTGGGCCGCCAAGAAGTACTTCTCGAAGTCAGGCGCTGCTAATCCCCCCTCCGCTCTCGGCCTCATCAAGGTCCTAAGCGCCACTCTGCGGCGGCCCGAGCCCCACAAGAACGACACTATCATAGAGTCCAGGCTTTGGAAGATGGATCGGGGGATCCATACCGGGAGTGTTCGAAAGTAGTACAGTAGGCGGGGCAGCGCCACCATTTTTAACAGTGCTATGCGCCCTGCCACCGATAAGGGGAGGGTGGACCAAAAGGACATGCTACCCCTGAGCGCCCGGATGGCTCTGGAGATGTTACCCTCTAGTATATCAGCAGGGCGGTGGTAGACATACACCCCCAGGTATTTAAAACAGGCCGGCTCCCATCTAATCTCCCTATGAGTATCAGGCTGGGGGCAACCCCTGCGGAGCGGAAATAGGCAGGTTTTGGCCCAATTCACCCGGAGTCCCGATACCTCACCAAAAGTCGTGAGTACCGTATCTGCTCCGGTCAAAGCCGTTCCAGCGTTTTCAAGGAAAAGCAGTAGGTCGTCAGCATACAGGGAGATGTGTTGGTAACCCGTTGGAGATTGTAGCCCTCTGTAGTGGGCCCCCGTACGAATCGAGATAGCCAGCGGCTCCACCGCTAGGGCGAAGAGCAGCGGGGACAGTGAGCAGCCTTGTCTCGTGCCTCGCTCCACTGGGTATTGCTGGGATATCAACGGACCCGATTTCACCCGAGCCACCGCCGAGGCGTACAACACCGTGGTCCATCTCAGGAATCCCTCTCCCAAACCAAATTTCTCAAGGACCCTGTGAAGATACCTCCATTCCAGGCTGTCAAAGGCTTTCTCCAGGTCTATCGAGAGAATCATAGGATCGGGAGCATCTGCGTGATCGCCCTCCAGGAGTCGAAATAAGCGTCGGATGTTCATCGTGGTGTTGCGTTTCGGGATAAAGCCCGCCTGATCGATATGCACCAGTGAGCTCATGTGGTCAAGCAATCGTGTGGCCAATATGCTGCTCAGAATCTTGTAATCGACTGTGAGCATTGAGAGCGGTCTATAGGACGCTGGGTCCACTCCCTCCCGATCTGGCTTAAGTAAAGGAACCACCAGGGCCTCGCGCATCGAGCCCGGTAGCCGACCCAAGGTCTTCGCCTCTTTGTAAACCCTCACGAGCCTGGGGGCCAGGATATCTATGTATGTGGAATAAAACTCTACAGGTAGTCCGTCAAGGCCCGGTGTTTTATTACGTGCCATGTTTTTTATCGCGCTCCTGATCTCCCCCAGCTCTACATCTCGACCTAGGTCTTTCGCCTGTTCTTCCTCTAACGTGGGGATCGGCAGATCCTCCAAGAAGGTGTCTGTCGTGGTAGTGTCTGGCGGCAACCGACTGCGGTACAGCCTCTTGTAGTACCTCCAGAAGCAATTGAGGATTCCGGGTTGGGTGTAGACCTCCTCATTGCCTGTTGTCCTCATTGCCACAATTGGCGAGGTCCGTCTCGTAGGGTTAGCAAGCCAGGCCAACAGGGCACTCGACTTGTCACCCTCCGCCAGCGATCTGGTCATGTAAGCTTTGTGGTCATAACTGCGCAGGCGCTCAACCTCCACAGCTACCGCCTCCTTTGCCGCCAAAGTTTGCTGTTGAAGTTCTGGATGGCCAGGGCGTGAAAGTTCCAGTGCACGGAGGGCACGATCAGCTTTGGCCAGGTCCTCCAGTAGCACCCGGCGCACTCCAACTTTCTGCGTGATACAATAACCTCTAATCACCACCTTAAAGGCGTCCCATTCCGTGGCCCTCTCTGCAGTCGTACCTTCGTTAACCTCAAAGTACCCCGCGATCTTGTCCTCTAGGGTCCCTCGGAACACCGGGTCCTCTAGCAGCTCGGGCCGCAGCTTCCAGGTAGGTACTTGCGGTGTACACTGGAGCCACCTGAGATCAATCAGTAAAGGGTTATGGTCGGAGAGAGTCCTCGACAGATATTCAGACCGCACTGCCGAAGCAACCACCCCTCCCGATCCTAATAGGCCGTCTAGTCGCACATGTAGTTCGTGCATGCCCGAAAAGTGGGAATAATCTCGAGTGTGTGGGTGGTGCGCCCGCCAGATGTCTGTCAGTCCCCAACTAGTCTGCCAGTGTAATCTACCCTTGGCCACCCTATGTGTCGGGGAGTCTGGGAGGGGAGGATGAGACCTATCAAGGCCAATGTCCAGCACTGAGTTAAAGTCGCCCCCTAGTAGGATGGGACCTGAGAGGTATCGGGCCAAGGATCCCGACAGCCCATTTAGAAAGGCGATTTGGTCCACGTTGGGCGCGTAAAGACAGCAAATGTTTAGATCCCGTCCCCCTAGTCTCCCTGCTAATGCGACATATCTTCCTTCCGGGTCTATAGTATGGCTAACTACCTGCATGGGTACCCCCGCCCTTATCCATATTAGTGCGCCTCTTGCGTAAGCTGAGTAGGTGGTGCAGTATACCTGTCCCCGCCATCTACGCTGCAGCGCTATACCCTCAGTCTTGGTGAGATGCGTCTCCTGCAGCAGCGCGATCTGCACTCCTCTGCGCACTAAGTAAGCATGGACCTTATGACGTCTGGACATAGTGTGCAGTCCCCTGACATTCCAAGTAACACATTTCAGATTCGATAGGTCAGCCATTGTCCCATTCCACATCCTCCTGTCCCTCTGAGCCCCTTACAGCTATGGTGAAGTACCCACTGAAATCGGTACCGATGACGAGTTCCCCCTTTAACAACTGTAAAACAACTTGCAAACATAAGCCCTTGTCCAACCCCCCCAGAATAGGTTCCAAACAGTACCATCCAGTCCCCATCCAAACTGCGTTCTCTGTATCCTCCCCTCCTATGAACCTAACGGTAGCCACCGTAGGCATGCCTTAAGGGCAACGTGGGGGCCCGAGCGACGACGCGGGGTCCCACTGCTAGCCGCAACGCGGCCGAGCCCGATGGAATCAAGCTCCATCTAGAGAGCGCCTGCGACCCCTTCTAGAATCAGTGCACAGACAATTCCCCTTAAGGAGCCCAGTCCTCCCCGCATTTCCTCCCTCAACCCGTAACCCCGCAATCAGCACTGTCTCACCCGATAGCTTCATTGTTCGTCAAGCAAATCTTCGGCCGTCCCAGGGGTGACCTTCGGGAGCTTCACACTGTCCAGTTCAGAGCCCTCCGTGTCCGATTGTCCTCCACTCTCTCCAGGTTCCGATTGAGCATTTCCCTTGCCGGGCCGGGGACCAGACATGGATGAGACCATGACCAGCGCGTCTCTTCGTTCCGCCGCAGTCTCCGTCGTGGAGGGGCGGGCAGACCTGCCCCTGCGATGTCTGAACCTCTTAGGTTTCCGCTGCAGAATGTCCTCCCTCGTGGATTGAGAGGAGGTTCCAAATCCGTCTGCGCCCGCCCTGTATAGTTCAAGCCAGCTGCACACATCGTCTGGAGTATCAAAGAATTTGGTGGAGTCGTCCACGATGATGCGGAGGCGCGCCGGGAACAGCAGGGAGTACTGGATGCCTTCGGCTCGTAGTTCCCTCTTGACGGCCAGGAAGGAGGAACGACGTCTCTGTGTCTCGTAGGTATAGTCCGGGAAAATATTCACTCGGCTGTTGTCCACCTGGTAAGGACCGTTCTGTCTGGCCGTTTGCAACAGGAGGTCTCTGTCGCGAAAATGGAGCAGCCGCGCAACCACCGGACGGGGCGGTCGGCCCAGTAGCGGCGGCTTGGCCGGCACTCTGTGCGCACGTTCCAATGTATAGAAGGGGGATAACCCCTCTGGCGCCACCGTCGTCCGCAGCCAATTTTCAAGGAACGACACCATGTCCCCACCCTCACATTTTTCCGGAAGGCCAACGATTCGGATGTTATTTCTCCTGTTGCGCCCTTCCGCATCCTCCGCCCGCTTCTCCAGTGCGTCTATGCGGGTTAGAGCGTCTTTCATTGTGGCTTCCAAAGTTTTTTGCGCTGGTTCCAGTTGTCGCACCGATCCCTCCACCTCTTTCACTCTGTCGGATAACTTGCCATGATCCGCTCGGAGCAGTCCCAGGCCCGTCGCGACCTGTGCAATATCGTCTCGGAGGGCTGATCTAGTTTCAGTGATCGCCAGCAGGATTTTATCCAATTGTTCCTGAATTTGCGGGCCCCCTGGCCCCTCCACGTGCAGTCGCTCTTCATTGTCCGGCGGCTCCGCGTCAGACGCGGGTTGGGTGCCTCCCTTAGCGCCTCTCGGTTTCCCCATGGTGGGCAGGGCCTCCAGTTAGGCCACAGCAGCGGTGGGGTCAAGCAAGTCGAGGGCCGGTACCGCAGCGGTGCGGCCCTCAGAACCTCCGCACCCAGGGGCCCCCAGAGGCCAGCAGCGGTCAGGACGGGCGTCCGTCGGTAGGCCAATCCAGGAGCAGTGCCGGTCGACAGGAGCCCCGCACGTCCGGGCGTGGCGGCAGAGCCGGGGCCGTCCAGCCTCCCCAGCCCCCCTGGGTCGTTCACTTGTCCCCCGGCTCCTCCCGGAGGTTCCGCAGCTGCAAAATGACAGCCCTCTACGGGGCCGGTGATAACGCCGGAATGGCGGGTCGCCACACCGGGTTCCCCCCTCAGCAGCGCCCGAGCTGGCACTCCCTACTCCACTCAGCTCTTCCACCCCAGTGGGCGCACCCCGGTCAGGGCTCCCCGCAGCAGTCGCTGTCTCTCCCAAGGGGCGCCGCACCGCCTCGCCTCGTGGTGTCAAAGGCTGCAGTCTCTTCGCGTTGGGGGAACGCGTGGGTGGTCTGCAGTGTCGCTCCGCGCTGCCAGGGTGCAGTCCATGCACCCCCAAGCTGTCAGGACCAGTGTTGCGGGCCGTCGTCGCAGCTAGGAATCCTCACCCCTCCCCCACTCCGCTCCAAGAGCGCGGGTGGCGTTGGTCACCTTCAGGGGTCACCAGGGGTCAGGTCGCAGGGTGCCGCTCCAATGGGGGGGGCACGCTTGGTCCGTCGGGGGGGTCAGGGCGTTCGGTTCCCCCGGTTCCCCGTCCGTCCTCAGCTCCGAGGAGGCGAGAGAGGAGCAAGCGCCATCTTGGGCTCCGTATCGCCGAGCGTTCCGTCCGTCTACACTCGGCTCTGAGGCCGCCACGGACCTCCTTTCACAGGCGGGTGGTGTCCGGGTCTCCAGGGGACTATTCCCGGGGTGCAGGTGTCGCAGGGGCCCCCCGGTGACAGGATAAGTGAAAGCTCGGCCGCGGAGCCGAGACGCTAGGCGACCTCCGTCATCGGCGCTCAAGCCACGCCCCCCTTATGTCCATCAGTCTTTCTATGATGTACCTGTTGTACAAGTTACTTACCTTCGGTAACGATGTATCTGGTAGAGCCGATTCTAGCCGCAGATTCCTTAACGTAGAATTATCCCCAGGCGTGAGAATCCGGAAAACTTTTTGCCACAGCATCCCTGCACACAGGGGGGGGACAGCATTACGCGACTCCACCCAGGCGTCGTCTGCGTACGTGCCATCAGCGAGGTTTCATAAGTCCCATCTCGGCGTGCCTACGTCAGTTTTGTTAGGAGAACTTTTCCTCACCACAACGCGGAGCCAGCAGAGAAACTGTGGGAGCATGGGAACAGTGTGCGAAACAGCAGAAAAATGGAAAAGAAGGAATGGTGTCGAAGAACACCATAAGGAGCAGTGCCAACACTGCAGTACCCATAAACAGGGAAAGAAGAAAGAACAGAGCACAGCCCTGAGCAGCCACCCTGCCAGTATGAAAATAGCACCCACTTAAGACAAGGAACATATGCAAAATGTCATGACAACATGCAGCAGGACTACAACCCCGACCAAGACCCATCAAGGGGAGCCAGTTCCAAGATAAACAGGGAACGACAGACCTCCAAGGCAACCCCAGAACAGAGTGCGACAACCCCCCCAAGGGAGCCAGAGCAGGGCACGGCCAAATGACCCAAACCCAGAGGGTAGCAGAGGGGCCAGGACCCTCAGGAACAAGAGGGATGAAAGAATGCCAGCCTCAATCCTGGAGCAACCAGAGTAGAGGGGCACAGGAGTACCTATAGACCCAGCCTCTACATTGCCAAGGAAGAGGAAGGAACAAAGCAAGACAACGTCTTGGCGAGAGAGCGAAAGAATGCACTCACTCATCATAGTCATCCGCCGGGAGGCGAGTGCAGAAGGGCAAGCCAAAGGGTCCTCGCAGAACGGGAAGGAAGGGCGGGCCATGAGGAATCTGGGGCTAGAATCGTCTCTACCAGATACATTGTTACCAAAGGTATGGAACTCATACATCTGATAGAGACTACTAGCTGCAGATTCCTTAACGTAGCATAGATACCCTAGCCATACCCATGGGGAAGGAGGGTCTGCGGAAGGACCCCACCAGCCTGGACATGACAGAGGGTCCCACAGGGGACTAGTCCAATGGACAGGGTGAAGAGTCCCGCCCTCCCAGGCATGAGGGAGAACCCCCACAAGCAGAAAACCACCATACATAAACGCCATGGAGAGCAGAGACCCGAAGGCGACCAAAACTCCCTAGCAGAGCGCAAGCTGTATAACAGCTACGAATATCCCACATAGTGTATGTTAAGTCCCAAGACAAGGAACCCTCTTTGGAAGAAACTTCC